>NC_064834.1:47690000-48940000 GCF_024166365.1 Elephas maximus indicus | reverse complement strand
GGCAGCTGGCCTCCCCTGACTTGGCTCCAGGAGAGTCTGTTTTCTCTCTCTGCCCTTTTTCGCAGCTGACTCTTGCAAGGGCCGTCACAGCTCTGTCTTGGGAAAAAAAATCAACTCGAGCATGTGTTCTCTTGGTCTCATTCTGTGATTTTTTTTTCCTTCTCCTAAGCCCTCATGTTTTTTAAGCCCTCATAGGGCCTTTCAAACATTTGCCCTCACCTGGCATTATTTGTCTGCTTGGATTTCCTTCCCCCTAAGACTGGTCCATGGCCCTGCACCATTTGGGCTTCAGAGCACAGGCATGTTGGGCAGTTGCCATCAAGCTCTAAGTATTTATCTACTTTGACACTCTCTTGTTTGTTTTAAAATGTATAAGACCCCTCATGTGAATCTGAATCCACAAATCTCCAGCCCTTTGCTTGGGATCACTTCCAGCCATATTCACTCTTTTTTTTTGGTGGAGGGAGTGGTGCCATTTTTGCCGTAGCCTTCCATCAGCTCTTGGGGGTGAAAGCTTAGGATATCTCTTTGGGGACTGTCTCTCCCTCTGGAACTTGGGTCTCTCTTCCACTTTGGGTCCCTCCTGGGAGCAGGGATGTATGTGACCAATTTGGGGGCAACTGCTTTGTTGGCCTGTGTGTGGGGAATTTGGATTCCTAGTGGAGTGAGAGGTATTCAGATGGTTCTAGGTTTTTTCAGCATTTAACTTTGGATGGCTCAACTCTTACAGCCTCTTTTCTTGAATATGTTTTGTTGGGCTGTGATGAGGCTGAACTGAGATCAGCACGTGAAGCATCCAGGGCTGTGGTCGGGTGCTCAGGGTGTGTGGGTGGCATTGCAGTGAAGTTGGATGTTCTTGGGCACTGCGTCTCCTTTGGCACTGGCAAGGGTTTCTGCTGGGAAGGGTCAAGGTTGGAAAGGTGAAGTGACTTTCACAGAGTCAGTTTGGGAGCCCACTTATGACTCCTAGTCAAGCTTTTTTTGTGGTTTCAAGTTTTAACAGGAGTCCTGGAGTAAAGGACGTCTATGCTTTAACAAGTATTAAATAACTGGGTTCATAACCAAAGGCTGGCACACGCCAACCCATTCAAGGAGTGGAAAAGTAACTGACAAGGACAGGTGTTTCTGTGACTCTTGCTCTTGGCATGTGCCTATGGAGCTGGGAGCAGCCGTGGGTGTTCCCATCCCAGTGGTCTCGGGGCTGGTTCCCTGTGTGAAGGGGGCCAGCCGGAGTCAACAGAGGGCCCCCCCAAAGGAAAACTTGGTGATTCTTTGGGGGAACATTTACAGGCTCTGGAGCCAGCACTTTTCCCTAACACTTGTTGCCTTTTCTTTCCAAGCATCAGGTACTAATTCATGGCAGAAGACATTTCTTATCCAATAGCTTAGCTGGACATGGGTAAAGGGAGACTGTTTTCTCTAGCTCCCCGCTTGACATTCTTAATATCATTGATATGGTTCAAGCAGGGAGGACTCTGAGTGGACTCCTCTGTAGTCTGACCTGATAAGGTCAGCCCAGGACCTGAGGTCACCACAGGAGCCAGCATACCCTGGTGCCCTCCTGTTCAGGCCATCTCGAAAAATGACTTAATGAACTCTTTTATTTATCTGTTGTTTGTCCCTGGTGTCTGGACTCAGAGTTTTTCACCTGGGAGATGGCTGTAGGGAAGGATAGAGAAGCAAGTGTTTAAAGATTTATTTGCTAATATTCTTTGTCTACCTCCACCCCTCTTCCATTGACCTGACCATCTGGTATTCCAAAATATCTCTGCTATGTCTTCCAGTTGGTCTGGCCAAGGAGCACTTGGGCAATCTGGGTTCCAGAAACAGAAGCCCCTCAGGCTGGTGATGGTAAAGGTAGGGGTAGGGTATTGTAAAGGTACAACCAGGCAGCTCATGGGCCCCCCAGGATAGGAAATGAGGTACAGCCGGCCCTCACAGGGACCGGACTGAGATGTCAGAGATGTCTGGAGTTCTTTCTGGGAATCCTCCCCTTGTCCTTTTCTTCCCTGCAAGCCAATGTCCTGGGCTTATCAGCAACACATCAGTTCCACCATACCTTTGGTTTGCACCCCCCCACCCCACCTTCCTGTGACCTTGGAGCACAGATCCTCACAGAGTCTCAGTGTTCCAACTCCAGATTTCTGGGAGAAAGAATCCGATTGGCCCATCTTAGGTCAGGAGATCACCTCTGGGCCAATGAGCTGTGCAGGGGCTTTGTAGAATTACTTGGTGCAGTCATACTTTGGAGCCCACCCCTCATTCAGGAGCTGGAGGTGGAACACTCTCCCTTAGTATGCAGGGTGAGAGTGGGAGGCAGTGCCTGGATTTCTGGTCTCTCACCTGTTGACCTTCCCTCTGCTTTGGAGGGATCCATTACTAATCCTTTCCATCTGGAACAAATTATGGACCTTCATGCAGAGGCAGTTCTGCTAAATCAGCATGAAAATGAGTTTGAGAGAGACCACCTGTGCTGGGTAAGGTGGTCACAAATACGTCAGGTGGTGTGGTCCACATTTCAGTTGATTTTGTCTGGGTAGCTCCCAGAAAGTTAAAATCTTGTTATTGGTTATTCTTTGCTAATATTTCCCTCGGGATTGGCTTAGTCTACTTCTTTCTGTATGCACGACCTGTGGCTGAGAGGAGAGATTTGCCTTGGACCGTAGAGAAGTTTGGTGGTAGGTTTGGAATTAGACACCAGGCCTCTGAGCGTCCATAAAGAACCTGAAAATGGGCTTAAACTTTGACTTAGAAATCTCACGTTTGGGAAATAATAAAACATGAGCACGAAAATGTTCACTGCAGCAGCATTGAGTACATTGAAAAGCTGGAAATAACCTAAGTGGCCAACGTTAGGTGAATGGCAGGTGAAGTATGACGTATCCTCTTGATGGAGTACGCATGCACTCAGCAAAAAACGGCCTTTATGAAAGGTGTAAAGTAACGCAGATGAATGTTGGTAATACCAAAGCCAGGATGCAAAATTCTATTGATTATATGGTCACAACTACTCTAAACAGTGCATAGAAAAATGACTGCAAAATGCCAACAGAGTTGTCTCTGAGTGACTTTTTTCTATGTTTTCTGGGTATTCTGTAAGAATCTATTATTTTTATGGTGGGAAACCTCCAGTTTTTGTAAGGAATGGAAAGCCTCTGTGGTCTCAGTTAATACAAATGCTAGTTTTATGATGTCAGACCACTTTCTTGAACCCTTTTGAGCCCTGTTTGCTCTCTGTAAGGTGAAGGTAGTAAAGTCTACCTCACAGGGCTGTTGTGAGCACTGGAGAGTGTGAACCTCTCTCATGTTAGGTATAAACATTGCGGCACATACTAGGTGGTCAGTAAATGTTAGGTGAGTCACGTTGGCAAACCTGACTTCCAGAGGCTGCACCACAGCCTCCCCAGTTGACCCCAGGCTTGAGCTTTTGTCCACTGCCAGTGCTGGTTCCCTACCCGCTGTGGGTGCTCCACCTCACCACTCTTCACTCAGAATCATGCCCTCCATTTGCCAGGGACTTTCACCCAACAGGTTTTTTTTTTTTTTTTCCATGAGGGATTTGGGCACACCTGGGAAGGCAGCTGGAGGACACTGTTGGGGAAGGCTGGGCGTGCCAGCCAGCAGAAGAGCCCCCGCAGGCAGCGGGCTGGGTTTGGCTTGGGAAATCATTGGACGGGCTCAGAATGTTGACGAGGGGAATCTGCTCTGAGTACTTTTGGATTCTTCCCTGAGCAGTTTGGAGACAGTGAACATGAAACAAGTAGATAATGTTGCTCCTGGAAATATTTCTTAGTGCCCTGAAGTTACCTGTGTGTTCTCTGCTTCCTTGTGATGCCCCCACCCAGGGTGAGCTGGAGTTCCTCCAGTGGGCCTCCTGAGAAGACAGCTCCCACCCATTCCTTGTCTAAGTTGGAGGGAACTGGAGCCTGTGCAGAAGTGTGCCTGCCCTGTGACTTCCTCCTCCACCTTTTCCCAGGGCCTTCAGAAAGGTGTCAGGAATTGCAGTCATTACAGTAATGGTTAGAACAGACAGAAGTTTATTCTGTGCCGGGCTCGTGCTGAACAATTTGCAAACATTATCTCAGTTCATCCTCAGAACATCTCTCTGAGGTGAACATTTTCTCCATTTTATAGATGCAGAAACGGAAACTCTGTGGCATGCCCAAAGGGCTGAGCCAAATTTGAACCCCAGTTTGTTGAATGCTAATGTATAACAATATATTTTTATGTCATACATCTACCCCCTCATCCACCACCTACCCCCACCCATCTACCTCCTACACCCCCATCTGCCTACCATCCACACATCCGCCCACCTATTCCCCTATCTGCCCGTCCTCCTACCTACCCCATGTATCTCACCTACCCAGCCCCTGCCCATTCACCCTCCCACCTACTCATGTTAACCAACTGATCGACCCACCCACCACACATCTATCCCTCCACTCCTCACGTATCTGATCATCTCTCCATCATTCCCACCATCCTCCCATCTAGTCTCACCCACCTATTATCCACCTACCCACCCGTTCTTCTGTTAACCAGAGCTTCCTATGGGCCAGGCACTGTTCTTGGTGCTGAAAACACTGGAGCAATGGGTGTAGCAGACAGACAGGTGTAGGTAGTACTGTCTCTTTTTCATGGTGACGGTTTATCTCAATTATCAGTGCTTTTGGGGAGTAGTCTTCCATCCTCTGACTGACCAGCAGGTTGGAGTGGGAGGGGGCAGATGCTTCACTGGCTGGTTAGACCCTAGTGGCTGGTTACCTGGATTTGGGTTGAGTTTCATAACCTGACAGTTAAACAACAGAGGATGTGGAGCTGTTGTTTTCATGGATCCATGCTGGGATTTAGGGTTAGAGGACACGTTTGAAACCTGACTGCTTCTCTTGCAGAAGCAAAACAAGTGGGGAACACGGTGACCGTCGGCCTTCCACACCTCCGTCCTCCCTGGTCTGGGGAGAGGTCTTCTCCACTACCTTCCAATCCCTCCCTGTTATGGATTAAACTGTATTCCCCAAAAATATGTGTTGTAAATCCTCACCCCTATATCTGTGGTTATAATTCCATTGGCGAATGAGTTTTCTTTGTTATGTTAATGAGGCAGTATTAGTGTAGAGTGTGTCTTAAGTCAATCTCTTCTGAGATATAAAAGAGCAGATTAAGTAAGCAAGCACAAATGGAGGGGAGGATACACGCCACATGATCACTTAGGAACCTAGGAATAGAAGCTGAAAAGAGCAGGCGGAAAGAGACAGCCTTTCCCTAGAGCTGGTGCCCTGAATTTGGACTTCTCTCCTCCAGTACTGTGAGAAAATAAATTTTGGTTTGTTAAAGCCGCTCACTTGTGGCATTTCTGTTATAGCAGCACTAGATGACTAAGACACTCCTCTTGCTGATTCCTAATCCAGAAGCTGCTTCTGAAAACCCAGCTCCTCTGGTCTTCTTTTTAGCCTTGAAACCAATGTGCATCCCGACAAGATCGACCTTTTGTATCTCTGCTGGGCCTGGAAGAGGCTGGGGTGGGTGATTACGGGCAGCCCAGAGCATTTATTTCCCCTTATTTATATCCCTGTTGTAAGGACCGGGATAACTCATTAACAGGGCCCTGGTGGTTCAAAAGGTGCGGATGTGATATTCTGCAGAAACCCTGTTGAAGAATGCCTGACCCTATTGACCCTGTCTCCAGCTGGGTTTAATTAAACTGTCAGCACTGGTCAGAAGAACAAAGCTTCCCTCCCCATCCCTGTCCCCAGCCCCCATCAGAGGCAGGAGTGCATTCTCTGCTGAAATGAAGAGCTGTTAAAAATGGATCTGTCTTGCCTCCAAGGGAAATTGCCTGAAGCAGGAAGGTGACCTCGCTATTGTGACATGTCCACTCCAGGCAGCAGAGCTGCGGAACTGAACCAACCATGCCACTGAAGACGCCACTGTGTGAGGAATGGCTCTGGCCGCCGTCCTGCCCTGGTCAGGGCCTCCTTCCTGCCAGGACTGCCACGTCTCACGATGCCGTCTGTCTTAGTCATCTGGTGCTGCTGTAACAGAAATACCACAACTGGATGGCTTTAACAAAGAGAAGTTTATTTCCTCACAGTCTAGTAAGCTAGAAGTCCAAATTCAGGCCACCGGCGCCAGCGGAAGGCTTTCTCTCTCTGTTGGCTCTGGAGGAAGGTCCTTGTCCTCAGTCTTCCCTTGGTCTGGGAGCATCTCAGCGCAGGAACCTCAGGTCCAAAGGATGTGCTCTGCTCCCGGCGCTGCTTTCTTGGTGGTATGGAGTTCCCCACTTTTCTGCTTGCTTCCCTTTCCTTTTATCTCTTATAAGATAAAAGGTGGTGCAGGCCACACCTCAGGGAAACTCCCTTTACATTGGATCAGGGATGTGACCTTAGTAAGGGTGTTACAATCCCACCCCAATCCTCTTTACATAAAATTACAATCACAAAATTGAGGACAACCACACAATACTGGGAATCATGGCCCAGCCAAATTGATAACATACATTTTTTGGGAGGGACATAATTCAATCCATGACGCTGTCCATCACTCCTTAGACTTCCGTTTTCCCCGAAAGGAGTTTCAAGAGATTTGTCTTGTGAGATGTTCAGTCTGTGAGGTGTTCTTGGCATTAATGATCAAAAGAAGCTTTGAATGAGAAACCCTTTAAACATTTTTATTTTCAGGGAACACTTTCTAACATCATGTAGGCCTAGTGTCAGGTAACTTGCCTGAGGCCTTAGGCAATAAGGGTCAGAGCTGGGATTCGAACCTAGGCACCTGACTCCAAACTTACATACTTTCTTTTAAGCCACCAGTATTCAAACTTTAATGCGAGTGACAGTCATCTGGAGGAGTTTATTAAGTGCAGATCCCCAGGGCCATATAGCATCAGTGATCCTGACTCAGTAGGTGCGGGAAGGGCCCAAAAATCTGTGTTGTTAAACAGTATCAGTTGAGAAGCCTTGTTCTCCAGCACGCTTGTTGAGTCTTAGGTGGGGACCCCTCTTTGGGGTCGAGCCCATGCTCGCTTCTGCCTGGCCTGGCTCCAGCATGAGAGCAGCACTACGCAAAGACCTCAAGAGCCCACGCTTCAGCTCCCGCAGCCACGCAGAGAACAATTTGGGGATTATGAGTTGGCAATTATGGAGCACTCTGGACTCTCAAAGTGCTTTCCAATCATTAAATCTGCGCCTGCTGTCAAGGCTTGAGAGAAAAAGGCAAGCATCCCACTGGGCCTGCACGAGAGCCTCAGCGGAAGAGAATGGCCTGCACACCGAGATTGACGTCCGTGGCACGCCAGAGCGGGCTGATGCATCCAGTGTGGAGTGATGCCCTAAACACGGCCTCGAGCCCAGGTGTGAGCTTTGAGACTGGCTCTGCCCTGGCTGGCTCAGAACCATGGGCCTTTACAAATGTGGACAGCCATGGGGCGCGAGGGGCTGAAGGAGGGCTGGAAGGGGAGCAGGGTGAGCGGGGCGGCCCCGGGAGCATGCCAGCAACTGCACAGGGCCCTGCTGGGGAGGTTTGATAGGGGCTCAAAGGCATGAAAAGCCTCGGACCCCCCACTGCAGCATTCCATAAATCGGTCTGGGACTCGCTGAGGTCACAGAGTCAAGAGGAATCTGAATGGAGAGGCGTGTGCGCAGGAGAAGACTGTCACGGATAACTTTTAGGGAGATGAGGGATTAAAAAAAAATTTCAAAAAATTATACAAATAATGTTGCTATGATCTTGAACATTTGGAAAATAGAGAAAAGCAAAGAAAGATATGAGAGATGGTGTCTTTTCAATTAAAGCAAGACATTTTATTTAATTGAGCTAACAGTCAAATTTTTTTTGAAATTAAGTTTAATACCAAAGTAATACGTAATTGTTACTATATAGCTATCATCTGTTGAGCATGTATTGTGTGCCAAGCACTGTGCTAAGAGCTGTATGTGTACCCTCTCATTTTAATTGTCATAGCCCTGAGATGGGTGCTCTTATCATCCCCATTTTACAATTGGGAGAATTGAGGCACAGAGTCATTAAGTAAACTGGTTACTTAGCTAATTAGTGGCAGAGCCAAGATTCGAACCCAGAGTGTGTAACTCTGGAAGGTGTGTTCTTACCCACCGTGCTATACTGCCTCTTCATTATAAAAAACGGCAAGTTTTGAAGGATGTGGGAGAGTTCCTGGTGGAAGGAGTGGCAGATGCAGACACACGGGTGGTAATGTGGATTGTCCTGTGGGCAGAGGGCGCACACTTCTGGAGTGTTGTGTGCATGTTGGCTGGGAAGGAGGTGTAGACAGGCTCTGTGTCCTAGAGTGAGGAGTCTGGTGTTGGGGTAGGGAGGGAGCCACAGAATGTCATTGAGCCGAGTGACCAAAGCAGAGAGTGACAACTGTCCTTCTTATACCACCCCACACAAAGGGCTTCATTCTGTTCCTCCCAGCTCTTTGCACCCTAGACATGTCCACACCTGCCTCAAGTGCCTCTTCCTGAAATGTCACCTCTCTTGTCACTGTTCCTCGTTTCATCCATCCCCAGGCGGAGCTGATGGCAGCTTCCTCAGTGCCCTCCCAGCAGTGGTTGGCATTTCTGTCAGAGCCCCCACAACTTTCCTTATAACCCTTTGCCCTGGTACCCCTACCAGGTTGGTCAGGGACTCTGGCTTACCCATCTCTGTTTCCTCAGCACATGCGGGTTTAGCAGGGCCACCAAACCATGGGGGCAGACACTGTCCCGAAGTCTGCAGAAGGAGAGTGCACAGTCCCTGTTGTTCATGGGGGAGTCAGCCATCCCTCCCTCCCTTCTCTAACTTCCAGAACCTGGGCTTTGTTGGTCTGTGGCTGGCTTTATGGATTTGGTAGACTCAGTACTTCCAGCTGACTCCTGCTCTATCTGCCCTTGACCTGCAGTTGGCCTTGACTTGTGGCCCCAAGACGTGAAGCCAATGTTTAAGGGCACCGTGCTAGCTCATGGAATGTATAGATTCTCTTGGGTGTGGGTTAAATGGAGTCTCTGCAGAAGCAGGTCTGGGGTACCCTTCTGCTTGAAATGGAGTGTAGAGGGTGATCACAGGGAACCCTGAAGTAGGACCATGCATCCTGGGAGGCCAGGAGACCTTGAATTGGGAGTGAAGGGAGGATGGAGTCAAGGAGGAAACATCAACTTTTTAACTGGTGGAGACGGACTTGAGTAGGCAAGTGGTTGGGCTTGCCAACCTAGCGATGGTGACTTGCACACAGTAGGGCTTGACTGACACAATTTTTGATTAGGATGGGTCAGGACCCAGCATCTCCTAGTCAGAATCTCCCCTTAAGCTGAGCATAGTGGGCTAGGTGGTTCTATTTCTATTGGGGATTCCCAGTCAGGTGTCAACTGAGCTTGAGCTGCAAGAAGAAATAAAGGGAATTCCTAATCTTTGCAGTGTGTGCAGTGAGGCAAAATGTGCTAACTCAACTGTATTTTTCATTGCTTTTTGGCTGGAATCTTATATCAGTTTAGTGGCACAACACTGGCTATCTGATGCTAGTAAGAAGCCATGACTGGCAGTTTATTAATTGGCTCTTGGTTAATAAAAATGTGGGAAAATATATTATTAATAAAGATATCTTAATAGCCAAGGTCTTTCAAATATTGGGTTTGTGGATTGGGGTGGAGAAGGTATTAAAAGGCATCTTTTTGGTGAATTGGACTGATAACGTTTGGACCCTTTCATGCAGGCACCTTTTCCAAGGCGTCAAGGAGTCCCTGGGCTGTTGACTTCCATGGTCAGGTTGGCTTTGGCCTCAGTGTTAATCTGGAGCCTCTTGAGGGGAGACTTATCTCTGTCCCAGGGCAGCTCTCAGTGTCTCTTGCTTTTGCAAAGAGGCCTTGGAGTGGGGCAGGTGAAGGAAAAGTAAGAAGCCAAAAAATCCACTTCTAAGTCTTAGCCAAATCGCTGGCTCTTCTCCCCACAGTTCTTTGGGGTCCAGCCACATGCTGACCTTTGCTAAGGAGATGCAGGCCTGTATGTGGCCAGTTGTTGGCATTAATTAGTGGCCTGGCACTAGTGGACCTCATGTGGATTCTGGGTAGGGGATGGGACTGGACTTCTCAGATCAGAATGGGGCCTGATGAGAGACTATTGAGGTGTGCACTAATCTGAAAGGAAGTTCATGTCTTTTGGTAAAAATGGGGAGCGTGAAAATAATACTGTACATTCTTAAAGCACTTTGCACTTCACAAAAAGCTTCTTAGCAAAACTTGGAGAATTTGGTCTGTGGTAGAGGGTCAGCAAAAATACCCACAAAATAGCCACAACAGTGGGCTCAAACATACCAACGATAGTGAAGATGGCACAGGACTGGGCACTGTTTTTTTCTGTTATACATAAGTTTGTCATGAGTTGGAGCTGACTCAATGGCAACCAACAACACAACAATTTTTTTTCACATCTTAATGAGGCAGCTTGAGATTTGCCGATGTTCACTTTTTACTGACTTGTCTAATCTGATAAAGAACATGTACCCATTTTCCCATGTTGCCTTGTCGCAGTTTAATGAACCTGGAACCACTTTGGCCCTCAAGGCTATTGACTCACTGGGTTTTCCTTATTTGGCCAGGAGCCTACACCTGGGTTGTGGTCATAGCTGTAGGCAGGTCACCCTTGCTGTCTGTATTAGTTTCCTGTTGCTGCTGTAACAAATTACCACAAATTTAGTGACTTAAAGCAATACAAATTTATTATCTTACAGTTTGGAGGTCAGAAGTCCAAAATGGATCATGTGGGGCTAAAATCAAGACGTTGGTAGAGCCACGTTCCTTCCGGAGGCTCTAGGGGAGAATCTGTTCTTTCCTTTTCCATTTTTTGAGGCTGCCTGCATTCCTTGGTTTGTGGCTGCATCCCTCTGACCTGTGCTTCAGTTGTTACGTCTCCTTCTCTGACTCTCCTAACCTCCCTCTTTCCCTTATAAGGACCCTTGTGATTACATTGGGCCCCCCCCAGATAATCCAGGAAAATCTCTCCGTCTCAAGATCCTTAATTTAATTACACCTGCAAAGCCCGTTTGCCATGTAAGGTAACAGATTCACAGGTTCTGGGGATTAGGGCATGGACATCTTTGGGGGTCATTATTCTGTCCACCACACTGTTTCTTCCCTTTGGAGGACAGTAACCCTCAGTGGCTGGAAGCACGGCCTAACCCCTCCCTGCCTGGGTTGCACACCCCACCCTAGCTCTAGGAGCCTACAAAGAAAAGGGCCTCTGGCCAGCTCTCCTGGCTCTTTCGGCTTGCAGTCAGGCTTCTCTGCATAGAGACCTATCTGTTCCTCCAGTGCTCATGGGTACTGATTAGCTGTGCTCTCTGGGCAAATTACTTAGCCTCTCTGCATCTGTTTCCTCACCTGTAAAGTGGGTGTGGGGGCTGTTTTGAAGACTGGGGGCAACCTCTGTGGAACCTAGCCTTCTGCCGTGATTACCGTCACCGTCCACCCCATCTCCAGGAAGCGATGGAGGTAGGGTGGGTGGCTGGGCGTGCCCCATCCGGGGCTGTTACCTGGATGAAGAGGACAATTTGCAGTTCCAGAAGTTTTTGTGAGTTGCCCCCGGCTGCTCTCTTTCACCCTGGCTTAGCAGGAGACCACAGGCCGGGCTGGGGTGAGGGCTGGGAGAGCGGCCCTGATTGCCTCCTCGCCTGCTTCCTCGGCGCAGAGCAGGGCTTGCCTTCGGCCCTGCCGCCCGTCTTCTGGGTGGGGCCTGTGAAGCCAGCTGCCGACTTTGGCTCATGGGGACCCGAAGTGTGTGTGTCAGAGTAGAACTGCTCTCCGCAGGGTTTTCAATGGCTGTGACCTTTCAGAAATAGACTGCCAAGACTTTCTTTCGAGGCACCTCTGGGTAGACTTGAACCACCAACTTTTCAGTGAGCAGCTGCTAACCGTTTGCACTGCCCCAAACTTCTCTTGGTGGACACAGAGCTCCCTCTCTCCCAGGGCTTCGACCAGTTTGTTCTGGTTTGAACTCCTGCTGAGATTCTGCATTTCCACCCCAGATATACTGAACCAGAATCTACATTTTAACAAGATCCCTAGGTGATTCTTATGTATAATAAATTTTTTTAAAAGAAGTTACTTGTCTATTTTTTTAATTTTTGTTTCTTATTGTACTTTAGATGAAGGTTTACAGAACAAACTAGTTTCTTATCAAACAGTTAGTATACACATTGTTCTATGACATTTGTTAACAACCCCGCTATATGTCAACACTCTCCCTTCTCAACCCTGGTCCCTATTACCAGCTTTCCTGTTCCCTCCTGCCTTCCAGTTCCTGCCTCAGGGCTGGTGCACCCCTTTAGTCTTGTTTTGTTCCATGGGCCTGTTCAATCTTTGGCTGAAGGGTGAACATCAGGAGTGACTTCATTACTGAGCTGAAAGGGTATCTGGGGGCTATACTCTCAGGGTTTCTCCAGTCTGGTCAGGCCAGCAAGTCTGGTCTTTCTTTTTTAGGTAGAATTTTGTTCTACATTTTTCTCCAGCTCTGTTTGGGACCTTCTGTTGTGAACCCTATCAGAGCAGTCAGTGGTGGTAGCCGGGCACCATCTAGTTGCACTGGACTCATTCTGGTGGAGGCCGTGGTAGATGTGGTCCATTAGTCCTTTAGACTAACGTTTTTCCTTGTATCTTTAGTTTTCTTCATTCTTCCCTGCTCCCGAAGGGGTGAGACCAGTGGAGTATCCTAGATGGCAGCTCACAGGCTTTTAAGACCCCAGATGCTACTCATCAAAGTAGAATGTAGAATGTATCCTTTTGTTTAATAAAATTTGAGAACCACTGCTCTACTAGCGGTTCTCAGAACTGGTCCTTAACCAGCAGAATTAGAGTCTCCTGGGAACTTGTTAGAAATGCAAATTCTTGGTAGAGGTTCTAACCTGAACGAATTTGTTCAGTTTGAAGTCCTGTTCTCTCTAGCTGCATCTTGCCTCAGCTCACCCTGGATTTGGCAGGCCACTTAGCCTGCTGCCCGAGAGTTTTACTCATTAGGCCTCTTCTTTCTTTTGCTTTTTCATAGACTGAAAATGACGTAGTGACTTCGTATAAAAAGAAGAGGAATTTCTATGGCTTCTTTCTTTGAATGCATTCTCCAGGAGTTAACTATAATATAGAGCTCTTTATTAGATTAGCTTGGCATGAATATTAACGTGAATTATAACTCATTACATTCAAATTCGTGAATTATAGTAGCGGAAGATTTAAAGAAATAGCACCCGATATACATTACCTTTTTCATTAATTCTTAACTCGTATTGATCTCTGCTTAATCTTAGCTTTAACGTTCAGTCTCTTAGTATTAAAAACCTTTCCTTGAACATACACACGGTTTTATTACTTTGTGACTTCAGCAGCTTATCTCAGCATAAGAGTCCAAAGAGGCAGCAGGGGTTGTCACGTATGAATAAAGGGCTGGCATTGATATTCTAAAAGGCTCCTTGGCTTCCACTTATGTACCTGCAGTTCGGTTCTGCTTCACTGAAACCCAAGTCCCCATCCATCTTTCCTTCTCTGCTCTAGGCTGTCCTGCCTCTTGTCAGTGGTGGCTTTTTACTTGGCAGCACAAGGGATCTACCACGAGCAGAAAATAGGGCCCAGGAGCTTAGACCTTTGCATGAAAAATGGGGCAAAAGGCATCTACTTCAGCCTTTGCTTAAACACATCTGGTGTTTACAAGGCAGCTTGTCCTATTGGCCAATAGCTCTGACCATTTGGAATCATCAAATCAACCTTAAACCTGTTTTCCTGGCATGCCCACCCAGGGATCTTGGGGTGGCCTCTAGAGTTATACTCAGGGCAAGGGTGTGGTCCAAGGGTCAGTCTTTAGACTAGCCATTGTCATTGACAGATCACCCTAGGGACCGTGCAATTTCCTAGGACAGATCTGTGAGAATCATTTGTAACAGGCCTTTGTTAAAAAGGGCTTCTTCCCTAGCCAGGGGAGCTGAAGCCATTTTTAAGCTACTATCTCTGTCCATTGTATAGCTTATTTCCAAGGTCAAGGATATACCTGGAATTTCTGTAGGCTCCCTTGTTCTACCCCATTTAACCCAGACAGCTTTGTGAAGGAGTACCTCAGGGCCTTCTCGCCCTCTTGGCCCTGTTTGGCCTGGTCTCTTGGGTGGGCTACTCCAGAGGCTTCCTTTTGGGAAGCATAGGGCTATATAGCTCCAGGAAGCTGCTGGTACAATTTAACAAAGTAGAGGCCTTCAGCCAGGGGGCAGTCCCCCATCTTCCTTCCCAGGAAGCCAGCCCTTACTGGACCTTCCTGTGTATATTCTGGGCCTCTTAGGATGGACCACTAAGGCGGTAAAGGGGTAGGGCCTGGGGAGTGAGCAGCCTGAGGGGTCCTGGGGGCTTTACTGGCAAAAAAAAAAAAAAAAAAGAAAACAAACTTTTTTTTTTTAATGGGCAAAGGATAAGAGAAATGAGCACTGGACTGGGAGCCAGGATACTTGTGTTCTAGATCTGGCCCTGTCTGTCTCTGTCTGCCTGTGTGACCTTGGACGAGTCACTTAGCATCTCTGGACCCTGCCCTGTATATCATTTTTATCATTGGATTTTACGAATAAACAGGGGGGTGCTCAGCAGATTTTCATGGGGCACAAAAGCTGAAAAGGAGTGACCATTACACCCAATTGATGGTGGAAGCAAGATTGAAAAAGATCTCTGTGAACTGTGTTGGAATCAATGAGGTGAAATGAAATACCGATAAATATGAAGATGGGTTTAAAAGTACTGAATGGAGGAGACCTGGTTTGGCAGCATTTGTTGTGAAAGGGCCTTTGACTTCAAGGTGAGGATAAGTCTTAGGCTGAGTTAATAGAAGCAAGGTGTCATCTCCAGGCGAGAGGATAGTCAGTTCTGTTCTCTCTTCTAGTTTGTGCTGATGTGCGCACATCTGGAGAACAGTGTTTGGTACAGGGGGCTGTGTTTTATTGTGGGTGATTGCAGGGAGGCCACTAAACATGCCCTGAGGGAGGGCAGCTAACATTGGGAGACTTCTGGAAACCATTTCACATGAGATGTAGTCAAGGGACCTGGGGGCTATTTGGTGTGATGGAAATGTAGAGGAACCCCGAGAATGATTTTCAAATCTGTATGAAGGGCTGTCATGAGCACAAGGGAGCCGATTTGTTCCAGAAGCAGAACTGAGTACAGTGAGCAGAAGGTTCAGGAGGTGGATTTTGGTCTGTATGGAGCAGGCTTCCTGAACACGAGCGGTCTGGCAAGGGGTGGGCTGCTCTGATCTTCGCCTGATCCCCGGAAGAGTTTATGGAAGGGCTGGACCCCACATCTGCCGGAATGGTATGCTGGAGATGTTGGGGGAGCCTGGGTTCAATAACCTTGGTGTGGTTTCAGATGCAGAATCATTCAACAGCGTGGTAGGGAGGATGTGTGAGCAGGGGACAGTATCCATCCAAACAGTGTTTGGGATGCATCATGCTCGCAGACATGAAACTGGCAGATGGCTGGAGCCTGGAAGGCCCTAGCCTGAGCCTCAGCGCTGGAAACAATCTTTTGCAGAAAAGTGGTTCCAGCAAACCGTGCAACAAAATATTTACCAGACCCCAGATTCTGGCCCACATTTTGGAGTCAAATTTGAAACAATAAAAATCAGTGACTAGCTTTGGAAATGGCGTCTGATCTATAAAAACACGCAGGAGAAGCCAGGTCCTGGAGGTGCTGTCCCTGGCCTCGCCCCCACCGGTCCGCCACCCGTGGAGCAATGACTCATTTCCCCCTTTGAAGTCGACGCGGTTGTCTTCGGAGCCCTGGTGTTTGCACCCCTCTGCTCTTTTAACAAAGGCCCTTCTGTCGGCAGATTGTGGAGGCCAAGCAGGGAAGGGTCAGAAAAGGAAGGTATAGACGGAATACCAATAAGGAGGGGAAATGTGTTTATGGAGGATGAGGGGCTCCAGGCAACTCGGGGGCCCACTCGTGCTGTGCAAACAGAGCGGAGAATTCCCTTTGGCGGGTTTGTTTTACTAAAGGCTCTGGGGCCTGGAGCAGGGCAGTGGGAGGGGGACAGGGGAGAGAGAGGAAATATTTCACAAAGTGAAGTTTAAGCTTAGCGCCTTGTTGGGGAGGGGCGGGCTGGAGAGCCTTGGGTAACAAAGAGGCAGTGTGGGCTGGTGACAGCCAGGGGAAAACACATGGCAACTAATGGGCTAGTAATGGGTGGGGAGGTAACCTGGGAAAAGTGGGTACAAGGAAAGCTGGTGCATAAATTCTGGTGGTGTGACACCTCCCTTGGCAGGGGGACAGGGGCCACTCTTTCACCCTCCCCACATTCAAAGCCAGAGATGGTCTCGCTCCCAGGGAAGTGGCCAGCATGAGGAATGGCTGGAAGGGGAAAAGTCCTACTGGGGTCTCATTGTCCAACAAGGCCCTGTGAAAGGACAGAGGAAGAAGAGAGCTGCTCCCTGCAGAAGGCAGAGCCTCGGCTGAGTGCCAGAAACAAGAATGAAGGAGTTTCCATCGTCGCCACCCACTCTATCCAGAGTCCAAGGGTGGTGTGGGCACTAGCTGAGACCTCGTGGTCGGTGCCACCCCTAGGCACTCACCTTGTGAGAAAGGCTTTGTGCATAGGCGATCCTAGGGAGTCCCCAGCCGATCAGCTGGAGCCGGGAGCCCTGTGTGCACACAGAAAGCCCAGAGCTCCCCCATTGCTTGGCATGGGAGGCACTCGAAGACTCGAGGACTTCCCTCCTCACCATCCCTGGAACTCTGTGCACCATTTCCAGGAGGCCCCTTTGGGCTCATCAGCTCTCAAGAGACAGTACTTATTACCTGGGGGCTTTTGAAGGAAGCCATTAGCAGCTTATATATGGACTTTATGGCTTACACGGGGTTCCCAAAACAAGCAGTGCATCTCAGAGTCCAGAATAGTGTGTTTGTTGGTGAAGTTTTTATTTCTCTCTCTGTCCTAGACCAACCATTTTTGATCAAGTTAATACTCTTTTCTTAGAAAGCAAAACAAACAAAAAAACTTTTAATATTTTTTTTGTGTGTGTGATTAGCTGTCCACTTCACAACCTTTAGAAAACGTTTAGGAAAGAATAAGAGAAAGGGGCAGGCTGCCCTCAGGAGTGGGTCTAGAGAGCATTATTAAAGGGATGCCATGTCTGCTGGGAACGCATTGGGGAGCGTCTCCTCCTAGCCTCTCCACTGTGGGCGGAATCCTTAATGTGATTCCTGGTTGTTGTTTGCAAAGTAGCAGCTGGGCTTAAATTTCTGAGTCCCTCCTATCTCCAGTGGTGAGAGAAAGATGGGAATTTTGGGGCCGGCCCCTAGCCTTTCTGTCTTGTTGAGAGGCAACCCTCCTCCTTAGCTGTGGGGACCTGGGCTCGGCTACTTCCTTAGGATGGTTGGATGGATTCATTTACTCAACCAACTTACTACAGGCTGGCCTTGGGCGGCCATTTGTTAGGTGCAGGGAATAGCTGGTTGCATTAGCTATGGTCTTGGGCCTCAGGCGAAGTGTTGACTGGTGGTTCCTTGGTTGAGTAAGTGGAGTAAAGCTGATTTCTCAAGTGGGTGGTGTAAGCTGTGAGAATTTGATGGCCTGGTTGTAGCCTAGTTTTTTTTTTGCTCCTGGTGCCCATGAAATGAAAAGCGAAAAAGAAAAAAAACTAATAGAAGTGAAAGATCGTATTTCACAGGAACAAATACACATCTATACAGCAGCTCCTTATTCATCTTCTTCTGTCTCAGATATATTGAAATTTGGTCACTAAACCTGGGCATCCAAATGACTTATTCCTCTAAAGGCAACTGGAAAAAAAAAATCCAGTTTCCTACAAAATATCAATTTCATTTATAGAAACAAAGGGAAAGACATCATTATGGGCAGGACCTTACAGTAAACTGTGTAAACCAGGGCTTTAGCTCATTTGTTGATGAGTTTTAATAGCATCTTTCATGATACAAGACCTCAGATGTCCCAGGGGAAGGCTGTGGGCAGCTGGTCATTTTGGCGTTGACCACAGACTGCCAGTGGCCCTGTCTCCTGGGCTCCCTGCAGGAGCATGTGCCTTGCTGGTAAGCGCCATCTGTTGATGGTGGAGGTGAATGCAGGTGTTGATTTTGCATTTCTGAAGGCACAGGTGATGGAGAGGCTTTCTTTCACAGCTTTCATTTGGACTTCTTCTGCATTCTCTGGTGCTACTGAAATAACCATAATTGGCAATCGACATATCAAGGAAGATAGACTTTTGGACTCTAGAATCCAATAACTCTGCTACTCACTGGCTAGCTAACTTGGGACAAGTCGCTGAATCTTGCTTAGACTTAGTGTTCTCATCTGGAAAAGGGGCATAATAAGGACCTGCCTCAAATTGTTGAGCATAGATTAAATGAGATGTTGTTAGCAACACATCCAGCATGAACTTGGCCTGTAAGAAACTGTCAAGAAATGTTAAGTTTATGTTTTTCTTGATAGTCCCTCTAACGGCAGGAAATCCAGAAACAAAGACAATTACATTTTCATAACTCAGTAACCACCATCTTGTTTTTTTTTTAATTTTTTAAAATAATTTATCTTATTTTTATTGTTGTTGAGACTACACACAGCAGAACATACACCAACAGCTTCTACATGTATAATTCAGTGACATTGATTACATTATCTGAGTTGTGCAACCGTTCTCACCCTCCTTTTCGGAATTGTTCCTCCCCCATTAACATAAACTCACTGCCCCCTAATCTTTCAAGATGCTGTTGTCAGTTTGATCCCATACAGATAGATCTTAAAAGAGCTCAATGCTTAAGGCAGACTTTTTTTTTTTTTTTACTGTTGTTTGGTTTTGAGAAGACTTCAGGGGCTATTTTTGGTTTAAGGTTTAAAGATTATCTCAGGGCAATAGTTTCAGGGGTTCACCCACCCTCCTCTCCTACAGAATCATTGATCAAAATGTTCAGTGATGGTAGCTGGGCACCATCCAGTTTTTCTGGTCTCATGGCAAAATGGGCAGTTGTTCAAGGAGGCAATTAGCCTCACATTCCATTTTTTTCTCCTGTTCCTGACTCCCCTTCTTTCTCTGTTGCTCCAGGTGAATATAAACCAATTGTTGTACCTTGGTTAAGATCCCGGGCACTATGCAATGAGCTAGCTTCTTAACCTTCATTCTGTGCTTAGAATACGTTAGAGCAAATTTTTCTAAAGGTGTGTTTTTGATGATTTGTAGTTTGATCCCCCTTTCCCCCCAAGAAACAAAGATAATTGGGCAACCAAATGTGGCTGAGATTCTGGAAATTTGATTTGGATAGTGAACATATTGGGGTTCTTTCCAGCAAGAGAGAAGTGAGCCATGAATACAATGTCTATTTCTAAAGTGCTTCAGTTAATACCTAATGTTTCCTGACTGTAGAGTTTCGATAGAGAATTTCCTTTATTATCTAGGAGGAAGAAAACTTTTTTAATTGTCTGTAAAAAAAAAAATTGTCTTTTAGATGAAAGTTTATAGAAAAAATTAGTTTCTTGTTAAAAAATTAATGCACATATTGTTTTGTGACATTGGTTGCTAACCCGATGACGTGTCAACACTCTCCCCTTCTCAACCTTGGGTTCCTCATTTCCATTTGTCCAGCTTTCCTGTTCCCTCTAGCCTTCTGTCCTTGCCCCTGGGCTGGTGTGCCATTTTAGTCTCATATACATGGTGAGCTATGGGTATTATTGTTTGTTTTATTGGCCTGCCTAATCTTTGGCTAAGGGTAAACCTCGGGAGTAACTTTAGTACTGAGTTAAAAGGATGTCTGGGGGCCATACTCTTGGGGTTTCTCTAGTCTGTGTCAGACCAGTAAGTCTGGCCTTTTCTTATGAGTCAGAATTTTGTTCTACATTTTTCTCCAGCTCTGTATGGGACCCTCTGTTGTGATCCCTGTCAGAGCAGTCCGTGGTGGTAGCTGGGTACCATCTAGTTGGGCTGGACTCAGTCTGGTGGAGGCTGTGGCAGTAGTGGTCCATTAGTCGTTTGGACTACTCTTTCCCTTGTATCTTTTGGTTTTTTTCATTCTCCCATGCTCCATACCGGGTGAGACCAGATGATTTCTCACAAGCTTTTTAAGACCCCAGACGCTGTTCACCAAAGAGAATGTAGAACATTTTCTTTATAAACTATGACATCTCCCAAGACCATGTTCCCCAGGCCACAGCCCAGTAATCTGGTCCCTCAGGAAGTTTGAATGTGTCTATGAAGTTTCCATGACTTGCCTTGGTCAAGTTGTGCTGACTTCTCCAATATTGTCTTACCCTTCACCAAAGTTATCACTTATCTATTGTCTAGTTAATGTTTCTCCCTCCCACCCTTAGGAGGAAAGCATTTTTAAAGAAATTAACTAAAAATGCTGACAAGGGGGCTGGAGTTAAACCAGCAAAAAGACTTCCTTTTTCTCTTGATTTCACCTCAGATTCACTTGGTATAAAGTCTAGGTTGGAAGGATGCTGGTCTTTACAGCTCATTTAATTCCTGGAACATCAGTCTTTGTGGAAGTTTAGGCCTTGACAGTTATCCATTTTGACTCTAACATGGCCCTGCTCAATCTGTTCAATTCCCTGTCCCCATTGTCAATACCAGCTCATACCCAGAAGGAAAGGAGGGTGAGAGGCCTCCTCCACCGTGACCCGGCACTGCCCCACTCATATCTCATCATGCGCCATGCTTCCCTCATAAAAGAAAAATGTCCCTCCAAGACTTATAAGTGCTGAAATCAGGGGCTTTGTTAAGCATGGAAGGAACTCATTTCTCTTCGTTTCCCAGCTTTAGCGACACTTCAGGGAGGATGAAATCATGCATGTTGGTACTCTGCAAAAAGCCTAGCAGGGATGGCTTTGTTTTGTTCATTTTCATTTAAGGGGAGGGATTGGATTTTCAGAACATGTCTTATAAGTTTGTCCCCATTCTTTATCACCAATACTCAAGGCAGATGCTGACAATTTGGGGTAGTAGCCTGCTCCATAGCCCCATCCCAACATTAAATTCTATCATCCTTCTAATGCCCCCAGAAATTCAGAAGCCCACCCAAGTGTGTGGAGTACCTTGCCAGCCACCCCCACACCTCATCCTTCCCCAGGGCGTGATATTTCAGTTCGTGGGGTGTTTTCTTAAGGGCAGGCAAAGCAAGGTTTCTTTTTACCAGGTCTAAGGGAAATGTTTCTAACTGAAGACGCTTCCCCCAGCCTGGTCCCAGTCACTGCCATTTCAGAAACAGGAGGCAGGACACACCAGTGATCATTTAAACCCGCTTCTGAGGCTCTCCTGCCACTTGGCTGAGCTGCCTCTTTGGGGAGAGAGCCGCTTAGTGTGAGGCTGGGGCACAGAGCCTATAAGGAGTTGCTTACAGGGCTGATGGGTCGGTGCCAGGAGCCGAAAGAGCCAAAGACCCCTGACTAGGGCTGCTTACTGCATCATACCTTGTTTTACGTCTGCTTAGGTTTTGGCGCCTTTTGCATCCCAGGGCCTCACTGTTGCCTTAAAAGAAACCACTAATCCGGACATCTTAGCTGCTGCTCACAGCTCCAGTTCCAGTGGCATCAAACTCACTCACCTCTTTTACCCTTGCCGATTCCAGTTTTTTCTGGACTTTCTGTTTCCCACTCTACTTCCCAGGGGAATTCTACATTTAAGCCCAGTGGATTAGGTTTGTGAGTGAGGGCTTTGGGCTCAAGTCCTGTGGCTGGCACTTCTAGTCACGTGACTTTAGACCAGCAGTGCAACTCCTCTAAGCCGATGTCCTCATCTGTAAAATGGGGATGATGACGGACCCTACTTGGCAGGGTTGGAGTGATGATTATGGGAGGAAGTGCATGGACCTCAGCACTGCCTGGGTCAGCAGCAGCTCTTCTATTGCCCCAGCTCTTCAGGTCCTGTTATCTTTAAAGGCCTCCCTCCTGGGGAGGAGGGTAGAATTATGTGGCCCCTTCCACACTCTCTCAGGAAGAAGCTGACGGGATTATTCAGTGATCTGACACTGGGGCTTGGTATTTCAGAACTATGTGCTAGCCGGCTGACCTGTCACCAACTGACCAGGACCTGGGCACACACACAAGGGAACGGGATGGGAACAAAATTCCAAGGAAGTTACATAGGCACTGTGCTCTGCTGGCTCTGTAGGCTGCTTCACAGTGCTGTCCATGAAGTTCATGGGTCTGTGGGCACAGGGTCTGCCTCTGCCTGGGCCCGTAGGCCTCTGGCCTTTCCTGGCTCTGATCCTTAATCTTGCATTTGTAACGCTCTCAATAAATACTTCTGTGACTGCTTCATTCCAGTCTCTGGGGGTACAACAGTAGTCTTGGCTTTCCATAGCTATTAAATCCTGTTGGGGATGGGAGCTGACATGAGCTGACACTGAGTCCCAAGAATTAAAAAGAGGGCTAGAGAAAAAGACTTTTATCCCCTATGACCCCAAGAGACAGAAAGGGCCACATGAACCAGAGACTTGCATCATCCTGAGACCAGAAGAACTAGGTGGTGCCCGGCTACAACCGGTGACTGCCCTGACAGGGAGCACAACAGAGAACCCCTGAGGGAGCAGGAGATCAGTGGGATGCAGACCCCAAATTCTCATGAAAAGACCAGACTTAATGGTCTGACTGAGACTAGAGGAACCCCGGCGGTCATGGTCCCCAAACCTTCTGTTGGCCCAGGACAGGAACCATTCCCGAAGACAACTCATGAGACATGGAAGGGACTGGACAATGGGTAGGAGAGAGATGATGATGAAGAGTGAGCTACTTGTATCAGGTGGACACTTGAGCCTGTGTTAACATCTCCTGTCTGGAGGGGAGATAGGAGGGTAGAGAGGGTTAGAAACTGGCAAAATTGTCATGAAAGGAGAGACTGGAAGGGCTGATTCATTAGGGGGAGAGTAAGTGGGAGTATGGAGTAAGGTGTATATAAGCTTATATGTGACAGACGGACTTGATTTGTAAACGTTCACTTAAAGCTCAATAACAATTATTATTTAAAAAAAAAAAAAAGACTTTTATCCAAAACCTCAGATGGCTGATGGTGCAGGACCTAACCTCATCATGGGGAAGAAGGAGACCGAAAGCAATCGCTCATCACTTGAATCTGTCAGGAAGGAGAGATGAGTGCCGGGAAAGAAGGACTCTGGGCTGGGGCCTGGCACAGGGCTGGAAGGAGCCATGGGAGCCTGGCCCTCTGCCCTCCTGTGCACTGTTGTTCTGTGTGTTGTTCTGTGTGACTCAGCCTGCCAGTCCAGCATTGGGAAGTCAGATCCGCGACACCAGCGGTGTTGTCTCCGCATTCACCAGCACCTTAGGTCTCACACAGCCCTTTTGCTCAGCTGCTTTCTTGGCCTTGGTGTCTTCTGGCTCTAGCATTTTTGCTGCCCATCTTTTCCACGTGCGTATAATTTTGGGTTGCTCTTGCTCCTCTGGACCAGGTGGCCTCTCTTCCCTGCAACCTGTACTCTGGGTTCCTGCCTCTGCTCTTGGCTCCTTCTGCCAACAGGGACAGCTGATCTATGTGTGCACGGCTGCCTCCTGGTTCCAGCTGTGGCATTAACTCTCTCTGACCTTGCTCACCTCGAGTCTCCTAGTACCCCAATATCCCATCTGTGTGGTAGGAGCCATGCCCCTTCCTCCTTTCGTGTCCTTTTGGTGATGGAAGGTGACACAGAATCCCAGAAGTTAAAACAAAAGCCTAGAGAAACAGAACAATACTAAGAAAATGTTGCACAGATTACCTTGTGGGTTTCAGTAAGAAGGGGTTTTAGAGATGAGCAGGACTTGAGTGAATTAAAAAAAAAGCATGACCCCTTTTCCTAGCATGTAAAAAAAAAGTAGGCAAGAGTTATTTCACAAACAGTAACCTTCATGAGACAGTAGAATTCATTAGTGAGTGCCCTGGTTTTGGGAGGAGGTTTCTGAGATCCTCCTCAGAGCCCCCTTGCATTTGCAGGGAGTCTGGGGCCATGGCTATGCACCAAAGGGCAGCCCTGCCTGGGTGCCTGCAGTTTGAGGGGTGTATAGTAGAGTTGACCTTAACATAAAGAAAACAAAAATCTTCACAACTGGTCCAATAAGCAACATCATGATAAACGGAGAAAATATTGAAGCTGTAGAGGATTTCATTTTACTTGGATCCACAATCAACGCCCATGGAAGCAGCAGTCAAGAAATCAATGTATTGCGTTGGGGAAATCTGCCGCAAAAGACCTCTTTAAAGGGTTAGAAAACAATGATGTCATTTTGAAGACTAAGGTGTGCCTGACCCAAGCCACAGTATTTTCAATCACTGCATATGCATGTGAAAGCTGGACAATGAGTAAGGAAGACTGAAGAAGAATTGATGCCTTTGGATTATGGTGTTGGTGAAGAATATTGAATATACCATGGACTGCCAGAAGAATGAACAAATCTCTCTTGGAAGAGGTACAACCATAAGGCTCCTTAGAAGAGAGGATGTCAAGACTTCATCTCATGTACTTTGGACATGTTATCAGGAGGGTCTAGTCCCTGGAGAAGGACATCATGTTTGGTAGAGGGTCATCAAAAAAGAGGGAGACCCTCAATGAGATGGATTGACACAGTGTCTGTAACAGTGGGCTCAAGCATAGCAACAATTTGATGATGGCACGGGACAGGGCAGTGTTTTGTTCTGCTGTACATAGGGTCTCTATGAGGTGGAACTGACTCAGCAGCACCTAACAACAACAACAACATAGTGAAGGGCACAGTTCAGCCTGGGAGCCTCCCTAGTCTCTTTCAGGTCATTGGTTTTCGGCTTCCAGAAGCAGAGAGGTGAGCTTCATAACCTACAAGGTGGTGGTGATAATTGTTGTTGTTATGGAGCTGGCCCCTGATGCATGGTGACCCATGCACAATGAAACAAAACACTGCCCAGTTCTGTGCCATCCTCAAGATGGTTTGCAGATTGGACCGTTATGATCCATAGGGTTTTCACTAGCTGATTTTCAGAGTCTGGAGGCTCTGTTGAAAACTGCTCAGCATCATAGCAACATGCAAGCCTCCACTGACAGATGGGTGGTGGCTGCATGTGATGTGCATTGGCCGGAATCAAACCTAGGTCTCCGCCATGGAAGACAAGAATTTTACCACTGAACTACCACTGCCCCTGTTGTGGATAATAGCTGCTATATATTGAGCACCTGCTGTGTACTCTGAGGATGTTAATCCCTGCAACACGCTTTGAGGATGTTGTTGTCCCCATTTTACAGAGGAGAACTCTGAGACTCCAGGTTTGGTAACTTGCTCAGGGTACATAGTGAATGCGTGGCTGAACAGATTTTGATCCAGGCCTGTTGACGCAAAGCCGGTGTCCTCTTCTCCCCTCCAGGATCACAGCATCAAACTGGGAAGCTGACTTAGAAAATCAAAGGAGAAAGGGAATGTCACTTCTGCAGGCAAAAAGTGACAATGGGGGTCACGAGAACAGAAGACTGAATGCCTTGAATCAGCTCCAGGGGGAAAGGAGTTTAGACTTGGGGCTGGGGAAGAGGGCTGCTGAGTCTGCTGAAAGGCGCTTTTGTTCCCTTAAGAGGCAGCTAGTAATGCCCCAGGTGGGTGAGCTCTTGCTTGCCTGGGAGAGCTCCACAGCTCAGGGTGAGGGTGGGGAGGTGGGCACGGAGTTCCAGATACCCTCAGTCACTGGAGTTTCCCTCCAGACTGCATCTGCAAGAGTGAGAGCTCGCCATCCTGCCCAAGGGCACAGAGAAGAAAAGCTGCCCTTGCCCAAACTGTGTGTGCTTTTCCCAGGGGCCATTGTTCCCAGTTGCCAGGAAACCAGGGCCATCAGGTGTCGCCCGGGAGACTGGGGCCTGGGTATTTGGGTTTAGGTCAGGCACAATAACGCCTGCAGAATGAAATGGCGTCCCCAGGACCTCCTCAGTCATTTGTCACACAACTGCAGTTCCCAATGACTATAGAGACACGGGGCCTGGGGAGGAGGTGGGTGGGTAGGATGGGGCGAGGGGCTGCGATGGGGCAGTAATGATCCCCCAGAGCAGAGCAAACACACCTCTTTAGGGAGAGGAAGTGAGGCTGCTGCAGCCTTCCCAGACTTCAGAAGGCCTGTGAGGGATCTGACCAAGGTTCAGGACTGCCTGCTGGGAATTGGGGGCTTGCCAGACCTCAGGCCTGATAATGCTCCAGGAAGTGCTCAACAACTTAATAGGATGTTTCCCCCTTGGCCAGAGAGCCTAAGGGCACAGTTAGGCAAATAAACTGTTCAAATCTAATATAGCAAGAACACCAGGCTGCCCAAGATGATGGCAAATCAGAGGCACCAAGCAGAAGGCAGAGGGCCGAAACCTGGGAGTGGTACTGAGGGTCACTTCTTAGCACATTCTCTACACATCCAGATCCTTCCCTCCCTAAATCTTCAAGCACAGCTTCTCATAAATACAACTTGGAGTCAGTAGAAAGGAGATAGATTATATTTTATCTACCTGTAAAATCTACCACCTCTCTGTCAGTTTGTCAGTACCGTGATGGCTTGTATATTGCTATGATGCTGGAAGCTATGCACAACTATTTCAAATACCATCAGGGCCACCCATGGTGGACAGGTTTCAGCGAACCTTCCTGTCTAAGACAGGCTAGGAAGAAAGGCTTGATGATCTACTTCTAAAAATTAACCACTGAAAGTCCTATGGCTCATGGAATATGGTCTGAGACTTCAACTCGTTACTTTGGACTGATCACGAGGAGGTAGCGATAGCTAGAGAAGGACATCACGTTTGGTAAAGTGGAGGGCTAGTGAAGGTGCAAGAATCCTTCAGCAATAGGCACTGACACAGTGGCCGCAACAGTGGACTCTAGCATAGCAGTGATAATGAAGATGGTGTAGGATCAGGCCATGTCTTGTTCTGTTGTACATGGGTTTGCTGCGAATTGGGGATGACTTGAATACGACTAACAACAACAATTTGTAGAATAGCCCTCTCCTCTCTTGAGGCTCTCTCTGATTTAATTTATGACCTGGATACCTAAGCCGGTGATGGTTTCTCCACCTTCATCCAAACACTCATCTCAAGGCCTCCCGTAAACTTGCTGCCTGTGATTCATTCCACTCCCACCAAAATGCTCATCCTTGTTGTCTTCCTTCTGTGTTGCAAGGTTGCCATTCTTGCTCTTGTGAAGAAAGCCTTAATTTGGGATAAGAAAGGGAGTGGAACAGGAGCCAGCGGTGCTGGCCCAGCTGATGCTGGAGATTCAGGCAGGTCGACAAGACGCAGCATGCCAGGGACACAGAAAGCTCCAGCACATCCTGGCTGGTGGTACCAAAAAGCCCAGCAGGTAGGGGAGTACGTAGTGGAAGACTGGGGTGGGTGACCCTTCGAAATACAGTGAAGGGATATGTGGCATTTTAGAGTCTGTCAAGTCATAGCTTGGCATTTAGGGATGGGGGCCTGGGACTCAGAAAGATGGGCTGGTTACTGGATTGGTAGATTGGAATGAGGCCAAGGTGGAGCCCATTTGGACAATTTGGGTACAAGGTCTTGGCCGTGAGCCTGTGCCAGAGGCCCCTGTTATATGGGGGCAAGTCTGGAGTCAGGCCTGAGGCTCAGGGAACCAAGGAAAATGTCAGGGGTCAGGGCCAGGATGGGGCATCCTGGGAGACATAGGGGTCAGCTTTGGGACCTGGCTTCAGAGGGCAGCCAGAGAAGGCATGCTGCAATTCTAAATTCTTTCATCTAGGTGGCCCAGGGAGGGGCTGAGACTGCTCATGTTGGCTTTGTCTGGGAACTAGGATGACCTAGCCTTCAGAGGGGGCCAGACTGGTAAGGAATGTGGCTGGCAGAGGGCGACCTCAGTTCACAGTGCAGGGAACCTGAATTAGAGGGCAGGGTCCAGCAAGAGTTTGGATACCCCTGAGGGCCAGGTTAGTGAGCCAGGCTGGGCATGCAGCCCAAACGATAAGCCTGGCATTCCTCCTGGAGCTTCAGATTTACTTTAACATTTCAGGGGATGGGCAATTAAGTGATTTAAAGCAGTTTTACATATTACATTTAGATAGCGGGTGTCTCAGTCATCTAGTGCTGCTATAAGAGAAATACCACAAACAGAAGTTCATCCTCACACAGTTTAGGAGGCTAGAAGTCCAAATTCAGGGTGCCAGCTCTAGGGGAAGGCTTTCTCTCTCTCTCAGTTCTGGGGAAAGGTCGTCGTCTTCAATCTTCTAGACTGAAGATCTAGAGATCTAGGAGCTTCTCAGTGCAGGGACCCTGCATCCGAAGGATGTGCTCCCTTCTTGGTTCTTCATTCTTAGTGGCCTGAGGTCCCTCTGTCTCTCTGCTTGCCTGCTCGCATCTCTACGTTATATCTCAAAAGGGATTAACTTCAACCCAATCTTGTAGACTGAGTCCTGCCACGTTAACATAACTGCCTCTAATCCTGGCTCATTAATATCATAGGGGTAGGATTTACAACACTTAGGAAAATCACATCAGATGACAAAATGGTGGACAGTCACATAATACTGGGAATCATGGCCTAGCCAAGTTGACATACATTTTTAGGGGACACAATTCAATCTATGACAGCAGGTAAAGGAGCATTCTTGGAGGCCAGGCTGGGTTCAAATCCCAGCTCTGCCACTTGAAAGATGTGTAACCTCCGGCATGTTGCTTCATTTCCCTTGTCTTAGTTTTCTCATGTGTAACATGAGGATACTAATAGTTTCTAGCTCACAGGGTTGTTATAGCAAATGAAGTGAAGTCTATATGATATGTGCTGTTGAGTCGATTCTGACTCATAGCGACCCTATATGCCACCAGGGCTCCTTATCTGTATCTATAGCTATCTCTATCTTGGAGCCCTGGTGCCACAGTGGTTAAGAGCTCAGCTGCTAACCCAAAGGTCAGTGGTTCGAATCCACCAGCCGCTCCTTGGAAACCCTATGGAACAGTTCTACTCTGTCCTATTGGGTCGCTATGAGTTGGAATTGACTCAACAGCAACGGGAAAAATTTCTGTCTTAGAACATTGCCCAAAATAAGGCAATTTCTCAATATATATTAGCTGCTTTTTTCACCATGACTGTTGGTAAAACAAACAGATAAACAAAACAAAAAAATGGGATGTTATGGAGTAGAAAGCAATATTGGCTAGAATGTTTAAGGTAAAACAAGTGACCTCCAAGAAGTTCTGTGCTTGGGGTGGCCTGCCTTGGACTTTGTCCTCAGCCCTCTGCCTTTGGGGTACTTTGCTGGAGCCATTTGGGAAATGGCACAGCCTGCAGAAATGTCACCCCTTGTCCACAGGGGTCTCCAGTGCCTGGCTCAGAGGTGTGGGGCAACACATGCCTGCTGAGTACGTCGAGTGCACTGTGCCCCCGCCCAGCCTCCTGGCAGAAGCAGGGGCCATGAATGGCTATAGTGCTGCAGAATCCCCGCCCCACCCAGGGCTGGGTGGGCACGGCCTGCAGAAAGGCCTTGTTTGCGTTTTCACAACCATGAGAGGCTGCCAGCGCCCAGGAGGAATTTGTTTGAATTAACTGCTTGACTGGCTCTGTTTGTGACAGGAGTGTGTGTGGTGAGAGTTGATGGCAGAATGTGAGAAGGGCGTTAGGAGGCGCCTACTGGGCCCTGGATGGACAGAAGTGAAAAGCTGTTCTGGCCTGAACGGTCCTATGGGGAAGGGGGACCTGCCCTCCTTAGTGCTGACTGATGGGGACAAGGAGAGATGGTGATCGTCTGTGATGCCCTTACATAGCCTAGTCCAGGATGTGTTCCTCACCCGCCAGGGTTTGCTCAGCTCCACGTTCGGACTGTGCTCAATGTCCCGACCGCTCACAACTTGATGGCCAAGACTGAGTTTGTCCACACGGCCGGGGCCACACCACTCAGCGAACCTTCGGCTCCTCAGGGATTCCAACCACAGGGCATGTTCCCAGGGCAAACTCCAGGAAAGACGGCAGAAAGATGTAAATGTTCCCTAGAGATCCACACTCTGGATAGGTTGGCAACATTGACAGAACCACCACCACCCATAATCATGGCAGTGCTGATGGGCACTGCCATGTGTTTCACGCCGTTCTAAGTACTTAACCACATGTTACCTCATGTAATCCTTACAATAACCCAGTGGAGTAAGTGCACTCATCTTCATTTTACATATGAGGAAACTGAGGCACAGAGTAGTTAAGTAACTTGCCTGAGATCATGCAGGTAGAAAGTAGAAGAGCCAGGATTTGAACCCAGGCAGTCTGGCTCTAGAGGCCACACTCTTGGCCCCTCTTTCTGTAGAGCTGGGATCTTTATCTCCATTTTTTATACGGAGAACACTGGTCTGTCTGAATGCACCCAGCTGGGGTGGGGTGTGAGGACGTTTGGAACCCTGTCTGCATCTGGACCTCCCGGTGGCATGTGTGCCTGTACGCCCGGCGCCACTCGCTCAGCAAATGATCTGCGAACTCCCACCCTGCTTCCTCATCTTACCCATTGGTGCACAAGGAAGCCTGCTTCTTGGCTCCAGCCACTGGGGGGTGGGCGGGGGGTGCGCTCTGAGCTTTATTCAGAGGATATCTCCTGAAGGTTTCCATTCCATGGGTGGCAACTCATACTCTTGGACTTTCTGTGCTGTTCTCAAATGTCCTGTTACTTCAGTCTTTTTAAGGGAGGTGGTGTGTTAACTGTGTAGCTAAATGTAACCGTTGAAAACCTTTGCTGAACTTTTCATGCAAATTAATCCACACATCAGAACACACCTGGTTTAAAATTTAGAAATTTACCTCATCCAGCCCCCTCAGAGTGCTGTGCAAAACCCGTCCATTTTCTCCGGTCTCCCCATTGCCTGGACCTGGCTCTGTCACTGGTGAGTGCGAGACTGCCCTACTGGGGAAGTTACTTCCTGTTTTCCTTCTTCGCTTCGCCTTTACTACCTTTGAATGGAGGAGCAATGCCGGGCCAGGCAAGGTGTGCAGATCAGCACAGAGCCTGGAGAGTCGGGTGAGAAGAGGTTCCAGGGATCCCAGGGAGAGTGAGTGTCCTGGCTGAGGGTCTGGCTGGGGACGGTGAGGGGCATGTGCAGGCTCCGTCAGCAGTGGGCTTGGTGGGGTGGGGAGGGCAGGGCTGTGGCTGTGTTGTGCTTGCTCCATGCCCAGTGCCTGGCACGCTCAGGACCTGCGAGCTGGATGAGGGTGTGAAGAGGCAGCGCGGGGACTGTGCTGGCAGTGACTCAGGGTTACCTTCTTGGGAGGCCGCTGAGTGGGCTGCTGCCTCTCCCAGTGGGTGGGGGTGGCGAGGATGTAAGGCGGAGTGGTGTGGAAATGACCCTCTGCTCCCTCCCCCAATTTGAGCGGGTCACAGGACACCTGGTTCAGGCCATTCTGCAGCTCAAATGCCTCATCTTAGAAGAAGGAGCTGCACTAGACGATCCAGCTGACGGTCGTGTTTAGCAAAAGTGAACATTTGTGGGTCGTAACTGGAACCAGAGGAGGGAGATTTCTAAATCTTAAACCAGGTGTGCTAAGTACTTGGAAACCCTGGTGGCGTAGTGGTTAAGCGCTACGGCTGCTAACCAAACAGTCGCCAGTTCGAATCCGCCAGGCGCTCCTTGGAAACTCTATGGTGCAGTTCTACTCTGTCCTATAGGGTCTCTATGAGTCGGAATCCACTCGATGGCACTGGGTTTGGTTTGGGTTTTAGCTAAGTACTTTACATGGTTTACTGGGTTTCGTCCTCACAAAACCCTATGAGGAATTATGTTATGTCCATTTTACTTACGTGAACACTGAGCACTTAGGCGAACACTTAAGCTGTTTGCCTAACGACAAGAAGAAGCACGCAGAGGAGCTGGGATTGAATGGAGACAGTCCGACCATCAATTGGGCTTAATTGCTCCCCTGCAGCACTGCACTGCACAGCACAACATAAAATGACTTTTATCCTCTCCTAGGATTTCTTTTCTTTTTTTTGACTTAGTTTTTCAGGGCATGTATTTAAGGAATGGAGCTTGTAGCTTCTGCTGCTGCCAGAAGGCTGGAGAGACAGAACATCACTGAGTATAATCCTAAGTGAGATCTTTTCTCCCTCCGGCAGGATTGGGTGGAGGCTGAAATTCATCACAGCAAACATGTCCTCTCCCTTCCGCTTCATCTTGCTCTTGCACAAACAAGAAACCTCAGTCACGATTCCAGCTGGGTACCCTCTGTCTCTTAGCAACTGCCTCTAGCCCCAGCCCGGGCTCTGGGCTCCAGGCGTGCCTTTCTTTGCTGCAGTATTTTCTGTGGATCTTACACACGCAGTGCAGACTGTGGGCATGGGGCCGGGGGAGGGGGGGATGATGTCCCCGAGCTCCCTGAGTCAGAGGGAGGAGGGGAAGGCCCACTCTGGGAAGTTAGGCAGAAGAGCTCTTGGGTGAGGGGAGCTTGTATGGTCTCTCCTGGTGGACACTCACTGCTAGCTCTTTGCACAGTGGAGAGGGATTTGGAGAGCATGCATGTGTGTGTGTTTGTGTGTGTATGTGTGTGTGCGTGATGGCGTAGTTGGCATGGGCAGCCAGATGTGGGCATCTTGCCAGGAGAGAGATGAACACTTCTGGTTATCCTGCTGGGCTCATCTTTACGATTACACATGTTTGTTCAGAAGGTTTGTTTCTCAAATGCGATGAAGAGCCCCCTGGGACTCTCTGGCTTTTTGTGGAAGGGGCGGCACAGGGCTCTGAGATTATGGAAGCCTGATGAGACAGGGAAGAGTGGATGGAGGATTGACAGAAAGGACCGGGGCTGAGGCTGGCCTCACTCATGAGAGGTGGTGGGACAGAAGGGCCTGAGCACATGAAGGGTGGGAGGAAGATGTCTATTGGGAGACCATGAGCATGTGGTCTACAGCATGTGGCTCTCCCTGACACTGCACTGCTTTTTCTAAGGGACCGTCTTTGTTTTGCCTGCTGATGAGGCCAGTATAAGAACTGGGTCTGTCCTGAGGTGTTGCTTGTCAATTCTTTGAAAACCTTTGTTTGCCTTTTGGCCTTTCACCTCTCATCCCCAAGGAAGTACTGCTTTAGTCTTGTTTGAGCCGGAAAAGACCTGAGAGAGATTCTCATACACATCCTGATTTTACAAATGTGGAAACTGAGGCCCAGAGAGGTGAAATGAGTTACCCAGAATCCCACAGCTGGGTGGGAGCAGAGCTGGGATCAGCATCCTGGGCCACTGTATCCACTTTAGTGCTTTTCTCACTTTGGCGGGGCTCCTCCCTGCTGTTATGGATTCAGTTGTGTCCCACCACCCACAGAATATATGTTGAAGTTCTAACTCCTGGTACCTGTGGATGTGGCCTTGTTAGGAAATAGGGTCTTTGAAGATGTTATCAGTTAAGTTAACATGAGGTCATACTGGAGTAGGGTGGGTGCTAGTCCAATCTGAGTGGTGCCCTATAAAAGGGAAGAGACTGCCAGAAAGACAGACAGAGGAAGGATGGCCATGTGAACATGCATCTACAAGCCAAGAAATGTCTGGGGCTACCAGAAGCTGGCAAAGACAAAAAGGATCTTCCTCTGGAGACTTTGGAGGGATTATGGACCGGTTGATGGGCGTTGATTTGGACAGCTAGACTCCAGAACCGTGGACAATAAATTTCAGTTCTTATAAGCCAACCAGTTGGTGGCGTTTTGCTTAACTGCAGCCCTATGACACCTGCACACGGATTAAGGCTAAAAGCAGTGATGTTCACACACATGATATAAAGTTCTAGTGCATGATCCTTTGTAAAGTGGAACTTGTATATATAGGAGTGAACTGAAGGAGCCCACTGGCCTAGCCTTGTACTCAGGGCATCTGGTTTCTGATGAGGCCCTTGCAGGGTGGGCTGCTTCTGCACAGCTGGAGAGATCTGACCCCATAGGGAGAGATCCCAAGTCCATCCCTTAAGGGAATGATGAGCTGTATCTTCCTGGCCTCTTGGACGTACTTGATAGACATTGTCTGAATAAATGTATGGTATCTGGCAGGAATACCTTTCCTTTTTTTAAATTACAAAGCTGGGTTGATGGGTTTTGTTGGTTTGAATACCTTATAAAAATGTCAGACTGAACACCAACTTCAAAAATCTTTAGAGCCTGAGAATGAAGGAGTGTTTGGCAGATCATATTGCACCAGGAAAATGTGACTTCTGTGCAGGCTCAGGGGAAAGAGCAGGGCAGGAAGCACTTAGGTGAGGGTCACAGGTCCTGCTTTGAGTCTTGGCTCTTTTCCTACTTGCTGTGGGCCTTGAGCAAGTCACATTTGCACGTGGAGCTAGGGGCTTCCTCTTGAAAGTCCTTCCAGGTCCGTCTGTGAGTTCTTGGACAGGTTGACCACTCGTGGCCACTCATTCGTTCATTCTGCAAATGCTTACTGAGTGGCTCCTGTGTGTGGGCCCCAAGCTAGGTGCTAGGGAGACTGTGGGGAATACCACCTATTTCAGCTGTGCGTTGGAGCTCACAGCTAGTGTCGGAATCTATCAGTAGGCAAGACACATCTCTTAAACCTGCTCTTTGCCATCCAGCCTCCAGCCTTGATGTTGGTTCATTAAATGAAATTTTTCCATGAAGAGGTGTTTGCTCCTGGGAGCAGGGAAGGGGAGCTCTAAAAGGCTGCCCCTGAGAAGGGTAAAGACCAGTTTGGACCTGGCATTTTCAATGGCTCCTGGAATACCTTTGAGAATGAATCTGGTGTGAACTCTAGGATGCAATGAGTAAAAACTGAAACTCGTTACCGTTGAGTTGATTCCGACTCATAAAGACCCTACGGGATGGTGTAGAACCACCCCCAGAGGGTTTCCTAGGCTGTAATTTTTACAGGAGCAGACTGCCACATCTTTTCTCCCAAGAAGGGGCTGGTGGGTTAGAACCACTGACCTTTCAGTTAGCACCTGAGTGCTTAACCACTGTACCCCAGTACTGCCTCTCAATTCATGGTTCACCCAGGCCTTTTAGTGGTTTTTTTCTTTAAGAAACACCCACCTCATGTGTGACAGTAATAGCACTTTGCACGTGCGTGGTGGCCCTTTTTTGGCTCATGAAACACTCTCAGATCAACTGCATTTAATTTTTACAGAGCCAGGATGTTCCCTCTGTAAGCAAAACAAACCCCTTGTTTTTCAAAGTTGTTGAAAACTTAATAACTGGTTTAAAAAATTAAACAGGACAACAGCATAGACAATGAAGTCTCTGTCCCACTCCAGATTTCCTGGTCCTCTTCCAGATACAGCTACTATAGCAGCTTCATGTGGAGACTTCCAGAAATATTCTCAGATATAAAACATGGATGTATGCAGCATTATGCACAATCGCCAAAAGGAGGAAACAGCTCGTGTCCATCAACAGATGAATGGCTGAACAAAATGTGGTATATCCATATGATGAAATATCTTTCAGCTATAAAGAGAAATGAAGTTCTGATACAAGCTACGACATGATGAACCATGAAAACATTATGCTGAGTGAAATAAATCAGACACAAAAGGACAAATATTATATGATCCCATTTATATGAAATGTCTAGAATAGGTAAATCCATTGAGACAAAAGAAGATTAGTGGTTACCAGGGGGTGAGGGAGGAGAGAATAGGGAGTTAAGAAAAACAAAACCATGGATATATTCCTCTCCCAATTCCCTCTTTCTCTCTCTTCAAAAACAGGAGTATGCTGTACATGCCTTGTTGTTTTCATTCCAATAGGGCTCTGAGACTGTTGCATTTCAGCAGATTTGGAGCTGCCCAGTTCCTTTCCTTAGCACCACAGACTCTCATTGTGCAGTGCAATGAATTGCTTTAACATGACCTTTCTAGTCATGGTCTTGTAATTCCCACAAAATGATTGGGTGGGACTATGCAGATATGGTGCTTGTAGCCCACCAAGGGGATTGGACAGCCTGCAAATAAGGTACATGGAACCCATGCAAGGGTGGGACTATGCAAATAAGGTGCATGAAACCCTTGTAGGGGATTGATCAGTTTTGCCATCCCACTAGGCTTAAAGGGAGCCAATCCCAGAAGCTGGGGGAAGGGACCTCATTATAGTCAAGAAGAGCTGAATGCAGAGTGCATCCTTTGGACCTGGTGTCCCTGTGCTGAGAACCTCCTAGACCCAGGATACTGAGAGAAGGAGCCAAAACACTGAAGACAGGGAGAGATGGTGCAGCAGCAGCATGAAGTGGTGGCAAACATGGCAGAGTTTCAGCAGCAGAGAAATGGCAGCAGCAGAACCAGGAGACCGGTGCAAGATGGTGCGGTAGGCTTTCCCGCCCACTGAGTGAGGCGGCTGCAGTGGGCTTGCTGACTCACGGAGGGAGAGATCTCAGTGCCTTTGGGCAGGGGGCTTCCTGGGTTGAGTGGGTTGCCTCTGGGCTTTGTAACACCTGACTGAGCCCAGCAGGGGTGAGGCCAAGAGCTGGAATAAGGTAAGAGCAGTGCCTGAGGCCGAGAACTAGAGGCCAGGCCTGAGCAGCCAAGAAGAAGCTATCCTGATCAAAGAACTGTATCCTAAATTGTTCCTGTTACTTCCAAGTTGATCCTGACCCTGAATTGTAACCTGTTATTTCACTAATAAACCCCATAACTGTGATATAGTCTGTGAATTCTGTGTGGCCGTTGCAAAAAATTATCGACTCAGCAGAGAAGTAGAGAGTGCCGCGGGAAGCAGAGAGTGCCGCGGGAAGCAGAGAGTGCCGCGGGAGGGACGGCTGGTGTTAGAATTGGCAAAAAGGTTGGAGAGAGGAGATATGTTTGACTTCCACTTCATAGGAACCAGCTTTGGGCTGACGCTGATGGTGATTTTCCCTCTTTGGCCTAAAGTTAGATGAACTTTAATGCCGTACCGTTTTTAAACATCATATGGATTTCATCATGGGTATTAGATTGTTTTTAGTTGTTTTGTTCTTATAAAATGGCTGCAAAGAGATATCCTTGTATGTATGATTCTGTGAGTATATCTGTAGGACGTACTCCTAGATGTGGAAGTGCTAAGTCAAAAGGAAGGTGCATTTTATATTCTGATGGTCACTGCCAAATTGCTGTCCAGAGAGGCATTTCACAGTGTATGAGTCTTTATTTTTCCACGTTTTTGAAGTATTGGGCATTATTAACTTTTTCAGTTTTACAAATTTGACGAGTTAAATGAAGGGCATCTGGGTGTTTTAACTTATATTTCTTTAATTACGGTTATGATTGATCGTTTGTTTTTAATGTTTTTAGGCCATTTCTGTTCCTTTTTCTGTGAACTGCCTGTTCAAGTCTTTTGTCCATTTTTCTATCTCATCTCCGTTTTAGACAGGCATACACTGAAGCTCAGGGAGGTTTAGCAACTTATCTTAGGTCACACAGCCAATAAGTAGCAGATCTGGGTTGTAGAGCCACACTTCTGACTTCTGGTCTAGTGATCCTTGTCACATGCTGCCCCCCTGTACCAGTCTGGCCTGGCCATACCCAGTGTTCCTGGAAGGGAGAGGGCCTTATACTAGGTATTCCCTGGAATTCCAACAGGACATACAAGGCCCAGAGTAGAATGGGGGATGCCTTGGAGAGGTCTGTAGAGCTAAGCTGTCTCAGGCTGAAGCTTGTTTTTGAAGTGCTTCCGTGTCTTGTCTCTCTCTGGCTGCTGGGTGGGCACGTAGACAGATGTTAAAGGTTTGTCCTGCCAGCCTCCCCAGAAGCCCCTCCCCCACTCGCAGAGGCTCTCCAGCTGGGATTATTGTTTGTACCTGTGAATTATTGATAAGGCTTGAAATGGCTTCTGCCTTGGAACAGCAAGGCCCAAGGGAGGGCAGCCACTGTGCTGGGGGGTGGGGTGGGAATCATAGGGCTGAAAGACCCCCACCCCTGGGACCCAACCTTCCCAAGGCCAACGATCCTTCTTAAATGTCAAAAGACTTCATAGACCCTCCCCTACCCGTGCCCCCCCCCCCATTGCCCAGCTTTGAGTATCTATTATTTAAGAAAATAAGCAGGGATAAAGCTACCATACATTTAATACTGTTTTTATTTATATTATTTTAAAAAATTATAAAAGTTACCCATACTCGTTATAAAAATTCAAATATCCCAGAACTGTATTACGTAGAAAGTGAAACCTGTGCGGTCTCGTCCCCGGAGGTGCCCACTGTGGTAATGCTGTTAAGTGAATTTGTTTTTACTTGTCCCTCCTGAGTCTCTATATGTGTGAAAGGCGTACTGTTTATTTAGGCTACAATGCTTGATGGAGGTATTTGAGGGCTCCTTGGAATACATCCTATGCTGCCTGAAGGTTGATGAATCTCTGGTTGAAAATCAAGGCTTTAGTTCTTTGCTTTGGCACTTAACCATTTCTTGTATTTTAGTCATGAGCTTTTAATTCCTTATGAACACGAACCCCACACTAAGTTTATTTTCTGTCTCCAAAAGTGCCTAGAACTGGGTGCCTTGGGTTGAATTGTGTCCCCCAAAAATGTGTGTCAACTCGGTTAGGCCATGTTTCCCAGTATTGTGTGGTTGTCGTCCATTTTGTGATTGTAATTTTATGTTCAGAGGATTAGGGTGGGATTGTAACGCCACTCTTACTCAGGTTACCTCCCTGATCCAGTGTAAAGGGAATTTCCCTGGGGTGTGGCCTGTACCACCTTTTATCTCTCCAGAGATGAAAGGGAAGCAAGCAGAGAGTTGAGGACGTCCTACCACCAAGAAAGCAGCACCAGGAGCAGAGCGCATCCTTTTGACATGGGGTCCCTGCACCTGAGAAACTCCTCAACCATGGGAAAATTGAGGACAAGGACCTTTCTCCAGAGCCTTCGTCCACAGAGAGAGCCTTCCCCTGGAGCTGACGCCCTGAATTCGGACTACTAGCCTACTTTACTGTGAGGAAATAAATTTCTCTATGTTAAAGCCATCCACTTGTGGTATTTCTGTTATTGCAGCACTAGATACCTAAGACACTGGGCTTGACCCATAGTAAGCGCTCGCTCTGAATTGTCTGAGGATAGTTAAACGTTCTAGAGAAATCTAATCATCCAGGCTCCCCATGGGTCACACTTTTTGCCACCAGAAGGGAGAGCGTTGCACTTCCCCTTTTCTAGGTGGCTCACACTTTGACAGCCCCTGGGGACTTTGGAAGCAATCTGTCTGTCTTGGTAAATGTAGCATACTGGTAAAATATGTCAGCTTCTAAGAGAGATGCTGCTAATGTTTGTGACTTTTCTGCAAACCCTTCAGGGAGGATGCTCTGTTGACTTCTGAGGGTCATTTCTTTGGGAAAGAGGGAACAAGGAATGCTGGGAAGAGCACTATCAGCTTTGTAATGTGGGGAAACGTTATGGCAGATTCATGACCCTCAGTTTCTTCATCTGTAAAATGGGGATAATAACAGAACTTACATTATAGCGTTGTTGGTTGGGTTCAATGAAGGGTGTTTGAAGGCTCCTGGTACAGGGCTGGCCACAATAGACATTACCTCATTCCCTTCCTAGGGTAAATGGCTGCTTGCATCTGTTGATGGGAATTGGAGTCTAAACGCCAGGAAATGATGGAGGGGGCAATCTTCAAGATAGAGACAAGGTTGAACCTGACAAATGAAACAGACTTCGAAGGAAGCTGGTGAGAGGGAGAGTACGGATTTGGACTGTCCGAGGAACCCAGAAATGAGGCAGCTCTAGGACTGACTCCTAAGTGGCTCCAGTTTTTAAGTTCTCCTCGCAAAACCAGCCAGGGAAATTCTAGGGAGCAACATTGGCACTCAGTAAACATTTGCCAAATGAATGAATGGGCTGCCCTGCTGCTTTCGAGGTGATTCCTCAGGTGTGCCATCCATGGGCTTGCACATGCTGTTTTCTTGGCATGGAATAGGCATACCCCTGGATGATGCCTAGGTGCGTGCACACACACACACTCTCTGGGCAATTTCGACCACCCTTTGGCTCTCAGCTGAGACACTGCTTCCTTAGCAAAACTGCCTCTTGCCTCACCTCAGGTTAGATTGGGTCCCTCTGCCATGTGCTCCCCCAATGCCCCTTTGTAACATGCATCAGGCACTTGGGCACTTGTAATTATTTGTTCAGAATCTATGGCCTTTGGGAGGATGGGGGTTCACATCTATTGTGTTGTCAGTGTCCCCAACACCCCTCATGGCCCTTGCAACCTAGTTGAGTAAATATTTGTTGAATGAATATTGTAAGAATCATCTTTCCTCTCGATTATTGTTTACTCTAAAAAATAGGGTCATGTGCCTACAGTGGAGTCGTGGAGCCTATCTGCACCCATCTCATGACTTGCTAGACCCCATATTTGTATGGTCGGGGGCTCAGACTTCCTTATCTCTGCAACAACCTCTCAGAGATGCAGGTGGCTCTTCTCTTGTGAGGGAGGATGGTGGAATAGACTCTGGACTGAGTGCCTGGGTTCAAATCTTGTCTCCATAATTTACTATCTGGGTGACCTTGGTCAGTGGCTCAATCTCTCTAAATCTCAGTCTCCCTTCTGTAAAATGGGTATGACAACTCTAATAGTACCTGCTTCATATGGTTGTTGTACAGATTAAATGAGACTATGCAGGCATTTAGCAGTGAACAGGCAGTGAGTGCTCTGTAAGTATTATGCATTCTTCATGTTATGTAGCATGTGTCTTCCCTGTCAAGAATCTGGTGTTGGTCAGGCGATGGGTTGTGTTGGATTGCAGCTGACCAGGCAGGAATAGGCAGAGGAAATGGAACTCAGGTAAGGACTACATATCTGAGAAGTACATAGCAGAAGGTAGAAGGGAAATTGGATTTAGCAAAAAGGCAAGGGTGGGGTTGCTGGATCATGCTACACTCAGGCTGAGGTTTCTCTGGTGTGGATTTAGAACTTTGATTCAAATCTTGGCTCTACTTGAAAATTTTGCATCATTTTGGGCAAGTTACTTCATCTCTCTGAACCTCAGTTTTCTCATCTGCAAATGGGGTTAATAGTCATAACTTCAGTTACCTCGTATTAATTACTGTAAAGCCTCATAGGCTTAAATGAGACAATGCATAAACAGCACTTATACAGCACAAGAGCTGGCATTTAGAATGGGCTCCATAAACATTTAAGGAAGATGGCGGATGGCTACTCCAACGCCAGGGTGGACAGATTGGCTTGTCCCGGTGAGAGATTTCCTAAGACTGGAGAAAGGAGGGGTAAGCTGTGTGTGTTCAGCATGGTTTCGCAGGGTGACACTGCTTATTGTGTAATTACGGAACAACTCCCATAAAGATGAAAATGTGGGCCCAGATGGCAGGCCTTCCATGCTGTTGAGAGGCAGAGCTAATGAACTTAACAAATCACTGATAATTAATTTTCAAAAGCCAAAGGAAACTGGGGAGCGATGAATAGGCCTACAGAAGGAGAGAATGCAAAGTAGTGCCAACTGTCAGCCAAGAGGAAGGTGTGAGATGCTGGCACTTCCAGGCCAGTGAGGCGGGTCTGGATGTCTTAGTGTCACGGAGAGAGGGAGTGCGGAGAGAAGGCTTGTGCAGGTAATCACAACAGTAATGGCAATAGTGACCAACCTTGATCAAGCCCTCCTACATGCTGGGAACTGTGTGGAACACTTTACTTGGGTTGGCTCTTGTTTCAGACAGACAGTTTTTCCAACTGGGTGGGAGATGGGGAGGGAGAATAAGAGTCCAGTAGTGGATGGGAGCCTCACAAGAACATAGAGCAATGAAGCCAAATGGTGACAACAATTCATATTTATTGAGCACTTGCTCTGTGCCAAGCATGATGCTGAGAACTTCTACAGGCATGCCCACTTCACATCACAAAATCCTAGGAGGAAGGCACAGAGAAGGTCAGTAACTTGCCTGAGGACACTCAGCAACCCCATTCCACTTAGCAGGATGCAAAGCTCATGAAAATACAGTGCCAGAGAAGCACCACACCTCTGGGCAGAGCTGCCCACTGGGCACGTGGCTACCTTGGACACAACATGAAGCATGAAAGATCGAGGTCAGGAAACCTGGGTTTTGGCTCCAGTCCTCTGAGATGAGTTGCTGAACCTGCCTTTCTTTAGCTGTAGCATGTGAGTGGCAGGTTTGATATAAACAGGTGCAGCTCTGTGGGGAAAGGCAAGTGGGGGTCCTGTCCCCTTGCTTGCTGCACCCACAGAGCCCCAAAGCTGTGTGGGACACATGTGGAACCCATGGATGATCTCTAGGGCTTCTTCAGCTCTAATGCGATCTTCTGTGAGTCCAATCCTGTCCCACCACAACGGTCACAGTGACATGGTTGTGTGTATGTGGGAGGGGGGAGAAATGGGAGTGCTGGTGTGGAGGGCTAATGAGCTAGCAGGGGACCTGGCACATTGTTGTTGTCTGCCCAGCCCCGGCTGGAGTCTTGCTCCGCACTTCCTAGCTGTACAATCCTAGGTAACTAACTTAACCTCTCCAAGCCTCATTTTACTCAGCTGTAAACTGGTGACAAAATGTCATGGAGTTGGTATAAGGATTCAATATTTAATGTATACAAAGCTCTTAGTTCCATGCATAGTGTCTAGTAAGGATTCAATTAACAGGTGACTTACTGATAAATGGGAAACCCTGGTGGCGTAGTGGTTAAGTGCTATGGCTGCTAACCAAAGGGTCGGCAGTTCAAATCTGCCAGGTGCTCCTTGGAAACTCTATGGGGCAGTTCTACTCTGTCCTCTAGGGTCGCTATGAGCCGGAATCGACTCGACGGCACTGAGTTTTGAGTTGAGTTATTGATAAATGTTAAAAGGATAAGTGAATACTGAATAACCTAGTTCCACCTCACCTGAGCCGCTCTGTGCTTGTCCCTGAATGACCATGAAAGCACCTGGGGGCTTTTCTGCGAATCAGAGAATTCATAAATGTGGACTCGGGGGGGGGGGGAATGAATATATATATATTATATATACACATTTTATTTATTTGAATATACAGATATTACTTTTGAATAGATACGTTGGTATTTACTTTCAGACTATGTAAGGAAGAATTGGCCAGGTGGGGACGAGAGGACTGATTTGGCTGACGGGGTTGAAATGTTTGGGTCCCTTTGTCTTCCTAGCTGGCTACCAACACAGAGCGGGCGTCGGCTATGCCCCTCCCAGCTGCTGCTGGGCCACCTCCTGCCCGTCCTCTGGGGATCCGATGACAAAGCCAGGGAGGCTGGGTGAACCCAAGGCGCCATACCCGAGTCCTCCAGGACACTCCCGGTGACCTCTGCGTGCTGCCCCGCTGCACACCACCTTCTGTTCACGGCCCATCAGCCGTCTTTCCCCCTGACTGCACTCGGATTTGAGCCATTGTCAATTCATGTTTCCAGATTAATTAGCGAGGCCCCGTGTCAGATGCTAACTGAAACCCAGATGTCGGCTTGGTTCCCCTCATCAAATCATTTTGTACCAGTAATTGAAGAACACAGAGGCAGCAGCTCGGCTGGTCAGGAACGGCTCACTTCTCCCCCCACCACCCCCCGCCCCATCCTCACCCCCTACCCCTTCCCACTGAAATATAAATAAACCCACCCTGCCTCAGAGGACCCTGCAAAGGCGATTTGCCTGTCAGCCCATGTATTAATAAAGGTGGTGACGAGCTGAAGCCCTAACTCTCATGTTGAAGGTGGGGTTTCTGAGAGAAGTTTCCTGTGAGTTTACAAGAAGGCTGGTGGGGTGGTGAGGAAGGGAAACTCTTTCTAATTTTAACCTTAGCCAGAAACCTTTTCCCCAGCCCAGGAAACCGCCTGCCCAGGAGAACAGCTGTGTACCCAGCATAGTGTCTGCCCGTAACAGCCCTCAATCAGCATTGTTGGCCTGTGTGGAACCTTCTAGCTTCAGTGTGATACCATGTGTTCCTGGGTATTTCTCAGAGCTAGAAACAAATGAATCAGATTAGATATTTATTTTCATTTCTCTCTAAGTATATGTTGTGAGTGTGTGTATACATTTTTTTCTTAGCTACCATTTATTGAGCTCTTACTATATCCCAGTAATCGTGCGTAATACTTTACATATAGTATCTCATTTAATCCTTACCACAACCTTATGGATGAGGAATTTTTATCCCCATTTTTCTGATGAGGAAACTATGGCTCAGAGAGGGTAAGTAACTTGTCTGAGGTTACACAGCTGGTCTGTGACGGAGCTGGGATTTGAATCATCAAGTATTGTTGCTTCCATCTTTTAAGTAGAAGTAGCAGTTGCAGGAAAGGCTGTTCACCTTTTTTTCCCCTTTAGTTAAGAAATGTATGTTCTCCTGGGCATAAGAGGTGAAAACAGATTTTGGTCACATTCTCTCAGCTGAATGTCAAAACCCGCACATGTGCGTGACCATTTTGGACCAAGAGAAGCACTTTTGATGGATGACACAAGAGGCATCAAGGGACGCTGATTTTCTGTGAACTTGGGCTGGAGTTAGAGGTATGTCTTAGGCTGGAGAAAGTCTTTGAGAGCTAGACCCTGAATGCCACTGTTTGGTCACAGCCCAAGCTCCACTGCACAGGGAAGTAGAGAATGGAGACAAGAGGCTGCAGATTCTTTGGGAAGTTGACAGGCAGTCCAAAGAAGTGTTCAAACCCAGAACCAGCTCACTGAGCCTGTGGCCTTGGGCTGCTCATGTCACCTCCTGTGCCTCAGCTTTCCCATCGGCAAAACTAGATTTAATGAAGCGGTATCTTAAATATTAACTGCAAAGACTTGATGGCAACTTAAAAAAAAAATTTAGGTACAGTGTCACCAGGTGGCAGTAGTGTGCCATAGAGCCTGAAGGGTTAAAACCAATTACCAGTTGCCTTGGAGTGGATTCCAACTCATGGCGACCCCATGTGTGTCACAGCTGAACTCTGCTCTATAGGGTTTCCAATGGCTGAATTTTCAGAATTAGATTGCCAGGCCTTTCTTCTGAGACACCACTGGGTGGAGATGAATCTCCAACCTTTCAGTTAGCAGTAAAGCATGTTAACCATTTGCACCACTGAAAGGCTCCACTCAAGGGTTAATTTCCTGAAAATCCACACCCCATGGATTTATAACCTTGAATAATCACATTTTTTTTTTTCTTAAAGATGAAGATAAACATCTTTATTAAACTAGCTAAATGCAAGCAAACATTAAGCAAACATTGAAGTGCATGTTTGGAGCAAATTTCATAAGCAAATAAATCTTTAGATGCAGGACGCTATCTCCCCTTACGGTTTTTTAATAGGTATTGTTCCTAGTTCTTCACCTCCTTGCGTTTGGTTCCTTTTATTTACCTACTTAACTTTATGCACAACCCCTTCACGTGCTTGATTTTCAGATCTACTAGGGTATGGTTCCTCAAAGTCAGAACCCCTGTAACTTTTTCTTTTTAAGTCTATCTCTTTCAACTCTCACAGAGATAAAATTATCTTTTTTGTGTGTTTCTGATTCTGTCTTCTTTCCTGCTTACGAAGCAGGATATCAGCATGTTCCGCCACCCTCTATACCTAGGGAGGGGGAGAGAGGAAAACAACGCTTCGCTGGGCATTGACTTCAGTCCAAGTCCCCCACCAAGAGCTTCCATGTCACCTCATGACAATGCGTGAAGCAGAATGGTGTCATTTTACAGACAGGTAAACTGTGAGGCTAGGAGTGAGTCCCAGTTTCAGAGCTCACCATCCTCTTGCCTCCAGGGTGTACAGGTCACGGAGAGGACATTGACTGCCCCCGTCCACCTTCATAGAGAAAGGCCAGTTGACCTAGGGTGAGGGCTAGCCCTGGTGGGGGGGGCCTCAGCAGCACACTTCCACCCTACCCCCACCCCAGCCATTCTTTTTTGCAGCTCCCGGACCCTTCCCCAGCCTGCACCTGAGAGGAGGCAGGAACACCTGGGCCCTGTGTCCCTGGGGAGCCTGACTGCCACTGCAGCTGCTCTGCTGGCGTTCTTGAGAGTGTTAATTGGGCAGGGTGCCCAGCCCCTGGCCCCAACAGAAATGAGCTGGGTTAGGAGAGAAACCTCATTGCCCACCAGGCGGAGGGAAGATAGAATCAGCTCTTGGCCAACAGCACCTGGAAGAGAGCCCAGGCGGCCAGGCCAGACCTGTGGGCAGCGGGCTCCCCCTTGTCAGTGGCCTCTGGGTAAGATGGCAAGGGGGTGTTGACCCCAGGACAGCTCATGAGGAGAGGAACGTGGAGTCCTCACAGTGGGCTCCCTGCAGCTCAGGAAAGTGGGTCTGCCCCAGTTTTGGGGAGGAAGATGGGGTGGTGTGATGATGAATTATTTTGTCTTCTTCATCATCATCATCATTGAAGACCATTACTGAGTACCTACCCTGACCCAGGCTGGGCTAAAGGCTCTCCACATATTATTTCACTGTATCCTTACCATAGCTCCATGAGATATGTATGGTTGATTCTCCTTTTACATAAAAACTCAGAGCGGTCAGGCAACTTGTCCAACTTGTCCAAGGGGAGGGATAGCCAAGGCTCGAATGCAGGTTTGACTCCAGAGCCTGTGTTCTGTCCACTTGGCCCCATGCCTCCTGCACTCTGCCCAGAAAGGACAGACCCTCTGACCTTACAGAAAGGCTCCCATTACCCAATTGCCCCATAGTCATCGTGGAAGGAGTATATATTTTCCTTAGTTTTCAAAAGTGTTGAAATCTGGCACAGGCTTCCTCTCTGAACCTTGGCTCCTTATAAAGAAGGGGCAGAGAAATATTGTCCCCACAATGTGGTGGGAAGTCGAGTGGTTTGTGGGTGGGATTGGGTTTCTAGAGGAGAAGAATCCAGTACACCCAGGGCTCAGTGATGGGGCTCAATTATTGGCTTTCCCTTCAGCAATGACCCAAATGACAGAGACGCTTCGTATACTTATAGAAAGATGGGAGGGGCTTTGGAAGAAAGTTTGCGAAACCTCACACAATGAACACTCAGAGTCAGCCCTCAGACTGGTGAGGGAGGGGTCGGTGAAAAGACCAGACAGGTTGTGCCCAATGAGGAGAAGGTTAGGGAGTGGTCCCAAGGTTGCTGAGAGCATTTGAAGGAATAGATGTCAAGCATGGGTGGGAGTGGGCTTATTCTCTGCTTTCCAGAGAAGTAAGATCAGCGCTGACTGGTAGGGGTTACCCAATGCTAAAGAAGTGCAGGCAGATAGTGAGCTCTCTGGCCCTGGGTGTGTTCAAACAGAACCGGGATGGGCAGCTTATAAACTAACCAAATGGGGAGACCAGGAAAAAGACTCCTGGACTGGGCCACCCTCAGACTCTGTGTCTATACATTTCCCCCCAGCCCAAGTGGCCTCTGACATGAGGGTAAGGACCCTCTATGTTCACTCACAGTTGAGCACCTACTATGTGCCAGCAACCAGGCATCTGATGGTGAACAAGATAGACATGGTCCCTGTTCTCATGCAGCATACAGCTGAGAACCTTATATGTAACATCAAGAACCATCACAACCAAATGTGATGGCATTTACTCAGTGCCTACTATGTGCTGAGGATTTTGCATTCATTGTCTTATTTAATCTTCTCAACAGCCTTACCAAAAAAACTCATTGCCATAGGGTCGATTGCAACTCATAGCAATGCTATAGGACACAGTAGAACTGTCCCATAGGATTTCCATGGTTGTAGTCTTTACAGAAGCAGACTGCCACATCTTTCTCCCATGGAGCAGCTGGTGGGTTTGAACTATCAATCTTTCGGCTAGCAACCAAGTGCTTTAACCACTTCATCACCAGGGCTCCTTTTCTATAGCCTTAAAAAAAAAAAAATGAGGTTGAAATTACTATCTCCATTTTATAGAGGAGAAAACTGAGGCTCAGAGCAGCCAAGGATTTGTCTAAGATCACACAGATAATGGGGAGGAGGGGCTCAGATTTTTTGGGTTCACAGAGGCTGGAAAGATGAGACTTTTTAGGGTTATTCCTTCAGCTGAGATATTCAGGCATCCAACTATATTATTCCCAGCTCCTGCTTTGTCCTTTGATCTTCTTTGTGGAAAGATTTCACGGTGTGCAATAACGATTCCCTCTTCCCCCATGGAAGCAGCAATCAAGAAATCAAATGACATATTGCACTGGGCAAATCTGCTGCAAAAGACCTCTCTAAACTGTTAAAAAGCAGAGAAGTCACTTTTAGGAATAAGGTGCGACTGACCCAAGCCATGGTATTTTCAATCACCTCATATGCACGTAAAAGCTGGACAATGAATAAGGAAGACTGAAGAAGAATTGATGCCTTTGAATTATGGTGTTGGCAAAGAATATTAAATTTACCATGGACTACCAGAAGAACAAACAAATCTGTCTTGGAAGAAGTATAGCCAGACTGTTCCTTGGAATTGAAGATGGCGAGACTTTGTCTCATGTAGTTTAGACATGTTATCGGGGGCCCAGTCCTTGGAGGAGGACATCATGCTTAGTAAAGTAAAGGGCCGGAGAAAGAGATGGAGACCCTCGGTGAGATGGACTGACACAGTGGCTGTAACGATGGGCTCGGGCATAACACAATCATGAGGATGGCGCAGGACCTTGCAGTGTTTTGTTCTGTTGTACGTAAGGTAACTATGAGTCAGAACCGACTTGACAGCACCTAACAACAACAACAACAACAGCTGCTGTTGCTGGGTTCACTTGAGCCCCCTTTAGGCTGAGGGGCCTCCTTGGACAAGCCTGCAGAGGTGGATGCTGTACTACTTCCTTGGCCAGATACGTGCCCTGTGTCCAGCCCCATTCATTCTGTGGGAGACACAGGGCCTCTTGGCTGCCCTCCTGTTGGCCCTGGGGTCTGGGTGAATTAGTGACCTTCTCACTAGCCCTTTTGGTCCCCTAGCTTGTAACATTGCCACCATGGGCAATCCCACCATGGAGAAGTGGTCAAAAACTAGGTAGATGGGGGCTCCTCATCCTTTCCTTCTGCCATGCCAGGAAGGTCCCAGGGCATCCCGAAGGCCGAGCAGAGGTGGAAGTGGCCTCGGGCAGCATTCAGGCTGCATTTGGGTTGCAGGATAAGAACTCTAGGCTGAGGGCCTAGCACGCTGTATAGGGAGGGGCTGCCCTCTCCCTCACTGCCTCGCTCCCACTCGTCTAGCCTGCCTGGGATGGGACTTCATTTGCCTGCGGCAGTTCTTAGTTCCAGATCATACTACCTTAGGATAACCCATAAAACCGACCTTAAAAGTACTAAAGGGAAGATTTTCAGAAAAGCTGATTTGAATGGAAATCCTTTGAAATTGCAATGGGCCATACAAAATTTAAGGCATTAGTAAAGCATCTTTGTAAATGGTTAGGGGAAAAAAAACAAAAAAACAATCAAGGACACAAACATGTCCACTAAAAGTTGGCAGCACTTCCCAAGTTGCTTTCAGCTCTGAAGTCCTCTGATCTCAAAATTTGGAGGGTATTCCATAGTTTACTCAAAAACTTGGTAACAGATCATGGGTTTTGGTGTCTAACAGGCCTGGGGTACTGGCTGTGTGATTTAGTTCCCATTTGGGGCTTTTCTAAATCTCAGTGTCTGCACCTGTAAAATGGGGACAATAGTGCCTTGTAGTGTGGTTACGAGGGTGATATCAGATAACGTCAAGTGTTCAGCACAGGCCCTGGTGCATGCACATTTCTGTGGCCCTGGGACACGAGGCTCAGGGGACAGAAGCATTTATATTAGCAAGCTCAGAGCTCATGTCCACCAGACCAAGACTCACTGTGCAGCTGCTGCAGGCCGAGGATGCAGAAAGAGACAGAAAATAAAAACAAAAACAAACAAACAAAAAGCCAAGAGACTTGGTGGCCAGGGATGAGTGCCACCATGGAGGTTTGTGAAGGAGCGATGGGAACCCAAGAGCGAAGGCTTCCTGGAGAAGGAGGCACCATTAGGCATTAACCAGGCCAGGAGAGAGGTAGGGAATGGCAGGGCAGAGGGAACAGCCTGTGCAAAGGCAGACGGTGAGAGGAAGCATGGCACATTTGAGAACCTGCAAGTCAAGCTGTCCGCTCAGGGTAGGGGGTGAGAACTGTGAGTGGGGAGAGATGAGCTCGCAGAGTTTGGCTGGGACATGTCATTCCTGAAGAGGGGTTTGATTTATTCCCGAAAGTAATAGGGAGCCTCTGGCAGATTCTGGCCAGCAGAGAGGCACAAATTCCCTCACAAATATCACACCCTGCGGTCCTCGGGTGCCCAGTCTGATTTTCATGGTTGTGTGAAATTGATGAACGATGAGAAACGAGGCAGTGGGCCATCTGGGTAGGGACACCAGTGCACACAGAAGTGTGTGTTCATGTAAATGAGCGAGCGTTCCCAGGTGAGCTGCAGCCTGCTCCCACAGAAAAAGCCCTGTTTGTCTCATGCCAGGCACTTCAGAGAATAGGCCTTATCAAAGCAAAACATTTGGTTATAAATATTTATAAATATATGTTGGCTTGAATTGCGCTTTGGTACAGTCACCATTTATGTCTATAAATATTTGAGAGGTTGCTTGGCATGGTGGAAAGGCACTGCGTTTGCAGGCATGGACAAACTGGGGTGTATTCAGTTTTCACTCAGCGGTGGGACCGGCTTGGTGACCCTGGCCTTGTCACTTCATCTCTTGAAGCCAGAGTTTCCATGGTGATAATGACACCCGGCTTGCACAGTGGTTGTGAGAGTTAGAGTAATCACTGTAAAGAGTCTAGCATGTGCCAGTGACATGATGGGCACTGAGTAAATGCTAATAAATTATTATTCATCTGTCTCTGTGGTTTTTAATAACTTGAATTCTCGGCTGCAAGAGATGTTAGAGGTCATGCGTTTCTGCACCAGCATTTCTCAGAATTCCAGCCCTTTCCTGCCTTCGGGTATCCTTTCCAGTGTTCTTGTCAGCCCACTTAAAAAAATGATTTTATTCTATTTTTTTATCCCATGATTTTGTTTGTTTTTCTTCTTTAGAGCTGTTTTAGGTTTAAAGAGAAATGGTGCACTAAATACAGAGCACTCCCATATACCACCCCCACCATACTGTTTCTTCTGTAATGAACATTGTGCATTCCTGTGGTACATGACAGTGGGTGAACCAATGTGGATACATTGTTATTAAATAACTGATACACTGTTATTAACCCTATTTACATTAGAGTTCACTCTGTACTGTCTGTAAACCAAAAAACCAAACCCACTGCCGTTGAATTGATTCTGACTCTTAGTAGCTCTACAGAGAACAGCACCATAAGGCTTCCAAGACTATAACCTTTATGGGAGCAGACTGCTGTATCTTTCTCCTGAGGAGTGGCTGGTGGGTTCAAACCACTGATCTTTCAGTTAGCAGCAGAACCCTTAACCACTGAGCCACCAAGGCTTCTTGTGTACAGGCTATGGGTTTTGACAAATGCATAATGTCACGTGTCTACCATCACAGTATCATATAAAATAGGCCAGATTGCTTTTTTAAAAAATTTTTATTCTGCTTTAAGTGAAAGTTTACAAATCAAGTCAGTCTCTCATACAAAAATTTGTATATATATACTCCTAGTTGCTCTCCCCCAAGACAGCACACTCCTTCTTTCTACTCTCTATTTTCTTGTCCATTCGGCCAGCTTCTAACTCCCTCTGCCCTCTCATCTCCCCTCCAGACAGAAGCTGCCCACATAGTCTCATGTGTCTACTTGATCCAGTATCATTCTCTTCACCAGTATCATTTTCTATCCCATAGTCCAGTCCAATCCCTGTCTGAAGAGTTGGCTTTGGGAATGGTTCCTGCCTTGGGCTAACAGAAGGTCTGAGGACCATGACCTCCAGGGTCCTTCCAGTCTCAGTCAGACCATTAAGTCTGGTCTTTTTACAAGAATTTGGGATCTGCATCCCATTGCTCTCCTGCTCCCTCAGGGGTTCTCTGTCGTGTTCCTTGTCAGGGCAGTCATTGGTTGTAGCCGGGCACCATCTAGTTCTTCTGGTCTCAGGCTGATGTAGCCTCTGGTTTATGTGGCCCTTTCTGTCTCTTGGGCTCATAATTACCTTGTATCTTTGGTGTATTTTCCTTTGATCCAGGTGGATTGAAACCAATTGATGCATCTTAGATGGCCACTTGCTAGCATTTAAGACCCCCCCCGATGCCACTCTCCAAAGTGGGATGCAGAATGTTTTCTTAATAGATTTTATTACGCCAATTGATCTACATGTCCCCTGAAACCATGGTCCCCAAACCCCCGCCCCTGCTATGCTGGCCTTCAAAGTGTTCAGTTTATTCAAGAAACTTCTTTGCTTTTGGTTGAGTCCAATTGTGCTGACCTCTTCTGTATTGTGTGTTGTCTTTCCCTTCACCTAAAATCATTCTTACCTGCTATCTAAATAGTGAATACCCCTCTCCCTTCCTCCCTCCCCATTCTTGTAACCATCAAAGAATATTTTCTTCTCTGTTTAAACTATTTCTCAAGTTCTTATAATAGTGATCTCATACAACATTTGTCCTTTTGCAACTGACTAATTTCACTCAGCATAATGCCTTCCAGATTCCTCCATGTTATGAAATGTTTCACGGATTCATCATTGTTCTTTATCGATGCATAGTATTCCATTGTGTGAATATACCATAATTTATTTATCCATTCAGCTGTTGATGGGCACCTTGGTTGCTTCCATCTTTTTGCTATTGTAAACAGTGCTGCAGTGAACATGGGTATGCATATATTTGTTCATGTAAAGGCTCTTATTTCTCTAGGATATATTCCAAGGAGTGGGATGGCTGGATTGTATGGTAGCTCTATTTCTAGCTTTTTAAGGAAGCGCCAAATCAATTTCCAAAGTGGTTGTACCATTTTACATCCCCACCAGTAGTGTGTAAGTGTTCCAGTCTCTCCACAACCTCTCCAACATTTATTATTTTGTGTTTTTTGGTTTAATTCCAGCCTTGTTGGAGTGAGATGGAATCTCATTGTAGTTTTGATTTGCATTTCTCTAATGGCTAATGATCATGAGCATTTCCTCAAGTATCTGTTAGCTACCTGAACGTCTTCTTTAGCGAAGTGCCTGTTCATATCCTTTGCCTATTTTTTAAATTGGGTTATTTTTCTTTTTGTAGTTGAGTTTTTGCAGTATCATGTACATTTTAGAGATCAGACGCTGACTGGAAATGTCATAGCTAAAAACGTCTTCCCAGTCTGTAGGTAATCTTTTTACTCTTTTGGTGAAGTCTTTGGATGAGCATAGGTGTTTGATTTTTAGGAGCTCCCAGTTATCTAGTTTTTCTTCTGCATTGTTAGTAATGTCTTGTATACTGTTTATGCCATGTATTAGGGCTCTTAGTGTTGTCCCTATTTTTTCTCCCATGATCTTTATCGTTTTAGATTTTATATTTAAGTCTTTGATCCATTTTGAGTTAGTTTTTGTGCACGGTGTGAGGTATGGGTCTTGTTTTATTTTTGAAGATGGATATCCAGTTATGCCAGCACTATTTGCTAAAGAGACTGTCTTTTCCCCATTTAACTGACTTTGAGTCTTTGTCAAATATCTGTTCCTCATATGTGGGTGGATTTATGTTTAGATTCTCAATTCTGTTCCATTGGTCTGTGTATCTGTTGTTGTACCAGTACCAGGCTGTTTTGACTACTGTGGCGGTATAATAGGTTCTAAAATCAGGTAGAGTGAGGCCTCCCACTTTGTTCAACTTTTTCAGTAATGCTTTACTTATCCGGGGCCTCTTTCCCTTCTATATGAAGTTGGTGATTTGTTTCTCCATCTCATTAAAAAATGTTGTTGGAATTTGGATCGGAATTGCATTGTATCTGTAGATCACTTTTGGTAAGATAGACATTTTTACAACGTTGTCTTCCTATCCATGAGCAAGGTATGTTTTTCCACTTATGTAGGTCTCTTTTGGTTTCTTGCAGTAGTGTCTTGTAATTTTCTTTGTATAGGTCTTTTACATCTCTGGTTGGATTTATTCCTAAGTATTCTATCTTCTTGGGGGCTACTGTAAATGGTATTGATTAGGTGATTTCCTCTTCGATGTTCTTTTTGTTGGTGTAGAGGAATCCAGCTGATTTTTGTATGTTTATCTTGTATCCTGAAACCATGTTGAACTATTAGTTTCAGTAGTTTTCTTGAGGATTCTTTGGGGTTTTCTATGTATAAGATCATGTCATCTGCAAATAGAGATACTTCTACTTCTTCCTTACCAATCTTGATGCACTTTGTTTCTTTATCTAGCCTAATTGCTCTGGCTAGGACCTCCAGCACAATGTTGAATAACAGTGGTGATGAAGGGTGCCCTTGCCTGGTTCCTGATCTCAAGGGGGATGCTTTTAGACTCTCTCCATTTAGGATGATGTTGGCTGTTGGCTTAGTATAAACGCCCTTTATTATGTTGAGGAATTTTCCTTCTATTCCTATTTTGCTGAGAGTTTTTAGCATGAATGGTTGTTAGGACTTTGTTAAGTGCCTTTTCCGCATCAGTTGATAAGATCATGTGGTTCTGGACTTTCGTTTTATTTATGTGATGGGTTACATTAATTGTTTTTCTAATGTTGAACCATCCCTGCATACCTGGTATGAATCCCACTTGTTCATGGTGAATTATTTTTTTGATATGTTGTTGAATTCTATTGGCTAGAGTTTTGTTGAGGATTTTTGCATCTATGTTCATGAGGGATACAGGTGTGTAATTTTTTTTTTTTGTGGTGTCTTCCTGGTTTTGGCATTAGGGACATGCTAGCTTCATAGAATGAGTTTGGGAGTATTCCATTCTTTCCTATGCTCTGAAATACCTTTAGTAGTAATGGTGTTAACTCTTCCCTGAAAGTTTGGTCGAACTCTCCAGTGAAGCTGTCCAGGCCAGGGCTGTTTTTTTGTTGGGAGTTTTTTAATTACCTTTTCAATCTCTTCTTTTGTTATGGGTTTATTTAGTTGTTCTACCTGTTTCTGTTAGTTTAGGTAGGTAGTGTGTTTCTAGAAATTCATCCATTTCTTCTAGGTTTTCTCAAATTTGTTAGAGTACAGTTTTTTGTAGTAATCCGATACGATTATTTTAATTTCGGTTTGGTCTGTTGTGATATTACCCATCTCATTTCTTATTTGGGTTATTTGCTTCCTCTCCTGTTTTTCTTTTGTCAGTTTGGCCAATGGTTTATCGATTTTGTTAATTTTTTCAAAGAACCAACTTTTGGTCTTGTTAACTCTTTTGTTTTTCTGTTCCCTATTTCATTTAATTCTGCTCTAATTTTTATTATTTGCTTTCTTCTGGTGCTTGAGGGTTTCTTTTGTTGCTCTCTTTTTTTTTGTTTAAGTTGTAGGGATAATTCTTTGATTTTGGCTCTTTCTTCTTTTTGTATGTGTGCATTTATTGATATAAATTGACCTCTGAGCACCACTTTATCTGTGTCCCAAAGGTTCTGATAGGAAGTGTTTTCATTCTCATTGGATTCTATGAATTTCTTTATTCCATCCTTCACGTCTTCTATAACCCAGTCGTTCTTGAACAGGGTATTGTTCAGTTTCCAAGTGTTTGATTTCTTTTCCCTTCTACTTTTTCTGTTATTGATTTCTACTTTTATGGCTTGATGGTCAGAGAAGATGCTTTGTAATATTTCAATGTTTTGTATTCTGCTAAGGTTTGCTTTATGACCTAATATGTGGTCTATTCTAGAGAATGTTCCAAGTGCACTAGAAAAGAAAGTATACTTGGTTGCTGTTGGGTGGAGTGTTCTGTATATGTCTATGAGGTCAAGTTGGTTGATTGTGGCATTTAGATCTTCTATGTCTTTATTGAGCTTCTTTCTGGATGTTCTGTCCTTCACTGAAAGTGGTATATTGAAGTCTCCTACTATAATTGTGGAGCTGTCTATCTCACTTTTCAATGCTGTTAGAGTTTGTTTTATGTATCTTGCAGCCCTGTCACTGGGTGCATAAATATTTAATATGGTTATATCTTCTTGGTGTATTGTCCCTTTAAGCATTATATAGTGTCCTTCCTTATCCTTTGTGATGGATTTAACTTTAAAGTCTATTTTGTCAGAAATTAATATTGCCACTCCTGCTCTTTTTTGATTGTTGTTTGCTTGATGTATTTTTTTCATCCTTTGAGTTTTAGTTTTTTGTGTCTCTATGTCTAAGATGTGTCTCTTATAGGCAGCATATAGATGGAGCATTTTTTTTTATCCATTCTGCGACTCTCTGTCTCTTTGTTGGTGCGTTCAGTCCATTTACATTCAGCATAATTATGAATAGGTGAGTTTAGTGCTGTCATTTTGATGCCTTTTTTATGTGTTGTTGACAGTTTCTTTTTCCCACTTAATTTTTTGTGTTGAGTAGTTTATCTTTATATGTTGCTTTTTCCTCTTATTTGTTGTTGTTGATTTTATTTCTGCTGAGTCTGTGTTTTTTTCTTGTATATTATTTTGATGAGTAGGATTGTCAGTCTCCTTTGTGGTTACCTTTATATTTACCCCTAGTTTTGTAAATTTAAACCTAACTTTTATTTCTTTATATTGCCTTGTCTTCCTCTCCATATGAAAGATCTATGACTACATTTCTTAAGAAAAAAACATTTCTTAGTCCCTGTTTATTGTTTTAATGTTCTCTTCTTTTATATAATGACATCACTGTTTCCCTGTTTTGAGCATTTTTGTATCTTGATTTATTTTTGTGATTTGCCTATCTGGGTTGACATCTGGTTGCTCTGTCCTGTGTTCTAGTCTTGGGTTGACATCTGATATTGCTGATTTTCTAACCAGAGAACTCCCTTCATTATTTCTTGTAGTTTTGGTTTTGAATTCCCTAAACTTCTGTTTATCTGGAAGTGTCCTAATTTCGCCTTCATATTTGAGAGGCAGTTTTGCTGGATATATGATTCTTGACTGGCACTTTTTTTCCTTCAATGCTTTATATAAGTCATCCCATTGCCTTCTTGTCTGCATGGATTCTGCCGAGTAGTCTGAGCTTATTCCTATTGACTCTCCTTTATAGGTGACTTTTTGTTTATGCCTAGCTGCTCTTCAAATTCTCTGTTTATCTTTGGTTTTCTCAAGATTGATTATAATATGTCTTGGTAACTTTCTTTTCAGATCTACCTTATGTGGAGTTCGATGAGCATCTTGGATAGGTATCGTCTCATTTTTCTTGATATCCGTGATATCAGGGAAGTTTTCTGCCAACAAATCTTCAATAATTCTCTCTGTGTTTCCTGTTATCCCTCCCTGTTCTGGTACTCCAACCACTCGTAAGTTATTTCTCTTGACAGAGTCCCACATGATTCTTAGGGTTTCTTCATTTTTTTAAAATTCTTTTATGCCAAGTGTTTTATCTTCAGTCTCACTAATTCTGGTTTCCACTTCCAGAATTTTGCTCCTCTGATTTTCTATTGAGTTGTCTGACTCTGTAATTTTATTGTTAATCTTCTGAATTGCTATCTCACTATGGATTCTTGCAGTTTATTAAATTTTTCATTTTGTTCTTGAATAACCTTTTTAATTTCTTCAGCTGTTTTATCTGTGTCTTCCTTGGCTTGTTCTGCATAGTCCCTGATCTCCTTCCTGATGTCTTGAAGAGTTCTCTGTATTAATCTTTTGTATTCCTGAAGATCCTCTGATTCTCTGTTTTGAGAGCTTGTTGAAGCGATCATGGTCTGTTTCTTTATGTGGTTTGATATTGACTGTTGTCTCTGAGCCATCTATAAGTTATTGTATTAGTTTATTTTATGTTTGGTTACTATATCATAGTTTCTTGCTTTGTTTTCTTTTGATATGCCCAAATGGGTTGCTTGAGTGAGGTAGCTTGATTATTTTCACCTTTGGAGCTCTGATGTCCTGTCACCAGATGGCTAGAGTTGTTATCCAGTATACGAGCTTATGAGTTTATTCACTTTTCTTGTGTGGATTCAGCTCAGGTATCCAGGTAGCGGTCATTAAGTGTGTGGTATGGGCTCTGTCCTATAGTCTTAGAGGGGTGGGGTGTTTGGTGTAGGTACCGGTATCTGGTTGCACAGGGGGTCATGCTCTCAACAAGGCAGGGGTCTGACAACTGTCCCCAAGTATCTGTGAGGAAAACACATCTCTGTTCCCTAGAGTGCACATGTGGGTGGGTTCTGCAGATGGACCAAGGGCACCCAGTGCTTTTGGTTGTAAGGACTGGGAGGTACCAGTTATCCTTGGACCCCTGTCACGGGTGGCTGGGTCATGTGAGTGGAGCCACCAGTCCTTAGGCCCCTGATGTGGGTAGGTGACAACCCTGTTTAATTGGCAAAGCAGTGTCAAACATCAAACACCCACCTCTCTACCGCACAGCGGAAACAGCTGCATTCTGCCAACAAGGGCCTATTCTCCTGAAATAAGCCCACACAGGCCCATGCAGGGGGGACAAGTAATCAAAGTCTACGGACCATTTATGCCTGGACAGGAGCTGCTTCTGTCCTGAGCTCCTCATGTTAGTGGAGCTGGCAGATTATCTTTTCCCCGATTGTGAGTTTATTCCTTCTCCAAGTCTGGGAGAATGGCTCAGGGTACTCAGCAGAACCTGTCTTGGGCCCAGGGAAACCGACAGCCACTGAAGCCAGCTTGGGGGCTAGGGCACAGTAAAATATACTCAAGCATTTAGCTTTTGCTGAGAGCCCCATTCTTCTCTGGTTCCAAAGGTATGAGTAGGCTGTGTGGCTGGCTGTTTCTCCCTGAGGAAACTGCAGCTGAATGCTACCACCAGCCTGCTGCAGTCACTCCCGGGAATGGTGCCTGAGGGTTCCTGGCAGTTCAGGTCCGGCAACTCCTCTCCGCTTCTGAACCATCTCTCCCTCCCCTGCCTCTCAGTCTGTTTTCTAACTTTGCCTTTGATGTTCAGGGTTCCTAGCTTGTCATAAATATAATCATTTTACTTTTTTGAGGGGGGGGTCTTTGTTGTAAGACGGATCGCTGGAAGCATCTGACTACCGTGCCATCTTGGCCCTGCCTCTTCTCAGCTTGCTTTTTAAAAATAAATTTTTAAAAGTGAATTTCAGTATAATACAAAAAGAATATTTGTAACATGTGTGCGACCCTATACGATAGAGTAGAACTGCCCCATAAGGTTTCCAAGGAGTGGTTGGTGGGTTTGAACTGCTGACCTTTTGATTAGCAGCTGAACTCAACTACTGTGCAACCAGGGGTGTGTTTGTTAATGTATAAAACATAATAATAAAAGATTCATGAATTCATCACCTAACTACTGGAAGGCTGCATGTGCCCCTCCACAGGCCACCGTCCAGCCTCAGCCCCAGAGGGAACCATTGTCCTGATTTTCATGTTTATAATTTCCTTGCTTTTCTTTGTAAAATTACTACATATATACATATCTATAAGCTTTATATATGTATGTAAACTATATGTGTATAGATACATATGATCTATAAACTTTAAGTTTAGCTTATTCCCTAACTTTTTAAATAAAAGTAATCAAACTATGTATGTTCTTCTGCAACATGTTTCTCTTAGGAACACAATGTTTCTGAAGTTCATCTGTGATGAATTGAGTGGCTGGATTCATGCATTTTCACCGTTATATAAAGGATCCTGGGTTGTCTAGTGGTTAAAGCGGTTGCTGCTAACCAAAAGGTCGGCGGTTCAAACCCACGAGCCTCTCTGTGGGAGAAAGATGTGGCAGTCTGCTTCCGTAAAGTCTGCAGCCTTAGAAATTGCTATAATTTATCCATTTTCCTGTATTTGCATTGTTTCTAGGTTTTTCGATTGCAATCAGTGCTGCTGAGAACATCCTTGCACATGCTATCCCATGCACATTTGGAAGGGTTTCATAGGTGAATATCAAACAAGTCATGGGCGTGTGTATCTTCCGCTTTGTTGGATATTAGCAAGTTGTTTTACAAAATGGTTGCACCAGTTTGAAGCCCACTTTTTCCCTGTGTCATTCTAGAGGTATCAGGAGAGTCTCTGTCACCTTACCTGTTCTGACTGCATTCTGTCAACTTAACTGTTCTGACTATGCATTTAGTAGGCCATGGAGTTATCTTTGTACCTTCTCCCCAGGAACGATTCCCTGATAGGCACAGAATGAGTCAACAAATTTTTAAAAATAAAATCTCCTTTTATATCCAGAATAGGCAAATGCAAAGAGACAGAAAAAATTAATGGTTACCAGGGGCTGGCGGGGGGTGGGGCGGGGGGTGGGGGAGGTGGGAAGGGGGAAGGGAGAATGGGGAATTATTGCTTAATGGGTACTGAGTTTCTGTTTTGGGTGATGTAAAGTTTTGGAAATAAATCGTGGTGATGGTTGCAAAAAAAAAAAAAAAAAGCCTACTTTCAGTGATTGTTGGATGGACAGTGGATCAATGAGTAAAGCTATTGATGCTTTTCTGTGCTTGTTTGGGCCAGTCTGGGAAGGCAAATGTAGCTGTTCGCAATAATTGCTCAGCCTAATTACTAATTACTGTTTGTTCTACACCACGAGGACTGGGGTATCTGAGTAAACTGAGCTGAATACAATGTTCTCTCTCCCTGAAATTCTGGCCCGTCCAGTGTGGTTGAGGTTTGAAAGAGAGGAGCCGAAGGCTGTCTTCATCTCTTTATGAGCAGAGGGCAGGGTTGTCTGAACACTGGCTTGAGCTTGAATACAGCCACGTGGCTGGAACAGACAGAGAGGTTTGTCGGTGATGTTTTTCTTTAATGTGCTGTAGACGGAAAATGAGAGATGACTGGTCAGGCACAAAAGCTGTGGGGATCACACACGCCAGATCCGCCCCTCAGCCCTCCTCTGTGCTGGGGCTCCCACACATGCCACTCAGGAAGCACAAGGCAGCACTCTCGCAATATTTACTTTGAAATGTTAATTTCCAAACTCTATCCTTTCATCACTTCCTCTCTGTTTGACAAGGCTAACAGGGTGAGGAGGGAAGATGGCAGAGCTAGAGAAAGCCAGAGATGCAGAGAGTGGCAGGGGCCCACAGCTTCTCACTGGAAAGGTTCCCTGCCAGGATCTTTCCAGAACCTTCTTCTGATCAGTGCCGAGTGGTAGGGAACCTCTCCTCCCTGAGCATCTCAGAGGCAGTCTTTCTTCTGTTCTGCTTTCTTCCTTTAAGTACCTCTTCAGAGAGTAGATTAGGGAGCAAGCAGCCCCAGGCTCCTCACTGTTCCTTATAGGTAGTAATGTCAGCATTATATTACTAAAAACAAGCCTACCACGTTTAAAATTTTTTAAAATTTATTTTGTTGCTGTTGTTGAGACTATAAACAGCAAAACACACACCAGTTCAACAGTTTCTATATGTATAATTTGGTAACATTGATTACATTCTTCGAGTTGTACAACCATTCTCACCCTCCTTTTGAGTTGTTCCTCCCTCGTTAACATAAACTCACTGCCCTGTAAAGTTCAAAACCTACTACACTTATTGAGACTTGCCATGTGCCATGTGCTGTGCTAATAAGCTCTTTAGGAATATCCTCTCACTTACTCCCCACAATAACTCTATGAGATAGTAATTTTTATCTCAGGTTTACAGATGAGGAAACTGAGGTTCCGAGAAGTACAGGAAGTTGTCCTTAGTCACTCTGCCCCAACCCAGGATCCCACACTCAAACCCAGGGCCGCTGAATCCAGAGTGCGGCTCTTCACCACCACTTGTATCCCTGACACTATTTTGGGTGTTTCCTTAGTTAGTGTTCATGACAACCCCATGGGGTGGTTGTTCCATTGGTGCATTACAGAGATGGATGTGGTGTGCTCTGGGGACATGGGCAGGGGTGACCCAGAGCCTCAGTCCTTGAGGAGCTCTTGATTTGGTGGAGGAAAAGCATACGTTAAAAACATGAAAACTCATATTTATTGCATAACCCAGGCTCTGGGCCGCGTATGTTCCATGAACTATTTTATTTACCTCTCAAACCCTCAGCACCATTATTCTTCCCATTGTACAGATGAGAAAACTGAGGTACAGAGAGGTTAAGTGACTTGGTTAAAGTAACAAAGTCTGTGGCAGAGCTGGGATGTAAACCCAGGCACCCAAGGACAGTCAACTGCCCTACCCCTACTTGCTCTGCTGCTTACCCTGGGAAAGTGCTTCACAAGAGTGCCTACGAGGTGCTGGTGTAGCCTCAAGGGAGGGTCCCCCCTGCTCTGCTGTGGAGGGGGAGAGAGGAGTGGGGAGAGGAGGAGGAGGGTAGGAGTCACGGAGCACTCCCACAGGAGGATTCTCCTGGGCAGATAGGAGAGACAGGACATCTAGGCAGTAGGACTTGCTTGGGCAAATGTCCAGAGGCATGAAAGAAGCCAGCACATGTTTGCTTCATTTAGGATTCGTGTTTTTTTCCAGACCAGAACTTCCATTTCTTTCATCACTCTTCCTACAGCAGCCACTGCGCTGCCCTCGTTTTAACAGCTCCTCAGCTGCCCTCCTCCTCTTCTGTGTAGACGCAAAGGACAGTGAGTGTGGGTGGGGCTCAGACTCCCCTCTGCAGTGGGGGTAGCACCTCCAGCCCCCAGCTAGGTTCCTGGGGGGCTAGGAGACTGGCCCTCTGAGTGGGCTCCCCTACTCCACCTGCCCACCCTGAGCTCAGCTCTGATGGAGTTGTCAGTGTGGCAGCATGTGGGGTGGGGCAGGGTCTTTGAGCCTTGGGTGGGACTTCAGCAGAGTGGGAGGTCCCACCTCCTCCAGGCAGGCTTCAGAGGGGGCTATGCTACTATTTCCTTTGTTTTCTTCTGTAGTTTTTAGTGGTCTGTTTGAATATTCCTCCCTGGGCGATGGGGCGTGAGATCTTTGAGAATGGAAATTGGTTCGTGACCAAATGGGCATAAATGTCAAGGGGAGTCAGCAAACCTTTGGGGGCTTATGTGGTGCAGATAGGATGCGAGATACCCCGATACCCAGAAAGAAGGTGACAACCAGGGACAGAGGTTGTGTCCCTTGGCAAGCTGCCTTGCCCTACCTGGGGAGAGAGCAGGGTTTCATTTTAACAACCTTTCTGAACTAGGCATACCGTACCTATACGCATTACTGTTGAGTTGATTCTGACTCAGAATGACCCTATAGGACAGAGTAGAACTGGCCCACAGGGTTTCGAAGGAGCAGCTGGTGGATTCAAAGTGCTGACCTTTTGGTTAGCAGCCAAGCTCTTAACCACTACACCATCAGGGCTCTAACTAGGCATTGAGTTAAAATATTGCCACCGCTTTGCATTTCACAATACATCACTGTCAATGAAGCACAGTGCCATTTGCCATCTCATCCTCCTGCCCAGCAGCTGGGTGAGCCAGACGGTGCGGCAAGCCCATCCTCAGGGGCAGTGCGGCTGTGGCGGCGTTACCCCCAGGGTAAGATACTTTGGGCAAATCTGATGCAAAAAAAAAAGATGTCACTTTGAGGACTAAGGTACACCTGACCCAAGCCATGGTATTTTCAATCACCTCATATCCATGTTAAAGCTGGACAATGAATAAGGAAGACTGAAGAATTTATGCCTTTGAATTACGGTGTTGGCAAAGAATATTGAATATACCATGGAGTGCCAGAATGAATAAATCTGTCTTGGAAGAAGTATAACCAGAATGCTCCTTAGAAGCGAGGATGGTGAGACTTTGTCTCATATACTTTGGACATATTATCAGGGAGACTAGTCCCTGGAGAAGGACATCATGCTTGGTAAAGTAGAGAGCCAGTGACAAAGAGGGAGACCCTCAATGAGATGCATTGACACAGTGGCTGCAACAATGGGCTCAAACACAGCAACAGCTGTGATGGTAAAGGACAGGGCAGTGTTTCGTTTTGTTGCACATAGGGTTGTTATGAGTCAGAATCGACCTGATGACACCTAACAGCAACAACAGAAAGATGTTTTGTCTCTGACACCTTCCTAATGGTGCCAGCACGTGGGACCCTTCCTGGGTTTGGGCCCTGTCCTTGACAAGTACCCTCGAGGAATCTCAGGGCTCCTCTTGCATTCTAACCGATAGCTCTGAGTCCTCGCTGTTCCAGTAGTAAGATTGTTTCTAGCTCTGTGTGGATTACCCAGGACTGTGAGCACTGACATTTATCAGCTGCTCTTCTCCTGGCTTCTGCAGCCCTGAGAGAGCTTCTGAAGCACATCCCAGCAGACGTGGCATTTCTCTCCCCAAAGAGCCTTTACGCCCATCAGCTCCTCAGACGTTCCACTGGCAGCTGCTCTGGTCTAGTTATCAGAACGTGAAATCTGCTCAACTCCCTCTCTGGAGGGGAGCCCAGAGGGTGGAAAGGTGCAGCATCAAGACCGTAGCCTGGAAGGAGCCCTGGTTTTTAGACTGCATCTCCGTCACATGGGTATTGCCTAATCTTTAACCTCAATTTCCTCATTTACAAATAAAGACAAAGGGAAAATATAGCCTACCTTGCATGGTTATTGTTGTCATGGGCCCTTGAGTTGGTTTTTGACTCACAGCAACTCTATGTGACAGAGGAGAACTCCCCCTGGGGTTTTCTTGGCTGTAATCTTTATGGAAGCAGATCGCCAGGTCTTTCTCCCTCAGAGCCAATGGTGAGTTTGAACTGCCAACCTTTCCATTAGCAGCTGAGCACTTAACTGTTGCACAGCCTGGGCTCCTTATTGCAGGGATTAAATGCAATAACACTTGCACTGTGCCCAGCAAGGGACACTCAATGCCCAGTAGCCTCCTTCCTTTCTTTGGAGTCAGATCTGAGATTGAACCAGAGGCCTGATCAGGAGCTCATACGATGATGCTGGGGTCCAGATTAATTTATTCATTCTCTCTTTGTCTCTTTCTCACCTTTCCTTTCTCCTTCTCTCCTTTCCTCTTTCTTTTTTTCCTGCTTTCCCATAATTTCTTCCACATTAGGCTGATTCTTAGGTACTTCCTCCCTGCATGTTCCAAGACGGCTCCAGCAGCTCCAGCCCCGACATCACTTTAGCTGCAAGTCCACTGGGAAGCAGCCTCACTCTGTCCCATAAGTCTTATGGCATCGTATTGACTTTGATGGGATTCTGTGCCTACCTGGAACCAGTCACCCTGGCCAGGGAAATGATGACCCGGCCCTGGAGCTAGGAGTGGAGTCATTTCTACCTGACTAGGAGAGCAGAGTTCGAGAGGGGTAAATGTCCAAACAAAAAATTGGGGATATCACTGGGAAGTAGGGTAGGCAGATGCTGGAGACAAAAATCAGAACAAAACAAAAACCACTGAATGTTTGCTATAGGTACCATTTGAAGTTCTGAGTCTATATCCTGACTTCCTACTTGGCTTTTCCCTTGCATCTAACTAATCAAGTCCTTGGCCAAGGCCTTTTGATCTGATTTGGGGTGCTGGTTGCCTTTCTGTCTGGTTGCTTTGTCTTTTGAGTTTTTGGCCCTGGGCAAGGACTGAGCCAGGGCTAACCTGGTAAAACGGTTTGACAGAGAGAAGCCAGAGCCTCCCCCAGAGACCATGGGGCAACAGTAGTTCATGTGTCCTGGCCCCATTTTCACCTTGAGTTCCTTAATTAAGACTCTCCAGAGGTTGATCTGTGGGCCTGTGATTTATCTGCATCTGGTTAGTCAGTCATCTGGAAGATTCTGACCCCTATTTGATCTGGCATGTCTTCTGCCTGTCTTCAGAAACCCTGTGGGAGTTCAACTCTCTTTAATATGTTTTCTGTAAAGACAGAGGTGGTGATTTTTGCTGCTCGCCCTCATTACACCACGGTCATTGGAGACCCCCATGATGTAGCCAAGGCATTGACTTTGCATGGAGAGCCTCAGATTCGTCCTCATCTGGTTCTTGCCTGATACACTGCTCTTTGGGCCTCCTTTAAGTGGGAAAGAGGCCCTTCCTCCAGATAAGCATGGCCAGGCAGCCACGTGGGTTGGTGTTGGGCTGGGTTTTTTTTTTTTTTTTTAATTTTTATTGTGCTTTAAGTGAAAGTTTACAAATCAAGTCAGGCTCCTGTATAAAAACTTATATATATTAAAAAAAAACTTATATACACCTTGCTATGTACTCCTAATCACTTTCCCCCTCATAAGACAGCACACTCCTTCCCTCCACTCTCTATTTTTGTGTCCATTTGGCCAGCTTCTGACCCTCTCTCCTCTCTCATCTCCCCTCCAGACAGGAGATGCCAACATAGTCTCATGTGTCTAATTGATCCAAGAAGCTCATTCTTCACCGTATCATTTCCTATCCCATAGTCCAGTCCAATGGGCTGGGTTTTTGAATCTCCTTTTTATCATGGCCTGTTTTCAACTTGTGAAATACTCACCTGTAGCTGTGGTCACAGAGAGGTCCACTCCTTGGAGCTTAGCTGGTGAATGGAACTGAGCAGTCATTAGATTTATTTTTATCTGTTGAGTTTTTGTACCTTATGGAAGAGGAATGTCCCTTTTTCCATTTATAATTACACTGACCCTTCAGACAGGCTGCAAGAGGCCGATTCTGCCCCCTCACTGCTTGGTATTAGAATATTGGAGTATTGGCCAGGTCTCTGTTAAATGGATGGGGACAATTGGCAGCTGTGCATTTATTTGTTTTTTCAGATGAACTTGTAAAAGTTTATTCAGTGTCAAGTCCAAGCCGTGTGGATGAACTCGATGGGTCACCATCTCATGGATGGGCGCTGGGAAGAGCATAGGGTGTGCATGGTGGTGGGGTTGAAAGCACACCAAGGATGAGAAGTTTCATGAGTAGTGTTGATGTGCTTGATTAATGGTGGAGACATGCCATCCATCTGGGGACTTATGAGGGAGGCGTTGATGGAGGAGGTGGCCTTTGAGGTAGGTTGTGATATTGGGTAGAATTTTAGGAAGTTCTGAGAGGAGAAGGAAATTGCTCAGACACAAGCAAAGAAGAGCGAAGTTTTGTGGGTTCAGGGAGAGCAAGTCTGTAGCTGGGGCACATGTGGCTGGGTGGTGGCTGGAGTAGGGCTTGTTATAGAGGAGCTGAACCCAAGAATGAAGGGTCTAGGATACCTCAGCAGGTAAAAGAGCTTTATTGAAGGGTTTTGAGTGGGTACATATATGCATGTGTGTGGGGTGACTGGATAGAAATTTAGGGATCAGATGAGTAACAATAACGCATGTCAATTGAACACTTTAATTGAATACTTAGTAGGTTCGAGGCACTGTTCCAGATGCCTTAAGTGCATCATCTTCTAAAAGTAAGTTGCTATTCTGTTCAGAGTCTCCTGGTGGCTTCTCACTTCACTCAGAGTGATGTTCCAAATCCTCACTCTCCTGCCATTCACCTGCTTCTCTTCTCCAGCCACCCGGCCTCCTTCTTTTTATTTGAACTCTAAGCGTAGTCCTGCCTCAGGACCTTTGCATTGGCTGTCCCCTCTGCCTAGAATACTTTTTCTCCCATATCGCCACATGGCTTACTCCCTCCCTTCCTTCAGGTCTTTGCTCAAAGGCCTTCCTGGCCACTTTAGAAAAAATAACCCCATTCTGCACCCCCCGGCATTTTTTATCCCCTCACCCTACTTTATTCTTCTTTATAGTACTTACACCAGCTGTGATTACATTATGCATCTCTACCTCCCCTACTGGATATAAACTCTCCTTGCTGTATTCCACCACGTAGAACAGTACCTGGCACATAGTAGGTGCTCAACAAGTATTTATTGCATTAATGAATGAATAGTGTATTGCAATCTTTACTCCCACCTTGTTGTTGTGCGCCATTGAGTTGATTCTGACCCATAGCAACCCTATATGACAGAATAGAGCTTCCCCATAGGGTTTCCTAGGCTGTAATCTTTACAGGAGCTGATCACCAGGTCTTTTCTACCACAGAGCTGCTGGTGGGTTTGAACCACTGACCTTTCAGTTAGCAACTGAGTGTGTAGCCACTGCGCCACAAGAGCTCCTTACACATACCCACCTTGTTGTTGTTGTTAGGTGCCGTTGAGTCTGTTCTGTCTCATAGCAACCCTGTGTACAACAAAACGAAACACTGCCTGGTCCTGCTGCTTCAATGGGTGTTGATTGTGGATCCAAGTAGAATGAAATCCTTGACAACTTCAGTGATATGTTCACCTTAGGAGTTGCCCATTATTATCCTCATTTTGTAGATGGGGAAACTAATGTAGGAAGTCAAGCAGGGCTTCAAACGAATTCTGAATAGTTCAGTCATGGCCGATGGAAACAAGGCAGGGCTTTGAACCCATTCGAAGTGGTTCAGTCACGGACAACAGAAACACGGGCAGTGTATGTGTTGCACAGTGACCAAATCTCTTGCAATGAAGCTTTTGACCTGAGTGGGAAACAGGCAACACTGCCCTGCTCAAAGATGGTGGCCGACGACACCACTTTGAATATGTGTGGCTCTCTGTAGTCCTGCCACTAATCCAGTCTCCTGCATCAGGAAACTGTCAGGAGCCAATAATCCAATCTCCGACATCAGGAAACTGTCAGGAGCCTAATGTGGGAGACTGGATTATTGGCAGGACTGTGGAGAGTGGCACACATCAGAGTGCCATGGTTAGCTACCGTCTTTGAGCCACGCACCACTGCCTGTTTCCTACTTGGACCAAAAGCCAACAGGCAAGAGATTTGGCTGCTATGCGACACATACACTGCCCTTGTTTCTGCTGACCATGACTGAACAGTTATGAACTGGTTTGAAGCCCTGAGGTCAAGTAATTGGGCAAAGTCACTCAGCTAGGAGCCATCACTGTACATAGCCCTTGTCTCGTGTGACTGGGTGGCAAACGCACGAAGCTCCACTTTAGGGGCCATGTGCAGGTTTTTTTGGCTTCGTTTTTAATGGTGTCTTTGTTAGAAGGAACTTCATTCCCAGAGGCTTCATTAATTGAGGACGTTGCACTTGGTGAAGAAATAGCTGTCTGAGTTGGTTTGGAAATCTCACTGTGTTCTATTCAAATGTGCTAAAACGAATGTTTAGAGGGAAAAAAAAGAGAATGTGATTGTTGTAAAAATTAAGCAGTTTGGGGAGAGCTGGAAGCTCATTAAAATCATTACTGAGAGGCCTCAGAAGTGGTTACTAAGGAGATCAACGGTGAGTTCATTTTTAGTTACCTGCTGGAGGGGCTCAGAAGCTGCTGCTCGAGAAGAGTGTTGGGGTATTAGGCAGGCTCACAGCATCCGCTCCAGCACAGTGTCGTCTGTACCTGTTCTGCAGCAGGGAGAGAGGAAGTGGGAGATAGCCATTTGGATCTTGGGGGAGGCTGGCAGTCTTATCTTAGAGCAGCAGATTGAGGAGAGGAAGGACCTTACTCCCTCTCTCATCTCCTCTTCCACCAATACAGAAATTCCTCTCCCAAACTCCCCACATTTTTACGCCCGCCTTGCTGGCACATTCGTTGTTGAAGCTCGCTGCCCCACGAAGCGGCCATCTCTCCTGGCAGCTGAAGCTACTAGTCAGTTCTAAGCTCCACTTGCTGTCCTGGGATGTGCAACCACTGGCCCAACCACCTGTTCAAGTGCACTCCCAATTCCACCTTGGAATATTTGGAGAAGCAGTCAGATCCTCCCACCTAGATAATAGAGTTGTTGCTACTCACAGAGCACCTACCAGGGGCCAGGCCAGTGCCAGGCTGTTTCAAGCCCAGGGTCTCCTCAAGTCCTTCATCACAGTGGAGATGTGGGAATGCGCCCCAGAGATATTAAGGAACTTGCAGCAGGAGGTCCCAGAAATGGTGAAGGAAGAGGGGGCATGCAGACCCAGGTTTGTGGGACCCAGAGCCTACACTGTCCAGACACTGTGTGAAGCAGGTTTACTAACTTGGTGGCTGCATCATGACATCTCACCCTGGAGGTCCCACTGAGCTTGACATCAGGTAAACCTCAGAACCTCTCCACCTGAGCTCTTGCCTAGCTGGGCTTCTCCCAGCCTCCCCTTCAAGAGAGCTGGCCTCCTATATCAGCATTACAGAGTGATGGCAGTGTTATGTCACACATGCCCTGTGAAGAACAGTCTGCGGTTATCTCTGATGGTTTCCAGAGTGTGGGCCTTGTCTCCACTGTCATCACTTTTGGATCCCCACAGTGCCCTAGCCCAGTGCGCTCAAGCTTTAAGATGCATCCAGTCCCTTGTGGGGTCTTGTGTAAGTGTAGATTTTGATTCAGTATGTCTAGGAAGGGTTTAAGGAACCCTAGTGATGCAGTGGTTAAGCACTTGGCTGCTGACCAAAAGGTCGGAGGTTTGAACCCACCAGCAGCTCTGCGGGAGAAAAGACCTGGAGATCTGCTCCGAAAAAGGTTAAATCCTAGAAACCCTATGGGTCAGTTCTACTCTGTCATATAGGGTCTCTATAAGTAGGAATCAACTCCATGACAACCAACAATAACAACAGGAAGGGCCTGAGAGTCTGCTTTTCCAATGAGCTCCCAGGTGGTGCTGACTTGCTGGTCTGTAGCCCATGCCTTCAGAGGCAATGGTTGAACCCACAGTAAGTCAGCAGTTGAACACAATGTAACGGTGAGCTGTTGGAGGCAGGATCACAATCGTGTCAGGTGCAGTTGGTGTTTGTCAAGACCCTTGATACTCATGAATGTAATGAAAGCCCAAGCTAGTTCAGATGGTGATCAGACTGCATCCCAGAGAGATACTTGGTCTTAACTGACTATGACTGGAGGAGAGCCATGACTCAAGCACCCCAGAAATGCAAACTCACATCCACCCCCAAAGCAGGGCTGGTGCTGCCTGGTACTGGAACACAGCTTGCTCACCGTCAGTCTAGACACTAACCCAGGCTACAGTATGAGGCCAGGAAAAGTGTGTGGTGTATCCCCCATTACATAGCCCTAAGAGAAGAGCAGAATTGGAACCCACAATGCTCTGCTGCAAAGCCCCCGTGACAACATATTGCTTCCCAGCAGCATAGGGTGGGGTGGAGTGAGTGGAGAGGGTACCAACTAACCAGCTAGGTGGTGCCGGAGAAGTCACTTAACCTCTTTGGGCTTTTTCCATCTGTCAAAAGAGAGAGTTGAACTAGGTCATATTTTCCAGGTCTTATTTTCTTTGAGCATGTGATCCCTTTCTGGGGTTTTATTGTGTCCTTTGGATGGCGAGAGAATGTGGGGGTGTTTAACTTCTAGAAGAGGAGACAAGAGTACAGCCTCTCCGACATGCCATCCTGGGGAGGAGAGAGAGGCAGTATTCTGGGGTGTCTGGGGAGAAGGGAGAAGTGGTGTTCTGGGGTGTCCTAGGAGAAGGTAGAAGAGGTGCTCTTGGGTGTCCAGGGAGGAGGGAGAACAGGTGCTCTGGGGTGGACGTCCGGGGAGGAGGGAGAAGCAGTGTTCTGGGGTGTCCCAGGAGAAGGGAGAATCAGTGCTCTGCAGTGCCTTGGGGAGGAGGGAGAAGCGGTGCTCTACAGTGTCTTGGAGAAGCAGATTCTGGTGCCTCTCTCTCTCCGTTACTTGCTCCAAATGCCCTTCTGCGTCTACACAGGAATGGCCCTGATGCTGTCACACCTGAACCTGGTCTCCTTGTGAAGGCTTCTGGTGTTCGTTTGAGATTTGCCCTCCTCTGGAGCTCTGCACAGCCTCTGCAGGCAGTTGGGAACACTGGTGACATTAAGGCCCCTGCCACCAGCGCAATGGGGTGCAGCTTTGTTGGACCATGCAGGGGTCATTTCCTTTTCTGTTCTGCTCTGGCAGGGCGGGCAGAATGTGCTCCTGGCGCAAAGCCCAGGCTGTGTCTGTGCCATCCCGTCAACATGCAGCAACGTTTGTCCCCCACTCCTGCCAAGCTGGTTACTCCTCTGTGGCCGCCTCTCCCCTCACAGTGGGCCAGGTAGCCCAGTGGCTTCCAGCCCATTTGGGGTGCACCAACGGGGGTGGCAGTGGGAGATTCCTTCTTGTTGGGAGTAGAATTTTATCACTGACATTCCTTAGAATTGCCAGGGCATGGTGATGATAGAAAGCAGATCGATTTTTATGATTTTTTTAAGTTCTTCACAGACAATGCACCCCTTGTTAGCTGCACTCAGGCAAACTGCCCCCACTGCCCCTCCCCACACCTGCTAGCCCGAGGGTCGCCCACACCACCTCCTGCCTGCCCAGTCCCAGCTCAGTGACTTGTGAAGGGACACACTCACATTGAGCGTATTTCTGGGTCGGGGTTTCTGTGCTGCATCCTTTCAGGAGCTGAGAGGAAGGGTCCCCCTGACGCCGGAATACTTTCTGATTCAAATTGTGTGACATGATGTCACTTATTGTCAATGGGGGAGATGCCTGGCTTCAAATATTGTGTCTTTTAGGGTGATGGAGGAGAGGAAATTGGTTCTCTGGCCACACTTTAAGTATACATTGTCAGAGAGATTTAAATACAGATAAGACATTTAATTATTAAATGGCTTTTCAAGTGAGGCTCAAATGGAGCTTTCTAATTAGCTGTCAGTTCTGTCAGCACTGAGACTGGGGTGCCCAGAGCTGGCTTCTCTCCTGATTTTCATGTGTAAATTCTATTTCATGCAACCAGACACTGCAGGGGCACAGCCTGGGTCTACTGCTTCCCCCAGGCAAGGAGTTGCCGGAGCTCCCCTCTCCTTCTGGGATCACCTTTTCCCATCCTGGGTCAAGGCAGGCAGCCAGGACCATCAGACTAGATTTGCTGGGAAAAAAAAAAAAAAGACTGAAAGCCACCCTGCCCCTCTCCCCACCAGCATGCTTGACACATATGCCTGGATGTGTGTACAGAAAGAGGGCCAGGGCTGGCCACACGGCAGAGGTGGAGACAGGGTGAGTCAGCGGCAGCCAGTGAGAGAGACAGACGGACACCTGAGCAGACACACAGCACATCCAGTAATGTCTCCTGGCCTCTGCCCCTGAGTAGTCTTATTCCCTGTGTGCAGTTTTGCTTTTGGGCACTCCCAGGGGACAGCATACACATTCCGCAGTTGCTGAACCTGCTGCATTGCACGGTAAGGAGGCGCGGGGCAGGCCGGATGGTGTGGTGCCTGCTACAGTCTACATCCGTCCTCGATGCCAGGCCCGGGCCTCTGTGGGCTTGAGCACGTTTCTTTTTCTGGAGCTCTCATCCTGTCAGAGACTCCTGCCTTCCCTTTCTCCTGGTAACTCCCAAATCAAGACTAATGACCCTGGCTGCTCTCCTTTGCTGTGCCCCATGCTCCCACACAATGCAGCAGTCTAAAACCAGACACCCCCAAGACCTCCAGAGTGGCTTCCCACTTCTGTTAACGTTGGTTATGATGGCTAACAAGGACCAAGTGCTTTCCGTGAGCCAGCCATTGGGCTAAGCACTTCACACATGCTAGCTTATGCAGGCATTCCAAAGCCCTATGTGTGGTTCTAGTATTATCACTGTTTTATTGCTTAGGAAACTGGGCACGAGAGGAGCTACGTATCCTGGCCAGGGTCACTCAGCTAAGCTAACTCCGGAGCTCGTGCTGATGGCCACTTCTTCTCCCCATCATGTCTGCAGACATGTTCATATCTGGGAGAAGCCAGGTCCTCCCAAGATGGGAGTCCGTCCCTAATGCTTTAAGGACAGCTGTGGCTTCCCAAGTGGCCCTGCCTTGCCTCCTCTGCCCTCTCCCCACTCCCAGCCATCCCTAAGTGACACTCTAGTTACTCTCATTTTTAAAAAATGGTTTCCATTGCTGCTGGTTTAAGTCCACCTTCCTTAAACTGACTTTCAAGAGCCCCTTGGCACCTGGTCCACCCAGGCCTCTTCTGGGTTTACTTCTACACACACACCACCTGGGAAGTTTTTTGTGTTGTTGTTGTTGTGCACTCATTGCCACTATTTATTTCTAAAATGTTTTCATCACCCCAAACAGAACTTCTACTCCTTAAGCAATAACTCCCATTCCTCCTTCTCCCAGGCCCTGGTAACCACTAATCTACTTTCTGTCTCTATGCATTTTGCTCTTCTACGTATTTCATATAAGTGAGATCATGTTACTTGTCCTTTTGTATCTGATTTATTTCATTCAGCCTAATGCTTTTGAGGTTCATCCATGTCATAGCATGTATCAGAACTTCGTTTCTCATTATGGCTGAATAATATCCCATTGTATGGCTGTACCACACTTTGTTGGTTCATTCATCTGTTGATGGACATTTGGATTGTTTTCACCCTTTGGTTATTGTGGATAGTGCAATAGTGCTGCAGTGAACATTGGTGTTCATGTGTCTGCTTGCATTGCTACTTTCAAGTCTCTTGCATATACACCTAGGAGTGGAGTCGCTGGGTCATATGGCCATTCTATGTTTCACCTTTTTGAGGGGGCAGCCAGGCTTCCCCACCCCAGCGCTGATAGCTGTTTATCCTTGCTCGTCCCTCTGCCTTTCGCCTAGGAGCCCTCACCTCACTTTTTGGCACTCTCTCTCCATCCCCAGGGTTTTCCTTCTCTCTGACTTCCCACTGATCATCAGTTGTTTGTGTAGCCTGCCTGTGTGTACTGAGTGGCTGTTAAGCGCTTGGACTGCTGGTGACTGTCTCACTCATAGTCCGAGGTGGTAGAGATGGCATAATGGTTAAGATTTAGCTTCTGGAGTTGGAATGTCTGAGTTTAAAACCCAGCCTCTGCCTCCTAGCAGTGCGGCTTTGTCCAAGTTATCAACTCCCTGAGCTCACTTTCCCCAGCTCTCCATTGAGAATAGTGGTAGCACTTCACGGAGATTCAATGTGTTGATGCATGTAAGGTGCTTAGCACAGCATCGGGCACAGAGTCAGCTCAGGGACTCTTGGCTATCGTGGTCATCACTGTTACTGTAAGCTCCATGAGGACAAGGCCTGGGCCGGTACTCACGTTTTTATCCCTTACACAATCTAGCCACTGCCTTTTATAGGGAAGGCACTTGGAGACTAATTGTTGTTCCATCTGTGACAGTTCAAGGCTCTGGGTTTTTCCAGGAACTTTACAGCTGGCAGTGTGATCAGAATTTTGTCAGCTGAACTTTAAACCGGGCTTCCTGATTCACTTGAAATGGCAATATTTACAGAATCACTGGGCTGGTGGTTGCAGTTGTATGTGCGGCAGTGGAAGGGGGTGCTTTGGACAAGCCATTGCCTGCCACCTCTCTTCATAGGGAATGCCAGAGTAGGACAAGGCCCAGTGGCTGCTCATGGATGGTGTATGGTAGGGGTAGGCGATCCTCGACAAGTGAAAACAATGAGAAATGTATTGTTTTACCTTGACTGCAGTGGATTGCAGACCAGACTGTGCAGAAAGGTGCTGCAAGATTGCAAAATAAATGAATGATCAGAATGGGGTAAGTCAGGGAAGGCTTCCTGGAGGGGGCTCCTTGGGCATGGATGGAGGTCTTTTTTTTTTTTTTAGGTACTCACTACCCAAAATTTCAAGATTTTTTACTCTTGTATTAGTATCCATATAGACAAGGCAAAGACATCTTTGATAAACAAAAAAGAAATCTAAGCAGTGGGTGTCTTTTATATATTTTTTAACAGCTAATTTCTCCTCCCAACAGAAGCATCAGTCATCATCCCAAGTCTTGCCTGTAAGCCCCACCCCTCATTTTAATGATCTGACATTTTAGTGCATTGAGCTGGAAATGCTTTCTCTGTAAAAATTATTACCTCTGTGACCCAGGAGTAAATTATTTAGTGGTCTCTGAGACCTACAACTGGCACTTCAAAATGAGTCAGATGCATTCCCGTGAACTCTGACCTTTCTGAGCAGACATAAAACACGACCATGAATTTCTTCAGAGACAGCAAAGTTCCAAGTCTCTTCTGTCTCAGGCCCAGCAGCTCAGCAGCTTGACAGATGAGGTGTGGTTGTAGTGGTTGATGCGTGAAGCTGATACGTAGGGTGCAGGAATGACCTGGTGAACTGAACGGTTGAGGCAGGGGTGTGGCGGGGCGGGGATGGGACAGAGGACAAGGCAGGGGCAGGGGTGGGGGTAGGGGCAAGGGTGGGGCAGGGACAGGGGCCGAGGCAGGGGCAGGGGTGAGCAAGGTGCTTTCGCCTGCGGAGACCACATCCGGCAGGAGGGTTGGGCGCTGTCTTCACTGAGCACCAGGCGCTGCGTTTTCTCATTCAATCTTCCCAGCACCCCATGAGGAGGAAGGTTATTATCCCCCTTTTAGAGACAAGAACATGGGAGCTTGGGACATTACAGATCTCAGGAGAGGAGCAGGGCAGCTGTAAGTTGGGCAGATGGATGGTGGGGTGGTTTAAATTTGTCTAAATGAGGAGAAAGCTGCCCAGGAGGGCTTGTTGGTGGCTCTCATTAAATACGAAACTAAATGGGATTTAATTTTTCTGCTTCTATGAGTCTTTTCATATCCATGCATTTCTAAATCACACCACGTGCCCTGATTCTTAGGAGAGAAAATGTCACTAGAAGCAAGAAAGCCACTGGCTCCTCCGTGCTGGGGCTGGTGCGGGGCGGGAGTCTCCGCCTGCCCCATCTCCTGGTCAAGCTGGGGTGGGTGGGACTAGCCGCAGGCAGCCGGTGGGCATCTCCACAACAGGCTGGAGTGTGGAGCTGCTGACATTTCATTCCCAACCCCTCCCGCTCTGCCGAAGCCTTTTTAACTTGGCTGCTGGAAGCTTCGAGCTGATAATGATGAGGGAGTGTAATGTCAGCAGGATCCCAGCTTCAATCAGAGCTGTTAAAAATAAGCCTGGCAGGCCAGCTCTGCCAGAGGTGAACTTGGAGAGGAGAGCGGCAGGGAGGGTAGGAGGAGGTGGGGATGACAGGTAGGGGGGCTCCGGGGAAAGATGACAGGAGCACGTTAAGGCTAGTTTCTGGCAAATGGTGATGGGGGTGGGAAGCAGAGATCGATACAGTGGAGATACCTGTTTTGTGTTCTCAGCTTTTCTGTGATTTTTTTTTTTTTTTAAAAGCGAAGTCTCCAGTTTTGTTTGGAAAGGGAAAAGCAGAAAGCAGCTGGCTGGGTCCCTGGGCTCTGGTCACAGCTGGCTGGTCTGTCTGCTGGGCTGAAATTCTAACGGGCTGGGGCTCTGTGGAAAAAAAACCAGTGCTCTGCAGAGGCAATGGTAATCAGAATGCCTGGCACACCAGAATGCAGGCAGGAGAGGGGCCAGTGGCCAGCCTCACTCAGGGCAAGATATTCTTCCTCTGCTTGGCCATTGGGAATGAGGCAGAGCCCCAGGCGAGGTTCATAAGAAGCTCAGAGTCTCACTACTCAGACTGTGGTCTGTGATCAGCCAACCGTCATCCCCCGGGAGCTTGTTGGAAATGCAGATTCTCAGGCCCCTTCGGACCTGCTGAATTGGAACCTGCACATTAACAAGATCCTGGGTCATTTCTGTACACATTCACTTTTGAAAAGCAATGTGCTGGAGATGATAGAGTCCAGGACCCATATCTTGTAGATGGGGACACTGAGGCCCAGAATGTGGAGTGACTTGCTCAAGGTCACACAACTATTGCAGGAAATGATAGTCTCTGAGTCAGGGTCTGGAGCATTCTTCCCCGTCAGCATCATGTCCATTATAGTGTCTGGCACAAATGTAGGTTACATCTCTCCTGGCCACAGGCTGTTGATTGTCCTGCCTCCAGGTCTAGTTTCAGGAATTGGTTGGCATTGACAGGCAAGCTCCAGTTCTTCTAATTAAAAGCCTCATGGCTACTCATTCACCCCACCTCTTCCTTCATTTGGAATGTGCTAATTTCTCCTCTTTTGTCCCAGAGTTGGCATCTGAAGGTGTGAGTTGAAGCAAGGGGGGCAGGGGTGTAGAAGGTCTTGGAAATCCAGAATAGGGCCTGGATGGCCCCAGAAGGCAGGGACCTTGCATGGGAAGTAGAGGCTGGTCAGTGAGCATAGTGATAAGACACAGTGAAGTCAGCGGTCAGACACCAGCTGGAAAGCATGGCTGCAGTTTAACAAGATCTTTTTTTTTTTTTTTTGGCATTGGGGTCAGGGGCAAGGAATTAAGGTTGGATTTATTTATTGAGATTTGTTCATTTGGATTTATTTATTTAAAATAATGCCATAAATCATCAAAGTCTCCCTTCCTCCCAAAGGGAGGAAAACAGTAAAATAACACAAAGTAACTTTAATTAATTACAATAAAATTAAAAAATATTCTTTCTCCATTTAGTCATGTTGTTGTTAGGTGCCGAAGAGTCGGTTCTGACTCATAGCAACCCTATGTACAAGAGAACGAAACACTGCTCGGTCCTGTACCATCCTCGCAATCATTGCTATGTTTGAGGCTACCGTTGCAGCCGCTGTGTCGATCCGTCTCCTCTAGGGCCTTCCTCTTTTTCCATGACCCTCTACTTTACCAGGCATGATGTCCTTCTGCAGGGACTGATCTCTCCTGATATCATGTCCAAAGTACATGAGATGAAGTCTTGCCATCCTAGCTTCTAAGGAGCATTGTGGCTGTACTTCTTTCAAGACAGATTTGTTCGTTTTTTTGGCAGTCCATGGTATATTCAGTATTCTTTGCCAACACCACAATTCAAAGGTGTCAACTCTTCTTTGGTCTTCCTTATTCATTGTGCAGCTTTTCCATGCATAGGAGGCAATTGAAAACACCATGGCTTGGGTCAGGCGCACCATAGTCTTCAAGGTGACATCTTTTTTAAAGAGGTCTTTAGCAGTGGATTTTCTCAATGCAATATGTCATTTGATTCCTTCACTGCTGCTTCTTTGATTGTGGATCCAAGTAAAATGAAATCCTTGGCAACTTCAGTAATTTCTCTGTTTGTCATGATGCTGCTTATTGGTCCGGTTGTGGGGATTTTTGTTTTCTTTATGTTGAGGTGTAATCCATACTGAAGGCTGTGGTCTTTGATCTTCATCAGTAAGTGCTTCAAGTCCTCTTCACTTTCAGCCAGCAAGGTTTTGTCATCTGCATGTTGTAGGTTGTTAATGCATCTTCCTCCAATCCAATCTTCTTCTCAGGTTTTTTTGCTCAGAATGCAGATTGAATAAGTGTGGTGAAAAGATACAACCCTCAGGCACACCTTTCCTGATTTTAAACCAAGTCCCCAAATCCTTATTAGACTCTGATTTCGCTTTAGGCACTGCTTGGTGCTAATCAGACTCGTGGAGGACAGAAAAGGTAGCACCTGGTCTCAACGAAGCTGTCAGCTGCTGCACACAGCTGTATTCTCCTTGTGAATGACATTTAACCCAGATGTTCAGGCTCGACATTCCATCTGTTTCTAGGGTGGAAATTTCCCCTGCCTTCTTAATCAGAGCCCACAGGACCTCACGTAGTCATCCCTTGATAAGGCTGGGACATCCTTAGGAGCATAGCATTCAGCCAGTTTGGAGCCATGCAGTTGGTACGGGTGTGGTGGGTCCAGACGGCTATGCCGTGGTTGCTGGCGTACAGTTGTGCAGGCTGTGCACTGCTCAAGGGTGCCGCCATGTGCATCAGAGATGCAGATTTGTGTATTTATTTTGACAATTCCAAAATAAATGCAAGTGTCTTGATGAAGGGGTGCCTTTTCCTAATTCTCACAAAGGTCTTCCATGGCTTGGCAATGGCCCTGGAAGTTCTGGCTCCGGGATTAGCCCTGGAACTTGTTGCCTTGACTTTTACCCACAGGCCAATGTGCTTTGGAGATCTCAGCCTTTCGTCTAGACGGGATGGAGGGGCTCCTCTGGGGTTCTTGTAAGCCAGCTACCTTTCTGCAAAGTGAATGACAGTCTCAGCACCAGGGCAGGCATCTCCAAGTGGTTTTTGTCACCCTCTGAAAATTTCCGTCTTTGCAGGCTCCAGCTTCTCTGGCATTCACTCCCATTTTAACAACACTTCTTTTTGTGTCCTGCCACCCTCCTTGTCACTTGCCCTGAGAGACAGTCTGTGGTGTGAAGGAGGCATCCTCATCTCCAGACTTTGCCTCTCAGCTGTGGGTCAGTGCCAACACCTACAGATCCTCTACCTGCTTTGGCAAGATGATGTTCCTGCAGGTGTGGTGCCAGGTGCTGCCCAGCTCTGCTGGTCTTCTCCTCTAAGCTGATTTCTGTGCCAGCTGGGATTGGGTTTGGCTTTGTAGAACAGGAAACTCAAAAAAATTTGGCTTAACTCTTTCTGTCTCACATAAAACTATGGCAGCTCCAGAGTCAACTGGATCCTAATATTCTCAGCCTGTGTCTCCAAGCCTCAAGGTTACCTCATGGCTCAATATGGCTGCTGGAGCCCAGCCATCTCATATGGGCTCTAGGAAGGAAGAAGAAGGAAAGTGGGCAGGGATGGAAAAAGGACACCTCTCCCAACTGTGTCAGCCTCCTTTACAGAGATTTTCTGGAAGCTCTTTCATTCAGCAACTTCTGCTTACATTTTCTTGGCCTCTGGTACCTGTAAGTGAGGTAGGAAATGTAATATTTTACCTGGGCTTATTGCTAGCCAAATAACATCACAGTTCTAGTAGGAAGGAAGAAGGGGAGAATAGATTTGGTGGGGAAAGACTAAGCATGTTGCTGCTTCTCCCCTAACACTCTCCACTACCCTCCCAGAGACTCATAAATGCTCCGTCGGCAGTTTTGCAGCACAGGTCATGTCTGCTGACTGTTGCGCCCTGTCACCCCACTTAACTGTTTCTGTCTCTCTGCTCTGGCTCTTTCCTCTGCCACTTCTCCCACGAATCCAGAGAGCACAGAGTTTTGTTTGGTAGTTAAATCTGGAGTTAAGACTGACTTGGTGCAGATTGTGGATTGGACATCCCAGCTGTGTGACCTTGGGCAAGTCACTGACCCTCTTTGAACCTCAGTTTCCTCATTTGTGAAATGAAGCACGTGATAGTACAACATCCTTGTGGAGTTGTTGTGAGCAATGAGTGAGAGAATGCACTAAAGCACTTAGCACAGAACCTGGCACATAGTCAAGGGCTCAGTAAGTATTAGTTGCTTTTTTTTTTTTTTTTTTTGAGGCCTTACCCTTGGCGTGGATTTTATAGGCATTATCAGCCAGTGACCCATCTCTTTCTTCCTGGATAATTCTCATGCAGTCTTCAAATGTTTACTGAGCATCTACTATGTACAAGGCACTATTCTAAGTGCTTGAGATAATAGACCCAAAAAACAGATAAAAATCCCTGCCTGGAGGAGCTGACATTCTGTGGGGGAATCCCATTGTACTGGGTGAGATCCTCTAGCCCTTGGCTACTCTCCTGCTGATAAAAATGAAATCCTTGTGGGATCTATGTGTTTCTAGGCTGGAGCCTCTCTCACACACTCTTCTGGATTCTGAGCCTTTCAGGTGCTTGGCTGATGAGATCTCCATAGGCTGACTTTTGAATTGCAACGTTTCTCATATTCACAAACACTTGGGTGCATGTCAGTGGGCTAACCTGTACAAGTTTCTCAGGAAGCGTGCTTGCTTCTAAGAGGAAACTTCTAGAGACAATCTTTCAAAGCAGAGTATATAACCTTTCTGGAGTCACAGACCCCTTTGAGAATCTGATGCACTTGTCCATAGGTGAAAAACTTTGCACCCAATCTTAGGGTATGCACAGACCCCAAGCCGCCCATCCTTAGGCCTCCAGAGCCTCTGTGGACTCCAGGTCAGAGCCCTGCCTGAAACTCCAAGGAGTGACTCCTGCTGGAGACAGGTCACTACTTCAGCAAGTGGGCAGGGGCCACACCCTTAGAGCTCACGGATTTCACTGTGTTGCAGGTGCTCTTGTTGGTGGCCTGCATTGAGTAAGAAGGGAGAAAAAGGAAAGAAGATGATGCAGTAGTTAAAGGAAAAGCGCTTTTCCAGCCAAGGTTTCCCTTTGTCCTTTCTTGGTGTGTGATTGGGAGCAGTCCTTCTTACCACTCTTGGTCTCAGAGTTTCTCCTTTAAAAGACCAAGTTTGATCAGATTATTTCTCAGTCTGTGTTTTCAACTCGGATGACCCACAAGCCTCACGAGGGCAGTTAGAGCGTGGACTTTGGTCTCCTGGGGTCCTAATCCTGCTCTATCACCTGATGGCTCTGTGAACTTCACCTGTTAATTGGCTTCTCTTTGGCCTGGTTTTCTCATCTGCAAGATAAAGATAAAAATACAGTCAAAGCATAACTGTAAAAAAGTTAAAAAAAATAAAAACTGTCATACAAATATAAAGTGATTATGTGCTAAGCATTTACTTAACTCATTGATAAGGGAGGGAACCAGCAGGGTGGTAAAATTGTTTCAGGGAGCATTTGAGGATCTGAGAGCTTATCATCAATGAAAGACAGAACACTGGAATAAATTACAGTTAGATATAAAGCTGGTTAATATCCTGCGGGGCAATAAAATGAACTCTCGAGGTTATCTTTTCCACCAGATGGTAATAATTTGCAACTCTGACACAAAAAAATCTACAAGTTCACATGTAACGTCACGGAGTACGGGCTCTAAAGAGTGAGGCAAAGGTATGTCCCCTAGAAAATGAAATAATCCTTGGGTGGGTTTTAGAGCGTGTGCCAGTGTGGCACAAAGAGGACTTGTAGTCTTCTTCTTGCCTTACTTCCAGGATTGGGTAATGTTTCTTGACAGCACCTGTGTACCACTTGGCTCAATGACACATAGCAGGTGCTTGAAAAATGGCTATTAACATAAATCCATAAGTCTCTGGGAGTAAATTTCTAGATGCCGTCTCCCTTAAAGCACTTGAGCAAGGAGAAAGCTCTGCCTGTAGAGACTGGCCTATCTTACTCGCTGTAAGAAGGTGTGAACTGAAAGTTCATTACATAATCAAGAGCCGAGGAACCTGGCTAGCTTCACGGAAAGACATTAAGGGAAGCCCCTTTCCAGGGGAGAAGATGGCAGGAATGGTGCATGGAACATGTCTGAACAGGCCCACAATGATTGATTTTCAAATGCAGCTGCAAAATTCATCTGAAGTGGAAAAAATGTAGAAATAAGTCTGTGCTTTGAATCTGTAGCACTTGTCTTCTGCAAGAGACAAATCCTTACTTACAAGGGTAGGTGATAAAATTATGTCAAGCCAGAGGGAATTTTGGCAGGACAAGTACTGTGTCTTCTTGACTTAATGTAAATGGTCTTAAATACATTATAACTTTTTTTCCTCCAGCACCACCTCTAACATTAAACAAACCTCCTCCCGTCCCATTGGGAACGTCCATCTGTGAAGGAGGCAGATGTGCTAGGATTGGAGTGGGTTGGAGGCCTGCAGACATGTTTGGAACCAGGAGCCTCTACCCCAGGGCTGAGCCTCCTCACCATTCCCCAGCACCAGGCAAGGGCTAGCCTCAGAGCTCCCTGAGTGCAGTGGGCAAGGCCATGGCTTTGGAATCAGCTGTACCTGAGGTCAAATCCAGGTTCAAATGGAGACAGTGATAGTCTTGCCTCATGGGGTTGTTTGGAGGATATGAGCCACTGAGCCTGGTGCAGAGCAAGCTACCTCCAGCCACGTCCCTCCCTCCCTCACAGTACACTGGCCACACTGGCCTTCCTTGTGTTCCCTGATGCTTCAAGCTCATTCCTACCCCATAGCCTTTTCACTTGCTGTTTCCTCTGTCTGGAAGACTCTTCTCCAGAACTCTGCATGGCTGCCTCCTTCTCATCATTTTTTCTTTCCACAGACAGACACAGGAGCCTTCCCTGGCCACGTGGCCACCATAGCCCCCCTCCTTCCTAGTGCTCTCCATCATGCCATTCTGATCTATTTCCTTCATAGCACCCCTCCATTCTGAAATCATCTTGATGGCGTTTTGGTTCTCTTATTTGTTGTCTCTCCCCCCTCAAGCAGAATGGAAATCCATGATAACATGGACCTTAGTTGTCTTGGTCCCTGCTCTCCTTGAGTCCCTAGTCCAGTGCCCAGCATTTAGATTGGCTAGATTAATAGTAAAAAGGAACCCTGGTGGTACCATCGTTAAGCACTTGGCTGCTAACTGAAAGGCCACTGGTTTAAACCCACCAGCCACTCTGTGGGAGAAAAGACCTGGAGACCTGTTCTCATAAAGATTACAGCCTATGGAACCTTATGGGGCAGTTCTACTCTGTCAAATAGGGTCACTATGACTCTGTCATATAGGATCACATGAATCGACTCGAAGGCACACAACAACAACAGATTAACAGTGGTGATGATAATGATAATTAACATACATGGCGCTTACTATGGGCTGGCAGAGAGAGATCTGAGTGCTTTAACTATATTCACTCATTGAATCCTCAACACAGCCCTGTGAGCTAGATACTACTATTGTTTATTAGTCCCATTTTCCAGAAGAAGAAAGTGAAGCACAGAGAGGTTAGGTAAACAACTCAGAGTCACCCAACTAGTAAGAGACATAGCCAGGAATCACACCCAGACAGTCTGGCTGTACGGTCTCTGTTTTTAAGGTATATGTAAAACATTTGTTGGGTTTAAAACGTGCAGAAGTGGACAGGACCACACACCTAGAATGTCACTATTCCCCAGCAGCCCCACCCCTCAGTGAAGCATGGTGTATTCTAAGCTATGACGATGCTCTGTCTCCACTGCTCTTGACCCCCTAGCCACCTGAGCTGCCGGTCCTTCTCACTCCAAAATGCTGTCCTCCCCAGCCATGAGTGAGGACAGGATCCTTCCCCGCTCAACACCCCACAGTGATTTAATTCCACTGGGATGGGGCTGGAATGGCCAGAACTCCATTCTCACCTCTGCTTGGTGATTAGTCACATAGGGCGAGTCACCTGCAGGCTTCACACTCATCATGAGTCTGACACCTCCAGCCATGGCAAATTATCTCCCGTCTGGCCCAGAGAGAGACCCAGGGCTGGCAGAGCCCGGTGCCCCAGAGCCTCCAGAGTGTCATACACTGCGTTCTTTTCATTTACACCCTAGCTGGCTGTCTGGGACAACGGAGACTTGCTGCCACCCCTTGCTGCTGCTAAAGGCAAGTGCCCTTGGTTTACCGTCTCAGAGCCTTTTCCCCAACCCAGGGGATCTTGGCCTCACTCTGACTCTTGTTGTCTGACACTCTGTCTTTAGTTTCTCTTTCTTCTTCTTCTTTTTTTTTTTTTTGTGTCTTTTTTTCTCTCTATTAGTCTATTGGCTCTTGACTCTCTCTGTCCACCTCCATTTCTCTGTTTCTGGACTTCCTGGCCTTTGCACGGATGGTTTTGCCGGGTAACTTGCACCTGGGTGCTGTGCTGCTCCTGTGCGGCTGCAGCCCACTATTTTCCTGCAGTTTCTCCCTCAGGGACAGCCCAACAGCGCACTGGCAGTCCGGGCGCCCCGACGGCCTGCAATTCCAGCTCACGTTTGGGCTTCCACTGTTCACGTGATACATAGACTTGGCCCAGCATTTTTCTTCCCTTGGACCCTGGATCCTCCCAATGGCAAGCAGTGAGGATGAAAAAACGGAAAAAAATTAGTTGCCATAATGTGGACTCTGACTCATGGTGACCCCACATGTGTCAGAGTAGGACCGTGCTCCGTAGGGTTTTCAATGGCTGACTTTTTGGGAAGTAGATTGCCAAGCATTTCTTCCAAGGCACCTTTGGGTGGACGTGAACCTCCAACGTTTCTGTTAGCAGCTTAGCCTGTTAACAATTATTAGGCCTTAAAGGCAACTCACATGTCTCATCCCCATGAATCCTCTCTGAGATAAGGACACTTATCGCCCCCATTTTACACATATGTAATACAAGGGTCAGAGAAGTAAAGTCTGAAGTCATACATAACTCTCGTTCAATCTACAGACAATGCTTGGGCATCGCCAAGATGTTGCAACATCTGTATGGCCCTTGGGGTCATGTGGCCCACAAGTGGGGACTCCTGATCTGGAGGTGTGGGGGGAAGTTGGTTGCAGCCACCACACCTGGAGGTCTGTCTGAATGCCCTACAGAGGTTTTGCATAGTTAGCTATCATTTCCACAATCCAAGCAAGGACTGGAGGCAGGAGCCCTGGTATCACTTATTCTGCTGGGAGGTTGGGGGAGTGCCCCATAGGGGGTGCCAGAGACTCTATGAAAAGCCAGTGTAGATGGTGCAAGAAGGCTGGTGGTCTTGAACCCCCCTCCAGGCTGCCCCCACCACGACTCCCTTCCTTCTCAGAGGTCTAGGGGATGCAGGCCCAAATAGGGCCACCTGTCTGTACTCACCTTTGATTGAAGTCCCTCACACACAATTCCAAAGCTTTCCTCTTTGTCTTTCAAACCTATGGGGTCTTCAAAGGAGTGACCATTCCTGAGATGCTTGTAGGAATCCAGGGTGGATGAGAAGAATTCTCCAGGCAATGTTTGTCTCAGGCAGGGGCTGCTTAGGGAAAACATCCAAACCTTATGACATTTTTGATGGGAATCAGTTATTTAAGTTCTAAAACAGAAGGTGCTGAACTCAACCAAACCTTTTCTTGATGACTCATGTCACCATTAGGAATGTTCATTATCATCCTGTGCAGTAATATAGCTCTGTATCTGCTAGTGTCACTGCTGACATTGTGTCTGCTTCTAGAAGACTCCCCACCCACCTCTCCATCACTTTGATGATGCTAATATGCTGAGCCAGTGTAGCATAGTGGATTAGCTTGCAGGCTTTGCAGTCAGACAGCCTGGGCAAGTTATTATCCCTCAGTTACACTATCTGGAAAATAGGTATGATTAAAGTATTTATCTCATGAGGTTGTTTTGAGGATTAGGTGAGATAATGTCTGTCACCCAAACCAAACCATACCCAGGACCATCGAGTCGATATCTGACTCATAGCAACCCTATAGGATAGAGTAGAACTGCCCCATAGAGTTTCCAAGGAGTGCCTGATGGATTCAAACTGCTGACCCTTTGGTTAGCAGCCACAGCACTTAACCACTGCACCACCAGAGTTTCCATAATGTCTGTACAACATATAAAACACCCAGAACAGTGCCAGGCAAATAATAAGTGCTCTATAGGTGTAGTCATCATCATCATAATCATCATTAACAATTGTGTGTTATGTAACAGTAATGATCATTAAGGCCCTAAGGATTAAAGTGTACGGCTTTGTTCAGGGCTTGGGATAAAACAGTTTTGTTCAGGGCTTGGGATAAAAAAAATTTGGAGCCTGCTCAGATGCCTTCTCAGCACCTCTCTGTGCTCAGGTCTGTGTCCAGTTAGTGGGAAGCCTGACTTCTGGGCATGTGAGGTGGGACCAGTATTCATCTCTGTCTAGTGGTAGCTTAGTGATGTGGATTGTGTTTGGCCACATCTCCTAAGAGTCTAAGGATGGATCACTTTAGGCTCATAATCGTGCTCTCTTGGCCCTTTGTGTGTATGTTATAAACCAGATACCCTTGTGAAGGAGGAAGAAGGGCTGAGTAGATGAGTCTGGTGTGTGGGCTGGAGGAGCTAGGTTGAAGATGGCCCTGACCAGAAGCAGAGCCATCCTAGAGGGTTCAGCACCACGGACAGCTCCACAGACAGCGGCTGCTCCCCTGTGGCTGCTTGCAGATCACTCTCAGCTGCCTGAAAACCTCCTTTGCCCTCTCAGATAGCAAGACTCTATATTCCTGCCTAGGACACCTGGTGGTACAGTGGTGAAAGCACTTGGCTGCTAACCAAAAGGTCAGCATTTGAACCTACTAGCTGCTCCGTGGGAGAAAGATGCGGCAGCCTGCTTCTGTAAAGATTTACACTTGGACCCTATGGTGCAGTTTTACCCTGCCTGTCCTATAAGATTGCTATGAGTCAGAATCAGCTCAATGGCAGTGGATTTTTCGTTGGTCTTTCTGCCTGCCTAGGAGGTAGTCGGGAGTCACTGGGTGGTGCAAACAATTAATATGTTTGCATGCTAACCCATAGCTCCCTGGGGAAGCTCAGACTGGCAGCCACCTTGACTTGGCCAGTTCCCCTGAGCAGAGCCCTCTCTACCCAGCGCAGCCTGGGTTCTACTTGACTAGCCTTGTTGCTCCTTGATTCTCTCTCCTCCTGAACTACATTAAATCCCGTGTGCCCCATGCCCAGGTCCACCTCTGGTTAGGCACATGGGTACTTATTGTATCCCTGGTTCTTGTCAGAAGGAGAACTCAAAAAGAGTCTGTCCCTCAGAGTCTAGAAGCGCACTGCTAAGAGCATCGCTATGTGAAGGATGGTTTGAATGCTGTGCAATTTGTCCGTTCATCAAAATACTCCAAAATCCACCCTGTCTTAAGCCAGTCCAGCAGAGAACAGGGTACTGGATGGGGTGGGGTTGGCCCAAGTGCTGAGTTACCTCTCCTGAGCTCTGGTGCCAGGCCATGAGCCCTTGCTGGGAATGTGTAAGTAATTGCTCTGTGAAAGGCACTGCTGTGTCAGAAGCAGACCAATTTCCCAAATGCCATTTTGCTAAAAGCCAATTTGCGAAAAGCCAATTCACTGAATGGTCAATTTGTCAAATGACCAATTCATCAAATTGACTTACTTCTTTTAACTATTTGGTGTGAGTTGACTGGTTTGCATTTTGTCTTTATTATAGCATTTTAAGGACTGTTTCATTTGTCTCTGTCCTAGCTCCTGGTGTTTGAAGCATGGGGAGCCCACCCTATCTCCTCCCTGCAGCTGCAGGTGCTGGGGCGGGGACAACCCAACCATCCTTAAAAGGCTGTTGTGAAGAAAAATGAAAAAGTGCCCAACTAAGACCAAATTGTTAAAAGAAATAAAGAAATTTAGCAAATTGGTCCTTTGGAGAATTGGCCAATCTGCAGCTTGACTTTTGGAGAATGACTTGGAATGGGCTGGCCCAGTGTTTTGGGGTCTCACAGGGGCTACTTGTGAAGATACTGCTTCCCCCTCCTATGGTTGCCTCTTTATGGAGACCCTTGGGAGGCCTCCATACTTGGCTTTAGAACCAGGAAAGGCTACGTGTCTCCCAAACTTGTTTTCATGGGTGTACATGGTAAGTTGTATAATAGATCAGTTCCCATGGTCCCCTTTGTTTGTGAGAAGCCTCAGGGCTCATTTGTAGCAGATGTGAAGGGTGCTTCTCTATCTCATTTGTTTCTACCCATTTCCGTCTTTGTTATTCTTCCTTCCGATTCCTGTTACCTTACTCTGTTTTATAATGTATCCTTAAAACTCCATTGCTTCCTCCCTCTAATAGGGCAAAAAACAAATTCCGACCTACTCTTGAGGCCATTCCATTGGCCCATTTCCCCCACTCCTTGTCCCGAGTTCCCAAGGTCCTCGCCTCTCCAGCACTAGCATCTCAGGCCGCCCAGCATGACCTGGAGTCTTGTCCCTGAAACAGGGCACTGTAGCTGCTCTTCAGGGAGACGTGGAACCCAAACAAGCATTGCTGTATTAAAGACAGACGTCATCCTACCAGTGTCTTCACCCCAGCGTAGTCAAAATGCTCACGTCCTCAGAGTGCCCCTTCCCCCACCTCTGCCTCTGCATCTATCTGAGGTCAGTGGGCAGTCTTACCCGTCTCTGCCACAGGGATTGTTTCTGCCATGGTGTCCTTTGCAGTTTTCCCTCGGCCTGGGAATTTCCCCACTGCTTAAAACTGTGACCCCTGACATCTTTGGGTGTTTGTCCCCTTGGAAGATATTTTCCCCCATTTGTCTCCCTGGCAAGGTGGCGGGGGGGTGGCAGGAAGGGCATTGACATTTGGTGAAAGCCTATAATGCTGCAGGCACTCAACCAGTGCTTCACATATGCTATTTAAAAACCTTTTATTGAAGTATAACATACATACAGAAAAGTGCGCCAATCAGGGTACAACTTGCTGAATTTTCAGAAAATGAACTCACCCATGTAACTGGCACCCAATGAAGAAATAAAACATCATGAACCCCCAGAAACCCCCTCATGCCCCCTTCCAGTCAGTAACCCCTAACGGTAACCAGGACCCTGACTTCTAACAATGTAGATTTGTTTTACCTGTTTTTGTACTTCACATTGACAGTGTGTGTGTTACTTAATCATCACTACAACTCAGCAAGAGGGGAATTAACCCTCCTTCACAGGTGAACAACCAGACTCAGAGAGGTTGAGTAACTTGCCCAAGGTCACACAGCAGTAAATGGTGGAACTTGGAGTCAAAAACCGGGGCTGCCTGTCTCCAAAGCTTATGCTCTCTCCTCTATGTCTTGATTTCTTCTCCTCTTATAGCAGCCCCTTCCCCCACGATCATGTGTCTGGGCTGGAAGCCTCTGAAGTCACTGGTCCTGCCCACTTGTTGTAGGTGTCTGGAATGGGAGCCTTATCTCCCTCACGTGTGCCCACTTAGAGCTCAGCAGAACGCCTGGGGCTTGGGGTGGCTCAGTGCATGGTGGGTGAGTTGAGCAAAGGCCTTGCCCTGGCATTCAAATTAAGAGGGGCCTGCATTTCCCCTGCCTTTTTCATATTGCCATATTGTCTCTTGGCATGTTTTTGCTGTGGTGGCTGGGGACTATGCTACCGTTACTGACTGTTGGCAGAATTAAAGGGAAGAGCTGTCATGTTCCCTGTTTGTCCCTGAGCCACTCACTCCCGAGTGGGGCTCCAGCCTCTGAGCAGCTTTTCCTTGGCAGGACCAAATGTTAGCTTCCAAAAGGCAGTTGTTCATGAGCTGCTAGGGTAGAGGGCCTTGTGGGTGTTTGTCTGCCTCTCATCTGATATCTCCATTGTGGGAACTGGCCACCAAGATGCTCGGAAGCTGAATAACAAACAGCTCAGTTCAAAGCAGTTTTACCCAGGGTGGTTTTATGGCCCAGCCATCCAGGCTGCTTAATTTCTCTTCCTAATGAAGTTTCTGCAACATTAACTCCAGCGGTGCTGGGGGGGAGGGGGACTGCCACAGGAGGATCAGTGGCTTCGGGGCGGTAGGCAGGGGAGCGAGGGGGTCTCTCCCGCTGACAGTGCCTGGCACATGCTGGGTGCTGAGGAAATGTAGGGAAATAAATCAGGAGCAGAGCAGCCATTTCTCCTGCAGGCTGTCAAAGTGCATACCACCGTCTATTGTGTCAGCCTCCAACATCACCTGCAGGAGTTGGCCATCAGGAGTTCGGTGGGGAAATGTTGGTTTTTCAATGTTTTTTAATCTGGGACCTCACAGATGTGTGGGCTTTAATCCCATGAATCTTAGAGCCACTCTGGAGCAGGGAAGTGTGGGCACATCAATTTTCTCAGAATTGGACCACTCGGAATTGGTGGGGCTAGCTTGAAGCCTTAACAGCACCAGTACAGTAGGTTGTCACCTTCTCTGTGCCAGTCTTCTGGACACTCACATACCTCGGTTTATTATCCTTTCAATGAGTTTATGTTCAGGTGAAGGAGCCAAGGCTCAAAGAGGCAGCCAGTAGGTGCTGAGCCGAGTTTAACCCAGGCTGCCTGACTCTCCTCCCAGCCTGGCTATTGCCCCCTGGCCCAGGGCCTCTCTCACTGAGGCTCCGTTTGGAAAGCTGGCTTATCTGCCTGGCCTGGTCATTTACTCCAGCTGGCCTAGCTCATGGCAGTCAGGGGAGCAGGGTGGGGGTGGGGGGTCAGGAGAGCACACCAGGACTAGGGTGGGGACTTGCCACTTTTCAGGACAGCAGCCAGGCCCAAAGGAGAGGTGACCATGTCTCTAGTTGTTTTCCTTTGTCCTGACGATAGCAGAGGAGGGGCTGGGGCCCAAGGTCAAAGGAAATGAGGCCTGTGGCCATGGGACTCCCCCTTCACCCCAGCAGGCTCCATCCCTTTGCTATGACTCCCTGGTCTCTTCTGCACCTTCATTATTTCCCCTACCCAAACCTGGCTTCTGGGGAAGCAGAAACAACCTCGTTCATGCACGTCACTCGTATCAGCCGGCTGATAAGCTCCCAGCTTCTGCCTCCTGGGAGACCTGAGATTTCCCAGTGGATAAAACCTGGTCTCTACATTGGGGTGGGTGCCCGAGACAGCACAACCAGGCCCTTACCATCCACAGCCTCTAAGAACCCACATCACAGGTGAATTAGACCCAGCCCCTGACCTGAAGACAGCTGGGCACTTGTGTGATTTGCCCACATAGATGTGGAGCACTATAACGTAGTGCTGGGGAGGGCAGGGCAGGGAGCGGTAATTGTAGAATTCATCTCCTTCCTGGGTGGAGGGGTAGGATTGGAGGTGAGGCTTGAAGGACAGGCAGAGACAGGAGGGTGGTCCAGCCAGATCCCAGGGTCCCCTCAGAGGAGAGTGTATACCTTACACCCTCCCCAGGGGGTGCTGCCCAACTCTGAGAAGGGGGCCCCACAGCAGGAGCGTGCCCAGGATGAGGCCCCTGACCTTCTCATGTGACCCCTGACCTTCTGACCTAGGCTGGGGATGCTGCTTGTGAGGGCAGGAGGGATTCATTAGGAAGCACTACAGTCTGATTCTCAGGCCATCTCACCAAGGGGCAGAGGCAGGAAGTGTACCTCTCCCAGCACACCAGCCCCTGCAGGAACACAGGGAGGGCCCCCCGGGCAAAAGGAGTGGCCATCATCACTCCCCCTCCTGTGAGCACCCCCTTTATTCCCCCTGCCCCGCACCCTGCAAAGGTGGGAAGTGGCATCCCATGGATGACAGGCCAGTGGTCTTCTTCCGTCTCTCCACTCGTGAGGGGTGTCTGTGTCTAAGTTGCCCCCACTTCACCCCCCAAAGAGTAGGAGTTGGTACCTCTGCCCCTGGCTGGCCAGGTACAGCCCAGTTTGCCAGCTGGGACACAAAACCATTTTAAACTACCTTCTGCTAGAAACAGCGTGTCTCCAACTAGTCTGTACATGATCACCTGGGGATCTTGTTCAAATGCAGATTCTGATTCAGTAGGTTACCAGTACCTGCTGTCATCGAGTCAACTCCAACTCGTGGTGACTCCATGTATGTCAGAGTAGAACTGGGCTGCATAGGGTTTTCAATGGTTGATTCTTAGGAAGTAGATCTCCAGGCCTTTCTTCTGAGGTGCATCTGGGTGGACTCGAACCTCCAGCTGTGAACTTAACCATTTGCACTACCCAGGGACTCCTGATTCAGTAGGTAGGGCCTGGAAAGTCTCCATTTCTAACAGCTCCCAGGTGATGCCGGGGCTGCTGGTCCAGGTGCCAGACAACTGAGATGTCTTGTTCTCTCCCCTCAACGCCCTCATGGAAGCCCAATGGTGTGAGGCTGCCCAGTGCTGGGCACCAGCCACGAGCTACTGGCTAAGTGGGGGTGGGACATTGTCTCGTGCACTTGGATCCTCTCAACAACTGGGAGGTCAGTGCTGTCGGAGAGGGAGACTGAGGGACTGAGAACTTCCGCAGGTTTTGCCCAAGGTCACACAGAGGTTGGTGGCAGAGCTGGCCTGGACTCTCAACCTCCTGATTCCCAGCCCCAGATTTTTCAGCCCTGACCACCCTTCCTTCCCTCCGCTTACAGAGCCCAGTAAAGACAATCATAAAATACTACCTGGCTCTACCCCGCCTGGCTCACACACAGCCTCAGTTAAGCCCCATGACAGCATGATTGTCCCCACTTCACAGAGGAGGAGACTGAGGCTCAGAGAGGTTAGAAAACTTGTATAAGGTCACTGGGTGGGTACATGGCCAGATCTGTCTGCTCCAGAGCCCCAGCTCTTATACTAATAGTCTCCTGACCAGGAAGCCCTGATGAGGGGTCGTGGAACAGTCTGGCTTGCTTCCTACTGGGCTTACGTTTGGTGGGCTCAGGGTACCAGTCAGGCTGCGGGGGACAGGGAGGACAGACCAGGCTGCCCAGGGGCGTTGTGTGCCTTGAAAACAGGCAGAGCAGACCCGGTGCTCTGCATTGGGCGGCTGAGCAGGCGGCAGGGCTAAGAGCCAGTCTGGTCTTGGCTGGCACCCAGCCCCTAGGCCCCCGCTGGGCCCCCACTGATCCCTGTAGAAGCCTGCCTGCCAGCAGGGCCCAATCTGGTTAGAGCGTGGAGGGGGATTAGCAGCGAGAACACGGGGTCCTGACCTCGGCTTCCCCAGCTCCTGCCTCACTGCCCTGGCAGAGTCTGGAGGGTTTGGCAGAGTGCATGGGACAAGGTGTGGGGGGCGGCAGGGGGCACCTGGGGATGGTGCCCAAGTCAGGGTATGGGCCTGGCTGCCACTTCTCTTTAGGGCGAGGGGCCGATTGGGGTCACCGGGAAGCTCCCTGACTCAGAGAGGGCTGACGTTGGTAGAAGCTTGCCTCTGTGGGGCCCTTGATCCTGGGTGATGGGGCTCCACCAGATGGAGAGTCTTTGCCTGCAAGACCTTTTCCTCAAGCCCCCCAGAGTGGACTCTGAGGTCCCAGCTTCCTTTCTTCTGTGCAGGATTCCAGGAGAGTCACTCTCCTTCCTCAGTGGCTGCACAGGCTTCCCTGCTCATGTTGCTGGTGCCGCCTTGGCCTCTCCACCCCGAGGGTGTTTGATTATTAATATTCCCGTAAGGACTTATGAGGGACAACAGCACATCACCAGAACGTGCTTGGCTTGTATGGCTTCCCCTCCCCTTCAGAGCCCTCATCTCGTGGGGTGTCCAGCCCCATTAGCCAGAGCAGGTGCAGTTATCCTGTGCACAGGTAGGAGGTTGCGGTCTCTGTAGGTTGAGATATGAAGGCTGAGTAGGTGTTTATTGGGTGAAGTGTAGAAACAGAGGGAACAGCAAGTGCAAAGACCCTGTGGCAGGAGCAGCTGAAAGAATATTAACATAGTGGAGTGGTAGGCAGGGGTGAGAGCATACAGTGCCTTGCTAAGATGTGCCTGGTTTGCCTCTCCTACTTGACTGTCTTTCCTCTCCTCCCTCCCCTCCAACTCCGCTCCAGAGCCTCCCAAATGTCCCAGAGCAGCCTGCTTTTCTTCTTCATCATTTGTTTGGAGTCCACCCTTCACATGTTAGCTGTGAGGGCAGGGCCAGGCCAGACTTGCTCTTTGCTGTTTCTCCAGCACCGAGGATGGCGTCTGGCATGGAGTATATTTGGTGAGTAAATGAAAAGGGCTGTCCCTCAAGGTCACCCCAGTTCATTTACTGGCAAAACCAGTGTTTCCTGTACACCTACCAGGTGCAGGAGGCTGTGCAGCCCCAAGGCCCCTAGCTCTTCCTCCGGGAAGCCTTCTTTACTTCCTCCCCCAGAGCTCTTGTTCTTCGGGCCAACACTACTGCTTCAGTAACATGATGTGCACGGTGCCTGACCCTCTGAAGGTCTGACAGTGAGCAGACACTGTCCCAAGCCTGACCCCCTCTCTGAGGGTGACCAGCAGGGTACTGGAGCAGAGCCACGTGTTCCATGACAGCAGGCTGGTTGTCTTTGCACCTGTCCCTTGCTGGGCTCCTGGAAGGGCCCACAGGGTGACTGAGGGCACCGTGCCTGGAGTGCCTATTGGAGGTTCCTGGCACTTCTTGACCAGGAGAGTGGAGGTCACACATGTGCCTTCAGGGGTGGGAAGTGAAGTCCACCCAGGCCCCTATCCTCTGATGTTGCTTCTGACTTTGGGCCTTATTTCAGCTGCCTCATCCTCACCCTCAGAATCTATCCCCAGGTCTTTCAGGCCTTTGTCCACCCCTATGGCTCTGCATTGTCCCCTTCCCCCAGGCCGGATCAGGCTACCAGCTGCCCTGGGCTTAGCTGTTGTCTCTTCCGGCTCTGAGTTCTTCCTCCCCTTCCAGGAGGGCCTCTTTCAGGGTGGCTCATTCTGCCTGATGCCTCCAGGCTGTGCTCCTCACCCCAGGCCTGTGACGAGACCAACCTGGGAGGAAGGTGTAAAAAATTAACCAAGTTTCAGGGACAGAACAGAGGCTTGGGGTCGGGAAAATGTGATGCGGGAAGTGTAGGTGGTGCCTTGTGGGTTTCCCTGAAGACAGTGCAAATGTCATTGAGAAACTTTATTTCAGAGGGGTCTGGGGAAGACAATTATCGATTAGGTAGGAAGTCAGTTGGGGCAAAAATGGAGGGATGGATGGATGGATGGATGGATGGATGGATGGATGGATGGATGGATGGATGGATGGATGGATGGATGGATGGATGGGTGGGTGGGTGGGTGGGTGGGTGGGTGGGTGGGTGGATGGATGGATGGATGGATAGCTTTGTTTCAGTTTGGATGTGGCTAGGAAGGCATCTGAGTCCAGGGAAATCTTCTGGCACCACCTAGTGGGCAATTTGGAAACAACCATCAGAACCTTAGTGGAAAAAAAAACCCAGTGCCATGGAGTTGATTCTGACTCTTAGCAACCCTATAGGACAGAGTAGAACTGCCCCATAGAGTTTCCAAAAAGCCCCTGGCAGATTCGAACTGCTGACCCTTTGGTTAGCAGCTGTAGCACTTAACCACTACGCCAGGAAAGGGATTGGTTGTGTTTAAACCCATTACCTCTCCAGCTGATTCTGACTCATAGCAACCTATAGGACACAATAGAACTGCCCCATAGTGTTTCCTAGGCTGTAATCTTTACAGAAGCAGATTGCCACATCTTTCTCCCACAGATCGGCTGGTAGATTCGAGCTGCCAACCTTTCCGTTAGCAGCTGAGTGCTTAACCACTGTGCCACCAGGGCTCTTTGGCTGTGTTTAGGGCAGGACAAAAGCCAGCATTTCCTGACTATTGCTAAGTGAATTGTCTAGAACAGAAGCGTAAATACATGACTCTGTGTAGCAGACACAGAAGGGACACTGAAGCTCTCAGGTGTGTACCTTGCCAGGGCCCCAAGCTGGTCCATGGTAGCAGCAGGAGTCAAACCCAGATCCTTCTCACTGCCGAGTTCAGGCTCTTTCCACCACCTCTTTGCTGCCAGAATGCTGCATTTTTCTGACTTCCAAGACTCACCCATTTTCCTCTGGCCTGGAGGCTAGCCTCTCCTGAGATAATCATGTTCAAACTGTTTCCTTTATTCATTTAAGCAATGTGAGCTGCTCGCTGCTGTGGGCTGGCCCTGGGCTGGGCCTGAGGTTCCCAGGTCAGCTCAGCTCTGCCCTGGCGGGGGTCCTGGCTGAGTCAGCTCTGCATGCACCCCCAAACCCTGGCCGCATGAGTTGGCTCTTGGTGCCCAGCATTACCTGTCTGCCTGTCTAGGGGACTGTGTCTTTGCTCTGTACCAGTTGCTGTTGAGTTGATTCTAACTCATGGTGACCCTATGTGTGTCAGAATAGAACTGTGCTCCATAGGGTTTTTAATGGCTGACTTTCCAGAAGTAGATTGTCAGGCCTTTCTTTCAAGGCACTTCTGGGTGGCCTGAAACCTCCGACCTTTTGGTTAGCAGCCAAGCGTGTCAACTGTTTGCACCATCCGGGAACTCCTTTCCTCTGTTACATGTCCCTGAAAGATGATGGTGTCTCTAAAAGATGATCAGATCATGCCCTTCTCTGTGTCTGTCCTTCCTGTCCATCACTTTCCTGGGCCCGCAAGGCTCTTAGCAGGGACCCTGTTCCTGACACCTTTGCTCCAGTCAAACTACTTGAGATAGGCCCCATTATGCATGGCTCCGGCATGCCCCCCTGCCTTGCACAGATTGTCCCTGCCCCTTGGCTGCCCCTCCCTTCTCTCCTTAGCTCCTGGTGTGACCCTCTATAGAATTATTTTTCCTGAATTGCACCTTGATGCAATGCTATAATAAGAAAGAGATGCTTGGAGCCCATTTATTACAAGGCTGTGGTGTTATTGACTGGACCACGCTGTCATTTTTTATAAAGTCCCCTGGGAAAAGTCTTGTCTCAGTGCCCAGGACAGCTGTACTTCTGTAGCAAATGTGTCCATATATCGGTCACTGTGTTAACTGACCAGGTTCCCCTGTGCACGTTGGCTCTCAGAAAGCTTAGAGCCCAGGCTCTGCCCCGGACTTGGCGAGTGTCTGAGCCCCTGTGGCATATGTGTTTTTAGTGCCCACCATTGATTTTCCTTCTTCTTTGCCCCACTTTTCAGTCTTGCTTTCTTGCTGTTTTATAAATCCCTGTAAGCCGCCTTAAAGCCTTTCTGGAACAAGGTTGGGTATAAATCAATAAACTAATCAATAAAAATAAACCACCTTCCTTGCAAGGTTGTGGTGAGGATTAAATGGAATAATGGATGTGAGTCGATGGCCCAGAGTTCCCTCCCAGGCTCAAACAAAGGGTGAACTTCCAATTTCCCAGCAGGCCCCCACCTCCTTGTGGGCCTTCCACCTTCTAGGTCACTACCCCTCCCTGCCTTTTTCTTGCCCTCACCACTCATCCTTCGTTTTCCTGGTTCCCTGTGGATAGGCGAAGGTGGGCGTCTGTTTTGTCCCCATCTCACTCCTCTTAGAAGCCATCCTGTCAGCAGCAGTGCTGCTCTCCTCCTTGGGCTCTCAAATACCCTAAAGAACCAAGCACTTCATTTGATAGGTCTTGGAGCAGTCAGCATGCAGTGGGATAGGCTGTCAAGAGAGGGAGGAAGGTGGGTCCACGTTGGTGGGGAAAGTTCGAGACCAGGCTTTTGACAAAATGAGGAAAGTGAGGCCTAAAGAAACTGAGGGAGGTGATGTAGCTAGCCGGCACAACTTCAGCTCATTGGAGTCAAGTCTAAGCATGCCCCTCCCTTCTGTAAAGGCTCCCAGGGGCTCCCACTGCCCTCAGGGTCAGGGCTGTGCTCTACAGCACAGCTCCTCCAGAGCACCCTGTATTAGTCATCAAGCATTACATAACCAGTCACCTCAAAGTGTAGTGGCATTGTGCCTGTAAATGCCTGTGCTGGTGGATCTGCTCGGCTCCTAGTTACTGAGGAACTTGTGTCATTAGGAGCCTCCTGGGTGCGTCAGCCTCTAGTTTATCTGTGGGGCCTGCACAGCCCTTGCTCCAAACCTGGCCATTTTCCCCATCAGACTGCCCTGCCCAGTGCCAGCATCCCATTTAAGAAGAGAAAGGGAGTCAGTCCACAGACAAGAAAACACCAGGGCCTTTACGGGATCTACTATAATGGTGGCATTTACTTGTATAAAGCAGAGAAATTGGGAAGGGGATATAGCAGTCAAGAGAGCTCTTTCGACAAGAGGAAGAGATGACAACAAGGATTAGGCGATAATTAAAGGCTGAAATGCTGCCTGTCAAGATTTATGGAGTTGGTAGGAATAGCTGAAAAGGGGGACTGAGAAGTAGTGGGAAGCGGGATGCTGGGGGCAATTTGGGAAGCAGACTGTATTGATGGGATGTAGGGAATATTGACAGACTTTCAGGGGAGCCAGAGGTGGCACAAATGACCGAGGTCAAAGACTAGAGAGCACAGTGTGCAGATGGGGATGTGGCATTGAGAGGAGGGAGGTGGTACGAGGGTCAGCTGTATGTTCACTGCAGGGCTTTGAACCATTTCAAACCAGTTCAGTCGTGGCCAATGAAGCAAAACTGGAAAAGATCTGAATTTTTACAATTTGGGTGATCTGGAACGATAACCAGAATGGGAAAAACTAACAGGTTGAAACCCTGGAATGGGAGCCTTGAAGAGTACTTTCAAGAGCCTGACATGTGAGATATGATTATTGGCAGGACTATGGGGAGTGACACACATTCAAAGCGGTGTGGTTGGCCACCATCTGTGAGTGGGGCACTGCTGTTTCTGAGTCTGCCCCAAATTCAAGAGGTAAGAGATTTGGTTGCTATGCAACACATATGCTGCCCTTGTGTTCTAAGAAGGAAGATTAGGTTTCTAGCAGGGCTTCGACCCATAATTTTTCCCATTCCAGTTATTGTTCCATTTCCCCCAAATTTTAAAAATTTGAGTCTGTTTTGGTTTCACTTCCTCTGCCATGACTGAACTGAGAAGAACTGGTTTGAAGCCTTGGTTCACTGCTACCTGCTGGAAAGCAGAAGGGGAGATGCTGCTGCTGCATTAGGGACAAAGATAAGAGCACAGTTTGGAATGAATGGGAGGTTGTACAGTTTTGGAGGGGAGGGAGAAGTCTGTGCTGCAGGCTTGGAATGCCTTCTTTCAAGGAGATGGAGAGCAGGGGCAGGGGTGCTGGGGATGGAAAAGCACAGTCAGACTGCAGGTGCCAGGGCTGGGTTTCTGAAGGCTGCCCAGAGTGGGGCAGAGGAGCTGGGCTTTGCAGGGGAGGACCTCACATAGGTTGGCTTCCACTCAGGGGTGGGCTCACTCTGTGAGACTCTTATTTTCCTCATTGGTAAATGAGGACACTGAGACTCAGTAGTGAAAGGGACTGACCAATGTACACAGCCAGGAGGTGGGAGAGCTGGCATTCAAACTCAATCTTTCTGATGCCAGGACCCTGGTGCACACTACTGTGACACTTGTCCTTTTTTCTGTTGTCTCAGAAGGAATACCTAGACCAAGAGGGAGCCCCCATGGCTCAGGGAACAGTGCACTGGGGGAGCCCTGTGGGCCATATCCTTAGGGCTGGCAGCAAACCCTGAGGCTCCATGGGGTAAAAGGCGGGAAGAAAGGATATGGTCATAGCCCCAGCGGACAGGCCCAGTGGCCTGAAAAAACTGCTGGTGTTGGGGTCCCACGTCAGGACAGTCACGCCTTGGTTGTTCAGCCTGAGGACCCTGAGTGTGTGCCTGATGCAGGGCTCTGGGCAGACCACCTGGAGCCCCGTCCTGGTTCTGGCTTTATGTAGTTTACTTAACTTCTTGGATCTCAGTTCCCCCCTCTGCAGAAATGGCGTTATTATCAAAATGCTTACTCCCCGGGCTGTGGTGTGAGGGGAGGCTCTGGAACCCGACTGCCAGAGTTCAAATGCTGGAGCCACCACCTGCAAGCTGTGTTACCTTGAACACATTGCTTAGTTCTTCCAGTCTCCCTTTCCTCCTTTGTAAAATGAGGATGTGTATCAGTCAGGGTTCTTAAGAGAAACAACCAACAGGATATATACACCAGTGCCGGTTGCCATGGAGTCGATTCTGGCTCATGGTAACCCCACGTGTATCAGAGTAAATCTGTGCTCCATAGGGTTTTCCATGGCTGGTTTTTCAGAAGTAAATCATCAGGCTTTTCTTCCAAGGTACCTCTGGGTAGACTTGAACTGCCAGTCTTTTGGTTTGCAGCCAAGCAAGTTAACTGTTTGTACCACCCAGGGACTCCTGAGTGTGAGAGAGAGATGGGGAGAGGGAGAGAGAGGATGGTCGATTGAGATTTATCTTAAGGAAACTGGCTCACGTGTTTGTGGGGGTTGGCAAGCCCAGACTTCATAGATCAGGTGACAGGCTAGAACCCCTGGAATCAGTAGGACAGACAGTGGACTAGAAACTCTAGAAGGATATCTGTGTGTTGTGGATTGAATTGTATCCCCCAAAATACGTGCTGGAATTCTAACCGCTATATATACCTGTGGATGTAGTCTCATTTTGGAATAGAGGTTCCTTTGCTGTGTTAATGAGGCCATATCTGTATAGGAATGCCTTAAATCCAATCCCTTCTGAGTGACTAAAAGAGCAGCATAGACACAGAAGCAAGCAAGTGTGGATGGGAGAAAGACAGAAGCCACGTGGAGATCTCCAAGGAGATCTCTGAGAAGACGTCTAGAGATGCAGAGACAAGGATTTCCCCCAGGCAGAGAGAGAGAGCTTTCCCTAGAGCCAGTGCCCTGAATCTGGACTTCTAGCCTCCTAAACTGTGAGAAAACAAATTTCTGTTCGTTAAGAACACCCACTTTTAGTGTTTCTGTTATAGTAGCGCTGGATGATTAAGACACTGTATTAGTCTTGAGGCAGAATTTCTTCTTCCTCAGGCAGTCTCAGTTTTTGCTTTTAAGACTTTTGCTGATTGGATGAGGCCCACTCACATTATGGAGCATCATCTGCTTTTCTTAAAGTTGACTGATTGTAAATGCTAATCACATGTAGAGAAGCACTAGTGGTGCAGTGGTTAAGCCCTTGGCTGGTAACCAAAAGGTTGACAGTTCGAAACCATCAGCCACTCCGTGGGAGAAAGATGTGGCAGTCTGCTTCCATAAAGATTTACAGCCTTGGAGACCCTAAGAGGGCAGTTCTACTCTGTCCTATAGGGCTGTTATAAGTCAGGATCCACTCAACAGCAATGGAGTTTTAATCATGTGTATGTACTTCGTAGCAAAATCTAGACAAGTGTTTGACCAAACAACTGGGCACCATAGCCTAGCCAGGCTGACACCTAAAGTTAACCATCACAGGATGCTAACAGTATTTACCCCATATGGTTAGTGTGAGGGTCAAGTGGGCTTGTACATGTGATGTGCTTGTAGCAGTCCTGGCCTGAGGGACATGCTCAGAACGTATCACAGTTATTATCAGCACTGCAAGAAGGAGCTGCTTGCCTGGAAAGGGGCATCGTCAAAGCCTGTGAATGCCAGTGAGGCGACTTTGCCTTTCGGAGGGATTGGCTATCAAGAGAGGGAGGGAGAGAGAGGCAGGTGGACAGATGCCAGAGGCCCAGTCCTGCCAGGGGAGCTGGAAGAAGTGTCCAGAAGCTGGCCTGGGGCTCACAGAGGCCAGGGGTGAGCAGGGTCCCTGCAATGCCTCCTCCCCCGTGTCAGGGCATTAATTCAAGGGGAGATAATTAAGTCCATAAGGAGCCCTGGTGGTGCAGTGGTTAAGCACTCGGCTGCTAACTGAAGGGTCAGTGGCTGTGCAGGAGAAAGACCTGGCTATCTGCCCCCATAAAGATTACAGCCTATGAAACTCCATGGGGCAGTTCTACTCTGTCACATGGAGTCATTATGAGTGGGAATCAACCCAATGGCACATAACAACAATTAAGTCCTTGATGGTCTCTGCCCTCCCAGCCACAGGGCAGGCCCGACTCGGGACCAGCACTGCAGCCCCCAGGCCAGAGGGGGAAGTGGACAATGTGGGTGGATGAGGCTGTTCCCTCAGGAGGCTCTAGTTCCTCTGTGGGGCCTGGGCTCTCAGAGGTAGCTTTGCTGCCTGCAGTCACCGAGAGCACTGAATTTGGACTGAAGACCTGGATCAGCCACCTCCTGGTTCAGGGACCTTGGAGTCTTTTGTGTCTTCTCTCTAAGCCTCAGTTTCCTTGTCAGTATAGCATATAGTGTTGCATTGCTCCAGGAGGGCTCCGTGGCCTCTGTATGCAAGAAAATGCCATGGAAATGTAAGCTGTAGATGCCTTCACCACGGACGTCCCGGGGTGGCAATGGGCCCCTCGGTTGGGAAAGCCACATTTGCACCTTGTTGCTTGCCCCTTCACAGCCCTGGCCAGGGCTGTGGGGGGCTGAGATGACCTCTGTGGGCCTGGCAAAGGGAGGTGGCCAGGCTGAGCCCCTCAGGGACAGTGCATCCCTCTCCAACTCTGCCATGCATTCGTTCAATAAATGCTTGTCAAGTGACTGCTGTGCAGGACTCTGGGATGCAGCAGTGACCAGACCAGGCGCCATCCAGCCCACCTGATCCCCCTGACTCATCATGGACTCTGGAGGAGTCTTTTCTGACCAGCGGTTTTTCTCCACCTGGCTTCATCCTTACAGGGACCTGAGTGAAAACACCATCCAGGCCATCCCCAGGAAAGCTTTCCGAGGGGCTACAGACCTCAAAAATTTGTGAGTACAGGCCTGGGACGGAGAAGGGTGCCCCTGGCAGCATCTGTGTGGGTCTCCTTTAGCCCTTGGTCCAGGAAGCTATGGAGCTGGCCTGGGCTCAGAGACAGCTGGCGCCAGAGTGATCTTCTGGAACAACTGAGATCAGAGGAAGCGGGCAGCACGTCTGTCTCTCCTTCTGGCATGCTTTTGTGTGAGAGCCAAGCAATGCTTAGAGGGGGCTTTGGGGACCAGATTAAAGGGAGTGTAGTGAACTTTGGGGAGCATGGGTGATGTTCTCAGCCCATTTAAAGGGTGCAGTCTCCATGCCCTTGCCCTCCAGCACACTTACCTTTGCACTGGGAGAGCTGGGTTTGAATCTTCTCTTCCAGTTACACATTGTATAATCTACCGCAAGTCAGTTAATTTCACTGAGCCTTGACACCTTGTTCTGTAAAATGGGGATAATAGTATCTACCTCATAGGGTTGTCCTGAGCTTTAAAAAAGATAATGGGAGTAAGTATAATTTGTAAAGTGCTATTGTAACGCTTTATTCTGATTATTCGAATCTGTCCTGGTCCAGGCTTACCACCTCCCCAAGATCTGATTACACCCAGGATGGCAAATGCCTGGCTTGCTTGTCAATTCCCACCCCATCCCACCCATACCTGTGGTAGACATTGATATATCTCTTCCACAGAACCCAAATCACAGCTTCAGACTTATTCTAAAACCAGCACTGTAGGCAGCCACTGCCAGAAGATCTGACTTGACATTCAGCTGAAATCTGTTTGTCAGCCCTGGATACTACCAATTTCACATTACCCTCTCATTTGTCTATTGCCAGCACCCTCTAGGTCATCTCCAAAGTGTGTGTTGGGGGGGGGGTACCTACTCCTCAGGGAATAGGCAAGTTTGGGCAGAGGAATATAACTTTTACTTACATTTATTGTTTTCACTCAGAATAAGAAAGAATTTAAGCCTTTATTAATATGTAACTTTTGGATTGACACATATGTAATTGCAAATGACGGGGGTTATGCCTCCATTTTTCCTAATGCAGTGACTGATCAAAACATCTGGAGACCCCTGCTCTAGGCAGTGTGCTCTCCTCTCTAGCATTTTCTTTTGCTTCACAGACAGCTGGACAAGAACCAGATCAGCTGCATTGAGGAAGGGGCTTTCCGGGCTCTGCGGGGGCTGGAGGTGCTGTAAGTAAAACGTTCGGGAAGGAGTGAGAGGCAAGAGGAGCCCAGCTAACAAAGGTGCCCTGGCCGGCAGCTGGAGTCAGGGGTTGGAAGCAGCACAGGGGGCAGGAGACCCGGAAGGGAGTTCCCAGGCCTGTGTAGAGGTGTTGTTCTCTGCTGTCCTCGAATCTCTGCCGAGGATGGAGGTCATGTGCTCATTGGGGCCATGCATGCTGCAGCGTGACCCAGGCTTAACCTGCTCACGATGAAGCCCAGGGCGAGGGACTGTGTCTTTCTGGAGCTTCTGACACACCAGGCTGGAATGCCTTCATGTCCTGCTTCTGCCTGTCTAAACCCCACTCTTTCTTGAAAGCCAACCTGAGCCTGGGACACATCTTCCCGCCCTCCTTGCTCCCTCTCCCCTGTCCCACCAGATACGGAGTCTGCAGTATAGCTAGCTTGTGGTCACTGTCCAGCTCAGGGCATCTCCCACAGGGTGGGTCTGTGTCACTCACTCTTGGGCATCGCCACTACTAGGTCTGGTGCAGACACTCCACCAAACCTTGAGAGTGACCTTGGCCTATGGCCTGAGGGCTTCCCCATTTGTTAGCAGAGAGCCCTGTCCCTCCCCCATCACTTCCTGCTCAGCGATGCTGGATGACTCTGGTTTCTCCCCTCTAGGACCCTGAACAACAACAACATCACCACCATTCCTGTGTCCAGCTTCAACCACATGCCCAAGCTCCGAACCTTGTGAGTCAGGCCCAACGTCTTCTGGGAACAGAGCAACAAGTGGGTGGCCAGTGCCCAGGGCAGGCAGGATAAGGAGGCGCAGCCTTCGGGCTAGGGGTGGACTTCATTTCCCTCTGTACCCCTCAAGGCCATCCCAGGGTAGGGGGATTTTCTGGGCATACCTTTTCCTCCTTGGGTGGGGGAGATTATCTAAAATTACAGGACACTGAAATCTCATTTATATCTGATTTTTTCTTTGGAAAAGACACAATTTCTTTTTGTGTTTGAAAGTGGGTTATGTGATTTGGGGCAGTAAACCTCTGTGAGCTCAGTAAAATAAATCAGCGTTCCCTGGGCACACTCCAAACAAAGGCGTGCCCCAGAGCGTGCAGAGAAGGAAGGGGAAGCGGCCGGGAACTTTGACGTCGCTATGGGTAATCCCCTGGTTGGAGCTGAGCTGTGCAGTTGATGGAGCATAGATTATGTTTGGGCAGAATGCAGCACCCGGAGTCTCGGCCCCCAGCTGGGTATAGGTGTTTCCACTGTTTGGTCCGGGGGGGCCCAGGTGGGTTGTGAGCCACCCTGTCCTCCTGCAGCCGCCTGCACTCCAACCATCTGTTCTGTGACTGCCACCTGGCCTGGCTCTCGCAGTGGCTGAGGCAGCGGCCAACCATCGGGCTCTTCACCCAGTGCTCAGGCCCCGCCAGCCTGCGTGGCCTCAACGTGGCTGAGGTCCAGAAGAGTGAGTTCAGCTGCTCAGGTAGGTGCAGGCCCCGGCTGGGGCACTCAACTGCCATCACTTCCTGCCCCTCACTCCTCACTTACTGGCCCACCCATCACCTCCTATTCCCACCCATCACCTCCTGCCCCCCAGCCCATCACCACTGGCCCACCCATCACCTCCTATTCCCCCCATCACCTCCTGGACCATCTATTACCTCCTATTCCCACTCATCACTACCTGCCCCCCAGCCCATCACCACTGGCCCACCCATCACCTCCTTTCCCGCCCATGATCTCCTGTTCCTGCCTTTTGTCTCCACATATCACCTCTTACCCTAATTCCTCCCTCCTCCTGCTCCCCACCCATTGCTTCCTCCTATGTTCCACCCCTTTGCTCTTCCTGCTTCTACTCCAATGCCTCCTCCCATTTCCTCCTGCCCTTTACCTGCCCTGCTCCTTTCCCCACTCCTTACTCCTCCTATTTCCATTCCTTGCCTCCTCCCATTACCTCACCCCCGTCACCTTGAAAAGACATTGAATCGGGTGTTCTTTCCTCAACTGGAGCTGAGGTGGACTCCAGGTATCCTGTTTTCTTCATCTTCCACCTGGAGTCCTGCAATAGCCCCTGGGTGGTTGCCGCACTTCCTCCCTGGCCCCTCTGATCTCCACACTGCAGCCAGAGAGGCCTATAAGAATCCTCAAGTCTGTTACTTCACACTCTCCCGGCGCCCTGGTGCTCCTGGGAGAAAGCTCTGTAAGGCCCGGTGTGGTCAACCCTGCCTCCCCTGCCCACCTGGCCGCCTTACTCATGGTATTCCAGCCTCACCACCTCTGCCCCTTCCTGGAGCAGGAGCCTCCCACCCCAAGCCTTCTCACAGGCTATTTCCCCGCCAGGCTCACCCTTTCCTCCTTGCCAGCTGCCGACTCTGCCTCAACCTGCAGATCCCAGCTTAAATGTTGCCCCCAGGGAGGCCTTCTCTGACCTCAGGGCTAGGTGAGGGGTCCAGGCCTCTGGACCTCCTCAAGGTGCCCACCTCTCTCCTAGCACTTGACCATTGTGATGCTCAGAAGAACTGAGCCCAGGGCCCTGCTTACAAACTCTGACCTTCTCATGGCGAGGAGTCTGGCCTTCTCACCCACAGCTACTTAACACAGTGGCCATGAAGGGACTCTTGTAGTGGCCGCCTGGGAGTATCCTTCTCCCCTGCAGACTGTGAGCTCCACGAGGACACGGAGCATGAGCATCGTGTTTTCTGGCCATATCCCCAGTACTTTGCACGTGCTCGGCACATAATAGATCCTCAAGAAATGTTTGTTGAATGAATGAACGATTCTCAGATTCATGTCAGAGTCCTTAGGGGCTGATCATTGCTCCCACACCATAGACTCCAAGCCTGTCAGCCACACAGAGCCCTGGAGGAACAGCGTCTACTGGGCTTGGTCTCCTTCCCTCAGTGTGAGGCTCTGGGTGTGGCTGTCACCTCCACACTCCTGACAGATATCCTGAGATTGAGCCCCGCAGAGCTCAGGGCTGCTGGAAACAAGAGGTTCAGGAGGCACCCCGGCCAACAGAGATAGGCCTTGAGCTAGTGAGCTTGTGAGAGCATCTTCATGGAACCCAGAACCTGTGATGTCAGAATCAGCGTTCATGGACCATGAGGCCTTGTGGCTTTCAACATCTTTTTTTCCATCATGAAACCCTTTCTGTCAAGGAAACGTCATGTCTCCCTCCATACTCCGTGTGCAATATATTAAACAGAGGACAGCAGAGTTGCTTTGTATGAAGCAGGAGAGGGACCCCCTCTGCCCCACCTTCTTGGTTGCCCCCTCACCACCCCAGCCAGCTCTGAGGCTCCAAAGGCACAGTCCTCATCCAAGAGTCAGCGTAGTGTTTGGTTAATGGGGCAAGGTCTGGAGCCAGGTTCACTTCCTGTCTCTGCTCCTTACAAGATATATGACCTTGGAGGTGTCTTTTATATCTCTAGGCCTCAGTTTCCTCAGCTGCAAAATGGGGTTAGTTGTAATGCATCCCCTTCAGAGTTAGAGTGAAAATTACCCGGTTTCATTTGTGAGGAGCTTGGAACAGTGCCTGTGTATTAACACTCAAATGATGATTATCGGGCAGGTGTTCACCGAGCATCTCGTAGGGTCAGGCGCTGTGGCCATTTGAAAACCATGGATCCAGCACCAGCCTTTTATTCTAACGATGAGGAGTGGGGGAGGGGGAAGGTGGAGAGGGAAAGGAGTTTGACCAAAGTGAAGGCAGAGTCTTCTTAAACCTGGGGTCCAGCATGGCCCACCAGACAACTCTGACGGACCCCAGGCTCACTGGCGGAATTGACAGTGTTGTGGCCTTGAGAAACCTGAGCCATGAGACAAGGGGTGTGAGAATGATTACCTTATCCTGTCAGAGTGTGGGGTGGGTATGAGAGGAGAGCCTTGCACCCCACATTGATATGTGTGTGTATGTGTGTGTGTGTGAGAGAGAGAGGAGAGCCAAGGTATCTTACCTTCCGCCCTACATCGATGTGTGTGTGTGTGTGTGTGTGTGTGTGAGAGAGAGAGAACCAGTGTGTCTTACCCTCCTCACCACATTGATGTGTGTGTACATGTATGTGTGTATGTATGTGTGTGTACCTGTGTGTGTGAGAGAGAGCAAGAGAGAGATGAGAACCAAGGCGTCTTACCTTCCATCCAACATTGGTATGTGTATACGTGTGTGTGTGTGCGTGTTTGAGAGAGAGAGAGAGAGAGAGAGAGGAGAACCAAGATGACTTACCTTCCACCTCACATTGGTGTGTGTATACATGTATGTGTATATGTATGTCTGTGTCTGTGTGAGAGAGAAGAGAACCAAGGCATCTTACCCTCCTCACTACATTGATGTGTGTGTATGTGTGTGCAAGAGAGAAAAAGAGAGAGAGGAGAGCCAAGGTGTCTTACCCTCAACCCCACATTGATGTCTGTATATATATATGTACCTATATGTATGTATGTTTGTGTGTAAGAGAGAGAGAGGGAAGCCAAGGCATCTTACTCCCCGCGCCACATTGATGTGTGTGTACATGTATGTGCATACCTGTATGTATGTTTGTGTGTAGAGCCAGGCCTCCTCCATACCACATGAATGTGTGTGTGTGTGAGAGAGAGAGAGGGGAGAGCCAGGGCACCTTCCATACTATATGGGTACATGAACATGACTGTGTCTGTCTGCATGCGCACACACGGATGTGAACTCATGTGCAGGAGGAGAGCCAGAGCTCAGGCTGCCACAGGGTTGGGAATATGAGTAAATAATTCACTTGGATAATTTTTATTTTGAAATGCAAACTTTTTCTTTGATTTGACTACCTTGGTTTCTATATTCAGCCTTTTCCTCCCCTGGATACTGTTCAATGCTGGTTCCCTCACCCTGGCAACCCCTTCCCTGAGAAAGGCATTTCACAATTCTCATAGCTTTGTTTTTGATCTTGGCTCCTGCCCTATAGGGTAGCCAAAGAACGGAAAAGGATCAGAGGCTAAAATGCTGGTGGGAGTGTAAATGGGCTGCGCCACTTTGCAAAACTGTTGAGCAGGGTCCATTAAAGCTAAACATATATCTGCTCAATGGCCCTGCAAAGAAGCCCTGGTGGCACAATGATTAAGCACTCAGCTGCTAACCAAAAGGTCAGTGGTTCAAACCCACCAGCTGCTCCATGGGAGAAAAATGTGACAGTCTGCTTCTGTAGAGATTACAGCTTTGGGAGCCCTATGGGGCAGTTCCACTCTGCCCTATAGGTTGCTATGAGCTGGAATCTACTCGAAGACAATGGGTCTATAGCCCTGAAATCCCAATGTCAGGCATATACATATATGTTCTTCAAAAACCACACCCAAAGATATTCAAGGCAGCTTTTTTTCAGAATAACCCAAAGTTGGAAACAACTCAAATGGATTATGGATTAACTACTTGTGGTATATTCATACAATAGAATAACTGCTCAGCAATAAAAAAAGAAGAAACTACTGATACATGCGACAACATGGGTGAATTTTCCAAATACTTTGAACTGAGTGAAATAAGCCAGATATAAGAGTGCCTAGTCTATGATTTTATTTATGTGAAGTTCAGAAACAAGCAAAACAGATCTTTGGCTATAGATTTCAGAGTTACCTTGGGGAAGGAGTATGAGAGAGTCTTCTTGGGTGATGAAAATGGTTCATAAGTGAGTGTTGGTTCCACAGGGGCATCCATATGTAAAAAGCCAATGAGTTATGCACTGAAGATTTATGCACTTTATAATTTGTACCTCAATTGTTAAAAAGCATGGGCTTTTATATCAGACACTGGGCTTGATCTTGGCTTTATCATCTATTAGCTATGCGAATTTATACAAGTTAATTAATTTTGAGATCTCAGTTTTCTCACCTGTAAAATGGCAACAGTAATAGTATGTTTCCCACAGGGTTGTGCAGTAGGATTTAAAAGCGATACCGCAGGTACCACGCTTATCTCAGAGCATGGCACAGAGTAACAAAAACTCAAACCTGTTGCCGTGCAGTTGTTCCCAACTCATAGCGACCTTATAGGGCAGAGTAGAGCTGCCCCACAGGATTGCCAAGGTTGTAAGTGTTTATGGAAGCATAGTGCTACATCTTTCTCCCACAGAGCAGCTGGTGGGCTTGAACCGCTGACCTTTTGGTTAGCAGCCAAGTGCTTAACCACTGTGCCACCACGGCACGGAGTAGGCGCTTGACAAACATAGTCATTCTCATGCTCGTTATGACTGATGAGGACATCGAAGTGACTTGAACTCGAACCTGGAGCCTTGAGATTCGAGGCCAGAATTTCTGAGCATATGAATCACATTCCCACGCAGCACACCTTAGGTTTAGACTCAAGCTTAGCAAGCAGCTAACAAGCACCTGCTATGTGCCAGACAAGGAGCCTTGCTGGCAAAGTGGTTAAGCAGAGTGGTTAAGAAAGGTCAGTGGCTCAAACCCACCAAGCGCTCCACAGGAGAAAGATATGGCAGTCTTGGAAACCCTATGGTGATTCAACTCGATGGCAATGGGTTTTGGTTTGGATAGGCCAGGCGCCCACAGAGTTGCATGGTAGCCTGGAGCCTCTTGTTTTGTGCATTCCCAGGTCTCCCCTGGTTCATCCTCATCTCTGGAAACTGCCTCTGGGGCCCTGCCCCCACCTGTGAGTCTGTATTTGGGGGTGGGGGTGCTGACACGGGGTAGTTGGAGCCTTATCCCGCTGTTTCCGCAGGCCAGGGAGAGGCGGGGCGTGTGCCCTCCTGCACCCTCTCCTCCGGCTCCTGCCCGGCCATGTGCACCTGCAGCAACGGCATTGTGGACTGTCGCGGCAAAGGCCTCACCGCCATCCCCGCCAACCTGCCCGAGACCATGACGGAGATGTGAGAGCAGGGCAGGGCGGGCAGGGGCAGGGCAGGTGTGGGGACATGGGCCCCTCTGGCCTGGCCAGGTACCGCCCAGGGCTTGTTTCCAGACCTCTCAGTGGTAAACGGGGACACAGTTTGCCCACGGGTGAGAACGTTCAGAGGGTGGGGGAGGCAGGATCCTTCTGTGATCTGTCTGTCCAGCCCTGGTGGACTCTGAGTGAGCCTGCCAGCATCAGTTCCGAGTGTTAGCATCCTTCACGGCCCTTCCCAGCCACCGAAGCCTAGGATAAAAAAAAAAAAAAAAAGAGCTCAAACCAAGGCTCTCCTTTTCTCTACCTTGTGCTACCCCAACTGCTCCAGACTTTGACCCCCAGGAGGGAGATGGGAGCTGGGGCCGAGGGGCAAAGTGTTCGCTGAGCCCAGCCGGGAACAGCAGGGCTGGGGTGACCCTGACTTTCTCGCTTCCTCTGTGTTCTGTCTCCTAGACGCCTGGAGCTCAATGGGATCAAGTCCATCCCCCCGGGTGCCTTTTCTCCGTACCGAAAGCTGCGGAGGATGTGAGTGGGCCCGCTGCCCCCTGGGAGATGGACTGGCTGGAGAAAGAGCCTGGACCCGGAGTTTAGACAGGCCCAACTCTGCCTCCAACACCAGAGTGGCCCTGGAAGAGCCACTGGCCGCCTTGCCCCCCAGGTTGCCCTCAGTGAAGGAGGGATGATGTAGTGACCCCCACAGGCTTGTCATGTGGCCAAAGTGAGATGCCAAGCCACAGTCTGGCCCGTGAGCAGATCTGATCGTCAGCTCCCCATGACTATACTCAGGAACACTGGCCAGTGGGTTTTTGAGTGGATTGGGGAGTTGGCCCTCCCTTTTCTCACTTCAAAAAAGTCCTTGTCTTGCATGGTGCCTAGGAGGTAGAGGGGACCAACCAAGCAGGACCTGGTGGTTGTCAAAGGGTTCAGCTACCCTCTCCTGCTCACTTTGCAGAGACCTCAGCAACAACCAGATCGCGGAGATAGCGCCTGACGCCTTCCAGGGCCTCCGCTCCCTAAACTCACTGTGAGTAGCAGCACCCAGGATCTTGGGTGGCCCCCAAGGAGACTGAGAGGCAAGGGCTTCTCTGGTGGGTGCTGGATGGGAGCAGGGTCAGTCTGGACCGTGTCTCTGCACAGCTGCGCCCCCCATCCCCACCCTGTCCACTAGCCTCAGTGGCCTGATCTGGCTGCATAGTCTAGGGAGCTGTGCCAGCTCCCCTTCTCTCATTGGGGTCCCTCCCTGGCTGGTGGAGGAGAAGAGAATCAAGGGCTGAGTGTCTGGAAAACCTAGGTGGGCTCTTTGCCTTTGGCATCTCTGATGCTTCTTCGACTATTGTCAGGTCTTCCCAGCATTCTTCGTGGCGGTCACCTGACCCAGGTCCAGCTTTCATACTGACCCGTCCTCCCCACAGACCCACCATTTCACCCCCTGAGCCTTCCCTGGGGTTGTCCACAAGGGTGATTGACCAACAGCTCCGACAGTGACATCTGTACACCTTGCCACCTTTTATCACAAACGTGCCCTGAACTCAAGATGTGGTGGGTGATTCGAAGAGTTTTCCTCTACCTCCATCCAGTATTTTTTTTCCCTCAAGGATCCACTGGGATCTGTCACTCAACAAAACATAGTGCAGCATTAAAAATCCATCTTGGAGGTGTTCTGTCATCTCTGTTTTTCCAAGAACCCGTGCTCACACCCCCAGGTGCACCAAGCCCCTTGCTCCCTGAGGACTCTGAGTCATGGGAATGCACTTTGTACAGAAGGCACACTCATGGCCAGGCAAGCTCCCTATGGTAGGGGCCGCTTGTGACTCTTAGGAATGAGTGTTTTCACCTGCCCCTCACCAGCACTGGACATAAGGGGGTCCTGCAAAGTGGAGCAGACTGGAACTTCCTCTTGGGGAGTGCAGGAGGCTGACAGCTCAATGCACTCCCTCCTGTCTTGGAGTAGGGTCCCAGGTAGTGGGTGAGGCTAATGCATTGCACATGTCCAGGAGATATTCCACTTCTAATGGCACCCTTGGTTGTGCAGTACACAGTCTACACAGCTGTACCTGATGGCCTGGTGATGGGTTACTATAGCTGGCTGAGATCAGCTCATGGAGGCAGGTGCCAAAATGTAGGGCTCTTCCTCTGAGAAATGGAACAGGTGACAATAACCCATCTAGTGGGTTTCTGTTGCTCGTGGGTACGTGCTCATGGCCACCCCCCACCGTTTAGGAACTTGTGTGCTGAGGTCATACAATAGATCCCATCAGCAGCATCCACCCTTGGCTTGCCTTGACCCTGTCTCTCTGCTTCACCTCCTGCCCTCTCTACTCTATTCTCCACACGGCAGCTTGAGAATGTGTCTGGTCACATCTCAAAGGCTTCCTGGTGCTGGTGGGTAAATCCAATCTACTGTCCCTTTTGCTTCCTCCACTCAAGCCACACTGACCTTCTCAGCTCCACGCACGTGCTGACCTGGACCCCACTTCAGGCCTCAGCTCCTGCTGTGCCCTCCCCCAGCAATGACCTTGAAGTCGTATTTGAAGATACAGCACGCACTGCTTTTACTCAGATTGAGGGTTTATAAGGGGTGGCTGGTGGGGGCTGATTATGGTATTCGGACTAGAACACACACCTCCAAACCCCTTGGTGCTCTCACTGTCTTCCTGGAGACAGGAAAACCCATGCCCCCTTGCATATCTTTTTGAAACTTTTGCTTTGTCATTCTGAGTATACATGTAATTCACGCTCAATGTAGAAAACTTTGAAAATATTAAAGAACAACAACAAAAAAAACCAAAATCCCTTGCAATCCCACCCTCAGACCTAACCACATTTAGCACTTTGGTCTGTTTTTGCCCGACGTCGTCTCTGTGCAGGTAAGCCTGCTTGCCATGCCAGTGCGCACACTGCTCATGCAGACTGCCATTCTCATTTTTCCTATAATTCTCTGAAAATGTGTTAATCATTCCTGTCCATGGAATTTCCTCCTCTTTAAACAGACTCCTTTTGGATCCAGGACCAGCTCAATTTCCGATGAGGTTCCCCAGAAGGGCCCCTTGGCAGGCTTCTGTGGGGTCCCATGTAAGGGCCAGGAGCAGGGGCTGCTAAGGCAGTAATGGGAGTCATGGCCCCCGCCCCCAAGTCCATAAGGTACCTTTGTGCAAATTAGAAAAAGGCGACCCTTTCTTAAGACACTTTACTGCCATCTGCTGGCAAGTCATTATAACAAATATGCGTGTCTGGTGGTGGTGCTATTGTGCAGTGCACAACATGCAGAGCTGGGCCATGTCCCTGGTGGGCTGTCCTCTAATCTCTTTCTGCTGCCCTTTCTCCAGGGTCCTCTATGGGAACAAGATCACAGACCTCCCCCGGGGTGTGTTTGGAGGCCTGTACACCCTACAGCTTCTGTAAGAACCGGTTTTTGGGTGTCCTTGAGTGGGGTCTGGGGAGGTGGGTCAGTGTTCCTTAGGCATCTCAGACTGGCCCTTCAGTCTTTTTGGAGTGTGGGGACTTGACTGAGACGGGAGCTTGGAAGAAGAGCAGACCTGGTGAGGCTTGAGAGGCCATAGGGCAAAGGGGGCAGGGGGAAGGGGATGGGTCAGAGCTGATGGAAGGCCTCCAGAGCCTAGAGGTTGCTGAGCCAGGGCCTGTGTTCCATGAACATTCAGGCAAGGAGTCTCCCCCAGGATCCAAGAGGCATTGAACTCAAAATCTCCATCTCAGCTGGCCCACAGGAATCTGGGAAGGAGGAAGATCTCCCGAGAAGGCCTTTGGGAGGTGGCTTTGCCACTGTGTTCTGTGTTCTCCGGAATCACATGGGGGCATCTCTGGCAGTTCCCTGAAAGAGAAGAGTGTGGAATCAGATGGTTCCCATGCGCAGAGAAGGCAGTTGGAGCTCTCAGCCCCTCTGCATGAGGAGGGGACATCCAGAGGGCCAGATTCCCTGTGTCTGCTCTCCAGAGCCTCCTCCTTGGCATGTCAGATGTCTAGGAAGATGCCCAGGACCATTGATGAGTCTGATTCTGTGCCTCTTCCCTCATCACCTGACTTTGGGTCTCCTCACAGGCTTCTGAACGCCAACAAGATCAACTGCATCCGGCCTGATGCCTTCCAGGACCTGCAGAACCTGTCACTGCTCTCCCTGTATGACAACAAGATCCAGGGTCTGGCCAAGGGCACCTTCACCTCCCTGCGGGCCATCCAGACCCTGTGAGTGCCCTCTGCCCACCTCCTCTCCCTCCCTCCCATCCTCCCTGTGTGTGCCACAGAGGGAAGGTCCCAGCAGGTGGGCTTGGAGGGAAGTAGCAGCCTCCTGGTGCAGACAGCATGTCTTGCCCTGGGTGGTGATGCTCACCGGGGGTGGCCTCTATAGAGGAAGGAGCACAGGCTCTAGGTTGGACAATCCTGGGTTCAAACTCCAGCTATGCCTATTATTGGCTGTGTGGCCCTGGACAAATTAATTAGCTTCTCTCAGCCTCAGTTTACTCATCTGTAAAATGGGGATATTGTCTCCTTCATAGGTGTTCGGAGGTTAAAGGAGGTGTTTGTACAGAGCTTAGCTCATCATAAGTGCTTGGTAAAGCTGGCTACAGTTAATAATAATAATAATAATAATAAAGCGGACCAATTCTAAGACACACTGTTCCCACAAGAACATATCTGAAACTGGGGTGCATGTTACAATGAATGGCATAGCATGTAATTGACAGCATTTTGTTCTTTCTTGCTAGTATATAAAATAACAGTGCATTTTGCAACTGATGATGTCTTGAGTTAGATGAAATATAATAATAACAATGTTAATGATAAATTAAAAATGAGAGCGCAATAAATGTGGGATTTGTTTTCAGCTTTCGTCATGGAAAAATGCAAACATATTCAAAGTAGAACAGTGAATCCCCAAGTATTTATCACCCATCTTTAATAGTTATCAACTCATGGCTAATTTGGTTTTATTTATATCTCCCTGTCTTCCATCCCACCCAAACTATTTCGAAGCAAATCTCACCTATTTTATGTCATCCATACAGACTTCATACATATCTATAAAAGGCAAGGAGTCTTTAAGAACACAACTACAACACTGCTATTATATCTAAAAATTTAACATTTAAGTATCTAGTTAGATCAAATACCTAGTGAGTGCTTGAATTTCCAATTGTCTCATACACGTTAAATCATTTTTTTGTCATTTGTCGGAATCAGGATTTAATTAAGGCCAACGCAATACAATTGGTTGATATCGGTTGGTGTACCCCTTAAATCTCTTTTACTCTACAGGCTTCCTCTCCATCTCCTTTTTGCCTTGGAATTTATTTGGTGAAGACACTTCATCATTTGTTCTGTAGTGTAGGGATCCCAAAATGGTGATATTTGAATTCTAACGTTCCCTCTTCATTTGGTAGTGATGTGTGGTTATGCTCAGAAAAAGACTACTTATCGCATAGCTGCACTACTTCCATAATGCGAAACTTCTCATCTACTGTTTGGTTAAACTTAGGCACGTAAGTGGTCGCCTCGGTACCACAGGTTTAGTTCTGGGCCTGCAGTTTGCCTTGATGTGCTCACCTATGGGTTCTGTGATGCATAAATAATGAGCATTTGTTGTTAACATTATCGTGGCCCTTGTTGTCGTTGTCGTTCTTGCCACTGTATCTGCAGATAATAGCTGCGTGGGGTGCTGCGATAGGTGCGAAACAGGTAGGGATAAAGGCATCCCTCCTGTTCCCTGGGGTCACCGCAGGGAAGCCGGCCACAAAGACAAACTCATTAAAACCCACGCACCCGCCCGCAGCCCCACTCCTGCTAATTAATTTACTTATAGCCAGGAGAGGAAGATGGAGCACTATGGGGAAATCTTCCTAAGTACATGCAATTAGAGGTTACCATGGAGGCATCTCAAGGTAGATTATTTTAAGCAGCTGGCAGAATGTCCGAGAAAAACACAGTGAGAAACATGCCAAGGAGATCTAAAGGCCAAAGACCCATGCCCAGGAGAGCCTCGGGGATGGGGAATGGGGTTGAGAGAACTCATCGTGAAGAGTTTTTCTGTCCACGTAGAAGGAGATAGAGTAAGGCAAATGCATAGTGAGGTGCTGGCCTTTGTCTGTGTCGATTTTCCCGGCTGATTTCCAAGAGTGCTCATGTCCTCCTAGACGTCGTGTCTGAGATCTGGCCACTGCCACCACAGGGATAAGCTGCGGCAGCAAAGCGGAAGCGGAACGTTAGGACAGAAGGGCTTCGCACAGGCGAGGCGGTGGTGGCAGTGATGCTGAAACCAGCAGTGACAGTGGACCAAAACCAGGCAGTGCCGACTCATGGGGACCTGCGTGTGTCAGAGTAGAACTGTGTTCCGCAGGGTTTTTGGTGGCTGATTTTTCAGAAGTAAATCCCCTGGCCTTTCTTCTGAGGCACCTCTGAGTGGACTTGAACCACCTACCTTACAGTTAGTAACTGAGCATATTAACCATTTCCACCACCCAGGGTCTCCACAATACTAATAACCCCTGTTCATTGAACACTTAAGGAGTCCTGGTGGTACAGTGGTAAAACGCTCGGCTGCTAACTGAAAGGCCGGCAGTTTGAATCCGCCAGCCGCTCCACGGGAGGAAGGTATGGCAGTCCACTTACCTAGAGATTACAGTCTTGGGAACCCCGTGAGGCAGTGCTGTTCTTTCCTGTAGGGTCACTATGAGTTGGAATCAACCGGATGGCAACGAATTTGGTTTGGGTTTTATTGGGTACTTATGGAATGCCAGGCCACGGTTTTTTGTATGCATTATCTTACTTAAAACTTATACTAACCCTGTGGAGGTAGGTTCTGTCATCCCCGATTTTACTTACAAGGAAACTTAGGCAGAAGGAAGTTAAGGAATTCACCCAAGGTCACAGAGCAGCTAGTGAAGCAGGAATTAATCTCAGGCACCTCTTCACCATAACTGAGAAATTAGTTAGCTGCGCCTTCGGTTGTGCTTTTCTGTGAGAATAAACCTCATTATTAACATTGCAAAGCAAAATTGAACTTTAACGAACAGTTGCTATGTATCAGAAGCCTTGGTAGTACAGTGGTTAAAAGCTCGGCTACTAACCCAAAGGTTTGCAGTTTGAAATCATCCGCCGCTCCTTGGAAACCCAATGGAGCAGTTCTACTCTGTCCTATAGGGTTGCTATGAATTGGAATTGAGTTGATGGCAATGGGTTTGGTTTGGGTTTATTATATATCAACAACCAAAATAAAATTTGGAACAAGAATAAAAGAAATCAGGTCCAAGGTGCAATCAAATATTCTCATTACCCCTCCGTGGTTGAACTCCTTGACGGAGTTTTGTTTTGTTAGACCCGAGCAGATTTAAATTCACCCGAATCTTTCTTGATTCATCTGTAGCTATAAGATCGGTGGCTGAATGCCTTGTGTTATAGAATTGAGTTTGCTGCAGTTTTACTTGCCCTAAAAGATTAAAAAAAAAATTTTTAACAGCTTTATTAGGTATAACTTATATACCATAAAATTCACCTGTTCTAAGTGCATGATTAAATGATTTTTAATAAAATTACAGAGGTGTGCAACTATCACCACGATCTAATTTAGAACATTTTCCTCACCCTCCAAAAATCTCTTGTGCCCATTTACAATCAGTCCTCATTCTCAGCCCCAGCCCCAGGCAACCACTAATCTACTTTCTGTCTCAATAGATTGCCCTTTTCTGGACATTTCTTAAAAATGGAATTATATAATATGTTGTCTTTTGTGGCCAACTTATTTCACCTAATGTGTTTTTAAGGTTCACCTATGTTGTAGCATATATCAGTGCTTTGTTTCTTTTTATTGCCAAGTGATATTCCATCGTATGGTTATACTACGTTTTGTTTACACAATCCAGTTGATGGATATTGGGATGGTTTCCACTTTAGGGCTACTATGAATAATGTTGCTATAAACATCAGCATACACATCTTTGGTGGACATATATTTCCATTTCTCTTGGAATTACTGGATCATATGGAAAATTTATGTTTAACTTTTTAAGAAACTGCCACTGTTTTCCAAAGTGGCTGCACGACTTTATATTCCTACCAGCAGCCTATAAAGGTTCCAGTTCCTCCATATCCTCATCAACACTTGGTAATGGCTGTTTTTTGGATAATAGACATTCTAGTGTGTGTGAAGTAGTGTCTCATTGTGGTTTTAATTTGCATTTCCCTAATGACTAATGATGTTGAACATCTGCTCCTCAACAAGTATTCCAAGAAAGACATTGGGACTCAGCCTCCCCTTCCCTTCCCTCCCACTGTCAGAAATGTATATGGAGATAGCTACATGGCCACATAACAACACACTTCTCAGTGTAACTTTAACATAATTCTTTTTCCCCACATTTTTTTCTTCCACCTGATCATTTTCCCTCCCCAGCTCCCTGCCCTTTGCAATTGTTAAAAATTATAATTTGCATGAAATTCTTAAGTTTATACAGAAGCCACTTGCCTCTGTAAGGGGTTCAAATTATATATGTTGTTGACACAGATACCCTGTTCACACGTTTTGGTGCATGCCTGAACAGCATACCTGAATTGATTTTCAGCAGAGTTTTCTACCAAGATCGGGACAAAGGGAAGCAATTAATTTGGACATAGGCTGGGACACTAAGGCACAAACAGGTGTGGATGGGGCAATGGGGGAGGGTTCCTAAGCAGTCTGTAAATCCTGGTGTTTTAAATTATCTAAAAACTCTGCCTTGGGGAGTCAACCAACACATCTCTGTATGCAAAATGACAGTTTAAAATGGGAAACAAATGCTAAACTGGATTCAGAAGCAGTGAGGGGAGCCTGGTCCACCTGGTACAGCTGAGAGGAGTCAGGACTCGAGCAGGAAAGGGGGAGGAAAGCTGTAAAGTGGAGAGGCAGGGATGGCTGGACCAAGCAGAGCTGCATCCAGGTATTTCAACAAGATTCTGGAAGGTAGAGCCTTGGAGGCGATGGACAGGAGAGAAAGCAGTAGAGATCTGGGCTGACCTGGGCCCAGACCCTGGGCCGGGTTCATTCCTCTGCTCAGAGAGCTGGGCAGCCCCTGGCAGAGGGCTGGGCTGAGGCCAAAAAGTCAGATGCCTGAGCTGATGGTGCTTAGAGGAAGCAAAAGTGACTGTGGCTTGGTGAGTCTCTCTGAACTGGCCCCCTGCTCTGTCTCTGCACTTCCAAGCGTGAGCGTTGGCTCTCAGGTCTGTGAGCAGAAATGGTGGCCCTGGAATGGTAGCCAGAACAAGGGCAGCAGGGATGCCCTTCTGCGGGTCTCAGGTGGGAAAGCCAAGTGCGGGGCAGGCACAGTGTGGCTGGTCCAAGCCCTGCTGGGCCGTCAGGGCCCACACGTGGGAAAGCCACCGCGTGGCTGCTCATAACAAACCGGTTTCTTTGGCTGGTGTCCCCTGTCCCCCTCCCGCACTACCACACTCAGCCTGCTGGAAACACAGGAAGAAGCCTAGCAAGAGAATAAGTAACTACACACTAACATTTTCTGAGTTCCCCTTGTGCAAAGAGAAGGCCTATAAAAGGATCAGGGATCAGCAAAGCCCTGTCCAGGTGGAGGTCAGCAAGAGTTTGTGGCCCCTGGCTCTGACCCTCCGTCTGCCCCCTTTGGACAGGCATCTAGCCCAGAACCCTTTCATCTGTGACTGTAACCTCAAGTGGCTGGCAGACTTCCTGCGCACCAACCCCATTGAGACGAGCGGCGCCCGGTGCGCCACTCCCCGGCGCCTAGCCAACAAGCGCATCGGGCAGATCAAGAGCAAGAAGTTCCGGTGCTCAGGTAGCTGCCCACTCACCTGCTCTCCTGTCTGTCTGTCTGTCTGTCTGCCTGTCTGCTTTCAGTCTGCTCAGGGACCCAGTGATGTTTCCTGGGTGGCCCCAGCAAGGGCGTCCTGGGCTGATCTGGTCCCCGCAGGAGGGTGGAGAGGCCCCAGGTTCTAGACTTGGGCCTGGGTGGTTGATCAGAACTTCCATGCATTTCACTGAGGTCTGGAGGAGAGGGGGAACTTGCTGCAGGTCCCAGAGCTAGGATTCAGACAATGGCCCAGCACCCTCTATTCCCAGGCCAGAGCTCTCTTATGCCATTGCTTTCAAGCCTTTTAAGACACATGGGAGGCCTGGGAGCCCTCAACAGTGAGATAGGAGTTGTCCCCCAGCTTCGGGACAGCAGGAATGGCCCCAGCAACTGCAATCAGCTTGGCACCTGGCCGAGGACAGTCTGGCTAGCTTCTGAGTTCACGTCTTGTCTGGAACCCTATCCACTGCTGCTCGTGCCTGTCTGTAAAGTCAGCACAATCTCCCATCTTGCACTATTACAAGTAGAGTTGGGAGGGTTTTTGGTGCTCCTTGAGAGAGATATAATTGGATATGGCCTCGGAAGTGGCCTGGGCAAAAATATCTGTGTTTGGTAGCAAGGCCTTCTCCACACAGAGACTGAGTGGATGGGCTTTGGGGCCTGATCTGGGGCCTCTGCCTCATCCTTGGGGCCCCTTTCACTGGGCAGTGGGGCTGGTGCCTGGTCTGTTCTCACAAGTCCTGAATGGTGCCACCATCATGGTGTTTCTACTTCTCTCCCCAGCTAAGGAGCAGTACTTCATTCCAGGTAGGAGAGTGAGGGAGCCAAGGCCAGCCTGGGAGGTGGGTAGGGGTGGTGGGTGGCTAGGGGTTGGTCTGCAGGCTGAGGGGGCATGGAAGCCCTAGGTCAGCCCTCCAGCTTGGAGCCTGCTCCAGCCCTCAGACCCTGAGCCTTGCCCCTCCCTGCAGGCACTGAGGACTACCAGCTGAACAGCGAGTGTAACAGCGACGTGGTCTGCCCCCACAAGTGCCGCTGCGAGGCCAGTGTGGTGGAGTGTGCCAGCCTGAAGCTCACGAAGATCCCTGAGCGCATCCCGCAGTCCACAGCTGAGTTGTGAGGGCCTCCATCTACCTAACTGTGCTGGGCCCACTCCCGGTTTTTCTCTGGTCCTGCCCAAGACCCCTTCCCAGTTATGGCTGGGCTTGGCAGGAAGCAGGGCCTCTCCCCTCTTGCGGCCCCTGCTTCTGACTCCCAGCCGTACACTCCCCTCACAGCAGACTTCAGCACCCAGAGCCAGTCACCAGCCTGAACGGGGTGGGGGGTTGGGGGGGCTTTCTCAAGGATGCTTTTGCCTTCTTTTGATGGGACTTGATTCCATTAGCTCAAGTTTGGGCTTAAGCCATCCCTTCAGCTATTATACACGTATGAATACCTGTACACATCTGTTCTTTTATGTATGTGAATTTTCATGACAGTTTTAATGCCAAAATACTCCCATCTACCCCCTAGCACTAGGCCTAACCTTCCTTTGGAATAGTATCAATCTGGCATGCCAGATAAATTCTTCTGGGAGTCCCATCCAAATGTTTTCATTTCAGAAGTTGCTTTAATATCTGTCTCTTATGGATGTATAAAGGAGCCCTGCTAGTGCAGTGGTTAGGTGCTCGGCTGCTGACCTTTCGGTCAGCAGTTTGACCCCACCAGCCGCTGCACTGGAGAAAAGGCCTGGTGATCTGCTCCAGTGAAGACTACAGCCTAGGAAATGCTATGGGGCGGTTCTGCTCTATCCTATCTGTTCCCTATGAGTCGGAATGGGCTTGACAGCACACAACAGCAACAGCACGGATGCGTCAGTTCTCTTCATTGCCTCTTGCAGACGTTTGAACAACAATGAAATTTCCATCCTGGAGGCCACTGGGATATTTAAAAAACTTACACATCTGAAGAAAATGTGAGTCCTCAATGAAGGGCAGGTGCAGTCAGGACGCTGGCCCCTGGGTGCATGGGGGCAGGGGTGCAAGAAGGGAGAACCCTGAGCTCCTGGGTGCAGGCATCCATAATCCTCCCCCATTCCTTTCCCCAGCAACCTGAGCAACAACAAGTTGTCAGAAATTGAAGACGGGGCCTTCGAGGGTGCTGCCTCTGTGAGTGAGCTGCACCTGACCGCCAACCAGCTGGAGTCCATCCGGAGTGGCATGTTTCGGGGTCTGGACAGCTTGAGGACCCTGTGAGTGTGTGGAGCCAGGGGAGCTGGGTGGGCCAGCTGGACGGAGGTGGACAAAAGCCAAGCCTCAGTGTGAGGCGTATGCATTAAAGGAAAAGGAGGAGAGAGGGTGGAAGACTCTTTCCCCCCGCCAGCTTACAGGAGAATGGGGACAGCCAAGGACCCTGACTGGTGGGAACAAATGGTCAAATGTTGGCAACTCATAGTGAGGCCTGTTCTTATGATTTCCTGAGATATGGGATTGGTGCCTGGTGAAGTAATGGAAGGATGGAGGCCCCTCTGGTTGTCCTGTGGTCAGGAGTGGCCAGTACTACTTCTGGCAGGAGGGGCTGGATGACCCCATGACAGGGAAATTGCAGAGGGGACTCAAGTGGGTGTAGATGGGAGGCGGGGCAGGGACACTGGTGTGATCCCATGACTCAGAATCCACCCAGATCTAATCAGATACAGGCACTCAGTAAGATCCTGGGATCACCCACCCTCCGTGAATGCTGCAGGGAGTCCCCTCCCTGCCCAGGCAGCGCTGGCTTTTCAGATGATGGTGTAGAAGCTCAGAGTGTCTAATAGACCGCACTGCCCAATAGGACTCCTACAGCGATGGCAGTGCACTGTATCTGCGCTGGCCAATCCAGTAGCCATACATGGCTGTCAAGCACTGATTATCGGTAGTGCTACTGAGGCACTGAATTTTTCATTTCATTTAATTAATTTAAACAGTTAAACATGTGGCTATCAGCTACTATATTGGATGACATGACTCTAGAAGCAACCTGCCTAGATTTAAGTCCCAGCTCTGCAGTAGGGCTCTGGGTTTGTTTTCTGAGCAGAGCATGTGCAGCTGAATTTGTGTAAGGTAAATGAATGCATGATGGGACTCCCTGTGGATTTTTGTTTGTTTGTTTTACAAAAAGGAATTTGACTGTGTACTTTGTTTTGAGCTTGATTTTTTTTATTATTAACTTTTATTAAGCTTCAAGTGAACATTTACAAATCCAATCAGTCTGTCACATGTAAGTTTACATACATCTCACTCCCTACTCCCACTTGCTCTCCCCCTCTTGAGTCAGCCCTTTCAGTCTCTCCTTTCGTGACAATTTTGCCGGCTTCTCTCTCTCTCTATCCTCCCATCCCCTCTCCAGACAAGAGTTGCCAACACAATCTCAAGTGTCCACCTGATATAATTAGCTCACTCTTCATCATCGTCTCTCTCCCCCCCACTGACCAGTCCCTTTCATGTCTGATGAGTTGTCTTCGGGAATGGTTCCTGTCCTGTGCCAACAGAAGTTCTGGGGACCATGGCCGCCGGGATTCCTCTAGTCTCAGTCAGACCATTAAGTTTGGTCTTTTCATGAGAATTTGGGGTCTGTATCCCACTGATCTCCTGGTCCCTCAGGGGTCCTCTGCTGTGCTCCCTGTCAGGGCAGTCATCGATTGTGGCCGGGCACCAACTAGTTCTTCTGGTCTCAGGATGATGTAGGTCTCTGGTTCATGTGGCCCTTTCTGTCTCTTGGGCTCTTAGTTGTCGTGTGGCCTTGGTGTTCTTCATTTTCCTTTGCTCCAGGTGGGTTGAGACCAATTGATGCATCTTAGATGGCCGCTTGTTAGCATTTAAGACCCCAGACGCCACATTTCAAAGTGGGATGCAGAATGATTTCATAATAGAATTATTTTGCCAATTGACTTAGAAGTCCCCGCCAACCATGTTCCCCAGACCCCCGCCCTTGCTCCGCTGACCTTTGAAGCATTCATTTTATCCCAGAAACTTCTTTGCTTTTGGTCCAGTCCAATTGGGCTGGCCTTCCATGTATTGAGTGTTGTCTTTCCCTTCACCTAAAGCATTTCTTATCTACTGATTAATCAATAAAAAACCCTCTCCCACCCTCCCTCCCTCCCCTCCTCGTAACCACAAAAGTATGTGTTCTTCTCAGGTTTACTATTACTCAAGATCTTATAATAGTGGTCTTATACAATATTTGTCCTTTTGCCTCTGACTAATTTCGCTCAGCATAATGCCTTCCAGGTTCCTCCATGTTGTGAAATGTTTCAGAGATTCGTCACTGTTCTTTATCGATGCGTAGTATTCCATTGTGTGAATATACCACAATTTATTTACCCATTCATCCGTTGATGGACACCTTGGTTGCTTCCAACTTTTTGCTATTGTAAACAGAGCTGCAATAAACATGGGTGTGCATATATCTGTTTGTATGAAGGCTCTTGTATCTCTAGGGTATATTCCCAGGAGTGGGATTTCTGGGTTGTATGGTAGTTCTATTTCTAACTGTTTAAGATAACGCCAGATAGATTTCCAAAGTGGTTGTACCATTTTACATTCCCACCAGCAGTGTATAAGAGTTCCAATCTCTCCGCAGCCTCTCCAACATTTATTATTTTGTGTTTTTTGGATTAATGCCAGCCTTGCTGGTGTGAGATGAAATCTCATCGTAGTTTTAATTTGCATTTCTCTAATGGCTAATGATCGGGAGCATTTTCTCATGTATCTGTTGGCTGCCTGAATATCTTCTTTAGTGAAATGTGTGTTCATATCCTTTGCCCACTTTTTGATTGGGTTGTTTGTCTTTTTGTGGTTGAGTTTTGACAGAATCATGTAGATTTTAGAGATCAGGCGCTGGTCGGAGATGTTATAGCTGAAAATTCTTTCCCAGTCTGTAGGTGGTCTTTTTACTCTTTTGGTGAAGTCTTTAGATGAGCATAGGTGTTTGATTTTTAGGAGCTCCCAGTTACCTGGTTTCTCTTCGTCATTTTTCGTAATGTTTTGTATTCTGTTTATGCCTTGTATTAGGGCTCCTAGGGTTGTCCCAATTTTTTCTTCCATGATCTTTATCGTTTTAGTCTTTATGTTTAGGTCTTTGATCCACTTGGAGTTAGTTTTTGTGCATGGTGTGAGGTATGGGTCCTGTTTCATTTTTTTGCAAATGAATATCCAGTTATGCCAGCACCATTTGTTAAAAAGGCTTTCTTTTCCCCAATTAATTGACACTGGTCCTTTGTCAAATATCAGCTGCTCATACATGGATGGATCTATGTCTGGGTTCTCAATTCTGTTCCATTGGTCTATGTGCCTGTTGTTGTACCAGTACCAGGCTGTTTTGACTACTGTGGCTGTATAATAGGTTCTGAAATCAGGTAAAGTGAGGCCTACTTTCTTCTTCTTTTTCAGTAGTGCTTTGCTTATCCGGGGCTTCTTTCCCTTCCATATGAAATTGGTGATTTGTTTCTCTATCCCCTTAAAATATGACATTGGAATTTGGATCGGAAGTGCATTAAATGTATAGATGGCTTTTGGTAGAATAGACATTTTTACTATGTTAAGTCTTCCTATCCATGAGCGAGGTATGTTTTTCCACTTAAGTATGTCCTTTTGAATTTCTTGTAGTAGAGCTTTGTAGTTTTCTTTGTATAGGTCTTTTACATCCTTGGTAAGATTTATTCCTAAGTATCTTATCTTCTTGGGGGGCTACTGTGAATGGTATTGATCTGGTTATTTCCTCTTCGGTGTTCTTTTTGTTGATGTAGAGGAATCCAAGTGATTTTTGTATGTTTATTTTATAACCTGAGACTCTGCCAAACTCTTCTATTAGTTTCAGTAGTTTTCTGGAGGATTCCTTAGGGTTTTCTGTGTATATAATCATGTCATCTGCAAATAGTGATAACTTTACTTCTTCCTTACCAATCCGGATACCTTTTATTTCTTTGTCTAGCCTAATTGCCCTGGCTAAGACTTCCAACACGATGTTGAATAAGAGCGGTGATAAAGGGCATCCTTGTCTGGTTCCCGTTCTCAAGGGAAATGCTTTCAGGTTCTCTCCATTTAGAGTGATATTGGCTGTTGGCTTTGCATAGATGCCCTTTATTATGTTGAGGAATTTTCCTTCAATTCCTATTTTGGTAAGAGTTTTTATCATAAATGGGTGTTGGACTTTGTCAAATGCCTTTTCTGCATCAATTGATAAGATCATGTGGTTTTTGTCTTTTGTTTTATTTATGTGATGGATTACATTAATGGTTTTTCTGATATTAAACCAGCCTTGCATACCTGGTATAAATCCCACTTGATCAGGGTGAATTATTTTTTTGATGTGTTGTTGGATTCTATTGGCTAGAATTTTGTTGAGGATTTTTGCATCTATGTTCATGAGGGATATAGGTCTATAATTTTCTTTTTTTGTAATGTCTTTACCTGGTTTTGGTATCAGGGAGATGGTGGCTTCATAGAATGAGTTGGGTAGTATTCCGTCATTTTCTATGCTTTGGAATACTTTCAGAAGTAGTGGTGTTAACTCTTCTCTGAAAGTTTGGTAGAACTCTGCAGTGAAGCCATCCGGGCCAGGGCTTTTTTTTGTTGGGAGTTTTTTGATTACCGTTTCAATCTCTTTTTTTGTTATGGGTCTATTTAGTTGTTCTACTTCTGAATGTGTTAGTTTAGGTAGGTAGTGTTTTTCCAGGAATTCATCCATTTGTTCTAGGTTTTCAAATTTGTTAGAGTACAATTTTTCATAATAATCTGAAATGATTCTTTTAATTTCATTTGGTTCTGTTGTGATGTGGTCCTTCTCGTTTCTTATTCGGGTTATTTGTTTCCTTTCCTGTATTTCTTTAGTCAGTCTAGCCAATGGTTTATCAATTTTGTTAATTTTTTCAAAGAACCAGCTTTTGGCTTTGTTAATTCTTTCAATTGTTTTTCTGTTCTCTAATTCATTTAGTTCAGCTCTAATTTTTATTATTTGTTTTCTTCTGGTGCCTGATGGATTCTTTTGTTGCTCACTTTCTATTTGTTCAAGTTGTAGGGACAGTTCTCTGATTTTGGCTCTTTCTTCTTTTTGTATGTGTGCATTTATCGATATAAATTGGCCTCTGAGCACTGCTTTTGCTGTGTCCCAGAGATTTTGATAGGAAGTATTTTCATTCTCGTTGCTTTCTAAGAATTTCCTTATTCCCTCCTTGATGTCTTCTATAACCCAGTCTTTTTTCAGGAGGGTATTGTTCATTTTCCAAGTATTTGATTTCTTTTCCCTCGTTTTTCTGTTATTGATCTCTAGTTTTATTGCCTTGTGGTCTGAGAAGATGCTTTGTAATATTTCGATGTTTTGGACTCTGCAAAGGTTTGTTTTATGACCTAATATGTGGTCTATTCTAGAGAATGTTCCATGTGCGCTAGAAAAAAAGGTATATTTTGCAGCAGTTGGGTGGAGAGTTCTGTATAAGTCAATGAGGTCAAGTTGGTTGATTGTTGTAATTAGATCTTCCGTGTCTCTATTGAGCTTCTTACTGGATGTCCTGTCCTTCTCCGAAAGTGGTGTGTTGAAGTCTCCTACTATAATTGTGGAGGTATCTATCTCACTTTTCAATTCTGTTAAAATTTGATTTATGTATCTTGCAGCCCTGTCATTGGGTGCATAAATATTTAATATGGTTATGTCTTCCTGATCAATTGTCCCTTTTATCATTATATAGTGTCCTTCTTTATCCTTTGTGGTGGATTTAAGTCTAAAGTCTATTTTGTCAGAAATTAATATTGCTACTCCTCTTCTTTTTTGCTTATTGTTTGCTTGATATATTTTTTTCCATCCTTTGAGTTTTAGTTTGTTTGTGTCTCTACAAACAAACTAAAGGTGTGTCTCTTGTAGGCAGCATATAGATGGATCGTGTTTCTTTATCCAGTCTGTGACTCTCTGTCTCTTTATTGGTGCATTTAGTCCATTTACATTCAGCGTAATTATAGATAAATAAGTTTTTAGTGCTGTCATTTTGATGCCTTTTTATGTGTGTTGTTGACAATTTCATTTTTCCACATACTTTTTTGTGCTGAGGCGTTTTTCTTAGTTAATTGTGAGATTCTCATTTTCATAGTGTTTGACTTTATGTTAGTTGAGTCGTTATGTTTTTCTTGGTTTTTATCTTGAGTTATAGAGTTGTTATACCTTTTTGTGGTTACCTTATTATTTACCCCTATTTTTCTAAGTAAAAACCTAACTTGTATTGTTCTATATCGCGTTGTTATCACTCTCCATATGGCAGTTCAATGCCTCCTGTATTTAGTCCCTCTTTTTGATTATTTTGATCTTTTACCTATTGACTTCCATGATTCCCTGTTATGTGTATTTTTTTTTAATTAATCTTAATTTGTTTGTTTTTGTGATTTCCCTATTTGAGTTGATATCAGGACGTTCTGTTTTGTGACCTTGTATTGTGCTGATATCTGATATTATTGGTTCTCTGACCAAACAATATCCTTTAGTATTTCTTGTAGCTTTGGTTTGGTTTTTGCAAATTCTCTAAACTTGTGTTTATCTGTAAATATCTTAATTTCGCCTTCATATTTCAGAGAGAGTTTTGCTGGATATATGATCCTTGGTTGGCAGTTTTTCTCCTTCAGTGTTCTGTATATGTCATCCCATTCCCTTCTTACCTGCATGGTTTCTGCTGAGTAGTCTGAACTTATTCTTATTGATTCTCCCTTGAAGGAAACCTTTCTTTTCTCCCTGGCTGCTTTTAAAATTTTCTGTTTATCTTTGGTTTTGGCAAGTTTGATGATAATATGTCTTGGTGTTTTTCTTTTTGGATCAATCTTAAATGGGGTTCGATGAGCATCTTGGATAGATATCCTTTCGTCTTTCATGATGTCAGGGAAGTTTTCTGTCAGGAGTTCTTCAACTATTTTCTCTGTGTTTTCTGTCCCCCCTCCCTGTTCTGGGACTCCAATCACCCGCAGGTTATCCTTCTTGATAGAGTCCCACATGATTCTTAGGGTTTCTTCATTTTTTTTAATTCTTTTATCTGATTTTTTTTCAGCTATGTTGGTGTTGATTCCCTGGTCCTCCAGATGTCCCAGTCTGCATTCTAATTGCTCGAGTCTGCTCCTCTGACTTCCTATTGCGTTGTCTAATTCTGTAATTTTATTGTTAATCTTTTGGATTTCTACATGCTGTCTCTCTATGGATTCTTGCAACTTATTAATTTTTCCACTATGTTCTTGAATAATCTTTTTGAGTTCTTCAACAGTTTTATAAGTGTGTTCCTTAGCTTTTTCTGCAGTTTGCCTTATTTCATTTGTGATGTCTTGAAGCATTCTGTAAATTAGTTTTTTATATTCTGTATCTGATAATTCCAGGATTGTATCTTCATTTGGGAAAGATTTTGATTCTTTTGTTTGGGGGGTTGGAGAAGCTGTCATGGTCTGCTTCTTTAAGTGGTTTGATATGGATTGTTGTCTCCGAGCCATCACTGGGAAACTAGTTTTTCCAGAAAATCCACTTAAAAAAAAATGCAGTCAGATCCCTATCAGAGTTCTCCCTCTGGCTCAGGCTATTCGGATGTTAATGAAGCTGCCTGCATCCAGTCCAAATCCCGGCGGGATGGTTCCCTGGCTGGGACGCTGCTCTCCCTGTTCCAAGACCAGTCACTGCCTCCCGGGGACTTCTTCTACCGGCTGCGTCCAACGCCGCCCACGGAACCGGCTGGTCCCCCTCCCAGGATTAGTTCAGGGTGGTGGAGCAGCTCTCTGTGCTTGTGCCGTACCTGACTGGTATGCTGGCTCCAGGCTCTGAAAACAATCGCTGCTTCCCCGTATTAGTTCGTTCTCCATCTCTAAATCTGTGTTTGTTGTTCAGGGTTCGTAGATTGTTATGTATGTGATCGATTCACTTGTTTTTCCGTGTCTTTGTTGTAAGAGGGATCCGAGGTAGCGTCTGCCTAGTCCGCCATCTTGGCTCCGCCCCCCTTGAGCTTGATTTTTCCCGCTGTGAGTATAGCCTGGCCATCTTTCCAGGCTGCTCATAGAGGGCTGCCTCATTCTTCTTTATACCTGCCGAGTATTCTGGAATGAGGGGGCCATGCACTATTTAACCAGTCACTTTGTCCTTTCCAAGGAAGACCTGGGCAGGGACAGAGGAGAGGGGAAGGGTAGGTGCAGGGACAGAGTAAGGTGAAGAGTAAGGGCACACAAGTAAGGAGCAAGGTCAGGACTAGAAATCCCTATAACAACGCCATTATTCAGAAATGATTTGTTGATATAAACACTATTCCTCCAGTCTGTTTTCTATGCATACATATATAAATGTATGTAATGTTTAAAACCCATACAATATATACATAGAAATATATTTTCTTAAAGCCTATGATACATTTTATTTAGTAACCATCTTTTACATTAAACATAAGCATCTTTCATATTAAGACAGCACTGGGTGTTCTACAATCATTTTAATGACCATTTATTATATAATTATTGGAAATTAAGGCTGTTTCCAGTGTTTTTTTATTATAAGCAATGTTGTGATTGTTGTTGCCATCAAGTTGATTCTGACTCATAGAGACTGTATAAGACAGAGTAGAACTGCCCCGTAGGGTTTTCTAGGTTGTAATCTTTACGGAAGCAGATGACCAGGTCTTTTTTCCTGTGTAGCAGCTGATGGGTTTGATTTAGGGTCTAAGGAAATCTCTTGGGCATTGATGTGGAGCAAGGCTTGAAGGTGGGGAGAACCACTAGCCATCCAGGAAGTGAAAGTGAGGGCCAGATCAGGGGCTATCACAGTGGGATGGATAGGAAAGGACAGAGCCTGGATGCATTTTAGAGGTAGGATAGTCTGGAGGTGAGAGCCAAACCCGTTGCCATTGAGTTGACTCCAACTCATAGTGACCCTATAGGACAGAGTAGAACTGCCCCCATAGGGTTTCCAAGGAGTGGCTGGTGGATTCGAACTGCTGACCTTTTGGTTAGCAGCTGAGCTGTTGGGGGTGAGAACAGACTTGTAGAATTCTCACTTGTACAGCAGAGGTCTATCAAGGGCCATGACCCCTCATCATGTCTCCGCACTGCCTGGAGGAGAATTAGTGAACTAGCAGATGGTGGCCGAAGCCGCTCCGCAGACAGGTCCTCTGGCCGGACACAGTATGGGCCCTCCCTTTCTCTCTCACCATCTCCCTCCTCCACAGGATGCTGAGGAACAACCGGATCAGCTGCATCCACAACGACAGCTTCACAGGTCTGCGCAACGTCCGGCTCCTCTCGCTGTATGACAACCAGATCACCACCATCTCCCCCGGAGCCTTCGACACCCTCCAGTCCCTCTCCACGCTGTGAGTCCCGGCTTCCTGGGGACAGATGTACCCGTGGCTCTGAAATCAGCCATCTGGACCCCGGGAATCCCACGCCCCGTCACCAGGCAGCTGAATGTTGGGGCAGAGCAGAAGGCCTTGGAGCTGGGCTTGAATCCCAGCTCCAGCACTTATCTGTGTGGCCTCAGCAAAGCACCTAAGCTCCCCAAGCCTCAGTTTCCCTGTCTATATAATAGGGTTTAGAAGGTCTATTGTGTTGGGTTATTGCAAGGATTAGATATAATTGCTGGAGAAGGCATCTGAGGCTGACATGGCCCTCCTCTGGGGAGGGCTAATGTGGCTAACTGCTCTGTCATAGGGCCAGAGGCAGTGGGCTTCTTGTAGAGCTGCCTAGGGTCTGAAGAAAGCCGAGAGCTGACTTCCTACACTGTCTTTAGAAGGCTTTTCCTCTGCAAAAAGTTTCAGTTGAAGTGGGCGCTTCCGCCAAGAGGCCTCAGGATTGCCAACTTCCTGTTGGGATTTGTGGTTAACCAAGGACAAGGTGCCCTTTTCTGCTATTTTGGCAAGAGATAGCAGGGAGGAGGAGAAGGAGCACAACTTTGGGGGCACAGGCCTGGGTGTACTTACTCACACCCAATATTTACTGTGGGCTTTTGTCAAATAGGTTTCTTTACCTCTCTGAGCTTCCATTTCTTCATCTGTGAAATAAGGCTGTTAATATTCACTTGCTTTCTCATGGAGTTATGTTAATGTATATACAGAACCTAGCTCAGCACCTGGCATACAGAACACATTCAGTCTATATTCACTGCTGTTATCATTAGCAGTAATAGTAGTAATTGTAATTGTAGCAGCAGAATTATCAGCGTTACTATTGTGCTTACTCCGTGGTAGGCAGCATAATGGCTTCCCAAAGATGTTTCATTCCTTAAATGTGGAAGAGGGAGGCAAAAGAGTCAGAGTCAGCGTGATACAATGCGAGAAAGACTCAATTGGACATTTCTGGCTTTGAAGATGGAGGTAGGGACTGTGAGCCAAGGAATGCAAGCAGCCTCTAGAAGCTGGAAAAGACAAGAAAGAGGGTTCTCCCCTAGAGACTTCAAAAAGGAACACAGGCCTGCCAACACCTTGATTTTAGCCCAATGAGACCCATTTTGGAATTCTGACTTCTAGAACTATAAGATAATAAATTAGTGTTGTCTTAAGCCACCAAGTCTGTGGTAATTTGTTATAGTAGCAATAGGAAACTAAGACATGCTGTCAAAAGTGCTGTTTTTACTGTTATTCTTCCTGGAGCCCAGAATATAAACTTCAGCCCCTGAAACAGGAGTCTGATTGGAGAAATAGCCCCATAGTCTGAGAGCAGCAGGACAGGCTGGAGGAGGGAAGAGGAGCAAGAGGCTTGGGAGTAAGGCTCTGACTTTCTGACTTAGACCTTTGTGACTCATTCAGCAACTCTGGGTAGGACAGACATCCCTTAGAAGGCTGTTATCATCATCATTCAGCTAGGATCCTCCCTTAGGAATTATTTGCAATGTCTGGAACAGATCCTTTGGGAAGTCATTAACATTTGAAGGCAGAATTGATTTGGGGGAAGTTATTAGGCCTCCAGTCTGGTGGTGAGTTAGTCCCATTTAGGACCACATTTGAGGATCAACAAAGATGGACACTCAGAACACAGAGAATAAACAAATTTCAGCTTACTGCATCAGGCTTAAAGGGTCCAGGTTTTAGCAAAGAGCACAAAAGTCATGAAGCAGGGCATGCTTAGTGAGTGTGGCTTCCCGGGTCTCCCTAGCTCTTCCATCAGCTATGCCTTGGGTGGCAGTGGTGAAGGCCATCCTGGCCTGGATATGGTCATGATGGTGGCAGGAAGCCCCATGCTGGGAGCCTTCCAAGGTCTTGAACCCCCCAGGCATGTCACCCAGAACCTTTGCCATGACTATCGGGAATGGTTGCAAGGACTGCTTTTGGAAATCCATGTTACCCAGATGCAGTGTCTGGATCCCAGACAATTTCTGAGCGTGTCACTGGAGCCACGATGCTGCTTCATCTGTGGGTTATAGAGTAGTGGCTGGCAGTTTATGTGCACAGATACATCACACCCACATGATGGTGAGGGGCTGTGGTCGTGCAGCATTGACTAATTAGCTTCATGCAGTAAGGCCCAGCCTCCATCCTGGGGGACCATGGATAATCTTGTTTTGGGTCCATATCCTTTTCAAGACCCTATTATTTTCTTCTTTAAAATTTTTTGAATTATGGGTTTTGATACATAATTTGTGGTAAAACACATGTTCCCCCAAATGTAAAACTTTTCAAACATGCTTCAAAATCCATTTGATTACATTGGGTTTCCAAATACGACACACACACACACACACACACGCACACAAAAACTCTAAAGCCATCAGGGCTCCCTAACTGCCACATAGGAATCTATAAATATGCGTACAATGTTTATCTAGCTGTACAAAAGCCAATAGAGACAAAAATTTGACCCGATCACACTTCCTGGATGCACTGCCTCATACCTAAACCTTCTACCTTAGTGAATATTCTGCAAAGAACATTTCTTTCATTTTTCACTGTTATGCAAGCCCCCACTGGAGGGCAACAAATACTTCTGGTGAAAAAAGTACCCTCCCAAGAAACCGGAGAGCCTGAAAATGTTTGTGGACAGCTTCTGTCCCGAGAATCATTAAAGGGATACAAAGACCATCATTGGTTAGACATCTTTAGGTTTGAGGATATCACAGAGGCCTTTCTCTTGTCCTGTCTGGGATGATGCTGGAGGAGTATTCAGCTACTTCTGAGGCACAGTGGTCTTGGGAGTTGGGGGAAACCAGAAAGGAGACTGGGTCTCTCATGTGGCTCATAGGCCAACTTGGACGGCCCCTCAGAAAAGAGTCCCAGGAGTAGCTGAGCAGGGGCAGCATGGATGGGATGGGGATGATCTTCTTGGGTGGCTAATTTAAAGGATTCATTCAGTGAGTCCTCATGGTTTGTTGAAGCATGGGTCTTGCCATTTCAGATCACAGTGAATCCTGCCTCCAGAGTCCAGAAAGTCAATCTTCTTGGTAACTGTTGGTTGTCTGGGAAGAGTGTGGTCTGCTGTGTGACCCATACATGGCAAATCCTACAGTGATGGGCAGGAAAGGGCTTTGCTGGGACACCTGAGACCAGTAGGGCATCTGCCATAGTCCCATGACCGCCTTTTTCAGAAACCTTCTGGCCAACCCTTTCAACTGTAACTGCCGGCTGGCTTGGCTTGGTGACTGGCTGCGGAAGAGGAAGATTGTGACCGGGAACCCACGATGTCAGAACCCAGATTTCTTGCGGCAGATCCCCTTGCAGGATGTGGCCTACCCGGACTTCAGGTGTGAGGAAGGTAACTTGTGGGCATCTCAGGCAGCAGGGGTGAGGATGAGCTGGGGCAACTCTGACAGGGTGTGGCAAGTCAGGAGGCAGGACATGGGTGGGTAGAGTGGGTGGGTGGAGCCCTTGGCATGCAGCTGAGAGGAAGGGTCTGCAGAGAAGGGTGAGGGGTAGGGAGTTCCTCTTTTACTCCTGTGCCTAACCCTGTCAGGTGATGTCTTTTGTGATTATAAGGGTAATAAAGTACTAATAATTAAAAAATAGAAAATATGAATAAAAGAAGGAAAAACATCACCTATTTTCTCATCATTCAGAGCAAATCATAGTCAACATTTTATAACCTGAAAAAGTTATTTAACCTTCCTAGATCTCAGTAAAATGGAAACTTATTCATTTATTCAAAAAGTATAAGTATTTTGAGGGCTGCTGTGTGCCAGGCACCATTCTAGGTGCTTGGGCTCTACTAGTGAACAAAGAAGGAAAAAATACATAAATCTCTGCTGTTGTGGTGCTTGCATTCTACGGGGTGATATGGCGTCCCTTTAGTGCATCATTAAGGCAATTATGTTAGATACAGTGTCTAGCGCACACAGTGGGCACCCCCAAAATGGGGGGGGAGCCACCATCCTCCTTCTCTGCCGTGCCCAGGTCCACCTTGGGTCTGAGTCTGTAGAGATCCCCTGAAGTCTATTTTTACCTCACAACAGTCCTGGGGGATTTGGCCCTGCTCAGAGGTGAGTGCAGCAAAGGGATTTCCAGAATCTGGTGACCAGGTAGTATCAGAGAGGGCCTTCTGTTCTGAGAAAGCCAAAGAGCATGGCCCTGGCTGCAGGAGTCCCTAGGAAGTCCCGTCTCCCTCACTGACCCTGGCTTCCTGCCTTCCTACCTAGGGCAAGAGGAGGGGGGCTGCCTGCCCCGCCCGCAGTGCCCCCAGGAGTGCACCTGTCTGGACACTGTGGTCCGATGCAGCAACAAGCACCTCCGGGCCCTGCCCAAGGGCATCCCCAAGAATGTCACAGAGCTGTGAGTAGCTAGCGGAGATCCCCCAGGGTGGCCCATGGGATGGGAGTGGTAGGGGCACTTCTCAAGGGGGTGGGCCTGGCAGCAGCAGGAGGAGGTGACTCCCAAGGGCAACAGTTAGCTGACCAGGCGCTTGAGGCTAGGGCTTGGCAGAAAACAACAGTTACAGGAAGGCTTTGAGCTTCTCCTTGAGTCCTATCTGCAGAGACACTTGATGGCACTAGCCACACATGGCAAATGCTCACCCCTTTAAATTAAACTCTGCCTTAGTGCTCAGCTGCTAACTGAAAGTTTGGCAGTTCAAACACACTGAGAGGTTCTAGGGAAAAAAGACCTGGTGATCTGCTCCCGTAAAGATTACAGCCAAGAAAACTCTATGGGGCAGTTCTATCCTGTCACATGGGGTCACTATGAGTCGAAATCAACTCTACAACACCCAGCAACAACAACAACCACCCAAAATATCAGCAGTTTAAAATTTAAAACACATGTGCCTGACTTTAAAAAAGAAAACTAATGAACACTGCCTTTAATGTAAGAAATAACGTTACTTTTCCCGCTTCGCATCATCTCCCAAGCATTCCCCTCTGTCATTAAAGCTCTCACAAATGTGAATTTAACTGGTTCCATGATGTCCATCAACATGAATCTTCCATGATCTATATAACAAACCCCTCTTTGTTGGATATTTGTTTCCAACTTTTCACTATCATAAATGACCTGTCAGTGAAACCGCTGGTTAAAGAGTGTGCATTTCTAGGGCTCTTGCCTGCAGGCCTTCCAGAAAGGCTGGGTTGTCTGTCTTCCTGCCCACAGTGTGTGAATGGGTGTTTAAATGGGGCTTTCTTGCTGCCCTCTCTTCAGTACTGAGTATTGTGGTGTTGAACTCTTCACCAATTTGGTATCCCTGCTGGTGTGGAGTGTGGATGTAAATTTCTATGCCAAACAGAGGGATGGGGCTGGGGCTTCTTCAACGGACACCTCCAAATGGAAGGTCAGCTCCTGATCTCTTCCTGTGTCCTGGGACTGACCGCCACCGCCCCCCCCCCGCCCCCAGGCCTCAATATCTGAGTTTTTCCTTTCCCGTGATGAACACATGAGGTTTTCATTTGTATTTCTTTCATGACCAACAAGGCCGGCTGTTGCTTCACAAGCACATTGGCCATTGCCGTCCTTCTCCTGGGACTGGCCTACCCCATCCTTTGCCCAGTTCTGTTGCAGTGTTAGTGCTCTGTGAGCCTCACATGACCCTATTTTCACCTTGATGCCTGGGACAACCCTGGGAATATGGGGCTAGATAGGACAGTCTGCCTTTTTCCGAGAGAGGTAGCTGAAGTTCAGAGGCTGAGAAAAATCACTTGACTTCTCTAAGCCTCAGTTTCCTCGGCTGTAAAATGGGGCTATTCAGATCTGTAAACAAGGGCTGCCAAGAAGATCAGATGAGACAGGGTGGAAAGTCAGTTTGTATAACGCAGAGCGATGGGTAAGGATGAGTAAAGCCCTGCCATTGTTGCTCTCTGTTTTGCTGGATCTTTGTGGGGGTGTAGGCGGTAGGGGTGAGCTGCAGTTGTTGGGGGTCCTGTGCCAGCTCCTGACTCTTGGGTCACTGCTTAGCAATTTCCACTCGCAAGGTAAGGATAGCTGGCGGGACTGGGTCAGGTTTAGAGCATCTTGAACACCAAGCTTTGGGCTTAGGAGTTGTGGTGGGCTTGGTTTTAAAGGAGATGACTTAGGTGCCAGTGTTTATAGTGGGCTCCAGAGGGAGGCCAAGGCAGGAGAGCAGAGGAGGCTGCTACAGGAGCCTGGCTGGGGTGACAGTGTGCAGTCGGGGTGATGCGAGAAGTACCAGTGGGAGGAAGAACCCCCAGTCCTGGGACTGGCTCCAGAGAGGAGTTGGAGAATTCACCATTGGGGTTCTGAGTCCAGGTGGTTAGGAACACAGAGTGGTGCTGATGGAGTTAGGGGAAGCTGGTTTGGGGTGAAAACACTGAGCTCAGGTTTGGGCATGTTTGAGTCTGGGGCTTCACACCCTGTGCTGACAGGTAGAGGGGGAACCTGATAGCTGGGAGCAGCCTGAAGGTGGTCCTGAGAGGTATTAACATGCAGATCAGATCTATTTGGCCAGGAGAGGAGCAGGCAGAGAGGGAAGAGCAGGGGGCTGGGGTTTAGCCCTGGGCAGTGCCCACAGACAAGGAGGGAGACTGAAAGGGCGAGCCAGGGAGGCCGGAGGAAAACCAAGAAAGGCTTCATGTCTCGGTGGATTTTACCAAGTTCTTTGGGTGGCACCCACCCAAGTGCCCCCCCCCCCCAAATTTACCCATTTCCTCTTCTGATTAGTGACTCTGGGCAGGTTGTGTGGTCTACATGTAAGGGAGGAAATGAGTGAGAAGGCTCTGGCTGCAAGGAAAGGGTCTCCCAAACCTGTGGGGACTGCCCAAGGTGAAGACAGGACCACTGACCCTGCTGTGTTCTCTCTTGTAGCTATTTGGACGGGAATCAGTTTACACTGGTCCCAGGACAGCTGTCCACCTTCAAGTACCTACAGCTTGTGTGAGTATCCAGACCGCTTGTGGATCTAAGACCTGCCTCAGAAGACAGGAGGGGCATTGGCATCTAACTATGCATGGCTCCAGCCTTTCTGGAATTTCCTACAGACGGGGCTGGTGGGCAGATCCCACCCGTCTCTGGAAACATCTGTGCATAGAGCTGTTTTGCCACCTAGTGGCCATGCCTATGAATTGCGCCGTTCTATTCTCCCTGGGTGGGACCCTGTCTGCTTTTGCTCACACCATCTCCCCAAACTCCAAACCCCCTCTAGGCTGATGATTATTGTTAATGATGGTCATCCTTGCAAGAGTAGAGGCCAGGGCAGAAGCATAAGGTAGTGGAAAACTTCTTCTTAGCCCAACCTTGGCACCCAACCCAAATATGAAATATGGCAGCTGTAATATACAAATATACATCTATAACTGAGTTTTTCTTTAGGCTACTATCTGTTATTGCCTCCTTTGACCCTTTCTACTCCATCAGAAAACACAAAGTAAGCCTTATATTCTTAAGAAAATAAGAATAACATTCTAGTTTAGTTCCTCTTAGTCTTGCAGCCTAATTCTTTACCTCGATCTTATTTACTCATTGACCAGGTTCCACCAAAAAGTAGTTCAGAGAGCATTCCATCTTAGTGTTGCTTGGAGCAGTGCTACTGAAAGTGTAGTCTATGGACCAGCGTCAGTCCAAGAACTATTTATTATGGGTCCAAAATTAGATAAGAAAATTGAACAAGAGTGTAAATCAACGTACTACTTCCTTCGTCAAGAAAGTCTTTCTGTGAAAAAAATGTTAGTGAAGTTAACCTGTGTGCTTAGTAATTACATTCTGGCACAAGTTTCTTATCTTGTTGTAGACCAGTAACATTCAGTTCAAGGACTGGCTACTCTGAGTAGCACTGGCATAGAGAGTTTTGAAGCTCCAGTTTGTATCTTTGCAAATGACGTAGTGAATGTGTTTTGAGCATCCCAGTAGGAGATAGAGTGTTTCAGCGGCTGGTGAACAAGTACCAAAGAGAAAGACTTAATACTACAAGTTTCCCACAATTTTTCTTTGGTCTAATTTGAAGCAGCCGCACTTGTGGCTAGGATACACTTGAGGAGGAAAGAAAGAGAAAGAGGACTAATGTCGCGTCAGTACTTACTATGAAAACTGCCTCTTGGGGCTGAAATACTACGATGTCTTCATCACAGGGAAGGACCACAAAGTACATTGATTATTCAGGGCAACACTTAAATGTATCTCTAAGGACAATGGAAAGATTTTGAATGTGATTAGCTAGATGACAGTTTACTAAAAGAAAATGAAGGTGGATAAACCCCTGAAACTATTGCCCTGAGATAATCTTGAAACATTAAACCAAAAACATCCCCTGCAGTCTTCTTAAAAGCAAACAATAGTTTGGCTTAACTAGTAAAAAATGGTCTGCCTTGAGCATTGTGCTCTTTTCAGAACTATCTATATGGGATCAAATTGACAATAACAACTTGAAAGATTAGATAAGAACCTTAGGGGGCAGTGAGTTTACGCTAATGAGACAGGAAAAACTTAGAAAAGAAGGTTGAGAAGGGTTGCACAACTCAAAGAATGTAACCAATGTCACTGAACTGTACACCAAACTGTTGAATGGTGTATATTTTCCTGTGTATATTCTCAACAACAATAACAAAATGAATAAAATTTAAGGAAAAAAGACCTAAAAAAAAAATGGAGACAGGGACATCAACTAATTTTATAATACAAACATGTATTGCCCCAAAAGCTGCATTAAGTAAGCAGATACGACAGCTGCTAAGTCGTGGTCCTTTCCCCAGAATGTCATGGTCTCAGGGTGGGAAGATGCAACAGAAAGGAATACAAGCAAATAAAGTAGCGCGGAGTGCCTAAGTGTTCCAGCAGAGGTCAATGCAGATTAGGGCTGTGGCTCAAAGCAAGGTGGGGAGCTGGGGGAGAGGAATGTCTTGAAAAATGAGTTAGCCATTCACCAGGTGGGCATAGGGAACAGTATACTGAGAGGCACAGAGGTATGGTATGCTCAGAGAATTTTTTGTAATTTAGTAAAACCAGAGCTGAAAGTCATGGTGGGAGCAATAGGAGTGAGAGGCAGGGGCCAGACCATGGAGCACCTGACAGGTGGCCAGGTTAACGGGTCTGGAGGTCACACTTTAGCCTAAGCCACTGATGGTTTTTTGGTAGGGCAGTGACCTGGTCAGATTTGTGTCGTAGAAAGATTGCTGTGGTTTCCACGCATGTGGAAGATGGATGGAAATGGGGTATAGCTGTGGGCGGAGAGATCAGGTCCAAGGTAGAAGCAAGACAAAAGATGGTGGCTTGACATCAGCAGGGGCTTATGAAGAGGGACAGATGTGAAGCATCTACAGAGGCACAAGTGTGGGACCTAAAACTTGACATGAGTGGAATGAGATAGAGGACATATGGGCTGTGTTTCTGGGTTGCTGGGAGAGGAAGCATAGCATGGGGAATAAGGGTAAGGGGAGGCTTGAGTTTGAGCTTGAGGGGCCATAGGACATGAGATGGAGGAGGCATTCACAAGAGAGGAGGGCAGAAGAGGGATGCCCTAGCCCATGATGGTGAGGAACACTGCGAGCATCCCCAAGGGCACTCAGAGTGGATTAAAGAAGGTGAAGAGCAAGGAAAGGACCTTAGTGAACCCATGCCTAAGGGCTGAGTGAGAAAGAATTGTTCACCCAGAGACTGAGGAGGCACAGCCAAAGAGGTGGGAGGCAAATAGGCAGACATAAGGGGTTCAAGGAAAGATCAGGAAGGAGAGAGTTTTGATAAGAGGCAGAAGGGTAGTCAGTCGTGAGAAATGCTGCATGGTATTGCTGACAGCGCGTCACGGTGATCTGGGGTCTGGGGAAGATGGACTGGGGTTTGATTCCAGCTCTGCCCCCAACCAGCTGTGTGGACCTGCCTGAGTTATTTAATCACTCTGAAACTCCGTGTCTTCATTTGCAAAATGGTGTTACTATCTCCCTCATAGGATTATTTGGACGACTAATGAACTAGCCTCGGTAAAGGGCTAGCCAGAGAGAACAGAGAAAAGCCTACTAGATCTGGCAGTTGGGAGGAAGCCAGTGCCCTCTGTGGGAACATTTCCGTGGTGTGAAGGGGCCGGGAGCCAGGCTACAGTCTCAGAGGGCTGAGACGAATAGTTGATGCAGAAATGGGGATAAGAAGCCCTAGAGGCGTAAAGGGAGGTCAGGAGCAGAATAAGGGGCTGTAGCTGACTATGGACCAAGTTCCTCTCCATCGCCCCTTCCCCTAGGGTACCACTTGGAGCTTCTGACCCCCTTGGGTGGGGGATGGCAGAGTGGTGGAGGGGAAGAAGCAGCCCATGAAAATGAGCCAGGGTTGAGCTCTTTCTTTTAAAAGGATGATGCCTTTGTCTTTTCTAGGGATCTCAGTAACAACAAGATCAGCTCCTTAAGCAATTCCTCCTTCACCAACATGAGCCAGCTGACCACTCTGTGAGTCCTAGCAGAGGGAAGGGGGCGGGGGGAGGGTTGGCCTCAGCCACTGCAGATGGGTGGTGGCTAGTACTTTCCTCAAGCCTCAGCCTCTCTGTGCATCGCTGCTCCGTTGGTCACTGGCAGAGGGTGTGCCAGGGCCTGTAAGTCTCGGAGAATTTTTAAAGCATTTTTTAATTGTGAGATGCAACACATATTCGGAAAGTTGCAAAAAATATAAATGCACAGTCTAACAAATAATCATAAAGCTAACATATGTGTAGGCATCTAGGTAAAAAAAAAAAAAAGAACAGTGCTAGTGCCACAAATGTCTCCCTATGTCCCTTTCTGATTGTCTCCCCTGCCTGCAGGCAGCCCCTATTCTGACTTTTATGATGATCGTTTCTGTAATTTTCATTAGTGTTGCCATCAACACATGCATTTTTAAACAATATAGTTTAATTTTGCCTCCTGAACCTCATATAAATTGAATCATACAATATATTCTTTTATATCTATCTTCTTTCTATTGACATTATGTTTTTGAGACCCGTCATGTTGTTGTGTGAAGCTGTGGCCTGTTCGTTTTCATTACTACATAGAATTCCTTTGTAGGAATATGCCGTAATTTTCTCACCCATTCTCCTATTGATGGATGTTTGAGTTGCCTCCAGTTTGGACTTTTGTGAACAGTGACTCTCTAAACATTTTTATGCCCATATTCTAAGATATTTTAATGCTTCCTTTAATTACTTTCTAAGCAAGTGATCAGAAAGTGTTATCCACATCTTTTATATTTCCTTGATATTTAAGAGTGTATCTCATTTGCCTTCCCAGCACTCCATTTAAAGATCACGTGCCAAGAAGTTAAGGGACTTTCCCAAGGTTCCAATGCAGCCAAGCAGTGGAGTCAGTACCCCAGAAAGGAAAGATTCCTGTCCCAGTCAGGCCCCCAGGTGCAGAATGTGGGTCTGAGGCCATGAAGTACCCCTACTGGCTTACCTACCTGTACTTATCTGCCCCAGGGATCTACTAGTCAACTGGTTCCTTTTTCAAAGTTTCTATCACAACCTGGCAACTTGATTGCTCATACCTGGTGAGATTTGGCTTTGGAGGTACTCTCAGGGTCCCAGTGAGCCTGGGGGTGAAGCCTCCACGGTCTAAGACAGTGGTTCTCAATGGAAGGAGGGGACATTATCAATGTCTGAAAACATCTGCATCTGAGAGGTTAGATGTGCTGCATTGCCTGCCTCAAGGGGCCTTGGGGCAGTGACACTGGGGCCTTTCTTCCCTCCTACAGGATCCTCAGCTATAACGCCCTCCAGTGCATCCCTCCCCTGGCCTTCCAGGGGCTCCGCTCCCTGCGCCTGCTGTAAGTCTCCTCAAGCATTGTTTCTCAGGGAAATCTGCCCCACACAGGGCACTGCCTCCTGTCTGGAGGGCAGAAATGTCCCCATTCCTGGGGTCAAATAGGGCAACACTGTACCCAAAGGTGGGAGACCAGAACACTCTCATTAAAGCCCCTTCAGAAACTGAGTAATGAATGGAAAAACATTTAAGAAATGGGGGTTGCTGTCTCTTCCAAGTTGTATTTGCAGTGTGCATGTATGTATGTATGTGGACGAGATATATCCTCATTTGTATATGAGGCACCTGTTCAGATTGAGAATGTTTGTTTCCAAAAGATTTGTGAGCTTTTTCTAAGAATTCCCACAGTGAGGTTTTTGCCTTGTGATCAAAGCCCTCTGTTATGTCTGTTGTGATGCCTCTCCTGGATTCATGCACGAATTCTTTGTCAGCTCCAATCATGACATGGTGACATTCTTCCAGCCTCAGCCTATGGCTCGCTGTACTAAATGCCTCACCAAGAAGAAACCTCCTCACCCTCAGAGCTGAGGGAGGAGCACAGGCACACACACTCCATTTGTGATATAAAGACGGTCCTGGAGTTATTTACAATAGCGAAAACAGAGTACTCCCAAAGGTCTGGGGGACAGAGTGGTCTGTCTAGGTTATTGAGGACTCCTTCTTTCCTCCCCTGTGGCCAGTAGGGTAGGGGCTCTGAAATAAGGCCATCTCCCTAATAGCACCAACTGAAAGATCTGAAAGATAAGCCAAACAAGTCCCCTCTCAGCAGAAGGCTGGGCTGTCCCTCCATCAGTTCTTGCATCTCTGTCTCTTGGATGAGGCCTCAAAGCCTCTTCTCTCCTCAGGTCCCTCCATGGCAACGATATCTCCACCCTCCGTGAGGGGATCTTCGCAGACGTGACCTCCCTGTCTCACCTGTAAGTAACTACGGCCCAATTCTCTAGGCATCTTTGTATATAAACAGAACTTGGATTCTGAGAAAGACCCCACCTCCTGAGATCATCAGAGCTTGTTGCTTTCAGCCAGCAACTCATTAAACCTGTGAGATTCCAATGTGCTCCCTCTTAGAGTCTTCCACATTCAGTAGTGGTTCATCAGTTCCAACAATGGAATGTGAGAACATTTTTTCACAAGCAATAATAAAAGTGGTAATGACTATTAATTGATTGCTAAGCACTTCCCCTGCATTAACTAATTTAATCCTCACAGCAATCCTACAACATGGGCACTGTTATTCCCATTCTACACGTGAGGAAACAGGCCCTGAAGTTTGAGAAGCTCGCCCAAAGTTGTGTAGCTGGTAGGTGATGGAGTCTTCTGACTCCAAAGCCCAGGTTCTTAAGCACATCAGCATCATGCCTCTGACTTCACACAATGGGGCAAGAGCTCTGGAAATTTACTACCCCAAGAAGTGTTATAATTGAACTTAGAATTGCTTTCTAAACCATTCAGTTGGAAGAGTCAAGAAGGTTCTTAAAAAGCAGTAGGCAGTGGCAGGACCATCCTAATTTTGGAAGTTAGGCTGGGAGCACTTCTCTTCTGAGGTCTCTTGGTGCTACTGGCAGAGGGAGCATTCAGCCAGATGGACTGTGACTTGGATTCTAAGTGTAACTCCCTCCTCTTGCCCTCCACCCCACACCCCAGTGGCCAGGGGCCTGAGTTGGCAGACACACCCAGGTCAGAGAGCCTTTCAGAAGCCCCCAGCATCTCTTCGGGAAGTTCATTTACTCAACTATCTCACTGTATTTTCTCAGTTCTAAGACTTGCCTTTTCCACATTTTAATCTATTTGAAATCAGAATGCATTTTACAAATGATGAGTATATTCAATGTGGTAATGTTTCTCCACTTCCACTCCCCATCAAAATATATTAAATCAATGGTGCATCTAACAGTCTTATACCTGAGGAAATAAAATATTAATAGGTGCCACTCATTGAAGTTCTGCTTGGGTCAAATACTATACTATGTACTTTATCTGTAGTGCCTCATTTACTCCGATTGAGATGGGAAGTAGGTTTTGTGTTATGCACCAGCTCCACACTTGACAGGGGTTGCCTTGAGCACTACACTGAGCACCATATCAGGGCTGGTCTGGACCCAGTGGGAAGAGTGCAGTGGTTGATTAGCGATGTCTGCCATGGGACTAGGAGGCGTAAGAGGTTCTGGTATAAGTGGTAGGATTCATAACTTCCATTTTACAGTCTGAGGTTTTGAAAAATTAAGCAGCTTCCCTACATCATAAAGCTAGAAAATAACAGAGACAGGGTTGAACTTAAATGTGTCTGATTCTGAAGCTCTTTATTTATTCTTTAATCTATCACCTCAACCAATATCTTCTGAGTGACTACAAGGAGTCAAGTGCTGGAGAATTTACTAACACAAGGTTACTGCCCTTTGTGGCCATCTGGGATATTATAAAGAAAATTCAAAAGAAGGAGCTTCACAGAAGAGGTGCCATTATGCCACCATCGAAGTATTAGGAGTTTGCCATTTGAAGAAGGTGGAGAAAATTATTCCAGGTAGAGGGAACAGCACGTGCAAAGGCACAGAGGCAGGAAAGTAAATGGCATATTCAGGGATGGTCTGTTGTCTGCCATAGGATATAGGGTGTTTGGTTGGGTGGGGAGTTTGGACTAGGAAGAAATAAGCCTGGAAAGGAATATTGGACTCTGGTTGTGAAAGGCATTTTGTGTCAGGTGAAGAGAGTTTGGACTTTATTCTATAGATAGAAGGGAATCATGATATAATTAAATTTTAGAAAATTTCTAGAAAGCCAGTGATGACATATGGAGGCTTCATGGGAGGGAGGAGTTGAAAATAAGCCTGGCTGGAGATGGGGACTCTGGACAAAGGCCAGGCAGAGACAGTGTTGTTTATTGTTTGGCTCTCTCCCATTCGCAGGGACATGTTTCTGTTGGTGTTTGGTGATTTTTGGCTGTGAGCTCAAATTTCGTTGACAATAATCTTCAGGAATTCTGAGGACCTAAATTGGAGATGCTTTTCTCCAGAAAGCGTTTGCACTTGTCTCTGCTAAGTACAGGGGTTGCTGCTGCTCTGGGACCAATTAGCCTCCTTTGCATACTCCTGGGCTGTAGCCAAGTGTCTGCTTCAGCTTCCCACTCTGCCATGCCTGACTGTTGCAGGTATTGAGTCCATCTTTCTCACCTCAGCGTATCTCTTATGCTTGGGGTTTAAACATGCAGTTGGCTGCTTTTCCTCCATCCCCACAAGAACATAATAATACCCAGGTAGATACTAATCTATTCTCTAGCTCAAAATATAAAGGCTTTTCCCCCTAAATAGGAAGTGAACAAATAACACATATATTGTACAAACAAAAAACCAAAGCTGCAAAAAAAATTTTGAGCCTATGCCTGTCTATAAATTCAGACTTTCTTAAGGAGAATAGTTGCATCAGGCCAGAAGCCAGATCCAAACTGTAAGAAATAAACCAGTAAGTAAAGATCAGTTTAGCAGTAATTTCAGAACAGGGCACCAGCATTACCGATTAGATGTATTTCGTTAATTGCATCTAAGCCTGATTTCTCTACAAGACAGCATCTGTGTGAAAGGAATCTTCCACTGTTATGGAGCAATCTTGTGAATAAACTCTGCCCTTTATACCCAGGGTTTAAAATGGAATACGTGTGTGTGTTTGTATTCAAGTGTCTGCACATACGCACATGCAATATTGAATGAATGCATGTGCTTGCACACATCTATCCAGTGTCTCCTCTGCACCGAACAGCTGCAGCTATTCCATAGGATTTCTTGAGCACTTACAAAGACTCAAGGAATAGTAAAAGATAACATAGACTCACTACATTGGCTCTTCACTTTGGCTAAATGCAATCTGAATGAAGGACATGCCCGTGGCTCTGTAACGAATCACGGATGGGCCAAGAGCAATGTCTGGTATTCTTGGTTCCTGAAGGTCCTGGAGCTTCTAGGAAGCCATCTGTTCCTAATGTGACTCTGGCCTGGGCCTCTCCTGTTCACTGGCAGCATGGTAGATGGGTGCGTGGGTGAGGGCCTGGCATAGTGAGAGGCCCACTACATTGAAACCCATGAGCTGCCGACCTGTTGTTTAGTAGCTGTAGCCCTTAACCACTACGCCACCAGGGTTTCCGAACTCTAGACTAGGAATCAGGAATTATAGCTTTAGGTCTACAGTGGTATCTCAGACAATTCATTCATCTCCTTAGGCCACATTCCTCACCCATACAGAGGCTTTTTCTAAGGTCTCTAATGGGTCTAACACTCTATGATGATTGTGAGCGCTTATCACTGTGCACGGCTTCAATATGCTGGGCATTTCTCTGCTGCAGTTTATTTTGCATTTAGTTCATTTTTCATCCATCTGTCTGAGTGTCTGTCCATCCAGCCATTCATCCATCCACAGATATTTACTGGGTGTCTACTATGTGCCAGACACGGTGCTAATGTTCTTCAATGCAGTTCTTCATTGCGATGATCTGGTTTTGTTGCCTCTAATCTGTTGCCGACTGGAAATCTAGATTTCCAGGTTCATCGAGATTTAGGTGTAGAAAGTAAATATGGAATGATCAAATTATGATATGCTCATAGGATGGAATAGCAAGTCATTGGTAATTATGACAGTGTAATTTATTATTTGGTGAAAAAGCAGAATGAAGACTGTACACTCTGATTTCAATGACATGCAGATATGTACACAAGAGCTGAAGAGAACAGACTAGAATTAAATTAGTTACACAGTTACACTTATAGGATGATGAATGGTTCTTTTCTTCTTCACTTTCCTTTGCTTTTATATGAGCTTTGTGCATTTGCCATGCTTTTAGGCAGGCAGTCACTCAGCAACCATTTATTGGATGACGGCTCGTGTCAGGCACAGCTCTGGCTTTACTGGTTCCTGCCCCCGAGGAGCTCCAGTCCACTAGAAAGCTGTTTCTGTTCCAGTTACCTTAATGGAAGCCTGGCAGGACCTTGGCATAAACAGATTGAATATCTACTGTTTCAGCTATTTTCAAGTGATACCAAATATTAACAACACATGGTTGTTTATACTTAGGCTGGGTGTGGGTCTGGATCCACAGTCCTTTTGAATCAATGAGACGCCTGGCTGTCGTCCCGCCACTACGTCTCAATTGAGAACAGAAACAGCTTTCCTGTGGCTGCCTCACAGAGTCACCTCTAGAGCCGAACATCCACTAAAGCTTTAACGTCTCCTTCACCTGAGCAATACCTCCTCTGCCCATCTGACGCCGAGGCATTGCTCTCTCCTTTTAGTGGACTGAAGCTCTCCGCTCCCCACCGAATCCACAATACTTTCTTTAGGGGACAAATGCCCCCAGATGAAAGTGAACTACTAGTACTAGTGAAGAGAGGGTAAGATAGTGCTTAGGCAAAAAAAGAAAAAAAATGTTAAAGCTTGAAATTTTGAATTCAGATGTGGCATGGAGTATGCTCTACACTAACCAAACCCATTGCCTTCAAGTCAATACCGACTCTTAGCAACCCAATAGGACAGAGTAGAACTGCCCCATAGGGTTTTCAAAGAGTGGTTGGTGGATTCGAACTGCTGGCCTTTTGGTTAACAGCCGTAGCTCTTAACAACTGTACCACCAGGGCTCCTTGCACTATACAGAAACAAGAAAAAGCAAGTGTTGGCCAAGCCAGAATTTTTAAACAGCTTCATATGTGTCTTTGGTCCTGCAGTATTTATTGTTAAGTGTCAGAAAGGGACATTTACATTTGAGGTAGGACTTCGCTGGGGTTTATAGGGCGAGTACATGCACAAATTTAGGGAATCTGTGAAGATCCCAAGACATTTCAAGGGCCCCACATTTATAATGAACTCAGATTTTGTGCTTTTGGCATTTCCTGTAAATGGGCTATAAGACTGAAAGAGGCTGGTCACAGTAAACTTTAAACGTGTGAATCATTGCTGACCCACGCTCCTGCAGTGTACTATAAAAAAATTTTTTTGATTTTGTATTTATCTTTTGAATAACAGAATTACATTACATTGCACTTTTATGTTAAAATATTAACCTAGTGAGTGTAAAACTTTTTAAATATACCATATCACAATTTTTTTACTCCTGTTATTTAAAAAGTCTTTTTTTTTTTTTTTTTTAAACACAATGGAGCTTCAAAAGATCAAAGCACCTGACCTTCCTCTACCTCCGAGAGGCCCTGGGACTATTCTGTAGAAACAGGAAGGTGTCTTCTCTGTGCTTTTAGCCAGGATGGATGCTGTCAGCAAATAAGGATAGAAAAAATTAAATACATGTCGAGGTTGAACCTGCTTTTCTTTCCAAGCTGCATTATTCCCTTGGTGCCCATTTCAGGTTAGATGTGCTTGTCTTTCTTCCCCTCTAGATTGCAGGCTCTTTATTGAATCATAAAGTGAGTCCCAGAGGTGTTAAGTGAGTGGCTCAAGGTCACCCGGGCAGTCAGCAGCTGTGTCAGGGCCAGAGCCCAAGTCTGGTTCAGCCTCTTTATAAAAATCACACAGTCGTCAGCTGTGCTGTTTTGGGGAATTCTTGTTTAGAGTCGTTGCCACTTTTACTAGACTGTGTGCATCTCAGGGGGGAGCCGTGTCCTCTGTAGCACCCCGAAACAGGTGGAAAATGGGACTCATTAGTTGCTTAATAAATACGACCATTCTCATTAACATTATGTATAAGTTTATATACATTATGTACAGATACATATGTACAAATATAGATATGTGTGTGTATATATACTTACATACACACATACCTATATATATGGAAACCCTGGTGGCAGAGTGGTTAAGAGCTATGGCTGCTAACCAGAAGGTCAGCAGTTCGAATCCACTAGGTGCTTCTTGGAAACTCTATGGGGTTGTTCTACACTGTCCTATAGGGTCACTATGAGTCAGAATCGACTTGATGGCAGTGGATTTGGTTTTCGGTTTGATCTATCTATCTGTCTGTCTACCTAGCTATCATCTATCCTTACATTTTCAAAATAACGTTGATATTGACCTTCAGGCATGAGGCACTAATCTTTACATTTGCTGAATCAAAGAACTCTGGCCCATCTTTCCCTTATACCCAGGTCTTGTTCATCTCTACGTCTCCCACTGTGATTTAGCGAAAAGATTATGAGCTTGCCCACCAGATTAGTAAAAAAATTAAGAGATTGGTAACATACAGTGTTGGTACAGATGTGAGGGGCCAGGCTTATTGGAGGGCAGCTACTAATATTTTACATGCACTTCCTCTGTGACCTGAGTCCTACTTCTAGGCTGTTGGAGGGAAATGCTCACACTTCACAAAGAGGCGTGCACTGGAGTGTTCATTGCAGTTGGGAACAACCAGAATGTCCAGCAATAGGGAAATTGTGCAATGAACTGTGGAGCATCCATTCTTTGGGATGCTATTGGGAGCAGTTTGACAAAATGAGGTGGACCCAGATATGCTGACCTGGAAGGAGCTCTAGTGCATTCTGGTTAGTGACAAGAAGGAAGCTGCTCAATAATGACGTATACTGGGTGTCATTCTGAGGAAGAACCGTTTGTGTAAATATGGCAAAGGACAGTGGACGCCTTTGTGGAGGGCAGTGAGAATGGGAGGGAGACAGTTTTTTTTCTCATGTGGATACACCATAGTTTACTTAACCACTCCCCCGACTGATGAACACTGGGGTTTCCAGTCTTGCTATCACCAACAATGCTGTGATCAGCACTATTGCACAGATGTTGTTATGTGCTTGTCTAGGTATTATCTGTGAGATAAACTCCCAGAAATAGAAATACTGCATCTAAAGACAGCTGCATTGTTCATTTGGACGCCATTTGCACTCACGTCAGTAATGTGAGTGTACCTGCTTATTATTATTATTGATGTAAAATTTACCTAATATAAAATTAACCAGTTTAAAGTGTGCAATTCAGTGGTATTCAGTGCATTCAGAATGTTGTGCAGGGTGGAGACTTTGGCTCTGTCTGCAATGTCTGAGGTGGTTTACAATAAGAATGCATTCATGTATTCCTTGTTTAATTAAAAATGAAAAGCAAAATAAGAGCGTATGGGCTTCAGAATCAGACAGCTCTGGGTCTGCCCAGGGGCTGCCCTTCAGTCATTACATGACCCCAAGCCAATGACTTACTCCTTGTAGGGCTCAGTTTCCACATCTTGGAGATGGAGCAAAGCAAACTTAAATTGCAGAGGTAATGAATAAGAAGATTAGATGTGCTAAGGGATGAGAGCAACTGGCTCATCGCAGCAGTAAATGTTAGTTCCCTTCTCCCCCAGGTACTCTGGAGACATTGGACTCGTGGGCTTTGGCCTCAGCAGCACAGGTTCAAATCCCAGATCCCCCCTTTCCTCTGTGTGATGGCAAGTTCCTTAACCTTTTTGAGCCTTGGTTTCCTCACGTGAAAATGGGGATAATAGGAAGTGGTAAGGACTCAATAGAGAGCCCTGGTGGCACAATGGTTAAGTGCTCAGCTGCTAACTGAAAGGTTGGTGGTTTGGACTCACCAGCAACCCCACGAGAGGAAAGACCTGGTGATTTGCTCCTATAGATTAAAAAAAAAAACAAACCCGCTGCTGTTGAGTCAGTTCCGACTCTTAGCAACCTTGTAAGACAGAATAGAACTGCACCACAGACTGCCACATCCTTTTCCCATGTAGCAGCTGGTGGGTTCGAACCACTAACCTTTCAGTTAGCAGCCAAGCACCTAATCATTGCACCATCAGGGTTCCCCATAAAGATTACAGCCTAGGAAACCCTGTGGAGCAGTTCTACTCGGTCTGATGGGGTTGCTATGAGTCGGAATTGACTCAACAGTAAATAACAACAAGGATTTAATAAGACAATGCATATAAATTAGATAATGCACCCATATCACCAGCCACCCAGATCAAGAAGCAGAACCCCACCCACACCCGCAGGCACGCCCTTGTGCACCCTCTCACTAGGAAGTGTTTTTATTTCTATTCACACTCATGCCTCCTTAAGCAGAGCCAGTAAGTATTTTACCACTTCTAGGAGTCTGATGTGGAAACCTGGGTAAACTGGCCTGGTCTTACTATTTATTTGGGGCGGACAGGTAGCTCCCAGGTAGCCTGGCTGCCTGCTCCTGGCTACTCACAATAGTGCTGGCTACATGGTAAATGCTCACAAAACGGGGGCTATCAGGATTTTTGCCAGCCCCTGGCCCACTGCCTGGCACCGTAGGTGCCCAGCGGGTGAAGGACCTGATGAAGCTGTAGTGCCTACTTCTCTCTGATCTCTGTCCCAGGGCCATTGGTGCCAACCCCCTGTACTGTGACTGCCACCTCCGCTGGCTGTCTGGCTGGGTGAAGACGGGCTATAAGGAGCCGGGCATTGCCCGCTGTGCTGGGCCCCCAGACATGGAGGGCAAGCTGCTCCTCACCACACCGGCCAAGAAGTTTGAATGCCAAGGTGAGCCTAGGAGCATGGGGCGGGGGAGGGGGAGTACTGGGTTGCATCCCACTTCCTGCTGCCCTGGTGACCTTCCAGGCCCTCCTGTCTCTGAGTTGACTGGCTGGGCGGGGGTCACATGGCAGGAACGAAGCACCTGCTGCTTGTTAGGAGGGCTGCCTTCTGGCCCTGACATAGAAAGAACAGAAAAAGCCAACCAGAAAACCTCAGGCCTCGAAGGCTTTAATCCCTCCCTGTGGTTATGCAAGGAAAATAAAAATAGCAGCAATGTTTCTGGAAGCTCCAAGCCTCGCAGCAGCAAGCAAGTGCTCTGCCCTCCCTGTGGTAGGAATTGCGCTCAGCAATTAGCATAAAACCCATCCCTCGCCACCGTCCCTGGTGGAGCCGCCTCAGCTGTCGGTCTCCTGCCATTCGCAGAAATACAGGCCTGTGTGAGATTGGAGGCTCGTTCTGCTCTTCTCTGAAGGCTCCTCACCTTGAGCATCTATAAACGCTTGCTCAGGGATTGACTGACTGACTGACTGACGGCCCCACCCTGGAGACTCTCCTGAGCAGAGAGCAGCAGCCCCAGGCCCTGTCCTGTGTGCAGGGGGGCAGCTGGGGAACAGCCGGGAAACCATGGGCCACGGCCCCTGCCCTCTCCAAGCTTCTAGACTGCTGTCAGAAACGAAACTGACAGCCACAGGTTAACGAGGAGGCCCTCGCCACCCTGTGTGCAGGATGCAGTCACAGCGGGAATGGCTCAGATGGGCCCCATCTGTGGCTTGGATGTCCAGAGCAGGCCACTTTATGTTTAAACATTTGCTCAGTGCTTATTAAATGGGGATGGGGTTGGTGTTGGTGAGGAGAGTTGTTTGTTTTTGAACTTTTTATTGAAACGTAACACACATCCAGAAAAGTGCTCCCTGAATTTTTACAAACTGAACCCACTCATGTCACCAGCACCGAGATCAAGAAGCAGAGCCCCAGCTGCACCTAGAGACCCTGCTGTGCTCCTTTCCAGCAGGAGTAGGAGATGTGTTTATTTCTAGTCAGGCTCATGCCCCTCAGCTGAACTGATATTTCACCACGTAGGGCCCTGCGTGGTACAAATTGTTTACGGTCCGGTGGTAACCAAAAGGTTGGTGGCTCAAACCCACCCAGCGCTGTGGAAGAAAAGGTCTGCAAGCTGCTTCTATAAAGATTACAGCCGAGAAAACCCTATAGGGCCTGGCTGCCTGCTCCTTGGTTCCAGCTCTAAGTCCAGAGAAGAGCATCCGTGTGGCCTAGAAGACTGGAGGAGATCTTACCTGCAGCTGGCAGGTGACAGAAAAGGTTCTCCCTGCCTCAGTCTTGAAGAGAAACAGCTTCAAGGCAAATGGCCCTTCCACCTCAGTGCGGCCCCCTCACAGCGCTGAGTTCGGCTGCGCAGGACTCCCACCAGCTGAGGTGGCCACCTTCTGTTATCCTGGCTCTGCAGGTGTCAGGGCTGGGGGTGATCGCTGCGAAGGTGTGGGCAGAATGCTCTCATCCTGATGGCTGCCCTAACCACCAAGTGTGCAGCACTCCTTAGGGTCAAGTGTAGGTTAAGCACTTCATGTGGATTAGCTCACATGGTCTGTACAGCCCTCTAAGGTAGGGACTGTTATTAGTCCCATTTTACAGAGGAGGGTCCAGAGACTGGGGGGGGGGTGCAGGGCGGGGGATTAAGGAGGGAGCACGTGAGCAGGATCCAGAGGAACTACAGGGAGAGGTGAAAATCTTGGCAAAAGGACTCCCCACCTCCCTGCAAGGCTGGGAATCCTGAGGCAGGCGCTCTGTGCCCAGCGCTGCCCTGCCCTGTCCCCCCCTTCCTCCTGCACTGATGCCCTCCCCCTGCCACAGGTCCCCCCACTCTGGCTGTCCAGGCCAAGTGTGATCCCTGCTTGTCCAGCCCGTGCCAGAACCAGGGCACCTGCCATAATGATCCCCTTGAGGTGTACAGGTGTGCCTGCCCCAGCGGCTACAAGGTGAGTGGAGCTGAGGGCTGGGCAGGGGAAGGGCTCCTTGTGTGTGCTGTTGGGCAGAGCCAGAGCAGGGGTGGGTCTCTCTTGTCTGTCACTTTGTCCCCAGTGCCCAGAGCAGTGGATGTTTAATCAGTGGCCTTACGTATAAATAAATGAGTGAATGAATGAATGACTAACTCCTGGGAAGGAGGGACTGGCCTCTGTTGGCTCACCCTAGCCCCAGGTCTTCTTGGGGTCCCCACTGCTGATTTTTTTCCCCAGGGCCGCAACTGTGAGGTATCCCTGGATGGCTGTATAAGCGGCCCCTGTGAAAATGGTGGGACCTGCCTTGCACAGGAGGGTGACGATGCTAGCTTCACGTGAGTTGCCTGGAAGGGCAGGAACCTGGTGGGCAAGGGTGCTGGTGGGACCCTGTACCCGAACCTCAGTGCCCTCCTCCCACCGCTGGGGTTGCCCCGGCCTTCCTTCTACTCTGGGAGGAGATGAGGGGTGGGTTCCGGGGGAGGGGGGTTGACTCCAAATCACAGCCTGCAGGGTTCTCCAAGCCCACCAGGCCACGCCCCTCATTTTTCAGAAGACGTGAAGGCAGAGCAGGCTGTAGTTGGGTTGGGCTTGGGGCCTGCTCTGCTGACTCCTGGTCCCGTCCTTTTCCCTGCTCTTGCGAGGCGCCAGGGGCTCCTTCTCATGGCACTGGGAATCCATGGCCATGGGCAAACGCTGTGGCAGTAGCAAAGGGCAGTCTGTGGGCATTTTTAACCCCCATAATCTCTACGAACCCTGTCAAAGCCTCCAATCTAAGTCAAAACGCCCTACTTGTGATGTCAGTGCTGCTCAGGGCAGGGCCCCCAGCCAGCCCCTGAGACAGAGCCCGATACTGCTGTTACCGGAATAAGGTTCTTGCCTCTCACTGGTCAAAAATGAGCAGGTAAGGCACCTAGTTTTCCACACCAGCAAAGCTTTATTGAAGAGGCTTGCAAGCAGAGGTGAGGAAGGCCTAGAGCAACTCTTACCCTTGTCTCACAGAACAAAAGACAGGCCTGGGAGTTTTTAAAAGTTCTTGGGTGGGGAAAAGATTCATGTTTATCATAGACACAGGCAGGGATATGTTAACTAAGGTGCGTGCACAGCAGCTTTCCAAGATGGCTCCTGTCCCAGAGGCCTCTGGGATTCGTAGCAGGACTTATTATGGGTTGTCCCACCTGCGCAGTTTCTTGCTTCCCGGGCTGGATTCCCTGGCTGGGGCTGTAGCCCCTCACTGCCCCTGGTGGAAGGTCACACAGCAGTCACAGGTAGATGTTCTGCGCATGCCCCTCGGCCTGATCTTCTCTAACTGCTTCAGAAAGGCAACTTGAAAGAAGTTTGCGGGGTATTTTTAGATACCCTGCCCCATTGTCCTGGGGAATGGGTTTGTTTCTGTGCCCTGGCCCATTTCTTGTTACTTTGTTTGCAGATTTGGGGACCCCTCTGTTCTCTTTCTTACTAAGTCTCTAGGTTCCACACTCAACCCCCTATTACCTCCCTGATAAAAATAAATAAATAATAATAATATATTTTTTTTTTAGTAAAGCCTATTTCTCTTTTACTTGCTTCTCCTTAAACCACACCAGTCTCTTTGCTATTTCTCAAACAGGCACCCTCTGATCTCAGGGTCTTTGCTCCCTGTCTTACTGCTACTGTGGGATGAGGTGCTCAGAGGTGGAAACAAGTCCTGGCCACTCAGCTTATCAGTCACACTGGTCACTGGTCAGAAGGGGATAGCCCTGGAGGCCCCAGCATGAAGGGGCCAGCCTAATGATCTCATCTCTTTAAGTCCTTCCTGTGCTCACCTTGCCATTCAAGTCCCCCCTACCCCACTGCTTCCCTCAGAGCACCCCAGGGAGCCCACCACCACGTTGCTCTCCCGACTCAGAGCTTTTCTGAGGAATAGAGAGTATTTAGTTGCTGAAAATAAATTACCAGCAGGGAGAGAGCAAATTGGCCCTTCAGAAAATAATGTTGAATCTACTGGCAGAAATGGCCAAACCTATCTCTGCAAACCCAAATTACCTGATGTAAAAAATAAACCACTAAATGGCCTCTCTTCCCCGTCGTTGCCTTGGAAACGGCATCCTTACAATAGACTCACGTCCTCCTCTGGGCTTTTCAAAGCAGCCTCTCCCCATTCCTCAGACTCCTCAGAGGCCTATGGAGAGTAGGGAGCTGAAAGGACAATCCCCAGAAATTTCCCCTGCCAGGCAGAGAGGGGTACAGCTCAGGTGAGGTGGAGTAGCCCCTCACACCTGGCAGCCTTGACTGAGGGGTCGTGGGGGCCGAGGGGTGCATCCCTGAATCACTCCTCAACCCTGAGGCTTATAAGGGCCTCAGGAGTAGACCAGGGGAGGTGGCTGGAGCGTAGATGGCTGTGGAAGCTGATAAACCTAGCAGACTTCTGCCACACCCATTGCAGAGCATGGCAGTAGGTGGGCACCGGAACAAGCCTCAGGGGCATGCTGAGCTCCTTGAGGGCAAGGCAGGTGTCTTCTCTCCGCGTGCCCAAGAAGCAGACTATCTGATAGAGGAGACAGTCTTACCACACAAAGGTGACTTAAAGATAGGGTTGTCACTATCAGAGGACAATAAGAATTGCGCACTGGAAGGGACCTTCCAGAGTCCACCCACACCATCCCTTTCTACCTTGTAGAGAAGCAAGCTGAGGCTCTGACTTGGCTGAGGTCCCCTGTGGATGAGTACCAGAGCCTGGATGAGAGCCCAGGGCTCCTGCACACCAGCTCTGATGCAGGGAGCAGGGTCTCCCCTGCAGCCAGTCACAGGGTGTTCTGCAGGCTAGTGGGTGTGGAGGTAGAGAAGGCAGCAGAACAGGGTCAGAGCCAGGCAGGCAGATTGTCCCCAGGGGCAGAGCAGGGGTGGGCCTCAGTAGATGGGAGGCCTGCAGTAGCTTCTTAGCTGCCACCTGTGTGTGCCAGTGTCCTGCACTAAGGCTGACCATTACTGCAGAAAGGGAGGAACAGAGAGGAGTTGGTGGTCCTTGGGGCTGCTGTGCTGGGGACCTGCCACCAGGATCCAGGGGCATCTCTGAGGAGCATGGTGGGAGCAGCCCCGGGGTGGGACCATGCATCACAAACTCTCCATCCCTGAAATCCCCGCCTCCTCTGTTCTTCCCTGACCCATGCCCCCTCCACTGCCCCCAACTCTGGCTAGAGGGGACTTTCTGAAATTTAAAGCTGATCCCGTCACCCCCTGCTTAAAACCCCTATGTTGTTTCTCCCAGCCTTCAGGGAAAAACTATACCCGGGAACATGCTGTGCAGTCTTCAAACCTTTTTGCTCACATACCCCCAAAACAAATTTTTAAAACTATATATCCTCTCACACATTTTTACATTTCTCATTGTAAGTTCAATTTTTCTTTGTAAAGGGGGTAATTTCCAGGATATTGTAAATATTATTAACATTTAAAAAACCGCTTCTCTTTAAAATGCCTCCAATGGAATCTAAATAGCATAGCTGTTTGATATCGCTTTACAATTATGTGAACAAGCTTCTCTTTAACAGTTAACCTTTGATCTCGGTCTTTTTTTCTCCTCGAGCTGGTACTTCAGTTCTATTAACCCCCTCCCCCCCATTTTCCTTCTAATGTAATATGTTTTTGGCTAGCGAATCTTTTCTTCAGCACCCCGTCATACTTCTCTGCCACCAACATGGGATATGACCTCACGTATAAAGTTTTTTTTCTTATTTCTTGTGACCATAAGCATCTGATTAAAAGTTTCTTCCACACTGAGTTATCATTACAACTATCAGTAATACATAATTGATCAAAATAACATAATTGTATTACAAAATTTGACTGATACAAATTACACATGAAAGTAAAATGTTATTAAACTGCATCTCTTAGGCTAGAGGACTGTTTTTGTTTTCTGCTCTTCGATGGATGCTTGTTCGCGGATGCTACTGGGTGAATGTTCTAGAACAAGAGAGGGCTCCGCATCCAGCGTGTTCTTTTTTTTTTGACACGTAAATTCTGAGAAAGTTTGTTCACCTAAACAAACCCACGGGATTAGAAGGAGTTTTATTACAGCCGTGTCACTCAATTCTTTGAAACCCTTCTGAGTTTATATGCCAAAAAAAAAACAAAAAACCAAAACCCAGAGTGATGTGTCATCCAAAATTATTTTTAATATTCTATCAGCTGACAGCTCCATGAGGTCCTCCTTCAATTATTTCTAAGGCTAGAATTGGGAACCTCCTGACCTGTAAACGCATTTGTTCATTCACTTCCTCAACATCCATATTTCTGAATGCGCCCTTATTTGGTGGTGAGGGTTTTAGGCCCTGAGGCATGTCCCACCTTGGACTTGGACTTGGACTTGGACTCAGACTCGGACTCAGGCTCGGGCTCGGACTTGGACTTGCACTTGGACTGGGTGAGAGGTGGAGGAGTTCCAGGACAGGTCAGTTTAGGGAAGAGGTCATGTGGGACTTGGAGATCTGGAATTTAATTTCTTAGACCTTTCTTACCCACATACCCCTCGGAAAACTCCTGAATGACCCAGAGCAGGCACACACTGGTTTAAAGATCACTGATCTCCAGGGCCCTCCACACCTGGTTCCCACTCACCTCCAGGCTCATTCTCACCCTCACTCCGACAAGTCCTGAACTACTTAGATGAGCAGGTCCCCTCCCAGAAGACTGGATGTTGGGCTTTATTACACACCCCTGTCCGAACTGTCTTCCTTCTCCTTCCTGTTCTCCTTGTCACGGACCTTGGTTAACCCATCACCTCCTCCAGGAAGCCTGCTTGGGGCCACTTCCCTTCAAGAAGGAGTTAGGTGTCCTCTGCCCCTTTGTCCCTGCTCAACTTCAGTGCTTACACCAGCCTGCTACTCACCACCCTCCCCCACTGGATCGTGAGTCCCAGCACCCAGCATAGGGCCTGGCCTGGAGTAGGGCCATGACTCTGAGGAAGGGTGATGGTGGTGGCGGCCGCAGGCTTCCACCAGAACTCTGGAAAGGCTGCCACCGGGGCTGTGGGGCCACCTGCCTCTCCTCTCTCTGCCCCCACCCACAGGTGCTCCTGTCCCACTGGCTTTGAGGGACCGACCTGTGGGGTGAACACAGATGACTGTGTGGAGCACGCATGTGCCAACGGGGGCAGCTGTGTGGACGGCGTGGGCAACTACACCTGTCAGTGCCCCCTGCAGTATGTGGGTAAGCGTGGTGAGTTTGAGTGTCAGAGTGGGAGGGCTGTGCCCTGCCTGTGTCTGTGGAGGTTTCTGCCGGGCTGGCTGCCTGGCCAAGCACACACAGGAGGGCAGCTTCTCTCCTGCTTCTTGCTCGTTCTCTCCCCAGGAAAGGCCTGTGAGCAGCTGGTGGACTTCTGCTCCTCGGATTTGAACCCGTGTCAGCACGATGCCCAATGTGTAGGCACCCCAGATGGCCCCAGGTCAGTGTTGCCTATTTCCGGGGCCAGGGAAAGAGCACAGCCCCCAAGTCAGACTGGAGTCTACCTCCCCGCACCCTCTTGTGTCCTCCCCATCAAGGGGGTGTAGTCTCAGCCGTGCAGGGTTCCTTCGACTCAGTGCAGTGTGTGTGGGTGGGGTGGGAGGATTATGCAGCTCACTGCCTGCACGACCTTGAATGGATCACTTGACCTTTCTGAGTCTCGGTTTTCTCATCTGTAAACTGGGTGCACCGGTAGCTTCCTCCAGGGCAGTTGTAAGGATTAGATGAAAAAAAGAATGAAAGTGCGTGCTCAGTGTCTGACATCTGGTAAGGGCTTCATGTAGAGATATCATCATTGCAGATCCACAGTCTGTTATCCCCAAGTACCAAAACCATAAAGCTTTGAAAACCAAAAGCCACTGGATGGCAGAATCTGATCTGACCCGAACATATTTGGTAATAAAAGCCGACCCACACTGACCCAAGCTTTTTCATAGTTTGTATTTATTCCATGCAGTGTATCAGTAGATTTGGCTGCAGAAATATGAACACATTTATGGGGCTGCCCCAGACCCCACTGGCATGCCACATAGTATACAGTTATTTGCACTGTCTTCCCTTTCCAAGAAATCCCTTGGTGTTGCAAACAGCTAAGGCTCGGCTGCTAATCGAAAGGTTGGCAGTTTGAGTCCAACAAGAGGTGCCTCAGAAGAAAGGCCTGGTGATCTGCATTCAAAAATTCAGCCATTGAAAATTCCATGAAGTACAGTTCTACTCTGACACATATGGGGTCGCCATGAGTCAGAGTTGACTCCAGAGCAACTGGCTTGAACCTTTGAGGTGGGGGACTGCTGCCAGTGGAGACAGGCCTGACCACGGGGGAGGCTGATGGATGGCAGGATCTTGCAAGGCCATGGCTGAAACCAAGGTGGAGGGGCGGGCCCTTTATTTGATAGGCAAATGGTTGGTCAATATGTGTTTTGGGGAAAGCAGTGAGGTGCAGTGAGAGCTGGGAAGCTGGGGGCTGGCCTGGTGTCCGGGCGCCAGTGAGGGGCAGATATCAGCCCTGCTGGGGACTGGGGGCTGGGGGAGGGCTGATGAGCCTGGGTGACTCAGGGCCCTGTATTGGTGGGTCCTGGGAGAACAGAGGAGGAAGCAGCTGAGCAGCAGGCAGGCTGGGAAGGGATGATGCTTGTCCTTGGATGTGCTGTTGGAGATGAGGGTGGATCCTCCCCAACAAGAGTCCCATCCCCTGCTGCTGGGCACCCCCCTTCCAGCCCAGGGCCCCACTCCAAGTCTACACAGCTCCTCCTTTGCACTAAAAGAGCAGCCCCGGATGGGCTGGGCAAGCATTCTCTCTAGGGCTTGGCTTGACCCCTTGGGGGTTCTCTGTCACACACACAGGGCCCACCCCACAGGCTGTGTGGGCCCTGGGTCCTGACACACTCTCCTGGTCAAGCTCTGGCTGAGCGTGCGGCCATCACTCCCCACCCCTGCCTGCCCCCAGGTGTGAGTGCATGCCAGGTTACACAGGCCACAACTGTAGTGAGAACCAGGACGACTGTGGGAACCACCGCTGCCAGAACGGAGCCCAGTGCGTGGACGAAGTCAACAGTTACTCCTGCCTCTGTGCCGAGGGCTACAGGTAAGTGGACCTGGACGCACCACGGTGACTCCTCACTGACCGACAGCAGCCTCCAGGTTTTGCTAGGGGTAGGGAGGGGGGAAGGGCCAGAGCCTGGGAGTTGGATCCTGGGGTTTTCACCATGGCTATGCCAATCACTGGAGTCCTGGTGGCACAGTGATTAGGCACTTGGCTGCTGACCAAAAGGTTGGTGGTTCAAACCCACCAGCCGTTCCAGGGGAGAAAAGACCTGGAGATCTGTTTTCATAAACATTACAGCCTAGGAAACCCTATGGGGCAGTTCTACTCTGTTCTGTAAGGTCTCTGTGAGTCAGAATTGACTGCACAGCACACAACAACATGCCAGTCACCCGCTGTGCAGCCTTGGAAAAGTTACTTGACAGCTCAGGGTGTAGACAAACGGTCCCTGTTTGGTGAAGGGGTGGGAGATGGTTACAGATTACTGGGCAGTGCCCCTTCACTCAGCTGTCAGCTGAACCTCTGCAGACATGCCCATTAAGGGCAGGTGTAATGCAGCTGTAAGCCCCAGTCAATGGTCATTTACCAAATCTCCCCTCTCGGCTCCTCTGGGAGGTTGGGGAGGACATCTGCCCTCCTCCTGGCTCACTCACTCTCCATGCTCTGCTTGTGCCTTAAAAAAAGAAAAAAAAAAAAAAGCTTTTTTTCAGATTAATTCACAAATCATGCAGGTCATCCATTTAAACTGTGCAATTCAATAGCTTTTAGCATATTGACAGAATTGTGCAAACCATCACCACAGTCAATTTTAGAACATTTCATCACCCCACAAAGACAATCTGGGGTCCTTTGTGACTGGCTTCCTTCACTTAGCATAAGGTTTTCATGATTCATCCATGTTGTCTCATGAATTGGTACTTCATTTCTTTTTACTGTTGAATAATATTCCATCATATGGATATACCACATTTTGATTATCCATTCATTAGCTGATGGACATTTGGGTAGTTTCCACTTTTTAGCTATCATGAATAATGCTGCTATGAACATTTGTATACATGTTTTTTTGAGTGGACACTTAAGTATACACCTAGGTATGGAATTGCTGATCATATTGTAACTATGTTTAATTATTTGAGGAACTGCCAGCATTTTTCCAAAATAGCTGAACCATTTTACATTCCTACCAGCAGTGTATGAAGGTTCCAATTTCTCTACATCTGGACCAACACTTGGTATTATTTTTTATTATAGCCATCCTAATGGGTGTGAAGTGATATTTCATTGTGATTTTGGTTGGCATTTCCCTGATGGCTAATGATGTGGAGCATCTTTTTGGGCTTACTGGCCGTTTATATAGCTTCTTTAGAGAAATATCTATTCAGATCCTTTGCCCATTATTGAGTTATAATGGTTCTTTATGTGTTCTAGATACTGTCCCTTACCAGATATATGATTGGCAAACATTTTCTCTCATTCTGTGGGTTGTCTTCTCACTTCTTTGATAAGAAGCACAAAAGTGCTTTTTTTTTTTTTTTTTTTTTTGTATCACAAAAGTGTTAAATTTTGATGAAGTCTAATTTATTTTTCTTTTGTCAATTTTGCTTTTGGTGTCATATCTAAGAAACCATTGCCTAATCCAAGGTCATGAAAATTTACACCTATGTTTTCTTCTAAGAGTTTTATAGTTTTAGCTTTTACATTGAGGTCTTTGATCCATCTGGAGTTAATTTTTGTACGTGGTGTGAGGTAGGATTCCAAACTGAACTTGTATCCTGCAACCTTGATGAACTTTTTGTTAGTTCAAATAATTTTTTAGTGGCTTCCTTAGGATCTTCTATATATAAGATCATATCATCTGCAAATAGAGATAGTTGTACTTTTTATTCTCCAATCTGGATGCCTTTTATTTCTTACCTAATTGCCCCGTTCGTACCTTCAGTACACTAGTGGATAGAAGTGGTGACGGCAGACATCCTGTTTTGTTCCAGATCTTAGGGGAAAGCATTCAGTTTTTCATCATCTGGTTGATGAAGTTCTCTTCTATTCCTAGTTTGTTGAGTGTTTTTATCATGAACGGGTGTTGAATTGTGTCAAATGCTTTTTTGTGTGCATATTGAGATGATTATGTGGTTTTTGTCCTTTATTCTATTCATGTGATTTATTACATTGATTGATTTCCAGATTATTAGACCAAGCTTGAAATTCCTGGGATAAATCCCACTTGGTCATAGTATATAATCCTCTTTATATATGAATGGGTTGATTTGCTAGTATCTTGTTGAGGATTTTTGCATCTCTATTCATAAGAGATATGGGTCTGTAGTTTTCTTGTGATGTCTTTGCCCAGTTTTGGTGTTAAGGTAATACTGGCCTCATAGAATGAGTTAGGAAGTATTTCCCTCTTTTGTCTTCTGGAAGAGTTTGTAAAGAATTGATACTAATTATTCTTTAAAAGTTTGATCGAATTTACCAGTGAAGGTTTCTGGTTCTGGGACTTTTGTAGTGGGAAGTTTTTTTTGTTTACTAATTCAATCTCTTGTTACAAGTCTATTCAGATCTTCTATTTTTTCTTGAGTTGGTTTTGGTAATTTGTGTTTCTAGGAAATTGTCCATTTCATCTACATTATCTAATTTGTTAGCATACAGTTGTTCATAATATTGCCTTATAAACCCATTTTCATCGAGCCAAATCTGACTCACAGTGACACTATAGGACAGAGTGGAACTGCCCCACAGGGTTTCCAAGGCTGTAAATCTTTACGGAAGCACACTACCACATCTTTCTCCCAAGGAGTGGCTAGTGGGTTCATACTGCCGATTTTTCAATTCACAGCCGAGTGCTTAACCACTGTACCACCAGGGATCCTTGTAGTTCTTTTTGTTTCTGAAAGATTAGTAGTAATACTCCCTCTTTTATTTCTGATTTCAGTAACTTGAGTCTTCTCTCTGCTTGTGTCTTAAATGTTTTCTGTAAAATGGGCATAGTAAAACCTGCCTTGCAGGGTTTTGACATGAGCAGTGACTGTTTCTCAAACTTTAATGAAACATGAATCACCTTCAATCTTGTTAGGATGCAGATTCAGGTTCAGTAGGTTTTCCACTTCTGACAAGTACCCAGGTGATGCCGATGGGGGCCAGCACTCGCCTCTCACCTTTTTCTCAGTATCCTTCCGGCTCTTAGTTCTCTTGGGGAAAGTATTCATTAGGAGCATCTTCCCAAGGTGTTTAGTGATTTCCTCTCCAGGACTGCGGAAGGGGGGTGCCCCTTCGTCCCTTGGCCCTGCCCTCTCTGATGTGCATCTTCTGTCTCTCAGCGGACAGCTCTGTGAGATACCTCCCCGCCCACCTGCCCCCAGGAGCCCCTGTGAGGGGACTGAGTGCCAGAACGGGGCCAACTGTGTGGACCAGGGCAGCCAGCCCGTGTGCCAGTGTCTCCCTGGCTTCGGTGGCCCCGAGTGTGAGAAGTTGCTCAGTGTCAACTTTGTGGACCGAGATACTTACCTTCAGTTCACTGATCTGCAGAATTGGCCTCGGGCCAACATCACGCTCCAGGTGCGTGCCCAGGGGCCTAGTCACAGCGGGAAGTCAGGGGCAGGGGGCCCTGGCCTCAGGTCAGAGCAGCAAGACTCATTCCTTCCCAGGAGAACCGGAAGGGCCTGCAATCCAAAGCTCTTTGGTGGTGAGTGTCAGAATCTCAGCTTGAACTAGTTTAAGCACAATTGGAAAGGTTATTGGCTCACAAAATCAATCTCAGAGAAGGATGGGGTGGAGGTGGTGGCCTCATGGATGACCCAACCCAGGAAACCAAACTTGTCAGGACTCTCTCTGACCATTTCATGTCTGTACCACTCTTCAGCTTCAGCCTCCAATGCTGCAGACAGGCTTTCTCCACGTGGCTGGAATGTGGCTAGAGTTATTAGCTCTGGGTTTATATTTTTGGCCAAGTGTTCCTGGAGGCTTTTAAATTGTCCTTTTCAGGTCTTGAATCTCATCTCAGAACATTATTGTGTTGAGGGGGATAAAAAAAAGAAAATCCCACTTCAGTAACATTGATAAACAATATAGATATTTTGCTAAATATCTCATATTTCTTAGGGAAGCAGAGGGGAGTGGCCTTAGGTTGCACATCACACAGTAAAAAATATAAAACTCCTCTTTAGACACTTCTCCCGTTTTCCAAAATCCATTTCCTATCACAAATGCCACATCTTTCTTCTCTCCTTTCTCTTCTCCTCTTCTTCCTTCCTCCTTTGTTCTCAGAACCCTTCAGCTTCTCAGACACACTCACTATGCTCTTCTCCCCCATATCACTGCTTCACAATCTTGTCCACTTCCATTGTCCACACAGCAAGACAACAGCTATCCTAACTGCTCACAAAGTAAAACTTGTAAAAACCCTAACCGGCCATTGCCTCAGGCATATCCTCAGAGAGGTTCAGTTTATCCCAATATGCCCCATAAGGTCCTAGCACCTGATATTTAAAGAGGCTCTTGCTTGCCAGCTCTAGTTGGACAATAATCCCAGGGAAGATCTCTGACTGGCCTGTCTTCAGTCATATGGCCATCCTTGGACCAACCAACTGAATCCAGGGAGATGGGGTGCTATGATTGGTCCAGTCTGGGCCATGAGCCCACCGCTACAGTCCAGGGGGTTGAGTTCTTTACCAGAAGAAATGCAGAAAGAGGGACAAGGCAGAAAAATTAAAAAAAAAAAAAAAAAGATCATGGCTCCTACAGTGTCTTAGCGGGATCTCCATCCCAAGGCAAAAATCAGCTTTTGCTTGCATGGCTCTCAAGACAGACACTAACTCTTGAGTGGGTCCTTCCCAGTGTGGGTGGCTCTGCCTATTAGCCTTCCTGAGCTTGTCCTTTATAGTTCCCACACTGGCCCCAAGGCTGCTCCCACAAAACAGGGCTACCCCATATCCCTGAAAAGTGTTCTCACTCTAGCGTTTCCTCTCTGGGCAAATCGTCTCTAGGTCTCCTGCCTGCGCTTCCCAGCACATGGTTTCCAGGCCTCAGCTGGCCCATCTGCCCTCCCTGCCTGACACTGGCCAGACTGGCAGTGGGTGGTGTTTGAACCAGGGGCTCCCAAACTCTGGCAGTGCCCCCTGGAGAACATGACGCCTGGGAAACTGGTCAGGCAGGGAGGATAGCAGCTCTCTTCCAATCTTGGATCCCCATCTGCCCCTCCTACCAGCTCTGTGGTAGGTGGATGGGAGAGAACATGCCATTGTCATCAGGTCTCCACGGCAGAGGACAATGGGATCCTACTGTACAACGGAGACAATGACCACATCGCGGTTGAGCTGTACCAGGGCCACGTGCGCGTCAGCTACGACCCAGGCAGCTACCCCAGCTCTGCCATCTACAGGTTGGCTTCCTCATGCCCACCAGATGCCCTCAAGCCTGAGGGACTACCAGGTGGGCTCTCCTGGGCTAGAAAGAGGTGGCTATTGGGACTACTAGAAATCGGGGCTGCCCAAGTGGAAAGAACATTTGAGCTATCTAGTCAACCCCTGCTGGGTCTGAGGCTCTCTGAGGCCTGAGAAGTTGCCACCCTGCCACCACTTCAGAGGGGGTTCCTCACCAGAGACTGATCAGTTAGAGACTCCTGCCCCAAACTTCTCAGCTTTCCCCAGGGAACTCCAAGAAGGGGACTAGGAGGGACCAGGTCACTGAGTACCCACAGTCCCCTCTCAGAGATTTGGTTCCCTGGGAAGCAGCTGCTGGATCCCATGGCCTTTCTGGGGAAGCACCCAGCCAAAACTAAAGCCCATTCCCTGGGGTGGGGGCACCCCGTCTTTTTCCAGTGCCGAGACAATCAATGACGGGCAGTTCCACACCGTTGAGCTGGTCACCTTTGACCAGATGGTGAATCTCTCCATCGATGGCGGCAGCCCCATGACCATGGACAACTTTGACAAACACTACACGCTAAACAGCGAGGCCCCCCTTTATGTGGGAGGTGAGGACCTGGCTCAGGGGGAGGTGACAGCAATTCCAGGGTGGGACCTATTTTGCCCTCTGGCTTGAGACTTGTCAGGAGAGCTGGTGCCCAGGGCACTGAACTTTGTGGGGGAAAGTTCTAGTGAATGGCCAAGCTGCTGAGGTTTTCCTCCCCTGCCCAGAGTCCTAGGCTGCTCTCTGCCCAGTGCAGACTGACCATGCAGGGTGGGTGCCTGGATTGGGCCCGAGCCCAAGGCCTGGCCTCGGACTTTCCTGGGTGTCTTCCCACTGTGGGCAACTATTCTCTTCTTGTTGGCCCAGAAGGGGCTTCTCAATTGTTTGGGGTTCATTCCCAGTCTTGAGGCTCTCAGAGGTCCAGAGCAGCTGTAAAAGACCCAGGTACAGAAGTTCTTGCATCAACTGGAGACCTCCCTGGCTGGCCTTATAGGCTTTGCAGGTCAAAGGGCCTTTCCCCTCACCCCATTCTACCCCACCTGCCACCTGGTCCACCACCTGCAAACATTTCTAGATCCAGCCAAGGCAGGATTCTGGTGCAGTAGGACTGCCTCAGCATTGTGGAGGGGCTTGCTGAGACTTCCAGGCAGATGAGAGGGACAGGCCCCTGGGTTCTAATCCCAGCTCCGCTACCTACTAGTTGTGCAACTTCCAGCAAGTCACTGGGCATCTGTCAAATGGAGACAGAAGTACTTACCTCAGAAGGTTGCTGTGAAGTGACCACAAAAGTGGGCGAAAAAGTGCCATGCACATGAGTTCTAGGCCCCAGGCCCTTTGTTGCACTTAGATGTCCCTGAGAGGTAAGAGCTGGTACCCTGTGTGAGGGCATCCAGACTTCAGCAACAGGGACCCCAAAGCCTTACCCCCAGCTCTGAGGCCAGAGGGAGCAGCCTTTTCATCGCTTCTGGGACAGAAGTCTAGGCCCTCAGAAGTAGCAAAGGACCTTGGCCCAGGGTTACAGAGACAGAAGGATGGAGGCCGAGGGCAAGAGTGGACACTGGAACTGCTGAGGTGACTTCAGAGGTGGGTATCTGCCCTGCCCTCCACAGGGATGCCTGTGGATGTGAACTCGGCTGCCTTCCGCCTGTGGCAGATCCTCAATGGCACCAGCTTCCATGGTTGTATACGGAACCTGTACATCAACAACGAGCTACAGGACTTCACCAAGACGCAGATGAAGCCGGGTGTGGTGCCTGGCTGCGAGCCCTGCCGCAAGCTGTACTGCCTGCATGGCATCTGCCAGCCCAATGCCACTCCAGGGCCTGTGTGCCACTGTGAGGCCGGCTGGGGGGGCCTGCACTGCGACCAGCCAGCTGACGGTCCATGCCATGGCCACAAGTGAGCCTGGGGGGAGGGGCTGCACTCTGTCCACTCGCCCCTTTCCCTGAGTCCCACCTCCCAACGGGAGAGCAGCCACATGGAGAGTATTTTTTAAATCCCCAAATTGGAACATGTGGCCTAACACAGGGCTTTATTGCATTTTTTTTTCCTTCTTCTAGTTTTCAGTTTTTATTGATAGGAAAAGTCCCTTAGGGACAAACACAGAGTCACATTTTGCTCCCTTTGTTTAAATCTTGGACACAGAATAAAGCTGGTGAAGAGAAGGCTGGGAGGGGCAGGGCACCCTCAGGGTGGCCTTGGGTTGGTTGGCTGGCTTCACAGAACTTTTCCTCTGTCCCTGCAGGTGTGTCCATGGGAACTGCGTGCCCCTCGATGCTCTGTCCTACAGCTGCCAGTGCCAGGATGGGTACTCGGGGGCCCTGTGCAGCCAGGCTGGGGCTCCAGCAGACCCCTGTGGGGGGCTGCGGTGCCTGCATGGCCACTGCCAGGCCTCGGCCACCAAGGGCTCACACTGTGTGTGTGACCCGGGCTTTTCAGGCGAGCTGTGCGAGCAAGGTCAGGGCCCCCACTCCTGACATGTCCTCCCCAGGGCCCCTCCCCAAACTTGCTTTAGCAACTTAACTTTCTCTTCCTCCCTGTGTACCCCTCACCCTCCTTCATTCTGGGACACCATTGGACTTCGGTGCCCCCACCCCCTGGACACTGGGCCCCCCCTCAGACAGATGCCCTACCCCTCCCTAGACCCAGCTTGCCCTGCGGTCCCCTTATCTGGCTAACTGCCCTTTCTGGCTGGCGGCTCTCCTAACAATTCCTGGCCCGTCACCTGGGGCGCTGGAACGCAGCAGTGTCTGAGGGTTGGGCCTCCTTACCAGGCCCGGTTTGGCACCCCTTGACCAAGGAGCTTACGCTGGAATCCAGACTCTGTTGAGGCCAAAAAAAACCAAAACCGAGGCCACGCTGGGGGAAATCTAGAGTATTTAGAGCAGGCAGCTTACCAGTCCCCCAGCCGCACCCTCTCCAAGCCCGAGTTGGAGTTCCTTTTACAACGTATTGCCTCGCAGGCCTCCAGCCTCTTCTTGCACACCTCTGTAACGGGCCCCCCCCTTCCCTGGAGCCCTGCAGCTAGAAAGTTCTTCCTTCACACCGCCCGCCCCCTGTGCCCCCGGAGAAGCCGGTGCATGTGCATGCTGGGCAGGATCGCGGGGCAGTAGGCGGGTCTGAGAGCATGGAGGACCCGCCCACGTACGCTGCCCACCTCCTCCTCCTGCCCTCCGCCGGAGTACCCTGAGGCTTTCTCTTGGTATCTGTCCCATCCAGAGTCCAAGTGCCGGGGGGACCCTGTCCGGGACTTTCACCAGGTCCAGAGGGGCTATGCCATCTGCCAGACCACGCGCCCGCTGTCGTGGGTCGAGTGCCGGGGCGCGTGCCCGGGCAAGGGCTGCTGCCAGGGCCTGCGGCTGAAGCGGAGGAAGTTCACTTTTGAGTGCAGCGACGGGACCTCTTTTGCCGAGGAGGTGGAGAAGCCCACCAAGTGTGGCTGTGCCCTCTGCGTGTAGCCCCGGAGGGACGGGGATGGGCGGGGGGGGGGCGGGCGAGGGGCGCGGCCGCGGCAGGGACCAAGCTGCCGGCAGCTGGGCTGGGGTGCGGGCCATCACCAGGGCAGCGCGGGCGGCGCGGGAGCCGGGCTGGGGGCACCGCCGAGGCCCTCGCCGGAGGGGTGAGGCCGCCCTCCCGGGCCGGGCGCAGCCTTTCTAAGGCAGACGTCGCCGCAGCTGGGGGCAGAGGGGGTGGGCGTGGCTCAGCTGCGGACTGCCTTCTCCGGAAGTGCCTTGCACAAATAGGCGCTTAATAAATATTTGTTGAATGAATGTGTGCGTGAGGTCAGGCCCAGAAGTGCAGAATGGTGACACCCCCTCCTTGCCCGCTACCTGGGTCTGGAGAAGGGAACTTGCCCCTCCCCACACCAGCCCCTTCCCTCTCGTCTGTGGCCCATAGTGACCTTACGAAGTCCCTGGCCCCCCTGCGGATAACCTTGAAGTACTCTCAGCCTGCCTGGGGCAACCAGCCTGGCTCTGGGCTCTTTGTGCTGCTGCCAGTGTCTCCTGGCTGGTCGTGAAGGGGCTTCTCCTTGCCCCCCCTTGCCCCCCCCCCACCCCAACTGGCAGTGTTGCAGCCACTACTGAGGAATGAGGCTGGGGAGGTGCTTCTTAGGACCAGGTCTCTGAATCCTAAAGTCGTCTTGTGACCACCGTAGCTTTGAGGGGGCTCATGTAGAGGAAACAGCCACTGAGATTGTTTGGAGATGGGGGTCCCACCAAAGAGGGCAGGAGGGATCTTGGTTCTAGCTGAGTAAACGTCACCAGCCTCCAGACACTAGCCAAGCAGAAGGGGTCCTGGCCCTAGGCTTCCCCAGCCACCAGCCAGCCACTAGCTGATGTCTCATTGGCGAGGGGTGGGACAGGGTGTGAGGGGCCAGGCTGTTTGACCAGGGAGGGATCTGGGCTCTGATTCCCAGGCACTGCAGACCAGCAGGGAGCAGTGGAAGGAGCAGCAGTCCAGGCAGCAGGAACCCTGGCCCCCTAGTCCACCTCCACTGGCTCTATCACTTTGGACAAACATCTTCCTTCCCCCTCCCCAGGCCTCAGTTTCCTTAGCTATAAAATGGACCAGTTGTGATGACTCAATATGTAGACTCTTCCACTGTGGTTCCAGGAGGGAGCCTGGAGAAGAATGAGTTAGAAGACCTATTTTCATTGATCACGTCAAGTACTTATGTGCCTAACCTGGGACTGGGTCTGGATACTATGGGTGTTCTGCCCCTACGGACAGATGTGAACTGATCAGAGGGCACAGGAGGGATAAGGATGCCTAGGAACAGAGTGGAGGGGATGGGGGCTCTGACCACAGACACAGCCAGGCTGCAGCTGCTCACCCAGGGTGTTTCCAAGGAAGGAGTCAATGTTTGAAGAGTTGCTGAATGCATGGGCATCTAACTACAAATGCTTCTCATCCATGCAGAATGGAAACAGAAAAAGATGATTTTTGAGCCTAAATAGTGAGCTGGCTGGAGGGGAGAAAGGTTGCAATCATCTTTCCCAAACGTCTCCCCCAGAGGGTGTGCCCCTAGGGGAGTTCTGGTGGGCAAGGGGGGTGGTCATGTCCCTTTCCCAGTTCCCTCCCTCTGCAAACAGAAGGCAGAGTTGGAGGGTGTGTTAGGGGTTGCAGTGGCGCTGTGCCTGTGCCTCCAGCAATGTGGGCTGAGGGGAGCCCTTGATGCCAACGGGGGTGGGCTTGAGCCTTCTGTGAGTGTGGGAGCCTAGTGTATTCCATGACAGCAGACCCAGGGCCAGTGAGTATGAGTCCTGGGAGCCCTGCCCTGCCCGACTGGGGAGATGTCCTCGTGGCTGGATCTGTCCTCCTCACGGGGCCAGGTTCTATTTTCTTGTAGCTCTGAGCAAGGCCACAGATACCTGCCCCTCTCTGTGGCCTGGTGTGTTGGGACAGCAGCCTGGGCCTCCCTCTCTCAGACTCTCCGGGCCACTGGGGGCCCCTGGAAAGGATCTAGCACCAGGCTGGATAGAGCAGAAAAGCTCCAGTGGCCCTTTCCTGAAGCAAAGGTGTTCTGGGACTCACCAATCCTGAGAAACGGACCTTCCCTTGTCCACCACCATCCCCCACTGCCCTGAAGAAGCAACTTCCCAGGGAGTTGAGGGGCACTGACTCAGAAGGCCCGACCTTCCTTACTCTGCACAAAGGGGAAAGGGCACCTGTGGACAGGTGACCGCTGCACAAAGGGGAAAGGGCACCTGTGGACAGGTGACCGCTGCCCAGAGTCCTGCATTCCCTCCCCATGTCCCCTCACCTAGTGCAATGGGGTTGGGAGGTGTGTTTGTTCCCAGGGAATGTGCCTGTAAGCTTGGTGCCATCCCATCCCATCCCCTCACCCCGGCACCCCCACATCCTAGCACAGCTCCACACTCAGTCCTCAGGTGAGTCAGAGGGTTGGGAACCACTGGGGGCTGAGAGAGCCTGTGCCCAGAACCAACTGTTCATCCAACTTAGCCACCAACCTGCAAGTTGCTAAGGAACTGCGCGCCAACACTCCCATTTCTATTCTGGTTCGCTGGCAGTCGGGAAGAAGGCTGCCATGAAACCATTCCTCTGAGAAACTCTCTCCGCATCTCACAACTGCTCTTGTAGAGATCTTCAGTTTGCTTTACGTCACCATGGGCTGTTTGCATTAAACACGCACCGAAGAGACACACGCGGGGAATTCCCCAGGGAGCTGGTGCTTTGGCAGCAGCCCATGCCTGGGCTCCGGGGGAAGGTGTTGGGAACTTGAAAAGGCTGGACTTCGTCTTCTCTTTGCCTGCTGTTAGCCTAACCACGAAAAGTATCTCTTTATACAGAATACTTACAGATTCTAATATATATTTGTATTTCATTTTGTTATAGTATTTTTATATGTTAAAGGTCAACATCCAGTGTCTTGTTTTGATTTTCAGATGCTATGTGGTTGTGACGTTTTGTTTGGGGGTTTCTGTAGTCTTGTTTAAATCGACTCTTTTAAAAGAGACTGATTTAGAACAGGCCCTTGACGGAGCCACACTTGTCTTTTCCCTAGATGCAGTGTTGTTTTAGAACATGTTGGATATTGTCTGTTGTCTTCCACATGAACATGACATTGATTCACTCAGATTCTGCCTTGATCTCTTTTTCTCAACTAAGGACGAGCCTTGTGCTGCTGGCATTCGCTTTCCCAGGGCACAACGGTTTCTGTTCTGACCAGAGACCAGCCACCATCCAGAGATGGCTCCAAGATGCACCCATAGGACATCTGACCCTAGAACTCTCTGGTCCTCCTGAAGAAGGAGGGGGAGGCTGGGGGACAGTCCATCATAGCTCCCTTGGTATTGGTCGGTGTGAGGGCAGAGCCTGGCCCAGTACACACAGAGACGTGGGGAGGCCACTCATGCTCATTTCCTTTAGTGTTTGCTGTTACACCTATACTGTCTAAGTTCATGTACTGAGCCACACCCATATTTAACCTGGCTCATGGGGTTTCTGAGCATCAGGGCGACAGTTTAGAAAGCAGCGTGGCTTCTCAGATAGTCCTGTAAGATTAACCCGCCTGTTTCTAGAAAAAAATTTAGGATCAATGGAGAAAGGATGCAAACTTTCTTCTGTAGTGGTTCATTCCCACCTCACAGATTAGAAGACAGCATTCAGGAGTTTTGTAGGTCTGCAGAGTGCATGACCTGAGTGCTCAGGCGAGGCCAGGCCCTTGTAGACATTCCAGGCAAGGCCTCTACCGCAAAGGGGACCTGGCTGGCCCTTCTCTGACTTTCTTAGTAAACTAGGCCATGGTGAAGAAGGTCACACAAGCCACGCCTTAGCAGCAGCACAGTTAGCTTGAAAGCGGGCAGTGATGGCCACTGCTGTGCCTTCAAAGCAATTAGGTATTTGAGAATATAGAAGAGAAAATGGTTAAATAAGGTAGTAAATGCCAGTTTCTGGAGTCAGCCAAGTGGGCACATGCCCTCCTGGTCCATCACTTGTACTGCCACCTCTGACAAAGCAGCAGAGAGGTATTTCCCTAACTGTAAAGAAAAACAATGGTAAACAGCAACTGGCAGTTGGGGGCTCTCATGACCTGAAGGGTATTCTCCAATCTACTGACCTCTAGCTGATTCTTACCATGCATGAATTTTGTTAGATCTTTTTTAAAGTGAGAAATCTGAACCTTTATGTAAAAGCTTATAGTTTCTAAATACCTTTTTAAAAAAACAAATACTGGGCTAAACACATCTGTGAGCCACCAGTTTGCACCCACTGAGTTAAATAAGTGGCAGAGACTGCTACTGGAAACCCTGGTGGCATAGTGGTTAAGTGCTATGGCTGCTAACCAAGAGGTCAGCAGTTCAAATCCGCCAGGCGCTCCTTTGAAACTCTATGGGGCAGTTCTACTCCCACCCCCACCGCTCCCTCCCCAGGCTAAGGCAATGGGCACAGTGGGGCTTCGTTGGAGGTGAGGGCTATAGAAGGAATGCCCAGACTTCCAAAGGGCCAGCCAGTCTGATTACTTAGAGTTGCCAAGATTTCCCAAGTTTGGTGATAATGCATCCCCACACCTCCTACCCAAAGCCCTCAGAGTTAATTCTAGAGATGCCCTTACTTCCAGTGGTTCAGTTTGTGCCTCTTAGGTCAATATCCTAGTTATTTTTACCACAGGATGAATATTGGAGGAAAAAGGTCTGTCTTAACAATGAAAATGTCTAATCTGGAACTAGGTAATTTTCCAAATTTAAATGAAGAAGGAGTGCGCTGGCTTTGTCAACTGGTGGGTTACTTTTACCAGATGTAGTTCTGTATGTCAACGGCCACTGTCAGATGAACTTGTTAATGAAATCATAGCTAATTCCACAGAGATCACTGGCCCCTTGAATCCTTAAACAGACTCACCTCAAGCTGTGTTGAAGAAAGAACATAATGGAACAGGTCATGAGGTTAGCAAAGGGAAGGGCTTTCTCCCAACTTCCTGCTGTACCCCAGCATGGGCTATAGAGAGCTGGGGCAGCCCTTGCCTGAAGTCAGGAGCTTGAGCTCAATTGCTCCCCACCTCTTAGGATGAAGCACTGGCATCTTTCTAACCCTGCCATGGGAACTCCCAAGGAGTTATTCGTTGTGTTTTCTTATCCCTGAACTCAGGCATAAATCACAAAGTGGCCAAAAATTTAGTAAACGATGTTTCTTTAAATCCCAACACGGTGGTTGAGATAGAAGGATTAAGAATTATTGTTTTTTGGTTCCTCCTGGCAACTCACCAACTTTGCTGTTGGCTGTGAGTAGAATGCTGGGCCTCAGTGCACTCTGAACCCTCTCCAGTGATTACACAAACACACTTTAATATCAAAGAAGTTTAATATGCTGCAATAAAATAAGCGCCTTGAAAAAGCTCATGGAATAGATGTCAATGTTAGATAAATCCCTCCCACACGTCCTCTAGTTCCGTACCCCATCCCTCAAAATCATACAAGAAAATCTGAAACAACAAAGGAAATCCTATCAAGCTTGGATTTCAGCAAGGGCCCCTTTCCCAATAACAAGAACACAGCTTCCTATATGGCCTAATAGGAAAGTAAAACACAAAAGCACAAAAAGTCCACAAGATTTCAATATTTAAGAGACTTGGTACATATTCAAAGTTAAAATAACTCCAAGTTTTATAGCTATACATATCGTTTTAAAGCAACTTAATATATTTTAAAATTTCATATATACACTCTCAAAGGTTCTTCAGGTGAGGTATGTAAACATTGTCTAATGAAAATTTTTCAATGTTTCAAACCAACAAATTCACAGCATACATTGAATTTTCATCCACTTAAAGACACAGTATCTTCCTACACTCACTAACATAGTGGAAATCCAGGCCCAAGAGATACGCGCTGATTTTCCCAATCACCAATTTGTAGAATTGCTCATTTCACTGTTTTGGAAAGACACCTGCACACAAGTCAGGAGCACACGCTTGGTACCAGGAAGCAGCAAGGTCCTCCGGAGGCCCTGCCCTTGGGCATCTGGATCACTGGCTACGACTCACAAGACAGCAAAAAGGAGCACATCTCAACAACTACGAGATTGACCTCAGCAATGACAACACTGGGAGGAACCAGAAAGACTTTAAAGGAACGGTAGAGATTCATTTTAGAGCTCCCTGAATCCACAGCTGGATCAGCAGCCCCACCCTAAACTCATTCTGAAGGGTCACGGCCTAAAAAGAATAAAAATTCCACACGGCACCTGAGCTTCAGTTAAATTGCATGGGCCTCCTATGACCCCTGGCCCCTCAAAGGCATTTACCGCAGCCTAAATTAGGGCCCTGGGCTGTGCTTTTCATACAGGTTGGGGTTGAATTTCTTAATATCATAATGCATACGGGAAAATAATGCCATGAGTTCACAAAGGCGGCCAATGCCAGCACAAAGGCGCCGGCCAATGACCTTGGAGGAGCTCAATTTTGAAAACTACTTGTTCCCTGAGGGTAAACAGCAGGCTTCTATTGAGATTAAGTGAGGCTAATAGGGGGATTATTTATTACAAGGTAGTAAGACTTGGAGAGCCTCAGGCCATAATTCTATTTTACCCCCATGTAATTAATCTATAATGCTCCCTCCCCACCCCCGCCCCCCGCCACCACAAGTAGTCACCTCCCCAGTGATACAATATAGGTCAATTTCTTTCCTGTTGCTTGTTTTCAGGCTCAGCAAAGGAAAGTTTTATCCTAATGCATCCACTTCAGTCTAAAAAACACTAGCAAAAAATTCCAAACGCCATCATAAATACAAAAGAGAAGACATATTTCAAAAGCCTAAAAAACTACATTACTCCTATTCATGGTTATCTGGGTGTGGGGTATTTATTTTTCACAAAGTTTAGGACGGTCACAAGGAGAGGCTGCTAAACTGCTTAGAAATCTGTTGAACTGGACACGCTGGGAGGCATGGAGGAGTGACTGCACGCTTTATACTGACCTAAATGGTTTAACCCCAGACATCAAGGGGGCTTTAGGCATTTCAAATGCAGGCACAGAGCAGTTTATAGGAAATGGGATGCTTTTAAAGGTAGGCCAAATATAGCCTCAGGACGTTTAATAGGCCATTTCAATTTTTAATGTAGAATGTTCCTAAATTTACACTATAGCCAGCTGATCTCTGCCTCAACTAGATTCTGAAAACCCTACACATTCATGGAAAATTGCTGATTTTCCAGTGGCTCTGCCCAATTTTTGACGTGTCTGGGGCTGGCAGATTTCTCATCCATTGCTAGATTTTTATGATGTGAAGCAGCGTGCAGACAAACAGAAGCAATAATTCAAGTACAGCAACCTCTCCAGCAAAGGCAAGAGGTCTTAGCAAGAGCTGTTCTATCCCCACCCCATCCTCTGAGACAAGGGCCAATGGGGACCCCAGAATAAATGTTATTACCTAGGATCTTATTGCTTATGGGCAACACATCAGAAAGAACACCTGGGAATCTGCTCTGCAGATCTGGGTACTGACCACTGACCAGTTTATCGTACAAATGTATATATATAATATATAACATAACCAGATGAGAAGAGGGGGCAGTTAAAGCTTGGATTGGATGTAACATTACAGATCAAACACCCCAAACAGCTCTCAACCTGCTGGTTTTTGTTCTTTCTCATGTGTGAACTGCATTATGAAAAGCAAGTCCACTGCTCAAAATATATTCTTCTACAATACTACAATGCAAACCAACATCACTCGGAACATCTGTATACGGCACATGTAATAAATATTAAAAAAAAAAAACTATTTACAACATTACTTCTTGTGAACATTTAGATGAGAGCAAAATCTATTTCTTCCTGCAAAGTTTAAAAAAGTTTTGACTTTCTAGTTCAGTGCTAAATTCCCTGGCACCTAGTTATCCATTCACATTTCACCTTAAATCAGATTTTCTTACAAAGAGTATCTTAGAAAAAAAACATTCTCCAGCATTACTGTTCAAGTGTCCTCCTCATTTGTTTAGAAAAGACAAAAGGAGGCCATAAGGAAATACGCAAATTATGGTTCAAGTGGATGACAAAAATCCCTGCATGCCCGCGGTCCTAAAGCTGCCTGCAGACCTGGAGTTACAGATCTCCAGCCAGCCAGCCAGACAGAAGGAGATCATGACTCAGCCAGGGGAGCCCAGGAATGGGGCAGGGGAGGAGGAACACCACCACAGAACATTGGTTCCATTACATCTAGGGGTGCTCTGAAATGCAGACCAGGACTCCTGAGAAGTGAAGCTGAACACATCTTACAACAGATGGTCTCGTTCTGTAACCACTGGTTACAGGTGGGAATGGCCAACATCTGCTTGCTGAGACAAGGAGGAAGAGGAGGAGAAGGAGAGCTGAGATGCTCATGAGTACTGTCAAGGTGTGGAAAGTACCATGCTTATCTTCTATGGTTAAAGAGTAGACAGGGGTCATTCACAAACATGAGACTAGGAATAAATCTTAATGCTTTCTTTAGGCAACCAGTGGTTTCTTCATATCCCACAGGTGTGGGTTTGGATTTCCTTGTGGCTACAACTAAGGCTCGTTTCTCTCCTCAGGCCGTTGAACTGTGCAGTTGAATGTATCACCCGTTTAAGCGAGAAGTTGCCGCTGCCTGAGGCAGCCCCGATGCCATGCCCGGCACAGGCCATACTCATTGTGGGAGTCCCACTTTGTTCTGGGATGGGGTGACTGCTGCATCTGCCCAAGTACAGTGAGGGTTTCAAGGCTCCACCCTTCTTCCTTCACTGAGCTGTTTAGGATTCAGTGGAGGAGCATGGTAGTTGAGGAGGATGGGTGGTTAGAAAGAACAGTTTTTTAGAAAGCCCTTTTGACAGTTAATTTTTTTTTTGTTACAATAAATACTTTCTATAGAAGCATTTGTACAGGAAAATATCACTATTTACACAGTGAAATAAACTCCACAGTGCTGTGTATAAATATGTTATATATGTGTATTTCAAACAATAATCACTAACACAGTCTCCTAGAACTATTAAGAACACAGAAACCACTGGCGAAACCAATACCCTTAAACTACAGTGGCTCTAAAAATAATCCCTACCTGTGGTATAAATACACAAAATTCTGCAAATCTTGTTTGTACAGCATCTTTTCCACAAACTAGCTCCCAAATACTATAGCTTCAGCTACAGAATATCATGAGGTCACAGAAAAACAACTGGGGTTTAAAAAAAGTATGATAAATTGACCAGAATTTGGACCCAATGGCTAAATACTGGAAGGAAAAAAGTGATGAAGACAGAAATGCTTCAAATACAACACGTATGTGTTCACTTGGGAGGTGGGAGACTGTACCAGAGAATATGCCTCCTAGAAGTGGGCTGGTGGCAAGAGCAAAGTGTGAGGGAAGAGCAAGGGTAAGACTCAAGGGTGGCTCCTCAAAATGAGGAGGCGAGCCAGGCTGGTCAGGATCGGGCTTCCCTGGCCAGGCCAGAGAGCCCTGACTTCTTCGGTCTAATGCTGCTGGTGTGCTGATGAGGTGCCATCAATATGCTGGTATTTTTAAGAGAACCGAGAATACGTGGTTTGGATCCGAGGTGCAACAGGTTCAACCTAAGACCAGCCATATATGTTCAAAAGTAATGCCCAAAGCTTGGGGAGGATGAACTTAAAATACACTAGATACGAAAGAGAAGCGGAGGGCTTGAGGAGGAAAACTAACGCACTCTGTGCTTGCAGAGAGAGACACTATTCTAGGCTTAGGTTCATTAGTAAATTCTATGTGTTGAGTGCTGTTGTAGTGGAATGTCAAGTTCATCCTGATTCATAAAAATGAAGACAACTGTGCTTTTATTTTAAAAGATTTTGTACTTAGTTTTAACCATATATTCTAGTAGATATGATCATATGTTCACAACTCATCAGTAATATTCAGCTGGCAAAGGGGATATTTTTTCTTTGTTTCTTTTAAAGCACAAGCATTATTCAGGACTAACATGCCACAGCAGCTGTGTGCTGATATGAACAGACAAGAAACCCTAAAATCTAAAAGGAAGGAAATGCTGCAATGCTGCACTACTTGCAAAAGTAAATTTGCATAGTTGTACATACAATTTGATCTTGAATAGTATACTGCAAAGCTCAGCAAGCTTTCTGGGAAGGGCCAGAAAGTATTTTAGATAGTTTGGGCCACATATCATCTCTGTCACATATTCTGTAATATATACAACCCTTTTAAAAAAAGTAAAATCCATTCTTCTGACCCCTGGCATATTATAAAGCCATAAGCACCCAGTTCTCCTTTTAAAACAGGCAGTCTACACTTTCAGGTGGCTTGGCTTCTAAGTTCCCCATGTTAAGTAGAACGGGCCCAGATATGTCTGTGCTTGCCAGGTGAGTGACCGCACAACTGTCCCTGTGAAGGCTGAAGCAAAGGGTTTCTCCTGAGCACTAAGCAAAAGCCACCGAGGCTCTGGGAAAAGGAAGACCAGACAGGGTAGGTAATGGAAGGAACTGACCAGCTCTGGCCCAGTTCCAAGGGCAAAGGCATGAACAAGGACGCCCTCGGCAAAGTGCCCAGGGTGGTTCCCGGGCCCCCAGTACAGCACAGCAAAGCCCCAAGTTGGGGAAGTATCAGAGGGTGCTGGGTTTCTCCCTGGGTATGCTTATCTTTAGAAGAAAGAGGTCAGATCCTTGAGTCTTCCAATCAGCCCACAGTAGAATACCGAAGTCTGTTCTGGCATCTCAAGGGATGAATTATATTAAAAGGCTTACTATAATTCTGCTTGTTTTAAATAATCTTTTTTCTTCCTTTTTTCCCGAAAAGGATTTGGGAGCAAGCATGGGGAAGAGTACTGCTAGGAGGTGAGACTGCCTTGTCAATGTGATATATATACACATGATTTAATACCAAAAACAAAAAAAAAGATAAAAATCCCAGTATTTCAGTGTATTTCAAGCCATAAGACACAAAATTAATAGCGAAGAACTAAAAAAAAAAAAAGACAATTAGTTGTTTCAAAACAATTGAAACAGTCATTGCTTTGGGTCCACTGACTAAATTCTTTTCACTGACATGACATTCAACTTCATACTGAAAATTAGCACAGAAACTTATCCTTGAGTTTTGGGGACAGGGAAGACTAAAACCTTGGAAGCTGATTGGATTTGATCTAAAGATGTAATCCACAACTTCTCAGTCACGCTCAGGTTATAGCACGTTCCAATTTTCTATCGATTTATTTAAAGCACTTCAAGCTTATTTTTCGACTTACCTTTAATAAAATTACTTTGAAACAATAGTATGTGACTGAAAAAATTGTCAGTATCAACACATTTTATTTTCCTAGAAACTGGCCAAAAATATTACATAAGAATAAACAATGCTTTGGGTTGATCTTTGTTTCCACCTTATGAAAAGACTTTTTTCCATATCTAAATGTGAGAGTCAGAGGAGTAAAAGTCAAACTAAAGTAGACTAATTTTAAAAGAAAATCTTGGCTTCCTTTAGTAATAAACAAGAAATGAAACCAGAGTCAGCTATGTAAGAGGCCTAGGCCACGTTTTAGATTTCAGAGTGTCTATTTGTTCATGAGTTCTAGCTCTATAGGCTAAAGGTGGTCTCGTTGGCTACTGCGATGCTGATTTTAAGAAGGAAGATGGGACACTAAAGTAGCTCAAGTTTAAGGGGATGGTAGTTGATGTGCTGTATCAATATAATATGCCTCCTTTGTAGCAAGCAGAAATAAAGAAATGTAAAAGAATAAAATTATGATAAGGAAGAAGAAAGAAAAGGACAGTGAGGAAAAGAGGCAGAAAGAAAGAGAAGATAAATCAGGGAAGATTAAGTCCTGAAATAGGATTATTTTCTCAAGCATGGGTCAGCAAACTTTTTCTTAAAGTCCAGGTGGTAAATTCTTTAGGCTTTGTGGGTTGTATGGTCTCTAATGCACCTATTCAACTCTGCCCTTGTAGTGTGAAAGCAACCATAGGCAATCCATGAACAAATGGGCATGGCTATATTCCAATAAAATCTCATTTACAAAAACGAGCCGCCAGCCCATGGTTTGCAGACCCTTGATTTATCTATCATCTGTAGGCCACAGGTAGCCTGCAAGGGTTGACTAAAATCAAAAAGAACTGGTACAGCTCCCCAGGCTAATGACCAGCACCTTGGGATATTCCCAAGTCTCCCAGCCAGTCCAGTCCCAGGTATTGTGACAAGACACCAGACTTGCTGGTGGTGATGCTATAAAGCATCACCAGCTTGCATCACATGGCATGCTGTCCTTTCCTATGTGGCTGTTAGGTCCACTAATCAGTAGGAATGTTGCCCATAAATGAGAGTGACAGCTTCAGCTCTCAGCACAGAATCCATCACAGGGCAGGAAAGAGGCCGCTAGAATAAGTGAAAACATTGATTCAAAGCAGGGCTCCAAACTGGTTCATTCTGGTTGGAACCCCTGCTGAGAATTTTCATTTCTACCCCGGATATACTGAATCAGCATCTACATTTTAACAAAATTCCCAGATGATTCTTATGTATAATAAATTTTGAAAACCACTGCTCTGCTAGTGGTTCTCAGAATCGGTTCCTAACCAGCAGCATTGGCATTGCCTGGGAACTTGTTAGAGATGCAATTTCTCAGCAGGGGTTCGAAACAGAAGGAACAGGTTCCAAGACCTGATTCAAAGTAACTGTCTTTAAGTGATGCCTTTTACTGATGACCTATCTGAACAGTGAGAAACTCACCTGGACAGTACGTGACATATAAAGGATCCCATTAGAAAGCACCACAGATATACAGGGATGACTAGCTACACATCTTCTACCCATACTATTATGTGGACAACAAGGCATGAACCTACAGTGTAAGATTTTAAGATAAGGCTTGTGTAGAAGTCTTTAATGCATTACAGACACAACAGAATTGGCCTAGCTAAGGAACCGAGGGACCAGCGATTGCTGATCAACACACACTCCTAACATTCTTATACATGGGAAGCTTCAAAAGCAGAACAAAGATTCATGGCCTTCCTGTTGCCCTGGGAGATTGCTACATGTCTGAGGAAGTGGTAGGGTCAAGGCCCTGGACCCTGCCAGAGAGGCTGTCTCCATGTTGTCCTCCTACACCAGGGAGCTTCAGGGGATAGAAAATGGGTCTCAGGAAGAGGGCCTACTTCCCAGGCAACTCTCAATCCCTTTGGAAGTTCAGAGGGGAGACCAGTGTTCTTTGGCCATCAATTTTGCTCCAACGCTGGGGCAGTTGCTACACTATGTACAGTCCCAGGAGCAGAATTCAACTTCTGATTTGGAACCTGGAGTGAGGGGCAGACTGCCTGTGGGTCTGGTGGCAAGCCATACTGTGAAAATGGCCACAGGAAAGAGGGCTTTGCAAAGGAGGAAAAACAAGGTGAGACTTCAGTCAGTGCCAAGCCCGAGATTTGGAGGTGTCTGGGTGACAGATTTGCCAGTATTTGCTGTAGGTGTACAAAGACCTTGCAGAGGAGGTCCTTGAGAGTTGTTTTCGTTTTTTTTTTTTTCCCTTTCTTCTATTAGCAAAATTATCTGTGTCAGTCAGAATGAGATTCAACAAATATAAAAACAATCCTTAACTTTTAAGTGTCCGAATTATGCAGAAAGTCAGTCTATTTAAACATAGATACTATTATAAAGCAAAAGTTGATTTTAAAGATGATCCATTGCATTGTTAGGTGTGTAAAATACCTTTTCTCAAATGCAGTCTAGAATGACAGAGAAGGTGATTACCTTAAAGTAAGCTGCTGCTTTTTTTTTTTGAAAAGGAACTTAGAAAAGTAATGGAATGAATTAAAAACCTAGAACTGGAAAATGCCACCCACTTACTGCTTCACACCTCTCCCTACCATAATCCAAGCACCCTTACAAGGTAGTTTGTGTGTGGTCAGAGGGCACTGCAAACGTAGGTACAGAAATCAGCACACGCGACATCCACAAACATCAGATGTTTCAGTCCCACGAAAACAATATCCAGTGACAACTATATGGGAAGATATATTTTTTAAACTCTAAATCCATTGTTTTTTAGATTAAATGAACCTATTCAAAACATATTAATGCTTCTGTGCAAGTTAATGCTGAGAAAGCGTTGCCAACATACACACTCAGCAGTTTCATTATTATAGGTAGCTCTTGAATGGCTAAAGTCAAAGATACTAAAAAGGAAAAAAGAAAAGGCTCATGGGAGAGAGGAGATTTAAAAAAAAAATCAGGGCTTCACTGAAGATCGTAAGCTTCACTATCTATAAAATTCAACCCAAAAATTTCATTTTCCCATGGATCAAATGCTTTTTTCCAGTCCTATCCAATCATCAGAAGTTTTCACTATATACAACAAACCTTTAATAGAATGTGTAGAAGGCCCATTTTATCATGATTTGAATGAACTAATGCATTAAAAAAAAAAAAAAGTCCATCTGGGTTTATCTAAAGATACCGGAAACAACCTAAATGGAAAACTTTTAATGCAAAGGAGAAGGCAGCGGCTGTTCACACAGGCCTGTTTTGGTGACAGGCCATGTTACAAAGAAGCTGGTGGAAGATTTAACAACCAACCCTTTTTTGTAGAGTGGCCCAGTGGGAATGCCAGGTACACGCTGCTATGGGCAATAATGGAGCAAGGTTACAGGCACCGAATTAGAGCCAAGACGCCTGCATCAGGTTCATTTGGGGAAAGAAAGCAACATCAGTTACAAATACTGCAGCTCTCAAGTCTGAGTCATGGAGCAGGGCTTGACATGATGCGGACAGGCATGGTACTCACAAGCATTTTACTTCCAGTAAGGTGCTAACCAATCCGAACGGACAGCCGCTCTAAACAAGTACACTCACATTGAAGCACGCAGCTGAACGCCGGCTCTGGGTATAGGGTGTGTGGGGGCTCAATCTGAGATTGTTGTTTCTGCTTCCTCCAACTGCAAGACTGCTTTGACCTTTACAGAAGTCTGCATTTAGACTTTTCTGGGTCTGGTGCCAAAGGTATGGGGATGCTCAGAGAAACACTGGGCCACATCTAAGCCACCTGGTCTATGCTATTATCCAGCTCATGGACACCCTGGCACACTGCATGGGGAAGAAAGAATTTTACTGTAAAACTGGGACTGGGAGACATTTGTGGCTGATAACCACATGCAAATGCACCCAAATACCCATGGACGCACACACTATTAAACTTTTCTATTACTGGAAATAACTTTTTGGGTTTCTCTGAACATGGAAGTAAGGATCAGTATAATAGTCGCTCTCATCCGAATCATCAAATTACAGCTACAAGATGGGGGAGGGGGGAAAACCTAGATTTTGTTTTTCAAAAGTTGTATGAAAACCTTGTTAGCGTGCTAGCAAGCTTGCAAGGCCAAACTTTGAAGTGGATGGTTAAGAATCAGGAACACAGTTTGGGGATGCAAATAATTCTTACAGATCATAAATATTAACACCCGTGACACACCTGTTGTCCCATGGTTACGTAATTTAGAATATGACAAAATGACAAAAGATCAAAGGTGAGAGGAGTGCTCAACAATGAATATGGTTTTTTAAAAGGGGGGCAACAGAAATATTAATCTTTTATAACACCTACAAATCCCCTCTGCACTCTCCATATACCATAAAGATGATTTGGTTTAGCTTTCAAATATCACTGAAACAAACAAACAAATAAGGTAGAGAGGGAAGTTTACTGCTGGGGTTTGCAAAGAGTAGCATCCATTCATGTATAGATGCGGCAGGGTGGCTGCTGAAAAGCTACTTTTATGTGTATGAGGGTGGTTTTCTCGGCTACAGTACAAGTGCTTGTGCATCAAGTATAAAATACAAGCCTTTAATCACATAGATCAGCTTTTTAGCTTTTGTAAATTTAAAAACAAAAAGGATAAATAAGGCACTGTACTTTTAAAAACTAAAACTGCTTGGTTCCAAGTTTAAAACCCAAGGAACAACCAGAATATAATATATAACTTCCCTTACTCAGCCTCAGAGAAAGACTCTGCAAGTTCCCTTCTCCATCTGAGACGTATTTTCTGACACCTCAAATTGGGGTGTTCTCCATTAGCTGCAGGTTTGAAAGGCTTGATAAGCTTATAAAAGCAGATTCAGTTAATGCAAAATAAAGGGTTACTTCTACGGAAGAGTTTTACTCTTGGCTGCCGTCCTTCAAATCACTTTGCATCCAGCCGTCTCCGCTTGCTGTGGACAGAGTCCAGCTTTGCCTTCAGCTTGCGCTTTCTCTGGGCAGCGCTGTTTTCTGGGCTTTTCGTCAAGGGTCTGGCCCGAGTCTTCCCGCTGCTCTGCTTCCTGTTCGTAGATTTCTGTGGCCTTGCAGAAGATTCACCTGCCCCTTTTTGCTTTGCAGGTTTAGTCAGTGTTTCTGAGACTGTAGGCTGGGTAGGTCTTTTGTTGGTATTCTCTTTTTCTTTCCTGGAGGGAAGGCAGCCCTTCGCAGCAGACTTTTTAGGGATCTTCACTTTATTTTCTTTCAAAGAGGTCTTTTTGGGCAGTTGGCCGATTTTGTCTTTTGTAGCTGGTTTCTTGGCAGCAGGGGCTTTGGTGGATCCATCACAATGTTTTTCTTTGCTGGCTTTCACCACCGGTCCCTTGTCCTTACTGGAGGGAAGAGACCGGTCCTGAGTGCTGCCTTCTGTTCTCTTTCTTTTATTCTGTACTTCTGTTTTAGGCAAGCTTTCAGGCATCTGCTTCCCTTTCCTTCCCTTCACTCCCTCGGTATTTTTGGGCTTGACAGGAAACCCATCTGCATCCACCTGCAGGGCAAGCTTGGGGGACATTAGTGGGTTGATGCACACACTCTTACGGCTCTGTTTATTTTCCACAGCCTCACCAAGTGAGCTTTCTATTTTCTCATCCTTGATCAAACGCTGCTGAGCTCTGAGCTTTCCTCGAATGTTGGAATATTTTCTAAGGATTCGGGTACTGGCTGGTGTAGGTGAGTTCATGGGAGGATGGCTATTTCTCTCTTCCTTGACTTCCTCTACGCTACCTTCAGAGTTAGGGCCGAGGCTGACATCACTGCCATCCTCTGGCTCCACTTGATCAGGATTCTCTCGAAATTTAGCCCAGAGCTTCTGTGTTTTCCAATTATTCCTAACAGGAGTAGCTCCAGGGAATTTCTTTAAGTGTTTTTTCAAGCGCTCAGCTTGTAGAGAGCTCGGATATAGGCTGGAAGGAGAGTATTTCTGTAGAGGATGTTTCACAGGGGGAGTGTCTCCTGGAAGACGAGTGTTGAGCTTCTTCACAATTACCAGAGATCGGGTTTCAGTTGTCTCTAAGAACCACTTACAAACATTAGATAATTTAAAGTTTGTCATAAACAGCATCTGAACAGGGGAAAACTTTTGAACTTCCAATGAACCCCTACATTTCCGTGACCTTTTCTTGCTTTTCCAAATCTCCTTCAGTTTATCTGACTTGTTCCTTACTCTTGGTGTTGGTTGTACTTCTTTCTCCAACTGGATCCAGCCCTTCTGAACTTTCATGTACTGGGCATTGAAGTTGGCAATAAGCTCTTGGCTCTCCTCCTCAGCACACCATTCCACAAACTTTGGTTGTTCATCTACCACTGTGTCCACATCATCCTCTTCTAAGGGATCTCTACTCTCTGAAGCTTCTTTTTCCTTCGGTGTTGAGTTTACTAGTGCAGCTTCCTTTTCTGAAGTCACTTTCGTAGTATCCAAGGAGTCCAGAGAATGGGCATGTCTTAGGTTGTAGGTTGAAGAGGTCAATCTTTTGGGCCTTGGTATCAACTTTGGTGGCATAGTAGCATTACCATTTCCACTACTTGACAACCCAAGTGAGCTAGATGGTGCATCATTATCATCATCTTTATGCTGGGGGTTTTCACTGTCTGCCTTACTTACAACCTCTTCTACCTCCTGTATAGGAATATGTCCTGGCTTCTCTTTTGATTGCCCTGGCTCCCTCTTACAGGGAATACTTTCAGAGGGAGCACGAGCATTTTTCACACTTAACTTAGACTGAACACAGATTTCTAGTCTCTCTCCTGGCAGGGGCTGGCCAACGGTGATTACAGGATCACTGCTGGGGAAAATCTCTCTTTTTTCCCCCTTGATTTCTTTTGCCAGCATGTTTTTAAAAGTCTGCCTGGTGATGATCCCACCTCCATCACCCTCCCGCTCAGCATCTTTCTCAGAGCGATTTTCATTGACATTTGTGTTGTCAGTGTCCTTCGGAGCTTTTGTATGGAAACTGCCTGTCTGAAAATCGTCAGGAGCTGTCCCACTAGGGTATCCTTCTTTTTTAGAACGTTTGGCAGTATAATTTTTAGAAACCTTGATCTCAGGACAAGCAGAAGAAGAATCTGAAATTTGATTTCTTAGGTACCTATCAGCAGAGGAAGAATCTGAAAGTTGACTTCTTAGGCACCTATCAGAGGCCTCAGGGAATTTTTTACCTTTTTTCTTCTTGTCCAAATTCTCTTCAGAACATTCAATGTTTTGATCACACATAACTTTTTCTGAAGGATGTCTGACATCACTTCCATCTTCTAATTTTCCTGTATCACCTGCTGCCTCACTTTCCTCAACTTCACTGGGGTTTTCATTAGTAAAAACACTGTTTTTCCTCAAGAGCAGGTGAGTATTGAGCTCCTGAGTGTCTTCAGTCTTGGCCCCAGGACTGATGCTTGTCTCAACGCTAGGACTGACGCTTGTCTCAACTCTAGGACTGACGCTTGTCTCGGCCTTAGGCCTGACATTTGTCTCAACCCCAGGACTGCCACTTGTCTGGGCCTCAGGACTGAAACTTGTCTCAACTCTTGGACTCATGCTTGTCTCGACCCCAGGACTGATGCTTGTTTCAACCCCAGGACTGATGCTTGTCTGGGCTTCAGGACTGGCGCTTGTCTCAACTCTTGTACTGATGCTTGTCTCAACCCTAGGACTGATGCTTGCCTTGGTCTTAGGACTCACATTTGTTTCAACCCCAGGACTGATGCTTGTCTCGACCGCAGGAACGACGCTTGTCTGGGCCTCAGGAGTGATGCTTCTCTCAGAGCCAGGAATGATGCTTGTCTCGGCCTCAGGACCGATGCTTGTCTGGGCCTCAGGAGTGACGCTTCTCTCAGAGCCAGGACTGACGCTTGTCTTGACACCAGGACTGACATTTGTCTCAGCCTTAGGACTGAAATTTGTCTCGGCCTTAGGAATGACGTTTGTCTCGGCCTCAGGAATGACATTTGCCTTGACCCCAGGACTGACGCTTGTCTCAACCCCAGGACTGACGCTTGTCTCAACCCCAGGACTGACGCTTGTCTCAATCCCAGGACTGACACTTGTCTGGGCCTCAGGAGTGACGCTTATCTCAGCACCAGGACTGATGCTTGTCTCGACCCCAGGACTGACGCTTGTCTGGGCCCCAGGACTGACGCTTGTCTGGGCCTCAGAACTGATCCTTTCATTGTGTTCAGCTTTTCCCAGACTCACAGGAGGCTCCAAGTCCACTGGGGGACTTTGATTTTCTGAGCACAGAGGACTTTCCTCTCTACTGACTATTTTAAGAGAAGAAAGAACTTCACTGCTTCCCTCAGAAATGCTCTCAGTAGAGGGAACCAAGTGACAGTCTTGGGGAGCACTCACCTCTTCTGTATCCAGTAGTTCAATGGGTTGTTGGTCTTGCTCGTGGGAAGATATACTACTTGCTGTGAAAGCTGAAACCGTGGAGCTGCCTTCTGGCATGTTCTCTTTAGGGAGGTGAGCAAGGAAAGGCCACACAAGGCTGGAGGCTATCATTTCCTTTGACTCAGCGGAAGTGCTTTGATTCAGTTTATCCACCATGCGGCAAGCCTCAGGCTCTTGAGATTCTTTTTCAGATGAAGTGTTTCTGTCTCCTTCTTTGAGGGAACTTATTTCCTTACTAGGTTCTTCAGGGCTGTCTTCTCTAGGAAGCTGCACATCTACTGTAGGTCTAGGGGCTGAAATTGTAAGGGTCTGTTTGGGAATAACTACTGCCTCTGATGCCAGTGTTGAGCAGCTTGCTTTTTCCTGGGAGTGTAAATTTCTGGCCAGTGTGCGAACAGTTGGCAGCTCACAACAGTCACCGTTGAAAAAGTATCCTCGAGTACTCTTTCTGGCTGTTTTCCGAGACGAAAATATAGATCTTTGATTTTCAAAGTGGCATTCTGTTATTGGTTGACTGATATAGACGACATCACACTGATTATCATAATCATTTATCCTCAACCCTGATGCCCTTTTACTTTTCCGAGCAGTCTTGACAGAGGTTGATATTGTCTTGGTTCGTGAATGTCCATTAGATGCTTTGTGTACAGCTGGCATGGGGCTGGGGGCTAACCAACCATCTTTGGAATGATCATACTGGCCCTTATCACTGGGATATGAATGGTAACCCACTTTATTTCTTCCTAGTGAGTGAAGATGGTTCTCTTGCTTTGGCCTTGCATCTTGTTCAGTTGCCTCTAAATCTTGGTGCAAAGGCATTTTTGAGCTACATTGTAAAGCATTCTCTTTGTCAGCAGTTCTAGGCAAGTTTCCCGCAAACCCTGAGTCCCAAGTCTCTTCTGATAAAGCTTTGACTGAATTTCTTTGAGGAACAATACAGCTGTTGCCCTCCTCACTGTTCTCAGCTGCCACTTTTACTGCAATTAGACTTTCTACTAATGCTGAGCTCTGCATACGGTCTTTACCATCCTCACATACTTTTGTATTTATGTCTTGCTTCTGTCCAGTGGTTTGCCCTTCCGTGTTTTTAGAGATGTGGTGGAAGTTTAATGAGGAAGAATTAGATGCAGTGAGGTATCCCAGAGTGGAACTATCCATTGAACTACCAGAATTAGGTTTAGTGGTTGGAAGTTGAGAGGAATCTTTCTGGACAATAGTCAAGGCATTCTCTGTTCCATCTACCAAGTTCGTCTCAGAAGGCAGCTCCTTAAGGTTCTGTTCTGTCAAGCGTAGAGAGCTGTGCAAGCCTGATGGGTCTATGAACAAATCTACAGAAGCAGGAGACTTCATATCGAGACACATAGCATCCTTTTCCTTATGTTTGGTGCTTAGCTGGCCACAGCCAGCACTGCAAGTAGATGTCTCCATTGCTGCAGAATCAGAACGTAGCAGATCCTCTGTGCCTGGCTGAGCTTCAGTGTACAAGTCGTTCAGAACACGAATGAACTGCTTCTGATGATGAGTGCACAGTTTGACCATAAACTTCTCCAGTGGGGACTTCGATTGATTGTTAGAATCTACTGCTATTGCCTCTGCTGAGTTCTCACTAGACAGACAAAGAGAAAGAAGGAATTAGTATGGTCATTTTCCAAAGAACCTTTTTACATTATGAAATTCACCTGATGTTATTTATATTATAAAGAGAGTGGGTACTCTGGCCAAAACTGCTTGTAAGTCTGCCCAGATACTTTTGATTCAACAAATAAGGAGTGCTTATCTAGTTAAAATGCAAGGCCAGCCTTGTTACATTTTCAATTTTTGGTGACAATATCCTTCATATTTTTAAATGGCCATTTAGAAATAATCTTTATCTTATAAAGAAAAGGTATCATTAAGGATAAAAAAAATTTTCAACATAAATTTTGGCTACACTATTTATTAACTCCAGTTGGTAAATGTATACTTTTGTTTTAGGCCTGGGTATTCCTGTTAAACAATCATTGGTTTATAAGTCTACAATACTGAAAAAATTCAAACATATTATATTACAAAACTTGGGTTGGAAGTACTTAGAGAACATATAGTTCTAAGATGGTTTCTCCACATGACCTATTGACTGGACTTATAATATTGCTAACAGTGATGGAGAAGTCTTTCTACCCCTTCCTTGGGTGTGGAGGAATAAAGATCAATTAACTTCACATTTCAGACACAGAACGATGGAATGAAAAGTTGATTCCTGATTCCTAGCTCTAAGTAAGGAAAAAGATATGAAATCGCATTGTAAATTATAAAACTCTGTCAATGCAAGATAGTATAATTATGTCTTCACTTAAGCCCCGCTTGTTACGGTCACCTAGACCTTCAATAAACATCTGACAGATTTCCACAGGAAGTCATTCTACATTAGGGAACCCTTTTCAATCATTTTCCATACTTTATCCAGGACAAACTCTTAGAGCTTAACCTGGACAGTGAAGACAGTGGGAAATGATAATACCAGATTCAAGACAGGCAATGAAAATTCCTGCTTAGAAAACGAAGGGTTTTCATGAGCTGCTTTGTACTTCTGGATTTCCGGGCTTTCCTTAGCCAATATAGTTGGAGTGCTCCAATTTCTTGAAGTTTATACAATTTCTGAATCTCTTTCTCTGGATTCTAATTCCTCAGAAGATCATTATCTGACTCTACACGTAAAGCGGCAGAGCACCAAGGGCAGCTTAATAAATGTGTGTAGAATAGACGTTGTTTGATAATATCTTCCACCTAATTCTCTGTTTCTTCAATATTTGACTTTTACCTTCTAGTCATGAAATGTCTTTATAGGAAGGCTTTCCCTAGATATTCCATTACACCTCCTTGTTGCCCTGCCTCTGGCCTCTGAAGCAGAGTGGTTATAGTAGAAAGAGCACACGTTGTGGAATATGAAAAACCTAGATTCCATTTCTAGCTCTGACATTTACTATATAAAGGATCTTAGACAAATTACTTAAATTTCTCTGAACCTTGGTTTCCTCATCTGAAATTGAGACCGAATACCAATATCTCAAAGGATTGTGTTGCAATGATTATATTACATAAATACATAAAGCACAAAACAGCAGCTGCTCAAACAATTTTTAAGACCAGGAGGTGAATAAAATTGCTGAAACATGTCTAAATACAAAGCAAAACAAAACCAAAACACTAATTGGTCACATCTGCTACTTAACCTAAACTGCTTTACAAGAGAAAAGGCTAGGGTATGTATCAGGTGATACCAACAGCATAACTGGTGTTATGCAAAGTTTGAACATGTTCAGTGGACAATGTAAGTTTTAAAAAGTGCCCATCTCAAAATGTTACGAAGTTTAAGGGGTACTTGAAGGGTAAACTTATTATCTAGAAAACTCACTTTTTTAAATTGTAAGAAAGCATTAATGCACATTCTTGATCTTTGGGTTATTTTTACTGAAGCCTCCTTGATTTGACTGACAATAACAGAACAGATATTTGTGCAAACTTTGCAGGTTTTCCTTTGCAGCAATCCTAACTGGTAGATGTGGGAGATACCCTACTAAGACCTCAAATAATTGTTTTGGCTAAGGCCACACTGCTACTAAGTGGCAGGACTACTCACCACTGTCTTGTGTACTGTATCCTGTAACACCAGTTATGCTGTTGGTATCACAATCATTATCAGGATCATTACCAGGATGTTTAGTTATTTTTGAAGTTTAGTTATTATTTTTACCATATTGAATTGAAATATATTGATTTTGGGGGCCATTCAATTAAGTAAACCTGACTGCCTAAATCCAAATATCTAGTGATATTCTGTATGTTATTAAAATCTTTCTGTCTTCTTATTGGCTTCCAAATAGTCAGCAGGTGTTTTTAGCAGCCCCACTTACACCTTTAGTAGAGTGCTTCTACTCTTCAACTGAGAAATCAGATCCCAGCTGCTAGAATGGTACTTTAGTAAAAATAAATGAATCAGAGTTTAAGGAACAGTTTTTTGAGTAAAGTACATGAATTTTCTAACAACTTTGGCTGCTTAGGGGCCTTTATTCCTTAGTTCATGGCTCTTGGATATGTTCCTGATATTTCTGAGGTAAGTGACTGCAAATAAGTAAAATATTACTGACTTATCAATGCATCAAATGATATACTCTACACGCATTTTAGCAAGACATAAAAAAGGCTGACAAAAGTCTGTGAGAAAGATGTTAAGAAATACCATGGCATCTTGTATTGTCACCTACAAGGGCTACCTAAATGCAGAAAAAAGCAAAGAGATAAATGGTTCTGTCTCATTCCAGAAGTGCGATCATCATCAAAAGTCTTGGAGAAAACCTTCTGGATGCTGTTTCATGCCTGTGGTTGTACTCCGGGAGCATGCGTTAGTGTTTGGGATTAACAATATGCTTGGAGATGAATGAAATCAAGGCATGTGCCTAGTAAGGGGTCAGAGAGCTCTGAAAAAAACTGAGGAAGTATATTCTTCCACAGCGATGCTTACATGGAGAGAAAAACTGAATAATTATTAATCCTCAGGAAGCTAAACAAACAAAAACCAAGTTAGTTGCTGTAGAGTTGATTCTGACTCATGGTGACCTCATGTGTGTCGGTGTAGAACTGCACTCCATAGGGCTCCATAGGGTTTTCAAAGACTGATTTTTTTGAAAGTATATCACCAGGCTTTTCTTCAGAGGTGCCTCTGGGTGGATTTGAACTACCAACCTTTCGGGTAGTAGTCAAGCACTTAAGTGTTTGCACCACCCAGGGACTGCAGGAAAACTAGGCAATGGTAATGTCCAACTTCCTTTATGATTTTGAAACTTGGATCTGCTGCTGTTCCACAGGTTTCAATAATTTTTAACAGTGCCTCAATATTTTAATCAGCCTCAATAAACATAAGGCTTCCCAAGGGCCAAGCAACCACTCCTAATCAATGACTGTGGCAATATGGCTCAACTAATCCCCAAGCACAGAAGAGAACAGACAACCACAGGTAGGGAGCTATCTGTTCCTTAGCATCGCAGCAAGCGAAGGTGGTTTCTTTAAAACTAAGGCACATTAAAGAAACATTCTTAGGACGCACTGAACTTTAATCTGGGATAATGTAATACAGCAGTTGGGTGCTGAAAAATGCTAGCATCAGAGAGGCGAACGCAGGCTACACCAACCTTAAGAAGCATGTAGAGCAATGGGTTCGGGAAACCCAGGAGATGAAGAGATTAAAACTGCAAATGGAACCTTCCTTGAAAGAAAGTGACATCAACAAACAACAGGGTCATTTGCACATGTGTTTTCCTAGTAAAAAAGGTGAGGGACAATGTACTGGTGAACCACAGGTCATCAGAGTAAGGTGTTAGGTGCTCTTATCAGCTATACCACTGGCCAACTCAAAACTATCCACACCTGCAGTGATTGTTCCCTTTCCTGAAATCCTAAACCACCATAATCTGTACAACCCATTGGCAAATATGGGGCCTTGTATCATTTGTATCTTTTATCGACTGAATTTGTCTTGTGCTTTGTCTTAGCTTCCAAGCAGTAAACTACTTGATTGTGGGTACGTAAGGGAAAGGGAGGCATCAAGGATGCTTCCTGGGTTTTCTTCCTGGGAAGCACCACTTACTGACAGCAACAGTGGTAGCGAAGCTGGTGGTTGGTGGTCATTGGAGTACGTATATGGCTGGTTGGTATCTGTCCTGTACATATTGCAGTTTGAGGTGCTTATAAGATTCTGATGTCTGGTAGGCAACTGGACATACAGGCATGAGTCCACCAGTAGGTTTGCTTGACTATGAGAGCCTTCACATTAATACTAACCTTTGACCAGGTGTCATTAAATGGCCCTGTATAATAACTAACTTTACAACTACAGTAATAAAATTACTTTTGACTGTGCCTCTAAATTATCTAGCTTCCTACCTTGTTTGATTTTCTCCAGAAATTTTCTCAAAAGGACCTAAGTTTAGATACATTTTAATTTCATATTATTTGAATAATTTTTTAAATTTCCTCAGTTCCTTGAAATTTTATTCTATTGCTTTTTTTTTTTCATGTTTAAAAAATGGGAGTTAGCCAGTTTTGTCTAAATTTTAAACAGTAGTCTTTACCTTTGATTCTAGCTATTTGATTTTTCCAATAGTCTAAGGTCGTTAACAGACTAAGTATAGCTTTTGCATTAATTTAGAATACCCACAGGTAGCAAGTAGGGAAACCAAAGAGAGATTTTCTGTCCTGCAGAACACTTATGTAACTCTACCTAAGAGGAAACACTATGTTTTGATTGAGTGATAACCGTTTGCATCATATTATCATCTCTGTCACACTTAAGATTTTTACCATCACCACAGACTTTGGAATCACTTCATTTTACGTTTCTTCCGCTCAACCAGGGGATTCTCTGTAATAGTTAAGTGAATTCACAATCAGAAATACTTGACCACCACCACTGAAGAGCAGTAAGACCACACGGACAGGTAAATGGGACAAGGGGCTATATAAGAAAAGATGGAAACCTGATTACCAACCACATGGATTACTTTTATCTCCTTGGTGAGAAATGGCCTGCATGACCTTGACCACTTTGTCTTTCTATCCCTAGCTTAATGCTGAATTTTTCAGGGTGTAGTAAAAGGATAAGATAATGCTCATAAAAATTTGAAAGGCACAGTGTAAGAATCATGTGTTGTTTCACAACCCTATCTTTAATGATTTACTCAGCGATATTTTTCTAGATTAGAGGGTAGGCACAGCTGAACTCACCTACTTAGTCAATACTGTAATACTTAAATTTCTGAAGGAAAGCATTCTTGTAGGTAATATAAATGGTGGATGGTCAATGCTTACGTTATCTTAGGGTAAAAGACAGACCAAATAGAGAACAGATGTGGCAGAAAACTGAAACAGCAAGTTTAAGAGTCTAGAATTTGGGAGTGGTAGGTGCAGATACACTCTCCAATATTTGTTGTCTCATTAACAGTAAGATTGCTGAGCAAATTCAGTGTCACTGATGATCAAAACACATTCTTTTTGACTGAAAAAGATCAACAGAGATATTGAGGATGTTTGCAGGGAGTTGTTCTTAGTAGCAGAAAAAGGCAACTCCAGGAAAACAGACAAGAGAAAGCTAGAGGCAATGCTCCAGAGATTACAGTTAAGAGTTGTACATTAATTTGGCTTCTTTAAATACAAGAAGACATGAAAACCCAACATCAGGCCTCCTGCAAGGTCTTGAGTTGTATTCTTTTGCTAGATAATAACCTGAAATTATGTTCCGTAATGTCCTCAGTTCTGGTCCTTTAACCACAGAAAAAATATAAGTATATTCAAGTGCCTGGATAAGTTGCCCAAGTCCTTGCTCTACACTCTGAAATGCACTGGCCCAGTTATTTCTCGCCTGTGCATCCTTAACACCTGGAAACACGGATATTCCAAGGGCGATGACGAAACTGTGAATATATATTGGAGAAGGTAGGCACGAAACGTGGAGAGATTTTTTCACAATCTAGAAAGCCAGGTGTAAGTTGTACCTCAAAACCATTGAACAACCATGTTTTCTTTCCACAGAAATGAACTAAGAGAAATGGTAAAAGCATACGTGAGACAGAAAAGTGAGAAAGTTAATAAAATCACAGAATGGAAAGTGACATAAAAAAATCAGGCAGTTTAATACCTGATGTCCAGGTGGTTGAACTCTGAATCATCCAAGGAGGCAATTCTCAAAATCTGGGTTAAGGAGAATTATCCCTCCTCAGAGATCAGAACCACGCAGAGTGGGGTGTGTGTGTAATCCAGGATGTACCTCTTCACCCTGCCTCAGTGACCCACTATTGCTGATGGCAGCATGGCTGTGTGTGGAGTGGAAAAATTTAAGAACTACTGATAAAAACAAAAGGCATCAAATCTCTTTGTAGTAGCTTTCTAAGTTTACTGTGTTCTTAACCAAGTTCACCAAAAGTAGAGAATAAAAGTTCATAAAATTATGAATTACTAATTGAAGTGGGGGGAAAAGGGAGGTGTTTCACAGGGAGCTTACTGGACGTGAAGCTACAGTTTGCTAGCTTTTCTGTACTGCAGGGCTTAGTATACCTGATAAGAGGCCGTTATTCAGAGTAGGTTTCCTAAAACAGTTTAAGGCTTGTATATTGTATTCAACATATCTCTTATTTCTCTTCACTTTAACCAGATTGTCAAATTAAATTACAATAAGAAACATACTATCAAGGAGATTATCACGTTCATTCTCTAGGCAAATGCACACAGAAAGTACAAATATAATCAGTAAGTTACTTGGTGAGCAAGAAGTCAGAGCAATGGGTTAGTTACATCACTAAGCACAATAGTCCAATACGTCCAACTCCTCTCTAGGAAGGTAATGGCCTCACAAAACAAGCACTTTTGCTATACTATTTACTTCTGAAAGTTTTTTTTTTTTTAAAGAAAGTAAAAATATAGTATGTTATTTGGTGAGCAAGAAGTCTGAGCAAGGGGTTACGTCACTAAGCACAATAGTCCAAAACCTTCATCCCCTCTCTAGGAAAGTAGTGGCCTCATAAACAAGAACTTTCACCACATTATTTACTTCTAAAAGTCCCCCCCACCCCACCAAATTGAGTTTTATTTCTAACTCTATCATCTCAAGTTAAGACTATGCCAGACCAAACATACCATACTTGGTGTTAACTAAAAATAAATAAATAAATAAATAAAAATGACAGGAGTTCAGAGGCTGTGGAAGGCATGGGGTTTTGGATAGGATGCCATAAATTTAAAAAATGGTAATAGTTCTTGGAAGTGAGGGAAGGGATATCCATAAGTGATATAACTAAATACTGATTTGGTGAGAATACAAACCGAAATTATTAATCTAATGAATATCGTAACTAAGAATGCTTAGAAAACACTTTGAAATAGATTTTAGGCAAAAAATAATTTCAGACAAAGAACACAGACCTCCTCCCTAGGCTGGTTTGAACTGAAAGAGTATCATGAGCCTTACTGAGTTATTGAAACCTTAACCAGGTTAAAAAGAGATCTGGATGTTAGAGACATAGCTGACATTTTAGAAGGTCTGGATTACATGTGAGTTCATGACAAGTCAGTGAAACTGGTCTATTTCACTTTTTGTTTTTGTATTTACTTCTTTTCCCCAAGTGGGATTAAAATCTATGTTGCTCTTTGGGGAAACTGCTCTTTAATTTTTAATTTAAATGACAGGGGCAATGATGAACTAGAAAATAACACTACTTATACACAACGCGCAGAGATGCTCATTTCCCAAGTGAGAGAAAATGCTCATCATGATCATTTCTTCATGATGATTCTTTAAAAGAGGATGAGGGAAGTAACACTGATCTCTGTTTAACACTCAAGTTTTGTAAGCTTGGCATCTAATTTCTTTACTGGTAATCATAATATAGATTTAAAGTAATATGTAGTTCTGTAACTGGTGTGCATCTATGTCTTATATAACTAGATTATAAATTCAAGGAGGCCAGAAACTTGTCTTATTGTCATTCTGTACCAAATGTAACAGAACTTATGGTAGACATAATAAAGGATCAATAAATACAGATAATGATGACCCAAGGGGTGTTTTGACATTCTCTTCCTAAAAAGCAGTATAAGTTTACTCAAGAGTCAAACTGAATTAATAGTTGAAATTTAGTTAAAACTGAATCTAAAGAAGTCCCTGGGTAGTGCAAATGGTTAACGTGCTCAGTTGCTAACTGAAAGGTTAGATGTTTGAGTCTACCCAGACGCGCCTTGGAAGAAAGTCCCAGTGATCTACTTTGCAAAAATCAGCCACTGAAAACCCTACAGAGCACAGTTCTACTCTGACACACATGCGATCACCACGAATCAGAGCTGGTAAAAAATCTCATTTTAATTCTAGACAGAGTCAGCATACCACAGGGACAATTACAATGGCTTGGAATCATGAGTATTAAAGGGCACCTCGTTGTGGGAGGAAGGACAAGTCCCTTCAACTCCCCAAGCTGTTTGTCACCTGAAAAATGAAAGAGAAATGAGACCAACAGTACTTCATCAGTGGGTTCATTACCCCCTGCCCACCCCTGTGGAACTTTTTGAGAATATATAACGTGTCTGAGCCTCACTCCCAGAAACTGATGCAGTGATCCAGTGTAATACAAGCACCTGTATTCTTAAAAAGTTGATTCTCATTGAGAATTATTAGATGACCCTGGAAACCCTGGTGGTGTAGTGCTTAAGTGCTACAGCTGCTAACCAAAAGGTCGGCCGTTTGAATCCAGCAGGTGGTCCTTGAAAACTCTATGGGGGCAGTTCTACTCTGTCCGATAGGGTCGCTGTGGGTCGGAATTGACTCAACAGCAATGGGTTTTTTTTTTTTTTTTCAAGGACCATTTATGCTTTAACATTCAAGGTAGAACCAGCCTGCACATAACAGAAATAGAAACTGTGAAGAACATATCTTAAAACTGGTCAGAATAAAATGAGACTGCCTTAAGCCAATTTTTGCAAAAGTATCATCCCATTCATAGTTCATCAGGAAAATTTAACAAAATGGACTTGTTTTAAATAAAAAGGTATCTATAAGGACATCTAGAACTTTTTTTTTGAAGAAAATACTGTAATGCAAAGGTGAGACCTAAGTTTTACTAACAGCAGTTCCCATTATTTAGTAAAGGGCTAAAAAGGGTTGCTACAGCAATTACAAACTTTTGAACAGACATAATTTATGTCTTTGTCTCACATTTAATAAAAAATTGCATTTTTAATAGATTCAAAGTTGAAAGGAGGCCGAAAAGCCATTCAGTCCAACACCCTCACTTTATAATAGAGTTTCTAGTACACCAAGTTGAAAGATAAATTTCAAGTATCAAATAATCCCTTGTCATCCCATACTGCTGGATCAAAGAAAGTTAGCAAAAAGTAAATTTAACATTTTAAAATCACTAGTCACTAAACAGTAGTAAAGTGTTCTTACATGCCTATAAAAATTCTAGACTCATAGGATTTAATACTTATGGATTTTGATACTATATCATAAACTGTTAATTATATACTTATCAAGCTTTTAAACAATGTTTTGAGAATATTTCTTTTCTACCAACTTCTGAAACAAGCCTGTCTACTCCAGTTATAAATGCAGTGTGATCATCACTTAACAACAAAAAGCCCAACAACTTGCAAGTAAGTTGAATACAATAAAAATCAGTATCAAAATGCTTACCTTTTGGAAGCAAATAATGATAGACACTCTGAATACAAGAACAGCTACCTACTCTATCAACTCAGGATATGGCAGAAAACTATGCTGTTTTCCATTCCATTTCCCTTATGCAGCTCTGTTTCTCTTATGTAATTTTCCTGATTCCTACACCTTGTTAAGGCGTAACAATCCCTGAATTAAGTCCAAAACATCAGACCAATCGGAGAAGAAAATTCTGGTTTAAAAGAAAGAAGTCCTTTCTTTTGAAGAGGTCATACAACTGAAGAGTGCAATATCACTAAGTATCAACTTGAAGATAAAACAAAACAAACAACAAAAAAACCCAAACCCAAACCTGTTGCCATTGAGTCGATTCCGACTCATAGCAACCCTATAGGGCAGAGTAGAACTGCCCCACAGGGTTTCCAGGGAGAGGCTGGTGGATTCGAACTTTCGACCTTTTGGTTAGCGGCCAAACGCTTAACCACTGTGCCAGCAGGGCTCCAAAACTTGAAGATAGGATCACTTAAAAAAGATTCATTTATGAGATACTAGATTATAATCCTATTACAATGATCTGGCCACCTGCTTTAACTGGGTAATAAGAAATCAAATAGTTGTAGCTTTGAAATTTAGAAAGAAATAATAATTGGGTTTCCAGAAAAATGTTCTATGAACATGTGGCAAAACTGAGTACAGGGAAATGAAGGCAACAAGCTTTAGTACCATCAAAAATTTTGATTTTATAAACATCAGACCAAATGACAGAAAGAGCAAAATAGCCAGGCTGCCTGAGGCAAAAAATATTGACTAAAACACCAGCTACCAATAATAGCATCATCTTTGAATATAAAAAATCATTAGAAAGGACCAAACATCATTTCAACCAGTCTATGGGTAATTTATGGGACACCCTGGTGGCTAGTGGTTAAATGCCATGACTGCTAACCAAAAGGTTGGCAGTTCAAATCCACCAGGTGTTCCTTGGAAACTCTACGGGGCAGTTCTACTCTGTCCTGGAGGGTGGCTTTGAGTCAGAGCTGACTCGACAGCAACCGTTTTTTTTTTTTTTTTAATGGGTGATTACATCACCAGCTTGAAAAAGCAGCTAAAATTTTTTCCTTGCGTTATTTCTAATCTGTATTACGATTCAGTTCTTCTTATTAACCACTTTACAACAGAAACCACTTCATACTCTGCAAGTTCTTTATACACCTAGTTTCTAAAAACCACAATATAAATGTTGAGCAAGATACAATACCCTGCCATTTCATTACGCTGTTGTTTATTTGTCTTGGTAAAAAGCAATACCAGCATTCTCACCAAAAGTCAGAATTACTGTAATAATCTTGAGATATTTTTGCTTTTATACTTATGCCTTTAAGAAAAGAGCATGCAAAAATTATTAAATCATTATTCTCCTTGGGCAAGCAATCCAAGCATAAAGTTTTACTCTCAGGAAACTATGGAAAACCAAGTCCAGCCAGAAGAAAATGTTATGAAAATATCAATTAAGTGAAAAGACTACTTTTAATATATAGTGCAATGAAGAAAACTGACGTCGTCCATGGGGAGTATCAAATTAAAAGTACAGTCATGTGCTGCTTAACATTCACAATAATTCTGTGAAATGGGACGTTACATGATTTGGATGTTGTGGGAACACATTATGTACAGGCAGTCTCCAGGGTTACTGCCCAGCTCCGTTTGCTGTTCCACCCACTTGAGGAGCAGGAACAGTCCTGCCCTGCCATCCCCACTGCAGCCTAATTGCAGAACAATGCCCAGAGCTGTATCCACTGGATACAGGAGGCAGCCTTGTCGGGCAAGAGCTGTATGGGCAACCAGATAGGGACTTTGCGCACATATTGGTGGGGTATGCAGTGTGGGGGGTGCAGAGGTGGCGACAGGGACTCGGTGTGTGGGCGTCAGGAGCATAGCTGGTGGTGGCTGCCCTGTTGGTGCAGCTGCCTCTGCTGCCCAGAGCCGGGAGCCTTCAAGCGCTGCTGGGCCAGCGAATGAAGCCAGGAAGAGGGGAGGCAGAAGCAGCAGGCAGAGAAGGAGCTGCGACCGACTGGGATGCACCCTGGAACCCCACCGCTCATTCACTCTGGGGGTTTGCGGTCTTTAAAACCATTCCCAAACTAAACCCACTGCCATCTAATTAAAACTATTAGGAGGAAACAAGAAACAAAAGGAAAGCTGCTTTTCCTTTAAAAAACAAAAAACCCTTATGGAACCACAGATATATATATGTGGACGCTGCCCAAATGCATGATATGTGGCGCATGACCGTACTGAGCTATAAGGTAGTGCTGCACCTAATTACTGACGCACAATTTTGTAGGAGCAACTTCTAGTTATCTAAATGATTTCATCTGGAGAGAATTTATCATAAAAAATTACCAACTTTCATTACCACATGCATAAAACCAAGCTTTTAAAACAGTTTTTTCACAACAAAATTTATTAGAAGAATAGTGGTTTTGAAAAGTCTAGCATCCAGTGAGAACTACCATACACAACATTACAGTTGGGAATGTTTCTCCAAAATGTCCTGGTCAAATAATACAATGGAACCATTAAATCTTACACATGCACGAAAGAACTAGCGCTTCTGACATACAATGCAAAAAAAAAAAAAGGGGACCACATGGATTAAAGTTTTAAGTACTCATCACATACATTAAGACACAGCTTATTTTAGTCCAGTCAAAAATCAGAACTGCATTAAAAAATTTAATGTAGTGCAATCAAACAAAAAAAAACTTAATTTGTGATCATAAGTGCTCTACTACATGAACATTGATCATAGCAAGGAACAAAAAGTTCAAATCACACAGTACAAAAAAATCCGTAAATAAATATAAACTACAGTACAAGAGAAATATTAAATTATACAATTCCGTCAAACTGTAAACAGTATATTGAAATGAGGTCCATAAGAGTAAAGGGGGTTCCTGTTTTGTTGCATGACACTTGAACTTTTAGAAATCTGAAAAATGCCATTTTCCGCATCTTCAAAGGCTATGCACTTTATATATGGACAAAATTCCTTTTGGATGTAAGATATCAAATATTAAAGCAGAGGAATAATCTACTCTGTTAAGCACAGATAGTACTGCAGAAAACAAAAGAAGTTTTTAAGAATAAAGACCTCTTGTAGACAAGTCAGCATTAAAGATGCAAAGGGCTGAAACATCACAATTAGAACTTCACATCAGAAGAGCTTGTCAGTGAGGACTTCAAGGTTACCAATTATACTGCCAAAAAGCTGCTAAGAAGCAGACCCAGACCTCTGCTAATTTTTGACATTTTACATACTCATGTCACAACACCAACTTTGGCAGAATCACTACTAATAAACTCAAAGCACTCCTGGCCCAATGGTTCCATCACAGTGGCCAGTGCACAGAATTCTCTGAAGACATTGCATAAACTAGAATGTAGAGGTCAGACATCCAAGGACCAGTGCTTGAATTCAGTAGTAGTTATGGTGAAAAAGCAAGAGCCACATCAAGGAGGAACTGCATCTGTTACAGTTTACAGAAGCAGAAGGAATGTTTTTTTAATTGTGCTGGCTATTAGTGGCATTTAAAAAATATCATTTAACCTTGTGTGTATGTGTGTGTGGTGTGCTGGCTATACATTTATGCACATTTTGTTTTTTTAAATACACTGTTAACAGGAACCCCCATATTATCTGCTCAGTAGTAATAACTGAATATATAGAATGCCACTATAAGAGTGTGAGGCACCGTGTGCTGGAGAGTTATATGCAGCTTTAAAATCTGTTTGGCTGAGTTATACCTGGATACCTGAACTGAGTTTTTAAGTTGACATTCATCAAGGATGTGCTACCAGCACGTAGAAATAAAAGCAAAACAGAAAAATACAAGTCACTGTTAGGTTTAAGAATAGCATCAAAGTACCTGAATTGAGTGAGAATAGTGTGTAAACTGTCCCTGAGGGTTTTTAAACAGTGTGTACAAGTTGGATTCCTAAGAACATTAGTTTTATTTAACAACGTGGACTGATAAAATACCAAGGTCTGACAATTTAAAGTGGAGGTTATAAAGAATTATATGCAAACACTCCAAATGTATATTTTATACATTTCTTCTCAGAGCAGCAATAAGCTGCTGTAAAGTATACATCCCATCAGAACAAGCAACATGTGGGAGTCAGATAAAGGTTTCTTAATCTGGTTTTCTGACAGCACAGCATTATCAATATCCAATGACTATATCTTTCCTAGATCAGAATGTAACTATTTCGACTAGCAATATAGGATTAGACTTTTAATCAAACACTTTGCTATTACATACTAAAATTCCTTAAACTTACTAATGCTGGTATACTAACCTAGTTAATTATCCCCCCTCATTTTAGAAATATACCCTTCTACAACTTAAAAACATATTAAGATCCATTTTCAGTCCTTTGATGTAAAAAGCATGTCAGTGAATTAATATTAAAAATTTACACAGTAAAAAGGCTTGAATTTCAGCCAAAGATTCTAAATACTGCTCATTCCCTGAAGACTTAAAGGGAGAGAGAATCCCTACCCATTATTCCTAGTGGTTTATTTTTCTAGAATGGTCTGACTGAATTTTTCATGTTGGGGACTTTTCCCCTCACCTCCTCTCAAATTCCAATTCTTAAGCCTGAAATGCTTAATGAAATGGGATAACGAGGCAATCACTTGGAATTGCTTAAAAGGTACAAAATGTTGTCTTTTTTTTTAAAATAAGGATTACTTATATAAATGTGATCTGACCCCATATTATGTATGTAGTATGTTTTTATATTTTTAAATAATCATCCTAAAACTTATAGTACCTCAGACTCTGAAGATAAATTAAGACTTTAGTGTCGTAACAGAAAAAGTGCTGAATTATCCCTTTTCTAGTACTTCAAATGTTTCTGACAAGTGCTTTCCTAGCGACAGCAAAGTGTACTGTATACCCTTCCACCAAGCAGGAAAAAAAAAAGTCAACTGGATGAAAGAAACGACTTTTAGGAGTGTAGCACCGCGTATTTACCAAACTTAAATAGGAGTTGTTTCACTCATTTGGAGGGGGCAAATATATTCTAGATTGAAATTCTATTTGGCTATTGACGGTTAAAAATCCCTGCTCTACTGTGTCAATGTCCTGTGTCCAACTACCCCACTCCCCCACCCCCAGTCCCCTTACACACTATCCACTGAGAATCTAATCTCTAAAGAGATTATTTTAAAATTTATGTTTTCAGGACATACCTGAGAAAGGGTGCAATTATGCAGAACAAGGAACCCAAGACTGCACTAATACTGGTTATACGTTCATAAATTCTTTCCCAAGACAAATCTAAAATGTCTAAGAGGTATGGATCTTCAAATATGTCTTACTGCTTTAGATTTTTTTTTTTTGGTATGTGTGTAGGGTCATTTCCAGTGTTGAAAAGATCATCTTGAGCCTGTACAATGACAGCTCAACAAAGGGTAAAAAAGTTCATTTCCACATTCAAACAATAAAGATTAAATATTATGATTAAAATATCTGCTACATCCAATAAATCTATGATTAACTAAAAGTGCTTGCTTTTCAGCTTTTATTGATACAGCTCTAAAGGAACTGGAAACCTTAAAATTACCCCCCAAATAGTTGCAAGATTAATTCCTGATTTGTTTGTCAAATCAACATCAATAAGCCTTGATTCTCATTTTCAAACAATCTAAAACTTTTCTGATAATCAATGAAGATGGCCCAGCTTTACCAAATTATCTATCCTGTGACTAGTTTTTAGTATTTTCGGCTGGAATCGTTAGCCTCTTCTCAAAAGCCTACATATTCTCCCACCTTCCTTCCCATTCCCCAAGCTTTTATAATACCTTAGGGCACACACCTATGGTGTTATGCTACAGGGCTAATGTGTCCTTTTTTAAAAGGCTACTTACTGCAAGGTTATTTGGGAGTAAGAGACAAAAGATACGCAGAGAACTTCCTCCATTTTCCCTTCAGCCACCACGTTCACACAAATCCTACTCAAGTCTCAAGGACAAAATCAATCCAAAATAAACTGAGGAGGAGGGGTTTGGAGGTCTGCATTCCTTGAACCACAATTATACTTTTTCCTTTTCAGGAGATTTTGAAAGCAATTAGTTTTAAAAAAAAATCCCTATATAGCTTAATAGGCTCCTAAGAAGGCTGTTTGGCTAAAGCCATCAAATTTTTAATAATACTTGCCTGACCATTGTATCAATGAAGACCTAATTCTAATGGAAAAGTAATAAGGAAAATCTTTGATATCTTCGTGAAGGCCAAAACTTAACATATAATTTTAAACGTCTCCTATAAAACATTAAGTGGAACAATTCAGTCTGTTGCCACATTCTATCACCAATGACAGCAACCCGAATGATTCATATGAAAATGACCTCTGGCATTTAGTTACAGAAAGAAGAATTACAAAAGCAAAAGTAGTTTCCAAATGAAATCTACAGGGATAGAATCTATTAAATAAAATGACATCAAACAGTCATATCTTTTGTAACTATTCAAAATAATTTCATGTTCTGACATTGAGCTAAGATTCATTAATTTGTTTTATAAAAATAACTAACTGAATCTAAGCTTCACTGTATTATGGGGCAATGAAATATAAGAGAATCACAAAGGCTTAGAACCAGGCCTGGCACCATGTGCTTACGTGGGGTAGAGGAAGAACATACAGCTCACAAGCAGCCCAAAGGTTGCTACGTACTGCCTAATGAGAGAAGGTAGTTATGATATGGGCCTTTACAGGTAGTCATTTTTCATCTAATTTAGAGTTCTCTCCAGAAAATTAGGAACTAGACTTCTCATTGTGCCTTATTGTTTTACTGTCTGATCCCATACAGCTCATGTTACAGCTCAGGTACAACGTTGGGGAATGGAAATGCCAATTGGTTGAGGTAATGGTTTATATAAGATAACCAGAGTTCTAAAAGCACTTCAATATTGTAAAGTAAAGGTGTACCAAATAAAGCTAATACACACTTCACACTTGTTGAGCTTGCTCACCAGAACTGAACAGTAATTAACTTCACATAAGGACCCCTATTACCACACAAAGCCTTACTCATACTCATGGTCTGCTGCAGCAAGTATATCAAGCAACATCTAAACTTCAGAACAACAAACTTAATATCAAAAAGTATTATACACACAAATATAAATTATTTTTCCTGAAAGAGAGACCTTGTCCTTCATAGTATTTGGGAAACAGAAAAAAGTGTATAGCTCATCACAAAGTTCAGAGTCACTTTTGAGCCTACTAAACAAAGTAATATACTACATTACTGTCAAGTTTGATGACTAAACCGTCTCAGCAATGAGAAAGCTAATAATAAAAACAAGATACCCTTCCACAGAATGTAGTGTTTTTGATTTCATAGTGCCATAGCTTATCTATTCTATAATATCTATGTTCTCTCATAAAAACGCCAAGAACTGATTTTTAAATAGATTATCTCCCAACTATCATTAGTTGGAGTAATGTCATCATCCACCTACTGGAAAATGTGAGAAAAGAATTTTCGTGACAAAAACAGTTGTGAACTATACTTTCCCACACCATAAAAATGGTCAACCATTTTTTGGGCCATGCAAAACTCTGATTAGCAGAAATTAAGCATGCGAATAGACCAATCTCTATTACACATTTATGAGGGCGTCCCCAAACCAGAATATCTACACTGAAAGTGCCAATAAAGAATAGTGTGGCAAATCAAGAAAAACATTAATGGATCACTGCGGCACCGAGACTGACAACCAGCCATGTGATGAGCCACCTCCAAGAAATACATGGTATAATGGAACTCTGAACACAAAATTTAACATTAAAAGTGCACCTGAATATTACAAACTAACTTTACAAAACCTACAATAAGGTAAAATATATATCTTTTGAAATATTCAGCAGCTTTTAATTTTTTTAAGTTTATTTTTTTTTTGAGAGGCTCATGAAATTTAAAAGGGACCACTATCTAATTTCAACCATGCTTCACAAAACAATAATGGCTATTTTATATTGCAGTTACCAGTGTAATGCAATTAGTGCTTTAAAATAATCTACACTTAAAAAAAAAGAAAAAGAGAGAGACCTTTGGAGGAAATATGCTTATTCAAAAGCTTCTTGGAAAAGAAAGTTTACCTGAATATCAAGTCATGACTGATCTCAAGTGTAATGTTTAAAAGCTTCACAGACATGAATATTACAATCTTCAGGTCTCAGGACTTTTAATCTGAGAAAGTTTAGAGTTTGGTTTGTTTTTTAAATTCACTTTCTAACCAAAACAAATAGTAAGTACTCAAATTTTCACTATTTACAACTCTCAGCCTACAATCTGAAATGACACAATACAAGTTCTCTTATTTAAACTGCAGCATTAAAGGGTAGGCACACCATTCTTCTGCTGCTCGATTGTCATCCACTGAAACACACATAGAAAATATTTATGTTAGTAAAATGATCACTCCATGTACACTACAATGACAAAATTTACACAACTCAACTCATACATCACTTATATAGATTACCACATCGGATTAAACCTCTCTGAATGGTAAAAGTCTACAAAAGTTGAATTTTAGGGCCAGGTTTTTAAATGGGCCTTTAATGATGCCTTTCTGAGAGGGGGATAAGGAAAGCAAGCACAAATTAATTGTTCAAAGAACCTTTTTGCAGCAATCTTGGGCTACTGAATAATCCAAGTATCACGCAAAAAGACACCATGGCTACAATTAGTTGTGTGCTGACAAATTCTTAAGTGTGAAACAAAGTCATTTCTTCATAAGCTTAACCCTTTGCTTTCAGCAAACTTTCTACAACTTCCTTCAACTGCAGATGAAAATCATAACATTTCATAGCATGTTTTTATTGCAACTTCCAGCTAGGCTGGAAAACATTGCAGAGTCATATACTGCTTTTGAACCCAAACTGCTTTTTCTGTTGTGAAGACTAGAAAGCTAAGAGGAAACAGGCTCAGTCATCCACTCATTAAACTGCTACACGAAATAACCAAACCAAAAGAGGAACACAAGCCCATACTATGCCAAGAATGAGCAGTGCATATATTTTAATAACAGCAATGGTGTGCCTAACCTTTGAACACATAGGTTGCTGGGGGAAAAACATCCTTAACCTAATTTAATTAACTGCCCCAAAGTTTTCAGGCAAGAATTTATGCCTCGACAATAACTGGACCTACTTACTCCTCCTCAAGCTGTTAGTAGCCATCTGAAATCATCAACCTCAATTTAACCACTGCTCTAAGTTTGATTTTGTTTTACAAAAAACTCTAGTGATTTTTTTTTTTCTTTTGCTAAGCATTTAGAAAACTAGAATGGCCTGACCATCTTTCCCAGCAATTAGAATACAGGGTGTATGTGGTATGGATTTTGTTTTACACAAATAGTTAATTTTAATTTGGTCACAATGCAAAATTAAATCCCATGGGCTTTACTTATCAGTTATTCTTGAAAAAACTGTATGAAATAAACTTTCCAAAGTTAATTACTTTAATTGAAAAAGCCCATCTCAAAAAAAAAAGAAAAGAAAGCTTAGATGTTCTTCAAGGAGTACTTGTTCAAACACTATCTGAAAGTTCCTTAAATGTGTGCTAAACAACCATGAAAATCAGGTGAATATCAGAAAGCATTACACAGGCGATATTATGTAGGATGCCAAGAAGAAAAAAAATCTAACCAACAAAATTAAATAAAAACTAAAAAACAAAAAGCCACCCTTGTACTGGTATTTGGATTAATTAAAAAGAAACTCCAATGAGCTTGACTCCTGATTGAATTATTGTTAGAAACGCTATACAACCTAAATCACATTCAGTTACCCTGGGGTTGTGTTTCTTTTCTCACCACAGACATGAATCATTCATTAGTGTGGATATTTAGGCAAACTACTGAGTCTGTAAAACGTAGATATCACTTTTGCAGTATCATAGTTACTTATACACATTTCTTTCCCTATTTCTCCCATCCCCAATAAACAGATCTTGAATATTTTAAACCAGTTAATACAACAACATTCAGTCGTTAGTTAGCACATGATCAAATCTGTAAAAGGATTTAAGAATACAAAGAAAACTAGTTTGCTAAAATGAGGCATCCTCTATCGTTTTATGTAATGTACCCTGACTGCTTCTGAGTAAGAACGGAGCTCGTCCTCCATGAGATAAGGCTGTATCCTCACTTGTTGGTGAGACCAAATTCTACCCTTAGAAAATCTCAAATGAAATTACAGCAAAGGTAGTGTTACAAAGTAATTAACTGAAGTTATGACTGAAGGTAGTGTGTGTACCTTTTCCACCTCTTACCCCTCTGGGTGAGCACTGAATAGACTGCTAATTTATTAAGTAAATTTAATAGTGACAAGAAAATTATAAAATGTAAATTGGTCACTGGATAACCAAATTTCTTGAGTTCAAAGAGTTCATTATTCTTCTTATAAGTGTTTTCTTTAGTTTAATCCTTCCATTAGTTGAATCTTAGAAGCAAAAATGTGAATAATTTAATAAGATGGCTTTCCAATTTGCAATGATAAAGCTCCCAGTACGACAGAGGTGGTTTCTAAAAGGGGGCTTTTTTTCCACCTTTAAAAAAATAAAAAAAGCGGGGGTCGGGGGGCAAATATAACTTAAGGGGGGGAAAAAAAACACAATATAAAATGAAAGAAAAGCATGCAGGCTCTACAGGCAAAGAGTCCACTTCCATGTATCTGTGTTCTCTGTGAGGTAACTCAATTCTCTTTTGTAGAGAAACATGCAAAAGGCCAAACAATATTCCGAGCCATACTGCACATGGAAATTTTAAAATATGCACATTCTGAATGCACCTTTCATCTCTGTACACACAAGTCAATGCAAAATCTGCAAAGAAACAGGTGTCACAGTAAATGAAGTTAGGTGCAAGCAATGACAGCTAAACAATGCAGTAGTGCTCACCCAGTTTGTACAGTAATTGGCACTCTACAGTATTCCTACTCATTTTTTGATTCATTTGCACTTTGTGCTGCCTCTCCCTGGGGATCTAATTCAATCTTTACGGAAACATCTGGCCCCTCCGACCTCATTAATTTCATCTTTTTCTTTGGAGGGTTTTTCAAAGTGCCCAGCCTCTCCTTTACTTTGTACTCCAGTGTACTGTGGGGAATCCCATAAATACTCTGAGCTTTGGAAACACTCATTTTTCCACTCATAACCACTGAGATTGCTTCCTCCAGTATCTCACTGTTGTACTGTCTGTAACGCCCTCTTTTCTTCCGAGGCTGCTTGGAGCCAGAGTCTCCTTCTTGATCCGATGTGGGATATGGCTGTCCAGAGGTAGACTGCTCAGCATCTGAGCCCCAAGAATCAGGTCCAGCATCTAGCATGCTTTTTCTATTTTGTTTTGGAAGAATAGCCCTTAATTTTTTACTAAGCGCGCTCTCCGTTTGTGAACCCATTACCAAAGAGCTATAGCTGTACTGATCACCAGTGCGAGATTCCCAAGAAAGATCCATTCCTCGAACTTGCGGTATCTTTAAATCTACAGGAGATGAATGGCTCGCATCCTTTTTTCCATCGTGTTTTGCTTGAAGTGCCATTTTTGGAAAGGCAGAGTTTTCTGCAAGAAAAGGAAGGTCACTGATGTTGCTGAGTGCACCATTTCCCCTGAATTTCATACGGCTGAGGTTGAATTCATAATGTGGTTTCGCCCAAGAGGCTTCCCTGGATAATATTAAGTGTTGTCCATGATTCTGTAATCCAGATGGCCCAAGGCTGGCAGCTGTGGACAATTGGTTTCTGCTCAGTAGTTCTTCACTAATCTGCAGAGATCGAGCCAGTGGAACTTTGAGTGATGTGGAGTGTCCAAAACCTTCCCTGGCTCCATCCTGTAAGCTTCTTGGAGGTACCCCATCACCACTCCGAAGTCCGTCTGGGCGGTACTGGCTGGGTCTCCCAGGTCGCCTAATTGGATGGAAGGAAACTGATGTGAGCAGGACTTGCACAGGTAGGGAGGGATGGGTGAGGGGACCACTCCTTTATTAGAAGGCCTTGCTTGGGTAACATCACTTTGTGTTATTTATTTATTTTTCTCTAAAATTAAAAAAAAAAAAGGTCTCAGCAGTTAGTTTTAAAACTTGTTCACAAAAAAAGAAAAAGGAAAAAAGAAAAAAACAACAAAAAAACAAAAACAGGAGCTTTTTGGGCAAAGAAAAATTAAACCTGTCAGCTGGTCTCTGGCTGGGTTCACAAATTTTCGGAGAAAAAGTTTCGCGCAACTGTCTGAAAATAGCACCTTAATTATTAATTACAAAGTAATCATCAGTCTCCATAGATCTACACAGAATTGTGTTACCAATGTGACGTTACCACTAAACAAGTACAGTAATAAAAGAGTAAGCCAAATTATTTATTTTAATGCAACATATTCAACATTCGTGACAACCAGCTGCAAAACTGGAACCATTTACACTGGTGGAACTCATATAATTGCTCATTTGTCCCACAAACAAGTTGATGTTCATTATTAAAAATCAAACAACTCCAAATAGCATTCCTTATTTTGCTTGGAAAAAAAATATATAGCTGCGGCCAAAAATTAAAAACAAAACTAAAAAACCCATTGCGCATTATAACTTACCATACTTCTCCATTTTAAAATACTATCAGTTGCAGATACATGAGTATTACTGATTCTGCATTTAAAATATTCCAAGCTTTAAAGAAATTACTCTTTATTTTCCCCACAAATTTGTTCCTTAAATTTTAGTCGAAGTAATCATTGTCAGAGGTACATGAACAACTTCACGGTAGTTTCCTTTGGTTAAAAAAAAAACTTCTCTTCTTGAAATATTAAGCATCTATTTTGGTATTTTAAGTGGATAGCTTTCAAATAATGTTCACACAAAGCTAATTCATAATTCTGATTTTCACAACAGAGAAAGATTATCAAGATTGGCAACTGGCAAAGCATGCCCAAGGGGAATGATTACATTAACTAGGCACAATAGTGAATTTTGCATGAATGATGGTAAGCCACATAGGTTCTCCATGAGTCCATAGGGACACTCTGTGCTGTCATAGTAAGTAACACAGCAAGGATAACAACTGAATATTCAACTAAAATATGGGCAGTACTTTTGGTCTATTTGTCTCCCGTAAAACAAAAGCATGTAGAAAACGCCTTCCATTCGGAGGGATAAACACAGCAACTTCAACCATATAATACATGGACTTGGTAGCCCAGTTTAAAGTGAACTGCAAGCAAGAGAGTCATTTATGTAAACCACATTTGCGATTCTCCTGCATATACCCTTAATTATACAACTTAAGATTTGTGTGTGTGTACGTGTCTGGAACTCACTGACTTGGGACCATGCTGACTTATACATAGTATATAGTGAAAAGAAGAGTTTAAGAAAAAATAGTAAACTATGTAAAATAGATTAACAGTTATTTTTAGATGAAAAAAAGGAAGTGAGGAACAGAAAAATAACAAAATTTTAGAGAAAATAAAGGGGGTAGGGGTATTTTAGAAGTCAGTAAAGGAATCCCTCAGTTTCAAGGTAATTAAGAATAAGTTGGAAAAAGTTAGCCCATTTGGTGTCTACTTGTTACTTTATTGTCTAAACAATTTCCCAAGTTTATATTCTACAAGTTAAATAAACCTATTTAATTTAGACCTATTGAAGTTATTTTTCATATCTAGATGAAAGTGACTTTTGGTCACAACACAGTTATACGGAAGTACCTTCTCAATATGACTTCTAAATATCTTCAATACCTGACTTTTCTAAATGGCTACAAGGTACACACATAGTGAGGATTCGACAATTCTTATACTGTATAATTAGGTAGTTGGAGAATTCACTTAACTTTGCTATGAGTTATCAAAACTGAGCATGTAATAATGTCCTGGCAGCATAAAATAGCTATCCATCAACATCTACAACCATTCTTACCTATTAGAAAACAAAAAACATATAATTACATTTTCTGAACTGTAATACAAAGTTAAAATTACAGTTCGAGTCAACAAACAAAACCAAACCAAAAACAAATACACACACACACACACACCGCTAGAGATAGCAAGTTAAATACTTGAGTCCAATTTTCATTCTAAAACTTCAGCACACACAATACTGCCTTTACATCTTCACTTTGGAATTATTTAGCTAGGGTTTCACACTCCAAAACACTCAGCAACAAAAAGTCCAAAGACTTAGTCTTGCCATAATCATGATTATTTACTATTTAAAACTGATCTATACTAGCCGAGTTTAGATTGCACAGATTATACTTTTACTTGATAGATTAAAAGTCATTTTACAATAGTCCCACCTATGAGCCTGTTACTTTGAAGGGTTACTTATTAAAATATACAAGGGAGACTTGCACCAATCTTTGATACATTATCTATATAAAACTATGGAAGGCTACAAATATTTTCCCTTACCCGTTCCCTTGAGTACTGGAGCAGCCTGTAGAATGGCTCAGGGAAGTGCTGCCAGCACATGGACTTTTCTTAGTGGACAGATCAAGTACACCGTCTGTAGAGACACAAAGGAACATCTGAAGATATTAAAAGCTAGGAGCGAACGTGAATTGTGTAGGCTAAAACTGAAAAAGTGGTAGCTCTAGTCAACTAACAGGTATACTAGCCACATATGTATTTGAGTTAGTAAATCAATTCACATAATAAATTCAGTATAATTTTTCCTCCTGAAGCTATATAAATTTAGCAGAGCATGTTATGTTTAATATTACCAAGGGTTAAATATTTTATTAATTGGGTAAAAAGAAGAGGTAAAGCAGGTCATAGGAAATGTTAAGACAGAGCGAGGTATTAGAAATACCAGTTTACCCGGCATGAGGTTCTGCACTAGGACTACTAGGCTTCACTTTCTAAATTTACCTTGATCAAACCATATGAGTTTTTAATGTTCCACACAATGCCATACAAACTATATAACCAAAAACATCAAAAGTATATAAAGGCTGGATTTTGATTAAATTACATCTATATATGTATAAAACAGTTGTTAACTATTTATAATGTGGGTAGGTCCTAATTCCTCTTTGGACACATCTGCAAAAAAAATTGTACATTTGAAGTCAATCTTTTGAAGAAATCTTCAAAGATTCAAAATTCACTTGAGAAATTTTCAAAGGCAGTTTTTCCACAAATAAGGTATTACAAACTGGTAGGCAAAGTTTAGGGAAAGAAAGAAGAAACAGTCTTGATACTGGTTAAGTGCCTGGAGGTGTTACAATTTTATTGAAGTAAGACCAAATTACAAATTCATGTTACTGATATACAAAATCAGAAGATCTTTTTCCCCCTCAAAGACTTTTTTTTTCCTTATAGACACATCTAGAAATCTCGCAGTCTGGACTCTTAAAGCTGCCATTCTTTCCAAAATTAACAGAGCAAAATAATATTCAATGCATCTGATTTTCAGGTGCCAGCAGAGAGGCTCTGCTATCTAGTTATATTAAAAACTGTCTGAGTATAGAACCTACTTAAGACTTGTGTCTGAGGACGTTGTAACTTCCTATTTCAGGCTGTTAAAAATACACATGCTCTGATTTTGTAGACAGCCAAACAAACAAAAAAGCCCATATTCACATATATCTAAGTTCTCTCCCTTAAAGTAATTAACATTTATAATTGTAATTTTATGGAATCACATATCCTAACCCAATTAGACATCTAACACACAAAATGCACTGCTGAAAAGTTTTTGAATCAAAGATAGTACTATTGAAAGACTTTTTAAGTCTGTCTAATCAAACAAGCAACCTATTTTAAGTCTACCAATAAATATTGTGATTAAAGTTGAAAGCATACTAAAATTCATTAGAGAAATGTAGTTTTAAAAATTCTGTTTCATTTGTAGTCTATTCATTATAATCTTATAGTTAAAATTTCTCTTGGGGAGCACATGCTGTCAATAAACATATTTCTTAATTACGACACCAGTGATAGAAAGTTAAATCAGACTGAGTGGCCTCTTTGTATGTTATCCTCCATTATTAATAAAAATAGCCTTTAAATATAGCCTCAATGCTGTCATTTTCCTACTGTAAACCTGAAGATTTTAATACAATATTTAGAGCAATGAGGTTTCCAATGAGTATCAATATCGGGGGTGGGGGAGAGAACCTAACAAAACAAAGAATTTTGCAAATATGGTAACCAAAGGTACAATGTTCAATGTGAACACTGGACAACTATGAGATCTCCTGTTAGGAAATCTCTCAGAATTTAAGAGATTCTAATTGCCGTTTAATGACACAGAGACAGGAAAAAAGCAAAGGAAAACTACTCAAAGAATATATTCTTTAGTAAGCAACTACAGCCAGTCCATTAAATGTAATCCCTTCATAAATTACTTAGGCTAAGCAAAAGAAAGTCTTTTAAAAATTAAATTTATTTATTTTCCAAAATACATGTATTCCTCACCAATAAATCCACACATCTCAGCCTTTCCACATACACTTATGCAATTTCTACAACAATAAAACCTAATCAGTACAGATATCACTAATGTACAATGTGTGAAGGCTCAGAACAACGGCTGTGCTGAAATGCTCAGTTCATTCTTGTGAAATTAAAGGTAAAATGGGATTACAAAGCAATAGGAATATTTAATCTATTGAAGAGAATAAATGTTTCAGAAACTCAAAAAACACTTGCTAACCTATTCAACTAATTAGGACCAAAAATTTTTCTTTTTACTCTAAGGCTAGTTCATAATACTGTGCACGTATGTGTGTATGTGTTTATATATTTATAAAACACTGAATACTTAAAATTTACTTAATTCTGAAATTACTAGTCAAACTACCCTGAACTTCTCAGTCTAAAATGTGTTCTACTGTCTTCTTCTCATTTAAAGATTTTTGACCCTAGTAAGTTTCTTTTAAAAAAATGCAAATAGTATATACTTTTGGCTTATAACCTCTATGCAGTATACAACTTCTACCTAACAAGTAAAGGCAAGCTTATTTCTCAGATAGGTGCTAATCTTAGACCACTGATGGATAAAGGAAAGCTTAATTTTTTATAGGAGTCCAAATAAAAAAATGGGTATGACAATGTTTTGGAAAGGTTATGCTTACATAAATATCAAATAACTTAAAAGTTCAGTAATAACTATAACTGCCTAATTTTCCTGGGTGGTACATCAATAATTTTTACTAAGTGCTGATGGGTAAGGTAGCCACTTCATCTGTGCTTCTCCATCACTGCACAGTCAGGAATAATTTAAGAATCACATTAGTTTTCATCTTATTATTGCTGCTGCTGCCCTAATTGCTGATATTTTTTTTTTCTCCCCAAATTATTCCGCTTGGATAGAGGAGACCTTAACATCAAACCATACCTTGTTCGCTAGGTTCTGACTGAGACTTTCTGACAGTAAGGTCCAGAGGTGAGTCTTGGTCAGCCATGAGAAGTTTGCTGAGCACAGGGTTCTGAGTAGTTGCAGCCGTGGGAGAGGTGGTGACTGGAGATGCTTTCGGCAGGCTTTGGTTCTTTGTGCTATTGGGCTGGCTGGGGTCCTGAGTAGAGCTATTTTTTGAGGTATATTCAGCAGCAAATTGTTGGATCATTCGCTGCATGATCTCACGGGCCACTAGGGGAATATTGGGGTCGGAGACCCAGGGACTGTCTGTAAACAAAGATTTATTTACTTTTAAAGTGGGACAATGTACTAAAAAAAGACAGCTTTCAATCAAACATAAAATTTCATTTTATTTTTTTCTTAAAATGCAATATCCTAAAAATTGTATTCCCTCTTTGAATTATATTTTTAATTTCTAAGCTTATAAATTGCAGATTTTTAAAAATAAAATTATCATTAAAATATTTCTAAACATTTCCTCCAGGATTATGAAATTAAATACAGGGATAACAAATAGTATATCTTACGGGCAAGAATCACTTACCTGATACAGAATCCCAAAACCTTTCTCTAATGAAATAATTACTCTCCTGTTTACCACCTACAGATCACATCAGGTTTCCCCTAGATTTTTCCCCAGTCATCTCCTCTTAATTTTAAAATAAAGGCCATAAAAATTCACTGACTCACAACTTTTAGCACTGGAAGTGATCTTAAAAGTCAAATAGGATAAAATCAAAGGGGAAATGTTTTGTATAAATAAAAGTATTATTAATACCACGCCTCTATCATTACCACACTATAATAGTCTACCAGGCAGACTAAGCTTCCCAAGAGCAGAGGCTGTGTTTGTTTCCTGTGTATATTCAGCACCTAATCTTGCCTGGTGTAACGTATGCATTCATATTACATGGATAAGAAATGGATGAATCAAATCACCATCTTTTTTTACAAATGAGGGAAAAATGATCTAAAGAGTAAGTGACCTGTTCAAGTTTGTAGAGATGGTTAGCTGTAGACCTTTGATTAGAACTTGTCTCATCTTAATGTTCCATCTGCGACCTTTACTCCCCAGCACACTTCACAATGTTTGTGGTAGACGTGCCAATAAACCATTACCCATTGCTGTCAAGTCAATTCCGACTCACAGTGACCTCACAGGACAGAGGAGAAATGCCTCATAGGGTTCCCGAGGCCGTAATCTTTACGGAAGCAGACTGCCACCTCTTGCTCTCAGAAAATCTCGGTGTTCTTGGTCTTTTAAAGATTAAGTATAAAAGGCAAAATACTTTTACCCATAGTATTTTGGAGCTGTAAGGAACTTAAGCTCATCTATAAATTTAAAGAAAGACTGACTCTTACTACTATTAAAATCTACACTCTTCACCAAAAAACAACATGATCAAAACCTCACAGGACACCTAAAAACAATTTTTTTTTTCCCTGAAGAGGCAATATTCAATACCATAAGATATCCATAATGTCAGAATATTTATTTAATTCAAAGGAGTTTAACAAGGCTTGCCCTAATGATAGTCATTTCTGTTCTATTACCAAGTATTTACCCCTCTAAATGTCTTCTCTATAAATAGAGACTATGAGTATTCTAGAGGGTGTAAGAATAAACGTATTCAATCAGATAAAATTCAGAGGTTCCTACAATCACTGGCAATGGTTCCTTACATGTTTTAATAAACATTCTAGCTATACATTGCTGTACCAAATGTCTACTCACTGGATTTTCTGATCAACATTCATTTAACTTTCCAATTAAGATCCATTTTTTTCTACATAGCATACAATCCTCCATAAGGAAATTTGTATTTAAGCATATATGATATCTTACATACATTAGTGTATTTTTTTTCCCCTGTAAAACTGCAGAATACGGAATAAAGAAAACGGAAAGTGCCAAATAGGAAGGAAAATGAAATAATTTGGTCTTTTAAAGATTAAGTATAAAAGGCAAAATACTTTACCCATAGTATTTTGGAGCTGTAAGGAACTTACAGCTAAGTTAAACTAGAACAAATATAATTCAACGGCTTTGTAAAAGATTTTTAGGATAAAGATCACAGAGTGCTAACTTGGGGTTTTCATGCCTGCACCACAGTTTGCCTCTTTGGTGAATGAATGACTAAAACAATCATAAAAAACACACAACCAACGTTTATGAATCAGATGACATTTCTGCCATGTGAATTTCTACATCTTTTGAAAGTTTCTTGAACAGTTCGTTCTTTTGCTTACTTAAAACATAACATCTACAAACACATCTATGCCTAGAGGAACACACATAATTGAGTCCAATAAAAGCCACGAACCAGATAAAAATTAAAACTACAGTAAAACATTTAAATACTATATCACAGCCACTGTGTATTTTAAAATATAAATCTAACATTAAGAAAACTGTCAAATTTTCAAACAAATGTGACAAAGAAAGCTGAAAAAAATGTTATTCTAACAGTTGTAGAAGGTATAGAGTGTTTTCAAATTGGAATTAACGCATGCCATACAATTTGTACGTACCACAACAGCCTACTTTTATTTTTATCCATGTTTCCACCTTGCTACATAACCTCTGCATACTTAAAATATACAATTTACAATACTTGGAGACAAAGCAACAATCTAAGCATCTGAATTATTTTTTAAAAACAAAATATCCTCTTCAGACTAAATTGCCTGTCATAATCCTGGATAGTGAACATTTTTGGTATTAACCTGAAGGGTACTAACAGACACCTCTGAGACATTTCCAAGAAGATTAATAAAACATCTAAAAATAACAATATTAGTATATAACTTTCAATTCCAAAACAACAGTTCTTTTTCCAAGCATCGGATGCCAGTTTACAGACAAATATACACACCTAACTTTATATACAATTTCATAGTAGTCTCATTCTCTTGAAGTCTATCCTGAGTCCAATTCCAAGGTAAAAATTCTTCCCCTAAAGTTTATGTGCTCAAAGGTTAATTTCTAAATAAGAAACAGGACAAGAATGTTAATATAGATTATTCCTCCATGACAAAGTAATGGAACTAGTAGAGAAGTGGGACTGAATTTCTCTGTGGGAATCTGGCTTATTTATGACTGACCTTGTTAACTCCCTCTATGAAAAAAGAGGATGAAAAGTGGTTCTTCCGTGTAAATTAGGGAGAGGGGTTCTTTTCAGGTAATGAAGCTTGCTATAGCAACACATCAGACCCATGACTTAATTTTATTTGGGTAATGAACTGACAGAGCTGATCTATCAGTCATTTATACTTTTAATATGAATTGTTTGAATAAACAATCACATACAGTATTCATAAAACTAACCAAGGAAACAAGTATTTTGGGTATAATTTTAAAATTCAGGAAGTTTTATGGGAATGATAAGCTGAGCATGAGAGCCTAGGCTGAGAGCTTTAGGGTCAGAGAGTGCTAGTGGGTATTAAAAAAAAAAAAAGTGACAGTGTACTAAAAGATTTAATTTTGCCTAAGGAGCTAATGGAAGAAACTGTATGTATCACTGAAAAAATTGTCTCTGTGCATTCCTTAATTATACATGATGCTTTGGCTCATACTGAACTCGAACATATGAGGAAATATTAAAGAAAGTGGAATCTTTTAGTCTGCTGGAAAGTTTTTTAGAATGTATCATAGTAACCTCTATGTTGAAACTAGAGGAAAGGTGTGCCTCAGGAATACAAAAGAATTTAGAAATAATTTCTTTAAAGTAAAGACTCTCACTAGAATGGATCATGAGAAGGGAAGGTCTTCTTGATTTATGGAAATTATGCTATGTGGGTAGGGAAAAGAACAAAATGTCTCCATGAAGACTTCCTAAACCTCAGCACTTAGGATTGAAGAGATTTCCTATTTTATTTTTATATACATTTATATTTTTACTATAAAAGAAATATAAAACAAGCATACAAAATTTCAGGGAGAAAGATAAATTGAAAAATGCAAGAGGTCAAATTATTAAATGTCACCTCAAAAGTAGGTAAGTTATAGTATATAACAATGAGGCTATTTCTTTAATTCTAATAATTAAAAAAATTAAGTGAAATGAGAATATATGAAGGATAAAAAATGCTTGCAAATCTAATTTCAAGATATAAATTTATACTTTGTCTCCAAATGAAACTTCTCTGGGTAATTATCGGTAATTGAACAGTGACTGTATGTATAAAAAATTAACGAAATACAGAAATGCTAAAACCTTAAAATTTTCATTTTCTCATAATAATTTTCTAAACTAACGAAAACTTACATGGCACCATAACTTCAGAGCAAAAAAAAGGGAGGGGGATAGGAGAAGGGGGCTTGCCTTACCCTATCCCAAATTTAATTTGATCAAAGAAATAGAGAAATATAGAGTGGATATCAAACATATATATACACATATTTTTAAGACTCTCTTGTAAAAATGGCATTCAAATTAAGATTAATATAAGACAAGCAGATGCTAAATGTCATTCTTCACTGAAACCAACCTTTTCTATAAAAGACTGCATTGAGGAACTCTTCTGCTTGTCTCTCGAATCGAATGATTTTTGCTTGCCCTTGTTTAAGCAGAGCTTCTTGCCCAGCTCCCGAAGCTGGTTCATCCAGATCGACTAAGTGTCCCTGCAAAAATATTTGGTAAAACATTTGCACAAAAATCTTTCCCCATTCAATAGCAAAAGCAAAGATGCATCACTGAAGACAAACTTTAATAACAGATAAAACAAATCAGTTCAATACAATTTAAACTATTTTAAAACTTCAAATCAGGATAAAATGTAACTCTACAAAAGTATAAAAACAAAATGAATATAACATAACTTTAGACGGTTTTTAATTCATGTTTTTTATTATTTTTAATCACAAGTAAACTCTAATTAGACTGTAATTCCCAAGGGAAACTTTCCTTGAGCATTCAAACACATTGGTTCTTATTACACTTTAGCAACAGCTCGCTTCCAACTCAGACAGATTGCTTTTTTAAATAATAAAAGAAACCTTAAATCTCAAACTTCATTTGACTTGAGGATCATATTTGTTCTCCTAGTATGAAATATGTTTTTTTCTGATACAAAACACAAAGACTTTTAAAAGGCCATTAGGAAGGAAAACTCAAAGAGAATATATTTAAATTTATAATTCTATTCCTAGGCCACTGTTTTGAAAACTGTGGTTCTCAAAACTCTTAGTGGGTTCTGAAATTGATTTACTAGATCAAAACTAGCATTAGAAAAAATAAAATTAAAGCTAGAGTACACTGTATATGGTAAAGGTAACTATTTCCGTATTTCTTGTTACTGTTATATATACATGTACGTATGCTTGAACATGTCTGCAACATGAAATGTGAGTCCTGATCAAGAAGTTTCAAGATGCTACACTAGACTATCCCAGAGACTCCCATCATCTGCTCCCTGACTGCAGGAGAAGTGAACTAAGTCAAAATGCTTTCCACTTACTTCTACCCCTGCAGCTAAGGAATAATCAGGGTACTCAAAGCAATCATCCATGAACACTTCTATGTGTGACACATTAAGCTGACCACATAATTTGTTAAAAAAAAATTTTAGGCAAAATATTTTAAGTGTTACAAATAATTACCCATTGCAACAACTTTTACTGTAGTAGTACTTGCCAACTTTCCTTCACAGACTAAAACTATTATGAAATTTTTTTTTAGTCACAAATAACAGGCATTAATCAAAGAGTCCAATAAAATTCTCCACTGTATTATACTTCAGTGTCATGTCATTGATTTTTAACAATCATATGTTATGTGGCATAATCTGAAAAAAAATTTTTTTTTGTACTTATACTAATTATTCCTACATTCAGTCAGTTCAAGTCAGACTTTTGCAAATACAGTATCTACACTTAAACTCGGTTTAATGTACCATTCAGATTACCTTCTAACCTAGGCAGTTACTACATATTCTTTCTTGAATCAAACAATTACCAACTGTGACAACCTGGACAGTGAAATACACAGAACCACTTAAAGTAGGTTCATATCAATTATGGTCACGTCTATCTGTTGTTGTTTTAAGTAGCTTTATTGAGATGTAATTCACATAACATACAATTCAACTATTTTAAAGTGTAAAAACTCTGTAGTTTTTAGTATACTCTCAGAGCTGTGGGAAGATCACCACAATCTAGATTTAGATCATTTTCATACCTCAGAAGGAAACTGTATCTTATTCTGGACATTTCATATAAAGCAAATCATACAATTTGTTTTTTGTAACTTTTTTCATTTAGTATGATGTTTTCAAGATTCGTTTGTATTAGCACATATCCATATTTACTTTCTTTTTATTGCTATATAATATTTCATTGTATGGATACACCACATTTTGTTTATCCATTCATCAGCTGATGGACATCTGGATTATTTCCGATTTTTGGCTACTGTGAATATTGCTGTTATTAACATTTGTGTACAAGTTTTTGTGTGGATGTATATTTTCATTTCTCTAGGAAACATACATCAGAGCGGAACTGTTAAGTCATAAGGTAACTACATTTAACATTTTAAGGAAGTGTTGAACCATTTTCTAAAGAGACTACATCATTTTATATTACCAAGAGCAATGTATAAGGGTTCCAGTTTCTCACAGGCTCATGAATGCTTGCTATTATCTCTTTGATCACATCCATCCCATCAGATGAGAAGTGGTACATTACCGTGATTTAGATTTGCATCTCCTTGAAGATTAACAGGTGGCGCAAATGGTTATGCACTGGACTAAGTAACCAAAAGGAGTGTAGTTCAAACTCACTCAGTGGTGTCTTAGAAGATGGACCTGGCAATCTGCTTTTGAAAAATCAGTCTTGAAAACCCCTTGGAGCAGTTCTACTCTGCACATATGGGGTTCCCATGAGTTGATTCTAACAATAACAACAAAGACTAATAACGCTGAGCATCTTTTACATGCTTACTGACCATGTGAATCTCTTCTTTGAAGAAATGTCTATTCAGATCCTTTGCCCATTTTTAAACTCGGTTATTTATTTTTTCATTAATTTTAAAGAATTCTTGGTATATTCTGGATACAAGTCCATTTCCACTAACAGGATATGATTTGCAAATTTTTTCTCCCATCCTGTATTCTCATGTCAATGATGGCACTGTTTGCAGCACAGTAAGTTTTAAATTTTAATGAAATTTATTTATCTATTTTTTTCTTCTGTTACTTGTTTTTATTGTCATATCTAAGAAACTACTGCCTAACCCAAGGACATAAAGATTTACTCCTGTGTTTTCTTCTAAGAGTTTTATGGTTTTAAGTCTTACATTTAGGTCTCTGATCCATTTCAAGGTAATTTTTGTGCCTGGTGTAAGAAAGGAGTCCAATTTCATTCTTTTGCATGTGGATATCCAGTTGTTCTGCACCATTTATTGAAAAGATGATTATTTCCCTCATTGAATTGTCCTCGGACTCATGTAAAAAAATTAATTGACCGTAAGTATCAGGATTTATTTCTGAACCTCAATTCTATTCCATTGATCTATATATCTATCCTTAAGCCAGTAACACATTATCTTGATTACTGCAGTTTTAGTCTAAGTTTTGAAATTGGGAAGTGTCTCAGTCCTTCCAATTAGTTCTTTCACAAGACTGATTTGGCTACTTGAGGTCTCTTGAATTTTCATATGAATTTTAGAATGTGCTTATTAATTTCTGCAAAGAAGCCAGCTGGAATTTTGAAAGGAATTGCATTAAATCTGCAAATTGACTGGGGGAATACTGCCATCTTAACTATCAATGAACATGGGTGTTTATTTTTTTAGATCTTTAATTTCATTAATGTTTTATAATCTACAGTGTTGCAGTTCTTTTATTAAAATTGTTCCTAAATATTTTACTCATTTTGGTGCTACTGTAAATGGATTACTTTCTTAATTTCAAGGATGTTCACTGCCCATGTCTGGACATAAAATGGATTTTTATATACTGATTTGGTATCTTGCAATCCTGCTGAATTCATTTGTTAGCTCTAATAGTTGTACATGTGGATTCCTCTGGATTTTTTATATAAAAGATCATGTCATCCACAAACAGAGATAGTTTTACCTCCTGTTTTGCAATGTGGATGCCTTTGGTTTTTTGTTATTGCCTAATTGTCCTGGCTGGAACCTCCATTACAATGGCGAATAGTAGTAGCTGAAAGTGTACATCCTTGTCTTGTTCCTGATCTTAAGGGGAAAGAGTTCAGTCTTTCACCACTAAATGTGACTTTGTTAGCTGTGAGTTTTCACAGATGCCCTTCACCGAGTTGGGAAATTTCCTTCTATTCCTAGTTTGTTGGGTGTCTTTTATCATGAAATGGTGTTGGATTTTTGTCAAATGCTTTTTGTTGCACTATGGAAATGATCCTCGAAGCCCTGGTGGTGCAATGGTTAAGAACATGCCTGTTATTCAAAAGGTCAACAGTTTGAATCCACCAGCCACTCCTTGAAAACCCTACGGGGCAGTTCTACCCTGTACTATAGGGTCACTACAAGTCAGAATCGACTCAACAGCAATTGAGGTGATGGAGGTTTTTTGTTTTTTATTCTTTTAAGATGTTGCATTACTTTATAATTGATTTTGGGTGTTAACGAACATTGCATTCCTGTGATGAACCCCACCTGGTAATGGTGTAAAATACTTTCTATATATTGCTGGATTTAGTTTGCTCGTGCTTTGCTGAGGATTTTTTTCTGTTGGTATTCATAAGAGATACTGGTCTATTTTTTTCTTTTTTTGTGTGATATCTTTGTCTGGTTTTGGTATCAGGATTAATACTGGCCTCACAGAATGAGCTGGAAAGTCCTCCTTCCTCTTCTATATTTTGTTAGAGTTTGTGAAGAAATTGGTATTAATTCTTATGTAAATGCCTGGTAGAAATCACCAGAGAAGACTGCTGGGCTTGGGCTTTTTTGAAGGAACATTTAAAATTACTACTTCAACCTCTGTACTTGGTATAAATCTATTCAAATTTCCTACTCAAAAAAAAAAAAAAAAAAAAATTTTTTTTTTTTTAAGTTAGTTTCAGTAGTCTGTGTCTTTGTAAGAATTTCTCCATTTCATCTAAGTCATCTAATCTGTCGGCATATAGTTGCTTATAGTATTTCCACATAATCCTTTTTATTTCCGTAAGGTTAGTAGTAATTTCCCTTCTATCATTCATGATTTTAGTAATTTGAGTGTTCTCTCTTTTTTCCTTGGACAGCCTAGATAAAGATTCGTCTATTTTGTTGATCTTTTTCAAAGAACAAACTTTTGGTTTGTTGATTTTTTTTTCTATTATTTTTATATTCTATTTCATTTATTTCTGCTCTAACCTTTATTTTTTTTCTGCTTGCTTTGGGTTTAGTTTGCTCTTCCTAGTTTCTTAAGGCAGAAGGTGGGCTGCTGTCATTGTTAACTGCTGTCAAGTCAGCTATGACTCATCACGACCCCATGTATAGCAGAACAAAACGTTGGCTGGTCCTATGTCATCTTCATGATTGTTGCGATGTTTCACTCCATTGTTGTGGCCATTGTGTCAATCCATCTCACTGAGGATTTCCCCCACCTTCACTGGCCCTCCACTTTACCAAACATGATGTCCTTTTCTAGCAACTGGTCCCTTCTGATGACACATCCAAATGAGTCAAAGTCTCAGACATATTCCGCGATCCACAAGGTTTTCATTGGCTAATTTTGGGAAGTAGATCTCTAAACCTTTCTTCCTAGTCTATCTTAGTCAGCAGAAGGTTAGGGTACTGGTTTGAGATCTTTCCTCTTTTTTAGCATAGGCACTTGCAGCTATAGGAGCCCTGCTGGTGCAGTGGTTAAGTAATCAACTGCTAACTGAAAGGTTGACAGTTTGAACCAACCAGCTACTTTGGGGAAGATGGGGCAGTCTGCTTCCATAAAGACTTACAGCCTTGGAAACCCTATGGGGCAGTTCTAGTCTGAAACTGAGTCTATATAAGCTGGAATTGACTCAACAGCAACAGGTTTGGTTTTAGGTTTATCTGCAGCTATAAATTACTCCCTAAGCACTGCATTAGCTGTGTCACAAGGGTGGGGTTTTTGGTATTTTTTTTGTTTTAATTCATCTCATCTATTTTCTACTTTTGTGATTTCTTTTTTGTCCCATTGATTATTTAGCAGTGTTGCTTAATTTCTTCATATTTGTGAGTTTCCCAAATTTCCTGTTACTGATTTCTAATTTCATTCATTGTGGTCGGGGACCATACTTTGCATGATTACAATCCTTTAAAAGTTATTTTATGGCCTGGAATATGATCTATCCTAGAGAATGCTTCGTGTGCACTTGAGAAGAATGAATATTCTGCTCTTGTTGGGTGGAGTGTTCTATAGATGTCTGCTAGGTCTAGCTGACTCACAGCACTGTTTAAGTATTCTATACTTTTGTTGATCTTCTGCCTAGTTGTTTGCTCCATTACTAAAAGTGGGGTATTGATGTGTCCAACTATTATTGTTGAATTGTTTTTCTCCATTCAATTCTGTCAGGTTTTACTTCATACCTTTTGGGGAGCTATTATGTCTGAGTATGAATCTTTTTGTTTGTCCTACCTAGAGTTTGTTGAGTTTCTCAGAAGTGTAGATTAATGTTTTTCATAAAATTTTGGAAATTTCGGCCATTATTTCTTGGAAACTTTTTTACCCCCCTTCCCTCTCCTCTTCTTTTGGTTCAACCACTGTGCATAAGCTGGTGATCTTAATGGTGTTCCTCATTTCTCTGAGGATGTATTCATTTTTCTTCATTCTTTTTTCTCTCCGTTCTTCAGACTGCATAATTTCTGTGATCCATCTTCAAGTTTGCTGATTCTTTCTTCTACCAGCTCAAATCTACTACACAGCCTGAGTGAATTTTTCATTTCAGCTATTGTACTTTTTATTCTTTTTATAATTTCTAACTCTTAATTGATATTTTCTACTTAAGGAGACATGATGTTGCTTCTCAGAGGGTGCAGCCTTGAGCATGCACGGTTTCCCTGTCCACCAGGAATGAGGAGTGGTTTCAGTTGGGTTCTCTGTTTCTTTCTCCAATTTCTCTAAGGCTCTGGCTGATCTACTTCTATTAGTACCACATACCTAGTTGTTGTGCTGTTGTTAGTTACCGTCAAGTTGATTTTCAACTCATAGCAACCCCATGTGACAGAGTAGAGCTGCCCCATAAGGTTTTTCAGACTGTAATCTTTATAGGAGCAGACTGTCAGGTCTTTATCCTGTGGAGCCACTGGGTGAGTCAGAACCACCAATCTTTCGGTTAGCAGCGAGGGCCTAACCATTGTACCACCAGGGCTCCTTACCTCGCTCTTAGCCTCCATGAATTGCTAGTTGATTGCTCTACTGTTTTTGCAATACCCCAGGGTGTTGTCTGTTTCAAAAAAAGCTGGGCCTCTTTGCAGGAGCAGGGTATTTCTAGTCTTTGAGGTTCCATCTAATCCTGGGAGATTCTTCTCAGCTTTGTTTTCCTGGTTCTGTTAAACTTCTAGCTGGTCTACCATTTCATTTGTTGCTACTATCATACGGAACCCTGGTGGCCCAGTGGTTAAGAGTTGGGCTGCAAACCCAAAGGTCAGCAGTTCAAATCCACCATCTGTTCCTTGGAAACCCTATGGGGCACTTCTACTCTGTCCTACAGGGTTGCTGTGAGTCAGAATTGACTCAACGGCAACAGGTTTAGTGTCACAGAGCTACCCGTCTCCTCTTGGTTGCTCACCACCAAGATATCCACTGTTTAACACCACCTTTAGGCACGGATTTCCCCATACCCTGTTTCAAATCGTCAGTTCCCTTAGAGAGGGCTATAGAGTTCTTCGCTCTTAGGACCTGCCTCTCCCCCTAGGCAGAACCACTGTGCCACTGCACTGGTGTGGAGACAGAGGCAAAAGCCCACTTCTTCCAGAGTGACACCTGTGCTCTATGAGGTACTGGGTGAGGACATTAGCCCCTGATCACATTCACTTGGCCTCCCTGGCATGGAGCATCTGCCCTAGGAACAAGCTGGGGCAAAGTGGGCCCATTAGTCGGCTGTGCCTGGAACAGACTTCTGTTCTATGAGTAGGAGCTGGGTGGACAAGGGAGTCCTAGTCTTCTTGGTCTTACCTGCTTGGAAGACAGCTTCTGTGATATGAAGCTAGAGGGTATGAGAGATACCAGCAGCCTGTCCCTCCCACCCAATGAGGAGGATTCCATCATAATGAGCTGGAGGAGGTGGGCTGGAGCAAATTGTGGCCCATATGCCACAGATTCTTGCTGGTCTCACTGAGAATTAGATTTTCTTGAGTAAATATTTCTCCATTTGCTATATGCCCTTAAGACAGGTATTCTCAGAGACTTTAAATGGTTGTTCAAAAATAATTTTCACCAGTTAAATGGCTGTTTCACTCATTTTTTTCCCCAGAACAATAACCAAAGATGAAAAACAACACAAACCATCTTTGTTCAGCTGCATCCAATCACCAAGTTAAAAATTTAAAACAATGATGTATAAGCAAATTATAGCGTATCCTCTATCACTGTACATAAACACACTGAAATAAAATGTATTGACAACAAAAATGTTCATGTAACACAGAGCTAATAGACAATAAAACAGCCAGGAAATAGAAAGATAATTCATCATACCCCTTCCAGATTTGAATTCTAAAAGGAGGCATTATAGTAGGGCAAAGAATAGCAAAATGATTTGATATACTCTTATTTAACTCAAAAGCCATTGTTCTTTGCATTTCCTATTCCTATTTATAATGAGAAGAAATTCAAAATGAGAAGAAACAGCTGCAAACATCCATTAATAATCGGAACCTGGAATGTATGAAGTATGAATCTAAGAAATTGGAAATCGTGAAAAATGGAATAGAACTCATGAACATCGATATCCTAGGCATTAGTAAGCTGAAATGGACTGGAACTGGCCATTTTGAATCAGACAATCATATAGGCTACTATGCTGGGAATGACAACTTGAAGAGCAATGGTGTTGCATTCATCATCAAAAAAAAAACGTTTCAAGATCTATAAGTACAACGCTGTCAGTGATATGATAATATCCATACGCCCACAAGGAAGACTGGTTAATACAACTATTATTCAAATTTACGCACCAACCACTAGGGCCAAAGATGAAGAAATAGAGATTTTTATCAGCTGCTGCAGTCTGAAATTGATCAAACATGATGCAATCAAGATGCATGGATAATTACTGGTGATTGGAATGCAAAAGTTGGAAACAAAGAAGAAGGATCAGTAGTTGGAAAATATGGCCTTGGTGATAGAAACAATGCTGGAGATCGAATGATAGAATTTTGCAAGACCAACGACTTCTTCATTGCAAATACCTTCTTTCACCAACATAAATGGCGGCTATACACATGGACCTCGCCAGATGGAATGCACAAGAATCAAATTGACTACATCTGTGGAAAGAGATGATGGAAAAGCTCAAAATCATCAGTCAGAACAAGGCCAGGGGCTGACTGTGGAACAGACCATCAGTTGCTCATATGCAAGCTCAAGCTGAAACTGAAGAAAATCAGAGCAAGTCCACGAGAGCCAAAATATGACCTTGAGTATATTCCACCTGAATTTAGAGACCATCCGAAGAACAGTTTTGATGCACTGAACACTGGTGACCAAAGACCAGACGAGTTGTGGAATGACATCAAGGACATCATACATGAAGAAAGCAAGAGGTCATTGAAAAGGCAGGAAATAAAGAAAAGACCAAGATGGATGTCGGAGGAGACTCTGAAACTTGCTCTTGAGCATCGAGCAGCTAAAGCAAAAGAAGAACAGAAGAACTGATGAAGTAAAACAACTGAACAGAAGATTTCAAAGGGCGGCTCGGGAAGACAAAAAATAACAACACGTGCGAAGAGCTGGAGATGGAAAACCAAAAGGGAAGAACATGCTCAGTGTTTCTCAAGCTGAAAGAACAGAAGAAAAAATTCAAGCCTCAAGTTGCAGTAGTGAAAGATTCTATGGGGAAAATATTAAATGACGCAGGAAGCATCAAAAGAAGATGGAAAGAATACACAGAGTCATTGTACCAAAAAGAATCAGTCAATGTTCAACCATTTCAAGAGGTAGCATATGATCAGGAACCGATGGTGCTGAAGGAAGAACTCCAAGCTGCTCTGAAGGCATTGGCGAAAAACGAGGCTGCAGGAATTGATGAAATATCAGTTGAGATGTTTCAACAAACAGATGCAGCGCTGGAGGTACTCACTCGTCTATGCCAAGAAATACGGAAGACAGCTTCCTGGCCAACTGACTGGAAGAGATCCATATTTATGCCTATTCCCAAGAGAGGTGATCCAACTGAATGTCAAAATTATAGAACAATATCATTAATATCACATGCAAGCAAAATTTTGCTGAAGATCATTCAAAAACGGCTGCAGCAGTATATCAACAGGGAACTGCCAGAAATTCAGACCGGTTTTAGAAGAAGACATGGAACCAGGGATACCATTGCTGATGTCAGATGGATCCTGGCTGAAAGCAGAGAATAGCAGAAGGATGTTGACCTGTGCTTTATTGACTATGCAAAGGCATTCGACTGTGTGGATCATAACAAATTATGGATAACATTGTGAAGGATGGGAATTCCAGAACACTTAATTGTGCTCATGAGGAACCTTTACATAGATCAAGAGGCAGTTGTTTGGACAGAACAAGGGGATACTGATTGGTTTAACGTCAGGAAAGGTGTGGGTCAGGGTTGTATTCTTTCACCATACCTATTTAATCTGTATGCTGAGCAAATAATCTGAGAAGCTGGGCTATATAAAGAAGAACAGGGCATCAGGATTGGAGGAAGACTCATTAACAACCTGTGTTATGCAGATGACACAACCTTGCTTGCTGTAAGTGAAAAGGACTTGAAGCACTTACTAATGAGGATCAAAGACCATACCCTTCAGTATGGATTGCACCTCAACATAAAGAAAACAAAAATCCTCACAACTGGACCAATAAACAACATCATGATAAACAGAGAAAAGATTGAAGTTGTCAAGGATTTCATTTTACTTGGATCCACAATCAACAGCCATGGAAGCAGCAGTCAAGAAATCAAAAGATGCATTGCACTGGTAAGTCTGCTGCGAAGGACCTCTTTAAAGTATTTTAGAGCAAAGATGTCACCTTGAAGACTAAGGTGCACCTGACCCAAGCCATGGTATTTTCAATTGCATCATATGCAGGTGAAAGCTGGACAATGAATAAGGAAGACCGAAGAAGAATTGACGCCTTTGAATTGTGGTGTTGGCGAAGAATATTGAATATACACATGGGCTGCCAAAAGAACGAACAAATCTGTCTTGGAAGAAGTACAACCAGAATGCTCATTAGGAGCAAGAATGGCGAGACTGCGTCTTACATACTTTGGATATGTTCTCAAGAGGGACCAGTCTCTGGAGAAGGACATCATGCTTGGCAAAGTACAGGGTCAGCAGAAAAGAGGAAGACCCTCAACGAGGTGGACTGACACAGTGGCTGCAACAATAGGCTCAAGCGTAACAACGACTGTAAGGATGGCGCAGGACCAGGAAGTGTTTCGTTCTGTTGTGCATAGGGTCACTATGAGTCGGAGGTGACTTGACGTCACCTAACAGCAACAACAACAATTTATAATGAACAAATTGTTGGCTTATAACTATACAGAAATAAAACCAGAGGCTTGAACTGGAATTTTTGTCTCCTAGGAGTCATAAAAATCATACAATTTTAGGAATGGCCCACCTAGGCTGGGTGTTTCACAGCCAGAGGTGATTGTGTCATATTACAACCTATTGTGATTCTGAAAAAAGCATATCTGCCTACAGCTCACTGCCAGACCTTTTGGTTCTGGGCTTGTGGGTTTGGGAGTACTCATTATATTTTTCAAGAGACCTTAATATTTATTTCAGAAATAAACTGGGGGAAAAAAAAAAAAGGGCCGATGAGGGTGAAAGTAGAGGAGTCTGGAGCTTTTGCTTCATGTGTTAGGGTGACAGCACCATTAACCCAAAGGGTTTCCTGCTTATTTCTTTCACAGGTCTACTTGGTTTATTTGTAATTCTTGCTTAAGTTCCTTCAGAGAAAGACAGTATAAGTGTCACACCTAGATAATCAAAGATTATGAAATCTATTATCATCTTATTTTAACATTTTATCTGGATTATTTTAAAGATTTCATTATTTTTCTACATCAAACAGCTGTCATATTTAGAATTAATCTTGCCAAAGCTGTGAAATTTCTAACACGGGCGTCACAAAGTTTTTCCAAGAACATCAAGGAGAGAAATACATTAAATGAATAATACAAAAATTATAGAACCTCAAACTTGCAAGTTGTAAATTTTTGAATCAGAAGTCTTTTGAAAGTGAATTCTTTCATGAACTACATGCGTGAGAGGGGATCAGTATTTAAAAAAAACCCAGGTGTATTTTTTCATTTCTCTTTTAACTTACTGAGTTTTTTCACCTACTTCAGGATCATGGTTTCATGGGACACCCCAGTTAATCAGCCTAATAATGTGTTTACTGGTTCTTTCTACCTCCCAGTTTGCTGCATAGTACGCATGGGTCTTAAAAGCTTGCAAGCAGCCATACAAGGCTCAACAATTGGTCTCTGTTCACCTGGAGCAACAGAGGAAGGAGGAGAGGTCAGGAACAGGATGAGCATATGGAATGGGTGGCTAATTGCCTCCGTGAACAATTGCCTCCTTTGCCATGAGACCAGAACTAGATGGTGTCTGGCTACCACTACTGAACATTTTGATCAAAAATTCCACACAAGAATCCCGATCAAAATGGTGAAAACGCAGAATTTCAAATTCTCATGGACCTGCACTTTTTGGAGCCATGGACGGTAGATGAACCCCTGAAATTACTGCCCTTAGATAATATTTAAACCTTAAACATACCCTGAAGTCATCTTAAAGCCAAATGACAGTTTAGCTTAACTAGTGAAAAAAAAAAAAAGGGCTGCCTTGACCATTATGCTCTTTTAAGAGCTAGCTATATGGGATCAAACTGACAACAGCAACTGGATAGATCAGATGGAACATTAGTGGGCAGTGAGTTTATGTTAATGAGAGATGAACAACTTGGAAAACTAGGGTGAGAATGGTTGCACAACTTGGAGAATGTAATCAATGTCATTAACTGTACATGTAGAATGCTGTATGTTTTGCTGTGTATATTCTCAACAACGACAAGCTAAATAAAATTTAGAAAAGAAGAATATCTTATGTAGCAGAGTCTACTCTGACACACATGGGGCTGCCAGGAGTAAGAGCCAACTCGACAGCAAAAGTTTTTACACCTCCAAATTGAAACCAACTCCATTTAAGTTGCTAAACTTTATATTAAATTCACCAGGGGTTCTGTTATTCTTATACCTGGATATACAAAACAAAGGTCTTACCATTTAGCAATAAAAATTTGTAAACTACGATCATCTATAGTCTCATTTGTCCAAAAAGTAAATATATTGTATAGAAATCCTATGAGATTTACACTTTTATAAATGATGCTTGTTTTTCTGACTGGGAAACCTTGAAAAAACCTACTTCGTGCGGAAAGCTATAAAGGAAGAAAAAAAGTATATACTACTGATATTTCCATCACCCCTAGATAATTTGATAAATTCACTTTAAGCCTTCAAAAATATACATACGTAGATATATTAACTTTTTAAAAAAAATAAAAATGAGATTCACACTGTAAATAATTTTATGTCCCTTCTAAATATTAAATTACATGCTACAAAAATTACATTCTTCAAAAATATGTATCCTTATAAATGTGCCATAATTTGTGTTGAGACTACCGCCAGGTTTTTTTGCTACTGTAAACTGTGTTTCAATCAATTTGTTACAGAATCCCACTATTTCCTCAGGATAGATTATTAGAAGAGAAAGCACGGATCAAACAAAAAGATTTTTTTCCTAAAACATATTACCAAACTTCTTTCCAAGAAAAAGTTACACCAATTTATGTTTCCACCAGCAGTTTATGGATACCATGTTGCCATTCTTGCACACACTGGATTTTACTGCTTCCTAATCTTGGCAAATTGTTGGGTGCCTCTGAGTTGATTCTGAGTCCCAGCTGCCCTATACGACAGAGCAGAACTACCCCATAAGGTTTCCTAGGCTGTAATCTTTACGGGAGTGAATCACCAGGTCTTTTTTTCCACCAAGCCTCTGGGTGGGTTCTAATCGCTGATCTTTTGGCACCACCTGGGCCCTGTGCCACCAGGGCATCTGAATTACAGTGCTGGTGAAGAATACTGAATATACCACGGACTGCGGAAGAATGAACAAATCTGTTTTGGAAGAAGTATAGCCAGAGTGCCCCTCGGAAGCAAGGATGGCGAGACTTCGTCTGACGTACTTTGGACATGTTTTCAGGAGAGACTGATACCTGGAGAAAGACACCATGCTTGGTAAAGTAGAGGGTCAGTAAAATAGAAGAAGACCCTCAACAAGATGGATTGACAAAATGGGCTCAGTAATGACTGAAGATGGCACAGGACACAGCAATATTTTTTCTGTTATAAAAAGGATCGTTGTAAGTCAGAACCAGCTAGACGGTACCTAAGAACAACAATCTTTGCACATGTGGTGAAAAATAATTCTTTTATTGCTTCAGTTTGTACTTCCCTAATTACTAGGTAAGGGTCGATTATGTTTTCTATTGTTGTTCTTAGTTTTTTTTCCCCTTTGTGTATTTTCTGTTCATATTCTTTGCTCATTTGGCTACTGAAGTTATAATATACTAACCAAAAATTTTAGTACCATTTACTGAATGACTAATCCTTAATTTTTCAAGTGATGTTTGAGGGTGCTTTCAAAAAAGTTGTATACTAACAATTCTATAAAGTTTATTTTACTTTCATTATCTTTCAACTCTACCATTAGTGTCATACTTTAAAACTCTTATACATCTATAATAAGTTTTAGTATATTTGGGAAGGCAAATCCTGACTTGTTATTCACTTTTTTCAAAATGTCCTTCCTGGCCATCCTGACTTTATTCTTTCAGATGTTTAAAAGCAGTTCGTCAATTCTGCTCTCCCCAACCATCGGCTCCCCGAAAAAGACATTGTGTTTTTTATCAGAATAGCATTATACTAAAAAGTAATTTGAAAATCAGTCACCCTATGTTCATTGCCGCATTATTCACAATAGCAAAGTGCCCATCAATGGATGAATGGATAAAAAAATTGTGGTACATACATACCATGGAATAGTATGCAAGTATAAAGAATAACGAGGAGTCTGTGAAACATAACATGGATGAATCTGGAGGACATTATGCTGAGTGGAATAAATCAATCACAAAAGGACAAATATTGTATGATCTCACTATTATAAAAAGTTAAGAATAGATACACGCACAGAAAGCAATGCGCTTTGATGGTTACCAGGGATAGGAAGGGGAGGGATGGGGAATCACTTTTCTAGGTAGTACACACGTGTTAATTTTGGTGACAGGATAGGCAATACCAAATATGGGTGAACTCTGTACAACCTGATCAAGGTAAATGAAGACACTAAGAAGTATAAGAAAAAAGGTACAATTTCAGTATGAACTATTAACACACACAAGTTTCCAACAGCAGTAATAACAACAAAAAATGTGTGTGGTTACGTATGTATGTATATACATGTATAGGAAGGCACATGCAAGTAAACACACATGTATCGGTGTACCTGTAGGCATAGGTATATACATGTTTGTCTGTGCTGCATATATATCCACATATGTAAGAAAGCACATGGGGGCACAATTATAGAGACTTCCTAGATCTATCCAAACAATTTGTGGGATTGGTTTACTGGGTTAAAAGGTTTAGGACCACAGGCTTATATGACAACTTAGTCAAGTAGCATAATATAGTTCATAAAGATGTTCTACATCCTAGTTGGGTGAGTAGCATCTGGGGTCTTAAAAGCTTGAACGTGGCCATCTAAGATACAACTATTGGTCTCTACTCCTCTGGAGCAAAAGAGAATGAAGAAAAGCAAAGACTCAGAGAAGAAACTGGTTTATAGGACTAATAGCCCACATGAACCACGGCCTCTTCTGACCTGAGGCCAGAACTAGATGGTACCCAGCTACCACTACTGATCACCCTGACCAGAGACATATTATAAGGTCCCTGATAGAACGGGAGAAAAATGTTGAACACAATTTAGATTCCTAAAGAGGCCAGACCTACTAGACTGAGAGGGACTAGAGGAACCCCCAAGGCTGTCACCCTAACATATCCTTTGAACTTGGAATTGAAGATTTTCTGGAGGTCACCTTTCTGTCAAGTAACAGATTGGCTTATAACACCCATGAATAATGTGTTCCCTTAAACAATCAACTGCATGAGATCAAACAGCTGACATTTACCCAAAAGCAAAGATAAGAAGGCAAGGAGGGAAAGGGAAGCTGGATCAATGGAAACAGAACAAACAGAATGGAAATAATGAGAACACTGACACACTGTGAAAACTGTAACCAATGTCATGGAACGATGTATATAAAATCTGTTAAATGGGAAACTAATTTACTGTGTAAATTAGTTTTTATCTAAAACACAATAAATATTCAAAAAACAAAACAATGACATCCTTAAAATAATCAGTCTCTTCTAGGGCCACTTCACATTTATGCAAATGTTCTTTTATGGCCTTCAATTAAAATTCTGTAGTTTATTCACATATTTCCCACCTACTAATTATTTTATATCTTTATTGTCATTATGAAAAGGATTTTTCCTTTGTTTTTTGCTATTGCTGGTATAAATGAAGAACAGATATGTGTGTAACTTAATTTTGTATGCAGCTTTCAGAGGAAAATGAGGGCCATCTCTCTACCTTCAGTTTCTATGTTCTCTGGTAGCGTCACCAGTTTGTGTCAATTTTCCAATGCCTTTTCAAGGCAATTTCTTTTAAGGGAGCTGTGAGGGATGGTTGGGAGAGCTGCAGAAGTGGCTAACACTGTCTGATGATTCATCACCCAAAGCAGGAAGAAGATACTGAGTGGACGGGATCATCTCCACTAGGAAAGATCTCAAATTCTTTATTAAGCTTTCAGTCATCTCAACCTACACGATCCATAGGATATACCCTTTTATTACCAAATTACTACTGCTTGGCAATGGGAATAAAAAAGTATCTAAAAGATGTTTTCCAATAAGGGGCTTTTACTGCATATTTTTCTCTATAATGTAGTTATCTACACTGTAAGAAATACTAAAGGAAGTTCTTCAGGCTGAAAGGAAATGATACTATAAAATACTCCTGAGAGAAATTAAAGAAAGCATAAATAAAGGTGAGTTATATCATGACCATAAACTTGGAGACAATATTGTTAATGTGGCAATCCTCTCCAAATTCACCTATACAGTCAATGCAATCTTAATAAAAATTCTAAAAGGCTTTTTGAAGAAACTGACAAGTTGATTTTATAGAAAGGCAAAGGACTTACACTAGCAAAACAATTTTGACAAAGTTGGAAGACACGTACTACCTGATTTCCAGCATAAAGATATAGCAATTACGACAGTATGGTTTAAGAAAATGGCACAGAATAGAGTTCAGAAATAGACCCACACATGTATATGGTCAACTGACTTTAAAAAAAGTGCCAAAGTAATTTGATGAGGGAAGAGACAGCCTTTTAAACAAATGGTGCTGGAACAACTGGATTATCTATATGGAAGATAATGAACCTCAGCCCTTACCTCACACCATATAGAAAAATTAACTAAAAATGGATCATGTCCCAAAATATAACAGTTAACACTATTAAACCTCTAGAGAAAATATATGATTTGTGTGTATGTGTGACATTGTGTTAGGCAAAAATTTCTTGAACAGGACATAAATTATAAGAGAAAAAAAGATAAAATGGGCATCATCGAAATTAAAAACTTTTGCTTTTCGAAAGACAAGGGCAAGCTACAGGTTGGGAGAAAATATCTGCCCATATATCTGACCAAAGAATTATATACAGAATATATAAAGAAATATTACAACTTAATAATAAATTTAAAAAAAAAAAAAAAGGGGGGGAAAAGACTGAAACAAACAAACCAAACCCATTGCTGTTGAGTTGATTCTGACTCATAGGGGCCCTTAAAGGACAGAGTAGAACTGTCCCACAGGGTTCCTAAGGTTGTAAATCTTTACGGAAGGAGACCACCACATCTTTCTCTTGCGGAGTGGCTGATGGGTTTCAAACCACCGGCCTTTTGGTTAGCAGCCAAGCACTAATCACTGCACCACCAGGGCTCCTCTAATAATAAGTTCTTTAAAAAAGGGCGAAAGATTCAAACAAATACTTCACAAAATATGTACACACAGGAAGATGCTCAACATTACCAGTCATCAGGGAAATAAAAATTAAAATCACAATGAAATACCAGTTAAATAGATTGACAAGTCAAACGCTGACAAAGTGTAGGGCATTAGAACTCCTAGTTACTGACAGGAATGCAAAATGGTTCAGTCACTCTGGAAAACCGTATCGTAGTATTTCATAAAGTTAAACATACAACTTTACAATCCAAAGTCACTGCTGTCAGGTCGATTCCGACTCATACTGACCCTACAAAACAGAGCAGAACTGCCCCATAGGGTTTCCAAGGGTATAAAACTTCATGGAAGCAGACTGCCACGTCTTTCTCCCGCAGAGCAGCCGGTAGGTTCAAATAGCCAACTTTTTGGTTAGCAGCTGGGTTGGGTGCTTTAGCCACTATACCATCAGGGCTCCTCTACAACTTACAATACCACCTAGTAATTCCAATTCTAGGTATTTATCCTTGAGAAATGAAAATACAAAGACTTATATGCAAACAGGTCACAGCGCCCAAAATCTAGAAACAACTCAAAAGTCCATAAAGAAGTAAATGGATAAACAATAGACAGGAACACAAGATTACACACAAAAACAAGAACAAATCTCAAAAAATTATGCTAACCAAAAAAGGTCAAACACAAGAGACTACATACTGTACGATTCCCACTATATGATATTCTAGTAAAGGCAAATCTATAGTGGTTGCCTAGATCTGGGAATCTAAGAAGGGGCTGACTACAAAGGGGCATGAAGAGTCTTTTTTAGGGTGAATGAACTGTCCTGTATTTTGACTGTGCTGGTGGTACACAACTGTAGCTACTTACCAAAATCTATCAAGCTGTACTCTTAAATGGATAAATTGTACCGTATGTAAATATTACCTCAATAAAAAAGCTGCAAACTTAGGTTTAGAGTATTAAAGATACTAGATACTGAACACGTCACTGACTTATGACTCTTGAACTAACCATCTGAAATCAAAGAAATGATCTTCATTAGTGTTTTCAGTGTCACAAAGAAATGTGATGCTTATTTTCCAATCCTATGTATCTTTCCCCTCAATAGTAAAAATACTTTTAGGTTGAAAAACAGTGTTTTTTACTTGCTGTCCATTTCTTTGCACAGTATTCTGAAAATATATACTGCCAGTGGCAATGAATTGATAGCATTTCACCATTTTTGTTCTATCCTTTCGTACAAATCAAGATGAGGAAGCTGACAGTTACCCGACTGCTGGTCTTTTTGAATAATGGGATATGTGGATTAGCTACAAAAAGGGGAGGGGGGTAGAGGAAACAATTCCCTACCAATGGAACCAGATTGGAAAAATGAATGATTCCAGTACTGTAGCAGGGAAAAGGACAAGATGAGCCTGGAACACCTTTTTGTATCAGAAAGAAAATGCTTAAAAAAAAAAAAAAAAATGATGAGGACACGTCAAAAGGATATAGGAGGCAGCTTAAAGGGCTCCACTGACCAAATCTGGGACAATGGATTGTAACTGAACAGAATAAAAATTATGACTCTAAACTGATAGGGACGGGGGAGGTAGGCAAAAGCTCTTCCTCATCATACAAATCCAACTAAAAAGAGGTACAAAGAATAACAGAATTAGGAAAATCCTCATTTTTTCAACTATAAAAAAAAAAATTCTGGCAAGAATGTACAACTGATACTACAACTAAAACAGGTGAAAATATGAACAGGAAAAGACATTTATTTACAGAGTCACAAAGTATCTTCCCACCAGTTACCTACTAATTATAGGGGGAAAAGAGTAACTTTATAATAGAGAAACCTGACAGACATCACCTAGCCAAGTGATCAAAGTTAATGTTACCTATTAAGTGACCTTGTATACATCGTGGTGTAAAGTACTAAGGAAACAACATCACTTACTCAATATTCCTTACCAAAAAGTATGACCTAAATTTAATCATGAGGAAACATGAGACAAACCTAAACTGAGGAACACTGTACAAAACAAACGGTCCGTAGTCTTCAACAATGTCAATGTCAGTAAAAACAAAAATGCTCAGGAGACACTCCAGATTAAAGAAGACTAAAGAATAATGAAAATCAAATTCAATGAGCGACCCTGAATTGGATTTGGGACTAAGGGAAGGAAAAAACTTCAAAGAACCTTGGAAAAATTGATAAAATTTGAAGAAGATTCATATATTAAATAATATACCAAGGGTAAGTGCCCTGATTTTGGTAACTGTACTACGTTGCTTAAGTAAGCAGGTGTCCTTATTCTTGGGAGATACACACCCAAGTATTTAGGAATAAAGAAGTGTGAAGGGTATGATGTCTGCAACTTATTTTCATATGGTTCAGGAAAATATGTGTGCTGTATATACGTCTACAAGAAAGAATGAGAATGAATAATAAGGCAAATTGTGGCAAAATGTTAACAACTGGTAACTCCAGCAGAAGGGTATAAGGAAGTTTTTGTAACATTCCTGCAACTTTTCTCTAAGTGTGAAATTATTTCAAAAGTTAAAAAAGCGTAGGATGGACAATTGCTGAACCCTACTTTTCTCCCACAAGCCAGCTTTCCCTTCTCTCTCTCTCATTCCCTCCTCCATAATCCCAGCTGTCTTCACATTAAATTGTATTTGCTTGTGTTATGGGTTGCTGGTCTCTGATATACAGTTTGAGGGAAAAGAGCAAAGAGAATAATAAGTAGGATATGGAAGTTAACAACTTACAGGTTTCTCTAAAACAGAATAAAAAAAATTTTGTCAAGGGCCAGAGAGTAAGTATTTTAGGCTTTGCAGGCCACATATAGTTTCTGTTGCATGTATGGATGCAGGTTTGTAATAACTGATTGTTTGAAAGGCCTACTACCCCAGTAGATCATGGGCCAATAGCTACAGCCATGCCTGCTACCTACCCATGGCTTACTGACATTTCAAGCAATGAGCTAAAATGAGCTGACAAGATGCGACTCACTGATTTAAATGTCACTTTCTGTCGTCTTATAATTTTAAATGCCAGCAAGTCTTAGGGAAAATGGCTCCACCATTTTAAATGCTCATACTCTTTAAGGTCAGTTATCAGCACAGATTTCTGGGCCTCATCTTCAGAGTCTCTTCTTTAGTAGGTCTAGGGTGCTACCCAATAATTCGCATTTCTATAAAGTTTCTAGGTGATGCTAATATTGCTGGTCCAGGAACCACAGTTTGAAAACCAATGGTTTATTTTACTCAAGGACTGATACAGTCTCATCTTTTTAAAAAAGCTTTGTTTTTAGCCAGTTAAGAATTCTATGTATGTGTATGTGTGTATATTAAAAAACCGAACTCATTGCTGTCGAGTTGATTTCAACTCATAGCGGCCCTACAGGACAGAGTAGAGCTGCTCCATAGGGTTTCCAAGGAGAGGCTGGTGGATTCAAACTGCTGACCTTTTGGTTAACAGTTGTAGCATTTAACCACTGTGCCACCAGGGCTCCCTGTATGTATGTATGTATGTGTATATGTACACATAAATACGTATCATATACATACGTATATGTATATACACATAAATTTATATACACACACCTACACGTACAGAGGTGCACTGGTGGTGCAATGGTTAAGTGCTGGGCTGCTAACCAAAAGGTCAGCAGTTCAAACCCACCAGCCGCTCTGCAGAATAAGATGTGGCAGTCTGCTCCTATAAAGATCTACAGCCTTGGAAACCCTATGGGACAGTTCTACTCTGTCCTATGGGGTCACTGTGAGTCAGAATTGACTTGACAGCAGTGGTTTTTTTTTTTTTACCTAAAAGGAAATCTTACTTCATGTAAATTATCACTTTTACATTAATAAAATATGAGTTGTGCTTAATGCAATTTTTACCATGTGTCAATATTCATTTTTGTTAAGCAGACCATCAAATTAATGAATAGAAAAACAAAGAATAAAGTTTCAAGCCTGAACGCACACCAAGAGTTAAATACGGTACTCAAAATGTACAAAAAAACCTACCCTGAACGACTCTTACAAGTGTATCTAATTGTTATTACTGTTCATGGAAATTAAGACTAAAGACCAAGAGGCAAATGGCTATTACCATTATATGTGTTAATACTCTAGTATCTATAATCAGCATTTTCTATTGCTATTTTTCTCCCATTATTATACAGCTATTAAAAACAGTAAAAGACAAATGCAAGACACAGTCAACAGTAAGAGTTTCTTATACCTTTCCACTGATTGGAAATTCAAAGTTTATACTCTCTCAAGTTTTATCCACAGCCCAATCTTGATCAGAGGCTTCCTGAGTTTCTAGCTGCTCTCCATCATGACTGTGGATGTCCCTAGTTGCCCAAGACCATTATAAATGAAAGGATAACCAACTGCATATTTGAGGCAACAGCATTACGAAGCTTGGCTAAGGATAATCCTGCATTCTTTCAAAATTCTATAGCACTTTTCTGTACTCCTCTAACAGAACATGTTTTATGACCAATATTGTACATCTTCTCCTCACTTATCAACTATCTTGTTATCTGTCATTTTGCATTTACAACAATAGTAAAAAAAAATCCACCATCCAACTATTTTGCACATTAATGATGGATGTGACAGTAATGAATGCTGAGGTGCGAGGCACAAGTAATGCTGGCTGTGATGGTTAAGGTTATGTGTCAATAATCATGGCCGGGCCATGATTCTCAGTGGTTTGGCAGTTATGTAATGATGCAGTCATCCTCCATTTTGTGAACTGATGTGATCATCCTCCATTTCTGTTAAATGCTTATTTCGCATAGTGACCTGGTCTTTGGAAGCTAACCATGTCAATAAATGAGGAGAGAGCGTTTTTATTTATATACATTTCTGATCTCCTATATTAGACTATAAATTCCTTGTAAGTATTACTGTGGCTAGAGCTTCTTTCTATCACTCATAGAACCTTTATATCACCCACAGCATCTGGCACACTTAACATAGTAAGTGAAATACATAGTTACTGATTTTAACTTTAAAAATAAAGAAATTTACTTGAAGGAAGAAATAAAAAGGCACAATCCACAGCTAAAATATAAATTATTTCAAAAAAGGACATAAACCAAATAAAAGAATTGGGGGGGGGGGGGGTGGAGGAGGGAAAGGAAAAAGAGAAGCAGAAGCACAAGCTCTCATAATAGAGGGAAAAGGACAAAGAGGAAACAGCCTAGTGTGCAAACAGCAGTTTATAAGAAAGGAAAGGAAAAAGAAGTGAGGTTATATCCATGGACAAGACAGGAAGAAATGAAAAACTGGCTCAAAACAAGATATTCAAATGGAACACTGAGGCCCACTATACTACTCTTTCTAGCCCCAATTTTTTTTTTATAACTAGGTATAAGGAGTCTTGGTGGTATAAAGATTAAGTGTTCGACTGCCAACCAAAAGATTAGCAGTTCGAATCCACCAATAGCTCTGTGAAGGAAAGTTACAGCCTAGGAAACCCTATGGGGCAGTTGTACTCGGTCACATGGCACACAACAATAGGCACATTCTAAACTTATTTGAGGCTCTGGTTAATTATAAGAATCTCCTCAAGCAAGATTTCAAAAACAGGTTTCTTCAGAGTTACAGAATTTTTTACTTGAAAAGTACCTTGGTGTCTACCCATTCCAACTGTCTCAATTTTTACACCAACAAACCATAAATGGCATTAACAAAAAAATGACAAAAATAAGATTTTATTTAGTATCTACACTTTAGTAATTTTTCTCTACTTAAAATTGCAATGCTGCAAGAGCTAATTTTATTTTCTTGAAACTTTCTATTTTGTTGCTGCCATAACTACAAAACTCTGAACAGCAATTCAATCTGGAGTAGTTAGTATAGCTTATTTACCACCCCCTCTTTTTTTTTTAAACACCATCTTCATACCTGAAAGTTCCTCACCGTTCTCTGCCCTCAGTATGAACAGGTCAGTTAGCTAGAATTCTTATACTTAGGCATTCTTGCCTCATTTTAAAATCTGCCAAATCTGGAATTTCATGGTTAGTTACATTGACTTTATTCTAATTTCAACAGGAATCTCCCATCGCGCCTCAGCAACTAATTTCTTGTTGGTTCTCTTACAGTCTTGCCTCCTTTAGCTGTTCTCTCCTTTTATAACTTTAATTTGTTCCTGTCCTCCAGCTTACTTAAGCTTTTTCCTCCTCTCCAAAAAAAACTTTTGTTTTCAAACCCACTGCTCTTCTTTCTATGGTCTTGTTTTCTTCATCATTTCTTGCACTGCCAACTTTTCAAGCTAATAGTCTATACCCATTTCTTTACTCCTACAACACCCACTTATTCATTAACCCTGTTAACACTTACAGTCTGGCTCCCACAACCAGTATTTTTGAGACGCTATTCTCCAAAAGGCTAGTGTAGTATGTTTTGGGTGCTTGCTCAATCCATATAAGCCCTCTCCTCTGGAACTGGCATAGCAGTCCACGTTAAGCACAGCAAACATGACGATTGATCCCCCTACTCCTCAAATAGACATAGGTGCTTGGACGAGGGCAGGTGTGTCATTTAGGATAGGCAACTCATTTATTTTATTGTTTCTATGGTTTTTTCTTTCTTCCAATCTGAATCTTCTATTTCCTAAAATGAAGGTCTTCGAGTCTCAGAATTTTGTGCTGTACTGCCTTACCAAAGATCTCATCTGCTCAAACATTCCAATCATCATATATATTCAGAAACCCGCCAAATTTACGTATTCGCCCAGAAATTTTGTTTCAGCTCAAATTTCACTACTCTACTAGACACTTCCAACTAAACATTCAATCTCACCACAAACTGCTTTAAGCTAACCTCATTATTCTCCCCATAAAACTGACCACTGCACCTTTTCCCCTTCTTACTTCTTGAATTCTGTTAATTGACCGTGCTAAGTCATCTGGGCCTGAAAACCTAAAGTCAGTATCTTCTCCCTTATTTATATATTCACTCAACCCCTAAGTTTTAACAATTACTTAATTCAGATTTCCTACATTTTCACAGCCCCCACTTTAGGCACATTTTCTGGATTATTACAAGGAAAAAAAAAAACTTTTTTTTTTTTTTTTTTAAGAGTCGCCTATAATTTTCTCAGTATAAATTCCTCTCCACTCCAGCCTAAATACAACGATCAAATCGATCACCCTAAAACATAGATACATTTAAGGTCCAGGCTGAGTTCCACCTCCTTGAGTAAGCAATTCCATTATCATCTAACGTGCTTCTCAACTGTTATACAACTTTCTTGTATTACCCACTGTCTTTAAAATATTAGATATGAGGATGAAGTGGGGAGGGAGCATCTTACTTTCAGTGTTTCCTACAACAAGAGAGTTTTTGTTCTAGGGGTGTAAGATGGATGATTTAAATCTTCCTATGGATAAGGGGAAACCCTGGTGGTCAAGAGCTACAGCTGCCAACCAAAAGGTCAGCAGTTCATATCCACCAGGGGCTCCTTGGAAACCCTATGGGGCAGTTCTACTCTGTCCTACAGGGTCACTATGAATCTGAATTGACGCGACGGAAACGGGTTTGACTTTTTTGGTTTATGGATAAGTGCTTTAGCTACCTACTATCTCCTCAGCATTTCATAAGCAAGGAGAAATAAAGCCTTGTATTTCTTTGGTGTCTTCTCTGGCCTAGCACAGAACCAGATAATCAATAAACTAGCCAAATGGTAAGTCTACTGGTTAACTCTGACCACTTAAAATTGAACAGAGGCAACTTAATCACCAATTGCTGATTTCTCCAAGACTTTCTCTGCATGTTTTACAGACAAATTCACAGAAAAGGAAAGAAAAAAAATTCTTTGATATTTAATGGGATCTTGGACTGAGAACTGATTCACTGTTGTCAAGAGGTTTTCCTTACTTTTTCTAAATAATGTATACAAAACCCAAAACCAAAAAACCAAACCCAGTACCATCGAGTTGATTCCAACTCATAGCAACCCCACAGGACAGAGTAGAACTGACCCGTAGAGTTTCCAAGGAGCATCTGGCGGATCTGAACTGCCAACCTTCTGGTTAGCAGCTGTAGCACTTAACAAAGGTCTATGGAAATACAAGATTAGGTCCCTCAGTTTAGATTTGTACAATCCACTGAGCAATTAAGCATGTTATTACCTTGTGGTATCTGTTTAACTTTGCCTTCTACCTATTTAAATCTTATAAATATATTACCTTTGGACATCCCATATTTGTTTCTTTTTTCTCAATCCTAATAGCCATACTGATATTAACTACACTGATATCTTTTTCTTCCACAATTCCTTTTATATAACGAGTACTGTGAATACTTACTGTTGTGGTAGTCCAGGACAAGATGACAAACTTATCAAGCAGGGTTGAATAACAAATATACTCAACATAAACAACATGTTGTAGACCATGAACAACAGCCCCCTTCGCCATAAGACCAGAAGAACTGGATGGTGCCATGCTACCATTACTGGAAATTTTGATCAAAGATTCTATAAAAGAATCCTGATGAAAACGGAGAAAACACAGAACACAATCTCAAACTCCCACAGAATCTGAGTTCCTAGAGCCATGGAGGCTAGATGAATCCCTGAAACTGCTGCCCTGAGATAATCTTTAAACCTTAAAAAATATCCCAGGTCTTCTTAAAACCAAACGATAGTCTAGCTTAACTAGTAAAGAACATCTGCCTTGAGTACTGTGCTCTTTTAAGATCTCTCTATATGGGATCAGACTGACAACAGCAAATCCAAAGATTAGATGGGAAACTTAGGGGCAGTGAGTTAACGGGGGAAGAACTCAGAAAAAGAGGGTGAGAATGGTTGCATAACTTGAAGAATGTAATCACTGTCACTGAATTGTACATGTACAAATAGTTGAAATGGTGTTCTGCTATGTATATTCTCAACAACAAAAAAAATGCTATAGAATACAATGAGAAAATACGTTTAGCACCTACTCTTATAAACTTTCAACGTGTTAAAATAGCAATAAAAATTGAAGTGTTAAAAGGATATACCTAAGCTTTTAATTTACATGTACTTAAGAAACAAGTAATTATGAAATGCTCAGAATAAATAAAAGGATGGGAAAATGATAAACATGAAAAGGATCAAGTTACACAATCCCTGAGTTAGCCTCAAAGTCAATAATCTCTATGATTTAGCTTCAACCACACCACTGGTTACTTCCAAAAATAAGTGCTGTGTCCCACACATGACACGCTCCTTTTGTCTATCTAGACCTATGTAGTCCTTAAAAATACAGCTCAAGTCCCAATTTCTCAAAACATTCTCCTAATAGGCTAGTCAAATATTAACTTACTAACAGTCTTATAATAAGCTTCTTAGGTCCACAAGCCTATTTGGTATAACATCCCACTCTCCCATCACCTTAGTGAGTAAAACACCCGTGCTGTCTCTATTCTACCTCAGCCATACACAAGAACAGCTATACCAAAGGCAGATTAATTACTTTGAACTGGTCCATCTTCAGGGATCTTAAACGCTAAAAGCCATTTTTTATCCTTTCCATCTCTCCAACATCCTCTTACTTCTACTGAAACAGCTCTTCATACTATCAACAGGATTGGCAGCCAATAACGGCACCTCATGAAATGGTTTTTAATATACGTAGTTATAGAAAAAAGTACAAAAGTATGTGTATGTGTATTTTAGTAAAGATATCTATTTTCTAGCTTAGACAACTGAGGAAGCCTGGAAGCAGAAATACCCTAATACCAATGAGCACACCTAGTGCTTTCTTTCACTCTCCAGATAAAAGGAACTAGGGTTCTTTAGTGAAATCTAGGGCTGGAAAAGGGCAAGCACAAGTTGAGCCTGGAGTATTTTTTGGTGTCAAAAAGTAACTAAAATAATGATAGAGACATGCCAAAAGGGCACAGGAGGTAACTTAAAAGAGCTCTCAACAACCAAATTCAGGATAATTTGAACTACAAAATAAACAATGACTGTAATGAATTATAATCCATAGAATGAAATAAGAATCCATGAATCCACAAATTGGGGAGAAGGGAGAGTTCTTCCTTAGAGAATTCCAATTAATACATATAGAAGAAATACAAAAATCACCATTTGGTAAATGTCACATTAATTTTTTCAGGCAACGTCATTAATGGATGCTAAAATTAGTGTATGATGAGAAATTAGTAAGTATGATGAAAAAGAGAATATTTACAAAATCTGAATGAATCTCTCCACAAGATAGTAGAAACCTTGGAGTTAGAGAAACTTGGCAGATACTTTAAATCATCAAACTTAGTATCACCAAGTGCTATCTGCTATGATCTACTAAAGGGGACACACGTTAATTTTGTGGAATTCTTACAAAAAATGTATAATGTGAATTCAATCAGACAAACCGAAACTGATGGCCATTTTACGAATCAAATGGTTAGTATTCTTAAAGTAGACTAAGGAGACATGAAAACCACATACAAAGTATAATCCTAGACTGGATGTTGGACTACAAAAAGGACATTAATGGGATAACTGGAAAATGTGGAAAAGGTCTGTAGATTAGATAATAATGTTGCATGGATGTTAATATCCTGGTTTTGTAACTGTACTGTTGTTACATAAGACTAAACACTTCAGCAATCTGGATGAAGGGTTTTAAGTATTTCAAAAAGAAGCTTAAAAACAAAACAAAACAAAACAAAAAAAGCCTCATGACTGAAAAATACACAGAGAACTGTATGTATATACTTTGACAAATACAAGCATTCCAAACATTTAGCCTTAATATAATTCTCCAGGTTTATTAAGCCTCCTGAGTTCTTCTTAATCATTCATTTAATAATTATTTTACAGTGTGCTCAACTAAGACCAAACAAACAGAAAAGGATGGAAAAAAAGAGGGAAACAAAACAAGCCAGTAAGTTAGTCCGTTATTAACTAACAGTTTCCTAACAAAGCTGTCGTTAGGTGTCATCAAGCCGGTTCTGACTCATAGCGACCCTATGTACAACAGAAGGAAACGCTGCCTGATCCTATGCCATCCTCACAATCACTGCTATGTTTGATCCCATTGTTGCAGCCACTGTGTCAAACCATCTCCTTGAGGATCTTCCTCTTTTTTGCTGACCCTCTACTCTACTAAGCATGATGTCCTTCTCCAGGGACTGGTCCCTCCTGATAACATGTCCAAAGTACGTAAGATGAAGTCTTGCCATCCTCGTTTCTAAGGAGCATTCTGGCTGTACTTCTTACTTCTTCTAAGACAGATTTGTTCCTTCTTCTGGCAGTCAATGGTATATTCGATATTCTTCACCAACACCATAATTTAAGTTCATGTATTCTTCAGTCTTTCTTATTCATTGTCCAGCTTTCACATATGTATGTGGTGACTGAAAATACCATGGCTTGGGTCAGGCTTACCTTACTCCTCAAAGTGGTATCTTTGGTTTTCAACACTTTAAAGGAGTCTTTTGCAGCAGATTTGTCCAACGCAATACATTGGTTTGACTTCTTGACTGCGGCTTCCATGGGTTTTGACTGTAGATTCACGCAAAATGAAATCCTTGACAAGTTCAATCTTTTCTCCATTTATCATGATGTTGCTTATTGGTCCAGTTGTGAGGATTTCTGTTGTCTTTATGTTGAGGTGTAATCCACACTGAAGGCTATATAGTCTTTGTCCTTCAGCAGTAAATTGTATCGCCTGCATATCTCAGGTTGTTAATGAGTCTTCCTTCAGCAGTAAGTTGTATCGCCTGCATATCTCAGGTTGTTAATGAATCTTGAGGCTGTGTTCTTCATCATATCGTCCAGCTTCTCAGACTATCTGCTCAGCATGCACATTAAATAAGTATGTTGAAAGGACACAACCCTGGCACATACCTTTCCAGATTTTAAACCACGCACTATCCCCTTGCTCTATTCGACTGACTACCTCTTGGTCTAGGTACAGGTTCCACATGAGTATAATGAAGTGCTCTGGAATTCTCATTCTTTGCAATGTTATTCATAATTTGTTTTGCTCCACACAGTCGTATGTCTTTTCAACGTCAATAAAACAGAGATAAACATCTTTCTGGTATTCTCTGCTTTCAGCAGAGAGCCATTTTACATCATCAATCATATGCCTTGTTCCACATTCTCTTCTGAATCTGGCTTGAATTTCTGGCAGTTACCAGAAACTCATGTACTGCTGCAACCATGATGTTAATGATAAAAAAAAAAAACCCAAACCCATTGCTGCTGAGTTGATTCCGACTCATAGCGACCTAATAAGACAGAACAGACTGCCCCCTAGGGTTTCCAAGGAGTGGACAGCAGATTCAAACTGCCAACCTTTTGGTTAGCAGTCTGAGCTCTTAACCACTGTGCCACCAGGGCTCCAATATTAATGATATTGTTAAAAAATTTCCACATTCCACTGGATCACCTTTCTTTGGAATGGCATGTATATGGATCTCTTCCAGTCAGCTGGTCAGGTAGCTGCCTTCCTGTTTTCTTGGGATAGGTGAGGGTGCTTCCAGGGTGGCATCTGTTTGTTAAAATACCTCAACCAGTGTTCCATCAATTCTTAGAGCCTTGTTTTTTGCCAATGCTTTTAGTACCACTGGTTCTTGATCATATGCTACCTCCTGAAATGGCTGAATATCAACCAAGTCTTTTTGATAGAGTGTCTCTGTGCATTTCTTCCATCTTCTTTTGATGCTTCCTGTGTCGTCAATATTTTGCCCATAGAATCCTTCAGTACTGCCAACTTGAGGCTTGAGTTTTTTCTTCAGGTGTTTCACCTTGAGAAATGCCAAGCATGTTCTTTCTTTTTCATTTCCTAATACCAGGTCTTTGCTCATTTCATTGTAATGCTTTACCTTTGTCTTCTTGAGTGGCCCTTTGAAATCTTCTGTTCAGTTGTTTTACTCCATCATTTCTTCCATTCACTTTAGCTACTCTACGCTCAAAAGCAAGTTTCAGAGTCACTTCTGACATCCATTTTGGTCTTCTCTTTTCTGTCTTTTTAATTATCTTTTGCTTTCTTCACATATGATGTTCTTGATGTCATCCCACAACTCATCTGGTTTTTGATAATTAGTGTTAAATGCAACAATCTATTATTGATATGGTCTCTAAGTTCAGGTGGGATATACTGAAGGCAGTACTCTGGCTCTCATGGAATGTTTTAATTTTCTGCAGCTTTAACTTGAGCTTGCGTGTGAACAACTGATAGTCTGTTCCGCAGTTAGCCCCAGCCTTGTTGTGACTGATGATACCGAGCTTCTCGATTGTCTCTTTCCACAGATGCAGTCGATTCGGTTCCTGTGTATTCCACCCGGCAAGGTCCAAGTGTACAAGTCGTTCATGTTGTTGAAAAAACGTATTTCCGAAAAATGAGAAGCTGTTCTTGCAAAATTCTATCCTGCGATCTTCCACATTGTTTCTAATACCAAGGACATATTTTCCAACTAATGATCCTTCTTCATTCCCAACTTCCACATTACACCAGTAATTATCAACGCACCTTGACTGCTTGATTGATCAATTTCACACTGTAGAAGTTGGTAAAAATCTTCAGTTTCTTCATCTTTGGCACTGGTGGTTGGTACGCAGATTTGAGTAACAGTCGTACTAACTGGTCTTCCTTGTAGGCATATGGATATTATCCTATCGCTGACTGCGTTCTACCTCACCACAGATCTTGAAATGTTCTTTTTGATGACGAATGTGACACCGTTCCTCTTCAACCCGTCATTTCCGGCATAGTAGACCATGTGACTGTCCAATTCAAAATGGCTAATACCAGTCCATTTCAGCATTCCATTTCATTTCTGGCAACTTCCAATTTTTCTTGATTCATACTTTGTATGCTTCATGTTCCAATTATTAATGGATGTTTGCAGGTGTTTCTTCTCATTTCCACATCAGCCAACAAGGGTCCCGAAAACTTTACTCCATCCACGTCGAAAACAAAACTACGACTGGTTTTCTTTACTCCATCCAAGTCAAAGCAAAACAAAGCTAAGATTGGTTATTGCAAATATGCTCATGCTTATTTGCCCTCTTCTTTCCAACTAAGCAATTCCAAGTCCTACTTAGTTCCTGATCTTCACTTCCTATGTTCCTGTTCCTACTATTGTTATTAAAATGGATGTACAGTTATACGTCATTTAACATCCACAATACGTCACATAGCATCCTAGTTCATTGAACGCCCACAATATGTTCTATGAAATAGGATGCTATGTGATTTGGACATTGTGTGAATGCTGTATTACATACTTAGCAAAATTATATGGGATGTCTTTTGTTTCACTTCCAAATCGATTCTTTTCCTTTGCCTCTTGCTGCTACTATCACTAGCACTGGTTTTGCAGTAACTGGGAGCCATCATGTACTTCATGGTAATAATTTTCAAAGATAAGTAAACAGAGACAGAATGCTACAACTCTCAAGAGACATGCGGTACACAAAACTGGATGCTGCTGCCTACAGGTCAAAGCATACTGTTATATGGTAAACTTTTTATTTTTTAATTGGGTGTCATGAATTTGAATTGTGTCCCCCCAAAATATCTGTCAACTTGGCTAGGTCATTAGTCTCAGTACTGATTGACTGTCTACCTTTTTGTCATCTGATGTGATCTCCCTATGTGTTGTAAATTCTATCACTATGATGTAATGAGATGGATTAGTGGCAGTTATACTGATGAGATCTACAAGATTAGATAGTGTCTTAAGCTAATCTCTTTTGAGATGGAAAAGAGAGAAGCAAGCAGAGAGACATGGGGACCTCATACCACCAAGAAAGCAGTGCTGGAGCAGGGCGTGGCCTTTGGATCTGAGGTTCCTGCATGGAAAAGCTCCTAGGCCACAGATTGATGACACGGACCCTCCTCCAGAGCCAAGACAGAAAGCCTTCCCTTGGAGCTGATGCCCTGAATTTGGACTTGTAGCCTTTTAGGCTGTGAGAGAATAAATTTCTCTTTGTTAAGGCCATCCACTTGTGGTGTTTGTTATATCAGCACTAGATAACCAAGACTGGGGGAAAGTTCAGTATATACATAAGCCAGTAACATAGGCATTTATTACAACTATCGAGACATATGTGTTATAGAGTATGTATGTACTGTACTATTATACACCTGGAATAGCAATCGCTTTGTATACAAGAGACATGAGATACACATGTTGCGTGCAGGAAGCTGTTGCATTTGCTAGGTCTGGTTAAGTCTGCTGTACTGTTCTCTGATTGGGATTTCTGAACTCTTACTATAACCTTATGGAACCACGGACGTATATGTGATCGGATGTTGCTTGAATGGACGTTATGTAGCACATGGCTGTATTCTAAAAACATGGACCAAATCTCAGCTATGTGACTTTGTTACATAACTTAATTTCTCTGATCCTTCCCATTTCTTTATCTGTAAAATTTGGATAGGTTTAACTAATTTTATAGGGTTGTTAGGAAGACTAGATGGTAAGGAATAAAACTAAGTAGCACATGTAGATGCTCAAAAAATGTTACCTTTCCCTTAAAAATTATATTCTCTAACCTCTGTGGGCTCCTAAGAACAGCTCAACAATTGTTTTTATTAATCTTAGATCAATCTCTGTCCTATATGCCAAAGAAGCTATTTCATATTTTTTACCTATATATTTTTTAAATATAATGTATTTATTCATTCTAACAGCTTCAGTATTCACAAATATTCAATTAACTAAAAAATATACATTAACTCCCATCTCTTTTCCAAATATCAGACGAATATTTCCAGCAGCTTTTCCAAACATTACCTGAATATTGCACCACGTCAAATTCAAACACAAGGTCCAGTATCACGCTCTATGCTGCCACCTATTGCTTATTACCCCACCCTTCAGATAATCTCCTTCTATTTTGGAATCTTGGGGCAGCCTTAAAATGCAAGCCTCAACCCAGTGGATATATTTAATTTCCAGGTTCTAGTCCTTCTCAGATGAGATGTCCAAGTGCCTGCAAACAGTCCTAGTATAACCTAACCGCTTAAAACCCAACACAACTAAAGGTATATATTTGACAATTTACATTAGCTAGGCTCTCTCTTTTCCTATTTTTCATTATAGATGTTATGCCTGTCTCTGAAAAATTAAATGCCAAGACAGTAGTACAGTGTCTAATGAAGAAAAGCAGTTTCCCCAGACCTGAGTTGTCAAACAAAAATATTCTAATTAGTAAACCAACTAAAAACTAAAACTACAAATGGCAAAAACAGCTGTTTTAAATGCTACATGGTCCCATGATTTCCTATTCCTGTATTTTCTTCTTAAAATATTCATATAATATTTCCCCCTCATATAGCAATGGGAAACTCTTAATCATAAGAACATACTGTACTCAATTATCAAATATAAACTGGTTTTCCTCCTAACCTGAAAGAAAAAAAAAAAAAGGTAATTAAGTTCCTAGTCAACAAAAATTCCCTTAAATGCCTTGTTCAATAAATAGCCATAATACTACCTCCCCTTCCAACACACACAGAGTTTAACATTATGAACTTAAACTTTGTTGGTACTTTAATTCAAAACAGAGTTGTTTACTTTTCTGGTCTCACTTTTCCAAACCACATTAAATTTCTCACTAATTCGATGAAAACAGACCATCCTGGATAGAGTTATAAAACAGCTTTTTCATGCAAAAAACAAGAAAAAGATGCCACAAAGTAAGAATACTGAAATGCTCTTAAATCGACTACATGTTGACTTGCAGATTTTAAAGTAACTTGCCAACAGTAGTAAACAGTGGTACACTAGCTTAAATTCAGGGATATAAAGAAAGAGATGGCATGGTTCACAGCCTTCAGAGACTGACAACTTAGTCAGGAACATAAGATTTAAACATAGAAAAGGATGAAAAAAAATAAGGTAAAGTGTTTACTGACCAATAATTGATAGAGATAATATTTACTACAAAAGTGTGAAGGGTTGAAATAGTTATGGGAAAGACTTTACAGAAACAAAAAATGCAGAGTTGTACCATTTGTAGGAAGGGCAGCACTTAAACTAGGAAAAAGAGCAAGGGAACTTCAAGCTATAGGAAACAATGAGTATGCAATGGTGTAGTCCAAAAAAGTCTGCTAAATACAAATGTACCAAACCAGTTTAGCTAGAAAGAAATTGTACAGATGACTAGTGGGGCACCATTAGAAAGAGAAGTGGACCGAATTGTGGAGGGTACTAAGGCCCTGAATGTTAGGCTAAAGAAACCTGAAGATAATGAGTCACTGACAGCTCAGTATAGGGTAACATCTCCCCACTATTTGCGGAGTAGGAGTAAAAACAAAAAAACCAGACCCAGTGCCGTTGAGTCGATTTCGACTCATAGTGACCCTATTAGACAGAGTAGAACTGCCCCGTAAAGTTTCCAAGGAGCGCCTGACGGATTCGAACTGCCAACCCTTTGGTTGGCAGCCGTAGCACTTAACCACTACACCACCAGGGTTTCCTGGAGTAGGAGTGGGGGAGGGAATTTAACCTAGTCGAGGTGTTTAACAAACGGAAAAAAAAAAACTGAGAAAGAGACCAGTCGTGTCATTTCAGCAGTCCAGAAATAATGCCAAAGACCGGAACTATGGTGATGACTGTAGAAATGAAAAAGAATGAAATTCACTATGAGGGAAGAACTGATAGAATGTGGTCAAGGTTTGAAATTAGAAGTATACAAGGGAGAAAAGAAGGAATAAAAATGGTTCTAAGGTTTTAAAACTGGGAACAGAAGTACCATGAACAGAAGCATAAGACAGTAAACACTATTAATAAATGTTTCCAACAACTGAAATAATGTTTCTAACCAATGTTTTTCATGTTTAACACAAAGCAACAAAATAGAAACCAAAATATACTGCCACTCTCTACAAATATAACAGCATTCATTTAGAATAAGAAAACATTAGTTTAACATTACATGCCCAAATAATATAAAGAAATATACTAAAATATAAATCTTATACTATAATATAAACCACAGTTGATCACAAACCTATGTAAATTATTAACTGTTTGATTCATATCCCTGTTACTGTTCTTTCTGTACTACAAATGATTCTCATTACTTGAATTACCATACACCTCATACTTAAAAAAGGAACAGTTTGAGGTCTAGTTAATTACTCTACCTTTAGTGAACTACATAAACAGCAATGCATGCTGGGATACAGATTTCTCAACAGACTAATCTACAGAATGGAAACAACTTTAATTACAAAACCCAGAGTTACTATCATACTCTTTATAAAAAAAAAAATATGGAATCATAGATTACTTTTCCTACAAATCCTCCAATAAACAAATCCTTTTAAAATCAAATTAAAAAAAACAAAAACAAAAAACTTTAAAATACCACACCAGAAACAAGTTTCACAAATCTCTTGGTTACCTTTACTTTATCTCTTCTCAAGCAACAGAATAGACAATTTTCATCAAAGGTCCAATCAGAAATGCTTTCAGGTTCACAGTCTGCAAAAATAATAGAAATAACAAATTAGTAGTTATAAAAATGAAAAAGTTATAACTTCTTTATAAAGTAGTTATAAAAAAGAATTTTTCAGAAAATAAATCAAAACTAACTTCAAAAAATACTGTTTGCTTTAACAAAAAAAATTCCACTAAGCAGGTTCCTTATTTGTCTGAAAATTCTTAGTTCTGTATGTATTCGCATAAAATGATGTCTAGTTTTTTTTTATATGCATATAGCTTTAACTTACACGAAACTGGGAATAAAAGAAAGAAGGAGACTGAAGCTTAAATCACCAATAATCCTACAGGTAGTCCCCGACTTTCGACCTCTCTGAGTTACAACGAACCAGCTCTTATGACTGTCTTTTTTTTTTTTTGGTACATCTTATCATTAGTTATATGTACTACATACTATGTTGTAGCATGTAATTTGCTGATGTTATCATTCTCAGATGTTTACATGCTGATGTTCAATGTTATGACTTATAAAGATACTGATAATAAAAAGCTGTAATAAAAAAAAAAAAAAATGAGGTGCTCAACTTAAGTCAGAATCAACTCATGATGAAATCATCAGAATGGAACCCTGTCATACATTGGGGACTACCTATATATGTTACCAGGAAGAATCTGAAATACCAAAAAGAATTTAAATACCTTTAAATAAGCTGAGATCTTTTAATAATCCAGGTCCAAACAGCCCTTCAAAAATACTTTCAAACCCTGAAAGGATAAAAAAAAATCCATCAACACAATTTATACACTATAGTAACATAATCTGTTGCATGAAAAAAATGATGGCATTTTCCTCCAGTGCTCAAGGATCCCTGGATTACTGTTAAAGGGATACTGAGAAAAGAGTGTCAAAGACAAACCTAAAAGGAGTATTTGCATTTTTGTTAATGATTGTCTTTCAACACAAATTCTGAGCACATAAAAAAACAAGACAAAACAGATAAACTAGAAATAACTGATAAAGGAGTGGAAATTCATCAGTTCTCTTCCCATCTTACAAAACCCTCAAATACCTCATTACACAAACTCACGAACTCCATTGTAAATGGTACCTTCCCCAATGAAAGAGTCAAAACTGCCTCAAAATTTTCAGGACTTTCTGGGTTAATCTAAATAACATTATTCTGACTACCAACTGAGATCATACAGATTTTTCAAGCTACGTTTCTTGAAGAAGGAAAATGCTCACCGAGAACAACTTCTATACCACTAAAGAAAAAAGCCATAACATAATCATATGTTAAAAGAAAAAGAACTTTGTAATTATTTCAGAGCCACAATAGTACTTTTATGAAGATAAAATCCACTAGTTACACATACCAAAAAAAAAAAGAGGAAAAATCCAAATATACCTGTACATAAATGTTTAGACCACTATCACCTTATGCCAGTATGAATAAACTAGAAAATGAGCCCCCCTCAAAAAACTTTCTAACTTATTACCTGAAATGTTGCTACTCTACTTAATGAAAAATAATTAAAAAAAAAAAAACTTGCTGTTTTCTACGGATTATTAAGAGATTAAGGAGGAAAAGAGAAAGGGAACCAAATGTACCTTTTTTTAATAACATACCAGAAATAATAGATTAGAACAATCATTCCCAATACATGTCATGGACTTCAACAGAGCTCAACTAGTTATCCCAAGGTAAAGCTTAGACCTTTAGAAAGAATTAATACATACTGCACAGTTAGTACATGCTGTTGTTAGGTTCCGAACAGTAGCAACCTACGTACAACAGAACAAAACACTGCCTGGTCCTGTGCCACCCTCACAATCATTGTTATGCTTGAGCCCACTGTTTTGAGTGCCTTCCAACCTGAGGGGCTCATCTTCCGGCACTGTATCAGACAATGTTCTGCTGCTATTCATAAGGCTTTCACTAGCTAATTCTTTTCAGAAGTAGACTACTAGGCCCTTCTTCCTAGTCTGTTTTAGCCTAGAAGCTTAGCTGAAACCTGTCCCCCATGGGTGATCCTGCTGGTATTTGAGTATCGGTGGCATAGCTTCCAGCAACACAGCAACACGTAAGTCCCCAGAGTATGACAAACTGAAGGATGTGTGGAGATGTACAGAAATGTGATTGTAAATAAAATTAAAAAGGGTTACTGGATTTCTTATATTTTAAGTCATTATATATTTTATCCATATGTTTTGTCCCAGAGCTACTATCACCTGACGGCTTGCAATTTTTTTTTTTCAATTGTTAAAAACCACTCTTATAGTCAATAAGGTAGAGAACCACTAATTTAAAATACGATAGCCTGCTGGATACATGAGGTTCACACACAGGTAGCATTTCCTTACCACAATGTAATCACAATAAAAGGTCTGGAAGACAAGAGGTAGCAAAGATTGGCCCTAGAAACAGTGTTTTATCTAAGAATAACATTATAAAGCAAGGAATTTCTTTAGTCTGTAGTATTTAAGTCCATCGTTTTCAGTGGAGAAATCTCTATAGTTTCTGTTATCTGCACTGCAGTTAGTAGTAGGTTTTTCTACACTCCCTTAATTTTATTAAGGAGCAATTGTTTCCAACTCTCCATATTTCTTCTCATCAAAATAATTCCAAGGACATCAGCAATATGAAACTATCTAACCAAGCAAACAGGAAGCATCTATGTCTGTCTATTTTTTTTTTATAGTTAAGCATTTCTCACTACATCAGTATGGTGCCCTCTCATCCCCACAATAGGAAGGAAAAAGAGTGGAGGTGTGGAGTTTGGGCTTGGGGGTGGGAGGTGAGGAAGGTGGTGGTAAAGGGAATGACAAGCAATTGCCAGACACCACTTATTCTGGTCTTGGAGACTAGATAGTCTCAACACCAGTCAACTCTTTTTTTTTTTTTAAACAAATACCGCAGTCTGCCTCCAACTTTTAAGCTGCCCCTATCTTTCAAAAAAGGAATTCTTTTTAAAGAATCTCATTTCACAAATGTTAATGAAAACATTTTAATATCTTGAAAGTACCGAATACACACTGCAAATAGCTGTAAGAGATTAAAAAACCAAACCCAGTGCTGTTGAGTAGATTCCGACTCATAGTGACCCTATAGGACAGAGCAGAACCGCCCCACAGAGTTTCCAAGGAGTGGCTGGTGGGTTCAAACTACCGACCCTTTGACTAGCAGCTGTAGCACTTAACCACTACGCCACCAGGGTTTCCCTGAGAGATTAAAGGTGGTTCTTATTCTGAAGAGCGAATTTAATATTCTTTCATCTGGATTTATATGAAGTTATAACAAATTCCAAACCTGCATGCTAAGCAAAAATTCTTAAAAGAGGAAACAATGTAATCATAGCAAGGAATAATACTGGGAAAGAAAAAAGCAAATTAAAAGCTTTTGGAGATGAATTTTTTTTTTTTTTTTAATTACAAAGAAGAGTAAGAAAACAGAATAAGAACTTAACACACAAACACTAACAAAAATCTAACCATAGCAAAAAAGCAGTGAGAGGGAAAGACCAAAATGAAACAAACAGGAAAAAATCTGATCGTAAACTCAGATTTAACCACAACTAATTTTGATCCAAATAGCAACTGCTAACAAGTCATTATCTTTGCTCATACTTGCAATACATTAAACCTTATAAATTTTATTTACTGAATACTGTAAAGTCATATTTTGCTACCCTCTGTTCACTGAATGTTAATGCCATTCAGTTTTATTAATATTGAATATTGGATTTAGCAGTTGCATAGCAACAAGGAGTATCTCATGTGATATGCCTGACATTAACGAAAGGCAAATAACGAAAGAACAAATGTATTCAAAATTTATACCAAGGTCTCACAGAAAAGCTATGATGCTCAATAACAAAATGCCATGGAAAACTTAAGTAAATACTGAAAAAGACAGCCATGTCATTATGTTCAATCACTAGGGCTTAAAAAACATTTTTACATAATACATCACAAAGGAAGTAAAACTATTTATCTTATCGGACATGACTACTATCCAAAGAATTACTGTCCAACTTTACAGCTGGTTTCAAAGCGTGTCAGCAGCCTCTTCCTCACTCCAGCCTGCATGGTGCCTTTAGACTGTAACACTGCTTTGACAATGACACTCCCTGTTTAGAGAAATTATATACTGCTCAAAGAACAAATCCCAAATTCCTATATCCAGCAATCAAATATGCTTATAATTTGACCCCAACCTACCTTCAGCAGCCTTATTTCCCAGAACTTCCCTGCAGGTTCTCAGAGCTCCTTTCAGTTTGGTCTGCTCACAGTCCCTCAGCATTCAGCAATCATTCCTACTGCCTAAATTTTCCCACGCCGTTGCATTTCACCTGTACCTGAATCAAGTTCTCTCTCTCAAGGCATTCTTCCATTTGCTCAACAAATATATATTGGCTTATTCAACACATATATGATGAGAGCCTACTACCAGGGACTGTGGTAAGCACTGATTAGGCAGTGGTGATCGTCTGCCCTCATGGAGCTTTGGTTTTTAGTTTTCTCATTCTCAGAATTCCCATATCACTGACACCTTTTAAATAAATGTAAATTGCCTGATGTCTTCTCTGCTTTCTGCTACATGCAAAGCACTGCCATGCAAACATTTTGTAAAATAAAATTTGTCATACACTATCTAAATCTTGTGTTTGTAATTTTCTTTCCATATGTTTATGTCTTGATTTAATGATCCAGGAAGGGTAGGAAGTCTCCACTTCCCTCAGTGTTTACCTTACAAAAGGGCTCTTACATGCCTTAATTTTTAGATTCCGATTAAACAGTATAGCTTTTGAAAACAAAGGGATAGATTAAAATCTTCCACAAGTTTCCTTTTTCAATCTGAATCATAATCTCTACTCTTTATTTCCAACCAAAAATGAAAAAAAAAAAGCACTTTATGAAAACTTGATAGGAACATATCAAATACACAGTCACCTAAGTTAGCAATAATATGGCCTGTACTTTTGAAATTAAGTAAAATATCATGGATGGAATGCAAAAAATTCATTCATGTGTCTTGGAAGCCTCTCTGAAATAAGTACAGAGATTAGCAGTTTGAGAGACAAGAGGCACTGAAGGAAAAGTAACAGTGTATCAGAAAATTAGCAATTTTTACATCAAGGTTCTTGGGCATCTTGTAAAGCTTGATGCTCGGTCTAAAAACGGCTCAATCTCCAATAAAGCACTATCCTTTCAAAAAGTATAGTTCAAAAGGATATGCCGGTAACAATCATTAACTAACATTCTAATAAAGAGGGGGTGGAGAATATCTGAAGTTTTTTGCCTGAAACTCAGGGTGTTATGGCTACCACAACACTGAACTTCACTGTAAGTGAGTCAGGAAATGAAACTAATTTAAAAGCACTGGGTTATATAATGGAGCCCTGGTGGCACAACGGTTAAGAGCTCAGCTGCTAACCTAAAGGTCAGCAGTGTGAATCCACCAGCTGCTCCTGGAAACCCTATGCAGCAGTTTTACTCTGTCCTACAGAGTCACTATGAGTCAGAATGTATGCGACAGCAGCTGGATTGGTTTTTCTGGTTGGAATATATAATCTCTTATATGCTATCCAAGGTAACATAAAGTAATTAATCCCTTTTTATTGATGCTCCAATTGTTGCAGTGTGTCACGTAATCAGGGAAGTCTGGATGAACTTCTATATGTAAGTGGTATTGTTATCTATTTTAAAGTGTAGAAAGGGAAAGCTTGCACTTTAATTATTTTGATAAAGAGACCTGGCATTGTGGTATGTGCCAAAGTACAACTTTAAAATGAAATATAATTAGGAAGAGGACATCTAAATTAGACTAATAAATGACTCTCAGAAAAATCTCTTCTTCTCTTTCACAAAATTTCAGAATCCATATGAGGAAGAACTCTGGAAGTAATCTGGTTTAAACTAACATGCAAGTATCCCTTTCTAACAGATGTTCAACTAGACTCTTGTTCTCCTTGCTAGTAATGCTGGGCAATCCATCTCACTATTGGACAACTACACTAAGAGTTCTTCCTCTCCCCTTGAGCATCCGCTCGCTGCCCATGCACTCTAATGGGATGTATCTGCTGGTCCACTTCCACGATGATAATTGTCCAGTGTATGCAATGATAGTAAAACCTGACCAGGTATACTGAGGAGAAACAACACTGTAATCACAGCTAATAGTCCAATGTGAAGCAGAATTAGTGAAGGAAAAAGACTGGAACTTGAATAAAAATTATAAATATTATTTATATTGAGATTAGGGAGGAACTGCAATAAAGAAGAGAGAGTCGCTCTGAAAAAAAAAGAGTGGTGAACAAGTGTTTGGGAGGAGAAAAACTGCCAAAATAACTAAATACTCCTCACTTATCAACTATCTTGTTACGCAACATTTTGCATTTATGACAATAGTAAAAAATCTACTATCTATTTTGTGCATTAACAACTTATGTCTGGTGGTAATAAATGCTGAGGTGCAAGGCGTGACATACAGTAGCTGTGATGGGAAAGGCTATGTGTAAGCTTGGCTGGGCCATGATTCTCAGTGGTTTGGCAGTTATGGAACAATATAATTTGGTATCAGGCAAGCATTATATCAAATACTTCATCTTCACTATAACGAATCTCTAGAAGAACACTGTAAATAGTATTAATCACTATCTACTTGCTGTTTTTAGGTACTATCTAGTCCGTTCCACTCATAGGGGACCCTTTGCACAACAGAAGAGAACGCTGCTCAGTCCTGTGCCATCCCCAGTTTAATTTAAACTGTAGCTATGTTTGAGCCCACTCTTGTAGCCACTGCGTCAATCCATCTCCTTGAGGGTCTTCCTCTTTTTCTTGACCTTCTACTTTACATCATTCTCTAGGTATTATCTACGACAGATAAGAAAACTGAAAAATCAAAGGAGCTAATTTGTTCAAGTTCACAAAGCTAGAAAGACAGCCTAGATTTGATGCCTGGCCTGTAATTCTAAAGCTCATGTGCTTCTCACTCTATCACACTACCTATTAACATCTCAATTTTTCACTTGATCTTACTGTTTTAACATCCCCTTCACCACCATCTCCATCAGATGTGATCCTTCATCACTGCTGCCAAACTTATCCTATCCTTTCTCAGTTTTAAAAACCTTTGATGGCTTTCCACTGACAATACTGAAGATTTCAAATTCCTGGAAGACATGCAAGATCATTCAGGATCTGGGTGAAACTACCTTTTCAATCTCCCCTCCTACCATTTTCTGTCTACAAACATTCTCTGGCTACATGGATTTGTCAGTCTTATACATGTCAACACTTCCACGCCTTCTAACCATAGAATGTCTTCTGCCTAGAACATTCCTCCTGCAACCCCCAACGTGGTTAATTCCAATGCATTCCTCATCTCACACCACAAGCCTCAGGTCAAGCTATGAACATCCTTATCAGTGCTGAAGCTGTACTAATTAAAAATTATACTTTTTTTGTTTTTTAGCATTTCATCCACTAGATTTTGAGCAAAGAACTGGAGCCTATTCATCTTAACACCAGACCGGTTCCTTAAACTGCTGTCCTCAAGTAAGTGTGCAATAAATGTTTATTGGATGAATGTAAACATACTTTCCTAATTCCTATATCTTTATATTTACCTGAATGGTTTGAGATTTTACAGTGACTCCATTTTGTGTGTCCAGTATGTTGAAGGCATGAAGAAATAAGTAAATAAAATAGAAGAGTAACTGATACTTGATGGAAAAAGGATGGCTTTCTGCTTCAGCTCAATTTCCCTGCATGTAAAAACTAAAACCAGGACAATATCAAGTGCTTTTTTCCTGGTCTATGAACAGAGGGATAACAGCAAACTTTTTAGTGTGTGTGCAAAGCTGTGATCACAGTAAAGAGAGAAATAAATTGAGAGATAATGTCCTGAAAAATAGTGGTACTAATACATTGAGGGAAAAGGAATTCATGTTGAGTAGCTAGAACGTTACCAAAATAACTTCATGTAATGATATTTACATACATAATGCTATAAGTAAGATCTGAAGATGTTATATAAGTAAATCAAGATCACGAAGGTAATACGTAGCTGGGTCAGATGAATCTAGTTTGTGGACATCCAAGGGCAGTTTTGGTTCATTTTTGTGTGTGTTGTATAAAACTGTCTTTTGTAGAGTAATCATGCTTAGAAAGAAGCCATTTAAATGCAAATCTGAAGTTGATTAGGAATGAGTCAATTACATCAAGAGTTCACAATCTGTGAGCCGCAATTCCTTAGAGGACCTCAGTCATTACAAGGTCAGTAAACCCATATGAGTACTGTTTATAAATTAAATAAAAATGTGCTTGCATATACAGCCACTGCTCTTTCAAATGTATCTTGTGAACAATAAAATAGGTATTTGTTTAAAAGGCATTAGTAAATTCATAAGTCTTTTGTCATTCCATATTTTCTAAAAGATATTAAAAATACAACATAATTGGGGAGTCTCGGTATTCTTTTATTTTTTCTTTTATGGTGGATGTTAAAAAGGTGAGACTTCATAGACCCCGGGGTGCCATGGGGTTAAGTAAAACAAAACTGCAAGCTGAATAATTTACTTCATTTTAGTTAAAATGTAAGTTTCTATAAGAGATAAAAACTAAACTTTAGAGGTTCTTGGGGAAAACAGTCTCCTTTCTTCCCATCCCTATTCCTCCTATGTCTTTGTCCATTTACTCCTTTCTTTCCCGAGTTAGCCTCAGACTACACCTAGTATCCTAGTGGAAACTATGGAAACTACGTGACTCACATACTTTCACTGTGTGGATTTCAATGACTCCACCTCGTTTTTTGTTTTTTTTTTGGAGCCCTGGTGGCACCGAGGAAACTCCAGTAGCGTAGCAGTGGTTAGGAGCTACGTCTCCTAACCAAAAGGTTGGCAGTTTGAATCCACCAGGTGCTCCTTGGAAACTCTACAGGGCAGTTCTACTCTGCCCTGTGGGGTTGCAATGAGTTGTAATCGACTCGACGGCAACGGGTTTGGGTTTGGTTTTGGTGTAGCGTAGACGTTAAGAGCTCGGCTGCTAACCAAAAGGTCAGCAGTTCAAATCCACCAGCCACTCCTTGTAAACTCTATGAGTTCTACCCTGTCCTATACGGTCAATATGAGTTGGAACTGACTCGACGGAAAAGGTTACACTGCTTTTTAATTACTCATATTTTCTCCCAATTCCTCGTAAGCACACTGTACACTATTTGGGATTGAAAATAGGTATTTCGGTCCAATACATTTCTGAACAATAACCTGTGGGCGAGGTAAGTTATGACTGTAAGCAATGCTGATACACCCCTCACCCCAAATACCAACAGTGTTAACATATAAATGAGAGCTATCCTTAAAAGTAGTCACCTTATGACAGTGTTTACATCTAGGACACAAAACAACGTAGCTTAGGATAGGGTACTGTAGCTTACCTCCACCCCGAAAAAAGAAGTGTCCCCATGCTAAGAAAGTCTGAGAAATAATTAGGTTAAATAAAATAACAATAGTTTTCTTTACTACAGGAGTAACAGGTCTGTAAATTTCTAAGAAAGAAATATACTATGCTGCATTTTCTAATTTTCTTTGATTCCAGGAACTTTTTTTTTTTTTTAGGAAGGCTTCTGAACATTTCCCAATTTTTCAACTTCCTTTCTTAGAATTTTAGATGTAAAAAGTCAAAGTAGAAAGAGATTACCTAACCCAGTATGCTCATTTCAGAAGTACTGAAACCAGAGCTCAGTTAAGTGACTATTCAAGGCCATAAAGTTAACATTAGATTCCAGATTGGAACAGACCTCCAGATGGCTGACGTAATAATGTTCTTTCTACTACAGTATCACCTACATTATGTTATACGTTTATTCTAGTAATTCTGCCCTTGTTCAAACCACATTCTGAATCTCCTGTGGGATACTTTAGTGCTACTTTATAAACCATTTTAAGAAGTTTTATTACTTCAAACTGCTATAACCAGAAAGAAATGACCTTACATCCTTACTCACCAGAAAAATTAAGTTCAATTACAAATGGCATTTGGCAATTTCCAAAAATCAAGTCCTCTCTTAAAGAAATAAGGTACACAGATGTACAACTTCTTTGAGGGTCAATCCAAAAGTAGAGTTGCAAAAATAACCCTCGCTCTGTTACAAACTAACAGTATGACTTTTCAAGCCATTGTTTACTTCCCCACCCTCAGTGACTTTGTCCTATCATCTATGAAAAGAAATTCATTACATAATCCTGATGACTTTGAATTTCAATGAAACTTCCATGACTTCTCTCAGGGCTCATACCTGATATAGATAAGGTATCATATGGAGAAGCCCGAGATGAATTACTCCGACTTCCAGATTTTTCCTCATTTTGTTTATAAACTTCTCTATATCTGTATTTATCTTTCCCTTCAGTTTCTGCAAATATTCTCCTTTCACTGATGACCAATCTATCTGAGCTCTTAATCCCATTTTACCTATCTTTTATTTGCATAATCATATTCTGGCTGGACACTTTGCTTGGCTGTTCCTTAGGCACTTCAAACCCAACAAGTTCTAAAATGCCATGCCTCTGCCCTTCACTGTGGCTGAATTCCATTTTTCCTGTATTCTCAACCAGCCACTCAGGACCCAACTAATAACTTGAGAATTTTCTTAGACCCATTTTCTCTCATGGCCCCATGACTGACTACTCAAATACACCCTAGATTCTTCAAATGCTCACCATCACTATAGTAGGAGTTTTCACAAACTATAGTACAGAATCCAAGTTTTCCACAAAGTTGGTGCCACCACAGGATTCCAAGGAGTCAGGGAGGGAGGGGAGTAAAGAGGCTACATTGTCAGAACCCCAAACCCTATCTATACACTTCTAATTAATGAGCAGCCTTGACTTCGCTGGTTTTACGTATTGAAGGTTTCATATAATATTTCAAAGAATACCTGTTTTCTAAAACATGAAATTTCTATTACACCTTAACCTACAAAAGTAAAAATCTAACCTGTTTGGTATTTCATTCAATGTCTTTCATAACAAAAGTATAACTCCCTACATACCATGTTATTCTACCCCTAAAATGACTGCACTCTGCCAAACACCTCTTCCTCCCACACTTTTGACCTGTCTACCTCTTTCTTAAGGAGCCCTGGTGGCACACTGCTAACCGAACAGCTGGCAGTTTGAACTCATCAGCTGCTCTGTGGAAGAAAGATGTGGCATTCTGCTTCTGTAAATATTTATGGCCTTGGAAATCCTACGTAGCAGTTCTATCCTGTCCTATAGGGTTGCTATGAGTTGGAATTGACTTGATGGCAGTGGGTTTGGTTTTTGGTTTTACCTCTGTCTTACTCATACTTTAAGACTCAGCTTAGGCATCACTGACTCTAGAAAACTTTCCACAATCCTTTTTCAGCTACTTCAGCTCCCCTTGTATATCTATAGTACTGCATCGAAATGCTCTATTTCTAGGACTCTTTTCCCTGGTGGACTATAGCTGTTTAGTGAGTGTCAACTATGAGCCAGGCACCAGAGATGTAATCATGAAAAACAGACAAAGTCCCTATCCTCTTGGAGCTTTAATTATGGCATGGGAGGCCAATGGTGCAAAAAATAATAAAAATGATGATGATAATGATAATAAATAATGTGTGGTAAGGGTAAGTAGAGAAGCCCTGGTGATGCAATCATTAAGCACTCAGCTACTAAGTGAGAGGTCAGCGGTTCAAACCCATCAGCAAGTCCACAACTCCCCGAGAGAGGAGACCTAACAATCTGCTCCATAAAGATTACAGCCTAAGAAATGCTATGGGGCAGTTCTACTGTCATATAGGGTCACTATGAGTCAGAATCAACAAGGGCATACAACACAACAACTAGGGTAAGTATAAGTAATGGTAGAAGAACACATATAGGAGACTAAAGGAATAGCAACTTGTCTCTGATAAACCCTGACTGATAACACTGAGAAATACTGGGGAGGAACTGAACAGGAAAGAGTTCTTTTAGACAGAGAGGTCTCCTGAATGAAATGAGAGAACAAGCCACGCAGATATCCAGGACAGGGGCATCCTAAGCAGAGGAGGAGAAAGTATGATATACATTTCAGAAACTGCAAGAAAGCTGGAATGGCCTGAGCAAAGACAGAAAGTGGGAGATAAGATCAGAGATCTGGAGGCAAGACTATATAAACCATGGTAAGGACTCTGGTTTTTCAATTTAAAATAGAAATTCACTTGAGTTTTTAATCTGGGCAGTGGTGAACGTAATGTGATCCAACTTACATTGTTTAAGGTCACCAGGTGATGGCACAGAGAACAGATTATAAAACATTATAGATTATTATTACAATTGCTAGGAAAGAAATAATGGTGGCTTGAACTTGAGTGACAGTGATGGAGATAAGGAGCAGTGACTGAATACAGGCTATATATTAAAGACTGGAGCTCTCTGCTTTGATGACGTATTGGATATGGGCTACGAGGGAAAGGAGTAAAAAATGATCCTCAGGCTTTTGGTCTGAGAACTGAGTTAATGGTAGCACAACTTTCTAAAATGGGGAATATTGGTGGAGGAACTGATGTGAGGAAGAGAAATCTAGTCAAGTCTAGACATGTTAAGTCTGAGATGCCTCTTAGAAATAAAAATGGATATTTGCAGCAGACAATTGGATAGATGAGTCTGAAGTTAAAGGGAGACACTGTGACCAGAGATGCAAAATTGGGAATCACCAAAGTATAGATAGAATTTAAGGCCTTAGAGTTAGATGAGGTTGTGTTGATTAATAAAGAGTAAACAAAAAGGAAAGGAGGGAAGAGGATTAAATACTGGGGCATTTCAATGTTTACAAATTAGGAAGAAGAGTCTGCAGAGGAGACCAAGTCTTACGGTTATATTTCTTGCACCAAGAGCAGACAACTGGAAAACAGTAAGCACTCAAAAAAAATACTAGTGAAATGAACTGTTACATGTGGCACTTTAATTAAGTTCTAATCACAGCCCCCGAGGAGGCAAAACGGGCAAATGAACAAATGCTTCATCAAAAAAGACATTTAGGCAGCTAACAGAAGCACAAGAAATATTCATGATCATTAGCCATTAGAGAACTGCAAATCAAAACTACAATGAGATACCATCTCACCCAACAAGGTTGGCACTAATCCAAAAAACACAAAATAATACATGTTGGAGGGGGTATGGAGAGACTAGAACACTTATGCATTACTGGTGGGAATGTAAAATTTTACAACCGCTTTGGAAATCGATTTGGCACTTCCTAGAGATAGAAGTACCATACGATCCAGCAACCCCACGCCTTGGAATATATCCTAGAAAAATAAGAGCCATCACATGAATAGATATATGCACACCTATGTTCATTACAGCACTGTTCACAACAGCAAAAAGATGGAAACAACCAAGGTGCCCATCAACAGATGGATGGATAAACGAATTACGGTACATACACTCAATGGGATACTACGCAACGATAAAGAACAATGGAGAATCCGTGAAATATCTCACAATATGCATGAATCTGGAAGGCATTATGCTGAGGAAAATTATTCAGAAAAGGACAAATATTGTATGCGACCACTATTATAACAACTCAAGAAAAGGTTGAAACACAAGAGAAAGCATTCTCTGATGGTTAGGAGGGTGGGTAGGAAGGGAGCAGGGAATTCACTAACTAGATAGTAGACAATAATCAGGTGATGGGAAGGACAACACACAATACTGGGGAACTGGACTAAACCAAAAGCTAAGAAGTTTCCTGGATACAAGCAAACACTTTCGGGGACAGAGTAGCAGGGGCGGGGGTCTGGGGACCATGGTTTCAGGGGCCATCTAGGTCAACTGGCATAACAACTTTTATTAAGAAAATGTTTTGCATCCCACTTTGGTGAGTGGTTTCTGGGTCTTAAAAGCTTGTGAATAGCCAAGCTTTATGATGCACCAATTGGTCCCAACCCACTTGGAGCAAAGCAGAATGAAGAACACCAAAGACACAAGGAAAATATTAGTCCAAGAGACAAAAGGGGCACATAATCCAAAGACTCCATCAGCCTGAGTACAGAAGAACTAGACGGTGCCTGGCTACCAATGACTGCCCTGACAGGGAACACAAATAAGAGTCCCTGATGGAGCTGGAGAAAAGCGTGAAGCAGAACTCAAATTCATGTAAAAAGACCAGACTTAACGGTCTGACTGAGACTGGAGGAACCGTCGAAGCCGTGGCCCCCAGACGCTTTGTTAACCAGAACTAAAACCATTACCGAATTCACTCTTCAGACGCAGATTAGACTGGACTATAAAACATACAATAATACTTGTGAAGAGTGTGTTCAAGCAGATACACAAGACCAAATGGATGGCTCCTGTCCAGAGGAAGAATGAGAAGGCAGGAATAGCTAGGAGCTGGCTGGATGGACACGGGAAACCCGGGATGGAAAGGGGGAGTGTGTTGTCACTTTATAGGGGCAGCAACTAGTGTCAAGTAACAGTATGTGTAAAAATTTTTGTTTGAGAAATTAACTTTTGCTGTAAATTTTCACCTAAAGCACAAAAAATAAAAAAAGACAAAGGGGGGGAAAAAAAAATAAAGAACTATGGTAAAGATAACTATGTAGGTAAATATGAAAGCCAATATTATTATTATTATTTTGGTTTTTAACTTTTTTATTTACTACATGGCCTAAAAGATAAATGCATAAAATAATTATAAGCCTATGTTAATAAAGACAATTATATATATGAAGATGTACTTTGTGATGACAACAACATAAAGGGAAGAGGATGGAGATGTATAGAAGCAGTAATTTTATATACCGCTGAATGTGGTAGCAATTCAAGCTAGGTTGTTAGCTCTAATTCCCATGGCAACCACTAAGAAAATATTACTAAAAAGGATATGCGAAGAGAACAAAAATGGTACACTACCCAAAAAAAAAAAAAATTAACACAAAAGGTGGCAGTAATGGACAAAACGAAGAACAAGACATACGGTAAACAAACAGCAAACTTGCAGAAGTAAGTCCTTACCAGTAATTACTTTAAATGTAAATGAGTTAAACTCTCCAATCAGTCAAAAGGCAGAAATTGGGAAAATGGATTTAAAAAAAAATGATGCAAATATATGCTGTCTACAAAAGGCTCACTTTAGATTCAAATACATAAATAGGTTGAAAATGACAGAAAGATGCAAACAGTAACCAGAAGAGAGCTATAGTGGCTATCTTATATAAGGCAAATGGACTTTAAGTCAAAAGTGACAAAGATGGACATTATATGCCGATAAAAGGGTCAGTCCATCAGCCCTCGTATGTTGCTGGTAGGACTATAAAATGGTTCAGCCACTGTGGAATATAGTTTGACAGTTCCTCGAAAAGTTAAACACAGAATGATCACATAGCCCAGCAATTCCTCTCTTAGATAATATACCCACAACAACTGAAAACAAGTACTCAAACAAATACATGTATACACACGTTCATAGCAGCACTACTCACAAATACCAAAAGTGGAAACAACCCAAATGTCCATCAACTGAAGAATGGACAAAGAGAATGGGGTATATCCATACAACAGAATATTACTCAGTCATAAAAGGAATGAAATACTGATACATACTCTAACATGGATGAGCCTTGAAAACATTGATAAGTGAAAGAACCAAGCACAATGGCCACATTTTGCATGATTTCATTTCTACAAAAAGTCTAAAAGAGGCAAATCAGTAAAGACAAAAAGTAGACTGGTGGATGCCAGGGGCTAGGAGAAGGGGGAAATAGAAAGTGACTGCTTAACAGGTACAAGGTTTTTTTCTGGGGTGATGAAAGTGTTATAGAATTAAATAGTGATGTAGTTTGTCATGGAATGAATTATGTCCCCCCAAAAATGTGTGTATCAACTTGGTTAGGCCACGATTCCTACTGTAATGCAGAAGAAAAACTAGAAAACTGGGAGCTCCTAAAAATCAAACACCTATACGCATCCAAAGACTTCATCAAAAGAGTAAAAAGACTATCTACAGACTGGGAAAAAGTTTTTAGCTATGAAATTTTTGATCAGCGTCTGATCTCTAAAAGCTACGTGATATTGCGAAAACTCAACTATAAAAAGACAAATAACCCAATTAAAAAATGGGCAAAAGATACGAACAGGCACTTCACTGAAGACATTCAGGTAGCTAACAGATACATGAGGAAATGCTCACAATCATTAGCCATTAGAGAAATGCAAATCAATACCTCAACGTGATTCCATCTCACTCCAACAAGGCTGGCATTAATCCAAAAAACACAAAATAATGAATGTTGGAGAGTTTGTGGAGAGACCGGAACACTTATACACTGCTGGTGGGAATGTCAAATGGTACAACCACTTTGGAAATTGATCTGGCGCTTCCTTAAAAAGCCAGAAATAGAACTACCATACGATCCAACAATCCCACTCCTTGGAATATATCCCAGAGAAGTAAGAGCCTTTACATGAACAGATATATACACACTCACGTTCACTGCAGCACTGTTTACAACAGCAAAAAGATGGAAACAACCAAGGTGCCCATCAACGGATGAATGGATAAATAAATTATGGTATATTCACACAATGGAATACTATGCCTCGCCAAAGAACAGTGATGAATCTGTGAAACATTTCATAACATAGAGGAATCTGGAAGGCATTATGCTGAGTGAAATTAGTTGCAAAAGGACAAATATTGTATGAGACCACCATTATAAGAACTTGAAAAATAGTTTAAACAGAGAATAAAATATTCTTTGATGGTTACGAGAGCAGGGAGGGAGGGAGGGAGGGAGGGAGAGGGTATTTTACTAATCAGATAGTAGACAAGAACTATTTTAGGTGAAGGGAAAGACAACACACAATACAGGAGAGGTCAGCACAACTGGACTAAACCAGAAGCAAAGAAGTTTTCTGAATAAACTGGACACTTCGAAGGCCAGCGCAGCAGGGGCAGGGGTTTAGTGACCATGGTTTCAGCAGACATCTAAGTCAACTGGCATAATAAAATCTATTAAGAAAACATTCTGCATTCCACTTTGGAGAGTGGCGTCCAGGGTCTTAAACGCTAGCAAGCAGCCATCTAAGATGCATCAATTGATCTCGAGCCACCTGGAGCAAAGACGAATGAAGAACACCAAAGACACAAGGTAATTATGAGCCCAAGAGACAGAAAGGGCCACATAAACCAGAGAATACATTAGCCTGAAACCGGAAGAACTAGATGGCACCCAGCCACAACTGATGACTGCTCTGACAGGGGACCCAACAGAGAATGACACACTGAGTGGATAATAACTAGTACTGGTAACCTCAGAACCTACATTTTAACACTCATTCAGGAACAGGAGATGAGCAGCCTTAATGAGATTGGAACTGAGACCCCTGTATAAAGCTAGGAGACTCCAGAGCAATGCTACTCAAAAGTTGGAGTGCTGAACTCTCACATCAGCATCTGGTAATTTGTTAGAAATATAAATTCTCGGACTCCATCCCAGACATACTGAACAGAATCTCATGGGATGGGGCTCAGGAATTTTATTTTAACAAGCTTTCCAAGTGATTCTTATGTTCACTAAACTTTAAGAAGCACTGTCCCAGAGAAAAGGAACCCTGGTGGCACAGTGGTTAAGCACTCGCCTGCGAACCAAAAGGTTGATGGTTAGAACTCACCAGTCGTTCCATGGGAGAAAGATGTGGTAATCTGCTTTCATAAAGATTTACAGCCTTGGAAACTCTAGAGGGCTGTTCTACTCTGTCCTTTAGGGTCGCTATGAGTCAGAATTGGACTTGATGACAATGGGTTTGGGTTTTGGTACCAGAAAAACTGCACTCTCAGATGCAGAAAGGATGGGCTAGGAAAAATCCACCCATCAGAAAACGAAGTTCTTCTCTTCCTAGGTAGAAAGAAAGGATAGGAGTCTCCACGGAGAAACGGAATCCCTTGCAAATATATACTATTTCAACAGTTCTCAAACTTTTGGGGCCCAGAACCCCTCCAGACTCAATAATTTTTAAAATTATTGAGGATCCTAAAGGGTTTTTGTTTATGTGGATTACATCTACTGATATTTGCTGTATTTTAAATTAAAGCAGAAAAATTTAAAGCCCAAGAAAACACCAGGCTCACGTCCCAATAGCTGTCATCCTTACATCCCATATCCTCTGGAAAGCTCCACTAGTAAGAAAATGTGAGTGGCAAATACGTTTTAGTATTATTACGGAAATTTTGACAACCTGGAACCTCCAGGAGTCCCTGGACCGCTTTGAGGACTACTGTCCTTTCTGAATTATCTGGGAATCCTCTAGCTATGAAATTAACACAAAACTGGTCCTTTTAAGTTAGTGGAGCAGTGAGAGCTAGCAGAAGCAAATGTAGACCTTCTCTCGAGGTTACAGAAGCTCTCAAGATCTACCTACCCTGTATTCTCGTAGAAAAAAAATTCCTGTCAAAGATAAGTCCACAATTAAAAACAAAAACCCTAAAACACAGAGAACAATTTATCATGAGCAAGAATGAGGAGACACAACAAAGTAGAGGATTAAAGTCCTAGAAACTTGAGATAAGTTATATATTATCATTGTATAAATTATTTATAATTACTACAAATGAAATAAATTATTATATATATAAGAATATAGTATATTTAAGCATTTAAATAGGAAGAAAGGCCTGGAGGTGTACTTCTGAAAATGAGTCAATGAAAACCCTGTCCATCACAATGGTCCTATCTGCAACTGATCATGAGGATAGTGCAGGACACCAAGGAGCATTTCATTAATCTGGGCATATGGCCACCATGAGTAGTGAGCTAACTCGACAGCAGCTTACAACAACAAACATTTAAAATGCTATATTATATATTAATAAAATATTATAATAATATTGTACATGTGATGTGTATCTGTTTAAACGATTTCACACTGCAATTAACCGATTAAGAAGCCACCGCTTGTTAAGTTTTAGGGTTTTATCAAATAAAAATATCCACAACTGTCTAAAAGGCTATTAAAATACTCCCCTTTCCAGTAACTTATCTTCATGTACTTCAACCAATGCAACATAATGCAAAAACGGAGATACAAGGATCTAGCTAGCTTCTATTAACCCGGACAGTGAAGAAATTTGCAAAAAAAAAAAAGTAAATAGAAGGCCCCTTTTCTCACTTAATTTTCTAAAAACATATTTCATTGAAATATTATTTAGCATGTAATATGTTATTGTTAAATTAGTATTTTTAAATTTTCTGTTTTAATTTATAATATGGTAAATCTCAATAGATAAAACCCACATAAACAACAGCTCTTTGAAGTCCTCAAGAATTTTTCAGGGTCCCAAGACCAAACCATTTGAGAACTCCTTCTCTGGCACATCAAAACTTAAATGAACAGCAATGGGAAGAAGCTACAAGAAGACAAAAACCAACACACCGAATATATATAATTAGATCAGTACTATGCAAAGAAGAGATAGACTAACTTGGGAAATACTGAATTACTAAGCCCTGACAACGATAAAACATTTAATAGGTGACAGATTAGATGGTTAAGAAGAGGACATTTCTACCAAAAGAATCAAAATATCACGGTACCAAGAATACTGGTTAATATTCTCAATTGAAATACCCTTGCTTCGTATCACAGAAAAGTTGACTTGATATTTGCTATATATCATATTCATAAAGAAACAATATATATATCATTATCATTGTACATTACACATCAAAGATATACTATATACTAAACACATTATAATAGCAGTTGACATTAAGCTCTATTATTAAACTTGACATTCATTATTTTATGTATTCTTCACAACAACTCTGAGGTAGGTACTATTATTACCATCACAAATTTACAGAGGAAGGTACCGAGACTAAACAGCTAAAAAATGAGAAGCTGGGATTCAAATCTAAGTCCCTCCTCTCTAGAGCAGAGTTCAACAAACTTTTTCTGTAAAAGATCAGGCAGTAAAAATTTTAGGTGTTGCAAGCCATATACTGTCTCTGTTGCATCGTTTTTTCTTTTTTTATTAACCCTTTACAAAAGCCATCCTTAGATCTAGAGCCTTACAAAAACAGACCATAGTCCAGATGAGCCTTTCTCTGAGGTTCCCTTGAAGAATTAAGTCCCAATGCCCTAGGACATCCATTGTATATGATGAATTTACTTCTCGCCATTAGCCTATGTGCCATCCTTAGGAGAAGTGAAAAGTCACTCAAATAATCATGCTCACTGGTTCACTTCCATTCAATATAGGAAACAAATACCAACTTGCATCTTGGCTATCTAGAAAAATATAGATTGTGTGGTTTTTCCAAAATATATCGATGGCTCACTAATGCTAACAAAAAGGGGCACAATTAAATCGTACTGTGTTGTTTTACACTTACATGCTCCTCATTAAGAATATAAAACTAAAACCAAACGCTGGTAATGTAATGGTTAAGAGCTTGGTTACTAGCCAAAAGGCTTGAGCTCACCAGCTGCTCCCCAGGAGAAAAGACCTGCCGATGCGCTCCTGTAAAGACTACAGCCTAGGAAACCCTATGCAGTTCTACTCTGTCCTATAGGGTTGCTATGAGTCAGAACTGACTGAAGGACACACAACAACAAAGGTCACTAAGATTACTAAAGAGGAACCTGAATTAGAAATCAACACTGCCTCCTGGGGCAATGACCAAAACAAAACAAAAAAACCCTCTGCCGTCAAGTCGATTCTGACTCATAGCGACCCTACAGGACAGAGTAGAACTGCGCCATAGAGTTTCCAAGGAACGCCTGATGGATTTGAACTGCCGACCTCTGGTTAGCAGCTGTAGCACTTAACCACTACGCCACCAGTGCTTCCTTGACAGTTTAAACAGAGCAAAAACAATATTTGAATGCGAAGAAAGGTGGGTCAGCTCCTTAAGGATTTTAAACAGTAATATAACTGAAGTAACATTAAGTAGGGGAATGTATGGACACCTGGAACACAGTGAGTTCACAAATCCCAAACCGGTTATTTCTTACAAGTTAGACATGTAAACAGAACCATAAACATACAAAAATTGGTAAGTATTTTCCACCTTAGGTAGCCATCACATTCCAGGTCTTACACAAAAATCTGTCTAGATTAACAGCACCTCAAGATATAATTTCTATGGCTTCTGTATCAGCCCTAGCAGCCTCGCTGCTCTTTTTCTTATATTATGAAAATAATCACAATTTTTAAAGTTATGGAAATACCTATTAGTCACAACCCATGAACAGATAATTTTGAATAAGCCTCTGGCCTTTGCTTGAATCTTCACTCTCCAGTTTCTCCAGACTACAATAAAATCATGGGGAATAATAAAAAGGGAAGCACCATTACATAGCGATCTACAACACCAACTCTAGACCAGATCGCATAGGTATGAATCCTAGTTCTAACTTTTCTGTGTGACCTTGGGCAAGCTGCTTACTTAATTTCTCTGTGCCTCATCTGTAAAACAGGCATGTGTCTTAGGCTGGGTTCTCTAGAGAAGCAAAACCAGTAAAGCATATAAATGTATATATAGAGAGATTTACATCAAGGAAATGGCTCACATGGTTGTAGAGGCTGGAATCCCAAGACCGTGGATCAGGATAGAGACTTCTCCTGATTCACCTAGCTGCAAGGGCTGGAGATCCCAAGATTGACAGGTTAGAGAGCAGGGCTCTTGCTCACAGGCTGTGAAGATCAACAAATCTCAAGATCGGCAGGCAAGACCACAGGTAAGCTGCTAGCTCAAGCCCCAAGAACCAGAGGTCAGATGAACAGGAGCCAGGTGCAGGACCCAGAGAGAGCAAAAAGCCCCCGAACCCTGACAGAACGTTCACTTATATTCGATGCAGGCCACATGCCCAATGAAACTCCCTTACAAATGATTGGCTACTCATGGTAGATCTCATCAAGAGGGTGATCACATATCAAATCTCAACAGGGAAGTGATCACAACATTATACAACCACCAAAACACTGAGAATTATGGCCCAGCTAAGTTGACACACAATCTTAATCATCACAGCATGATAATATATTTACCTCAAAGTTTTTATGATGATTAAATACAGCATATGAAAAATTAGGTAGAACAGTACCTAGTACATACTAGGTAGTATACACATACACCTACAATGACAGGTATCTTAAGACACATCTTAAGATGAAAAACAAAAAATACATATACAAACAAAAGAGAACCATCAAGCTGACGAAATGAGAGCTGACATGGTTAATCAACAACGTAAGGCTGATAATGAAAGGCCTTCTCATGGCAGCTGCCTTGTACTCTTGGTTCTTAACAGTCATCAGTGCTATACTCACAGTAAGTACCGACTATATGGAAGATCCTATCACTGACAGCATTGTACTTCAGGATAGATCTTAAATTGTTCTTTTTGACGATGAATGCAACACCATTCCTCTTCAAGCCGTCATTCCCAGCATCGTACACTATATGACTGTCTGATTCAAAACGGCCAATACCAGTCCATTTCAGCTCACTAATGCCTAGGATATCGATGTTTATGGGTTGCATTTCATTTTAACAATTTCCAGTTTTCCTAGATTCATACTTCGTACATTCCAGGTTCCCATTATTAATGGATGTTTACAACTGTTCTTCTCATTTTGAGTCATGCCACATCAACAAATGAAGGTCCTGAAAACTTTACTCCATCCACATCATTAAGGTCGACTCTACTTTGAGGAGGCAGCTCTTCCCCAGTCATCTTTTGAGTGCCTTCCAACCTGGGAGGCTCATCTTCCAGCACTATATCAGACAATGTTCCGCTGCTATTCATAAGGTTTTCACTGGCTAATGCTTTTCAGAAGTAGACTGCTGGGTCCTTCTTCCCAGTCTGTCTTAGTCTGGAAGCTCAGCTGAAACCTGTCCTCCATGGGTGACCCTGCTGGTATCTGAATACTGGTGGCATAGCTTCCAGCATCACAGCAACACGCAATCGCCACAGTACAACAAACCGACAGCCACGTGACAGGATAATATCCATACGCCTACAAGGAAGACCAGTTAATACAACTATTATTCACTAAGGCCAAAGATGAAGAAATTGAAGATTTTCATCAGCTGCTACAGTCTGAAACTGATCAAACATGCAACCAGGATGCACTGATAATTACTGGTGATTGGAATGCAAAAGTTGGAAATGAAGTAGGATCGGTAGTTGGAAAATATGGCCTTGGTGATAGAAATAATGCCGAAGATCAAATGACAGAATTATGCGAGATAAACGACTTCTTTATTTGCTAATATCTTCATTCACCAACATAAATAGCGACTATACATATGGACCTCACCATATGGAGGAACACACAGGAATCAAACTGACTACATCTGTGGAAAGAGACAATGAAGTAGCTCAATACCATCAGTCAGAACAAGGCCAGAGGCTGACTGCAGAACAGACCATCAATTGCTCATATGCAAGCTCAAGCTGAAACTGAAGAAAATCAGAGCAAGTCCACAAGAGCCAAAACAGGACCTTGAGTATATCCCACCTGAATTTAGAGACCATCTCAAGAACAGATCTGACACACTGAACACTAGTGACCGAAGACCAGATGAGTTGTGGGATGATATCAAGGACATCATACATGAAGAAAGGAAGAGGTCACTGAAAAGACAGGCAAGAAAGAAAGAAAAGGCCAAGATGGATGTCAGAGGAGACTCTGAAACTTGCTCATGAACATCTAGGAGCTAAAGCAAAAGGAAGAAATGATGAAGTAAAAGAGATGAACAGAAGATTTCAAAGGGTGGCTAGAGAACACAAAGTAAAGTATTATAATGACACGTGCAAAGAGCTGGAAACGGAAAATCAAAAGAGAAGAACACTTGGAGCTTCACAAGCTGAAAGAATGGAGGAAAAAAATCAAGGCTCGAGTTACAATAGTGAAGGATTCTATGGGGAAAATATTAAATGATGCAGGAATCATCAAAAGAAGATGGAGGGAATACAGAGTCATTACACCAAAAAGAATTAGTCCATGTTCAGCCATTTCAAGAGGTAGCATATGATGAGGAACCGATGGTACTAAAGTAAGAAGTCCAAGCTGCTCTGAAGGCATTGGCGAAAATCAAGGCTCCAGGAATTGACGGAGTTATCAACTGAGATGTTTCAACAAGCGGATGCAGCGCTGGAGGTGCTTACTCATCTATCCCAAGAGATATGGAAGACAGCTTCCTGGCCAACCGACTGGAAGAGATCCGTATTTATGCCTATTCCCAAGTAAGGCAATCCAACCGAACGCGGAAATTATAGAACAGTATAATTTTGCTGAAGATCGTTCAAAAACAGCTGCAGCAGTATATAGACAGAGAACTGCCGAAAACTCAGGCTGGTTTCAGAAGAGAAATATCTTTGCTGATGTCAGATGGATCCTGGCTGAAAGCAGAGAATACCAGAAGAATGTTTACCTGTGTTTTACTGACTATGCAAAGGCATTCGACTGTGTGGATCATAACTAATTATAGACAATGTTGCGAAGAATGGGAATTCCAGAACACCTAATTGTGCTCATGAGGAACCTTTACATAGATGAAGAGGCAGTTGTTTGGACAGAACGAGGGGATACTGATTGCTTTAAAGTCAGGAAAGGTGTGCACCAGGGTTGTATCCTTTCACCATACCTATTCAATCTGTATGCCCTGCAAATAATCAGAGAAGTTGGACTATGTGAAGAAGAATGGGGCATCGGGACTGGAAGAAGACTCATTAACAACCTGCATTATACAGATGACACAACCTTGCTTACTGAAAGTGAAAAGGACTTAAAGCACTTGCTAGTGAAAATCAAAGACCACAGCCTTCAGTATGGATTACACCTCACCATGAAGAAAATAAAAATCCTCACAACTGGACCAATAAACAACATCAGGATAAACTAAGAAATGACTGAAGTTGTCAAAGATTTCATTTTACTTGGATCCACAATCAACAGCCATGGAAGCAGCAGTCAAGAAATCAAAAGACGCATTGCATTGGGTAAATCTGGTGCAAAGGACCTCTTTAAAATGTTGAAAAGCAACGATGTCACCTTGAAGACTAAGGTGCGCCTGACCCAAGCCATGGTATTTTCAAATGCATCATATGCATGTGAAAGCTGGACAATGAATAAGAAGACCAAAGAAGAACTGCCACCTTTAAATTGTGGTGTTGGTGAAGAATATTGAATATACCACGGACTGCCAAAAGAATGAACAAATCTGTCTTGGAAGAAGTACAACCAGAACGCTCCTCAGAAGGAAAGATGGCAAGACTGCGTCTTACATACTTTGGACATGTTGTCAGGAGGGATCAGTCCCTGGAGAAGGACATCGTGCTTGGCAAAGCATAGGGTCAGCAGAAAAGAGGAAGACCCTCAATGAGATGGACTGACAAAGTGGTGGCAACAATGAGCTCAAATAAAACGATGGTAAGGATGACGCAAGACTGGGCAGTGTTTCGTTCTGTTGTCCACAGGGTCACTATGAGTCAGAACTGGCTGGACAGCACCTAACAACAACAACATGTGGAAGATATCCAAAATTCCAAAAAAACTCCAAACCTGCTTTATCCATAGTCTCCCACATACTTTCATTTGCTTGAACCAAAGATTTTAGAGTCCTCCTTGATGCTTATCCTTCTCTCATTTCCCACATTCAATCTATCAGGAAATTCTGTTGGTTACATCAATTCCAACCTATCCTCTACCAATGCAATAAATTTATAACTCCTAACCACTTTTCTACTCTTCTACCAGCACTTGGTTCAAACAACCTTCATCTCTCAACTGGATTGCTGCAATAGCTTTGAACTTGGTATCTGTGCTAATACTTCTGCTCCCCCCACTCCTGTCTATTCTCAACATAGCAGCCGGAGTGAGCGTGTTAAAACTAAGCCAGATCGTGGTTACACACTCCTGCTCAAAAGCCTACAATGCTCCCCATTTTTTCCCATAGTAAAGGCAAAGTCCTTACAATGGCCTCCTGACCTTATATGATCTGCTCCCTGTTTCTTTTCTTGATTCAGCTCAGGCTTATTTATTTATTTTAAAGTACAGAATATTTCAAGGTGGTGCAGTGCCTTTCTTCAAATCAAACCCATTGCCGTCAAGTCAATTCTGACTCACAGCGACCCTACAAGGTCACAGTAGAACTGCTCCATAGAGTTTCCAAGGAGCGCCTGGTAGATTCGAACTGCAGACCTTTTGGTTAGCAGCTGTGGCACTTAACTACTATGGCACCAGGGTTTCCTCTTTACTGAAGAATTTCATCTTATAAATGAAGGAGGAATGATAGTATTAGAAAATCTAAGAGGCACATGAAGTCAGCCTGCCCTAGTGATAACTAAGATTAAGCAGTGAATTCAGGATGTTAACTTGATCCCAGCATTATAAAGTTCCCCGTCACTTTTTACCTAATAATTTTAGCATACATTGATAATCTGCCTAGATCCGTTATTTTTTTAAGAGTGCAAAGTGGTGATTTTCTAATACTATCATTCCTTCTTCATTTATAAGATGGAATTCTTCAATAAAGAACTTTACACCATCAACTACTTGACTGCCCTGAAATACAGTTGGCCAATAAAAGGCAAGATAAAGGCTTCATCTTTCTCTCTTCATTTACAAATTATCAGAATAATGAGTTGACACTCCAACAACCTCCAGCTGATCAATGAGTTATTTCTGTTTTTTGTTTTTAAAGTATCATTTTGAACTCCTGAATTTTTATTTATTTGATATGGTTCAATCCATTGCAGTGTTTATTTATATTCAAATTTTCCATTGCAGGCCAGTGGGAGTGCCTTTGAAATGACCACCATGTCCTCTTGATACTTTGGCTTATCTTAGCCAACCATGATAGGAAAAAGATATTACCTTATAATTTAAATTAGTAATTTCTTAACTATAAGACTGAACAACTTTTCATATGTTTATTAGTCTCATAATTCTTTGTGACTTGGTTATTTAATCCCTTTGTTCATTTTTCTAATGGACTGTTAATCTGTCTTGCTTTCTGAATTTTAATTTATTTTTAATATATAGCTGAATTATATGTATTAATACAAGCTGCAGTCATTTCCTCTCTTTGCTTTTTGATCTTATGTTGTTTTTTCATTATATAAAATATTTACTTTTAAATAAATTTCCTTTATAGCTTCTGGGTTTGGATTATAATTTAAAAGCTTTTACCACTCTAATATGATAGAAAAAAATTGCCTATGGTTCTTCTAGTTCTTTTATGGTTTCTTTTTTTTTTTTTTTTAATCTCTGCCCCAGCTAGATATCATTCACTGTTTATAAGATTGTCTTTTCCCACTAGAATGTGAATTCTTCAAGGACAAGGACTACCTTACTTTGTTACCTAAGTATCTTGCCTGTGGCCCCTGTGTTTTAAAACAACATATCTGCGGAAGGGCGTGGTGGTGATGAACAATCACAAATCCTGTTTTCGCTGCTCTTAAACTAGGGCAACTCAGTCCTACTGAACTATGCTTACTGCAAGGGAAGGAGCATCGGCACAAATGAAGTGGGGGAGGAAAAAAACGCTACGTGTTCTGTTTTATGCTAGATAGTATGCATGTTTTTCCTAACTTCTCAGAACAATTTTAACAGGGAGAGGGACAGAAAATGAGTTTGGGAATTCAAATGATACCTCAATAGAGTTTCAAAGAATAAGAAGCCATTAACTAGATAAAAAGGCTGATAAAGAGTATTCCAGGCATAAGGTACAGAATACATAAAGGTATGAAAGTGAGAATACATGATCTATTTGCAGAATTACAAGCAGGTGATTATGACTCCCTTGGACAGTACTTGACATATACAGTAAATACTATTTAAAAGTTAGCTATTATTATACTGATTATTGGGACATGGAGAAAAATTAAGTAAAATGTTTAGTAGGCTAAGCAGAGTTTGGAAAACCGTATTAAAGTCTGGATTTTATCTTGAAGATGATGGGAAGCTACTGAAAGATTTTTGACAGGACAATGGTATGATGTTTTAGAAAAATTATACACTGGCAATATTCATCAAAGATACGGATAAGCAAGAATTACAAAGGCTTTTTAATGATGGAGTACGTACAAGTGATAAAAACTTCTATGTTGTTGTTAGGTGCTGTCAAGTTGGTTCCGACTTATAGCAACCCTATGTAAAACAATGGAACACTGCTCAGTCCTGTACCATTCTCACAATCATTGCTATGTTTGAGCCCACTGTTGTAGCCACTGCTGCAATCCATCTCATGGAAGGTCTTCTTTTTTGCTGACCCTCTGCTTTACCAAGCATGATGTTCTTCTCCAGGGGTTGGTCCTTCCTGATAAAATGTCCAATGTATGTTGAGACGAAGTCTCTCCACTCTCGCTTCCAAGGAGCACTTTGGCTTTGTTTCTTCTAGATAGGTTTGTTTGTTCTTCTGGCAGTCCATGGTACATTCAGTATTCTTTGCCAACACCATAATTCAGAGCCATCAAGTCTTCTTTCATCTTCACTATTCACTGTCCAGCATATGAGACAACTGAAAATAACCATGGTTGGGTCAGGCACACCTTAGTCTTCAAGCGACATCTTTTATTTTTAACATTTTAAAGAGATCTTTTGCTGCAGATTTGTCCAACGCAATAGTTTACAAAAAAAAAAAAAAGTATAGGGAATCTGCAAACTTCTTGTAAGACATCTTAGCATACTCTACTAAAAGGTGCCAGGTATCTAAGAATATTATGGCAGGTGAGATACATACGTTTAATAGTAAATATTCTTGAACTATCTGTAATGCTTTCCATTTTAGTAAAGACTCACATCCAGTAAAATAAATCATTTTCAACAAAATTCTTTCAGGGTAATGAAATGTCCTATGTCCTCTTTTCCATAAGAAAAGTTGATGAAAACCCATCAAAGAATGTCTCCCAGTCAAACGAAATGCTGGTTTTCTATAGATGCCATGATGCTATTTCTTCTGCTCCCCCCCTTCTAGCCTTATAGAAAAATATCTCTTAGTCTCTGTCCACAAAGAACTAACATCAAAAACAATACATTAGCACGAAATCCATTTATTTCCCACTGAATCCACTTAAATACAGAATCAATTCTGGGAATTATGGGAATTAGGACTAGAGAAGAAAATATAAATTTCATAAACCTTGACAGTATAAAACAAAAATAACTTACAAACTAATTCAGGCAAGGGGCGATGAAAATAAACGTTAAAATGCTAACTTCCCTAGCCTTTCAAAGCACAGGTCATAAATCAACACTGTTTAAAATTGAAAGTTTTAAAATTCACAATGGCTTAGTTTTTCCCCTCATAATTGTTTTTCCATAAACTTAGAGGAAGCTTTTAGAAACTACAGTATCTCTTGCTGTGAATTAACACTTACCAGAAGTTAGCAATGGCTTCAATTTCCTTTCTGGTAAATTCAAACAGAACTGAAGTTAATATTTCAAAATACAAGCATAAATGTAATCTCAGCTTTATTAAAATGTAATCTCAGCTTTATTAAAATGATTTCTACCCTTCTATCCATCCATCCATCCCTCTACCCATCACTCTTACCCTTCTGCTCACTCTTCTATCTGCATCTATGCACTGAGAGATGTCTGGAGTGTTAATAAACCAAAAACCAAAGCCACTGCCGTTGAGTCGATTCCAACTCATAGCAACCCTACAGGACAGAGCAGAACCGCCCCACAGGGCTTCCGCGGAGTGGCTAGTGGATTCGAACTGCTGACCTTTTGGTTAGCAGCTGAGCTCTTAAGCACTGTGCCACTAGGGCTCTGGAGTGTTAATAACGATAGTTACTTCTGTATGTTGGATTTGGGATAACTTTTTTGCTCTCATCTAACACTACCCTATAGTCCTTTTTTGAAGTGTATTTATTGTTTTAATAAAAGCCTTTTTTAAAAAACTCATTTGAAATCACATAAATATTCGTTCAGCCCAGAACGGCTATACAGTAAGAAATTCACTCCAAAACAGCTATAAAATAAGACCTTCATTCTACTGTAGTTCTGAAACATAAAGGTTATTATTCTTGTACGAGCAATTAACTGGTAGTTTCTATCATCACTATAACTTTGTCAGTTATGATATATGTTAACTTAGATCTTTAGAGGTAATTTTCCTTCTTCATTTGCAAACATCACTACTTTTGCACATTGCTAAAACCCTCACTTGTTTAAATTCACCCTGATTCTTTGGACACTCTAAGATTTCACAGTAACAAAGGCCGAACTATGGCTGGTGATGCTGACAGTACTCTGACTCAGCCCACGTTCAACATTACTTTTCACTGACAGTCTGGTAATGGCATAAGCCACATGTGCTCTTAATAGCAGAGCTCACACCAAACTCCAACAGATTGTGGGGCAACTTCTGAAGGACAAAGTTAGTGTAGGGGTAATCTGCACTTCAGGTATCTTACTGTTCAGATGAGGTGCCTCTACATGCTACAGGATACTTGGATCTGGGGTTTGGGACCTTACCAGAAATAACAAATCTTCCCAGGGAGAAGGAGGTGAGGTGAGAACCATGATTCTACCTTCATCTCTATGAAGTGGCAGCTATTACGACTTCTGAACGTTACTGAATTAAAAAATATATATATATACCTCCTAGAGGCTGCTCTTCTTTCCTGTTTACGGTACCATTTCATGGTTCAACAACGAACCAACTACTGCAGCAATCTCCTTAGAAAGCATCCAATTAAAGGGAACTCTTTCTATTCTGAAACATTTCAGAGAGACTAAAAACCCCACACTGTAGTATTTTCCAAAAGGTATCTATTTCTATCCTTATATTTGTTTAACAGCAAACATCTTAATAATGCCCTGACGACAGTAAATTACTGCTTTTACTTGTGGTCCTATTTGTGGTGAGCACATGCTTGTATTTCTTTAGATGTGCATTTCAGACCTTTTTTCCTCTTGAAATACCTCTCTGATGGCAAGGTGAATGATGCACATGTGTCTGAGTGATTCTGGGGCATAGTCTGAAACAACTCAGTATAAGCACAAACATCTTTAAGGCTCATATTTTATGTTAGCAATTTATTACATTTTACATTCTACTATATAAACTTTTGTTTTAATATCTTTAAAAATGTTTTGAATTGCTAATTATGGCATGAAGATGGTGGTCCAGGAAGATAAACCATAACTTCTTAACCCTCTGCACACTATCATCTACCCCCATGTTAGCTTCATTTGAAAAGCACAGCTTTCCTATGTCTTTAATCTCACTCTACCTATGTCTTTGATACCCCCTGCTTTAGCATAGCTGCAGTATTTTCAGCTCTTGGTCCACAGCAGCTCACTGTGGTGTCCTTCAGACTTAATACAGCTTACAGAAACTAAACGATTACTAATATACTACCAAGTTGCAAAAGTTGTCTTCTGTTCTAGGATTTGTCACTAATTCATAATACTTCTAATATGAGTGTAGATCAAGGAAACTACTCTTGTCAAGCTCTGTTATTACTTGAACATTTCCAAGTCCATTTCTTCAAATGCACTAATTCTTAAACTCATAAGCATCTCTGCTCTGAACAGTATGACTACAGAAGGAATGGGCGATGGGGCAGAGCAATAGCATTATTTTGGGGACCGCAGTAGGTTTCTGAAACTAGATTTAATATTTGAGGAAGTTATAATACTTTAAATATAAAACCAAAAAAACCAAACCCAGTGCTGTCGAGTCAATTCCGACTCATAGCGACCCTATAGGACAGAGTAGAACTGCCCCATAGAGTTTCCAAGGAGCACCTCGTGGATTTGAACTGCTGATCCTTTGGTTAGCAGCCGTAGCACTTAACCACTATGCCATCAGGGTTTCCATTACTTTAAACATACTTTTTTTTAAAAAACACTTCAAATTAGTCTACGAGATCTGAGCTATCCTTTATGTGCCGTGAGCTGACAACATGAGAAATCTGCACTGGTTTGTCAAGGCTGTAATATGAGGATGCCTGTTACCTTTGGGAGTAGAGTTTATTATGGTTGTTATTTTGTTTCTTTTAAAAATCTTTCCTTCTTCTCACAGAGGTCAAAGCTTACAGTCGGGAGTTCAGGCTCCAGTTAGATCCTGCCTAGATTAAAATTTGGGCTCCGCCATTCACTAGCTGAGGCTTAATGGTAAAGAGCAGGATAGACAAGTTCTAAGTCTTCATAAAGCTTACAGTTCAGTGTCAGCTAAATATTTGCTGAAGACGTGCTGAGACACTAGTTTCCATCCATCCCAAAATTAATCCATCTATCTAGCAAGTATTTAATGAACATCCACTATGTGCCAGACCCTAAGCTATTTGCTAGTGATATAATGCTAAACAAGTCAGATAATGGTAACAAGTCCTACCATCAAGGGGCTTACTAGAAGAAGATAAACAATAATGAAATGATCATAAATATATAATGTGAAATTGTGAAAAAAGCTATGAATGATCATACTGATAGCCAGTGACTGGGGGATCTGATCTGATCAGACTAGATTTTTCTGATGTAGTTACCTAAAATTAAACCTAAATTTTGGGAGGTGGGGCCAAGATGGTGAAATAGACAGACACTTCCAGCAAGGCCTCTTAAAGACCCAAAAAAACAACTCGAACTAGTATATTTATGACAAGCTATGAGCCTGGAACATCAAAGGCAACGTTATAAAACAACCTGAGGGACAAGGGGAGGAAGAGACCATTCAGAAGCAGAGAGGAGTTACAACACCTGAATCGCTGGGAGCCCTCAGGCACCATTTCCAGGAGAAACTGCAGTGGGCTGGTACTAGCGTTTGCCCGCAGTTTCCTCAGGAAGAAGCAGCCAGCCACACGGCCTTTTCACACCTCTGGAACAGAGAAGAACGGCGCTCTTGGCAAAAGCTAAGTACTTGCATATATTTTACCGCGCCCCCCACCCCCAAGCCAGCTTCAGCAGCTGTTGGTTTCCCTGGGCTTGAGACAGACCCTGTTGAGCACCTAGACCCATCCACCTGGCCTTGAAGAAGGAATAAATTCACACTTAGGGGAAAAGATTATTTGCCAGCTCCACTAACCGGGGGAGCTCAGGACAGAAGCGGCTCCTGTCCAGGTATAAACGGTCCAGGGACTTTGAGTACCTTTCCCCCCCTGCATGGACTTGTGTGAGCCTATTTCAGGAGAATAGGCCCTTGCTGGCAGACTACAACAGTTTCAGCTCTGCAGTGGAGAGGTGGGTGTTTGATGTTTGACACCGCTTTGCCTATTAAACAGGGTCCTTGCCTACCCACATCAGGGGCCTAAGGTCTGGTGGCTCCACTCAGGTCACCCAGCCATCTGAGAAAGGGGTCCAAGGATAACTGGTACCTCCCAGCCCTTACAACCAAAAAGACTAGATGTCTGTGGTCCGTCTGCAGAATCCACCTGCCTGTACGCACTAGGGAAGAGGGACAAGCTTTCCTCAGAGACACTTGGAGGATGACTCTTACCCCCTGCCTTGAACGAAACGTGACCCCCAATGCAACCAGATAGCAGTACCTACACCAATCACCCCGCCCCTCTTAAAACTATAGGACAGAGCCTGTATCACACACTAGATGAGGAGCTACCTGGACAGCTGAGCTGAATTCATACAAGAAAAGTGAATGGACTCCTACACTGATATACCTGGTAACAGCTCTAGCCATCTGGGGACAGGACATTAGACCTCCAAAGGCAAAAATAATCAAGCTAGCTCACTCAAGCAACCCACTTGGGCATATCAAAACAAAACAAAGCAAGAAACTACGATACTGTAAGCAAACATACAATAAACTAATGCAGTAACTTATAGATGGCTCGCAGACAATAGTCAATATCAAGTCACATAAAGAAACAGACCACGATTGCCTCAACAAGCTCTCAAAACAAAGAATCAAGGGATCTTCTAGGTGAAAGTGCCTTCCTGGAATCACCGGACGCAGAACACAAAGGTTTAATATACAGAACCCTTCGAGGCATCAGGAAGGAAGTCAAGCAATATGCAGAACAAGCCAAGGAACACACAGATAAAGCAGTTGAAGAAATTAAAAACGTTATTCAGGAACGTAATGAAAAATTCAACAAATTGGAAAAATCCATAGACAGGCAGCAATCAGAAATTCAGAAGATTTACGATAAAATTATAGAATTAGACAACTCAAGACAAAGTCAGAGGAGCAGAAATGAGCAAGTGGAAGGCAGAATTTGTGAACTTGAAGATAAAGCACTTGGCATCAATATATTTGAAGAAAAATCAGATAAAAGAATTAAAGAAAATGAAGAAACCTTAAGAATCACGTGGGACTCTATCAAGAAAAATAACCTACGAGTGACTGGTGTACCATAACAGGGAGAGATAACAGAAAATACAGAGAGAATTGTTGAAGATTTGTTGGCATGTCCCTGATATCGTGAAAGATGAAAAGGTTATCTATCCAAGGTGCTCATCGAACTCCACATAAGATAGATTTTAAAAGAAAGTCACCAAGACATATTATAATCAAACTTGCCAAATCAAAGATAAAAACAGAATTTTAAGAGCAGCTAGGGAGAAAAGAAAAGTTACCTACAAAGAAGAGACAAGAAGAATAAGCTCGGACTACTCAGCAGAAACTATCCAGGCAAGAAGGCAATGGGATGACTTATATAAAGCACGGAAGGAAAAAAATTGCCAGCCAAGAATCATACATCCAGCAAAACTGTCTCTCAAATATAATGGTGAAATTAGGACATTTCCAGATAAACACAAGTTTTGGGAATTTGTAAAAACCAAGCCCAAACTACAAGAAATACTAAAAGGAGTTCTTTGGTTAGGACATCAATAATATCATGTATCAACCCTAGTCTAGAACTCTGGACTGAGCAAGCAGATGTCAATCCAGACAGGGAAATCACAAAAATAAATCAAGATTAAAAAACACTCAAAACAGGGAAACAGCGATGTTAAAAGAAGACAACATTAGAATAATGATGAGGGACTAAGAAATGTAGTCACAGATCTTTCATATGGAGAGGAAGACAAGGTGATATGAAGAAATAAATTTAGGTTAAAATTTAGAAAAACGGGTAAATATTAAGGTAACCACAAAGGAGACAAACTATCACACATCAAAATAAAATACAAGAAAAAAAAGAGAGATTCAGCAGAAACAAAATCAACAAAAAATATGAGGAAAAGATAATAAACTACTCTGCACAAAAAAAGACATCAAAATGACAGCACTAAATTTATACCTATCCATAATTACACTGAATGTAAATGGACTAAATGCACGAATAAAGAAACAGAGTGGCAGAATGGGTTAAAAAACATGATCCGTCTATATGTTGCCTACAGGTGACACACCTTAGATGTAGAGACACAAACTAAAACTCAAAGGATGGGAAAAAATATATCAAGCAAACAATCAAAGAAAAGCAGAAGTAGCAATATTAATTTCTGACAAAATAGACTTCAAAGTCAAATCCATCAGAAAGGATAAGGAAGGACACTAAATAATGATTAAAGAGACAATATACCAGGAGGATATAACCATATCAAATATTTATACACCCAATGACAGGGCTGCAAGATACATAAAACAAACTCTAACAGTATTGAAAAATGAGATAGACAGCTCCACAATTATAGTAGGAGACTTCAACACTCCACTTTCGGTGAAGGACAGGACATCCAGAAAGAAGCTCAATAAAGACACAGAAGATCTGCATGTCACAACCAACCAACTTGACCTCATAGACATATACAGAATACTCCACCCAACAGCTGCCAAGTATACTTTCTTTTCTAATGCACATGGAACATTCTCTAGAATAGACCACATATTAGGACATAAGGCAAACCTTAGCAGAATCCAAAATATTGAAATATTACAAAGCATCTTCTCTGACCACGAGGCATAAAAGTAGAAATCAATAACAGGAAAAGAAATCGAACACTTGGAAACTGAACAATACTCTGCTCAAAAAAGGCTGGATTACAGAAGGCATTAAAGATGGAATAAAGAAATTCATAGAATCCAATGAGAATGAAAATACTTCCTATCAGAACCTTTGGGACACAGCAAAAGCAATGCTCAGAGGTCAATTTATATCAATAAATGCACACATCCAAAAAGAAGAAAGGGCCAAAATCAAAGAATTATCCCTACAACTTGAACAAATAGAAAGAGAGCAACAAAAGAAATCCTCAGGCACCAGAAGAAAGCAAATAATAAAAATTACAGCAGAATTAAATGAAATAGAAAACAGAAAAATAACTGAAAGAATTAACAAGACCAAAAGCTGGTTCTTTGAAAAAATTAAAATTGATAAACCATAGGCCAAACTGACAAAAGAAAAACAGGACATAAGCAAATAACCTGAATAAGAAATGAGATGGGCGATATTACAACAGACCCAACTGAAATTAAAAGAATCATATCAGATTACTATAAAAAATTGTACTCTAGCAAATCTGAAAACGGAGAAGGAATGGATAAATTGCTCGAAACATACTACCTACCTCAACTACCACAAACAGAGGGAGAACAACTAAAGAGACCCATAACAAAAAAAGAGATTGAAAAGGTAATCAAAAACTCCCAACAAAAAAAAGCCCCGGCCCGGATGGCTTCATTGCAGAATTCTGCCAAACTTTCAGAGAGAGTTGACACCACTACTACTAAAGGTATTTCAGAGCACAGAAAAGGACAGAATACTCCCAAACTCATTCTATTACGCCAGCATATCCCTGATTCCAAAACCAGAAAAAGACACCACTAAAAAAAAAAAGAAAGAAAATTACAGACCTATATCCCTCATGAACTTAGATGCAAAAATCCTCAACAAAATTCTAGCCAATAGAATTCAGTAACATATCAAAAACATAATTCACCATGACCAAGTGGGATGCATACAGATCAGGTATACAGGAATGGTTCAACATTAGAAAAACAATTAATGTAATGCATCATATAACAAAAAGACAAGAATCACATGATTTTATCAATTGATGCAGAAAAGGCATTTGACAAAGTTCAACACCCATTCATGATAAAAACTCTCAGCAAAATAGAAATGGAAGGAAAATTCCTCAACAAAATAAAGGGCACTTATACGAAGCCAGTAGCCAACACCATCCTAAATGGAGAGACTCGGAAAGCATTCCCCTTCAGATCGGGACCCAGACAAGGACGCCCTTTATCACCATCCTTATTCAACATTGTGCTGGAGGTCCCAGCCAGAGCAACTAGGCTAGATAAAGAAATAAAGGGTATCTAGATTGCCAAGGAAGAAGTAAAAGCATCTCTATTTGCAGATGACATGATCTTAGACACAGAAAACCCTAAGGAACCCTCAGGTAAACTACTGAAACCAATAGTTCAGCAGAGTATAGGATACAAGATAAACATAAAAATCAGCTGGATGCTACAACACCAACAAAAAGAACATCGAAGAGGAAATCACCAAATCAATATTATTTACAGTAGCCTCCAAGATAAAATACTTAGGAATAAATCTTACCAGAGATGTAAAAGACTTATACAAGGAAAACTACAAAACACTTCTGTAAGAAACCAAAAGAGACCTACATAAGTGGAAAAACACACCTTGCTCATGGATAGGAAGACTTAACATTGTAAAAATGTCTATTCTACCAAAAGCGATCTATACATACAATGCAATTCCCAACCAAACCCCAACGACATTCTTTAATGAGGTGGAGAAACAAATCATTGACTTTACATGGAAGGGAAAGAGGCCCCAGATAAATAAAGCATTACTGAAGAAGAACAAAGTGGGAGGCCTCACTCTACCTGATGTTAGTACCTATTACACTGCCACAGTACTCAGAACAGCCTGGTATTGGTACAACAGATATATAGGCCACTGGAACAGAATTGAGAATCCAGACATAAACCCATCCACATATGAGCAGCTGATATTTAACAAAGGCCCCAAATCAGTTAAATGGAGAAAAGACAGCCTTTTCAACAAATGGTGCTGGCATAAGTGCGAATATATTCATCTACAAAAAAATGAAACAAGACCCACACCTCACACTATGCACAAAAACCAACTCAAAATGGATCAAAGAGCTAAACATAAAATCTAAAACGATAAAGATCACGGAAGAAAAAATAAGGACAACGTTAGGAGCTCTAATACGTGGCATAAACAGTATACAAAACATTACTAACAATGCAGAAGAAAAACTAGATAACTGGGAGCTCCTAAAAATCAAACACCTATGCTCATCCAAAGACTTCATCAAAAGAGTAAAAAGATTACCTACAGACTGGAGAGAAGTTTTTAGCTATGACATTTCCGATCAGCATCTGATCTCTAAAACCTATATGATACTGCGAAAACTCAACTACAAAAAGACAAATAACCCAATTAAAAAATGGGCAAAAGATATCAACAGACAATTCACTAAAGAAGACATTCAGGTAGCTAACAGATACATGAGGAAATGCTCACAATCATTAGCCATTAGAGAAATGCAAATCAATACTACAATGTGATTCCATCTCACTCCAACATGGCTGGCATTAATCCCAAAACACAAAATAATAAATGTTGGAGAGGTTGTGGAGAGACTGTAACACTTATACACTGCTATTGGGAATGTAAAATGGTACAACCACTTTGAAAATCAATTTGGCGCTTCCTTAAAAAGCTAGAAATAGAACTACCATAGGATCCAGCAATCCCACTCCTTGGAATATATCCCAGAGAAAGAAGAGCCTGTACATGAACATATATATACACACCCATGTTCACTGCAGCACTGTTTACAACAGCAAAAAGGTGGAAACAACGAAGGTGCCCATCAACGGATGAATGGATAAATAAATTATGGTATATTCACACAATGGAATACTATGCCTCGCCAAAGAACAGTGATGAATCTCTGAAACATTTCATAACACGGAGGAATCTGGAAGGCATTATGCTGAGTGAAATTAGTCAGCTGCAAAAGGAGAAATATTGTATGTTGTTGCTGTTAGGTGCCGTCGAGTCGGTTCTGACTCACAGCGACCCTATGCACAACAGAACGAAACACTGCCAGTCCTGAGCCATCCTTAAAATCGTTGTTATGCTTGAGCCCATTGTTGCAGCCACTGTGTCAATCCACCTCGTTGAGGGTCTTCCTCTTTTCCGCTGACCCCATACTCTGCCCAGCATGATGTTCTTCTCCAGAGACTCATCCCTCCTGACAACATGTCCAAAGTATGTAAGATGCAGTCTCGCCATCCTTGCCTCTAAGGAGCATTCTGGCCGCACTTCTTCCAAGACAGATTTGTTCCTTCTTTTGGCAGTCCATGGTATACTCAACATTCTTTGCCAACACCACAGTTCAAAGGCATCAACTCTTCTTCGGTCTTCCTTATTCATTGTCCAGCTTTCACATGCATATGATGCGATTGAAAATATCACGGCTTGGGTCAGGCACACCTTAGTCTTCGACATGACATCTTCGCTCTTCAACACTTTGAAGAGGTCCTTTGCAGCACATTTGCCCAATACAATGCGTCTTTTGATTTCTTGACTGCTGCTTCCGTGGCTGTTGATTGTAGATCCAAGTAAAATGAAATCCTTGACAACTTCAATCTTTTCTCCGTTTATCATGATGTTGCTCATTGGTCCAGTTGTGAGGATTTTTGTTTTCTTTATGTTGAGGTGTAATCCGTATTGAAGGCTGTGATCTTTGATCTTCATTAGTAAGTGCTTCAAGTCCTCTTCACTTTCAGCAAGCAAGGCTGTGTCATCTGCATAATGCAGGTTGTTAATGAGTCTTCCTCCAATCCTGATGCCCCGTTCTTCTTCATATAGTCCAGCTTCTCGTATTATTTGCTCAGCATACAGATTAAATAGGTATGGTGAAAGAATACAACCCTAACGCACACCTTTCCTGACTTCAAACCAATCAGTATCCCCTTGTTCTGTCCGAACAACTGCCTCTCGATCCATGTAAAGGTTCCTCACATGAGCACAATTAAGTGTTCTGGAATTCCCATTCTTCGCAGTGTTATCCATAGTTTGTTATGATCCACACAGTCAAATGCTTTTGCATAGTCAGTAAAACACAGGTAAACATCCTTCTGGTATTCTCTGCTTTCAGCCAGGATCCATCTGACATCACCAATGATATCCCTGGTTCCATGTCCTCTTCTGAAACCAGCCTGAAATTCTGGCAGTTCAAGTCGATATACTGTTGCAGCCGTTTTTGAATGATCTTCAGCAAAATTTTGCTTGCGTGTGATATTAATGAGAGTGTTATATTATAATTTCCACATTCAGTTGGATCACCTTTCTTGGGCATAGGCATAAATATGGATCTCTTCCAGTCAGTTGGCCAGGGAGCTGTCTTCCATACCTCCTGGCATAGACGAGTAAGCACCTCCAGCGCTGCATCTGTTTGTTGAAACATCTCAATTGATATTCCATCAATTCCTGGAGCCTTGTTTTTCGCCAATGCCTTCAGAGCAGCTTGGACTTCTTCTTTCAGTACCATAGGTTACTGATCATATGCCACCTCCTGAAATTGTTAAATATTGACTAATTTTTTTTTGGTATAATGACTCTGTGTATTCCTTCCATCTTCTTTTGATGCTTCCTGCGTCATTTAATATTTTCCCCATGGAATCCTTCGCTATTGCAACTCGAGGCTTGAATTTTTTCTTGAGTTCTTTCAGCATGAGAAATACCGAGCGTGTTCTTCCCTTTTTGTTTTCCATCTCCAGCTCTTTGCACATGTCACTATAATACTTTACTTTGTCTTCTTAGAGAGGCCCTTTGAAATATTGTATAAGACCACTATTATAAGAACTCAAGAAATAGTTTAAACAGAGAATATTCTTTGATGGTCATGAGGGGGGACAGTGGGAGGGAGGGTGACAGATATTCACTAACTAGATAGTAGATAAGAACTACTTTAGGTGAAGGGAAAGACAACACACAGCACAGGAGAGGTCAGCACAACTGGACTAAACCAAAAGCAAAGAAGTTTCCCAAACGAACTCAATGCTTTGAAGGCCAGCATAGCAGGGGCAGGGGTTTGGGGACTATGGTTTCAGGAGACACCTAAGTCAATTAGCATAATAAAATCTATTAAGAAAACAGTCTGCATCCCACTTTGGAGAGTGGCATCTGGGGTCTTAAACGCTGGCAAGCAGCCATCTAAGATGCATCAAATGGTCTCAACCCACCTGAAGCAAAGGAGAATGAAGAACACCAAGGACACAAGGTAAATATGAGCCCAAGAGACAGAAAAGGCCACATAAACCAGAGACAACATCAGCCTGAGACCAGAAGAGCTAGATGGTGCCCGGCTACAACCGATGACTGCCCTGACAGGGAACACAACAGAGAACCCCTGAGGGAGCAGAAGGGCAGTGGGATGCAGACCCCAAATTTTTGTAAAAAGACCAGACTTAATGGCCTTACTGAGACTAGAAGGACCCCAGTGGTCATGGCCCCCAGACCTTTTGTCAGCCCAAGACAGGAAGCATTCCCAAAGCCAACTCTTCAGACTGGGATTGGACTGGACAATGGGAACAATGGGCTAGAAAAAGATGCTGGTGAATAAAGAGCTTCCCGGATCAAGTAGACACTTGAGACTATTTTGGCATCTCCTATGTGGAGGGGAGATGAGAGGGCAAAGGGTGTCAGAAGCTGGCGGAATGGACACTAAAAGAGAGCACAGAGGGAAGGAGCGGGCTGTCCCGTTAGGGGGAGAGCAATTAGGAGTATATAGCAAGGTGTATATAAATTTTTGTATGACTGACTTGATTTGTAAACTTCCACTTAAAACACAATAAAAACTTCTTAAACAAAAATCTTAAGTTTGTTCTTTATGTTACAAGTTTGATCACGTTAAAAAAAATGAATAATTCCTTTTGGCATACTGGAAGGCTCAATACTGTAAGGAAGTCCATCCTCATTAAGTCAATATAAAGATTTGACATAATCCTTTTTAAGATTCCAGCAGGCTGTTTTGTAGCAATAGACAAGATGATTCTAAGATTTATATGTAAATATAAAAGATCTAAAACAGCTCTAAGTCTTCAAAAGGAAGAACAATGTTGCAAGACTTAGCATTCTGAATATATAAAGAGCTTATACAAATCAACAATAAAAAGATAACTCTTTTTTATTTTAAATGGGCAAAGGACTTGAGCAGACAATTCACAATGAGTCATATATGAACATCCAGTAAACATACGAACAGTGTTTAACATCATTAGTAATCAGGGAAATTCAAATAAAACCACAATGAGATACCAACTCACAACCACTAGAATAGTCAAAAGAGAAAAGACTGACAAACATCCAATTTGTGAGGGTGCGGAACAAATGATCTCTCAAAACAAAAAAAAAAAATTTTTTTTTTCTTTTGAGGGAGGAGCAGATAGGGGAGCAAGATGAGGAGTGAATGCTGATGGGTACGGGGTTTCATTTTGGGGTAATGAAAATGTTCGAAAATTAGACTGTGTTGATGGTTGTACAACTCTGTGAATACAGTCAAAACCACTGAATTGTACGTCTAAATGGAACTGTATACTACAGGAATCATTTATCAATGAAGCCACTGAAAGAAGAGAATGAACTATTAACAAATGCAACACCACCACACACACATTATGTTTAGGCAAAAGAAGTCAAACACAAAAGAGTACATGCTCTGTGATTCCTTTTAGATGAAATCCACATACAGGCAAAACTAATTTATGGCGACAGAAATCAGATAAGAGATTGTAAGAGTGGTGGACTGACTAGAAATGGATGTGAGCAAACTTTCTGGGAGGATGGAAATGTTCTACATTTTGTTTTGAGTGAGGTCACAGGGGTGTACGCAGCTGTCAAAACTTAAGAATTGTGTATTTAATTATATCTCAATAAAAAAGGGCACTTGGAAAGAAAGAGGATATGTAGTGACTGGAAGTGTCTGCTAAAGAATGCCTTCCTCAATTGGTGGGATCATACTGCTGTCCATTCACAGAAATACCTAATGCCTGAACACACCCTTCTCTTCTTATAATATGGAAACCCTGGTGGCGTAGTGGTTAAGTGCAACGGCTGCTAACCAAGAGGTCAGCAGTTCAAATCCGCCAGGTGCTCCTTGGAAACTCTATAGGGCAGTTCTACTCTGCCCTATAGGGTTGCTTTGAGTCGAAATCGACTCGACGGCAGCAGGTTTGGTTTGGTTTTTTCTTCTTGTAATATTTTAATAACGTACTCATCCAACACTCCCTCTGCAAAATTTCACATTTATCAGTTTCTCAATTTTTTTTTAATAGTCAAGGAACATTCTAGAGACAAAACTGAGTCAATTTAAAGTATGTTTAAGAGCCACCAAGTGGTGAAAAGAGAATATAAATATTACACATTACCGGAATCCTAAGAGGGAAACCAAGGTCTAATTCTCCTTTTCTGACTTTCGAAAACATATGCTCATCCCCATTTAGGAGAATCTTCTCTACCCACTACCTTCCCCTTCCCATGATCAGTTAACTCTTATTTACTGTTTACCTCTAAGTTTAAAACTTCTTCTCTCAGAGAAATCTTCTCTTACTCTAATCTACCCCAACATTTACACACATGCAGAGAATACTGTTTCCTTTTCTTCAGAGCTTTTAGTCTGTAGATGAAGTCTCTTCATGAGATTAACGCCTCTGTTTCTCCCATTTGACTCTATGAGTGACTCTATTAGACTCCACGAAAGCAGGAAGAGTCTGCTTTACACACTACTGTATCCCTACATCTAGCATAGTGCTTGGCACATAGTAGATGCTCACAAAACATCTGGATCAATGACTAAATTAAAAATTCAATTCAATCAAGCCACCGAAACAAAGATGATGCCCCCCCAAAAACAGGTTTTTCTTGCTTGAAAAAGCCATTTTAAGTCAATATGGTCAATTTTTAGTATTTGAAGTAATCACGTTATTTGAAGTAATCACGTTCTGTAAAGTCACTATTCACACTGAGTTAGTAAATACTGAACTACTGCTCCTCAGGGAAATACAGGGTTAGGTTACTGTCTATGGTCACAACACTTTTTGTCAACCAGTCAATACGTAACCTTGTTTAATGTGTATTTTTGTTTAGAAACACCTTATTTAATATACATTGTCGATTCATTAACACTGAACTTACGACCAACAGCACTATAAAAAAAATATAACTCATGCCTAAATGAAGCTTATCTAACACCTTTTATCTATAAGGCACATCACAGTCTTTTTTGCGCTTAGGAACACTAGACAGCATTTCAGCACTATGCTTGGGGGCCACTTTAAAGAATAAAAAGTATAAAAATGCAAAAAATGTAGCACTAAATAGACCATGTAAAGAAAACTTGTTTATACTATGAGAGCTGAAACAAGAAGGTAGAGTGTCACCTTGTTTGACGACAGCTGGGAATGGGCACACTGGGTGACTTTAACTTTGCTCTGCACATGTCCGCGAATGACTGTGAAAGTGCCATGAGTACTGATTTTACAGTTACAAATAAATTTTAGTGAGTAGGCAAATTCCTAAATATGAATGAGGACTGACTGTACCTTTATTTGACAGAGAACATTTTGGATCAGTATCTATGAGTCACTGAGTATCTTATCTACTTCCTTGTCAACTTGGTTCTCAGAATATAGGATTGTACTCTGAGTCATTAGTTTCTACCCTTACACTTCTGCCAGTTTCTTCCTTCTTAATTCAGAACGACTTACTACTTTTAATCTCTGGCCTAAATAAATTTAAAAGTAACGTTCATAAACTACCACCAAAACATTTTAACGGCATTATTAGCTGTAGACACAGGGAAGGGATTTCAGTTCAGACCACAAACATCAACTGATATTACTACCAAAAGCTCAAAACAGTTCTCCCAACATTCAGTAAATGGACTGCTGACTGACACTGAGAGAATGCAGTACCAAAGGGGACAGATAGAACAGTTAGGGGAGACAAAAAAAAAAAAAAGGCAGCATCACGAACGGCATCTAGCATGTCGCAGAACATACTAAATGAAAGCAAAAATGTCTATAGAAATCATCTTATACTGACTAAAGACTCTACTTTAGCAAATGCTTAAGGTTAAGTACAAGACCAGACCTTTGGGCAAAGTCTGAATCATTTTCTATAATTCTACACAGCAGTTTAAAGAGGCAGCACAACACCAGTCTATGAATTCTTTAAAAAAGGGTAGAAAAAGCATGCTCAGAAATATCTAGATGCCAACGCTATGCCAATCACACATTTTAAAACCCATTACCAAGAAAAAAGACCCACTACCACTGAGTGGAGTCCGACTCATAGTGACCCTACAGGACAGAGTAGGACTGCCCCACAGGATTTCCAAGGAGCAGCTAGTGGATTCAAACTGCCAATCTTTTGGTTAGCAGCTGAGCTTTGCACTGAGAATCAATAAGGATACAATGGAACTTTCAAAACAAATTTTTTTATAAGGCTCTAAACATGAAAATTTATGAGCTGGAGGAAAGGTCCAAGGTCCAAGTGTCTTCTTTCTAATAGCAAGCATCCCCTCCCTTTCCTCCCCTATTAAAACACTATTATTACTTTCATCATTGGCAAAACATCATCATCATCATCACAGGAAGTCAATTTGAAATCAAATATAAATGGAAATATCCTTAAAAATAAGAAGCTCAACTTTACACATAAAGGAAAGGCTAACTAAAACTATACTGAGAATGTATTTTTACCTATCAAATTTGCCAAAATTCAAAAGTCTAACAAAATACTATATTGGTAAGGCTGCAGGGATACAGACATTCTCCTAACATGCACCCTCCTACAACCATGGAGGGACTGCAAAATTGTGCCACCCCATGTGGAGGTCAATTTGGCCACGTCTAGCCAATTTACAAATAAATTTTACCCTTTAACTCAGTAATTCCATGTCTGGGAAATATTTCTAGAATTATCGTCACATATACAAAATAACATATGTACAATATTATTTACTTAGTGATAAGTGAAGAGTATTAACTCACATGTTCGTTATTAACCACCTGGTTAAAAATAATATGGTTCTTCTACACAATGGAATACAATGCAACTGCAAAAAAAAAAAAAAAATGAGAACACTCTGTATATACTAATAGCCAAGAAATATTAAGTGAAGAAAAGCAAGGTACAGAACAGGGTATTTTGTGTGCTATCTTTAGGGAGAGGGAAAAGTAAGAAAATGTTAATAACCTGTTTTTTATTTTTATAAAGAAACACTGAAAGAATATGTGATAAAAATGGTTACAGTAGGAAAGTAAGAATAAAATAGACGATGCATGGGTGGAAGAGAGACTGAATGCGAGTTCTGAATTAAGAAAATACTAGTAAACTTAAAAAAAGTACAACTGTTAAAAAATCTATGAATGAAAATTAATTTCGCTGCAGCCATTACTACTAATTAAAGATATATTTACTTACTGTTACTATTTCATTTAAATGACTATTAGGAAAAAGTATATTTAAAAAGTACTTTACTAGGTCCTCTAGCTCTCTCTCGTTCCTCAAATATGAATTTTCCATGGTTCCCGGCCACAACCGGTGACTGCCCTGACAGGGAGCACAACAGAGAACCCCTGAGGGAGCAGGAGTCAGTGGGATGCAGACCCCAAATTCTCATAAAAAGACCAGACTTAATGGTCTCACTGAGACTAGAGGAATCCCGGCGGTCATGGTCCCCAAACCTTCTGTTGGCCCAGGACAGGAACCGTTCCCAAGACAACTCATCAGACATGGAAGGGACTGTACAATGAGTAGGAGAGAGATGCTGACGAAGAGTGAGCTACTTGTATCAGGTGGACACTTGAGACTGTGTTGGCATCTCCTGTCTGGAGGGGAGATAGGAGGGTAGAGAGGGTTAGAAACTGGCAAAATTGTCACGAAAGGAGAGACTGGAAGGGCTGACTCATTAGGGGGAGAGTGAGTGGGAGTATGGAGTAAGGTGTATATAAGCTTATATGTGACAGACTGACTTGATTTGTAAACGTTCACTTAAAGCTCAATAAAAATTATTAAAGAAAAAAAAAAGAATTTTCCTCTGACAAAGGCTTTGGGTAAGAATTACAATACCTGTACAAAATACCCAAACCAAAACCCACTGCCACTGAATCGATTCCAACTCCTAGAGACCCTATAAGACAAAGCAGAACTTCCCCATAGGGTTTCCAAGGTTGTGTATCTTTACGGAAGCGGACTGCCATATCTTTATCCTACAGAGCGGCTGGCATGTTCAAACGGCCAACCTTTCGGTCAGCAGCCAAGTGCTTTAATCACTGCACCACCAGGGCTCCAGAAAATATCCATTTCCTATAAATTAGAAACAAGAATATTCGTAAGATATTTATATCTTTGTCAAAGTTTAACAAACCTTGAAGGTATCACCCAACTCTCTCAGTTTACAGACATGAACAAGAGCCCAGAAATATTGTTCAAGCTACTATGAAGTTTTATTAGGCTCACCAAAACACTATTGTTCTGGTCTGGATAATCAGCTGCATCAGACATATCCTTTTATACTCATGCTATTGCCACATATTTCATAAAAGATCATGTTACATTATCATGGGTAGGCAGAAATCTTAACCAAATATTATATCTTTTAAAGAGTGCCAAACCCGTAGGTTCTAAAGGCATCTCATATACCCATTAAATCCATTTAAAATGTAAAAGACATCCACTGGGAAGATTTATGGCCAGCATCTTAGTTCAAGAAGATGGATTAAATCACAAACTAAATTTCAGTATGTACCACATATGGTCCAAATCTGTTATTTTCTTTAAAAATTAGATCTAGATTAGCATATAGGATATTTATAGATTCTGCCAAACCAGCATCCATTTCCCTTACTTAGGGAATAATATAGCACCAACTTTCCTTTGAAGAATCAATCTTCCCCTCCAAGTCATAGGGTGGGCTGACCCTAGTCCCCTCTTTAAAAGCAAGCACTTGTCCCTGGTAGAATCAAACAACCACATTCCACTGGCCACACTGACTGGTTCAAGGAAAGGCCGTATGATCCAAGCCTGGTCAAATGTGTACTTCCACCCACCTGGTTTGGGTGCTGCTATACACAGACACACATGTCTCCTTCTGGGAATGCAGACCTTACGAATGATTTAAGTCCAGACCTAAACTAATTTGAGTTGGGTTTCTGTCACCTGCAGTAAACAGTCCTGACAGATAAATGCAGGATACTGCAAGAAGTGCCATGTAGTTGAAAACAGGGTCTCACTTTTGCCCAGCTATTTTCTCAAATAAGGCAAAAACAGGAAAGAGTATGTAAAGAATTGTTCATCTGTACTCATGTCCATTCTCTACCCACCAGACCATCTACCATAAAAGGTTCTAGAATCGAAAATTTTAAAATTCTTCCATGCTTGAGTTCCTGATAGAAAACATAAACAAAACACTCTTAGTTATAAAAACCTAACCTGTATGCATTCCCTAACTAAAAACAAGATATCCATACAATTTCCCCTTCCCCAATGACACTCCACATTACCATCATTCCCAAAAGCAATGATAGTCCTAGATCAATATCAGTGCATAATGGCCAGAGTGGAGACAAAGTCATATTGAAGTATCTCTTTCTCGCCAGTACCACCATCACTGTGCAGAAATTCATGATAGTCTCACCCTTTAACATGTCTATCATTGTTCATGGCTCATTTGTTTCTATCGCAAGCAAACTGTGTAACACACATGGTATGACAATATTTTTCCCTGAATTTCTGGAGACAGCAAATCTTAGTTATCTAGTGCTGCTATAACAGAAATACAACAACTGAGTGTCTTTAACTAAGAAATTTATTTTCTTACAGTTTAGGAAGCTAGAAGTCTGAATTCAGGGCACCAGCTCTAGAGGAAGGCCTTCTCTCTCTGTTGGCTCTGGGGGAAGGCCCTCTCTTGTCTCTTTTCAGCTTGTTTCTTGGTTCTTTGGCAATCTCATGTGCCTTGGCATCTATCTTCCCCCACCTCCACTTGCTTTATCTGCTTTTACACCTCAGAAGAGATTGATTTAAGACATACCCTACACTAATACGGTGTAATTAACATAACAAGGAAAACCTATTTTCAAATGGGATCATAATCACAGGAATCCAAGAACCAAACCACACCCATTGCTGGCCAGTCAATTCTCAGAGACCCTAAAAGACACAGTAAAACTGCCCCATAGGGTTTCCTAAACTGTGAACTTTACGGAAGTAGGCTGCCACATCTTTCTCCTGTGGAGAGGCTGGTGGGTTGGAACTGAGGATCTTTTGGTTAGCAGCCAAGGACTTAACCACTGTGCCACCAGGGTTCCTTAACCACAGGCATATCCAAACCAAAACCAATTGTCATCAAGTCAATTCTGACTCATAGCAACCTTATGCGACAGAGTAGAACTGCCCCACAGGGTTCCAAGACTGTAAACTTTTCAGGACTCAGACTGCCACATCCTTCTCTTACGGAGAGGCTAGGGAGTCTAACTATCAACCTTATGGTTAGCAGTCAAGTGCTTAACCACTGTTCCACCAGGGCTCCTTAACAACAGGTATAGGAGTTAGGATTTCCACACTTATTTTGGGGGGACATGATTCAATCCGTAACAGATAATGAACATTTTTTACTCACATACAATCTAAATATTCTTCCTTTTCCATCACCTACCCACCTCTAACTAACTTTTACCCATTTGTCTCTGGAAAATTTCCAGCTCTTTGCTTATTCCATTTGCTGGCCCTTCAGAAACCTCAAAGTAATATACGCATTCTGAACAAACAGGAAAAGATTACACTTTGAAGTGAAGCTAGGCAAAGAAATAATGTTTCACCTTTTAAGGCCTGAGTTTCTCTTATCGCCACATAATTTCCATACGTAGAAAACTACAGTCCTTACTATCTCTTACAAAGTGGTTCTCAAAGGGTTGTAACCCCTCCCACCCAAACCCCCCTTAAAAAATCACTGCTTTACATCCATTAAGTATACCCAAAATTGTGTTTAAAATATGTGTTCCCTCTTTTTCACATTTTGTTTTTCCTTAAAGAACTTCACAATCACTACAAATAGAACACTACTACCTACTCAATTTGTTTGTTTACGTTTTTATATTTCAAAGTACTGTTTTCTACTTTTCCACAAATATTTGCTGAGCACCTACTGTGTGTTAGTCACTTTGTTAGGTACTTGAAATGCAAAAAAAACTTGGTAGGGTCACTAACTTCGAGGGTCTTGCTGACAAGAGGTAGAGTCAGTGAGAAAAAAGCAGGAGGTAGGAGGTAAATAAAGAAGTAAAATAATGCTTGCCAAATACAAAAAGAGCTGTATTTTGTGGTTACGTGAAGAGTTAGGGAATAGGAATTAGGCAGGATACACAGAGACAGGTTGAGACTGAAGAAGCAGTCTGGAATGAGGTTATCCTGAAAGGTCTATCAAGAGGTTAATAACGAACCTTACTGTGTATGTCTGTGCTTTTCAAACTTTAACATGTACAAGAATAACTTCAGGCCATTTGTTAAAAATACAGATCCCATGCCTCACCCAAGAAAACTCAGATTCAGAAGAACTGAGCTGCTGTTGTTGTTAGCTGCCATCAAGTCGGCCCCCAACTCAGAGTGACACCATGTGTTACAGAGCAGAACTGCTCCATAGGGTTTTCTTGGCTGTAATCTTCAGGGAAGCAGACTGATAGGCCTTTCCTTCCGCAGAGCCACTGGGTGGGTTCAAACAGCCAATCTTTTAGATGGCAGTTCATCGCAAACCACTTGCGCCACCCAGGCTCCTAGATCTGGGGTTAAAACAAACCAAACCAAAGCTGGTGCCATCAAGTCAATTCCAACTCACAGTGACCCTAAAAGACAGAACAGAACTACTGCATAGGGTTGCCAAGGCTGTAAACTTTTGAAGCAGATTGTCATATTCCTCTCTCGCAGAGGAGCTGATGGGTTAGAACCAAGGACCTTCTGGTCAGCAGCCAAGCACTTAGCCACTACGCCACCAGGGCTCCTGAGATCTGGGGTAGATCAGAAATTTGCATTTTTCACAAATGTCTCAATGGTTTTGTTCAGGTAGGCAATACTTTGAAACAACACTTTAGGCAGATATTTTTTCAAGTTTTCCAAGTAGCCCTAGAGATGAGAGGGAGGATGTTGGGGAATATTCACCTAAGTAGAGCTCAATAGTCATTGAGCTCAAGATCACCAGCTAAGAAAGAAGTAGGAGAGCATAGGGGCTAAAAGAGAGTCACTCGAGAGAGAACTGATCAAGAATATACAGAAGAATTCTCAGTGCTGAGATTCCAGCTGAGGCTGGCTGGACACCACAAATTTATAGTAGCATCAATCCACAGAGCTATTTCTCCATCTACAAAATGTAAATAGTACCCACCTAGTAAGCTTATTATGAAGATTAAATTACTTGTGATAACACACGTGAAACACATAGAACTAATCGCATATTGGGATTCAAGATTTTGACATTTCCAGGTAATGACAAAAGTCCAAGGGGTAGCCTTGGGAAGAGATAGCTATTCTTTTTATTTCAAGAAAACACTATTTAAACTCTATTTTACTTAAACCATGCTTGTGAGCTGACCTGGTATCAAAACTACAATTATAACACTGTTTTCTTAGTTAAAAATGTTTTCTGAGACAGAAATAACCAAAATAAAGACGAACTCTGCAATACCCAAATGAACGCATGTGTAAGTGCCTTACTTGGTACTCAGAAGGTGACTGAAGAATTCACTAAGCAAGGAGAGAAAAGAACGTCTTGAAGTGATGACTCTTTACTTACTATATTCAGTAGGTCCTTCCCATGCTGTACCCTAGTAGGTTCCTGTCTGGTACCTCATCATCCCAGGCAAACCATTCTTCCCCACTTCCTTACAGAATTTGTTTTTTACATTATTTACCTGTAGTAAGCTGTTCCTTTACAGAGATATAAACTTTTAGAACTAAAATCTAGTATTGGCCAGGACTTTTTGTTGCAAGGTTTGGGCAAAAAAAGGTTAAATATTTGCTTACGTAGGCATTTTAAGGCTCCTTTCATACACAGCTGGATCCAAATACTCAAGAATATTTCTCTCCCCATCTATTGCTCTGCATGATTCATGGGCAGACAGGCTCTCCCTACATGGTCGACTGCTTCCTACTTAGAGACTAGCAGCTTAGCCACCCCGGAGAAAAGAGAAGATCTCTCTCCCAAGAACTCCAGCCAAAGTCTCAGGGCTGATCCCTGAACCACTCACTGTGACCAATGGCCAGACATCAGCTGTAGGAGTGAGTCAGCCTCATCCAAACCATGTGGACCTAAGAATGGTAGGTGAGTGGCTCCTAAGGGAAAAATCATGGTGCTACTACCAAAAAGGAAGTGCTGGTAGTACAGAAGTTAACAGCTTGTCTGCAACCAAAAGGTCAGCAGTTCAAATCCACCAGCCACTCCTTGGAAACCCATGGTGCAGTTCTACTCTGTCCTATACGGTTGCTATGAGTCAGAACTGACTCAACAGCAACAGGTTACTACCAAAAGAGAAAGGAAAGGATTTGGGGAGGGCAAAAAGAAGATATCTAAAAGACGTAAAAACAAATACACGCACAATGTTTACCAAATATAAGGGAGAAAAAAATCAGGGGGAAAGTGGAATACAAACAATGTTAGTTTTATGACCATAATTTACCTATCAAAAGCCCCTCACAGAAGGGAGAAAGAAGGAATTATTGCTTAGGGGACACCAAGTTTCTGTTAATGGAGGTGGAATAACCTGGAAAAGGATCAGGGTAACAGTTACACAACATGTTGAACACAATCAGTGTCACTGAATTGTACATGTAAAAATTGTTAAATTGGCAAATATTCTGTTACATGCATGTATTTTTATCACAATTTAAAAAAAAAGCCCATCACAGAAATGTAAAATCTGATTTGTATAAAACTAAAATCACAATTTAAATGATTACAATAACATGAAAGCATATATAGACTGTGAAGTCAAAGAGTCCTAGATTCAAAGCAATAGTTCCATCTCATTTGTGGATTAATTAATGATTCTAAGTCTCCAATCCCTCATAAGTTAAAAAAAAAAAAAAAAAGATACCATTCTTTGCAAGCTGAAGAAAATATGTTAAGCACCTACTGTGTGCTTGATGAACAACTGCTGTCATTATGAACATGAAGAAATGAGAAAACTGATGCTTCCTGAGGTGGACTACAAATGCCCCAATTCTTCATCCCTCTATATACCCAGCCCTTTCCCAAGTTTTATAACACCCTCTCACCGTTACACTGGCCTTAATCACGTGATTTGCTTTATCCAAAGATATGTCAGCAGCCACTATACAAGCAGAGGCTTGAAAAAGTGCTTCCGTATTTCTGTTTGCTTTGTGCACTTCTGCCACGCAGGTCAATCAAGAAAATAATTTTCCTGCTGTCTTTTATGATGTTAAAAGGTAACTCAATGATATTAACAAAATTAAATTTATTCCTATTATTACAAATTTACTATTCAAGCACACTTTTAAACTGTTAGAAATGGAAGAATCGGTATTTAACTTCCAGAAAATCTGCATCTCTAAATTTTTTTTAAATTCATGTAAATACAGAAAAGCTAGAAGAGACAAAACTACTCACATTATAGCAAAAAAAAAAAGTTTACTGAAACAATGATGCAAACAGAGCCAAAAATACTCATGAAAAAAGAAAGCCTTCACTGAATATATTTCATGACTTGGAACTCTGTCTAGTTACCTAACTATCATTACCACTGGTTTCTACTTTTGAAGTGATTCTTATCTCCATGGGTTTCTGAACAAGTCTGTTTCCCCAGACTAAAATATATTATTCACACCACTTTTTAAAAATTATTTCATGGTTTATTTCTTAATTTTAAAGCTACTTTCGTATACAGCTTAGATAAATTTATTTTATATTTTAAGAAAGACAGAAAGAAAGAAATAATAAAGAAAAGATAGATATATACGAAGTAGGGAAGAAAGATGACTGAGAGGCTGTACCATGTAAAAACTAAGTAAATCAATTCTTAGTGAACACTCTTGGCAGAATCCTAGGCTGCATTACTGGACCAAACATCTGAAGACCCTGTATATTCTGACATCTGAAAGCATCCTTTTAGTGTCCAATTTTAAAGTGTGCTGCTTATTTTATAATTCAGTCCAACATAGTAGCAACAGTATTGCTACTATCATTGCTTACATTTCTGTTCCCTTGAATCTTAGAAAGCAGACGTTGGCAGCAGCATGATCTGACAACAAATTCTTCCTGTTATTCTGTACCTTCCTTTCCACTTGTAAGTGACTATATATTCATATTCCTCAAAATAGTTTATTTCACCTGGATTATTTGTTGAAGAATATCTGACAAAATAGGCGCTGGCTGACTTAGGCACAGTAATTAATCACTGCAGGTATTCTTACTTAAACATCTTCATGTAGTTAAATAATTTCTACCAAGTAATGTCTGAAAGGTAATACATAAAAAAAAAATAATACATAGACATTTATTAATCATTTAATAAGAACAAACCTTCCATTTCTTTCCAAAATACAGTGTAAGTCATCAGGAAAAGAATAAAAATGAAAAAACTGCCTGGTCTTTAACATCTCTGGTCCTCTGTTCATGCCACAATGTTGGTTTACCACTTTTCACCGGTGTACAACTATATTAGAATATGCTTCTCTCATTAATTTACATTCTCTTACTTTTAAAAGATCAAAAATCTATGGATAACTCAACCTTCTTAGTCTTAACCAAAACCAAACCCACTGCCGTCAAGTCGATTCCGACACATAACAACCCTATAGGACAGAGTAGAGCTGCCCCATAGAGTTTCCAAGGAGTGCCTGGTGGATTCAAACTGCCAACCTTTTGGTTAGGAGCTATAGCACTTAACCACTACACCACCAGGGTTTCAATAGTCTTAACAGTCCTGACCAAAACAATTCTGGTTAGACTATCATTTATGCGGCCTACTTTTTTAGATAAATCAAGTCCTTCACAGAGTTAAATATCCTGATAACACCCAGCTAAAGCATTCTCACCTAGCCTGGAAAATTCTAGTTTCTCTATTGTATCTTTATCGCATTTATGCATTTACCCTTGCCTAAGGAGCCCTGGTGGCATAATGGTTAAGAGCTCAGGCTGCTAACCAAAAGGCTGGTGGTTCAAATCCACCAGCTGCTTCCGGGAAACCCTATGGGGTGGTTCTACTCTATCACATACAGTCATTATGAGTCAGAATCAACTCAATGGCACATAACAATAACAACATACCTACTAAAATGTACTAGTCTTTGATTTGGATATGTTAAATAAAATGAAGCAGAAGTTCTTCACTTATGGAGAAAGGGACCAAAGGGAAAGTTACCTTTTAGACAAGGTAACCATTAAGTCATGGTCTTTTTGAAATGATTTTCTGTGATATATATGGATTTGTAAACCCTACTTAACTTGCCAAAATCTATTTTTAATAAATACTATATAGTGAAAAACTATGACTAGTAAATATACACCCATATAAACACTGGTTGTACAAGTTTCACATGGAAAATTGTTTATTCACTTTAATAGTGTTTTTCTTTAAAAGTCAACCCAGCAAATTCCAGCAAGTTTTTAAAAATTGTTGGAATCAATCCATATTATTTTATTATTTTTATGCTAATGTATTTCTAGAACAGGGACCAGATCTAGATAGAGTAACATAATACATGCCATAATAAATAATATTGCTGAAGACTGAAGTCTCCAATAGGTAAACAATAAATAAAATTTTAGTACACTAACCACTAAATATAGAAAATACATTAATGAAATCACTGAAAAAGCTGTGTCTTATATAAGTCACTCACAGAAAAATGATCAGCTTAAAGGTTTTTTCAGTAACTACTACCAAGTTTTAATAGACCTCTTAATGGTAATCCATAATTAAAGTATCATTTTATTGTGATCAGAGAAGCTAATAAACACCAATTTATACAAGTTAAACTTTGTTAGCTTCCTTAACTCACCGAATGACAACTTGAATAAACTAAAACATATGTGATTAAGTACTTTTATCATTACTAATGTAACAAAAAAGCCGCACTTTAACACAGGGACATACTCACAAACATTTATGTTCTCCTCAATTTTTATTTTTAGTGAAGGCAAGGAGCTTCCCATTTTATTTTGAGGTAAATTTCTCACTTTTGTCAAAACATCTGCCACTGTCTACCAATGAAGCATTATTCTATGATCAATGATGTTTGAATTAGCAAAATAGCATATTATTTGTAAATCTGTGAAATCTCCTCACCAATTATACACTACTCAGCAATTTTCCTTTTATCACACTCTTAAAAATATTTATCGCTAACTGCATCAAATTTAAGTCATAGTTAGAAGGTCAGAACTGAGAAGGCATTTGGCTAAGATCTGGGAATCCTGAATCCGGTTTTTGGGAAGGGTATAAACAGAAACAACCAAGCACCTATACAGTTACTATAAGGCTTTTGATACTCCAAAATTAGTGTCCTGTGAAGGTTCACACAGAAGATGCATAAAGCTTAAGGCCTAGAATCGGTATCAATGGATATCCTTTGCTGTCTATCCTTCTTCTAAACCTACACTCAAATCTCAGCCAGTGGTGAAGAACGGCCAGTCTAACCCCACATGAAGGAAAACTAAGTCAGTGGAAACAACAGGCTCAGAAACCTATCTAGCTCTGAAGACCACTAACAAAACTACAAGTGAGAAGAAAAAGGAAAGGACAAGCAGGACTATAATAGCTGAAGAGTAGGGGGCAGGGCATCCTAAGCCAGGGAATCAAAAGAGTAATTATATTTTACAGTAAGATTATGGATAGAAAAAGAAGGAATTCTTTAGTGTAACTTTTAAAGCAGGTAAACTCAATTTGAAGCAATCAGTAGTTGGAAAAGGGGGCAACTTGATGAAACCAAATTAACCCAGTCAAAACGAGTCTGACTCATAGTGACTCTACAGGACAAACAGAACTGCCCCATAAGGTTTCCAAGGCTGTAATCTTTACGGAAGCAGACTGCCACATCTTTCCCCCACCAAGTGGATGATGGGTTCAAACCTTCAACCTTTCAGTTAGTAGCCAAGCACTTTAACCACTGCATCACCAGGGCTCTGAAACCAAGTTAGAAAAGTCTAAAAGAAGGGTGTATGCATAGGGCTTAAGATATAAGGACACAAGCTTTTGAATTCCAATCCCAGTTCTACCACTTCTTAGCTGAGTGACCATGAATGAAAGCCTCTATCTCTCAATGTCAGTTTCCCTACCTGTAAAAGAGACATTAACAACATCAAAGGGTTTTTGTCTGGTACAGAAGAAATACTCAGTATATGGTAGCTTTTAAGGACCATTTGTAAGAAATACTATTAGTAAAAAAACTTGCCTTCTCCATATTTATAAAATAGCTTACTTATTTTTTTGAATTTATGAACTACTTGACGGGAACGGGGTTGAAAGCGCAAGATGGTATTACACAAAAGGTTGCAAAAAAGATTCAGTCCTAAGTATGATGTCTGGAATTTGCTTCAAAATAATCCAGTAGGACTGAAACAAGAATGGTCATTAGTTGATGTAGTGGCGTTCACTGAATTATTCTTTCTATTTTCACGTATGTTTGAAGTTTTCTATAATGAAAGTTTTTTTTTTTTTTTTTTTCAATTTCTTTTCCTTTAATTGACACGGCTGGAGAAGAAAACGAATTCTAGAATCACTTCCAGCTTTGATAAATCATGAGTCTAAAATATGGAAAGAAAAGTAAAATAGAACAAGACCCTATCTGGAGGGTAGGTATATAGGTAAACACCTACAAATGACCTGGAAGATATGCGAGGAAAGGGGGTATCCAGGCAAAAGCCCACAAGGACTCCTGCATTGGCAACAACAACAAAAAAAAGTGAAAAACAAAAGAACATCAAACAGAATGTATGTATGCCTGGATTTGATTTAACACATTCAACCATTCCTTCCTCTACACACGTGTATACCCACTGCCGTTGAGACGATTCCAACTCAAAGCAACCCTACAAGACAGAGTAGAACTACCTCACAGGGTTTCCAAGAAGCAGCTGTGGATCCAAACTGCTGACCTTTGGGTTAGCAGCAACAGCTCTTAACCACTGCGCCACCAGGGCTCCTATGCACATGTATAAGAAAAAAAAAAAAAAACTTTTATAAACCAGTAATTACTAATGCACTAGTGGAGCTACTGCTTACGTTGAATCGAATGTGAATTCTGCTGCAAAAGGAAACACATTTCTTGGTAATGAATTCATGTTTTCACACACGGGGTTTTTGTTTATCAGGCAAGACACACTTGTACTTTATGGCTGTTATGAACACACGCAGTCCCAGATTACAACTGAGTTCCACTCCTAAGACTGCCTTTTTAGGTCAAATTTGTATGTAAGTTGGAACAGTTATGTATGGTTTATAACAGTCAAATGTTTGCCTTAACATATGGCGTACTTTTCTATGTATAAGAAACATTAAAGAAACACTTGCAAATACACTAAAACATCTTTAACATAATACAATAGTAATAATAATGTTTTCATGCATATGGCAAAGTAGCACCCGTTTGTTATTATGAACCACTGTATATACCTCAAATTTGTAATATAATAGACTTTACAGGGGTTGGTTCGTTAAGCACGTTAATTAATAAGTTGGATGTTTGTAACCCTGGGACTGTCTGCAATGCTGCTAGGAACAAGTTTTCGTGTGGACATTTGTCTTTAGTATTCTTAGGTATATACCTAGGCTTAGAATTACTGGGCCAAATGGTAACTGTATATTTTAACTTTTTGAGAAACTGGGACTATGAAATGGTGCAGTTACTTTGGGAAACAATTCAGCAAACAAGTTAAATGGCCATCAAATTATGAGTAAATAAAGTGTGGTATGTCCACACGATTCAGCCATAAAAAGGAATAAAGTACTGATACATGCTGCAAGATGGATGAACCTTGAATATATTAAATAAAACAAAGCAGACAGGAAAGGTAATATATTGTATGATTACATTTACATGAAAAGTCCAGAATAGGCAAATCCACAGAGACACAAAGTAGATGAGCAGTTGCCAAGGGGCTGGGGGGTGGAGAGGGACTGAGGAGTGACTGATTAATGGGTATGGGGTTTCTCTTTGGGGTGATGAAACTGTCTGCAAATTAGATAGTGGTGATGTTTGCATGACCTTGTCAATATACTAAAAACCACTCAGCTGGCTACTTTAAGAAGGTGAATTTTATGATATGTGAATTATATCTCAAAAAAAGATAAGAAAAAAATTGAGGACATGGCCACTATATACTTGAGATACTTCCTGTGTACAAGAGCTAGTCAACAAAATCAGGTAATGATTTACACTGCAGTTATCCCAAAGGCAACGTGCAGGGGTATAAAAGAGTAAAATGGTTTTTAAAGTGTTTGCAAATAGACTGTAAGTCATCTGGAGGGTAGTGATGCTAAGCTTTTAACCTGAAACTAAAAAAAAAAAAAAAAAGGCTATATTTATTTGCATCTACTCAAGGTCACAGATTCAGATTCTACAGAGTAAAAGCATGTACATAAAGGAAATAAGAATCAACAGACAGCCTCCGGGGCACATCAAAATCAACCTAGCCCCTCTGCTGAGGTTCCAGAGACAGTTTTCAAGCCAGGGAAGAAAATCAACCTCATTATTTTATATGTGGTTTTATTCGCCACTCTTAACAGCAAATACTTTTTGTTTCCAAATACCAAATACAACTTTTAAAGTTGAAAATCTGCCAGTAGAAGGGATTTTCAAAAGAGTGAGCATGCTGCTGATTCTAGCAATTCCCAAAAAATGGATTTTGTGCAGTGGAATAAGGTGTAACCTCCAAATGAGCTTTCTCTGAAGACAGCACTATTGTGGATGACAATTCTGTCCCTGTCAAGGTGGTTTAAAAAAAAGTTTTTGTCACTATTGCAGAATTCCACAACAGAATCCTTAAATAAAGGAAACATTCCTCCCTTGATGGAAGGAGAGAAACTCTAAGGTGCCTAACAAAAAGGCTCCACATTTTATCCTGCATTTGAAAATCCCACATCGTACCTTTGCAACCCCTCATTACCTAGATGGAAACCCTGGTGGCGTAGTGGTTAAGAGCTACATGCTGCTAACCAAAAGGTCGGCAGTACGAATCCACCAGGCACACCTTGGAAACTCTATGGGGCAATTCTACCCTGTCCTACAGGTTTGCTTTGAGTTGGAATCAACTTGACAGCAAGGAGTATGACCTATATATCAGAGCTCTGGTGGCCCAATGATTAAGGGCTTGGCTACTAACAAAAAGGTCGGCAGTTGGAATCCACCAGCTGCTCCTAGGAAACCTTATGGGGCAGTTCTACTCTGTCCTATAGGGTTGCTATCAACTTGACGGTGACGGACGGGTTTGGTTTTATGACCTATATCGCTCCCTGGTGGTGCAGTGGTTAAAAGCTCCGCCGCTAACCAAAAGGTAAGCAGTTCAAATCCACCAGCTGCTCTTTGGAAACCCTATGGGACAGTTCTACTCTGTCCTATAGGGTCGCTAAGAGTTGAAATCAACTCGACGGCCACAGGTTGGGTTTTTTTGTTTTTATGACTTACAAGTCCCCTACACTAATCATGGACTGCAGTTTCAATGGACAATTCATTGTTGTCTTTTTCATGTATCTACTTCCACTTTTGCTCATGCTGTCTCTTATAACTGGAATGCCTTTTCCATATTCATCAAAATGAAGCAAAAAAGCCGCCACCTTCTTCATGAATCCTGCCTTCATCTCTGAAGAGATTTCTTTCACTTCTAAACACTCCTAGCAGTTGCTTGCACACTGAATAGCACATTTTGCTTTGTACTATAGTTGAATGTATTATAATTTCTCTAAGGACTAAAAGTTCCTGAAGGTTAGGGCAGATTCCCCAACATTTTGCTTCCCCACAGTGCCTGTTACAAGGCAGATGCTTAATAAATATTCAAAAAAAGTACTTACCCAACTGCCTTTCACTCCTAAAAACAGCATTACTATAACTAGCTAATACTCAAAAGTGGTAAGTTCCCAAAGACATTGAATAACCAATTCTTACCCTCTAAGAAATCCCAGGCCATGCTGTGCAGCCTCACAAGGCTAAAAAAAGGCATTATTCAAATGCTTTTTCGAATTGCTCCAGCTACAAGCACATTCGAGGGAATTAGGGCAATTTGAAATAACTTTCTGTAAGTCAAAGAGAATCATCCTGCTGTCCTTTTCCAGTCAAGCCAGAGATAAACTGGACTTTTACAATGAAGCCTCCCCCATGCTGGGAAGAGCTTCCTGAGCATACAGCAAGGGTGAGGAAGGGCCAAGCAATAGGTTACATCACACCAGGCAGCAGAGAGAGCCTAGACCTTCCTGGAATCTAGACTGATCATCATAGCCCCAGAGGATCCCTCAATAATCACCTGGTTAACAAATATCCATCTGGATCATAATCACTATCTGAATCTCCTGCTAATCTGTTTCAACTAAACCTAATAATGGAATCACCATCATCACCATCCCTCTCCCCACCCGTGCCCCCCAATTTTTTTTTTTTTTGAAGGGAGAATTGGATTTTGGACAAGTGACAATTCATTTTTAGTCCAAAGACTATTATAAGTTAAATACCAGTTAGAAACCAAATGACCCTAAAATATTATGATAATCAATGAACAGAATCAAATAGGTTAACTGGTTAGAACCAATCTCCTTAAGATAAAAGAGGAATTACATTTACTAGTAACAAACAACATAGTTCCCTTTTGGATTGTATGAGGATCACTGCTAGCTCTTTCAAATAAGTAAAATTCCTAATAGCACAATTAATTTATGTAAAATCTGCTCCTTAAAGAACAAAATCACATACTATAAAAAAAAATATGAAATTCAATTGATTTTAGTTGGGGAGACTATCAACTATATATTACTTCTCAGATTAAAACACCACTTTTGCACTCTGGACTCTAAATTTTTTGTCTCCTGAACTTTACCACCTTGAAAGGGGAAATCTGGAGTTAAAAGTATGCTTTAAGAAAACTGATCCCCAAATTAAAATACTCTTTAAGAAAAAAAAAGACTGAATTTTGATACTCGATTCAGATATTTAGATAATTTTGTCCTATTACAAAAAAAAGAGAAACTTGTCATAAATGCAGCAGTAACCACTAAAGCTAGCAATGACTTATAAAAAGAGGGCTGAGACAGGAGGCAAGGATTCAAGACAAACAGAATAAGATAAGCAGCTCGTTAAAGCCATCTAAACTAAAGCAACATTAATGTAAGAAATCTACAGGCTTATAAATCCTCAATTTCAAAATCTTTTAAAAATCAAATAGCCCAACTAAACAAAACCAGTAACTAAGAAAGTGAAACAAATTCTAGGAAAGAACCAAAAACTCTTCAAAATACTTTCACAATTTTACAATTTAAATCCACAATTCTGAAAACTCATTAATTTCAAGCTTCTCAAAACCTCTTACGTGTTTCTTTTAAGTTCTCTTGCATGACAGTTACAAATCATACAAAATTCAAAAAGTGGTTAAGCTGATGTAACATTTTTACCAAATGTATGACAGGTCTGAAAGAATAAAACAAGCAGAGACAGAGCACAGTAAATGACAACTGATAACCAAAAGACTGCTTTCTGGAGGGCAGAGCTGGGCTTCGATTGGCAGGAGAGAAATTTTTAAATATATTTGCAAGACAAATTATACCAAAAAATCAATTCATGCGTTTATCATTTACACAGGCATATGTTTTAAAATGTACTTTTAACCTTTGGACAACTAAAGATAACTATCATATACCTTAAAGCATTATTGCCTATATTAATTCTGACGTTACAGTTTAAATCCGTAACAAAATTCACTATACCTATTCATACTGAACCACTGCAAAAATGGAAAGGCTTCTGTTCTATAAGTAAAGATTACCTTATTTTTCACTTGTTTTAAAGTTTCAGTTTTGCTTTTAATCTATTATAGAAAACATCCCTTGTGGGACGTTGTAAAGGGCAGACCATCCTGTCAAGCCAGAAGGCTCAAACACAAAGACGTTGAGCTAACCAAGTGCTGTAATTCTTCCAAACTGAGCCTCCACACCCCCTCCACCCTTCCCCCCAACAGATATGTCTATTAAATCAGTGTCTGTTCTCCCCCTCGCACAACAAAGAGAACTTCTCACCGCATGAAATTGCCGCTGAATGGACACCAGAAAGCAGGATTTGCATAATTCCTTCCAACGAAACCCTGTCGGGAAGGAGGGGACCAGGGGGCCCAAGCGAAAGGCTAGAAGCTCCTAGATTCTGTTGGGGAAGACCTGGTTCCCAAGAATATTCCCCACGGGGAGGAGGGGGCTGGAATTCTGGGCCTCCCGGAGGACTGGGCGTGGGGGGCGGAGGACGCCGAGAGAGCATTTCCCCACACATCAGCAGCAGCGAAGCAAAGACGGGGAAATAACAATGCTGGAGGACAGGAGAGTCGGACACAAGGATGGACTGGGGCGGGGGGGGGGCGGCGGGCGGAGCGGAGACACCACACGGGCCACTTACTTTTCGGAGGGGGGTTAAATATATGAGTTAAGCCCTTATGGTCCCGCCGGCCGCCGCACAGAGGGAAACGGGACCTTGGAAGAGAAAAACAGACAAAACACACAGTGTGAGAGGCGCAGCTCGGCCGCCCGGCCCCTCCCGGGCGCCCCCGTCTACACTCCCTCTGGCCCGCGGGGGAGAAAAGCCACCCGAGAGCGGGCCAGGAGGCGGGGGGCAGGCGAGGCTCTCGGAGGCTGCGGCTCCGCCAAATCCCCCGGGAGGAGACAAGAGCGACCCCCGTTCCGGCTCCTCAGTCAGACCGGATCCCACCTTCCCGTCCTCCCCACAGCACACACACCGAACACACACCGACCCGTGCGTCGAGGATTAACTCCCCGGCCGCCGCCGCCGCCGCCGCCCGCTGAGGAAGTGCAGCCGCTGCCCCCCGCGGCCATGACACCCCACTTGGCTCGGTCAGGCGAACCCGGGGCCTGTGACAGCTCCGGCTCCCTCCGCCCCCATCTCCACCTCACGCCTCGCACACGCCGGAGCGCCGGGCGCCCGCCCGCAGACAGCCGCGCGTGCACGCGGGAGAGGGCGCGCGCCGCCGCGCGTGGGGGAGGGGCAGCGCGGGGGGAGGAAGGCGGCGGCGGGAGCGAAGGTGGGGGCTGACCTGCGGCCCAAGACGCCCCCGCCCCTCGCACCACCCCCGACCCCGCGCAGGGCTCCGCGGAACCGGCGGCAGCGCCCGGTAAAGCGGCAGCGCCCAGGCGCCGGTCTCCACAATAAACCTTCGGCGCCGCCGGTACGCCGAGCAGGGAGGAGGAGGAGCATGCGCTCCCGCGCGGGAGCCCGCCCCGGGAGGGCGCGCGGAGTGGAGGGGCCGGCGCGCGCGCTCGGGCCCGGAGAGAGGGGAGGGAGCCCGCCGGGAGGTCGCGCGCCGCTCGCACTCCGGGGGGTGGGGGAGGGGGACGCCCGAGCCGAAGAGGGCGGGCGGGCGGGCGGGCCGGAGGAGCAATTGCCTCTGTCCCGGCTCCCTCCCTCGTCTGGGGCAGCCCATGGCGGGGCGACCCGAGGGCTAGAGGCAGCCGGGGTAGGGTCTCACCTACACAGTGAATGAGCTTGTGGCGCCACGAGTCCAGTTCCTGCCGAAAGCCGCGTCTCTCAACGGAGCATTGCTGCCGCCTACACACCCTCGCCATCTTCTGCCGCCCGCCCGGCCCTGCCTCCGCCGCGGCCCCGCGCACGCCCAGCCGCGTCGCCCGGGGCCGCGCACGCACCCGCGGCCTGGGCGTCGCACCTCCCGCCGGGGGCGGTGCGGGGGCAGAGTTAGCCTCACCTCGCGGTGGCCCCGGCGTGGCCCGGGGGGCGACCTGCGCGTCCGCGCGGCACGTATCACCTCGCGGCCCGCCGCGCTACAGTCCCTGCGGCTCTTGGACGCGTCAGCTGTCCTCTCTGCCCTCCCGGGAAGGCGCCTCTCCACAGCCGGCGCTCGGCACCTCCGGCCACTCGCTGCCGTCGCAGCGTCCCCAAAGGCCACGCTCTCTGTTCCTTTCCCGGGTGTTTTTGTTTTTAAACCAGTCCCATTTATCACTTCCAGCCTGCCTATCGCCCGACACCAACTGTTGCAAGTTCCGTGATAACTGCTTTTCTGAACTTCTCGATCGAAACTGCTCCTCCCAGGCGCCCGTTTAAGAAGCAGAATTAAGAATAAACGCCCGGATGGCGGTGAAGACACCGATCCCTCAGGTTTTCAAAGGTGAAATGGATACATTTTATGAACTCATTGGAAAATTTAGCTAACATTCGTAAACCCAATGAAAATTGAAATAAAGTGTTTTGGATTAAAAATAAAATATCAAAAGCTAGGTTATTACTAGCAAGGCTGATTATAAGCTAAATTCTCAAGCTGGCATGTTTAGCACACCTATGTTATGTGAAAAGGTGTTTCAGAAAATTGTGCTAAAGTGAGAAGGATATTTCAAAAGAAGGCTTAATTAAGAATACTTAAAGCAAAGTCTTGGAAGAAGGCTTAATTTCAGATTTTGGGTAAAGACTCCAAAATGTTTTCGCTGAGAAAGGGGATTTTCAAGTGCCTCCTGGAATCATTAAACACTGCACGGGGCGGGGGGGGGGGGGGGGGCACTATCTGTTACTTTTAAACGTAATACTGGTCTTAATTATTTGTTATTTGGGAGAGACGGTAAAAAGAGGGAAGGAAGATGGAACGAAAGGAGAAAGGAAAAAAGAAAGAGGTTAAAAAGAAAGTACAAAACTAAAAAAGGGAAAAGAGAGTCCCGTTTACCAATGGGCCCAGTACTCAAGGTTTCTGGTCTCTTCCCCAGCCTTGGGGTCTAAGATTAGGACAGTGCATTCCGGCTTTTAGATCTTTAAATTTTATTTGATGGGCTTAATTTTAATTACTGTAGTAGGTAAAGTCGTTAAATACTTGACATCAAGGGATCTCACTTACGTATTTTCAAAGGTAGGGTCTTTGGTTCTCTGAACTAGGCAAGATCCATCTGGTCCTGTGCTGAATGGCATGTCTATCCCTAAGGAGAGACTGGGTGGTCCTCTTGAGTAGCAGTAGTTTGAGACATATGAATAAAAGGCACCTCTGTCCCCCGAATCTTAAATTTTTCCACAATTCCCAAAATTCCACAGTATTTCGTTGTCTTAAGAGTACTGTCAAATGAACAAGTCAGGAAGTGTTGAGTTTCTGTGTACATAATACTATCCTGAGTGATGAGGGAAAAGGACAAATAGGAGATAAAAGATTGCTGTTGACAGCCATTCTTTACGTTTGATGGCAGGACATTCTGTATCACCAACCTGAAGTTTCGTTTCTTCATCACTAGGTGGTGTATATGAGTCTTTTGTAGCTTTTAACCAAATCTGCATGGTATTTGGAGGAAGTATGTTTCATAAAGTTTCAAATAAATGAACAACGTGTAACTCTGAAATGAATTAATATGAATATATTTTCCAGTCAATTATCCACCATAATTTGCTTTAAAACAATCAAACCAAGGGTAATACTTCTTCAGCATAATCTTAGACATGTACATTCAGAGGATCATAGAGGCTTCAGAACTCAGCTACCTGATTCTCTAATCTGAGGTATGGAATAGGAAGCCCAGACAAGTAAAGTAACTTGGCCAAAGTCACATAGCTGCTGGGTACTAAACCAAACCTATTGCCGTTGTGTTGATTCTGACTCATAGCGACCTTATACAGCAGAACAGAAGTGCCCTAGAGGGTTTCCAAGGCTATAAATCTTTCCGGAAGAAGACTGCCACGTCTTTCTCCTATGGAGCAGCTGGTGGGTTCAAATCACCGACCTTACCATGCCAAACTGAGCACTTTACCACTGCACCACCAGGGCTCCTTAGCCGCTGGGTAGTGGGAGGGAAACAAAGGCCAGGAGACAGGTTTCCTTATTCCTAATTCATTGCCATTTCCACTACTCCATTTTGAATCCCAGCTACTGCTACAGTTATTTTAAGATGGGAACCAGCATATGGAGTGAATTTGAGCTGGAACTTGACAGACTGCCTTGTTTTTCTGGGTTTCGAAAGTTTTCTCCCTTTGACAGGGTGCATGCAGTCTTACCCCCTTTCTATTGCTCAGTTTAGTGGGAAACTTTTGAGTTTTCCTTCCCTGACAGGTTCTAGCTTTCCCAAGTTTTACTGTAATGCCATGTGAGAGATGATGTTCCAGTGTACAGCTGAGCAGTTTGACAAACATTTTGAGCTTCCGTCATATGTCAGGCAGCGTCCCAGGCAGTGAGGACACATGGATGTCTAAGGTGTAATTTCTTAATCTTTCTAGATTTTGGCTACCCTGGAATAGGACCTTACCTGTGAGCTCTTTCCCATTCTGGGGAGGGTCAAGCAATATAACACAGTGGTTAAGAGAACAGCATCTGAAGACCGAGAGAATGTAATTGGAATCCAGGCCCCATTAGTTGCTGTGTGGCCTTGACAAATTAGCTTTTCTGATCATCAGTTTCCTCATGTGGAAACGAGAATAGTAATAAGCTACAAGATGGAGTTTGTATGAAGATGAATGAAAAAATTCGCATACAGCGGCTGGCACATCATACACATGAAATGTTGACTCTCACGATTAGGCCTTCCTAGGTTCCCATCTGCTTGCCCAGTTTGTACTGTGACAGGAAACCAAGATGCTGGCACAGTTTGGAGTCAAGCTGTGACAGCATGAGGGAATGACAGTGATGACCTTGATCTCTGAAAACAGCATTCTCTGAGTCATGTTCTATAGTTCTCACAGTGGGCTCCAGATGATACAAAGAAATAAAGTACTAAAAGGAGTATAGGGGAAGGGGTGTACTCTGGGTGTGGAACTGTGAACCACAGGACTGGGTTGGTCAGTATTAGATCAACTACTACCTTGGGTCTGATTAGTTGGAGTGACATGTAATGGGGAGATGACCATAGATAAATGGGGGATGGAACCGATTGAGGGCCTCCTAAGGTGAAAAAGCATCCTGACGGGACTTTTAAAAAAATCATAGTCAATTTTTAATGAATTTCAACAAGTGACAGGTACGTTTTAAAGCATTTGACATGGATTATGTCATTCCTCACAATAACTCAATTATGCCCATTTTATAGCTGAGGCACAGACAGGTTAAGTAATTTGCCCAACATCACAGAAGTAGTAGTAGAATTGGACGCAAACTCAGGCAATCTGACTACAGAGCCAGCACGTTAACCATTGCACCATTCCGCCTCCTATGTTACTAGGAAAAATGGGGCCTTACAGTGAGAGACAAGACCTAGTCAGAAAGAAATGAAGCTATGTCACTTGGAGTTTTGATCTTTTTAGGGAAGTTCAAATGTGGTAGATCTTCTTGCTAAGTAAATGACTTTTCAGAGTTTCTCTCTTCCCAGTCTGTCTACCTATGGCCACCAGCCTAGAAAACTTAATGGTTTAATGTTGTGTGCTTGTGTGTAGGCATGTGTGTACATGTGTGAAATTTATTTTACTTTTATAGTTTTACTGATATATACTTCACATACCATAAAATCCACCCATTCAAAGTGTATATACTTCAGTACTTTTTAGGTTTTTTACAGAGTTATGCAACTGTCACTACAATCAGTTTTAGAATATCCTCATCATCCAAAAAAAGAAACCTCATACCCATTTCTACCTATTTCTCCCCATTCCACCCTCCTTACAACTAATCTATTATCTGTCTCTATTAATTTCCTGTTTCTGGACATTTAACATAAATGGAATCATACAATATGTGGTCTTTTGTGATTGGCTTCTTTCACTTAGCAAAGTGTTTTCAAGGTTCATCCATGTTGTAGCATGGATCAGTACTTACTTCCTTTTTATTGTCAAATAACATACCATTGTATGGCTATACCACATTTTGTTTATCCATTCCAGTTGATTGACTTTTTTTTTTTTTTTTTTTTGGCTTTTATGAACAATGCTATACATGCACAAGTTTTTGTTGGGGTGTGTTTTCATGTGAAATTTATTTTGAAATATTTCAAATTATAGAAAAGTTGCAAGTACTCACATATCCCCTTTCACTCAGATTCCCCAATTGTTAATATTTTACCATGGCAGCTTTCAGTTTTCTTTGTATGTGTACATACGGTTTTTTTATGAACAGTCTGATAGATGCAGGGGGCCATCACCCCTAAATACTCCAGTGTGTATAACTCCTGCATAATCACCACCCAAACCAAAAAATCCCCTGCCATCAAGTTGATTCCAACTCATAGCAACCCTACAATACTGTCCCATAGGGTTTCCAGGGTTGTAAATCTTTACAGAAGCACATTGCCACATCTTTCTCCCATGGAGTAGCTGGTAGGTTCAAACTGCTTACCTTTTGGTTAGCCGCCAAGAGCTTAAACCATTGCACCACCAGGGCTCCTTACAATCATCATGCAACCGTCCATATCAGGAAATCAACAGTGATGCAACACAACCATCCAATCCACAGACCCCATTCAAATTTCACCCACTGGCCCAACGAGTCTCTTTTCATTTTCTGGGCCAGAATCCTATCCATTGAATTTAATGGTCATGTCTTTCCAGTCTCCTTCAATATGGAACAGTTCCTCAATCTTTCCTTGTCTTTCATGACCTTGACAATTTTAAGAAGGAAAGGCCTTTCACTCTGTAGGGTCATTCTCAACTGAATCTCTCCAGTGTTTCCTCAAGACCAGAGTCAGCCATACATTTTGACAGGAACACCACAGAAATGAACCTGGGCTTTCTCAGTGCATCTCATTGCAGGCAAACACTATCTACCCTTCTTACCACTGGTGATGTGAACTTTGCTCATCTGGTCAGGTGGTCTTCTCCATCATAAAAATCACCATTTTTTTTAGGGGTGGGGCCAAGATGGAGGAGTAGTCAGATGCTTCTGGTGGTCCCTCTTACAACAAAGACCAAAAACACAAGTGAATCGATTATATGTGACAGTTTAGGGGCCCTGAACTTCAAAGGCAAAGTTGAGGAATCAAACTGAGCAGCTTGGGGAGGGAGAGATGGTTCAGAAGCAGCAAGGAGTTGCCAGACCTGACCCGGCGGGAACCAGCACCCTGCAGGCTAGATCCACTGCCATGAGCACAATGAGACAAGCAGTGGCATTCAGGACGTGTTTTCCATGTTGGGAGAGACCAGGTGGCATTCAGGACGTGTTTTCCACGTTGGGAGAGACCAAGTGGCAAAGAGATCACTTACACCTCCAGAATCAGCAAAAAGTGGCACTCTCAGGATATGATGGTGTTATTAAAAAAAAAATTTTTTTTTTTTTTTTAATCTGCATGGACCAAAAAAACACCCCTTTGGAAAAAGCTTTTTCCCATTTAACTGACCCCTCCCCACTCTGCACCAGATCCTGAGCTGGCTTCAGTGATATTTGCTTTCCCTGGGCTGGAAGTAAGACCTGTCGTGTGACCTGAGCCATCCTCAGCCTTGGAGAAGGAACAAATTAACAAATGGGAGAAAATTAATCTGCTGGCTCCCTTAAGCTGGGAACTCAGGGCAGAACAGCTCCTTTGCCTAAGCACAGGCATAAGCCATCCACGGACTTTGAATGCCTTTCACCCCTGCATAAAACTGTGTGGGCCCATTTCAACAGCATAGGCCCTCATTAACATGGTATAATAGGCTGTATACCTGAAGTCTAACTTTAGCTGTTTTAGCTATATGGTGGAGAGGCAGGTTCATGATGTTTGACACTGCTCTGCCTATTAAGCAGGGTCCTCAATTACCCACATCAGATGCCTGAGGACTGGTGGCTTCACCCATGCCACCTAGCCACCCTCGACAGAGGTCCAAGGATAATTGGTGCCTCCCAGTCCTTACAGCCAACAGCACTGGGTACCCATAGTCTGGCTGCAAAACCCACCCACCTACACTGGGAAACAGGGACACGCTTTCCTCACGGACACCCAGGGGCAATTGTCAGTCCTCTGCCTTGCTCAGGGTGTGACCCCCCCCCCACTGCAGCCAGATACCTGTGCCTACACCAATCACCCTTGCTCATCTAAGACTGTAGGTGAGAACCGGCACCACACACTTGGGACCAACTACCCGGACACCTGAGCTGAATCCATGCAAGGGAAGTGAACAGACTCCTGGGCTTATATACCTAGTAACAGCTCTAACCACCTGATGACAGGACATTAGAGCTTCAAAGACACCAAAAATCAAACTAGCTCACTCAAACAGCCTATTTGGGTGTAGCAAAGCAAAACAAGGAGCTAGGATGCAGTAAGCAAACATTAAATAAATAAATACAATAACATTGATGGCTCGGAGGCAACAGTCAATATCAAATCACATAAGCAGGCAGACCATGATGGCTTCAGCAACCTCCCAAAACAAAGGATCAAGAAATCTTTCAGACGAAGAGAATTTCCTGGAACTACCAGAGGTAGGATACAAAAGATTAACACACAGAACTCTTTAAGAGATGAGGAAGGAGATCAGGCAAAATGCAGAACAAGCCAAGGAATGCACAGACATAGAATTAGAGGAACTTAAGATTAGAGAAGAGCACAATGACAAATTTAACAGGCTGTAAGAATCCGGAGACAGCAGACAGAGATTCAGAAGATTAACAATAAAATTCCAGAATTAGACAATAGAAAGTCATAAGAGCAGAATTGAGGCAATGGAAGTCAGAATTAGTGAGATTGAATATAAAGCACTTGACACCAACATATTTGAGGAAAAATCAGATAAAAGAATTTAAAAAAATGAAAAAAAAAAAACCCTAATTATGTGGGACTCTACCAACAGAAATAACCTACAAGTGATTGGAGTACCAGAACAGGGTGGGAAAACAGAAAATACAGAAAGAATTGTTGAAGATATGTTGGCAGAAAACTTCCCTGATACCATGAAAGATGAGAAGATATCTATCCAAGATGTTCATCGAACCCCACACAAGGTAGATCCCAAAAGAAAGTAACCAAGATATAATCACACTTGCCAAAACCAAAGATAAAGAGAGAATTTTAAGAGCAACTGGGCATAAACAAAAATTTACCTACAAACGAGAGCCAATAAGAATAAACTCAGACTACTCAGCAGAAATTGTGCAGGCAAGAAGGCAATGGGATGATATATATAAAGCCTTGAAGGAGAAAAATTGCCAGCCAAGAACTATATATCCAGCAAAACTTTCTTTCAAATGTGAAGGTGAAAAGGAGTCCTTCAGTTAGAAAATCAATAACATCAGATAACAACCGAAGACTAGAACACAGGACAGAGCAACTAGATATCAACCCAGATAAGGACATCACAAAAACAAAACATTACTAACAATGCACAAACACCAGAAGAGAAACTAGATAACTGGGCGCTTCAAAAATCAAACACTTATGCTCATCCAAAGACTTCACCAAAAGAGTAAAAAGACAACCTACAGACTGGGAAGAAATTTTAGCTGTGACAAATCTGATCAGCATCTAATCTCTAAAATCTACAAGATGCTGCAAAACCTCAACAACAAAAAGACAAAAAACTCAATTAAAAAATGGGCAAAGGGTATGAACAGACACTTCACCAAAGAAGACATTCAGGTGGCTAACAGATACATGAAGAAATGCTCATGATCATTAGCCATTAGAGAAATGCAAATCAAAACTACAATGAGATACTATCTCACTCCAACGAGGCTAGTATTAATCCAAAAAACACAGAATAATAAGTGTTAGAGAGGTTGTGGAGAGACTAGAACACTTATACACTGCTGGTGGGAATGTAAAATAGTACAACTGCTTTAGAAATCAATTTGGCACTTCCTTAAAAAGCTAGAAATATAGCTACCATATGATCCAGCAATCCCACTCCTTGGAATATATCCTAGAGAACTAAGAGCCCTCACATAGATATATACACACCAATGTTCGTTGCAGCACTGTTTACAGTAGCAAAAAGATGGAAGCAACCAAGGTGCCCATCAATGGATGAATGGATAAACAAATTATGGTATGTTCACACAATGGAATACCACACAAGCTAAAGAACAATGATGAATCCATGAAGCATCTTGTAACATGGAGGAATCTGGAAGGCATTATGCTGAGTGAAATTAGTCACAAACTAGCAAATATTGTGTGAGACCACTGTCATGAGAACTCAAGAAAAAGGTTTAAACACAGAAGAAAACATTCGTTGATGGTTATCAGGGTAGGGAGGGAGGGAGAGGGGTATTCACTAATTAGATAGTAGACAAAAATTATTTTAGGTGAAGGGAAGGACAACACAATACAGGGAAAGTCAGCACAACTGGACTAAACCAAAAGCTAAGAAGTTTCCTGAATACAAGCAAACACTTAGAGGGACAGAGTAGCAGGGGCGAGGGTCTGGGGACCACGGTTTCAGGGTACATCTAGGTCAATTGGCATAACGACGCGTATTAAGAAAACATTCTGCATCCCACTTTGGTGAGTGGCGTTTGGGGTCTTAAAAGCTAGCAAGCAGCCATCTAAGATGCATCAATTGGTCTCAGCCCACCTGGAGCAAAGGAGAGTGAAGAACACCAAAGATACAAGGTGAATGAATATGAGGCCAAGAGACAGAAAGGGCCACATAACCCAGAGACTCCAGCCAGCTACCACCAACGACTGCCCTGACAGGAAACACAACAGAGAAGCCCTGATAGAGCAGGAGAAAAGTGGGATGCAGACCTCAATTCTAGTAAAAAGACGAGACATAATGGCCTGACTGAGACTGGAGGGACCCCAGAGGTCATGGCCTCCGGAGTCTCTGTTAGCCCAAAACTAAAACTATTCCCAAAGCCAACTCTTCAGACAAAGATTAGACTGGACTATAAGACATAAAATGATACTGGTGAGGAGTGTGCTTCTTAGTTCAAGTAGACACATGAGACTGTGGGCAGCTCCTGAATGGAGGTGAGATGAGAAGGCAGAGTGGGACAGGAGCTGGTTGAATGGACATGGGAAATACAGGGTGGAGAGAAGGAGTCACACTGTAGGGAGAGCAACTAGGGTCACATAACAATGTGTATGTAGGTTTTTGTATGAGAAACTGACTTGTAAACTTTCACTGAAAGCACAATAAAAAAAAATCACCATTTTTTGCTTTGTAATTGATAAATATTTTGTAGGGAGATATTCTGAGATTATGCCAATATCCTCTTCCTCATCAAACCCTCACCCACCAGACGGTAACATCCTTTGATGACTCCTGCCTAAATCACTCATCACAGTGATGATTGCCAAGGAGTAGTTTTCTTACGCCATCATTTTTTCTGCGTTTACTAGTTAGCATTCTCATGTAAGGAAGAGTTCTCCTTTCTCCCTTTTTATGTATTTATTCATTTACTTATTTATATCAGTATAGACTCATCAATTCCTGTTTCATTCAGTGGGTTGTAATGTATTACTGTAATTGTTTTCATGCTTAAATTCTCCCAGATTTGGCCAGTGGGAGCCCCTTTGAGCTGACTCCTTTTGTCCTGTTCACATGTCCCCATTATTCTATAAACATTTCCTTACTTTCTGTTATAAGATGTTCTAGGATCAGCTTGTATTTTCCCTGCCTCGGCTCTGGAATCAGCCATTTCTCCAGTCAGCCCTTTCTGGAGGATAGTCTTCAAAAACCAAGATATGGACTGTCAGTGTGTTCATCGCTCCTGGGGTGTCTTTGCTTCGAGGTCCTATCAGCTGTCAGAGCTAGGAAATATGTGTGTGTGTTTATTTATGTACAAACTCACATATATTGGAGCCCTCGTGACATAGTGGTTAAAAGTTCGGCTGCTAACTAAAAGGTCAGCTGTTCAAATCCACCAATCACTCCTTGAAAACCCTGTGGGGCAGTTCTACTCTGACCTTAAGGGTCTCTGAGTTGGAACCGACTCGACGGCACCTAACAATAACAACTGCACATATATTGATATCTATTTCTATATCTGTCTCGAAATATATTAAGAAGCCATGAGTTCACACTGATGCAGTTGATTCCAACCCAGCACCTCTGGATTCTTGCAAGACTTTCCCTGCTCCATATCTGTCAATTTCCCTTTGACAGTGAGAAACCAGGCTCCCATTAGCCTCAGTGTATTTACTTATTTGCTCAGTCCTCCCTGTATGTAATAATCTCCCAACCACACTAGTTGCCTTTTTAACCTGCCCTCTCTGCAGCCTCTTTCCCCAGAGTGTCATCTATTTGGCCACTGGGCACACCTCCACCCAGTGGATGTCCATTTTTCCCCACATTAAATGGCATACATTCTGTGCCATTCTAACGAAGATTCCAACAGGAACTTAACAAGCCTTCTAAAATTTATGAAGAAATATAAAGCTCTGTGAATTAGTCTCTCAGCAAAATAGTCCAAATCAGATCCTGAAATGCACAGCGTCTCTGTTGTTATTATTGTTAAGTGCTGTCAAGTTGATTTCAACTCCTAGTGACCCCATGTGACAGAATTGAATTGCTCCATAGGGTTTTCTCGGCTGTAATCTTTATGGGAGCAGTTCACCAGGCCATTCTCTAAGGGAGCTGTTGGGTGTGTTTGAACGGCCAATCTTTTGTTTAGAGACTGAGCACTTAACCATTGCCAACAGAGCTCCTTATAGCATCTAAAAAACCAAACCTGTTGCCATCAAGTTGATTCCGTCATAGCAACCCTATAGGACAGAGTAGAACTGCCCCATAGGGATTCCAAGGCTGTAATCTTCATGGAAACAGACTGCCACATTTTTCTCCTGTGGGGTAGCTGGTGGATTCAAACTGCCAACCTTTTGATTAGCATCCAAACTCTTAACCACGGTGCCATCAGGACTACTTATAGCACCTATAGGGGTATTCTTTTACATGGATTCTGGTAAGTCCCTTGTAGGAATGGGAAGCAGCCTTGAAGGGGTTAAATTGATCTGGATATGGACACAACTAACCTTTACTCCATTCCTCAGAATATTTATTGTCCACACAATTCATTTGAAAATCATGTGGTACATCATCTGTTGTGGTCCTGAGCTTTTATTAAAACGCACTGCCTGTTAAATTTCCATACTTTGTTTGTCCTCCAAAGTAGAATTTAAGCTATTTGAGACAGATATGTCTAGTCTGGTATTGTTCCTTTCATCAGCTGAAGCCATCAGATAAAAAGTGCTTCTCAATGGATAAAAGTTTGAGGATTAGTTCTGCATGGCCCATTCTATGCCTTACGCACTGTCTTCTCTTTCTCATATGTCTCTTCCCAGTTACCTACCTGTGGTTCCTTTCCCAATTATACCCCTACTTTGTCCCTCAGAGGCACAGCCTAAGCTCTTCCTTCACTCCAGAGGTTTGAATCCTAGATTCGACATGAACATAACCCCTCTGAATCTCTATTTGCTCATTGGTAAAACGGGACTAATACCTACATAATAAGGTTGTTGTAAAGATTAAATGAGATAATCCATATAAGGAACTTGTCTCTCTGGCACATAATGCTAGTGGATGTTAGATATTGTTATTCCAGTAACCCAATTTATGAATTATTGATATCAGATAGACACACATACCCATTGCTCTTGAGTTGATTCTGACTCAGCGACCTTATAGAACAGAGTAGAACTGCCCCGTAGGGTTTCCAAGGTTGTAATCTTTATGGAAATAGACTGCTACATGCTTCTCCTGTGGAACAGCTGGTGGGTTTGAACTGCTGACCTTTTGGTTAGCAGCTGAGCACTTAATCACTGCACTACCACGGCTCCTTCATGTGCACATAAGATACAGCAGATCATATCATTTGGTCTTGTGGGAAAATCTTGATAATCTATCTTACTATAAAATATGCATTCCCACTTTTAGGAATTTATCCTATGAAAATAATTTCGACAAGTATACAAGCTATATGAACACTGTGAAAAAAAAAAAAAAGAAACTAGTTAAGCCATGGTGTGCTCATTCAGTGGATTACAAGGTTAGCAAGAATGAAATAGATACATACTTACAGATATAGAATAAGAACCTATAATACATGTTAAGTGACAAAAGAAAGTTTAATAATTGTATGTATAGCATAACACAGTTTGAGGTAAAGTTATAACCCAGTACAATAGCCTTTTAACTGCCTCCTAGCACATAGTATGCACTCAGTAAATTTTTGTTAAATGAAAGAGTGAATGGATGTAAGTATAGAAACAGTCCACAAACAGTCAAAACTAATTTTCTTTGTGGGGATTGACTTTTTTTTTTTTAAAGGAGACTTGATGGTGCAGCATTTAAAGCAATTGACTGCTAACTGAAAGGTTGGTGGTTTGAAACCATTAGAGGCTCTGTGGGAGAAAGATATGACGGTCTGCTTCCATAGAGCTTTACAGCCTTGGAAGCCCTATGGGGTTACTATGAGTTGGAATCAACTTGACAGCAGTGGTTTTTTGTTTTTTTGTCTTTTTTACTTTGTATTTTTCACTATTTGAATTGTTTATAATGGCATACTATTTATATAATCAGGAAAAAGAAGATACTTTCTAAATAAAAAGAGCTATAAAGCAGCAAAACACTTGGAAAGCTCAAATTTAAAAATTTTTAAAAGATAACCTAATAAAATGTTAACAGTACTCTGAAATGTGTGGCAAATTGTATATAATACAGAAAAAAAAAACGAGAAACTTAACAAGTTCATGTTAAAAATTGGAAACCTTCAGTTTGAACTTCAGTAAATGTTAATTTGTATTTAATCTTAGCGATTCAAAAGATAAGTTAAAATCAATATCATAGACTAATGACCTAGCCAATTAGAATGATAAGTATATGAGATTTGGTTATTTACATTTAATGTAATATTAACTAAAAATAAAAAAATAGTAGAGCATATTCATATACACCACCTTCTCACTTATTGACATGGGTAAGTTCCAAAGACCAGGTTGTTATGCAAAAATTGGCATTATGTGAAAATGAAGGATGACCACATCAGATCACAAAGTCAGAGATGATTACATCTTTATGTAATTGCCAAATTACATCATTACATAACTGTCAAACCACTGAGAATCGTGGCTGAGCCCAGTAGACACATAACCTTAACTTTCACAGCCAGCATTACTCTCCTCTTGCACCTTGGTGTTCATTACAGCCAGATGTAAGTTGTTAATGTGCAAAATAGTCAGTAGATTTTTTACTGTTGTTGTAAATGCAAAACGTCAGATAACAAGGCAGTTGATAAGTGAGGGGTAGATGTAGATTACAATGGCATAAAGATTGAAACTGCATGCAGAATGATGTAAACAAGTGGAGTTTTAAGTTTATGGACTATGTTCCCAAATTATGCTAGAATTGGCTAAGAAAAAAAAAATTTTTTTTTTTTTTTTAGCTAAGATCTAAGCAGCTTCAAGAGAATTTAGGAATAAAATATCTTTAGCATTATTTTTCATTTTTTCAAGTAATGAGAGTGAGCCTCTTTTCCATAACCCTAAGAAGTATATTTTATGCTGACCTTTATTTACCTCAACACAACGGTATTTTCTTTTGGTTTTTAGGAAAAAGCAAACAGTTTACTTTTTTTTTTATGTTAGGTGACTGTAAGAAGACATTTGAAAAAGAATCACCAGGAAGAAGTTATTTATAGGTTGGTAAAAATTTTTTTTTAACAAACGAAAGCTGTTTCCATGGAAAATTTCTGTTACGATTTTTGTGCCTAAAAAAATATAAAATACATCTGAGTTAGGCAAGATGAAAGGTCTAAAGTAAATCCCCAAAGAAAAAATTTAATTTAAATAAGAAAAAATTTGGTAAAATCACAGAAAATATTTAAATATCCTTGCTGAGCTTTAGCAGAATATGTATTTCAAAATTTACATCTGGCCGTTTTCCTGTCTAACAAAAAATAATTCTCCATTATTGAACAATAACTCTAATTTATTTTCATTTAATCTTTAAACAGATTGGCTATTTGTGCCAGCTACACAAACAACTATGTGACAGACCTGTTGGTTCTCAGGGGTCTGAAGATGCAAGGTACAGATTCTCTGGGGGCATTATACCTTCAGAGATGGAAGCAGAACAGTTAGAGCCAGGCAGAGAATTCACATCTGCTCACTCCTCCTACAATGGTCATTCAGCTCTGGTTTTACAATAACATGAGTTGATATAAAGGAGTAATATCATCATCAGAGGTGAATCTTAATTATGTTCATTGCAATTAGCACAGTAATTATTACTGCAAAAAAGACAATACAGACACCTTAAGTACCCATCAGTTTAGGAAAAAAAATTAGAGTAATTTATATGAATTTGTGAAATGATTTGTTGTTATTGTCAGAGCTATGGAGCTGACTTTGACTCATGGCAACCACATGTACAACAGAATGAAACCTTGCCTAGTCCTGCATCATCTTCACAATCATTGATATGTTGTTGTTCTTAGTTGCCTTCGAGTCAGTTCCGACTCATGGTGACCCACGTGTGCAGAGAACTCCATAGGGTTTTCAAGGCTGTGACCTTTCAGAAGCAGATCGCCAGGCCTGTCATCCAAGGTGCCCTCTGGGTGGGTTTGAAACTCCAACCTTTCGACTAGTAGTGGAGTACTTAACCATTCGTGCCACCCAGGGACTCCGATATTCAAGTACATTGCTGCAGCCACCGTGTAAGTGCCTTCCAACCTAGGGGACTCATCTTCCAGCACTATATCAGACAATATCAGATAATGATGTCGCTGTACAATTGCTCTTCCAAATTGTCAAACACTATTAATTCTGGTAAACTCCACTGGTTAGTTCTTTGATCCATCACATTTACAGAAAGTTGAGGACCATTCATCATTATACCTTTGAAATCTGTTGGACATCTCTTGCTTTGGTAATCAGTTTGTTTTTTGACCTTTGACAAATCACTGAACTTCTCTGGGACTCATTTTCTGCTTCTATAAAAGGAGAAGGTTGGACTTGCTACAGCTTGAGTTGTTTAAGTTATTAGGCTTCCTGAATGTCATATGCCTGAAAGGTTCAAACAAATAATTTTACACTTGCAGATTCTAATAAAATACCATAGTATGTAAAATAGAATTGCAAAATTGCAATTAATACTTACCATGGTATATTAAATAAGTAGACTCAACTTTGAATGAATCACACATTTTTAATTTGATATAACTAATATTATGGTAATTAATCTTTGTTTTTCATGTGATGGTGTGGCACATTCAAAATTTAAGGCATTAAAGCCTTTCTAGAAGCAGATAGAGTAGCATCATACGTAGGAAATTTATGCCTATCTCCTAGCTAGTGTCATCTAAACCAATAACACCACTATTAAAACCCAAAACAACAATGGAAAGCAACAAAGCCTAGCAAAGTAAGTTTCAAAACAAGGGAATTATAAAATAAAGCTCATGTGTCCAGTTAGCAAGTACTGAAGCACCAAAACAGAGAAGCATTTTGCAGGATCCTTACGAGGTGCTCAAAATTACAGAAATTTGAGCCCATATGAAGGCCCTTAAACAAGTCAATGGGCAGAAACAACAAGATTTAATATTAATTTATTAATGATAGTGAAAAACAGAAGCAAATTAATGTTCAACAAAGGGAATTGGTTATGTAGATAAGGAGACCTCCTTTGATAGATTACCATATAGACAATGGATAGTATGTTCTAGAAGAATATTGATTGACATTATGGCACAATATATTGTTCATCACATGTCTGTCATTCTCTCTACTTGTGGACAGGATAGCATTGCACTTCCTGGCCCCCTTTGGTTGGGTGGGACCTTGCGACTCCTAATGGTGAATGAATAAATGTGAGCAGAAGAGATACACATGCCATTTAAGTGCTGTTGCAACACCCTCCGGAGCACTCTTTTCTCTCTGGGGTGACAACCAGAAACATTCGACGTGGCAGCCACTCTGTCAGCTTGGGTTTCTAAGTGACTCTAATGACCTGAACTATTCTAATATCCTTCAATGAACATATAGTGTGAGCAATTGTTGTTCTTAAAATATTGAAATTCAGGGATTGTTTGTTACCCCAGTGTAAGTGCAAGGGACCCTAAATATTTAAAGCATTTAGCATTCCACCCAACACACAATAAAGCATAAATGTTAATTATTATTAAAGGGTATATGTAATACCTATATAAGATATATAAAGTATGGCAGAGAGCTCAGTAAACACACATATATATTCATTCAGCATTATATAATTCTATTATCGTCATTGAACAAAGCCCTGAATCTTCAGGGTCTTTTTTTTTTTTTTAACGTAAATTAAAGGACTTGTTTTGAAATCCACATTCACTGGCATTGTTATATATTACAGAGAAATAATGATAGTTTTTATTAATCTATAAAAATTTAAATGTTCTTATAGTACCATCTGTGGTTGAAAATGCCTGAAGATAAGGAACAAGGTCCATGTGGCTCTCTTTATGTAGAACTTAGCATGTATCATCTATAACAGGAAACTTCATAAATGGCTTTTATAATTTTCATCTACTTAAATGTTGCTTAAAATATGCATTCATTTGCATTATTATTTAGTTGACTAATAAGCTAATTTGACAAATTGGCAAGCAGAAGAGGTTTGTCTCCAGATTACTAATCCACATCCTAATAGGGATAATAAAAAGTGAATAAAGTCAAGCAAAGAATATAATTAGTGATTTGGTCATGGCCTTTAAGTCAGCACATTACTGAATGAGAAATTGTTGAATGGTGATAGAATGGAAAGGGGTTATAAAAAAAGTTCAGAAACTGTCCTATTGTTATAAACAAAAAGAATATCCAGGCTTTCCAGGTGTGAACATAATGGGGTAAACAAGAATAAAATTGGCAAAATATATGAAGCAACTGTTTTTAGGCATTGAACAAGAAACCGTGCTAGGCTGGGATAGTTGAGAAAATGGAAATACATGAGGTAAGCTCTGTATTCAATACAACTTTCTGCCTGGGCACACTTTCCAAACCATGGTGCAGGGAGGTGGAGCCTAAGGAGGGCATAAAGAGCTTGCTGAACTGAGGATGCAGAAATCAGAACTCCAGACTGCTATAGTGGCTGGGATTTATGAGGCAAGGTAGCAGAGAGGAAAGATCTGTATAGAAAGGGAGCTTGAGAATATGAAAAGGGATTCCCTTTAGTCTTTGGCTGAATACTGAACTACACGCACACAGGAAAACATCCATGAGTTTTGGTAGACAACACTTACTGGTTAGCCACGAGAACAGAGACCTTTAAGATCACAGTGACGCTTGGAGACCCTTGGAGTACTAGGAGACATTCAGAGTTCTGTTCAGAGAAAGTGAACTTTGATGTATACCCTAGGCATTGTCTTTGGATCTCAAAAATTCCATACCTTAGGAATAGGTAAGCAGAACTAGACCTGCCCTAACATAGTAAAAAACAAAGTTGTGACAAGATCAAGCTGATTCAAATTAAATTTAACTGACCACCAAACAAACAAAGGAGGACAACAAAATCCAGAGTCTATAATGTAGAATCCACAATGTGCAACATAAAAACAATAAAAAATACTAGACATGAGAGGAAGCAGGAGGATGTAATAAATAACCATGAGGGTGGGGAGAGAAGAGGAAACAGAAAATGGGGACAGAGCCAGAGATGGTAAAGATGTTTAAAGGACTTTAAAATGGCTATTATAAGTACATTCAAGGATTTAAATATACAAATGGATATAATAAATGAATTTTAACAAGGAAATAAAAAAACAAATGGAAACGTTACAAGTAAAAATACAAGTTGTGAAATAAAAATTCACTGGAGGAACTTAAAAGCAAGTCAGACATTTGCTGAAGAAAATATCAGTGAACTTGAAGGCGGGTCAGTAGAAACTATCCAAACTGACACACGGAGATAAAAAACTGCGGAAACAAAACAAAACAAGTAGAGCCTTAGTGACCTATAAGACAATGTCACATTCTCTAACATACATGTGATTAGAGACTAAGAAAGAGAGGACAGACATATTGGAAAAGAAAAAGCATTTGAATAAATGATGACTGATTTTTTTCCAAATTTGGTGAAAAATATTATTCCTTAAATCCAGGAAAGGCAACAAACTCCAAGCAGGTCAGCCACTAAGAAAATCACACCTAGATATATTATAGTCAAATTACTAAAAAACAATAATAAAAAGAAAATCTTAAAAGCAACCAGAAGAAAAAAAAAGACACATTACATTTACTGGGATAGCAATAAGAACACTTCTGACTTCTCATCAGGAAAAATGAAATCCAGAGGACCAGGGGCTAACAAATGTTTTCTTAAAAGGCAAGAGAGTAAATGAGTAGTTTAAGCTTGCAACTTATATGGTCTTTGTTGAAACTCATAATTTTGCTGTTGTAGTTTTTTTTTTTTTTTTAGAGTAAAAGCAGCTATTGATAATATGTGAACAAATGAGCGTCACTACATTCCAATAAAACTTTATTTACAAAACAGATGGCAGGTTTGTGGGCTGTAGTTCAAGAACTGCAGAAGAAATTGGATCAACATCTATAAAATCCTTTTAAAAACTGTCAACCTAAAAGTCTATACTTAGCGAAATGCCATCAATAATGAAGATCAAATAAATTTGTTTTTTAAGTGAAAATATCTGAAAGAATTTATCACAAGCAGACCTGTACTACACAAGAAACATTCAAACATACCCTTCAGGCTGAAAGGAAATTATATCAGATGGAAATGAAGATTTACATCAAGGAATAAAATATTTGATAAAATATAGTTTTTTTTCTAATCTCTTAATATATGTGTTGTTGTTGTTAGTTGCCATCGAGTCTACTCCAACTCATAGTGACCCCATGTGTGCAGAGTAGAACTGCTATAGGGGTTTTTAAGGCTGTGTCCACCACTTACATCTGTGCCAAATAGGTAGTAGTAAAATTCATGACAACAATATAATACAGGATGGAGAGGTAGTGGAAATAAAATGCTGTATGGTTTTTATATTATAAATATAGTGGATTATATTAATTCAAATAGATTCTGATAAGTTAAGCCTGGGTATTATAATTCCTAGAGCAACAATTAAAAACTAAAAACAGAGATATGAATAAAAATTCAATAGAAGAGATAAAATGGAATATTAGATATTACTTGATTTATTCAAGACAGCGTAGAAAAGGAGGAAAAAAGGAACTAAGTAGAGATAGTACAAAAAGGAAATAAGTGGCAAATAGACTTAAACATACCAGTAATTACATTCAATATAAGTGAACTAAACACTTCAATTAAAAGGCAGAGATTGTGAAAAGACAAAAAAGCAAGACCTACTATATGCCATTTATAAGAGATATATTTTAAATACAAAAACTCGGAAGCTTAGAAGGAAAAAGAAAAAATATATTATGCAAACACTAATCATAAGAGGGCTGGGGTGGCTATTTTAATAAAGGCAAAGCAAGTCTGAAAATAAGGAGGAATGCAAGAGATAATGAGGAACATTTTATGACAATTAAAGGAAAAATTCATCAAGAATAGATTGTAGTCATAAATGTATACGCACCTAATAACAGAGCTTCAAAATACATGAAACAAAAACTGACAAAACTAAAAGGAATTATAAATAATTATGGTCATAAATTTTCACATTTATTCTCTCAATTATCGATAGAACAAGTAGACAAAAAAATCTATATATTTTAGGAGATTTGAACACTCTCAACCAACTTAGTTGAAATTTATATATTTATTGAAGAATACATATTTTCAATGGCAAAGATTATATGCTGAGCTGTAAAATTAGTCTGAATAAATTTCAAAGGATTAAAATCACATAGAGTATGTTCTCTGACATTACAATTGGAAAATCCCCTAAATATTTGGAAAGTAAGCAACATTCCTCTAACACAAGGGTCAAAAAAATAAATCACAAAAGGAATTAGAAAACATTTTAATCAAATGACGAAACCAAAACATATCATAATTTGTAAGATGCAGCAAAGCAGAGAAGGGAATTTATCATTTTAAATGTTTTTGAGGGAAATTTATAGCTTTATACACTTAAAAACTATCATAAGTTTTCACCATAAGAAATTTAAAAAGAAGTGCAAATTAAACCCAAAATAAATAGAGGACATAATAAAGATCTGAAATTGATAAAATAGAAAATGGATAAATGACAGAGAAAATCAATGAAATCAAGAGTTGGTTCTTTGAAAATATTAATAAAATGAAAAAATCCCTAGCTAGATTGAGCAAGTTTAAAAAAAAAAAAAAGAGTAAACACAAATTACTAATATCAGGAACAAAAGAGAGAACATCATGATGGGTATGAGAGGCTTTAAAAAGATAATTTAAAAAAATTTTGAACAACTTTATGCCAATAAATTAAATTATTTATGTGAAATATATAAGTTAACAAAGTTGACTCTAAAATAAATGCAAAATCTAAATAGCCCTATATCTGTAAATCTATAAATAAAAAATTTCAAATCTTTAAAAGAGAAATAATGCCACTTTTACTTATTCTTTCAAAAAATCGAAAAGGAAAAATCACTTTGCAACTTATTTTACATGGCCACCATACCTTGATATCTAAATTAAAAGAAAATAATACAGATTAATATCCCTCATGAACACAAATGCAAAAATCTCAAAGTATTAACAAGTCAAATTCAGTAATATATAAAAAGGGTAATAAATCATGACTAATTAGAATTTTCCCCAACATTGAAAGTTTAGTTCAACTTTTGAAAATTAATGTAATTCTCTGTCTTAATGTAATAAAGGAAAAATATCAATGCTCTTCCCAAAAGATGCAGATAAAGCATTTGACAAAGTTCCACACCCGTTCATTATAAAAACTCTTACCAAATTAGGAGTAGAAGAATACTTCTTCAATCTGATCAAGGATATCTATTTAAAACTTACAACTAACATATATTTAACGATGAAAGACTGAATGTTTCCCCCTGAATTGGAACAAGGCAAAATGACTGCTTTCACCACTTTCACTCAATAGTGTACTTAGGTTTTAACCAGTTTCATCAAGGTTAGAAAAATAAATAAGTAACATATATATTGGAAAGGAAGAAATAAAACTGTTTTTATGGATAGATAACGCAATTGTGTATGTGGAAAATCTTAAGGAATCTACCAAAAATACTATCAAGTGAATTTACAAAAATAAATTATATTTCATAAATTAGCAACAATTGAAAAATGAAATTACAATAACAAAAAACAAAATATTTAGGATGAATAACAAAAAGGCATGCATTTCCTCTGTTCTTCAAACTAAAAAAGGCGTTGCTGAGAGAAATTAAAGACAACTTTTCATGGCCCCCACTGTAACACATCACATGGTTTTGTAGTTTTTTGGTCTGATAAACTCTCTTCTCCCTCTCCTCATACCACTTACCTTCCCAACAGTGATCTGCTTGAGGGCCTTCTTCCAGGGAGGAGGCAGTATAGGGTAAGGGCTGAGAGTGTAAGCTCTGGTGTCAAGTATATGCCTGGGTGCAAATCTCAGATCTGTCATTTATTATGTAAATTTGGGAAAGTTATTTAAATTGTCTGAGCCCTAGTTTCCTTAATCCTAAAATGACAAAAAGAATATCTACCTCACAGAGTTGCCCTAAGATTAAGTGAAATAATGTACAATGAGTGTCTAACACATGAGAAATTCTCTGGAAATATTGTCTGTTAATTACATTAAGTAAACATTACCTATTATTATATTGTAGATTAATATTGTCTTTAATACTTATATCACCTAGCACAGCCTAGCTTGTTATAAGTGTCGTATATTTTGAGTGAGAAAAGGAATGAATGACTTCAGAGGCTGTTATCAAGCCGAGGGAGCTCAGGTCTTGTCTGGATGTTAGAATCCAGCTGGAGTGGGAGTAGTCAGCATTACATAGTCAAACCCTCTCAGGCATCAAACAACTGGACAAATGGAGAAGGAGAGAGAGACACACATGGTCTAGCCCTTGGGGTGAGAAGTCAGCCAAGAGTACAACAAGTGAATTGAGTGCTCACATTTCAGGGGCTATTTTAGAGTGAATTGAGGGCCAAATGGTGCCCAGCCCAGCTGGGAACACCTTGTTTATCTGCTGCTCTCTGTTATTGATTAACTGTGGGTGCCCTCTTGCCACACCCTCCTGCTCAAACATAATTAAAATTTTAAAATAACATGACTTTAGGAAGAACTGTACAAAGTGCAGTACCTGGTCTATGGGTGGAAGTTGGCGGAGTGTAGACAGCAATGATAGTTGGTATCAGAAAAACTTTGTACCTGTTTACTTTGACAAAGAATCAGATCCAGGTTCTCCCCTGGAGTGAAGAATGAGACAGACAGCTTTCTGAGCTGGGTGTAGGAATCTTTTTAAAATCCCAAAAATGGCATCAAAATTTGGTCACGTGGTTGTAAATTTGAAAAGAAGCTTTGATTCTACAGGAAGGTGCTGGGAGGTTGGGAGAAAGACAGATACCAGCCATACCTAGAAACAGAACCTTTGATGTGGTAAAAAAAAAAAAAAAAGTGAAATTATTCACTACAGATCATCTGGTAAGCAAAGTAAGCACCATGCTTACCTTGCTTATTAGATAATCCACCATGTATACCAAGGAAATTGACAAGAAGTAGGCTTACATTGGGGCCCAGGTGGCACAGTGGTTAAGTGCTTGGCAGCTAACCAAAAGGCTGGCAGTTCAAATTCACTAGCCACTCTTTGGAAACCCTATGGGCAGTTCTACTCTGTCCTGTAGGGTCACTATGAGTTGGAATTGACTCAACAGTAGCGGGTTTGGGTTTTTTTGGTTTAGACTTACATGAGGGCCATTTGTACAGCAGCTTAGGGGGGACTTCACTAACATCAAGAAGAGTCTGGAGTAGAGCATGTTCCTCGGACCAAGGTCCAGGGATCCCTGCACTGAGAACCTCCTAGACTAAGAGAGAGAGTTATAACACTGAAGATGGCAGGAGATGGCGGTGGTGGGCTTGCTGGGCCACGGAGTGGAAAGAGAGCTCAGCGCCTTTGGGAAGGAGGCTTGCTGAAGAGTTAAAAGAGCTATAACACTTCCCTGGGAGGGCAGAGGCTTGAGTGCTCAGTGCAGGGGTTGCCTTGGAGGATCCTGTGCAGGTATCTTGGCTACAGCATAGGACAGGAGGCTTGCCAGCAGAGCTAAAAGAGCTGTAACACTTGCTAGTGCAGAGCAAGAGAGGCCTAAGTGTGCCCCATGCAAGGGTTACAAGCCTTCCCAGGCAGTGGGCACCCACAGCAGAGGCTCAGGAGATCCTGTGCAGGCGTCTTCCCACCTACAAAGTGATGCCCAGTGACGATGTGAACACAGCATCTGAGCTGAACCATGAAGCTCCTGCCAGCAACATAAGATGGACATGAGTAATTTGGGGAAGGGGAAGTGTTTCCCCTTTGGGAATCTGTTGTTATTGCTTGCTGTTTGCTTTTTATAAATAATAATAACGGCTTTCACTTTGCCAAAAAACAAAACAAAACAAAAGCTTGGTCACATGGAATCTGAGCCTTTCGTGTTACACACCCTGGCCCTCATGGACCTCCCCTCGTGCCCAGGAAATGTCTGAAACCCTGAAGCTGAGTAGGGCTGTGGGAAGAGTACTAGCGAGAGAAATAAGGGCCCTCAGGTTTTTGGGGCTTTGCCACCAGCTCCTTGTGTGATCTGGACATGTTTCCTGATCTTCTGGGCCTCAGAAGTGGACCAACTTGGTCAGCATTTCCCAAAATGTCTTCCTAGGATGTTAACAGGTATTATGAAGAAAAAGATTCTTTTAACCAGTTTTAACCAGTTGGTGTTAGGTAAAATGACTTTATGTGGTTCTTGGTTGAAAGCTTAATGTTAATTTGTTATTCGATTATAGCAAATGACCCTACTCTTCCACTTATAGTATGATAAATGTAAGATTTTAAAAGGTGAATAGACTTAAAGAAAAATATTGTCAATAATAGTACAGATTACAGATGTGGCAAAAGGTCTGAAGGTGGTACACAAATGACTGAAATTTGAGAAATGCTCTGTTAAACCAAATTAAACTGGCATCTTTGTTGCAGGACTTCTCTCAGAATTTTTTATGACAATGGGCGTTTTGCCTCTTTTAGAAGGGAATTGTCATCTAGCATTTCTTTAACTGATTTGACTATAAAACCCCTCTTTAAAGTAACAGAGCATCTTGTTAGCCTCTCGTTCTGGAGATTGCACTTCAGGAAATGCTGATGAGACGAATGTGGAGGTGCCTTTTGGAGCTGGCTTTCTTAGCATCTTGGTTCCTAGTCTTTCCCTATGTCTGAAGCAAAGTCTCAGAAGGAAGTATAGAGATGGACTGGAAATGGCTGTTTAAGCAGAGTTGCATAATGGTTAAAAGCACCTTAGACCCTAAATACAATGTGGTGTCCTAGATTGGATCCTAGAACAGAAAAAAAGCATTAGTGGAAAAAACTAATGAAATTAATCTGGAATTTAGTTAATACTCCCAGTCCACTAGTGATGTCTAAAACGGAGTTTAGTTAATACTAATGTACGAAGGTTGGTTTCTCAATTTTGACAAATGTACTGTGTAATGTAAGTTAACAATAGAGGAAACTAGGTGGGGGGGCGGGTATACAGAATTCTCAGCGCTATCTTTGCAACTTTTCTGTAAATCTAAAATTATTCTAAAATTTAAAAGTTTACTAAAGAAATAAAGCACATTTGACCAAAGTTTGTTTTCTGATTTTGCCACTTACTAGGTAGGTCACTTTGGGCAATTGATTCAATTTCTCTAATTTTTTATTTTCTCATCAGGAAAATGTAAATTACAGTAGCTCTATTTCAATAGCTTGATGGGAGGATTAAATAATAAAGTTCCTAGCATGATGCCTGATATGTAGTAAGACCTCAATCCATGTACGGTGGGTGACCAGTGGAGAATTGTGACTAGGCTGTCTGGAAATATTACAACTTCTTGGCAAACACCATGTGCTGGGGTCAGGAGCTGTGTCAGCAGCCAGTGTATGGAACCACGAGGCCCGGTACACAAACCCGCAAAGCCTGGTAATATCCCCTTCTTACTCCTACGCCTTTGCCTGATCAGGCAGTGCTCAGCATGAAAGAACAAAGCTAAGCCAAATAAGAATGAGAGGAATCACATTCATTCACTCACCAAACCCCCACTGAGCCCCTCCATGGGCCTGGTCCCAAATTTGGCCCAAGAGTAGGCCCTGTTAACAATAAAATTCAGCAAAATTGTAGGATACAAAATCAATATGCAACAATTGGTTGTATTTCCATACACTAGCAATGAATGATGTAAAAGGAAATTAAAAAAAAAAAAAAAGTTTATAATAGCACCAAAATAAAAGGAGGGGCATTTTTCACCCTCCTGTCATACATTCTTTCGTGGTTACTGGCCCTCCCAGTCATAACCTACTCCCTCCAACATTCCTCAACTTCAAATTAGTTTTAGGGCCAAAGTCCCCTTAGAGACAGAGAGGGGAGATGTCTCCAGACCAAAGACCTGAGTGTGTTCAGCCTTCTGAGAGCAGAGAGATACAGGCAGTCAGGTTGTAGCTATAAAATCATCAGCAGGAATCAGTAAACAAGGCAGATGGACTGGGAGGAGGAATGTTTTGACTGAAAAAGGCTGTGATTCTGTACCTCTGCTAACTCTCCCAGGACCTGTGTCTACGTGGTAAATGGGTGGAGAAGAAAGAGAAGTAGCCACTTACTTCCATGTGCAGACAGACACTGGCATTTATAGCAGGCTTATCACAAAAGCCTGCAAGTTATATTTCACAGCAAACAGTTGCTGGAGAGACAAAAGGAAGAAACCAAAAGGGAGCTAAGCATCAATAAAAGAAAAACCAAAGAATATGTTATGAAGGGCACCTTTTAAGCACTCCTCTTCAAGAGTCCTGGTCTACCCAGAAAAAAAAAAAAAGAATTTTTTTTCTTTTTTCTTCAAGAGTCCTCGTCTACCCAGAAGATTAAAAACAGAATTTTCAAGAAAAATTTGTTCTCATTAATATTAATTAAAATGATTTAAGAATTAAAATTAAATCAGACTTAATTTTAATTAAGATTAAGACAAATTAAGAATTTAAGGGAGAAATAGTTGTACAGTAAGGATTCAAGACTTCAATACCCTATTTTCTATAATGGGTGGAACAACCAGACAGAAGATCAGTAAAAACTTGAGGACCTAAACAACGCTATAAACCAATTATATGTAACAGACATATACAGAACATTCCACCCAACAACATCCGAATACATATTCTTTTCAAGTGTACGTGGAACATTCTCCAGGATAGACCATTTATTAGGACACAAAAGAAGTCTTAATAAATTTTGAAAGATCAAGATAACACAAATTATCTCTTCTGATCATGATGGAATGAAGCTAAAAGTCAATAATAAAAGAGAAATTGAAAAATTCATGAATTTGTGCAAATTAAACAACACCCTCTTAAACAACCAAAGAGTCAAAGAAGAAGTCACAAGGGAAATTAGAAAATACCTGGAGATGAGTGAAAATGAAAACACAACATACCAAGAGTCATAGGATGCAGTGAAAGCAGTGTTCAGAGGGAAATTTATAGTTACATTTATGCCTTTATTAAAAAAGAAGATTGCAAATCAATAACCTAAGTGTTAGAAAAAGAAGAGCAAACTAAACCCAAAACCAGCAGAAGGAAGGAAATAATGAAGATTAGAGTGGAGATAAATGGACTAGAGAATAGAAAAACAACGGAGGAAATCAACAAAATCAAGAGTTGGTTCTTTGATCCGCAAAACTGACAAAGCTTTAGCTATATTGACTAAGAAAAAAGAGAAAAGATTCAAATCACTAAAATCAGAAAGGAGAATGAGGGCATTACTACTGATTTTACAGAAATAAAAAGGATTATAAGAACACTATGAACAGGTGTACGCCAACAAATTAGATAACGTGGATGAAATAGACAAATTCTTAGAAACACACAAACTACCAAAACTGACTCAAGAAGAACTGGAAAACAAGGAGAGAGAGAATTAGTAAGCAGAAACTTCTCACAAAGAAAAGCCCAGGACCAGGTGATAATTTCTACCCAACTTTTAAAGAAGAATTAATACCAATTCTTCACCAACTCTTCCAAAAAAACAGAAAAGAAAGGAACACTTTTCGTCTTAGTTACCTAGTGCTGCTGTAACAGAAATACCACAAGTAGCTGGCTTTAAAGAACAAAAATAAGTTTTTTCGCAATTCTGGGGTCTAAAAGTCCAAATCAGGGTTTTGGTTATTTCGATTCCTTCCTTGTCAATAGTCACATGACATCTATCTCCCCGTGTTGTGTGCATGTGTCTCTGAGTCTGATCTGCTTTTTTATAACTTGGACGTGATTAGACTCTGAGTCCACTCGTTTCAGGTATGGTTTAGTTAATATAACAACAAAAACCCTATTTCCAAATGGGATTACATCCACAGGTATAGGGGTTAGGATTCCAGCATGTATTTTGAAGGGATATAATTCAATCTATATCACTTCCCAACTCATCTTACAAGGCCAACATTATCCTGATACCAAAGCCAGACAAAGACATTGCAAGAAAAGAATACTACAGACCAACGTCCCTTATGAATATATATACGAAAATACTCAACAATATACTAGTAAACCAAATTCAGCAGCATATTAAAAGGATGATACACCATGACCAAGTGGGACTTATCCCCTGAATGCAAGATGGTTCAACATACAAGAGTCGATGTAATATAACATATTTATAGACTGAAGGAGAAAAACGAACAAACGCAGGATTATTTCAATTGATCTGAAAAACCACATGACAATATCCACATAGGTTGGTGATAAAAACAGTCAACTAGGAATAGAAGTGAACTTCTTCAATATGATGAAGGTCATATATGAAAACTCACAGCTGACATTATAATGATGTTACTCATTGATGATACTCAACTGACAGCTTTTCCACTAAAATGAGGAGCAAGGCACGGATGCCCACTTTCACCACTTCTGTTCAACATAGTCCTGGCAGTTTTAGCGAGAGCAATTAGGTAGGAAAAGGAAATAAAAGGCATCCAAATTGGAAAAGAAGAAGTAAAATTATCTCTGTTCACAGATGACATGATGTTATATATAGAAAACCCTAAAGAATCTACAAAAAAAAAAAAAACTGTTACAGCTAATAAATTCAGCAAAATTGTAGGATACAAAATCAATATGCAACAATTGGTTGTATTTCCATACACTAGCAATGAACGATGTAAAAGGAAATTAAAAAAAAACACCATTTATAATAGCACCAAAATAGTTAAGAATAAATGTAAACAAGGAGGTGAAAGACTTGTACACTAAAAACTGCAAAACATTGCAGAAAGAAATTAAAGAAGACCTAAATTCTGTTCATGGATTGGAAGACTTAGTATTGTTAAGATGACAATACTACCCAAAGTGATACACAGATTCAATACAATCCTTATCAAAACCCCTATGGTGTTACTTTGCAGAAATAGAAAAACCCATTCTAATATTCAAATGGAATTTCAAGGGACCCCAAATAACCAAAACAATATTGAAAAAGAAAAAGTTGGAGGACTTCCTGATTTCAAAACTTACTTCAAACCTACAGTAATCAAAACAGTGTGGTACTGACATATATAGACATAGACCAATGGAATAGAATACAGAGCCCAGCAAGGGTGCTACCCGCTATTCAATAGAGAAAGGACAGTCTTTTCAAGAAATGGTACTGGGAAAACTCAACATCCATATGCAAAGGAAATGAATTTGGGCCCTTACGTTATATCTTATGCAAAAATCAACTCAAAATGGATCAAAGACTTAAATCTAAGATTTAAACTAGAAAAATCTTAGAAGAAAACATAGGGGAAAATTTTCATGACCTTGGATTTGGCAATGGATTCTTAGATATAACACCAAAAACACAGGTAACAACAACAAAAAGGTAAATTTAACTTCTTCGTTTTTGATGTTCATTCCTCTTAGTGCTGGTTGACACCTGACCACTGCAGCAAGAATTTTCAAAACCATATGTATTAGTAATATATAATAGTGGGCCTTGTTGTTTTGAAAAGGAGTGCCTCTCATATTTCTCCTTTAATTTTATTTGGTTTAGATTATCTACTGTTTATTATGCCATACCATTTTTCCACATAGTAATTCATGTCTTCTCCTCTCTGCCAGTTTAACTAGGACCCATTTTACAAAGACTGTCTGAAATCCGACTACTGTTTCAAAGCGCATGCATATAAAAGCGTCTGTAAATAAACGAGTTAATCTTAATGTAGTTCTTTCAAGTTCACAGAAAACTTTCATACAGATTCTCATTTAATGCTTTTGACAGTCTATGAAGTAGGCATTGTGAGAACTTCTGTTTTGTATGTAAGAAAACTCAGTTTTTGTGAGTTTAAACAACTAGCCCAAGGACATGAAGCTAAATTGACTACGGTTATACATTTTAATGAAAAGATTTTATATCCCAAGAAATTGCAAACACTGAGACAGTCCAAAGCATCACATCCAACTTGTAAAATGAGATATTGAAAAGCATCTTTCAGGCCCAGCAAATGTCAACAGACTCAGTCCAAAATTCTTACAAACTCACCAAATAAGAAAATTTTGGTTAAAGTTGTTGTTTGGTGCCATTGAGTCAGTTCTGACTTCTAGTGACCCTATGTACAACAGAAGGAAACACTACCTGATCCGGCACCATCCTCACAATTGTTATTATGTTTGAGCCCATTAGCAGCACAAAATCCATTTCTTCTCAGGTTTTTGCTGTTCATAGTGGCATCCATTCATTCTTATTCTCAGACATCAAGATCTGAAAAAAGATCTCACCAGCCAGTTGTGAAGGTGGGCATTGGTAGCCACCTCATCAGTTATTGATCTTGAGATAGAGACTTCATCTATAAGACGGTATAGACAAGGGAGGGAGGGAGTGGTGGTATAATACTTCCAGCCTTGCCAATCCCCACAGGACTGTAATTGAGGCTGAAACAAGAAAGTGCCAGAGGCAGTCTTTCCAAACCACAGAGGGCTGAAAAGTATTATTTTAATGTTCTAATATATGCTTCATCTTCCAGTTAGATTATGAGCTTTTTGAGGCTACGTCTTGTTTCCCCATCTACCTCCTTAGCCAAGTGCCTATCACATTGCTCAGAAGATTGTTTTAGTAAATGTTTGTACACTATTTTTTAATATGCTTTTTTAAATTCCGTACCTTTCAAGTCTTATCAGAAATACAAACTCGAATGAGTCCCAAGAAGGAAGGCAGAAAACATCTGAGGTTTTAGAGAATTAGAATAAAAGAGATAAATAAAAGCTAGTGTCTCCGGACCAGGGAAGACTGGACTAACAGTGTGGATTAGGATGGGCAGGAAGTGAGTGATGCAGAGGAAAAGAATAATCCGGTCAGAAGAAGCTGTGTAACCTCTGCCCCTCACCAGAAAAACCCCAGGATCCCTTTCCAAAGCCCCTGTTACAACATAGATCGGGGCTTCCTAACCTGGAGTCTGTGAACCCCTATGAGGTCCATGGATGGACTTTGGGGGCTCTTCATGAACTCTCCATGATCGTATGTATTATTTTGAGCATGTTTGCATTTTGGGAGACAAAGCCAATAACTTTTTCAACTATTGCTTTATACCACTTCACTTTTATGAAAGACCTACATTAGTACCTGTTTTTGGTAACCAAAAGAAATCTGAAGAGAAATTTTACTTTTATGAATAAAGGCGAAACATGGAAATAGCGTTCAGTGTTTGCTTTGCAGCAAACCATTAAAGGGGCAGCGTGCATCCAAAGCAGCAAAATTGGCATTGCCAAGCTCCTTCCCTGGGAACTACACTCGGCATCTCAGCTTCAAGCCACTGTAGTTTTGAACTGTGTCTATGAGCATCTGCGCTTTATCTCGATTTATTTTGTGCATCTGTTAGCAAGATGTGTCCTAAGGTATCAGAAAAGCCTAAGAGAGCTCGTAAGCACTTTGTGAGTAATTTGGTATGATTTGGTAGGTTATTTTGGGGGTCTGGGAATATTCAAAATTTTTTCCCGTATAGATTAATGGTGGAGCCCTGGTGGCACAGTGGTTAAGAGCTTAGCTGCTAACCAAAACGTTGGCAGTTCAAATCCACCAGCTGCTCCTTGGAAACCCTATGGGATAGTTCTACTCTGTCCTAGGGTTGCTATGAGTCAGAATTGATGGCAGTGGGGTTTTTTTTGTTTTTTTTTTTTAATTAAAGGTAATTGGTTCTTTGTTTTATGCCATTTCAGCTTTCGAAAGGTTTCATAGAAACACTTTACTTTCAGATAGTGGGGGAAGCCTGTGCTTTCTCAGATATCCATAAAAAAAATTTTTTTAAAAGAATAAGAAGTATGTTTTGATGCTGCTGACTCTCATGTCTTTTCTGAACTTCAGTCTCTCACATCCCACTGCTTATAGACAGCTCTACTTAGATGGCCCACGGGCACCTCAAACTCAGTCATCTAAACTCAGTTCTTCACTTTCCCTTCTTAGACCCACTCTTCCCGCTCAGTTCCCTGTTTCAGTAAGTATCACCATCGCTAACCTCGGTGACCCAACCTGTAAACCTGGAAATAATCCTTGACATCCCCTTTTTCTTCTTTCCTCTTCTCCTACAATCAGTATTTACATCCTATTGGTGTTACCTCCTGAATATCTCTCAAGTCTGTCTACTGCTGTCTATCTTCACTGCCACTGCCCTAGTTTGGGCCAACATTACCCGTCACTCAAATTACTGCAGTAGCTTCCTAGCATCAGTCTATTCAATTAAGAATACTTTCAGGTGTAAGTAACAGAATGCCCGATTTAAAATAGATTTTAAAATAGGGCTTATTTCTCCCCACATTGCAGGAAATCGAGTGATAGGCAGTTCTGGCTTTACTTCAAGCAGTCTCTCTAAGGACTGTCATCTTTGCAATATTCTTGTTTCTTTCCCCTCAGGCTTATCTCATTGTTACAACATAACTACCACAGCTCCAAGCGTCACCTTTGTGTTCAAGGCAGGAAGAAGACAGAAAGCCAGCACCAACCGTGTCTGACCTTTTCATAAAGAAAGCAAAAGTTTTCCCAGAAGTTCTTTGGGAGATTTCCCCTTATGTCTCTGTAGCCAGAACTGGGTCCCTGATTCCCATCGCTACACCCAGTTTCAAGGGAGGCTGAGAAGGTAGGAAACAGGATAGCTACAATTCTTCGTCAAGGGACAAGCTACGACCCCTGGTCTGTTCTTATATGGTCGCTGAGCTAAGAATGTGCTTTACATTTTTAAAGGGTTTCTAAAAAACAAAACAAAACAAGAATATCCAACAAAGACTACAAGGCCCATGTCTTAGTGATCTAGTGCTGCTATAACAGAAATACCACAAGTGGATGGCTTTAACAAAGAGAAATTTATTGTCTCACAGTCTAGTACTTTACAAGGCCAAATTCAGGGAGTCAGCTCCAGGAGAAGGCTTTTTTTCTCTGTGGGCTCTGGAGGGAGGTCCTTATCATCAATCTTCCCCTGGTTGAGGAGCTTCCCAGGCACAGGGGCCACATGCCCAAAGGATGTGCTCTGCTCCTGATGCTGCTTTCTTGGTGGTATGAGGTCCCCAACTCTCTGCTTGCTTTCCTTTCCTTTTACCTCTTGAGAGATAAAAGCTGGTGCAGGCCCCACCCCAGGGAAACTCCCTTTACTTTGGATCAGGGAGGTGACCTGAGTAAGGGTGGCGTTAGAATCACACCCTAATCCTCTTAACATAAAATTACAATCTCAAAATGGAGGCCGACCACACATGGCCTAACCAAGTTGATATGGATTTTGGCGGGGGCATAGTTCAATCCAAGACAGCCTACAAAGTGAAAGTATTACCTGACCCTTTACAGAAAAAAATTGCTGACCTCTGGATTAGACCAAATATAATTTTCTAAAATCCAAACCTCATCATATCATTCCCTAGCTTCTAATCCAATTCCCCACCTTATCTTCCGAGGGTATCTTAGGATAGGATAAAGTGGACTTTAGCCTTACCCTTAACAAGTCCTGTGAGGATCTGCCTGATTGTGCTGACCTTGCCCAATTTCATTTCCACTGAACTGTTTCTTGAAGGCCCCTATTATAGTTCCCTATTGCTGCTGTAAAAATTACCACCAATTTAGTGGTTTAAAACAAGGCAAATTTATTATCTTACAGTCCTGAAGATCAGAAATCAACCCAAAGTGAGTTTCAGTGAGCTAAAATCAAGGTATCTTCATGGACTGCATTCCTTCTGGAGGCTTGAAGAAAGAATCTGTTCCCTTGCCTTTTCCACCTTCTAGAGGCTGCCTGCATGGAGCTAGTGGCTCCTTGCTCCATCTTCAAAGCCAGCATGATAGCTTCAAATCTGTTTTTGACTCTGACCTTCTTGCCTCCCTCTTTCACTTATAGAAATCCTTGTAATTACATTGGGCCTGCCTGGATAATCCAGATACTCTCTCCATCTCAAGATCTTTAGCTTAACCACATCTCCGAAGTCCCTTGTGTCATGTAAGGTGACATATTCACAGTTTCTGTGGATTAGGATGTGGATATCTTTGTGGAGCCATTATTCTGCCAACCATAATGCTTCACTCTGTCCACCTGGATCTTTGAATTTGCTGTTCTCTCTGTCTGAGACAGCCTTTCCCTGGCCTGCCTAAGTCCACTGTATCCTTCAGGCCCAGCCTAAGTGACACTTCATCTGGGAAGCCTTCCTGGATCTTGTCTACATGTTTCTTTAGTATTTCTGCTGTCTTAGCAATAACCACACTGTCTTCAATGGCTTATTTATGTATCATTCTCCCCCATAACACCACTGAGGGCAAAAGCCATGTTTGTCTTGCATGGTGTTTTATTTTCACCTTGTTATCTGGTATATAATAGGCACTCAACACATATTTGTTGAATTAACAAATGAATTGCTGAGGGACAAAGAACTCTGGAATGCCAAGGTTCTAGGCTTTTCTTTCAGAGTCAATGGAATAGCAGATGACCAGAGGAATGACCTAATCCTTTGGATTTTTCTTTGCTCCTTAGTGGCAAGGTCATGTGGCAAAAACTAGAGTCAAAGCTGTAGAAGTGGTACAGGATAATAAGACCCCAGCTACCAAATGACCTGAGATGTTTGGGCCACCATCTGTTAATAACCCAACCTCATTTATCCTCTCCACAACTCCCTCTCCCCTACATACCACTACTCATAACTATTACCCTTCATAGATCAATAGATTAACTAAATTAATCCCAGAAGCTATCTGTCTTAGTCATCTAGTGCTGCAATAACAGAAATACCACAAGTAGATGGTTTTAACAAAGAAATTTATTCTCTCACAGTCTAAGAGGCTAGAAGTCTGAATTCAGGGTGCTAGCTCCAGGGGAAGGCTTTCTCTCTGTGTCGAATTTGGGGGAAGGTCCTTGTCATCACTCTTCCCCTGGTCTAGGAGCTTTTCAGCACAGGGACCCCAGGTCCAAAGGATTCGGGCTCCTGGCTTCTTCTTGCTTGGTGGTAGTGAGGTCCCTCTGTCTCTCTGCTCACTTCTCTCTGTTATACCTCAAAAGAGATTCACTTAAGATACAACCTCATCTTGTAGTCCTGCCTTATTAACATAACTGCCTCTAATCCTGCCGGATCTTATTTCATTGTCTTTATTAAGTGTGGGCTTGTAGATATTAATGGGGGTAATTGAGACCAAACTTTGATGGACAAATATGACAGACTGTTATGGATTGAATTGTGACCCCCCAAAATGTGTGTCAACTTGGCTAGGCCATGATTCCCAGTATTGTGTGGTTGTCCACCATTTTGTCACCTAATGTGATTTTCCTATGTGTTGTAAATTCTACCCCATGATGTTAATGAGGCAGGATTAGAGGCAGGTATGTAATGAGGTAGGACTCAATCTATAGGATTAGGTTATATCTTGAGTTAATTTCTTTGGAGATATAAAAGAGAAGCCAGTGGAGGGGGGGCACCTACCACCAAGACAGAAGAGCCAGGAGAGAGCATGTCCTTTGGACTCGGGATCCCTGCGCTGGGAAGCTCTGAGACCAGGGGAAGATTGATGACAAGGACCTTCCCCCAGAGCTGACGGAGAGAGAGAAAGCTTTTCCCTGGAGCTAGCATCCTAAATTTGTACTTCTAGCCTCCTAAACTATGAGAGAATAAATTTCTCTTTGTTTAGGTTATCCACTTGTGGTGTTTCTTTTACAGCAGCACTGGATAGCTAAGACACAGACTGATAAAGAGTTTGATAAACTCTAAAAGACTTTATATAGAGTAATGAATCTCAACCCTTGCTGCTCATTATAATCAACAAGGATACTTTAAACAATGTCAATATCTGGATTCCACCCAGAACACCTAACCATAATCTCTTAATTGGGCCTATGCACTGTTTTTTTGTTTTAAGTTTTTCCTCCCCTCAGGTAGGGTGACCAACTGTCCCAAGTTGTCCAGAGATAAGGAGTTACCTGGGACACTGGACTTTAAGTGCTAAAACCAGGAATGTCCTGAGGAAATTGGTCACTGTATCAGGTGATTCTAATACGCAGCTAGGCTTGAGAAGCAGCAATTTTTTTTTTTTGATGGTCAAGGTGTATTATGGGTTCTCCATGGTTTTCCCCGCCCCATATTGTGATGGTAAGAGCAATGAAAAAAGATTTATATTTGAGTCCTAGCTTTATTACTTACTGAGTGGCCTCTGACAAGTGACTAAATCTCTTCGAGACTTGGTTTCTTCATCTGACAAAAGAACTACCTCACTGAACTAGTCAGTGGTCTGGATTGTAAACACCAGAAATGACTTCTTCTTCTTTTTTTTTTTATTGTGCTTTAAGTGAAAGTTTACAAATCAAGTCAGTATCTCACACAAAAACCCATATACACCTTGCTACACACTCCCAATTACTCTCCCCCCTAATGAGACAGCCCACTCTCTCTTTTTGTGTCCATTTCGCCAGCTTCTAACCCCCTCCACCCTCTGATCTCCCCTCCAGGCAGGAGATGCCAACATAGTCTCAAGTGTCCACCTGGTCCAAGAAGCTCACTCTTCACCAGCACCCCTCTCCAACCCACTGTCCAGTCCAATCCATGTCTTAAGAGTTGGCTTCGGGAGTGGTTCCCGTCCTGGGCCAACAGAAGGTCTGGGGGTCACGACCACCGGAGTCCTTCCAGCCTCAGTCAGGCCATTAAGTCTGATCTTTTTGTGACATTTTGGGGTCTGCATCCCACTGTTCTCCTGCTCCCTCAGGGGTTCTCTGTTGTGTTCCCTGTCAGGGCAGTCATCGGTTGTAGACGGGCACCATCTAGTTCTTCTGGTCTCAGGATGATGTAGTCTCTGGTTCATGCGGCCCTTTCTGTCTCTTGGGCTCGTAATTGCCTTGTGTCCTTGGTGTTCTTCATTCTGCTTTGATCCAGCTGGGTTGAGAACAACTGATGCATCTCAGATGGTTGCTTGCTAGCGTTTAAGACCCCAGACGCCACTCTTCAAAGTGGGATGCAGAATGTTTTCTTAATAGATTTTATTAAGCCGATTGACTAAGATGTCTCCTGAAACCATGGCCCCCAGACCCCTGCCCCTGCTACACTGGCCTTCGAAGCATTCAGTTTATTCAGGAAACTTCTTTGCTTTTGGTTTAGTCCAATTGTGCTAACCTCCCCTGTATTGTGTGCTGTCTTTCCCTCCACCTAAAGTAGTTCTTATCTACTCTCTAATTAGTAAATGCCCCTCTCCCACCCTCCCTCCCTCCCCCATCTTCTCAGTTTAAACTATTTCTCAAGTTCTTATAATAGTGGTCTTATACAACATTTATCCTTTTGCAACTGACTAATTTCACTCAGCATAATGCTTTCCAGGTTCCTCCACGTTATGAAATGTTTCACAGATTCCTCACTGTTCTTTATCAATGCATAGTATTCCATTGTGTGAATATACCATAATTTATTTATCCATTCATCCGTTGATGGGCACCTTGGTTGCTTCCATCTTTTTGCTATTGTAAACAGTGCTGCAATAAACATGGGTGTGCATATATCTGTTCGTGTGAAGGCTCTTATTTCTCTAGGATATATTCCAAGGAGTGGGATTGCTGGATGGTATGGTAGTTCTATTTCTAGCTTTTTAAAACTTTTTAAGGAAGCGCCAAATTGATTTCCAAAGTGGTTGTGCCATTTGACATTCCCACCAGCAGTGTAGAAGTGCTCCAATCTCTCCACAGGCTCTCCAACATTTATTATTTTGTGTTTTTTTGGATTAATGCCAGCCTTGTTGGAGTGAGATGAAATCTCATTGTCGTTTTGATCTGCATTTCTCTAATGGCTAATGATAGTGAACATTTCCTCATATATCTGTCAGCTACCTGAATGTCTTCTTTAGTGAAGTGTCTATTCACATCTTTTGCCCATTTTTTAATTGGGTTATCTGTCTTTTTGCAGTTGAGTTTTTGCAGTATTATGTAGATTTTAGAGATCAGGCGCTGATCAGAAATGTCATAGCTAAAAACTTTTTCCCAGTCTGTAGGTAGTCTTTTTACTCTTTTGGTGGTCTTTGGATGAGCATAAGTGTTTGATTTTTAGGAGGTCCTAGTTATCTAGTTTTTCTTCTACGTTCTTTACAATGTTTTCTATATCGTTTCTGCCATGTATTAGGGCTTCTAACGTTGTCCCTATTTTTTCTTCCATGATCTTTATCGTTTTAGATTTTATATTCAGGTCTTTGATCCATTTTGAGTTCGTTTTTGTGCATGGAGTGAAGTATGGGTCTTGTTTCATTTTTTTGCAGATGGATATCCAGTTATGCCAGCACCATTTGTTAAAAAGACTGTCTTTTCCCCATTTAACTGTTTTGGGGGCTTTGTCAAATATCAACTGCTCATATGTGGATAGATTTATGTCTGGATTCTCAATTCTGTTCCATTGGTCCATGTATCTGTTGTCGTACCAGTACCAGGCTGTTTTGGCAACTGTGGCAGTATAATAGGTTCTAAAACCAGGTAAAGTAAGGCCTCCCACTTCGTTCTTCTTTTTCAGTAATGCCTTATTTATCCGGGGCCTCTTTCCCTTCCATATGAAATTGGTGATTTGTTTCTCCATCTCATTAAAGAATGTCGTTGGGATTTGGATCGGAATTGCGTTAAATGTATAGATCGGTTTTGGTAGAACAGACATTTTTATAATGTTAAGTCTCCCTATCCATGAGCAAGGTATGTTCTTCCACTTATGTACGTCTCTTTTGGTTTCTTGTAGAAATGTACCGTAGTTTTCTTTGTATGTCTTTTACATCCCTGGTAAGATTTATTCCTAAGCATTTTATCTTCTTGGGGGCTACTGTAAATGGCATTGATTTGGGGATTTCCTCTTCGATGTTCTTTTTGTTGGTGTAGAGGAATCCAACTGATTTTTGTATGTTTATCTTGTATCCCGATACTCTGCTGAACTCTTCTATTAGTTTCAGTAGTTTTCTGGAGGGTTCCTTAGGGTTTTCTGTGTATAAGATCATGTCCTCTGCAAATAGAGGTACTTTTACTTCTTCCTTTCCAATCTAGATGCCCTTTATTTCTTTATCTAGCCTAATTGCTCTGGCTAGGACTTCCAGCACAATGTTGAATAAGAGTGGTGATAAAGAGCATCCTTGTCTGGTTCCCAATCTCAGTGGGAATGTTTTCAGGCTCTCTCCATTTAGGGTGATGTTGGCTGTTGGCTTTGTATAAATGCCCTTTATTATGTTGAGGAATTTTCCTTCTATTCCTATTTTGCTGAGAGTTTTTATCATGAACGAGTGTTGAACTTTGTCAAATGTCTTTTCTGCATCAATTGATAAAATCATGTGATTCTTGTCTTTTGTTTTATTTATGTGGTGGATTACATCAATTGTTTTTCTAATGTTGAACAATCCCTACATACCTAGTATGAATCCCACTTGGTCATGGTGAATTATTTTTTTCATATGTTGTTGAGTTCTACTGGCTAGAATTTTGGTGAGGATTTTTGCATCTACATTCATGAGGGATATAGGTCTATAATTTTCTTTTCTTGTGGTGTCTTTACCTGGTATTGGTATCAGGGATATGGTGGCTTCATAGAATGAATTTCATAGTATTCCATCCTTTTCTATGCTCTGAAATACCTTTAGTAGTAGTGGTGTTAACTTTTCTCTGAAAGTTTGGTACAACTCTGCAGTGAAGCCATCCGGACCTGGGCTTTTTTTGATAACCTTTTCAATCTCTTCTTTTGTTATGGGTCTATTTAGTTGTTCTACCTCTGTTTGTGTTAGTTTAGGTAGGTAATGTGTTTCTAGGAATTCATCCATTTCTTCTAGGTTTTCAAATTTGTTTGAGTATAGTTTTTCATAGTAATCTGATATGATTCTTTTAATTTCAGTTGGGTCTGTTGTCATATCACCCATCTCATTTCTTATTCAGGTTATTTGCTTCCTCTCCTGTTTTTCTTTTGTCAGTTTGGCCAATGGTTTTTCAATTTTGTTGAGTTTTTCAAAAAACCAGCTTTTGGTCTTGTTAATTCTTTCAAATGTTTTTCTGTTTTCTATTTCATATAGCTCAGCTCTAATTTTTATAATTTGTTTTCTTCTGGTGCCTGTGGGTTTCTTTTGTTGCTCTCTTTCTATTTGTTCAAGTTGTAGGGATAGTTCTTTGATTTTGGCCCTTTCTTCTTTTTGGATGTGTGCATTTATTGATATAAATTGGCCTCTGAGCACCGCTTTTGCTGTGTCCCAAAGGTTCTGATAGGAAGTGTTTTCATTCTCATTGGATTCTATGAATTTCTGTATTCCATCCTTAATGCCTTCTATAATCCAGCCTTTTTTGCGCAAGGTATTGTTCAGTTTCCAAGTGTTTGATTTCTTTTCCCTGCTTTTTCTGTTATTGATTTCCACTTTTACGGACTTATGGTCAGAGAAGATGCTTTGTAATATTTCAGTGTTTTGGATTCTAAGGTTTGCTTTATGCCCTAATACGTGGTCTATTCTAGAGAATGTTCCATGTGCACTAGAAAAGAAAGTATAGTTGGTTGCTGTTGGGTGGAGTGTTCTGTATATGTCTACGAGGTCAAGTTGGTTGATTGTGGCATTTAGATCTTCTGTATCTTTATTGAGCTTCTTTCTGGATGTCCTGTCCTTCACCGAAAGTGGTGTGTTGAAGTCTCCTACTATTTTTGTGGAGCTGTCTATCTCATTTTTCAATGCTGATAGAGTTTGTTTTATGTATCTTGCAGCCCTGTCATTGGGTACATAAATATTTAACATGATTGTATCTTCTTGGTGTATTATTGTCCCTTTAATCATTATATAGTGTCCTTCCTTATCCTTTCTGGTGGATTTAACTTTAAAGTCTATTTTGTCAGAAATTTATATTGCCACTCCTGCTTTTTTTTGATTGTTCTTCGTTTGATATATTTTTTTCCATCCTTTGAGTTTTAGTTTGTTTGTGTCTCTAAGGTCTGTCTCTTCTAAGCAGCATATAGACAGATCTTGTTTTTTAATCCATTCTGTCACTCTCTGTCTCTTTATTGGTGCATTTAGTCCATTTACATTCAGGGTAATTATGGATAGGTATGAATTTAGTGCTATCATTTTGATGTTTTTTTTTTGTGTGTTGACAGCTTCTTTTTCCCACTTGATTTTATGTGCTGAGTAGATTTTCTTTATATATTGTCCTTTCCTCATATTTGTTGTTGTTGATTTTGTTTCTGCTGAGTCTGTGTTTTTCCCTTGTATTTTATTATGATGAGTAGGATAGTTTGTCTCCTTTGCTGTTACCTTATTATTTACCCCTATTTTTCTAAATTCATAACTAACTTTTATTTCTTTGTATCGCCGTATCTTCTTCTCCTTATGGACGGTGTATGGTTACATTTTTTAGTCCCTCTTTATTATTTTAATGTTGTCTTCTTTTATATAATAACATTGCCGTTACCCTGTGCTGGTTTTTTTTTTCGATCTTGCTTTGATTTTTTTTTTTTTTTGGATTTCCCTGTCTGGGTTGACTTCTGGTTGCTCTGCCCCGTGTTCTAATCTTGGGTCGATACGTGATATTACTGACTTTCTAACCAAAGAACTCCCTTTAGTATTTCTTGTAGTTTTGGTTTGGTTTTTACGAATTCCCTCAACTTGTGTTTATCTGGAAATGTCTTAATTTCACCTTCATATTTAAGAGACAGTTTTTTTTTTTTTGATGGCTATATGATTCTTGGCAAGCAATTTTTTTCCCTCAATTTTTTAAATATGTCATCCCATTGCCTTCTTGCCTGCATGGTTTCTGCCAAGTAGTCCGAGCTTATCCGTATTGGCTCTCCCTTGTAGGTGGCTTTTCTTTTATCTCTCGCTGCTCTTATAATTGTCTCCTTATCTTTGGTTTTGGCAAGCTTGATTATAATATGTCTTGGTGACTTTCTTTTAAGATCTACCTTATGTGGAGTTCGGTGAGCATCTTGGATAGATATCTTCTCATCTTTCACAATATCAGGGAAGTTTTCTGCCAACAAATCCTCAACAATTTTCTCTGTATTTTCTGTTATCCCTCCCTGTTCTGGTACTCCAATCACTCGTAGGTTATTTCTCTTGATAGAGTCCCACATGATTCTTAAGGTTTCTTCATTTTTTTAAGTTCTTTTATCTGATTTTTCTTCAAATATATTAGTGCCAAGTGATTTATCTTCAAGTTCAGAAATTCTAGCTTCTACTTGCTCAATTCTGCTCCTCTGACTTTCTGTTATCTAATTCTGTAATTTTATTGTTAATCTTCTGAATTTCTGATTGCTGTCTGTCTATGGATTTTTCCAGCTTATTAAACTTTTCATTATGTTCCTGAATAATCTTTCTGAGTTCTTCAGTTGCTTCATCTGTGTGTTCCTTGGCTTGTTCTGCATATTGCCTCATTTCCTTCCTGATGTCTTGAAGGGTTCTGTATATTAAACTTTTGTATTCTGCATCTGGTAATTCCAGGAATGCACTTTCATCTAAAAGATCCCTGGATTCTTTGTTTTGAGAGCCTGTTGAGGTGATCATGGCCTGTTTCTTTATGTGACTTGATATTGACGGCTGTCTCCGATCCATCTATAAGTTATTGTATTAGTTTATGCTTGCTTACTGTGTCGTAGCTGTTTGCTTCGTTTTGTTTTGGTATACCCCTATGGGTTGCTTGAGTGAGCTAGCTTGATTATTTTTGCCTTTGGAGCTCTGGTATCCTGTCCCCAGCTGGCTAGAGCTGTTATCAGGTATATCAGTGTAGGAGTCCATTCAGTTTTCTTGTATGAATTCAGCTCAGGTCTCCAGGTTTTTTTTTTTTTTTTTTCCTCCAGGTAGCTGATATCAAGTGTGTGGTACAGGCTCTGTCCTACAGTCTTAGAGGGGCAGGGGTGATTGGCATATATACCCGTATCTGATTGCAGCAGGGGGTCACGCTCTGAACAAGGCAGGAGGCTGAGAACCAACCCCCAAGTGTCTCTGAGGAAAACGCATCTCTGTTCCCTAGAGCGTGCTGGTGGGTGGTCTCTGCAGAGGGACCATGGGCACCCAAAGTTTTTGTTGTAAGGACTGGGAGGTACCAGTTATCCCTGGGCCCCTGTCGCGGGTGGCTGGGAGACCCAAGTGGAGCCACCAGTCCTTAGGTCCCTGTTGTAGGTAGGTCAGGACCTTGTTTAATAGGCAAAGCAATGTCAAAGATCAAACACCCACCTCTCCACCGCACAGCTGAAATGGTTGGAGTTTGCCAGCAAGGGCCTATTCTCCTGAAATAGGCCCACACAGGTCCATGCAGAAGGGAAAGGGGCTCAAAGTCCACAGACGGTTTATGCCTGGACAGGAGCCACTTCTGTTCTGAGCTCCCCTGGTTAGTGGTGCTGGCAAATTATCTTTTCCCCCAATTGTGAATTTATTCCTTCTCCAAGGCTGGGAGAATGGCTGCTGGTATCAACAGAACCTATCCCAGGCCCAGGGAAATTAAAAGCCACTGAAGCTGGCTTGGAGGCGGGGGTGCGGTAAAATGTACGCAAGTACTTAGCTTTTGTCTAGAGTACGGTTCTTCTCTGGTTCCAGAGGTATGAGTAGGCTCTGTGGCTGGCTGCTTCTTCCTGAGGAAACTGCGGTCAAACGCTACCCACTGCAGCAGCTCCCAGGAATGATGCTTGAGGGCTCGCGGCGACGCAGGTCCGGTAACTCTTCTCCGCTTCTGAACCGTCTCTTCCTCTCCCTGCCTCTCAGTTTGTTTTCTTACTTTGCCTTTGATGTTCAGAGCTCCTAGCTTGTCACAAATATACTCGTTTCACTTGTTTTTTCAGGTCTTTGTTGTAAGAGGGTTCGCCGTAAGCATCTGTCTATTCTACCGTCTTGGCCCCGCCTCTCCACTTTGTCTTTATGTGTCTTTTCAGCCAGCTTCTGACCCCCTCTGCCCTCCCATCTCCCCTCTAGACAGGAGATGCCAACATAGCCTCATGCATGTGCTTGATCCGAGAAGCTCACTCTTCACCAGTATCATTTTCCATCCCACTGTCCAGTCTAATCCCTGTCTGAAGAGTTGGCTTTGGGAATGGTCCCTGTCTTGGGTTAACAGAAGGTTTGGGGACCAGGGCCACTGGGATTAGGGTTCTTTTTGTGACTCACAAAATCTGGAAAATAGTGCTCTGTTTTGCTGAATCCTCAGGGGAAGGTGATAGGTCCGGGCCTGTTTTATGAAATTTGCAGAAGTGGTAGCTCCTTACCTGTTTTATGATATAGTTTCTCAATAAAGAATCACCAAGTTGAAATTAAAATCATCAGTAGTTACTTTAAAGTATTTCCAACTGGAGGAACTACTATATTTAAGGTCTAAAATAAGAGACTAGGTCTTTAGTGAGCAGAATGAATTAAGTTCAAAAAGAAGGAAACAAAGCAATTCCACCCCTTGGAATATATCCTAGAGAAATAAGAGCCATCACATGAATAGATATACGCACACTCACGTTCATTTCAGCACTGTTCAGAATAGCAAAAAAATGGAAACAATCCAGGTTCCCATCAACAGATAAATGGATAAACAAATTATGGTACATATGCACAATGGAATACTACACAACAATAAGGAACAGTGATGAATCCACAAAACATCTCACAGCACAGATGAATCTGGAAGGCATGATGCTGAGTGAAATTAGTCAGTCGGAAAAGGACAAATATTGTATGAAACCACTATTATAAGAAATCAAGAAAAAGTTGAAATACAGAAGAAAACATTCTTTTATGGTTATGAGGGTGGGGAGGCAGGGAAGGAGAGGGAAATTCACTAACTAGATAGTAGACAAGAATCATCTTAGGCAAAGGGAATGACAACACACAATATAGGGGAAAGCAGCACAACTGGACTAAGCTAAAAACTAAGAAGTTTCCTAAGCACAACCAAACACGTTGAGGGACAGAGTAGCAGGGACTGGGGTCTAGGGACCATGGTTTAGGGGGACATCTAGGTCAATTGGCATAACAAAGTTTATTAAGAAAATGTTCTGCATCCCACTTTGTGAGTGGCATCTGGGGTCTTAAAAGCTTGCGAGTGACCATCTAAGATGAATCAATTGGTCCCAACTCACTTGGAGTAAAGGAGAATGAAGAACACCAAAGATACAAGGAAAATATTAGCCCAAGAGACAAAAGGGCCACACAAACCAGAGACTCCATCAGGCTGAGACCAGAAGAACTAGAAGGTGCCCAGCTACCACTAAAGACTGCTCTGACAGGGAACACAACAGAGGGTCCTTGATGGAGCAGGAGAAAAGTGTGGAGCAGAACTCAAATTCACATAAGAAGACCAGACTTAATGCCCTGACTGAGACTGGAGGAACATTTGAAGCCATAGCTCCCAGACACTCTGTTAACTCAGATCTAAAACCATTCCTGAAGCTCGCTCTTCAGACAGATTAGACTGGACTATAAAACATAAGGAAACCCTGGTGGAGTAGTGGTTAAGTGCTACGGCTGCTAACCAAGAGGTCAACAGTTCAAATCTGCCAGGCGCTCCTTGGAAACTCTATGGGGCAGTTCTACTCTGTTCTGTAGGGTCACTATGAGTCAGAATCAACTCAACGGCAGTGGTTTTTTTTTTATTTATAAAACATAAAATAATACTCATGAAGAGTATGCTTCTTAGTTCGAGCAGATACGTGAGACCAAGTGTTCGGCTCCTGTCCAGAGGCAGGCTGAGAAGGCAGGAATGGACAGGAGCAGGTTGGACGGACACGGGAAACCTGGGATGGCAAGGGAGAACATGCTGTCACATTATAGTGATTGCAGCTAATGTCACATAACAATATCTGTATACATTTTTGTACAAGAACTTGTGCTGTAAACTTTCACCTAAAGCAAAATTAAAAAAAAAAAAAAGGAAACTAAAAGCTTGAACCTTAGAGCTTAACACCTTTGATAAATATACTGAGACACTGGTTTGGGGGTTGTATTTAAAAACACTATAAACTGAATATCATAGAAGTAATTTGGAATTTCAGGGATGACTTTGGGAAAATGAGCTTCCATTTCTCACACTGCTTCTTGTGTCTATCTTATGATTTAGACTTTTAGTAGCTACTTGGAGAAACTTTGATATAATTTGATCTATTTGAAAAGTACACTAAGATCTTTGTGTTCTATACTATGCCAATCTTAAAGGTGAAACCTTTCTAAGTAACTTACGCAACATGTTATATGAAATGTATTTTATTTAAGAAAGGGTATAATTTTTTCTTAAAGTAAAACTAGCAGTTCCGAAGTATGAAAAAGGAAGCATAGGACAAGCCTAGAAAAAAAAAAAATTGCTAAAGGGCTTTGGTATTTATTGGGTAGATAAAAGGCTGTGATAAAGAGAAAGCAAAACTGCTTTACAAGAGAATAGTAAAAGGGAAAGAAATTAGTTATCTTTTGCCTTTTAAAATGTCTAGGTCAATTTAAACATATGTAAATGAATTGGAATGACCTAATCTTGTCTTCTAACTGGATGGGGTTGGGGTTGGGGTACCTCGAGTCAAAAGAGAGGAGGGCGGGGCAGGATCTGGCCTCCCAGTCCCCAATCTCCCAGGTCATATAGCTCCAGGGAAGCTTTTTAAAGACACCTTCCAAGGAGGTGGAGACTTTTTTTTTTTTTAAGACAAAAAGAAAATAAGAAAAAATTGCTGCTTTGCTATCAGAAATTGGGTGAATCCCAATCATAGAACTGTAAGTAAGTTCTATTATAGGGGAACTCTAAGAAGCCAAAAACAGAAATCACAATGGAACACACCTGAGATGGCTGGGGAAAAATGTTTCCAACCCTAGCTAGAGACTTAAGGTTATATCCATATCAAAGAATTGGTCAGTTGAGCAGAGACTTTGTGATTTCCAAAGCCAGTTGATAAAATCTTTAAGGGCTAAAATTAGATTGGGGAAAATAGTAAAAGTTGAATGAAAACCTAGAATATTTAAACAAACTTTATTTCAACAGTTTATTTTATGGTATACAGGCTTAAAATAATTTCTAAGACCTTTTAGGTAACTTACTGATATCATATAATTTAAGTTTATGTAGTTTTGCTTTTTATGCCACAAGAGAAAGGAGATATATATATATACGTATATATATTTGAGTCTGCTAATGAGTGCTCATTTTTGCCATTTAAGGGGATACACTATAAAAGATATGCAACGAAGACGTTTAAGAGGTTTATTAAAAAGAAATTCATTTGATAATGGTCAAAAGTTTTATCTGACTAAAGTTTAATGGTTTAATTTGTGAGATTTTTAGATTAATGTTAAATAGCATATAAAGCAAAGAAGTTTCTCGCTGTTAAACTAACAAAAGTTCCTTTGATTTCTGAGTTGAAGGTTTAATTTACTTGTATAATCTGCCTCAAAGACAAAGATTGCTCTCTCATTAGAATAAGATTCCTGAGTCAACCCAAGTTGCTTGGCTTTAAAAAAAAAATCAAAAAACTAAGGTTTTTACCTTTAAGATCTTTGGTTAAATAACTTAAGTATTGTTTCACGGTGATCTATAATAAACTCCTGACAACTCTGAAGCTTCATGGAAAGCCACACACACAAAAAAACTTACAAATGAAAAGTGCTAAAAAAGGTTTATGTAGCGTTTTATAAATTACATGGCATGTGTTGCCAAAATCAAGAGAAGCACCTGATTCTCTTTGGGTTAAAATTTGTATGTTAGTATTTACTCTTGTATTTTTGCCTAATGTTAGACAACAAAAGCATGGTATTATGTAATAATTTTATTATTTTTAATTGCTAACTTGTCACAACTTTTTTTTTTTTTTTTCAGTTCAGTATCCTCGAAGCTAATGGTTTGATTGGGGAATTTACATCACTTACCTATGAAGGGTTTTTTTTTTTTTTTACTCTTCAGGTATTTAGAGATTTGATATTCATAGTATATCCTGACTATATGATAGGATGTCTCAAGGTTATTGTGTATAATATCTGAAGCTCTTTGAAAACATGGCTAATGATTATGTTTAGATACATTTTTGTCTAAAGTTTATTTAACTGATTTTATTTGGCCTTTATGTTATCCTTGTAATTAATTTTTATCAGGTCTTTCACTTTCAAGAGTATTATGCTCATAAATTAATCATGGCCATATTAAGATTTGTCATCTGCAGATAAATTTTTACTTTGCTGATTTGCTGAAAACATTTGACCAAAATATCTCAACCAGAGATGAGGCTGGGCCCCTGCTGCCAGGAGTGAAGGACGGCAGAACCTTCCAGTGGCTTCACATTCTGAAACTTCTCAGTCAGGTAGGACAGGCTCCTGAAGGACTTGCCAGAGAATCTAGGGGCTACAGAGAAGTGGGAGTGCGTGCCAAGAGATATGGTGCTCTTCATGGCATCGCTGTGCAGCTTGCCCCTCTCTAAGTCCTGGGTCTTCCTGTCCTGCTTCTGCTCAGGGAACCCTCTTCTCCCAGAGGTAATTCTGCTGAAAATACAGCCTCCTTCAGGCAGTTTCTAGGTCGTGGGAGCCAGTGTGCTCACGGTTCCTAGATTCTTATTCTGGTCTTCATTCAGCAAACAGGAAGACTTTTTTCAGAATTATACCATAGTTGATGACAACTTTGCTGATGTCAGTCCTGTGGAAGATGGATGGGAAGTGATGGTGTGAACAGCGGGAGAGATGGATTCCTAGCTGAGGGCTGCTTGAAGCCTGGGATGTGAAGATGAAAGGATAAGGAGCTACAGCTTGACAACTTAATTGATGTTTATTACAGTCTCAAAGACATGCCTCTGGTGTGTTATGTCTGGGGATTCTATTTCTTCCAACTGCAGTTTCTTGCTCTGCCACCAAATTGTCCACAAGAAACAGGTCCAGCAAGGGGTAAGGTGTTTGGCATAGTGTGTTATACAGAGGTTTTCTTTTTCTGCATCTCAATGAAGCATTTCCATGTACTCTACACTCTACTTACTTATCCTTCAGCTGGATAGCTCATAGCTTGCCTGCTGCTGAGCATCCTGAGAAGCTTCTAGAAGCTGGATGAGTTTTGTTGCAACAAATTGGAAATGGACTAGTCCCAGAAAAGAGTTAAAGTCTGCAAACCAAAACTCTTCCCTTTATGAAAAAAATTAAATTGCTCTTCAAGTCACCTGAGCTTATGGATTTTGGAGAAGAATTATGATTTTGCAGGTCTGAGAAGGACCTGTCCATAGAAACTGAAGCACTCTGGATAACCAAAACCAAACCCACTGCCGTCAAGTGGATTCCTACTCATAGTGACCCTAGAGGATAGAGTAGAACTGCCCCATAGAGTTTCCAAGGAGCGCCTGGTGGATTTGAACTGCTGACCTCTTGGTTAGCAGCCTTTGCACTTAACTGCCATGCCACTAGGGTTTCCAAAACCAAACCCATTGCTGTTGAGGTGATTCCAACTCATAGTTGACCCTACAGGACAGAATAGAACTGCCCCACAGGGTTTCCAAGGAGTAATGAGGTGGATTTGAACTGGCAACCTTTTGGCTAGAAGCCTGAGCTCTTAACCACTGCACCACCAGAGCTCCACTTGCACCATAGATAGGCTGGAGGTATTTTACCAAGAGAACTAGCCCGGCCCTGTAGTGCACAGTGCCACCTAGTGGTTAGCTTGTTCCAAAGAGATCTTCCTTCTGAAAGGTGTGTGAGGACAGCAGAGAAGGAGCTGAACCACTAAAAAAAAAAAAAACACAGAAGGTAAAAAATCGCTTTGGGTGATCTATAACAAAGTCCAGCAGCAATTGGTACACATTTACATCTTCTCTGGTTTCTGAGGTCTTGCCTGTCTTAGCTTATACAGTTCCTACCTCTGTACAATAAGGGCACCAGGTGAACTCGAGGTTCCCTTTCTAGACTGTGTTTGTTTTAATGAATGGATCAAAATTCCCTCCTAATTAGTCAGAGGCAAAAGGACAAATATTGTATAAGACCACTATTATAAGATCTTGAGAAATAGTATAAACTGAGAAGAACACATACTTTTGTGGTTACGAGGAGGGGAGGGAGGGTGGGAGAGGGTTATTTACTGATTAGTTAGTAGATAAGAACTATTTTAGGTGAAGGGAAGGACAATACTCAGTACACAGAAGGTCAGCTCAAATGGACTGGACCAAAAGCAAAGAAGTTTCCTGGATAAACTGAATGCTTCAAAGGTCAGCGGAGCAAGGGCAGGGATTTGGGGACTATGGCTTAAGGGAACTTCTAAGTCAATTGGTAAAATAATACTATTATGAAAACATTCTGCATCCCACTTTGAAATGTGGCATCTGGGGTCTTAAAGGCTAGCAAGTGGCCATCTAGATGTATCAATGGGTCTCAGCCCACCTGGATCAAAGGAGAATGAAGAACAAGAACACCAAGGTCACACGACAACTATGAGCCCAAGAGACAGAAAGGGCCACATGAACCAGAGACTTACATCATCCTGAGACCAGAAGAACTAGATGGTGCTCGGCCCCAACCGGTGACTGCCCTGACAGGGAGCACAACAGAGAACCCCTGAGGGAGCAGGAGATCAGTGAGATGCAGACCCCAAATTCTCATAAAAAGACCAGACTTAATGGTCTCACTGAGAGTAGAGGAATCCCAGCGGTCATGGTCCCCAAACCTTCTGTTGGCCCAGGACAGGAACCATTCCCGAAGACAACTCATCAGACATGGAAGGGACTGGACAATGGGTTGGAGAGAGATGCTGACGAAGAGTGAGCTACTTGTATCAGGTGGACACTTGAGACTGTGTTGGCATCTCCTGTCTGGAGGGGAGATAGGAGGGTAGAGAGAGTTAGAAACTGGCAAAATTGTCATGAAAGGAGAGACTGAAAGGGCTGACTCATTAGGGGGAGAGTAAGTGGGAGTATGGAGTAAGGTGTGTATAAGCTTATATGTGACAGACTGACTTGGTTTGTAAACGTTCACTTAAAGCTCAATAAAAATTATTAAAAAAAAAAATTTCCTCCTAAAACTTTCATTGATTCTTCCTCTTTCTCTACTTGCAAGTAAAGGAGAAAATAAAACAAAAGGCTTTATTATGAAGTGAGAATTTTGTTCTCAGTTAATTCATGCTGTTGTGGAGAGTGCTTAGATTTGGGATTCATTCGGCACACATGTAAGTTGCACACAAACTGCATTGTTAGGTTCTAAAACAAGCAGCATGCTTAGGGAACAACAGGAGGACTTTACTTTTTTTTTTTTTTTCCAAATTGTGAAAACCACATTATAGAATATTTGGAAAATGGAAAGAGAAGCATTGCTCCAATCACCCAGCACTGTGAGGCTACAGCTGCCGATTGTTTCACACCTTATTCAGGTGTTATCTTTGCAGCTGGTGATAAAATATCATTAACTTGGAAATACAGTCAATCAAGCAAGAAAGTAATGTGTGAAAGTGCAATTGACTAGTTGATTACTTAAGATGGTTCCTGAGTGAGGGTGCTCAAGAGTACCCAGTATTCCACAATATTGGATATTAGCAATAGTTTGCATCTTTGCCCATCTCGTGGGCAAAAATATGTCATTTTTGAGTGTGAATTTCTTGTACTCCCCTTGAGGATGAACATTTTATACTTTTACTGGGTTATTTATATTTTTCCTTCTGTGTCTTTTTGTTTCTTTACCCATGTCTCTATTAGGTTGCATTTTTCTTATTGTTTTGAAGGAGTTATTTGTATATCAGTAATATTTACACTTTGTCAGACTGTCAGAAATTGTGTACTTTGTCAGACTGTCAGAAATTGTCAGATTAGATGGACATTTGGGTTGTTCGCATGTTTTGACTATTACGAATAATGCTGTTATGAACATTCATGTACAAGTTTTTGTGTGAATATATATTTTCAGATCTCTTGGATATGTACTTTGAAGTGAAATTGCTGAGTCGTATGGTAACTATGTTTAACCTTTTGAGGAACTGCCAGACTGTTTTCCAAAACAGCTGCTCCATTTTACATTGCCGTCAGGAGTTTATGAAAGCTCCCATTTCTCCACACCCACAACATTTATTATTATTTGTCTTTTTGATTATAGCTAGTGGGTATGAAGTAGTATATCATTGTAGTTTTCATTTGCATTTTCTTGATGGCCAGTAATGTTAAGATTCTTTTCTTTTGTTCATTGGCCATTTGTGTATCTTCCCTGGAAAAGTGTCTCTTAAGATTCTTTACTCATTTATTAATGGGGTTCTTCGTCTTTTTGTGGCCAAATTGTAAGTGTTCTTTATATATTGTGGATAATACTAGACCCTTATTAGATATATGATTTGTAAATATTTTCTCCCATTCTGTGTGTTATCTTTTTACTTTCATGATGGTGTCCTTTGAAGCACAGAAGTTTTTTAATTTTTTTTTAATGTATCTATTTTTTTCTTTGTTTGCTTGTGCTTTTGCTGTCATATCTAAGAAATCATTCATTGCCTAATCCAAGATCCTGAAGATTTTACCTGGATTTTCTTCTAAGAGTTTTGCTATTTTAGATTTAGGACTTTGATCCATCTTGAGTTAATTTTTGTATAGGGTGAGAATTTGGGGTCCAACTTCAGTCTTTTGCAAGTGGATATCTAGTTGTCCCTATATCATTTGTTAAAAAGATTATTCTTTGCCCAGTGATTGGTATTGTCACCCGTGTTAAAAATCAATTGTCCATAGATGTGAGGATTTTTTTCTGGACTCTAAATTCTATTTCATTGATTTATATGTTCATCACTATGCCAGCTTTGTAGTAAGGTTTGAAATTGGGAAGTACGAGTCCTCCCTGTTTGTTCTTTTATAAGGTTGTTTTGGCTATTCTAGGTCCCTGGAATTTTCATATGGATTTTAGGATCAGCTTGTTAATTTCTGCTAAGAAGCCAGCTGGAATTTTGATAGGAATTGAGTTGAACCTGCAGATTAATTTGGGGATTATTGCCGTTTTAACAAAATGAAGTCTTCTGTTCCATGAACATGGGATGTCTTTCCATTTATCTAGGTCTTTAATTTCTTTCAACAATGTTCTGTAGATTTCAGAGTATAACTTTTGCACTTCTTTTGCTAAGTTTATTTATAAGCATGTATTATTTTCCTATAGTTTATTTTTCCATTCATTTTTTAGTTTAAATATTCATGAATGTTTCATGAGTTTTTTTATTTCCTGCCTTGTTTAAGACAGTCTTCATCTTCACAAGGTTATAAAATAGTTTCCCAAATTTTCTTCAAGTAGTTTTATTTATTTTTAATTTTTTCATCTGTGGTCCATTTGGAGTTTCTTTTTTTACAGAGCATGAAGCAGGGAATTCAGATTTGTTTTCTTCCAGATAAAGAACTAATTATCACAAGTCATGTAAATCATACTCCCTTTACTGAAATAAAATACTAATTTTGTCTTGTAAATTTGGAATATATAAACACATTGTCATTAAGTCAATTCCGACTCATAGCGACCCTGTAGGACAGAGTAGAACTGCCCCATAGAGTTTTCACAGAGTACTTAGATTTATTTCTGAGATGGCTGTACCATTCATTCTGCAATTTAGTGTGGAGGGTATACTGGAGGGAACTGGATATAACCATTTAAAAGTTTGTAGGGAAGAATCAAAGCCTGAGAAGTCAGAGATTCATGAAAGAAAAAAAAATTGTAAGAAAAGACTTGGTATATGTGATGGTTAATGTTGTGTGTCAACTTGGCTGGGCCATGATTCTCAATGGTTTGGCAGGTATGATGTAGTTTGGCAGTTGTATGATGTTGTGATCACTTCCATGGTGAGATTTGGTATAATGTGGTCACCTTCATGATCGGATCTGCTGTGAACAACCAATCAATTGAAAGGGAATTTCCTTGGGCATGTGGCCTGCAATGAATATAAGTGGACATTCTGGCAAGGCTCGTTTGCTTTTGCTCACTCTGGATCCTGCAGCTGGCTCCTGGTCATCGGACCTCCAGTTCTTGGGACTTCAGCTAGCCCCTTACTTGCAGTCTTCCCTGCCGATCTTGAGATTCTTCAATCTTTGCAGCCTGTGAGCAACAGCCTGCCCTCTGATCTGCCAGTCTTGGGTTCACCAGCCCCTGCAGTCCCGTGGACTTGGGACGTTCCAGCCTTGACAACTGCGAGAGCAATTTCCTTCATATAAATCTCTCTCTATATATATTTATATTCTTTACTGGTTTTGCTTCTCTAGAGAACCCAGCCTAAAACAGCATATGAGATGTTAAAAAATTCCATAAAGTTGTTCTAATCAAAATAATATGGTATTGATTCAGGAACAGATGATTAAATAAATACAAATTAAATTTTAAAGCTTTCTTCAGTCTAACCCAGTAACCCAGTTCTTCAGTCTACTACTCTAATATTCCACTACTAAATTTTTTTTTTCTTTTTATGATATAGCAGCTATTTTTAGTTCCTTATTTTTTCTTCTAGTCTTTGTTAGTGTATCTCAAAGGTCAGTCTTCTGGATATCGCAAATTAACTCTACCACTTTCTGCAGACTTCTTTTTTTTGGAAGGAGGGCTCTTTCTTCCTAGCTCCATTCTACAGTTCAGCCTGACTGGTTGTTCTCAGAATATTTTCATGGTCCACTTTGTCTCCTGAAGTCTCCAGTTTTTCATCCTGTTATCTTTCTTTCTCTGATCTCATTTTTCATCTCTACCAGCTTCCCTCCATTCCTGTCCCTCTACCCCTTTGCTTGCTCCAGGAAATTAAAAATTTGACTTATTTTGGAGCGCAGCGCTGTATGGATTGTCTCACTCTGTAATGGATTGAATCGTGACTCCCCCCCTCAAAATATGTGTTGTAAATCGTAACCCCTATACCTGTGGATGTAATCCCATTTGGGAATAAGATTTTCTTTGTTACGTTAATGAGGTCATGTCAGTGTAGGGTGTGTTTTAAGCCACTCTATTTTGAGATATAAAAAAGCAGATTAGGCCCAGAAGCAAGGAAACACAGATGGGGGAAGACAAGATACCATGCCATGTGACGATTGCCAAGGAACCGAGGAACAGAAGCTGAAAAGAGACAAACATCTTCCCCCAGAGCCAAAAGAAAGAGAAAGCCTTCTCCTAGAGCCAGTGCCCTGAATTTGGACTCCTAAACTGTGAGAAAAATATATTTCTGTTTGTTATAGTCACCTACTTGTGGTATTTCTGTTATAGCAACTGTAAGAAACTAAGACACACTCTAACCTAGGCAGCCCTAAACTCTAGATTGCTACAACCATGAGGATCTATTAAAGTGTCTGGCAAGGCAAACATAGTCCACTCTCTGAAGATTTCTACCTCCAGCTTTTTAAAAAACAACATTTTTCTTTGCTGCATATGCATGGTTCTTACATAATTGCAATCACAGTGCGTGTACATAAAAATCTGTGTTCTATTTGCTTTCATTGGCTGTTATTTCATCAAATGTATATACATATGAATTTGTGATGTTACTTTCAAGTTAATTTTATGTGGGTTTTTACTGTCTGGAGATAATCACCATTACCTTGTCTTCCCCTTTTGACAGCAGAACTTCTGGTTCCTCTTTGGCTGGGATGTGAGATGAAGGGCTGGGGGAGGGGAAGGGATAAAGTCTCAAGGCACATTTCTCTGACAAATATTGAAAACGGAAAGTGAAATAAGGATTCCCAGCCTGCGAAAGACAAGCACAAAAGGTCATTCACACACATGACAATGAGCCCTTCCTATCCACTTCCCTTTTTGATGGTCTTTCAGTGTTTTTCATAGTTTAGCACTTATGGAATCAAGTTCCTAAGTGAAAATTTGGGGTTATTGCCCCATAGCCTGAAAGGACAGATACCACTGTCTTGCCCAGGCTGTGCTCTCAAATGGGGCTACTGTGTCACTCAGCATATTCAAGTGGTGGCCCCACACCTCCCCTGTCCTCTCCTCTCCCCCCTCCCTCAAACTTAGGCATCTGCCCATTTATAGAAAAACAAAGATTGGGAGGGGGTAGACCAACTTCATCCTGGGGATGGCGATGTCCTCGAAAGTAGGAATGAAACCTTTATCAATATTACTGACAGGAATACAAAATGGTACAACCATTTTTTAAAAATAGTGTGGCAGTTAATAGTGGCATCACAGGATTGATGTCACCCAGTGTGGTAACTCATGGTGTCGCCCCTCCACAGACCCCCTCTTGTGCTAGACCTTACAGAATCCTTAGTAATGTTTTTTGTACTAATGTTACTCGTGAATCATAATTCCCGTATATTGCTGAACATAATGGCAATAGTAGCGACATAAGCAACTAGCAAAATTAAAATTACACCTTTAAGTTACGGCATATGCACAGCCTAAATGTATTTACATTAACATAATTTCATGTGGTTAAAGCAAAAATTCGGTAAGAAAACAATAGAATTTGAAGTAAAAACATTTATTACATCAAAATTATGTTCACTTTAATGTTAAACTTTACCGCTACATGAGGTATGTTAGTGGATTAGGTTTGCATAATCAATAATGACCCAAATAATGCAGAATTGTCAGCAAATGCATATGAAAATATATGCATGTTTGAAATAATACCATAAAAATAAACACGAATAAATACAGAAGCATTTCAGCACTTAGTGAACATCTCTACTAAATCAGAACTTTCCCTTCCTGGATTTTAAGGCTGCGAACTTGTGAATGACTTTGATGTCAACGCCTTTTATCAACTCACTTTCAGTTGGTAATATTACAAGATTGGAAAGCCTTGACTGTCCCATGGTAGATTGCAAATAGTTCTTTATAAGTTTCAGCTTTCAGAAGCTCCTCTCACATGAAGCCAGACACACAGATCATAGGAAACAATTTTAGGCTTAGTGAAAGGGTTGGGAGAAATTCTATGAAGTCCCATTCACCTATGAACGTCAAAACGTCTAATGTTGCCTAGTCTTTGGCTTCTTTCAGATCAATCTCTGCTGCTTTCAGGTGCCTTCTCAGCCTTGGTATTTCTATTAAAAACTCACTCTCGGATACCTCATCACAGAAAGTGGTCAGTTTTGGAACGGATACCTTTAACTCTTCTTCAGTGGCAAATTTGAGACTCTTTGCTTGAACAGCTTCAAATGTGGCTGCTACTTCCTTGTTGGCTCTTGATCGGACCTGGAGTTCAGAATGAAAGCAATCAATGCACTCAAACATCACCCTCTTATTTTCTTCTTGCAGAGTACGTCTGGCATCACTTGCCTGCTCCCCATCCCCTGCTATACTCTTCTTGAATCTGGCTCTTCTTTCCACCACAATTCCATATTTGTCTGATTTTAAAAGCACTTGTTCAATTGCATACTTCACCAGGTTACTGCGCTCGTCATTCAGAAAAAGTCTTAATCCCTTGTCTTAGTTATCTAGTGCTGCTGTAACAGAAATACCACAAGTGGATAGCTTTAACAAACATAAATTAATTTTGTCACAGTCTAGTAGGCTACAAGTCCAAATTCAAGGTGTCATCTCCAGGGGAAGGCTTTCTCTTTGTCGTGGATTGAATTATGTCTGTCCCCCCCAAAATATGTGTATTCAGTTGGTTAGGCCATGATTCTCAGTGTTCTGTGGTTTCTTCCATTTTGTGATTGTAATTTTCTGTTAAAGAGTATTAGGGTGGGATTGTAACACCCTTACCGGGTCACATCTCTGATTCAATGTAAAGGGAGTTTCCCTGGGGTGTGGCCTGCACCATCTTTTATCTCTCAAGAGATAAAAGGAAAGGGAAGCAAGCAGAGAATTGGGGACCTCATACCACCAAGAAAGAAGCACTGGGAGCAGAGCTCATCCTTTGGACGTGGGGTTCCTGCACAGAGAAGCTCCTAGTCCAGGGAAATATTGACGAGAGGAACTTCCCTCCAGAGCCGACAGAGAGAGAGAAAGCCTTCCCTCGGAGCTGACGGCCTGAATTTGGACTTCTAGCCCACTAGCCTGTGAGAAAATAAATTTATGTTTGTTAAAGCCATCCACTTGTGGTATTTCTGTTATAGCAGTACTAGATAACCAAGACACACTTTCTGTCGGCTCTGGAGGAAGATCCTTGTCATCAATCTTTCGCTGATCCAGGAGGTTCTCAGGCACAGGGACCCCAGGTCCAAAGGATGTTCTCTGCTCCTGGTGCTGCTTTCTTGGTGGCATGAGGTCCTCATGTCTCTGTGTTTGCTTCTCTCTTTTATATCCCAAAGGAGATTGGCTTAAGACACTATCTAATCTTGTAGATCTCCTCAATATAACTGCCACTAATCCATGTCATTAACATCCTAGTGATAGAATTTACAACACATAGGGAAATCACATCAGATGACAAAATGGTAGACAATCATACAATACTGGGAATTATGACCTAGCCAAGTTGACAGATTTTTGGGGGGACACGGTTCGATCTATGACACACCTCTAGCTTTGTTACCACCTTGTGAAGAGTGAAGCCCTTAGTCTGCAGGTACTGCTGTGTAAGATTAACTTCCTGAAGTACAGGTAACACAGAAAAGTGAAATCACAGACAGCAGGCAAAAGACCTTGTGCTGTTCCTCTTGTGTCTACATTTTCATGTGGATCACAAAAAGCTTCAATCGCTGCTACAAACTTATCGAACTTTTCTTTAACTGACTTAACTGCAGCATGATGAACGCTCAGCATGTTGTTGATACCTTTTCCCTGACACTTCAGTATGGTCAATGAACACATTCCATCTATGGTGGAAGCAGCAAAGGATGGAAACATTGTCTCAAGGGTTCCAAAAAATGTCACACAGGGTGCATTTTCAGCGAAAGAATGCTGGTCACACAGGTTAAGTGAACAGTCCACACACCCATTGCAAATACCTTTCTTGTTCTTTCCCTTAAGAATGGCTTGTACGCCTCCATGGATTCCAGCCGGAGTGGTAGCATTATTGTAACTTTGAATACAGCACATTGTTATGTCCAATCCATCACTTTCCAGTTTTTTAAGAATGTCAAAACTGAGATCAGCAGCTTTTTTCCCCTTTAGAGAGAAAAATCCTAGCAGGACTTGTTTCACTTCAACTTTCCTATTGTTGATTTTTACATATCTGATCACTTCAGCCATTGGCAAGTATGTGCTATGCCAGGCGCGCTGTCATTCATGATCCCAAAGTACTTCGCAGACTTTGTCTGTGACAAGCATTTCCATCACATGATTGGCCAGGGCACTTACAAGCTTATTCTGAGTTTTTGGTGCAAGGTAAGAGGCTGATACTTTCAGTTTACATGTGTTCTGCCTTAATCTCACTGGGTGCTCTTTCAGCACTGGATCATATTTTGAAAGCATCTTGATCATCTCAAGGAAGTTCCCTTTATTCAATGAAGATTCATCTTCCTTGTGGCCACAGAATGCCAGATTCTGCTTGGTAAGAAACAACGTAATCTCAAGTAATCTGTGCAAGATGTCCCTCCACTTTGTGGTCTCCATTTCCATCAAAGCAATAGTGCTGGGGTCAGTGGTTTTGTGCATCCTCAGTCCCGCTGCCAGTGTTTTCCACTTCTCAAGGCAACGTAGGTACTTTTCAGACGTTTCATGGTTATGTACTTTCAGGCTCAGTTTCCACCACTTCCGAAACCCAGTCACAAATTTGGTTGTTGTATCTGTAGCACTAATAAAAACAGTTGGCAGCAAAAACAGTATAAATTCTCACTGGCGAGTGAGTAAACCATCCATGGCTGCAGAATTTTCTCACCTCTTGTCATCACCTTGTAAAAAACCACTCTTTTGAAAGCTGGTGCACGTCTTCTTTTGCTTTTGCAACACTGAAAGGCCCATCTTTGTTCAGGGAAGAAAGCACTTCCCTTTTAATGATTTCAACCCAAAAATGACCTGGAACCGGTATCTCCCAGAAAGAAACGTCACACAAAATTTGCATCTCTCTCTCCTCGATGTTACTCATCTCATTTACAGTATCTGGCTAGAGTCACTTTCAGTACTCTCTTTTGCTTCAAATTCTGCCATTTCCACTCTGTTGTTCTGCAAAAATGCATGAAGCATCCAGGAACATATTACTCAATAAGCAAGATATGCATGGGTTTATTTGTGCTACTTACAAATGCGTAGTGCACAGTTTTACCCGTGAAATTGTTCATTACAGATTAGAAGGTAAACACAGTTAAAACTGTGCGTACCTTGCTTCCTGACTGATCCACCACTGCTAGCATCAGAAGAGTCAGCTTTATTGATTGGAGACTGACGAGCAGAGTCATTTGATGAACTCTGGCCATGATCTATCTGGTCTTTTGACAATATTGAAACATGGATCCAACAAGAGTTTTTGAAGGATTTAATTCTTGCCTCTTTTGCTTTCATGTGCTGGCATCCACTTGGCCTCTGATTTATGCATGTCGTGTAGCATGATAGAATATCCCTGCACGATAAAAAAGAGATAAATTAGCAATATTTGAAAAAGAAAATGTAAATCTATTGGATATGTTTAACAAATGTAAATTTTAATGTGTCACTATTTTTTAAACCATAATTCAAACTTAAACCATGAAAATTTCATTGAAGTCGGGTATATATTTGCAAGACAGTGATGTTTTTCAAGAAAATTTTAAAAAGACTAAAATTAAAAAAAACCTGAATTTAAGATTTAAGTTATATTTCTAAACATGCATCGAGAAACATGGCATTTCTTCTGCTTCATGTTTTAAACTGTCAATTTCTTTATTTAATTATCAAAGAGTTATATAGCCAATAATTGTTATATATGTAAGTTTAGTATCAATTTTAATCATAGAATAGCATGTGATGAATATAGCTCTAAATTGCTTAAATGTAATATTTCTTAAATTATATGAATACTAACAACAAAATTGTTTTATAAAATCTACATTGAATTACAACGTTATTAATTAGAACATTATTGGCAACTGAACAGAAGCCTTTTTAAATTTTTTTCTTTCTTTTCCTTTAATTACTAATTCATTCTCAAAAAAAGGTATTGATATAGGTTCACAAGTACTAATGACTACAGTGTTGTAGCTGAAACACCAGGAATTTTGACAAGATCATTGACTGTAAAAACACCAGCAGCGATGAAAACAGTGTGTGCTTGCACCACATGCAGGAGAAACAGATTTGCAGCATCATCGTAATTGGGGACTAATGACAGCTCTGGCCGGAGAGCATTAGAAAGTTCAAAAAGTAAATTAGCATAGAGTTTAGCCTTGAAATCATACTGATACACGTAAGCTGGGCTTACGGAAAATTTTGGTGTTGCTGTTACTAACTACAGGGATTTTTTTTTTTTTAAATTGTGCTTTAAGTGAAAGTTTACAAATCAAGCCAGTCTCTCATACAAAAATGTATATACACCTTGCTGTGTATTCCTGGTTGCTCTCCCCCTAATGAAACAGTACACTCCTTCTCTCCACCCTGTATTCCCGTGTCCATTCAGCCAGCTCCTGTCCCCCTCTGCCTTCTCATCTCACATCCAGACAGGAGCCACCCACATAGTATCATGTGTCTACTTGAGCCAAGAAGCTCACTCCTCATCAGTATCATTTTCTATGTTTTAGCCCAGTCCAATCTCTTTCTGAAGAGTTGGCTTTGGGAACGGTTCCAGTCTTTGGCTAACGGAAGATCTGGGGACCATGACCTCCGCAGTCCTTCCAGCCTCAGTCAGACCGTTAAGTCTGGTCTTTTTACGAGAATTTGAGGTCTGCATCCCACTGCTCTCCTGCTCCATCAGGGATTCTCTGTTGTGTTCCCTGTCAGGGCAGTCATCGGTTGTAGCCAGGCAATATCTAGCTCTTCTGGTCTCAGACTACAGGGATATTTTTATAAAAAACAATAAATTTCTGCTGAAACACTGCACAAAAATTATATAGACAGTCATTTTGGTGTCACCTCCCCTAACAGTGTCACCTGTTGTGTTCTGCACGTCCCTCACCCCCTAGTGACACCACTGGCAGTTAAACACCACAGGACCTAGCCATTCTACTCCTAGGTATTTACCTTTCTGGGAAACAGGGGACAATAAGGGGATGGAGTGGGGTTTTCAGTCCTTTCTTGTGTCTTTAAGCCAGTCGCAACCAATACAGTCACTATCCAGTAAGATGCTCAATTCCTCAATTAGAAACTACTACATTATTTGTCTTTTAAAAAGTAAAACAACAATAACAATGCAAGAGGGAAGTCTGTGCTGACAGTGTCGGTGGAATGAAGGAGAAAGAACAAATCGAGCAGAGCCCCCTCCTGTCTGCCCCCTTAGGGCTTGCTTGGAGAGGGAGGGAAGTGGAGAAGTGTAAGGAGAAAAAACCAAAAAAACCAACCCGTTGCTGTTGAGTCAGTTCTGACTCATAGTGACCCTATAAGGCAGGTAAAGAAGACAGCAACTGAGAAGCAGAAGAGGGTGAGCTGTTTCAAGAGCAAGGAATCAGACATCGTTGGGCAAAGCCATAGTTAAGTGAAGCAGGGAGGAGCTGCTGTAGGCAGGCGTGTTGCAGGGGCCAAGAAGGGGAAGTGTCGAAAGGCACGCAGACATACTGTTGAGTTCTACACGGGTGAGACAAGGGGCTCTTTTCTGCTTAGCTACTTGGATAATGGAATAACTTGAGGGAAATTAAAAATCCAGGAGGAAATTTCAATGTATTTATAGTTTTCCAGCCAGCTATGTGGCTGGGAATTTCTTAGAAAGATGCAAGACAAGGGGTATTAAAAGGGATTATAGATTTTGGGGTCAGCAGCACCTGCATGGGCTGTTTGAAAGAGATCCTGCAAGGACAGTTTGTTGAGAGGGAGAGAAGGTCTGAGATGAACTCTGGGGAGCACGGATGGTGGGTGCAGAGAAAACTGTCCACAGAGGGGACAGAAGGGGGGGGCAGAGAGACTGGAGGAAAACTAGGAGAGATGGCGACCCATAAACCACGGATAGAGAGAGATACAAGGAGTAGCAGATCAACAGAGTCAAATGTGACTGAGCTAAGAAGTAGAACAGAAAACTGGAAGGAGACTTGAGAGTGTCTAAGTGATAACGGTACAGAGTGTCTAGAGAGGAAGAAGTTGAAGATGAGGGAGACACAAAGTCTCAAAACTGTCTTGGTGGTGGTAATGATGACGATGCTCACACATTATTGATCCCTTTCGGTGTCAAACGCCGTGCTATGGTTTTAAGGTATTTTTAAAAAGTTTTCATTATGGAGATGTTCACATAGGCCCAAAACAGAGAAAATAGTATCATGACCTCCTATGTTTTCATCACTTAGTTTTAATACATATCAACATTTTGCTAATCTTAATGTAAAAAAGAAGTAAAAAAAAAAAATGGACAAAAAGGTTAGAAATGGATCATACATCTAAATGTAAAATGCAAAACTATAAAACTTCCAGAAAATGATATAGGAGTAAGTCTAGATGACCTTGGGTTTGGTTGCGAGCTTTTAGTTATGACACCAAAAGCATGATCCATGAAAGAAAAAAATGAAAAGTTGGACTTTATTAAAATGAAAAATGTCTGCTCTGCAAAAGACACTGTTTAAAGAATGAAAGACAAGTCACAGACTGGGAGAAAATATTTGCACAATACATATCTGATAAAGGACTTTTATCCAAAATATAAAAGAAGCCTTAAACTTCAACAACATAAACACAAACACCCTAATAAAAAATGAACAAAAGATCAAAACAGACATTTCACCAAGGAAAATATACAGATGGCAGTTAAGTATATAAAAAACGCTAAACATTATATGTCATTAGGGAAGTGCAAAGTAAAACAACTATGTGATACTACTATACAGCCGTTGTTGTTGTTGGGTACTGTCGAGTTGATTGCATAGTGACCCCATGTGACACAGTAGAACTGTCCCAAAGGGTTTTCATGGTTGTAATCCTTACAGAAGCAGATGGCCAGGTCTGTCTTCTGCAGAGCAGCTGGGTGGGTTTGAACTGCCAGTCTTTTGGTTAGCAGCAAGTGCTCAACCATTGCACCATCAGGGCTCCTTACACACCCATTAGAATGATTAAAATCCAAAATACTGACAATACCAAATGCTGGCGTGTATGCAGAGCAACTGAAACTCTCGTTTGTTTCTGGTGAAAATGCAAAATGTTACAGAGACTTTGGAAGTTTCTTACAAAATTTGATAGCTTGGCAGTTTCTTACAAAGCTACACAGTCTTACCATACCATCCAGCAATCATGCTCCTACGTATTTACCCAGTTAAGTTGAAAACTTATGTCCACATGAAAACTTGCCCACAAATGTTTATTTTGACTATTCATAATAGCCAAAAAATGAAAGGAAACAAGATGCTCTTCAAAACGTGGATGGATAAATAAATTATGGTATATCCATACAATGAAGTATGATTCAGTGTTCGAAGAAATGAGCTAACAAGCCACAAAAAGACACAGAGGAGCCTTAAATGAATATTGCTAGGTGAAAGAAGCCAGTCTGAAAAGGCTGCATACTGTATGATTCCAACTATATGACATTCTGGAAAAGGCAAAACTATAGAAACAATAAAAAGATCAGTGGTTACCAGGGGTTTGGGGAGAGGAAGGAAGGGATAAAAGGGGAAGCACAGGGGTTTTTTAGTGTGGTAAAACTGGTATATGATACCGTGGGTATATGACATTGTACGCTTGTCAAAACCCGTAGAAATTTACAATACAAAGAGTGAACCTTCACGTAAGCTATGAACTTTAGTTAATAGAAACGTCTTAGTGTTGGTTCTTTAATTGTAAAAAATGTATCACACTAAGGCAACGTGTTAATTGAACTGTGTGTATCTGTGTGTGTGGAAGGTATAAGGGAACTCTGTACTATCTTCTTGAATTTTCTGTAAATCTGAAACCATCCTAAAAAAAAAGCCTATTAATTAAAAATACCAAACCCATTGCTGTCGAGTTGATTCAGACTCGTAGCGACCCTATAGGACAGGGTAGAACTGCCTCATGAGTTTCCAAGGAGCGTCTGGTGGATTTGAACTGCTGATCTTTAGGTTAGCAGCCGTAGCACTTAACCACTATGCCACCATGGTTTATTAATGAAAAATAAGTCCTGAGAATAACTAACTAAAGAAAAAAGAATACTGAGGGGGAGCTTACCTTACTAGATGTGGCTGAAGCAAAATAGGCACTCACTCAATATCCGGCAGCCGAAAGACTCTGTTTCCCAGCCTCCCTTGCAGTTAGGGGTGTAAATAAACCTGTTAGGTGGGACTTCCAGAAAAGTTCCTAACAAGGAGGTTAGACAGATGGCATGTGCCCTTGTGGCTTCAGCAGCTGTCTTAGAATACAAGGAGATCTTAAGAGTGAAAACTACTGTTAAGAATGGCTGAGCAGGGAACCTCATACCACCAAGAAAGCAGCATCAGGAGCAGAGCGCATCCTTTGGACCTGAGGTTCCTGCACTGAGATGCTCCCAGACCAAAGGAAGACTGATGACAAGGACCTTCCTCCAGAGCCAACAGAGAGAGAAAGCCTTCCCCTGGAGCTCACAACTGAATTCAGACTTCTAACCTACTGGACTGTGAAAAAATAAACTTCTCTTTGTTAAGGCCACCCACTTATGGTATTTCTGTTGTAGCAAGTACTAGATGACAAAGACAGGCTCGGTACCGAGAGAGTGGGGTGCTCCCCTACAGATACCCAAAATGTAGAAGAAGTTTTGAAACTGTGAATGAGTAGAGGAGGGATAGTGACAGAGGACCAGCAGCACAGATACCTGGCAGTAGCAGAACCAGGAGAGATGGCACTGGAGCCAACCCATGGAGCGAGAGAGCTGAGTGCCTGTGTGCAGGAGGCTTCCTGGTGGAGTGGCTGCCTCCGGGAACTTATCGGTAGAGCTTCTGAGTTTTGGAACACTTGCCTCAGCAGGGCAGATGCTGGTGTGAGGCCCAAGGTGCTGAGAGGCCAAGAAACCAGGAAGCAGAAGCTGAAGAAACAACACAAGAAGCGGAGCTGCTCAGTCTCGAAAGGTATGGCCAGGACCTCTGGAGTTTCAAAGGGTGGAGCCATGGCCTCTGGTGTTTCTGAGGGTGGAGTTGCCATTCAGATGGACTAGGAGAATTGTGTGTCTAAAGCTGAGGGAGCAGAGTTGCTGTCTCAGTGGGCCTGGAAGGTGAAGCTTAAGCCCAGGGCCAAGGGGCCTCCACTCAGAATCTGGAGAGTGTGGCCAATACCTAGAGTCTGGAGGGCAAGGCTATTGTGTAAATGGTCTCAGAGAACAGAAGATTATTTTCAAAGCCTTGAGGGCTAATGTATCGTATTCTCCTGACTTGCTTGATGCCTGTTATGCCTTCTTTCCCTCCAATTTCTCCTATTTTTAATGGAAATGTCTAGCTTGTGCCTGTTCTGCCATTGCATTTTGGAAGCAGATAACTTGTATGCTAGGTTTCACAGATGAAGAGGAATTTTTGGATTTTGGACTTGGAGTTAAGACTTTTGCTATGACATGATGGGGTGGATATGTTTTGCATGTTGAAAGGATGTGAATTTTTAGGGGCCAAAGGGTGGAGTGTAATGGATTGAATTGTGTCCCCCCAAAATATGTGTCACCTTGGTTAAGCCACGTGTGGTTTTCCTTCATCTTGTGATTTTCCTATGTGTTATAACTCATAATCTCTGCCTGTGGTTAAAGAGGCTTAGGGTGGGATGCAACACCCTTGCTGAGGCCATATCCCTGATCCAAGGTAAAGGGAGTTTCCCCGGGGTGTGGCCTGGGCCACCGTTTATCTTACAAGAGATAAAAGGATAGGAAAACAAGCAGAGAGTTGGGAACCTCATACCACCAAGAAAGCAGTGCCGGAAGCAGAGCACATCCTTTGGACCTGAGGTTCCTGCACTGAGATGGTCCCAGACCAAGGAAAGACTGAAGACAAGGACCTTCCTCCAGAGCCAACAGAGAGAGAAAGCCTTTCCCTGGAGCCATGCTGAATTTGGATTTCTAGCCTACTGGACTGTGAGAGAATAAACTTCTCTTTGTTAAAGCCAAAAAAAAAAAAAAAAAAAAATGGCTGAGCAAAGTGAAAGAAGGAGCCTGGGTTCCTAGTGAGCATGGAGCTACCACGCCGACCCTGGGCTTCCTACACTAGCCTTCTTTTACATGAAAGAATAAACTTATTTCTTGTTTAAGCTTTTGTGATTTGTATCTACATTACTATCATCTAAACCGTGGACTGCCAGAAGAACGAACAAAGCTGTCTTGTGAGAAGTACAGCCAGAATGCTCCATAGAAGCGAGGATGGTGAGACTTTGTCTCAAGTATTTCGGACATGTTATCAGGAGGGACCAGTTCCTGGAGAAGGACCTCATGCTTGGTAAAGCAGAGGGTCAGCAAAAAAGAGGAAGACCGTCAACAAGATGGAAAGACGTAGTGGCTGCAACGATAGGCTCAAACGTAGCAACAATTGTGAATATGGCATAGCACCAGGCAGTGTTTTGTTGTGCTGTGCATAGGATTGCTATGACTCAGAACCAGCTCGACAACACCTAAAAACGAACACAATTCTTATACACCAGGTAATGAAACTGACTACAATGCTTTTATAATAAAACCATATGTATAACAAGAGAATAAATAATACAAGTAGAATCAGATAAAGAGTTAAGAAACAAATTCAAATGGAGATTTAACTTAAATAAGGGTGACATTTTATTTAGAGGGGGAAAGATGGTTTACTTAATAAATGGTGCTGGCAGAACTGAGTATCCATCTGGAAGAAAACACAGTTACACTTCTATTATACATCACACACGAAAATAAATTCCAGATGGATTAAGTCTAAATGTGAAAAATAAAAATATTAGAAACAAATGGAAGAGATTATTTATAAAATCTTAAGGGAAGAAAGACCTTCTGAAACAAAAGAGAAATCCAGAAGCTCTAAGGGTCATCACCTAAAAACGACAGTCATACATCACCTCTTGAAAATTAACACTTTGTGGGGGGGGGGTGGTATGGTGAAAGATCCCAAAAACAAAATCAAAGGACAAAAGACAGACTAAAGTAGATACATAAAATAGATATGACAAAGGGGGAATGTTGCTCATGTACATTAGATCCTTCAAACCAATAATACTACCGATAAAAAGACAATCAATGCAATTGAAAGTTGGCAAAGCATTATTAACAGGCACTTCCAGAAAAAAAAAAAAAACCCTGCAAATCATCAGTGATATAAAAAGATGCTTAACCTTACAGATATTCATGGAAATACAAATGAACACAATAAGGAGTATAGCATTTTTGATCCATCAGATTGGCAAAAATTAAAAAAAAATCATTAATGTGACTATTGATATTGATGGGGGATGTGAAATTTTACACCCTCTCTGGAAAATATTATGACAATGTCTATTTAAAAATGCACACATCCTTTGATCCAGCAATGTTATATTTTGTAACCGATCTTACAAAAAGAATAACATCGGTACATAAAAAAATATGTTCAAGGAAATTTATTGTAGCATGGGTTTGTAGTGGCAAAAAATACACTTAATCTGAAGAACCCCCAAGTGTCTGTCAGTTTGTTGTACTGTGAGGGCTTGCATGTTGCTGTGATGCTGGAAGCTATGCAACCGGTATTCAAATACCAGCAGGGTCACCCATGATGGACAGGTTTCAGCTGAGCTTTCAGGCTAAGACAGACTAAGAAAAAGGACCCGATAATCTACTTCTGAAAAGATTTAGCCAGTGAAAACCTTATGAATAGCAGCGGAACATTGTTTGATATAGTGCCAAAAGATGAGCCTCTCAGGTTGGAAGGTACTCAAAATGCAAATGAGGAAGAACTGCCTCTTCAAAGTAGAGTCGACCTGAACGATTTGGAAGAAGTCAAACTTTCAGGACCTTCATTTGCTGACGTGGCATGACTCAAAATGAGAAGAAACAGCTGCAAATATCCATTAATAATTGGAACGTAGAATGTACAAAGTACGAATCTAGGAAAATTAGAAGTCAACAAAAATGAAATGGAACATATAAACATTGGTATCTTAGGCATTAGTGAGCTGAAATGGACTGGAATTGGCCATTTTGAATCTGACAATCAGTCTACTAGGCCAGGAATGACAACTTGAAGAGCTATAGTGTTGCATTCAACATCAAAAAGAACATTTCAAGATCTATCCTGCAGTACATTCCTGTCAGTGGTAGGATAATATCCACATGCCTACAAGGAAGACCAGTTAATACAACTATTATTCAAATTCATGCACCAACCACTAAGGCCAAAGATGAAATTGAAGATTTTTACGAACTTCTGTAGTCTGAAATTGATGGAACATGCAATCAGGATGCATTGATAATTACTGGAACTTAAAATGCAAAAGTTGGAAACAAAGAAGAAGGATTGGTAGTTGGAAAATGTGGCTTTGGTGGTAGAAATGATGCTGGAGATCCCATGATAGAATTTTGCAAGATCAATGACTTCTTCATTGCAAACACCTTTTTTAACCAACATAAATGATGACTGTACATGTGGACCTCACCAGATGGAATACATAAGAATCAAATTGACTGCATTTGTGGGAAGAGATGATGGAAAAGCTTAATATCATCAGTCAGAACAAGGCCAGGTTCTGACTGCAAAACAGACCATCAATTGCTCATATGCAAGTTCAAGTTGAAACTGAAGAACATTAGAACAAGTTGAGGAGAGCCAAAGTACACCTTGAGTATATCCCACCTGAATTTAGAGGCCATCTGAAGAATAGATTTGACGTGTTGAACACTAATGACCGAAGACCAGAGGAGGTGTGAGATGACATCAAGGACATCATACATGAAGAAAGCAAGAGGTCATTAAAAAGACAGGAAAGAAAGAAAAGTCCAAAATGGATGTCAGAAGAGATTCTGAAACTTGCTCTTCAACGTCAAGTAGCTAAAGCAAAAGGAAAAAATGATGACTTAAAACAGCTGAACAGAAGATTTCAAAGGGCAGCTGGAGAAGACAAAGACAAGTATTATAATGACATGTGCAAAGACCTGGAGATAGAAAACTAAAAGTGAAGAACGTGCTCTGCATTTCTCAAGCTCAAAGAACTGAAGAAAAAATTCAAGCCTCAAGTTTCAAATATTGAAGAATTCTATGGAGAAAATATTAAACAACTCACGAAGCATCAAAAGAAGATGAAAGGAATACACAGTCACTATACCAAAAAGAATTGGTCGATGTTCAGTCACTTCAGGAGGTACCATGTGAGCAGAAACCAAGGGTGCTGAAGGAAGAAGTCCAAGCTGCACTGAAGACATTGGTGAAAAATAAGGCTCCAGGAATTGACGGAATACCAATTGAGATGTTTCAACAAACAGATGCAGCACTGGAAGTGCTCACTTCTCTGTGCTAAGAGATTTAGAAGACAGCTACCTGGCCAACCAAGTGGAAGAGACACATATTTATGCCTGTTCCAAAGAAGCTGATACAGCTCAATGCAGAAATTATCAAACAGTATCATTAATACCACATGAAAGTAAAATTTTGCTGAAGATCATTCAAAGGCAGCTGCAGCAGTACATCGACAGGGAACTGACAGAAATTCAAGCTGAATTCTTGGAATAAGGGATATCATTGCTGATGTCAGATGGATCCTGGCTGAAAGCAGAGAACACCAGAAAGATGTTTACTTGTGTTTTATTGACTATGAAAAGGCATTCGACTGTGTGGATCATAACAGATTATGGATAACATTGCAAAGAATGGGAATTCCAGAACGCTTAATTGTGCTCATGAGGAACCTGTACATAGATCAAGAGGCAGTCGTTCAAAAAGAACGAGGGGATACTGCATGGTTTAAAGTCAGGAAAGGTGTGTGTCAGGGTTGTATCCTTTCACAGTAACTATTCACTCTATGTGTTGAGCAAATAACCTGAGAAGCTGGACTAGATGAAGAAGAATGGAGCATCAGGATTGGAGGAAGACTCATTAACAACCTGCATTACGCAGATGACACAACCTTGTTTGCTGAAAGTGAAGATGACTTGAAGCACCTACTGATGAAGATCAAAGACCACAGCCTTCAGTCTGGGTTATACCTCCACATAACAAAAACAAAAATCTTCACAACTGGACCAATAAGCAACATCATGATAAACAGAGAAAAGATTGAAGTTGTCAAGGATTTCATTTTACTTGGATGCACAATCAACACCCATGGAAGTAGCAGTCAAAGAATCAAAAGACGCATTGCATTGTGCAAATCTGCTGCAAAAGGCCTCTTTAAAGTCTTGAAGCAAAGATGTCACCTTGAAGATTAAGGTGCGCCTGATCCAAGCCATGGTGTTTTCAGTTGCCTCATATGCATGTGAAAGCTGGACATTGAATAAGGAAGACCAAAGAAAAATTGATGCCTTTGAATTGTGGTGTTGGCGAAGGATATTGAATATACCACGGACTGCCAAAAGAATGAACAGACCTGTCTTGGAAGAAGTACAGCCAGAATGCTTCTTAGAAGCAAGGATGATGAGACTGTGTCTTGTATACTTTGGACATTTTGTCAGGAGGGATTAGTCCCTGGAGAAGGACATCATGCTTGATAAAGTAGAGTGTCAGTGAAAAAGAGGAAGACCCTCGATGAGATGGATTGACACAGTGACTGCAACAGTGGGCTTAAGCATAACGATGATTGTGAGGAGGGCACAGGACCGGGCAGTGTATCCCTCTGTTGTACCTAGGGTCGCTATGACTTGGAACCAACTCGATGGCACCTAACAACAATCTTAAGAAAATGAAGAATTTAGCATGAATTGCATCAATGGAAAAGAGTTGATAAATTACGGTACAGTTACACTGTGAAGGGTTATGCAGCTCTTTAAAAGAATGGGAATATATGTATTGACCTAGAGACATGTCTGGATCAATGGACTTTTTTGTTTTTAAATGTCCACTTGAGGACTGTGATAATGCAGCACAGCAAACAATTTGTATCTCATCTCTTGTATAAGGAGTCACACATGGAAACGAGTTAATTGGCACCATATATCTGATTTATTCCTCTGATGTTTTAGCACTTCTTATGGAATGGCACCTCAGGTAGCTGTTTAGCTGGTCTCTCTTTATTTGCCTCGAGATGCTATTGATTCTAGCTTCTAACAATGGAAGAGTTGCTCCTATTGGACCAACCCTCCCCTAGATAGCACTATAAACTCTGGACAAAACAAGCAAAAACAACATGTACCTAAAAGCACTGGAGAGCAACAAAAAGCAGGCAGACACCGGAAGGGAGTCAACACTTAGAAAAGAGGAACAGCACTGAGTTTCCCAGTTTTACAGCATTTTGCCAGAGCGCAGACCCCAGTCCATGCCTTGTGGGCAGCTAAGAATCAGGTAGATGATACACAGACTAACTGTTTTAAAGAACCAAAGGATACAGTAGCTAGGAAGCAAGAAGGGCTATCTCAGAAAGCAGAGAGCCAGTGAAGGGAGCTCCAAAGTCGCTGTGCATAAGCTTTCCCAAACATCTGACTGACTTCTAACCTATACCTGTGCAGGGCAGACTCTAACCACTGCAACTAAGGCTAAAAGAGCTAGACAGAGATTTCTGTTGCTGCCTCCCACAGAGAAGAAGACAGAGTTTGCAGTTTGAGTCCGGTCAAAGTAACTTCCTAAAAACAATAACAACAAACAACAACAAGAACAGGAATAGCCTCTTTAGAAGAACGTAACAGAATCCCGAGTCTCTGCAAGTATTGTTTACAATGTCTAGGGTACAATCTAATATTACTAGGCATATGAAGACATAAGAAAATGGGACGAACATCAAGAGAAAAGGCAATTATGAAGGCTGACCCAAAGATGAGCTTCGTGTTGTAACTAGCAGATTAGAGTTTTAAAATAGCTATTATAACTATACTCAAGGATGTAAAGGAAAATACAGTCAAAGTGGATATATCAGCAGAGAAACAGGAACATTAATAAAGAACCAAATAGAAACTCTAAAACTGAAATATACAATTCTGTAACTGAAAGTTTACTGCTTGGGTTTACCAGCATTTTGGAGATGACAGCAGAAAGAGTTATTGAACTTAATAGATAAATAAAAATGAAGAATGGAAAAAATACTAAGAGGAGAAAAAAAAAAAGAACAGAGATTCAAGGATCTGCAGGACAACATCAGAAGGTTTAGCATATGTATTAATGGAATTCCAGAAGAGGGGAGAGAGGAAAGGGTTAAAAAAAATGTTTAAAGAAATAATGAATGAAATTTCCCCAAATTTGGTGAAAGACATTAAATTATAGATTCAAGAAGATCAAATAATCTCAAGCCAGATAAATATAAAGAAAATCACATCTGGCCTCGTTATAGTCAAACTGCTGAAACTCAAAGACAGAGAGAAAATATCACAAGCAGTCACAGAAAAATGGCACAATACGTATAGCAGAGCAGTGATTCGAATGCCCACTGACCATCAAAGGCAATGAAGGCTTGAAATCAGTGAAATGATATCTTTAAAGTTCTGAAAGAAAGAAAAAAACTGTCAATCTAGATTTCTATACCCAGTAAAAACATTCTTCAAAAATGAAGAAGAAATAAAGATATTTTCAGTTAAACAAAAACTGAAGAGAATCATTGCCAGCTGGCATGCACTACAAAAAAATGTTGAAGGAAGTTCATCAAGCGCGAGGGAAATGATACCATATGTGAACTCCGTTCTTCAGGAAGGAAAAAAAAGCACCAGAATTTTTTTTTTTTATAAAAGACTGTTTTTTTTTCTTTTAATTTCTTTTAAATAATATGCATTAAGGTAATGTTTGCTGCAAAAATTATAACATTGTCTTTTGGATGCTCATATCTTTTGTAGATATTATATATATGACTACTACAGAAGAAAGCAAGAGGTTGGGAGAGAGTTGTTAGGTGCTTGCCTTCGAGTTGGTGATGACTCATAGGGACCTTAAGTACAACAGAAAGAAACCCTGTAGGTCCTGCTTCATCCTCATGATCATTGTTATGCTTGAGCCCGTTGTTGCAGCCACTGTGTCAATCCACCTCATTGAGGGTCTTCCTCTTTTTCACTGACACTCTACTTTATCAAGCATGATGTCCTTCTCCCTCCTGACAAAATGTCCAAAGTATACGAGACACAGTCTCATCATCCTTGCTTCTAAGAAGCATTCTGGCTGTACTTCTTCCAAGACAGGTCTGTTCATTCTTTTGGCAGTCCGTGGTATATTCAATATCCTTCGCCAACACCACAATTCAAAGGCATCAATTTTTCTTCGGTCTTCCTTATTCAATGTCCAGCTTTCACATGCATATGAGGCAACTGAAAACACCATGGCTTGGATCAGGCGCACCTTAATCTTCAAGGTGACATCTTTGCTTCAAGACTTTAAAGAGGCCTTTTGCAGCAGATTTGCACAATGCAATGCGTCTTTTGATTCTTTGACTGCTACTTCCATGGGTGTTGATTGTGCATCCAAGTAAAATGAAATCCTTGACAACTTCAATCTTTTCTCTGTTTATCATGATGTTGCTTATTGGTCCAGCTGTGAAGATTTTTGTTTTTGTCATGTTGAGGTATAACCCATACTGAAGGCTGTGGTCTTTGATCTTCATCAGTAGGTACTTCAAGTCCTCTTCACTTTCAGCAAACAAGGTTGTATTTCTCTGTATTCCATCAGGTGAAGTCCACATGTATAGTCGCCATGTATGTTGTTGAAAAAGGTATTTGCAATGAAGAAGTCATTGCTCTTATAAAATTCTATCAGACAAACTCTGGCATCATTTCTATCACCAAGGCCATATTTTCCAACTACCAATCCTTCTTCTTTGTTTCCAACTTTTGCATTCCAATCTCCAGTAATTATCAATGTATCCTGATTGCATGTTCCATCAGTTTCAGACTGCAGAAGTTGACAAAAATCTTCAACTTCTTCATCTTTGGCTTTAGTGGTTCGTGCATAAATTTGAATAATAGTCGTATTAACTGGTCTCCCTTGTCAGGGTATGGATATTAATCCTATCACTAACAGCATTGTACTTCAGGATATATCCTGAAATATTCTTTTTGACCATGAACACAATGCCATTCCTCTTCAATTTGTCCTTCCTGGTAGGGAAATCCTGGTGGCATAGTGGTTAAGTGCTACAGTTGCTAACCAAAAGGTTGGCAGTTCAAATCCACCAGGCGCTCCTTGGAAACTAACTCTATGGGGCAGTTCTACTCTGTCCTACAGGGTCACTATGAGTCAGAATTGACTCTACGGCAGTGGTGGTTTTTTGGTAGTAGACCGTGTGATTGTCCAATTCAAAATGGCCAATACCAGTCCATTTCACCTCGTTAATGCCTAGGATATTGATTTTTCAAGAGTTCCATTCCATTTTTGATGACTTCCGATTTTCCTAGATTCATGCTTCATGCATTCCATGTTCTGACTATTAATTAATGTTTGCAACTGTTTCTTCCCATTTTGAGTCATGCCACATCAGCAAATGAAGATCCTGAAAGCTTTACTGCATCCAGGTCATTAAGGTCAACTCTACTTTGAGGAGGCAGCTCTTCCCCAGAGGTGTTTTAAGTGCCTTTCAATCTGAGGGGCCCATCTCCTGGTACTGTATCAGACAATGCTCTGCTGTTATTCTTAAGATTTTCACTGGCCACTTTTTTCAGAAGTAGATCACCAGCTCTTTCTTCCTAGTCTGTCTTAGGGTGGCCCTGCTGATATTTGAAATACCAGTAGCATAGCTTCCAGCATCAAAGCAACACACAAGCCACCACAGTACAATAAACTGACAGATGAGTGCTGGAAAGTAAGTAGAAGGAAGGAAATAAAAAAAGCAGAAATCAAAAAAGTAGAAAACAGAGAACAGAAAAATAAACAAACCAAAAGCTGGTTCTTTGGGAAGATAAATAAAATAGATAAGTATCTTTCTAGACCTATAAAAAGAGAGAGAGAACACAAATTAGCATTATGAGAAATGAAATAGCAGCTATCCTTATAAATCCTAAAGGCATTGAAAGAGTAATAAGGAAATATTATTAATGACTTCTTGTCAACACATTTTACAAAATTAGATCAGATGGACACATTCCTTGAAAAATACAATTTACCCAAACTGGCACAAGGTGAAAAAATCTGAACAGCCTTATATGTATGGAGGAAATTGAAATCGCTAGCAAAATCTTCCCACAAAGAAAAATTTAAGCATGGATAGTTTTACTGGTTAATTCTATCAAATGTTTCAGAAAGAAATAACATCGCTATTTCTCTATCAGAAAATAGAAGAGAAGACTTCCAAATTCGTTTTTTTTTGAACCCTGATTAACCTTGATACCAAAAAGTCACAAAAAGACATTATAAAAAAGAAAATTATTGACCAGCATCTCTCATGAAAATGACACTATCAAAAAGTATGCAAAAATCCTTAACAGAATATTAGCAGATCAGCAACATGTAATAAGCATGATATGTCGACACAAAGTGAGTCAAGGTTAGCTTAACCCTCTAGGAGCCAGTGGTAGCCTAGTAGTAGAAAAGAAATACAAAGTTAAAGCATCAGGTCAAGAAAATAATTTCTACAGCTTCTTCCTGAATTTGTTATTAGGGAAAAAAACAGATTGTCAGATCTATCAAAAAGCACTGGATTAGGAATGAGGACCATGGTTCTAGTCCTGATTCTGCCTCCGACTTAATGACATTAGAAAATTCACTTTGCCTCTCTTGACCTTAGTTTCAGTTTCAAAAATGACCTCTTAGGGTCTTTTTCAAGGAACGCTGGTGGTACAATGGTTGGGATCTCTGTTGCCAACTGAAAGATTAGTGGTTCGAACCCACCCATTGGCTCCAAGGGAGAAAGACCTGGCAATCTGCTTCATAGAGATTACAGCCAAGAAAATCTTACAGGGGCAGTTCTACTCTATCTCAGGGAGTCGCCATGAGTCAAAATCAACTATACATCAATGTCTTTTCCAACGAATACTCTAAGAATCTAAAAGGCCAAGCCCTAATTTTTTTGTCACAGCTGCTTAGGCTTTTTGCCTCAGCACCTCAGAAGGCAGAAGTAGGAGAAAATGTTGAAGACATGCTTCATGCACGGATGAAGTCACCATCTGCATGTGACTTAAAGTGCTGAGGATTCAAGGGTGACCCCCACTTGAGAGCACCCATGTGTACTTTTAAATTAACTCTGGAAGGCATCCAACATGTCAGTGTGCTACAGAAAATCATAGACTTTGGGCTCAAACTGACCTGACTGTGAATCCGCGTTCTGCTGCCTACTGGAAAAATTATCTAACATCTCTGAATTTCACTTTCTTCATCTGTGAAGCAAAGGTAATACCTACGATGCAGAATTATTGCGAGAGTATCTAAGATAGCCTAAGAAAGTTCGTGCCTTATAGTTAAACCAAAATTAAACCTGTTGCTGCCGAGTTGATTCCGACTTATAGCGACCGTATAGGACAGAGTTGAACTGCCCCATGGGGTTTCCAATGCTGTAATCTTTACAGAGGCACACTGCCAGATCTTTGCCCACAGAGCAGCTGGTGGGTTATAGTTAGTGCTCCATAAATGTCCTTCCTTACCCATATCAGTAAAGAATTAGGTTTGGTTACATATACCAGAATACCCAAATAATAGTGGCTTAAACAAGGTAAAGACGTATTTATTTTTCCCTCATGTAAAAGAAGTCAGAGGTGGGAAACATGGAGGTTACTTGGAAGTGCCATGGTCAGTAGGGAACCAGGCTGTGTTCATCTTTCTGCTCTATCATCTTTGGTATGTGGCTTTTATCTACAAAGTCATCTCATTGTCTAAGAGGGCTGTTGGATCTCCAGTCATCTATTTACACTCTAGGCAAGAACTAAAAGAAAAGGAGAAAGGCAAAAAGGGATTGCCAACAGAATTAAGCCTCCTATAAAGAACTTTCCTTGATGGCCCATCTAATGACTTCTATTTACATCTTATTGTCCTTGTCTAAGTTGCAAGAGAGGCACATTGCTGCCTCCAAATAAAATTGAGATTCTGTTACTAAGAAACAAGGAAGAACGGATATTGGCTGTCTCTGCAGCACTCCTTTTTCTTCTTAATAAGGTTACCTTTGGGTTGGGAACAATGGCACTAACATGGAACAATGGCACTAACACGGAACAATTGACAAGACTTCTGAGTCATAATACATGACAAGGGAGGCAGCTCTTGAGTAATAAATGGATTTGGGGTCAGGAGATTTGGATTCAAAATCCAACTTTGACACTTACTAACCATGTGACTATCAGTCAGGAGAATTACCTTATTGGAGTCTCAGTTTCCTCACCTATAAAATGGGGTGATAATAACATGACTACGTTACAGATTTGAGGTAATGATTCACGAAAGCTGAGTAAGTTACGGCATTCTGAGCAGAGTTGGGTGCATGGTAAGTACCCAAAAACATTTTGTTTCTTTGAACTTGGATCCAGAGCCTGGAAATGGGCACTGCCATTGCTCAAATGCCTCAAGGAAGGACCTTTGGGATGTGGCAGAGCGTTCATGGGGAATGGCATTTTGGTGAGTAGGGAAGGAGGTCTTATTCTTGTAGGAGAGCTAGGCTTCTAGTCTTCATCTGCAGAGCTACTTGTTTCTGAAAAGCTACAAATGTCCCCAAATTGCCTGCATTGAGTTTTAATATGGTGCCACACTGGATTGGACTGAAGCGGTCTTAAGCAGGGAGAAAGGGCAACAGCAGTCATAAATTCAGGGTATTTCCAAGGCGAAACCAAGCACCTGGTGCCCTGAAACTATTTTTCCCCTGGCCCAATCTGTGATGCCCCACCCTGCCTGTGCTTCTGGGGATGCCCCTTATAGTCTAGTCTTAACACACTCCACCCTGTCCACATGAATGTGCCAGAGTTTCCTTGATTTTCTGATCAAAGCCAAGAGCAAGCTTCTCAAATTAAGGAAGGTTTCGGGACCTTCGGCAGGTCACTTGAACTCCATGTTAGTATCCTAATCTGTAAAATGAATAGGCTGGACTTGATTTACGAAAAAACAAAAACTCATGCTTGCTGAAGAAGCCCTGGTAGTACAACGCTTAAATGCTCGATTGGAACCAAAAGGTTGGCAGTTCAAATCCACTCAGTGGCTCAGTGGGAGAAAGACCTGATAATCTATTTCCATAAAGATCACAGCCAAGAAGACCCAATGGGATAATTCCACTCTGTCACATGGGGTTGCTGTGAGTCGAAAATCGATGCAATGGCACTTAACAAAAATGATGCTTGTTGAACACCTACTGTGTGCTAGGCACTGCAGATGCTGTGCTGAATGAGACCCAGCTCTGCCCTCAAGGGGCTGATGGTCTTATGGGACACAGACCGGGAGGTGGGTAGGGAAGTAGGTGATGCTGGGGGAGCCCCAGGGGGTGACCCTTTCCTGATGTTCATGTTTTTTGAGAGAAAGGTACTCCTAGCAGAGCAGGGGGAGCTCGCAGTTGACATTGCACTATTGCCACGCACACCTGAAGTGGGAGGTGATGCCCACGTAGGCCAGCAGTGACTCGTGGGGCCCTTCAGATCACGGCAGGGCCTGCTTCAAGCATTTACCAGTTAATGCAGTGGGAAAAAGCATAGGCCCTTAAGCCAGGCTGCCTTAGTTCAAAACTCAGCTCTGCCATTTACTAGTTGTGTGTCCTTAGGCAAAAACCGTATAACGTCCTTATCTGTAAAATGGAGCCCTGGTGGCACAGTGGTTAAGAGCTAGGCTACTAACCAAAAGGTTGGCAGTTCAAATCCAACGGCTGCTCCTTGGAAACCCTATGGGGCAGTTCTGCTCTGTCCTATAGGGTAATGAGTTGGAATCAACTTGTTGGCAATGGGTTTGGTTTTTTGTTATCTGTACAATGGATATCCTACTAGTACCTTCCTCGTAGTGTAGTTAAAGGAATTAAGATAAATTAATATTTGTAAAACACATAGAAGAGTACCTTAAATATAAACGTTTGCCATTATTTTTATTTTTATTTTTTATGTATTTACGTGTTGTGTGTATGTATGTATAAAATGTTCACGTACACACAGAGGCTGGCATTTACCTTCTAAGCATTCAGTGTGGTATGCTCCTTCACCTCCACCTTTTGTCCTAGCAAGTGAGGCCTTGATAACCAGGGACAAGGCCCTGGTCCCCAAGCCTGAGAAATTATGGAAGAATTTCTTGAAGATGCAAGAAACCCATTCCTTGGGTGATATGTGTTCATCTCTCTTACAATCCCTGTTTGCCACGGCAAACCAGACTGTAGGGCAGCAGCCAAGTCCAGGTTCTCCATACCGCCTAGAGTCCATTGCGAGCCAACAAATGCTGGAGGGGTTGACTGCAGAACCCACCCTAAAGAGCCAATGCACAGGGGCAGAGCAGAGGCCCTTCTGAGGGGCAGCTTTCTTTCTGCAAAAAAACATAAACAGAGGTGCAAAAACCAGCAACAGAAGGAAGCAGGGTTGGGAGATTTTATGTTGTTGGCTTTGAAGATGGAGGAAGAGGGCCACATTCCAAGGGACGTGAGTGGCTTCTAAAAGCTGAAAAAGGCAATGAAACAAATTCTCTCCTAGAGTCTCCAGTAAGGAACACAGCCCTGCTGACACCTGAATTTTATTTAGTCTTGTGAGAACCATGTCGGTCTCCTGAACTATAGAACTGTCCAGTAAATATGTGTTGTCTGAAGTCACAGAGTTTGCGGTAATTGCTATGGCTGCAACAGGAAACGAACGCTCAGCCTCATCCCTGATATTTCCATTCTTACTTAGGTCATTGGTTGCCACTAGGCTTAAACCCAAGTCTTTCCCTCATCTCTGCCCTCTGGGTCCATTTTTGGACTCAGGGTTGTTGAGGACTCCAAGGGCTCCCATTTATTCAGATCAATTACAGGAGCAGGCAGAGGCAGGAGGACAAGAAGGGGGCAGGCGATTGCAAGGGTTCAACAAAGTTTGAGCTCTGAATCAGAAAGGCATAGTGTCGAATCCAGGCCTGGTATTGAGACTTGCTGGAAGATGTATTTTGTGGAAGCCTGAGCAAGATATTTGTCTTGTTTCTTCAGCTATAACAAGAAGACAGAGATAGATGGCACTTCAAAGGATTATTGTGAGGTGCGGTACAATAATGTGAATAAGGCATTTAACACCGGGCCCAGCAAAGAGCGACACAATAAACGGCAATGAGAATTATCTACTAATCTTATTAAATTATAATTAATGTTCATGTGCACTCAAGAGACTAAGTTCAAGGAACTGCAGAGAGGTCACTGGAAGGTACTCAACGGTAGCGTCGAGCAGCCAGTGCCGAACGCATCTGAGCACCAGCTGGCCAACCATCCACCTCTTCCCCTTCCTGCCCCCTCCCCTTTCCTGCCGAGGCAGCAGCGCAGGGACAAAGCCCCAGGGGATGAGGAGGTGGCACAGCCAGCTGGCACTCATATCCACCTCCCACCCCAGGTCACAGATGCTGAGCAGCTCAACCCTCTGTCTGCCTCCTCTCCCAACGGCCCCTCCACCTCGGGCTGCCCTTTGGTAACTGATCAGCGTCACCTGGTTTCCCAAGGAGTGGGGCACACGTGGCGCTAAGGCGCTGTGGTCGGCCCGCGAGTGATGGCTGGGACCAAGGGGCGTGCGTGGAGTGGGGCCAGCGGCTCCGGCCCGCGCCGGGCTCTCACTTCCCCTCCCCAACGGCTGCGGGTGCAGGTGCCGCGGGCCGAGCCCCGCAGGCGGGGCGGGCCCTGTGGACACGCCCTCGCGGCTAGTCCTCGCTGCCCGGCGGGAGGAAGCGCCAGAGCAGCGGCTGACCCTGCGCGGAGCCCGGCGCTCACTCCTGCCTCACGCGCAGGGACGCCGCCGGGCCCCCGCACCGCGCACGCCGCGAGCCGGGGATGTGAGCTGCGCCCCCGCGGCATGGCAGCCTCAGGTGGGTCGGCAGGGGCCCGGGGCTCTCTGGATCTTTCCTGCCAGCTCGCTCCGTCCTCCTGTCTCCCTCTCCTTCGCCCACCCGCTCTCCTTAGAGCGTGTCCCCTCTCTCAACTCCCTTTGCTTCTCCTGTGCGGGGATGTTGCCTTCTTTTTGTTTCCTGTTCCAAACTTCCCACCTCAACTTTCCCACGTTCCCACTCCAGATTGTCGCGCGATTCTCTTCAGGGCCCCGCCCTTCCTCACCCCACGCCTGCTCAGTCTCCTTTCCTCCCCCTTCACTGGCCCTCAGAGCTTCTGTTCGTCGTTCTCCGTGTTCCTCCAACTCTGTGAACTAAGACATATCCAAAGGCGGCGGAGGGGCTGACTTGTCAACGCTGGCGAAAGGCTTCGCGTAGGGCCTCGTGTGACCAGTAGGGGGCGCTCAGACAGTCCTAGGTTGGTACTTAGGCTATCTTCCCAAGCCCCTCTTCCTCTACCCCATACCAGGCTTTGTGTTTTTTGCCTAGCATTTTGCAAGGAACCTAGGAACACTATTCCCAGTCTTTAGCTTTGCCTTTTCTGTGTCCTTTGCATAACTTTGGGAGGATGGGGAGAGTTGGAAGCCACTGGGGAATCTACCTGCTAAAAGGTGTCAGGAGACTTTTCTGGTTAGTCTTGGGTTGCCTTCTGGCCCATGGGGGCGTACAGTTGATAAGTCACATACTCACTGAGGCCCAGGACAAACTACATAATGATAATAATTGCAGGTACTTAATGAGTACTTAAGGAGCCCTGGTGGTGCAGTGGTTAAAGCACTCAGCTGCTAACCGAGAGGTCGATGGTGTTCGAACCAGATGTGGTAGTCTGTTTCTGTAAAGATTACAGCCTTGGGAACCCTATGGGGCAGTTCTACTCTGTCCAAAGGGTTGCTTTGAATCAGAATGGACTGGGTTTTACTGTGCATTTCGATGAATGTTATGCACCTAATAATGTTCTCAGTGGTGAGCAGGACACACCTAGTCCCTGCTCCCAAAGAGTTATTGTCTTGTGAAGGAAAGCGATAAGAAAAGGAGGAGTTACTAGATAGCAAAATGGGCTTGCTTACTTGTATTTACCCAGCCCATCTTATGATGTTTTAGTAGAGATAACATGTGAAAAACAGGCTACAAAACCTCTTGAAAAATGAAATCTTGTCTTCCAGGAGAATATACAGTTCTCAGAGATATGGGCAGATGCTAGAATGAAGACTGGGCTCTTTGCAGATCGCCTGAGGTCTAGCCTGGTAATGGTGCTTCCGAAGCAGGGATAGAAAAAGGGTATGGTGACAGTTCTATTAGATTTGGTAATCAAGCTCATTATTTAAGGGGCTTGGGAAGGTAGCTAATCTCTGGCTCTTGGCTCTCTAGCTGTATTGTGAGTAAGGAGTCCCTGGGTTGTCATGAGTCAGAATTAACTCAATGGCAACTGGTTTGGCCTTTGATAATAGTAGAGAGTCCCTGGGTGGTTCAAAAAAGTGCTAACCGAAAGGTTGGAGGTTCAAGTCCACCCAGACTTGGAAGAAAGGCCTGGTGCTCTGCTTCCAAAAAATCATCCATTGAAAACCCTGAGGAGCACAGTTCTATTCTGACACACATGGGGTAGCCTTGAGTTGGAATTGACTTGACAGCAACTGTTTTTTTTTTTGGTTAGTAGTAGGCTCATGGTCCGCACATTCCATTTGAAAGCCAAAGCAGTTCTCTAGAGTAAATTCATTTATTCAACAAATATTTATTGCATGCCTACTGTTGCCAGACACTGTTCTAGGTGCTGGGTAAACAAAACAGACAAAAAAAAAAAGCCATGCTTCCATGGAGCGTACACTGTAGTGGGGGCAAGGCAGGCAATACACTTAATAACGTAAGTATATGGTCTGATACTAAACCAAAACCCATTGCCATCTAGTCGATTCTACAGGACAGAGTAGAATTGCCGTATGGGGTTTCCAAGGAGCAGCTGGTGGATTCGAACTGCTGACCTTTTGATTAGCAGCCAAGCTCTTAACCACTGTGTTACCACGGCTCTGTGGTCTGATAAGTGCTATGGAAAAACAGTAGAGAGGGGTAAGGGAGATTGGGGTTATAGTTTTAAATCAGGTGGCCAGGTGAGGCCTCATGGAGAAGGCAACATTTGAGGAAAGATGTGGAAGAGAGGGAGGGAGATGTGAGGGGAGAGTGTTCCAGGTAGAAGAACAGTTAGGTGTTTGTGGTGTGTTTAAGGAAGAGCGAGCAGGCCAGAGTGTCTGCGGTAGATGAATGAGGGGAAGAAGTACGAGATGAGGTCAGAGAATGAAGCAGTGAGGCTCCCACCTCCTTCCATGGCTGGCAACAGGGCCTGGGCTACTGAGGCCAGGGAATAGCAAACCAGGAGGGCGTTTGGGCAGAGGAAGCAGAGACAACCACCTTTGTCCAGGGTCCCCTGCGTATCAATCCAGTGGACATGACCGAAGGGGCTAAGAAGTGTGCTCCTCTTCAGATGAGGCCCCTAGTTCAGTGGCCAATCCTGGGGCTATTTATGGGCTCTGTAGTGGCTTCTGCATACATCCGTAATGGTTAGAACATCAGACCCTCTCATTGTCTGTATCTTCTGCGGTGAGACACCACTCCAGGTGCTGCATGTGGGAGTTGGGCCTCTGGGGTCCCTGGGGCTCTCTGAGGCCTGGAGGTAAAAGGACCCATGGGAGCATGTCACAGTGGTGACGGTAATGCTTCTCACCAAGATTCTACAGGCTCAGGAGTCATCTGGGCCACACTTCTTCTGTATGGTAGTCTTCTTCTTCAAAACTGCTCTATTGAGATATAACTCACATACTGTACAATTCGCCTGCTTAAAGTGTATAATTCAGTAGTTTTTAGTCTTTTCACAGGTATGTGCAACCATCATCACAGTCAATTTTCTACCATTTTTATCACCTCAAAAAGAAACTCCGTACCCTTTAGCTGTCACTCCTTTATTTCTCCCTTGCCCACCAGTCCTAAGCAATCACTAATCTTCCTTTTGTCTCTATGTATTTCCGTATCATAGACTTTCAAATTAATGGAATCATATAGTATATGGTCTTTTGTGATTGGCTTTTTCACTTAGCATAATGTTTTAAAGGCTCATCCAAGCTGTAGCAATTGTGCGAACTTCATTCCTTTTTATTGCTGAATCGCGTAGTCTTCTTAAATTCCCTTCCACTGAAGGGTAAACAGCAGTCTTCTATTTTCTAAAAAATATGTTTGCTTATTGAAACAAAGGAGAATCTTGGCTCTCTGCCCTTGAAAGAGCCCTGGATGGCAAGATAAAATGAAATGGAATCAGCCTATCCTGGAATATTCTCTGTACCCCTGATGCAGTCTTGTATTTACACTGGAGAGAGACAGGGGAGAGAGAGAGACTATAAGCGACTTCCCCAAGTGACCAAGTCTGTGACGGGCAAACATTAGAACCCAGGTCTCCCTTCTTTTTCCATGTGTCATCCTCCAAGTATTTAAGGAAAGCTCTCATACCTTGTCCTGCCCCCTCTCTCCAAGGTTCTCCTGTCTCCAGGTTCTTCTACCATCCCTGGACTTACAGAACAATAGTGCTTGAAGCAGTTTTTAATTTTTTCTGATATTAACTTCCATCTGATCCTTGAGGTCCCTCAATACTTCTGCTAAGTCCCTAAACATGAGCCCCTTCAGGGACAGGAGGCTCCTCACATAAATCATTACCAAATCTCTCCGTATCCCGGTCACCTTCCTTATCTCACATCCCTCTTCAAATATGTGACCAGACTCAATCACAGTGCTCCAGAGCAGATCAGCAGGGTGTCAGAGTCACTGCAGACCAAAGAAATGGTCTGAGCTGGGTGGTTGTAGAAGCCTCTTGGGATTTTTTCTTTATTCTTTTCCTAGATGGATTCTGAGTTTTTCAAAAGAACCTTTCTTTCAACTCCTGGGTTTCTTACCTCCACCTTCACTCCCTGATGCCACCAGTCAGCTCCTTCCTCTGCTGTTACCTGCTCCTTTGTTCTGGCTTCTAAAGCTGAACTTCCTGTTCTTTAAGCCCTAAAAGGACAAAGCCCCTTCGTTTGGTTCATGTATTTAGTTTCTCTTCATAAACAAACTCCCCCCCACAAAAAAAAAAAAAAAATGAGAGAAGTGATTTGGCATATGTGGAAAAATGGCTTATGGCTAGAGAAGGCACTTGTCAATGAAGAAAGCATCCCCCATACCAGGAGAGCTGCTGACAATGCATTTAACCCTATGCTGCTACCGAGCACGCAATGGAAGGGTTTTAACTTTGGAATTTTTTTTTTTTTTTTTTTTACAAATTCCTCAGCTTTCAGTTTCAGCAGTACAGCAAAATTCAGGAAGATGATGCATTTCATTGTTCACATTGAATTGAGGCAAAATTTCTATATGGTTCACCGAAAGTTGGTAACCAAATAGGTTGTGATATTAACTACCCCGAAATAATAACCACTTCCTTCTCAAGTACTTTTGCTCCAAGGAGGTTGAATTTAACACCAGTACCCAAGGAATGGGGCATTTAAATAGCAGTTTTTTCCATGTAGAAGAGCCTAATCCCTGAAGTGATTTTTATTTTCATTGTATTTTTCATAAACTTTTAATTTTACAACAGATTTAAACTTATAGAAAACTGCAGAGATAGTGCAGAGAGTTTCCCATATACGCACACCCAGTTTCCCCTATAATTAACATCTTGCATTAGTGTGGTACATTTCTTACAATTAATGAACCAATATTGATACATTATTATTAACTAAAGTCTAAAATTTATTCAGATTTCCTTAGTTTTCACACAATGTCCATTTTCTATTTCTGGATGCCATCCAGGATACTAGGCTACACTTCAACAGCACACAGTTAGTAGTCATGTTTTCTTAGGGTCTACTTGGCTGTGACTTTCTCAGGCTTTCCTGGTTTTTGGATGACCTTGACAGTTTTGAGTACTGGTCGGGGGTTTTATAGAACGTCCCTCAACTGGGGCTTGTCTGCCGCGTTACTTATCACTAGGCTGAGGTTATATCTTGGGAGGAAAACCACAGAGGTAGAGTGTTATTTTCATCATATCAAGGGTACATGCTGCCAGCATGACTTATTCACTGTAGATGATGACCTTGATCGCCTGGCTGAGGTATTAGTTACCAGGTTTCTCACTGTAAAGTTATTCTTTCTTTCCCTTCTTTCCCTACTGAACTCTTTGGAAGGAACTTACTATGCACAGCCCACACATAAGGAGTGGGGAGTAGCTATGTAAATGATTTGGAATTCTTCTGCGTGAGAGATTTGTCTTTGTTTTTCCATTTATTTATTCAATCATTTATATCAGTATTAACTCATAGATATTTATTTTATACTTTGAGTTATAATTCAATATTGTATTTATTTTGCTGCTCAAATTGTCTCAACTTTGGCTGTTGGGAGCTATCCGTTGGCTCCTGTGTCCATTTGGCATACCCCTACCATTGGGGTTTTGTTTGATATTTCCTTACTTTTTGGCACCACAAGATGCTCCAGGCTCACCATGTATATCTTCTGCCCTGCTGCTGCAATTAAGTCCTTGTATGATGAAAACAGTTTGCGTTCAACTACTAAGCTAAAGGTTGGTAGTTCAAAGCCACTCAACTGCACCACGGAAGAAAGACCTGGAGATTTGTTTCCTATGGAGCAGTTCTACTCTGTAACACCTGGGGTCACCCTGAGGTGGAATTGACTTGATGGCAACATTTTTTTTTTTTTTTTTTAGTTCTAGAATCAGCCTTTTCCCCAATGAACACTGCTTCCGTTTATAGAAGGAGAATGCTTTTAAAAACCAAGGGCACTAGATATTTTTTCATTGTATTTTCTAAACTATATTCTACATTTCCTTGACTTTTAAAATAGAGTTTAGTTTAAAAATAAGAGTATGGGCTTTGGAGTCAGGTGTGATATTGGGCAGCAGCTAGTCTTCACAAAGTTTGAGTGTCCCTGTCTATAAAATAGCGTATGTTTTAAAGGGTTGTTCTAAGGATTAAATGAGAGAATGCGCACGAGACACTCAGCAGAGTGACTGGCATGGGGTCGGTGCTTAGGTTGCATAGCTGATTTCAGTTTACACTTTCCTTGGTGATTCAGGGTCCTTAATAAACAGCTGATATTGTGATGTGCTTGGAACAGAGGAACAGGAAGTGGTGAGGTAGTATCCAGGGTGACACCAATGTTCAGTCCCCCAGTGGCCATAGAAGTGGTCATCTTGTTTTGGGGCCACTGCCTCCTCTTCGTCATTCATTCTCGCTATGAGTCGGAATCGACCCGATGGCACTGGGTTTTGGTTTTTTTGGCCTCCTTTTCATAAAGGTGGACTCAGTTGCTCATGGCCATGTGGTCTTCAGGGTAGTGTGATGTCACTGTTTTTTTGGTGACTCAATCAGTACTCCAAGACCCTTCTTAAGTGTACTTCTTAGGCTCCAGGAAATCATCTTCTTTCCTCTTCGCCATCACTTGTCAACCCTATTGAAAAACATTATCTGTAGTTTCTTCATTACTAACGTATCGGACCACAGCTAGCCCTTTCTGAGATCTTATTATCCTTCTAGCCCATGTGTCCAGATTGTTGGTACAATATTTGCTCGTATATTTGGGGTATGTATTTGTGGCGGCTGTTCCTTACGTTTGTACTTTTAACTGAGTTCTGAGCACATATCACTAACATTAAAAGAACATCCTTAACATTATGATGCAGTTTAAACTCTTGTACATTTCCTACCTGATGAATCATGTTCATGAACCGTCTTCTGCAGTAACACCTCACATTAAAATATTTGCCTCTTGGGATAAACCAGCCATGTCAGAAGGAGAGACAGAAAGAAGGAAACTAGTTCTGCTTTTCTCAGAGTGAGCTTCATGTTATGTAGGTTTGGCAATTTTACCTCCTATTTATCCTGAAATTATTTTTCCATTGAAGTACAAAAAATAATGTTCCAAGCAGAAAAAAAAAAAAAGACCAATCAGCAAATATGTTATTTTAAGGAAGGCTGCAGCATAGGTACATGAAAATTTTGCTCTTAATCTGCTTCAACTTTGGGATCAAGATAAGCATGAATAAAACAGGACTGTTTTATCCATAATTGAGGAGACAGGCCATGCTCAGAATTGAGTTCTCTGCAGAGTTACAAATGTCCATGGCAGTGTCATGAATTTCTGACTGTTTTTCTCCAGTTGCCTTCTAATATGGACTTCTTTGAAAATGTACATATCTTCCCTTTAAAGTTACCCCAGGCTGATCAGTTTGCTGTAAGCCCTCTTGGGTTTGGTTTTAGTTCTGGGTTGGGCTTCACCAAAGCAGGGGTTCCAAGAATGAAACTCTAAATATTTTTTTATTTGCTATGTTACTTCCCTAGAACTGCTGTAACAAATTGCCACAAAACTGGTGCCTTAAAACAATAGAACTTTATTCTCTCACAGTTCTGAAGGCCAGAAGTCCAAATCAAGGTGCTGACAGGATTGGTTCCCTCTGGAGATCCTGGAGGCGAATCCATTCCATGCCTTGCTCCTGGCTTCTGGTGGTTGCTGGCAACCCTTGGCACTCCTTTGCTTGGGGCTGCCAAACTCCAGTCTCTGTGGTTGTCTTCACATGACCTTCTTTCTATGCCTCTGTGCCTTCTCTTTTCTGTCCCTTAAAGACGCTCATCATTGAATTTAGAGCTCATTCTAATTCAACATGATCTCATCTTGAGGTCCTTGCCTTAATTACGTCAACAAAGACCCTTATTCCAGATAAGATCACATTCTGACATACTGGGTGAGCACATCTTTTGGGGGACCCAATTCAACCCACTATGCTTGCTATTTAAAAAATTTAGTAATATCCTGGGAAAAGCAGAACTATGCTGGATTTCTTTACTTCCATTTCACGGTTCATGTGTTGTTTTTTACTTCAAATATAGTAGAGGTTAGGGTAAGAAGATTCTTTCTGTAACTGTTTTAGAGCTTCGAACCTTCAGGACTTGCCCCAGTCCTGCCTCTGAACTATTCCCCAGGAACAACTCAGAAATGGGACATGGTCCAGGGCTCATGTTTATTAATTGTGATGGCGATCCACAACGTTCCATGATTCCCAAGCTTCACACATATTGAGCCAGCTTTCTTCTCTGAGTAGAAGGAAGGATCCCTATTGCATTGTACTGCTGCACGGAAATTCTCTGCGTTCACCCTTCCAAATCACTCACGGAAGAGTTTGTTGAATTAGTGGAGCAATGAGGACCGAATCAGTGGTAACTGTTACGTTCAGAGCCCAGCTCCTTTAAACTTTGATAATTGGAAGCTAAGTATTACTCATAAGATTCTTGACAGAATGTATGCTGGGAGGCAGCAGGTGAATTGGAGAGAACTGTCTGGGAATCAGGGGACAATCTGAGTTTCAGTCCTGGCTCTGCTGCCAATTTGCTGAGGGTGAATTTAAGCAAGTCCCTTCATCTTCTCAGATGAAGTGTTTATTTGTGAATGAGGAGTTTGGTTCCAGTGATCCCCCAAAGCCCCTTCTAATTCAGTGCTTCTCTGAGCCTTTACTCAGTTTCTGACATTTGTGCTTTTATTAGAGGAAGAAGAAAGCATATCTTACAGACCTTATAAATTGTATTGTGTAGGCCAAAGCATTCATCCTTCCCCGATTACCATTCACATCAATGCATTACTTATATTCATCTGAGGATGATGACACCAGCTAGCTGTTATTGAGGGTTTACTACATGCCAAGCACTATGTTTTGCACTCTAAATGAAATGCCTAATTTAATTCAATTTTCACGAAACACTGATAAGTATTGCCATTATATTTCCATTTATAGATGAGCAAACTGAGGTTTAGAAGATTTTAGTAACTTACCCAAAGTTATACAATGAATACATCTGATTTTAGACCTCTGCTTATAACCACTGTATTTGGGAAAAAGCCAGGTGCTGGGGTCAAACTGTCTGGCTTCAAATTTAGCTCTGCCATTGTGGACCTTGGGGAATTTACTAACGTGCCTCGGCTTTTTAAAATTTTATTTATTTATTTGTTGTCGTTGGGAATATACATAGCAGAATGCACACCAATGCAACAATTTCTACATGGACATTTCAGTGCCGTAGATTACGTTCTTCAAGTTGTGCAACCATTCTCACCCACCTTTTCTGAATTGTTCCTCCTCCATTAACATAAACGTACTGCCCCTAAGTTTCCTATTTAATCTTTGGAGTTGCTGTTAACAGTTTGACCTCATATAGATAGTTCTTAAAAAGACACAATGCTGGAGGCAGACATTCTTTACTAGTTAAGCTAAACTATTATTTGATTTAAGAAGACTTCAGGAGATATTTTTGGTTTAAGGTTTAAAAAGATTACCCCAGGGCAATAGTTTTGGGGGTTCGTACAGCCTCAATGGCTCCAGAAAGCCTGGAGTCCATGAGTATTTGCAATTATGTTCTGCATTTCCTACTTTTTGATCAGGATTCACCTACAGAATCTTTGATTGAAACTTTTAGTAATGGTGGCTAGGTATCATCTAGTTCTTTGGGTCTTGTCACAAAGGAGCCTTTCTCAGTTTTCTCACCTGTAAAATGGGACTAATAGGAGTACCTACCTTATAGGGTTGCTGTGAAGATTAAATGAGCTAATTCAGCAGTGTACATGGAAGAGTTCTGGCTGCTATTCTTATCCTCTTCTGCATCAGTAATGGGGAGAGAAGCAGGCAGACAGAAGCGACAGCTTGTGTAAAGATCTGATGATACTTTTCAGCAAAGATGGAGAGTCTGGTGTGGTTAGAACACAGATTCTAAGTGAGGAAAGGGGTCAGACAGGTATGCTGAAGGCAGACTGTGAAAGACCGTGGGTACCAGACCCCTCATCTGGCTGGTATGTCCTGGGGGTTATGGGGAGCCCTAGAAGAAGAAGGTGTGTTAACATGCTTCTGTACTTCATTATCTCTCAGGGGTGCTTGGAGGATGTGACATCCTCATCATCTATAGCTCAGATGCCAATGAATGGTGTCAGTACCTCCAGGACCTTTTCCTGTCAAGTCGGCAGGTCCGCACCCAGAAGATACTGACTCACAGACTGGGCCCCAGGGCCTCCTTCTCCGCCGAGGACCTGAGCCTCTTCCTCAGCACCCGGTGCATCATGGTGCTGCTGTCTGCAGAGCTGGTGCAGCACTTCTACCAGCCGGCCGTGCTGCCCCTGCTCCAGCGAGCCTTCCATCCTCCGCACCGCGTGGTGAGGCTGCTCTGTGGGGTGCAGGACAGTGAGGAGTTCCTGAACTTCTTTCCGGATTGGGCCCACTGGCAGGAGCTTACTTGTGACGATGAGCCTGAGATTTACCTGGCAGCTGTGAAGAAGGCCCTTTCTGAAGGTAGGGATCTCGCTGGGCTGCTGGAGAGGAAGGTGATATTTTCCTTTGAGTTCTGTGCTAGGGCAGAAGCCTTCTTTCCAGAATTTTCTACACCTTGGAAAGACACAGGACAAATTAAATTCCCTTTCTTGCCAGAGGCAAAAAAAAGAGCTGTGGGGGTGGGAGGCTAAGATTTTGGTTGCTGGGGGTTTGAGGAGCAAGACTGCTAACTTTCCTGCTTGCATGCCCTTCCCATTTGATCAATACTTGACCTTAAAATTTTTGTTAAAAGCTATCAGTTTTGGATAATACATGTATTAATTCTCTAGGGTTACTGTAATAAAGTACCACCAACTGGGTGACTTAAAACAATAGAAATGTATTCTCTCACACTTCTGGAGGCCAGAAGTTCAAAATCAAGATGTTGGCAGGGACATGCTCCCCAGGAAGTCTCTAGGGAAGAATTCTTCGTTGTCTCTTTCAGCTTCTAGAGGTTGCTGGCAATCCTTGGTGTCTTTGACTTGTAGATTCGTCACTGCAATTTTTCTCTCCTTCTTTACATGACCTTCTCTTATACACCTATGTTTCTGTGTCTTCTTCTTGTCCTACAAGAACATTAATCATGTTGGATTTAGGACCTACCCTAATCCAGTATGACCTCACCTTAGCTTAACTAATTACATCTGCAAAGACCCTATTTCCAAATAAGGTCATGTTCTGAGGTTCTGGGAAGGACATCAATTTTGGGAGGACACTGTTCAACCCAGTACAATACATTAATAGAGAAATACCCCTCTTCTCTATTTTCCACCAGCCTAGCTTCTGTTTTTTGCCCTGTTCTCCTTTTAAAATGGGAAAATTCTGATTCTCTCTGCCAGGGCTGATGACTTCAGGGGCCCCAGGAAGTATGACATTCACCATGATTAACAGTAACGGAAGGCATGCTCTGGGATGGGTGCATGTTATAACTTTCTTCCTCTTTTTTGTTTTCTATTTTGCCTCACTGTGGGCTATGAGCGAGCTATATTTTTGTTTTCTGTCCTTTTGCATTTGAGATCTTATATACCTGAAATCAGCAAGGAAGTCTGGAAAATTATGGGCTCAATTTACCCATGCCACAATTAACCCTGGTGTGATTTGGGCATTAATTTAACTCTTTCATTCGTGTACCATTCTTAATTGAATTAAGAATTTACTGATTGCTTAGTGACCCTAAAAAGCTAACATAGGTTCCTGGACACACTTATCCCAGGAATAAGCTGCTTTAAACCAATAAATACTACCAGATATCTTAACATAGGTGAGAGGTCCTAGCTCATTTTGTAATATAAATGACTAGCAGTAATGTAAAAGACATCTTGCTGGAAATGCCTGATACACAGATTAGTAATTTTTCTAGGGTTTACTTATCTTTTCTTCAGGACACAGTGGTAGAAAAAGCACACAATTCATATTTGCAGGATTACATGTCATTGCTTGGAAGGAGTTGTGATCTGCCCAAACTTAAAAAGAACTGGGACGTAATTGTTCCTGTGGATGAGTGTATGTCACTGCAGTGGTCTATTATGATCTTGTGGGCAGGCCACTGTGACCCACTAACCTGTCATTCAGAGCTCCGTGATGTATTGGGAGGGTACCAGCACCTCACATTGTATGCTCTAACAGATTGTTCCTTAAAATAATACAGCGGTATGATTTTTACAAATAGTTGGTAGAAAAATATTCCTTTAGTACTATTTTATTGTCTGGATTCATCTGATATTTAGTTGCCTGGAGAAATGGATCTTCTATAATATTTTATTTGTTATTGAAGACTCTGGCTTAGATGCTATGAGTCTTTAGCATCAGGTGTTTCAGAAAGAATGGGCTATTTCACAGTGGTGACTCTGTTCTAAGAGTAAATAACCTTTCATCAGAAAGAGGTTATTTTGGAGATGAAAATAAGTTGCTTAGTGGAAAATCTCTGCAATTCAGAACCAATGGATAGATGGGAACAAATGAAATTTCAGGAAAGGGAGGAGAAGGAAGACAGATTTATGGCTCTAATATAAGGTGTCTTACCTTTCTTGACTGGTATCGTCCTTGCACATTTTGGTGTTCAAGTTACCTGTCTGTGCCAGGATGGCTTGGGTTTGCTTTTGGGGTGTCCCATAGCCATTGCGCATGGCTGGCTCACTAACGTGATGTCATGTTCCTGATTCTTATGCTAGACAGGCTTTCTTAGCAAACTCAACCCGTAGTGGAGCAAAAAGAGCATTGAACAACAGTAGGAACATGCCATTGCCTTTCTCTGATGCTAATTGATGTCAATTTAGGGCAAGGCACTTAGCTTCTCTTGGTTCCAGTTTCCTTCTCTGCAAGAGAAGGAATTAGACTTTGAGATGAAGGAAAACAGCTAAACAGAAGATTTCAAAGGGCGGCTCAAGAAGACAATGTCAGGTATTATAATGAAATGTGCAAAGACCTGGAGTTAGAAAACCAAAAAGGAATGCTTGGCATTTCTCAAGCTGAACGAACTGAAGAAAAAATTCAAGTTTTAAGTTGCAATTTTGAAGGATTCTGTGGGGAAAATATGGGAATGGGGTTATGGGGAAAATATTGAACAACATAGGAGACATCAAAAGAAGATGGAAAGAATACACAGAGTCACTGTACCAAAAAGAATTGGTTGTCGTTCAACCGTTTCAGGAGGTAGCATATGATCAAGAACCATTGGTACTGAAGGAAGAAGTCCAAGCAGCACTGAAGGGAATGGCGAAAAACAAGGCTCCGGGAATTTACGGAATACAAATTGAGATGTTTCAACAAACGGATGCAGTACTGAAGGTGCTCACTCATCTATTCCAAGAAATTCGGAAGACGGCTGCCTGGCCAACCAACTGAAAGAGATCCATATTTGCCCCCATTCCAAACAAAGGTGGTCCAACCGAATGCAGAAATTATTGACCAGTATCATTAATAGCACACACAAGTAAAATTTTGCTGAAGATCACCCAAAAGTAGTTGCACCAGTACATCAATAGGGAACTGACAGAAGTTCAAGCCGGATTCAGAAGATGATGTGGAATGAAGGATATTATTGCTGATGTCAGATGGATCTTGGCTGAAAGCAGAGAATACCAGAAGGATGTTTACCTGTGTTTTTTTGACCATGCAAGGCATTCGACTGTGTGGATCATAACAAATTATGGATAATACTGTGAAGAATGGAAATTCCCAACACTTAATTGTGCTCATTCAGAACCTGTACATAGACCAAAAGGCACTCGTTTGAACAAAACAAGGAGATACTGCATGGTTTAAAATCAGGATAGGTGTGCGTCAGGGTAGTGTCCTTTCACCATGCTTGTTCAATCTGTATGCTGAACAAATAATCTGAGAAGCTGGACTATATGAAGAATGTGGCATCAGGATTGGAGGAAGACTCATTGACAACCTGTGATATGTAGATGACACAATCTTGCTTGCTGAAAGCGAAAAGGACTTGAAGCACTTACTGATGAAGATCAAAGACTACAGCCTTCAGTATGGATTACTTCTCAGCATAAAACAAAAATCCTCACAACTGGACCAATAAGCAGCATCATGATAAATGAAGAAACGATTGAAATTGTCAAGGATTTCATTTTGCTTAGATCCACAACCAAGACCTATGGAAGCAGCAGTCAAGAAATCAAACGATGTATTGCCATTGGCCAAATCTGCTGCAAAAGACCTCTTTAAAGTGTTGAAAAGTAAAGATGTTGCTTGGGGGGCTAAGGTGTGCCTGACCCAAGCCATGATATTTTCAGTTGCCTCATATGGATGTGAAGGCTGGACAATAAATAAAAAAGAATAAGAAAGGATGCCTTTGAATTATGGTGTTGGCAAAGAATATTGACTATACCATGGACTGCCAGAAGAACGAACAGATCTGTCTTGGAAGAAGTATAGCCAGAATGCTCCTTAGAAGCAAAGATGGTGAGACTTTGTCTCACGTACTTTGGACATGTTATCAGGAGGGACCAGTCCCTGAAGAAGGACATTGTGTTTGGTAAAGCAGAGGATCAGTGAAAAAGAGGAAGACCCTCAACGAGATGGAATGACACAGTGTCTGCAGCACTGGGCTCAAACATAACAATGATTGTGAGGATGATGCAAGACTAGGCAGTGTTTCGTTCTGTTGTACATAGGGTTGCTGTGAGTTGGAACCAACTCGACGGCACCTAACAACAACAACAACAAAAACAAGACACTTTACAGAGCTAATAACCTATGACTCCCCTAGGCAAGAAAGTCTCAACCGTTTTGAAATATCACCTCCTTGTCTCATTTCATACCTGCTTTTTTTAATGACATTGTTAGGCTAAAACAATGTTTAAGGATAGTACTATCCCTAAGCTAGGTTTCTAGCGTAATTATGTCTGTCTTAGTTAACTAGTGCTGCTGTAACACAAATACCACAAGTGGTTGGCCATGCTGATTCCTTCCTTGTTGGTACCCCAGGTATTCCTTGGTTCATTGGTGATCCTCACGTGACATCTGCCTTTCCCAGTATGTGCCTGTGTCTGTGTCTAATCTGTTCTTTTTAGACCTCGGAAGTGATTAGGTTTAGGACACACCCTATATTGGTATGGGCTCATTAACATAACAAAGAAAACTCTATTTCTAAACAGGATTACATCCACAGGAATAAGGGTTAGAATTCCAACACATATTTTGGGGTGACCCAACTCAATCCATAACAACATCCTTGTTTACATTCTCTATAACATGATGGTTTATCTTTATTTTAATACTCTTCTTATATATATGGAGTCCTGGTAGTGCAGTGGTTAAGACTTTGGCTGCTAACCAAAAGGTCAGCAGTTCTAATCTACCAAATGCTCCTTGGAAACCCTATGGGGCAGTTCTACTCTGTCTTTAGGGTTCCTATGAGTCGGAATCAACTCGACGGCAAAGGGTTTGGTTTTTCTTGTATGTATGGGTATTTCCTAAGGCACCTCAAAATAAAAGCAAAAAAATCAAATTTTCACACACCCCACTACCACAAACTGCCTCATTCTTGTGAGAAATAAACATATGAAGCTTGTTTATTTGATTTTTTTTTTTCTTAATCTCAATGGGAAGTGTAAATAGAAACTAAGAATAGGAACAATAATTGTGGGGTTATTGAAAGCTATGAGGAAATAAATTTCAGGAAAAACTTCCTAACAATTAGAGCTGAGCAAAGTTGAAATGAATTGCCTTTTGCGGGTGGTGAGTGGCACATAACTGGAAGTATGCAAGCAGAGACTCCAGATGTGTCATAAAGGAACTCAGCTTTGGAACCATGGTAGAACCCTGTGACCTTCATAGCTTTTTTTTTTTTAATCATAAAATTCTCTTACATGAAGTTCCTCTTCTTCAGTAGAAACACATTTTTATTCTGAATCCAGTTTTCTTCCTTTACCATGTCTCCTTGAAGTTTCTAACTCCCAACTGAGGAAATATTAGTCATGTTCCTACTATGACTCCAGTAGAATCCCAGCAGGAAAAAAGACCTCAACTCATTATCTATCTAACCCTTTAAAATGGGGAAGCCACCAGCATATTTATATATATATTTTTTCCCCTTAACTCAGAGGTACCTTTCAAGAAAACATGGCGACTTAGAATTTTCACCAAGACCATTTAAAATTTAAAACAAGACTTAAAGATCAAAAGCTTTAGAGAGAAGAAAGTAGTAGAGGAAATAATTATCCCAGAAATATAGATTAAAATTGGTGATTGCTGTTGTTAGTTGTTGTGGAGTTGGATCTGACTCATGGCAACCTTGTGTATAACAGAATGAAAAGTTGCCCAGTTGTATGAGTCCATTGTTGCAGCACTGTGTAGTTCCAGCCAAACTAGGAGGCTCATCTTCCAGCGCTGTATTGGGCAGTATTCGGTTGTGATGTGTACGATTTTCATGGGCTAATTTATGGAAGTAGATTGCTAGGCCTTTTTCTTGCTAGTCTGAAGCCTCCACTGAAACCTGTCCACTATGGGTGACCCTGATGGTATTTGAAATACAGGTGGCATAGCTTCCAGCATCACAGCAACACACAAGCCACCGCAATACAGCCAGCTGACAGAGGGTGGTGGTAAAGATGATTATAGGTGAGCAATTACACTTTCTTTTGCATTATCTAAACCAGTACTTCCCAAACTTGGATGTGCCTTGGAAGACCTAGGGGTCTTGTCAATGTGCATATTCTGATTCTGTAGGTCTGGGGTGGGGCCCAAGATTCTTCATTTTTATAAAGCTCCCAGGGGTTGCTGTTGCTGATGTAGCTGGTCTGGAGACTGCTGAGTAGCAAGCAAAGGTCTAAGTCATTCCTCCTTTGTCAGCTCAGTGACCATGTATCTGTTGTACAGGGACCACTTTCTCAAAGCTCTACTTTCTGGAAATGGAGGCACCAACACATAGGCAGCTCCTGGACACCCACCATTTAGGTGCAAATTAGGCCATTGTCTAGCGCTTAGGCCAATAGACTTCAATGTAGAGCTCCTGAGTTCTCTTCTTATGAGTGTACCCAAGGATCCAGTATGTTAGTTTGGCATTTAAAAAAAAATTATGCTAAAAAATACATGTAACAGAGCATTTGCCATTTCAACATTTGTTAGATGTACAATTCACTGACATAATTACATTCTTCACGTTGTATAACCATCATCGCTATCGATTTCCAAATTTTTCCATTGTCCTTAACTGCAACTCAGTGCCTCCTAGGCAATGACTCCCCTTCACCTTCGCCCATTTTTAATCTCTCAATTTTCTAGATATAAACGGTCCTGACATTGGGGTAATACTGCTTCTTCATGTAATAGGCCTGTTCATTATAATTGCTATTCCACTAAAAAACATTTTAAAGTTTTTATATCCTACCTCCCTCTCCAAATTTGTCAGCCAACTTAAAATTGAGCAGATGTTTTAATTAGAGTCTTCAGTATGTTGGAGCAGCCAGTTTATTTCCCAAGATCTTAATCTGCAAAATGATGGGGTTGGGCCAGATGATTTTGAAGGTTTCTTCCAGCCCCCAGTGCTATTATATATCATTAAAAGTTTTCTAAGAAGTTGGCAACTTATCCAGAACCTTTTAACTATTCAGCTGAGTTCCAAAATGTCTGCAGTGATACATATATACCCAGTGTGTAGAAGATGATATTATTTTCTGAATTTTTTGGACTTGTTGAATGATTATTTTAAAATAAGGAAGTGAGAAAGCTTCAGGTACAGCACAGAAATTATTTCCTCTTTTTACTGGAGCCCGATTCTTTGCTGCAAATCTCACTGGAACACAAAAATAGATTGTTAGCCTGTGTGGGAAAGAACTCCATGGTGATCTGAGTTTTATCTCAAAAGGCCTCATCGTCATGGGTTGTATGTGTATGTACTAGGGGGCGGAGCACTATACTAATTTCCCAGTATTACTCAGTATTACACTGGAGATTTGTCTGTTTCTTTTTATGCATTATTTTCTGCCTCCCCCCATCCCTAACCATCCTCTTTGTACTTCAGAAGTTCTAATGGTATCCAAAAAATTATAATGTATGGGGAAAATTGGGAGGGATATACCTGCATTTGGCCTTCCTTTGTTGATATTGGAAACCCTGGTGGCGTAGTGGTTAAGTGCTATGGCTGCTATCCAAGAGGCTGGCAGTTCGAATCCACCAGGCGCTCCTTGGAAACTCTATGGAGCAGCTCTACTCTCTCCTATAGGGTCTCTATGAGTCGGAATCAACTTGACGGCAGTAGGTTTTATTTGTTTTTTGTTGATATTAATGTTCTAATCTGGGTACTAAACTAGAGTTTAGAAGAAAAAAAATTTGGAATATTTAAAAATGCTTCCAGCTAATCAAATCGATTCCAGAATTTTCCCCTACATTTAAAAAGGAACTGTTTTCCTGAAAGAAAAGCAAACTATGTTCATTATAATGTTGAAATTATTTTTATAAATAATGTTGCAACACACCCTCATGCAGGCTTGTACCTGAATCTTGCTGAATCTCTGTTGATTTCCTCCCATTCACATCTCTGTGGAGGCCCCAGAGACAGGGTTGCCTTCCTGACTACATTTTTTTGTTGTTGTTTCAGTTTATTTTTTTTTCTTCCCTGTATGCCTGGTTACGCCCACTACCTACATTTGTAATTTCTCTTGCAAAAATGCTTATGTGGGAAATAGGCAAATATATGGAGACAAAAGTTTATTAGTGGCGACCAGGAGTATAGGGGGGAAAGGGAGAATCATCGCTTAGGGGCACTGAGTTTCTGTTAACGGTGACGGAATAATTTGGCAAAGGATAGTGGTGATGGTTGCACAGCATGGTGAACGTAATCAATGTCACTGAACTGTGAAAATTGTTGGATTGGCAAATGTTTTGTTTTATATTTTACCACAATAAAAAGAGAAATGGTCATATGGAGAACTGTGCCGCACCTTTCCTCCCACTTACGAAAAGAGCTAATAATAAGATGAACACTTCTTAAGACAGTTACTGCGTTTAGTGTGTTGGGCATTCTATGTGCATTTATTTCCCCCCACCCCATAACCCTGAGGGAGTAGATGGTTTTATGGCCATTTTACAGATGAGAAAACTCAGGCTCAGAGGGGTTAAATGACTTACATAAGGGGTGGGAACAGATCACTTTGGAACCTAGGGTCTTCAGGCTTCAGAATACCTCCTACTTTGCCTTGTTTTTCCCCTCAATCTTCCCTCCTCACCCTCCTCTTCCACACTGAGACAAGAGGTATGAAGAAAGCTCAGGAAGAGAAAGGATCAGGGAAAACAAAGTTTCCCTGAGTTTCTGGTCCGAAGATTTCCAAGTCAAGCTAGGCCTCAGTGTTGCCTGTGCAGCTTGTTAAAAACACAGGTGCCTGGACCCCACAGCAGACCTACTGAGCCATAATCTTGAGGCATGGGGTCCAGGAACATGAATTTCAGACAGCCTCCTGAGTTGGTTCCACTGCACAGCCAGGCTAAGGAGGCTCTGCTACATGCCTGGTGTCCTGCCCTTTGGTTTGTGGTTGAAGGAACTGGCAGTAGCTCAGGCCCTGGGGTTTGTCAGCTGCCACAGGGCAATGGCCCCAGGGGCTCAGAGCTTGTCCATAGCATGACTTACTTGCACGTCACAGGCGGCAGGCCTTAGAGAGGGGAAGGCAGTCGGAACCTCACAGCAAAGGGGAAGTCGCTGCACTCTCCTTGGTGTGGTGGCCTTGCGGATGGTAAGTCATCCACAGCTTGTGGGGCTTCTGTGGTGCCTTGCAGAGGCCAAGGGGAGAATCTGACCTTGGACCTCTTGAAGTCAACGATTTTTGCTCTGCTGTCTTCTTGCCTTGTGGCCGTGGGTTGTTGGGTTTGTTATTTCTGTGCTATGGGTTAGTCCTGACTCTGCAGTTGACTCCTCGGAGGTCCACTGCCACTCCTTAAAGGTCCCCTGCTGAAGGAGGCAGACTTCATCCAGTCTTCCTTTTGAAATGATCTTTGATCTGGGGAAGAAGGATGGGAACTCCTTCCCAGTGCCGCTGAAAAGCTGTAGCCAGTCCAAGGATCATTTGGATTTCCCCTGCCAGGTCCCATGCCCGCTATATAGAACAAGGGATGTTCACTCTCCTAGTTGTGTGTTCACTGCCAGCTCTGCCTGGAGCAATTAACAATGCCTATGGTTGATTTTCATGCCCATGGAACTTTTACCCCAGGATTACGTATTTCTGACAAAGCCAGGAGTCTCTGGTAGGATAGTAAACCTTGCCACCCCCACTGCTTCATCCTCCACCCAGAGATGGCCTTCTCCTCCCAGTTTGTGTTAGACTTTCTGTGGTCCCTGAAGAAAAAAATATTTGCAAGTCCCTTTGTCATCTGTGGTTGGTGAGATGCAGTGAGAAGGGAGTGATGAATGCTGAAGTTTCCGCTAGTGGGAGAATCTCAAGTTTGCACCTGTCCTTGTCTAAATTTTCTAGTCCGTGCTGAATGGAAACATCAGATATAGGAATTTTATTGCTTAGTTTCTTACCCTCTTGCTTTGGTATGTTTTGCATCCTGCTTCTTCTAGGACTATTGCTAGAAGAGAATACTAGAACTGAAAACTGACCTGACATCTGCTTTATCCTTTCAAACCCCTTTCATGTTAATAGCTTTTACATCTTTTCATTTGGTCCACGCAACTGGCCTATAAAAACAAGCCCCAGGCATGTTCATTGACTTTTCCAAAGTCACACAGGTGCTTTTCCATTGGAGCCAGGATGACGGTGAGGGCCTCCTGCTGGTTGAAGGTCTAGGCATTGTCTTATCTAGACATCCAGCCAGCCTCTCATCTGGTGAGTGTTTATTGGGCATCTACTATTCTCAAGGCCGTATGTTGAGTGCTTGGAAAGAGCAGGGAACAACAGACACAGTCACTGCTGTAATGGTGTCTACATTCTAACCCGGCATGTCTGAAAGATATGTAATGCAAACTACATGTGAAATTTTAAGTACTCTAGTAGCCACATTAGAAAGAGCAAAACGAAATAACTGAAATTAATTTTAAGAATATGGTTTACTTAACCCAATATGTCTACAATATTCTCATTTCAACATATCATTAATATAAAAATTATTAGTGAGATATCTGACATCCTTTTTTATAGTAAGTCTTTGAAATTCATCGTGTATTTTTTACTTACAGCACACGTGTTGAATGTTCAATAGCCACATGTGGCTAGTGGCTACAATATTAGCACAGCTCAAGATGGGGGCTGACTTTTCAGTGAATTGGGGCTATATTAGTTAATATTTTAATATATTGAGCGTCATGTGGCGAAACTGTGCCTATGCTGGTTTCATTCATTCATTCATTCAGCCAATCATTCATTAAAAAATGAGTGTCTGCCAGGTGCCAGTCCATTGTTAACACCTTTTAATTTTTTTATTTCTTCCATCACTGATCTTCTCTTTCCTGTTTTTGTTCCCCACTTCTCCCCTTTCTTTGTCCCTTTCTATATTTTCTTACCTTGTTTAGCTATATTCCCAGGCCCTAGAAGTATAACATCAGTTAGGACAAAATTAGCTTTGATTAACAATGAAGTTTCTGACCTTGAAGTGACCAATTTTTCACTGGAAGTAATGAAACTAAGCTTCTGGCAGCCTATGCTAAGACGAACAAACCAGGTTGCTTGTTTACCCTGCAAAAGATCACTGTTGGGCCACACGGCACAGTTAAATAGATCGTTCTATTCACTCGGTGAGATACCATGCAGACTTCAGAAAGAACCAGGCAGTACTCTATGTGCCGATATGGAAAGCTTGCCAGGATTCATTAAGGAAAGAAAAATAAGATACAGAAGAGTGTGTATGTTATCATGTTACTTAGATATGTATTTTAAAAGGGTGTATGTAATATATTAGGTCACATGATCAGAGTGTGTCTAAACAGAAAATTCTTAAGTTTTTTCAAAGCAAGATAGGCTTTTTAGAGTATACCCTTTTCTCTGTGTCCAGACTTAAAAATACTGGTATATGCTTAACTTTTTTTTTTTTGTGGAAGGATACACAAGGAACTGCTGGTAGTGGTTACCTTTGGGAGAATGGAGGACATTTTGAACTTTTGTTTTAGAAATTTCTCCAATGTTTAATTTTTTCTACTATGCTCATGTTTTACTTTCACTTAGGAATCTTAAAAGAAAGAAAATGATGAGGTTATAGGGATTATATGGATCTGGAAGAAGGCATTGGGCTTGCATCCCACTAATCCGAGTAGGCTGGGTTTCAGGTTAAGCTTTTCAGTTTGTGCATACTCCTTGGTCCTTTTCCTTCAGCTTCGTTTGACCTTCTCGGTGGGGGAAACAGCATGGTATTGGTTAGTGTTACGGCTGTAATGGCTGCACCATCACTCACACAGTCTAGCCTAATGGCAGTAAAGAGGGACAGCTTACTTATCACTGAGCCATATTTTGACTCTTGTCAATTGGAATTTTTGACTCTTGACAAATGGAATTTGACTCTTACCAAATTTGGAATGGTGTCTTCTTAGGTAACTATGGTTTTTATGATAGTAAGAGAATGTGGGCTTATATTTCACAGACTCTGATACTAAGTGGTGTGTCACCTTGGGCAAGTCACTTGGCCACCCTGGGTCTGTTTTTCTTCTCTTTAAAATGCTACGGGGAATACAAGATAGCATCTCAGGCCCTCCTAACCATGAAATTGTATAATTCCAGGTATGTATGATTTTACATACTTAGAATTTCATTGCTGAATCTCAATCCATTACTTTTCTAAATCCCATGAAGGCCTAGGGTATTATTTTAGCTAACAAATTATCCTTTTCACCAAAACTTTAAACAGAACCTTAAATGACACATTAACAGTGGCTTTCTGTTTATGAACATTACCCCACGTTCAGCCTTGGGAGAATATAACATTTTACTATTACCTGTGTGGGAATGAAAGAATGTATATATTTAACGTTTTATATATACTGTCAATTATGGTCTGTGTGTATATTTGTGTATGTGGGCTCGTAGGAAGATGATGGGGGGCAACGGAAATAAGGGCAAACATGCGTGACAGAACGGTCTGTTAATTTCCCTATTATTGCAGGATGTTTTGACAGCTCTTTAATTTAGTTTCCACCAGTCATTCACATGACTGAGAGTGTGTCTGAAATGGTCCGGGAAATAGGATGATTTATGCTGTAAATGACTCTTGATCCACCCATTGCAGACATTATTGAAACTACAGTAAGCTTGTCATATGGACTCCTGGGTAGAAAACTTCCCAATTTAGCCAGTTTGGTAAAATTTAGACTTTTGTAGAGGACAGTTGGTTTTCCAAGATGCAGACAAATGAACAAAATCAATAATTGATAAAATTGCCTTTTCTATGGGGAAAAACATTTGGAGACAAGTTCTGTTTGTACAATGTTCATGTTTAAAAAAAATATTGGTCTCCACTAACCGTGTTTTGTGTGTGGTAGGCATCTAGTAAATGGGGGATGGATAGATGAATGGATAGATGGGTGCATCCATGGGTTGTTATCCATGCTTCCTTACTCTTCGGCCCATTTTGAACATCCCAATTGGAGAAAAATATATTCCTGCAATGAATATTTCTCTTAGGGGCCTGCACTGCTAGTGCCATTTGGACTGTTAACCATTTCCATGGAGCATATAACTAGAGTGTGTCTAAACAGTTAAGACAAGCTTTACAGAATGCATCCTTTTCTCTGTGTCCACACTTAAAAATGTACTGGGTATGACAACCTGTGTCACAAAAGAATCAGACATGCCACTACTGAAGCTAGTTAATAATTGAGATTTTTAGCTCCTTGGGGTATGTGTGTGTGGCGGGGGGGTGGGGGGCGTCTACTAGTAGCAGAGATTAAATTGCATAGGTCCTTTTTGAAGGAGATCATTAAAGTGAAGAACTATGTGGAGTTTGGAAGAGATCCCTAGGATTGGTTTAGTTGTACTGGGAATTCCTTGATACTATTTTTTCCCTAGGTTTATGCCTTCTAAACATGTGCATCTTCCCCATCACTTTTACAAGGTTAGATCCATACTAAATTCTCATTTAAAAGAATGTTTATTTTGTCTACAAGTTGCTATTTTGACAAACTGACTCTTGGCTCTCTCTAACATCTGATAACGCAGGAAATAGGGGGGAAGGCTGATGATGAAATGAAAATACTCTTGTCTTAAATTTTACTAAGTTTCCTTTTACATATTTAGCTACTGTTTGAGGCTGTAGCTCTAGTTAAAGCTTGCGATAAGATAGGACATTTATCAAAACTAGCAGTAGATAATCTTAGCTTTAACTGTTTATGCATTTTTTATGAGCACGTAAAATGTGAGAAAACATATCTGTTGCAGGATATGGCATTTAATATTCCAAACAGAGCCAAAAACCGAAAGAACGAAACCCACTGTTGTCGAGTTAATTCTGACTCATAGGGACCCTATAAGACAGAGTAGAACTGCCTTATAGGGTTTCCAAGGCTGTAAATCTTCACAGAAGCAGATTGCCACATCTTTTTCCCACAGAGCAGCTGGTGGGTTCGAACCACTGACCTTTCAGTTAGCGCCAAGAGCTTTAACACTGCACCACCAGGGCTCTTGATGAACAGATCCAACCTGTTACTTCTTCTTAACCAGGTCCTCCTTCCATTTTCTAAAACTTCTGAAAGTATTGGTTTGTTGCCAGAAAAGGTCTTCGACTGTGTGGTAGAAATTTTTCAGGAGAAATGTAATGTCAAAATAATTATATATAGCAATTTGGCAGCCTAAATGTTTATTTTTTATTTTGTAGTCATTTTGAATTCAGAGTCCCGTCGATAATAGAAATCCTTAAACGCTGTTTCACCCAAATCCTGTCCATGGCCAGGTATGTTAGTGTGATCAAAACTTGCCCACGCTATGTAATAGTCTAGCTTGAGAGTATCTGATGGGAAAACTGAGGCAGGGAGCCACTGAGTCAACAACATGGAAATATAGAATATTAACATTAGACAAGGAACCTTCTGGATCATCTGGCTCAGCCTCTTTAGTTTACAGTGAACAAAGTAGGGTCCAGAGGAGTTAGATGACTTGCCTAGTGTTGCACAGATAATGAAAGAGATGAGGCTGTTATGTTTATATTCACCAAGTGTTTATTGAGCTATATTGAGTGCCTGGCATGGGTGTAGCACTGTACAAGGCTCTGGGGAAAAGTGGAAGCAGTCAGACTCAGCCCCTGCCCTTGCCTAGTTTGTGTCCTTAAACTGGTAGTTGTTCTGTTAATTCCTTAGTATTATGATGCATTCAAATTATGGTGTTGGCGAAAAATATTGAATATACTATGGGCTTCCAGAAGAATGAACAATCTGTCTTGGAAGAAGTACAGCCAGAATGTTCCTTAGAAGCAAGGATGGCGAGATTTCATCTCACATATTTTGGACATGTTATCAGGAGGAAACAGTCCCTGGAGAAGGACATCATGCTTGGTAAAGTAGAGGGTCAGTGAAAGAGAGGAATACTCTCAATGAGATAGATTAACACAGAGGCTGCAACAATGGGCTCAAGCATAGCAACAATTGTGAGGACTGTGCAGGACTGGGCAGTGTTTCGTTGTATTGTACATAGGGTCGCTATGAGTCAGAATCAACTCGACAGCACCTAACAACAACATGAAGAAGTCAGGGAGCTCACTTTGAATGATAAAGAGACCTGAGATATCTTGGGGGCCCCGGAGCCTCTTTGATAGCTACCTACAGCATCCATTAAGGGAAGAATGAGTTTCCTGGGCATGCCTCTTAGAAGAGAGAAAAGACATAACTTGTAGTTATGGCAAATATTCTGCACTTGGCTATTTAATGGTAACCGGTTCACAGAGTCTAAGTTAACAATGGCTTCCAGACTGAGCAGTCATCTTCCCAAATCAATGATTAGGACTTGCTAAAAATTTAGAGCAGCTTTATTAAAGCACTCATAATTTCAAAAATTAGTATTTTCCCTCTTTCCTTAAGTTTGTAGACAGCAGTGATGCTGATATGTATGTATTGATATATTTCTAAAGTTCAAAAGTTTCACATTGCAGATTATCTAAATGTGTGCTGGTTGGAAGGAAAGATTAAAAATAAGTTAAAATTTATTAAGAATCAATATAAAATCCTGCTCAGGGGTCCAGAGAAAACAATTGAACAATTGTACAAGAACAAGAACAGTATACAGGGGTATATAAGAGTAGCATTTTTAAGAAGAGCTGGTGGTTTTAGTTGAAGGCAAGCTAAACATGAACAACAGCGATGACACCTCCAGAAAAGTAAATACCACATGAAGGTTTATGAACAGAAGTATTGGTGTCAGAGAAAAGACCCCTGTTCTACCCTGCCTTCAGTTTACCTAGAGAACTGGTCACCATTTCAATGGGAGACTGGCAGGCTATATACAAGTATCCATTCATTGTTCCATCTATCCATCCGTTCATCCGTCCATCTGGCCATCCGGCCATCCCTCTGGCCAGCCAGCCATCCCTCCAGCCAGCCAGCCATCCAACCACTCAATCTGTTTATTTTCCCTTCAATAGAAGGTAAGCCTCAGGAGACTCAAAGCAGGGACTCAAAGAGATATTTGTGGGCCAGTGTTCATGTCACCCAGTATTCATTGGGAAACCCTGGTGGTGTAGTGGTTAAGGAGAGGAGGGACTTTGCTCATTGCTATATCCCCAGTGCCTAGAACAGTGCTTGACACATAACAGGCCCTCAATAAATTGTTGAATGAGTGACTGAATGGAATGAATGGGGGAATTTCAAATCCTATCAGATGAGGAATGGTTGAAAGAAATGAGCTTGTCCCAGAGAAGAGAAGTTTTAATGGAGCCAAGAAAACTGTCCTTAGAATTTTGAAGGCCTGTCAGGTGGTAAAGCAGAGAGGCAAGCCCTTTTCTGTGTTCTGCAGTGAGCAGGGCAAGGAGCAATGGATGAAAGCTGCAACAATGGCAACAACAGAAGTTTAGGGGGCCCTCATAATCTGAGGACAACTGATCTGGGGAAAATACACTTAAAGCAGGGGTCAAATTTTCGTAGTAAATATTTAAAAAATTTTGACTGGGACTTTATTTTGAAAAATAAAACTAAAAATTAAGAGAATAAATTAATTTATTATGTTAATACAGTTTTGATTATAATTTCAGCTATATGCTAATTCTTCAACTACACAAAGGCCAAATCAACTGTTGCTTGATTTTGTGCAGGAGGGATTGAGTACATTTTTGTGACAAAATTTTATGCTAGTACAATATTATAGCCCTCGGTTCATATTTAACTTTTTAAAAAGTTTTATTAAAATGTAATTCATGGAATATTTGACTGTTACCACTTTCTCAAGACTTTCTCTTAATCATTATGTATTATAGCATTCTATTTTTTTCCTCTGGTATTTTTATTCTGGTAAAATAGACATAACATAAAATTTACCATTTTAACCATTAAGTGTACAGTTCAGTGGCATTAAGTACATTCACACTACCTGTCATTCCTGGTGAGAGCAGGGAGAGAGAGTACAATGAAATACCACCTCACACCTACTAGAATGGTCACCACGAGCAGGAATTGACTCCATGGCAGTTAACAACAGCAGGGTAGCTATCAACAAAAAACCAGAAAATAAGTGTTGGTGAGGATGTAGATAAATTGGAACCCTCATATATTGTTGGTGGGAATGTAAAATGATGCAGCTGTTGTGGAAAACAGTTTGGCACTTCCTCAAAAAGCTAAAATAAAATTATCGTACTACCCACAATTCTACTCCTAGGTATATGCCAAAGAGGCTTGAAAGCAGGGATTCAAAGAGATATCTGTGGGCCAGTATTCATGTCACCCAGTATTCACTGGGAAACCCTGGTGGTGTAGTGGTTAAGAGCTACGTCTGCTAATGGAAAGGTCTGCAGTTCAAATCTACCAGGCACTCCTTGGAAACTCTATGGGGCAGTTCTTCTCTGTCATATAGGGTCACTATAAGTCGGAATCGACTTGACAGCAACGGGTAATATTCACTGCAGCATTATTCACAATAGCCAAAAGGTGGAAATGACCCAAGTGTCTATCAACAGATGGATGAATAAATAAACTGCGGTATAAACATACAATGGAATATTATTCAGCCATCAAAGGAATGAAGTTCTGATACTTGCTATGACGTGAATGAACCTTGAAACCATTATGCTAAGCGAAATAAACCAGACACAAAGGGACAAATATTGTATAATTCCACTGCTATGAAATATCTAGAGTAGGCAAATGCATAGGGAAAGTAGATTAGAGCTTACCAGGGGCTGGGGGAAGGGGAGATGGGAATTATTGCTTAATGGTTGCAGCATTTCAGTTGATGAAAAAGTTTTAAAATATGTGTGATGGTTGCACATAATTAATGTCACTGAATTGTACACTTAACATAGTTACAGTGGCAAAGTTCCTTAAATAAATTTTATCATAATAAGAAGATTAAAAAAAAAATTCTTCAAGGGTGATTGCTGTTATAAACAAACAAAACAGTAGACAATGGCCACACTCAGGGGCTTGGCTACATGCCTGAGCCTGAGGAACAGAAGAAAGAAATGGGAGCGTTTAATCACAGAATTACAGAATTTTGAGCCGGAGTGAGAACTGAAGCTCCAAGTTGTCAAGTGCCTTGCCCAAGGATACCCAGCCAGTTAGAGACAAAGCCCATGCCTCCAACTCTGAACTCAGAGTTTCATCCACAATACTTTGCTATCTTCTTAAAGAAGAAAATACCAAGGAGAGACATGATAATTACCTTGAAACATTTGAAAGATTGGGATGTGGAAATAGTGGTGTTAGATGATGCTCCAAAGGGCACATTAAGATTCATGGACAATAGCACCTGAGAAGCAGAATTCTGCTAGATCTAGGGAAGAACATTGACGCCGAGAATGTCTTGGAGCTGACTGCCTTGGGAGATGGTGGTTGGAGCCCTGTTACTGAAAGTCTTCAGTCTGAAGGGGGTAAACATCTGTCAGAGATGCTGAAGGAGTCCCTAAAGTCTCTTGCATCCTGTTGTTTTTTTGGTGCCGTCAAGTCTGTTTCGACTCATAGCGACCCATGTGACAGAGTAGAACTGTCCCATAGGGTTTTCTTGGCTATAATCTTTACAGAAGCAGATCACCAGGTCTTCCTCCCATGGAGCGGCTGGGTGGATTGGAACTGCCAATCTTTTGATTAGCATCCAAGTGCCTAACCATTTGAACCACCAGGGCTCCTTCCCTCGTAACCTAGACACTGTAAATGAAAAACCTTGGTAGCGTTTGCCTTCTGCATCTTTGCCAATAATAGTAATAACAGCAGCAGCAACTGCCACCAGAGTGTTCACAGTGTGCTAAATGCTGGGCTAAGCATTTTATAATGATGATCTCATTTGATCTTAACCTGTAAGACAAATACAGTTATTATCTCCGTTTTGCAGATGAGGTACAGAAACATTAAGTTACCTTCTCAGGGCCACCTGAGGATGAGAGAGAGAGCCAGTTTTGCTCTGAGACCCCATTCTTAACCATCAAACCCAGTGACGTCTCAAAACTTTTTGTTTCCAGTACCATTTCTGTGCATCTGTATCGGGTATTCTTGAAGTGTGAGCCTAAGGATACCTGCATCAGAACCATATTTTTGGTTCTGATGCAGAACCAAAAAATTTTGAATGCCATGTTTTTGTAAATATTCATCATGTTCCTGGGCCCTACCAATTACCTAATGAACTGGAATGTCTGTGTGAAGTGGACTGGGAATATGCCTTTTTAAACAAGTCCCTTGGATGATTCTGATGGGCACCAAAGTTTGAGAGCCATTGGTCTGGAGGTTTCAAGAAGAGGCAGAGCTGGGGGGTGGGGGCGGGGCGGGGAAGGAGGGGAATACAGATCCTGAAAAGCTTCATATTTTTGGTGAAAGTATACACCGCAAAACAACAATTTCCCGTGCAACAATTTCTACACATATTGTTCAGTGACACTGCTTACATTCTTCACAATGTGTCAGCATTGTCATTATTTCTGTTCTAGTTCTTCTGTTCCCATTAACCTAGTGTCACATCCCCCAAACTTCTTATCTATGCTTTAGAGTAATTGTTGACCATTTGGTCTCATATAGATGATTTTTAAAAGGAGCACAATACTCAAGGGTGGTATTATTTACTTTATGAGCTAACCTGCTATTTAGCTAAAAGGTGACTTCAGGGGATAGTTTGGGTTCAAGGTTTAAAGTGTATCTCAGTAGTCTTGGGGATTTCTCCAGTTTCAATGGATCCAATAGTAAGTCTGGACTTAGACTTTGTTTTGAAGGCCATGGGGAGACGTCGAAGGATGTAATGTTGAGACATGACGCAGTCAGAACTGCATGTCAGAAAGTTCATTCTGGTAGCCGTGGGGAGGCAGGGCTGGAGGCTGGAGACTGGGCAGGAGGCTCTTGTTTTCTTTCAAGGGAGAGGTAATACAGGCTTGAGCTGAGCAGACGCAGTGGGAATGGAGAGAAGGGAACACTTTGAGGAGTGAAAAGCAGGTGGAATAGCAGGACTTGATGTTTGGTTGTGGAATGGAGGGAGAGGAAGCAGCAAACTGGGTGAGGTCCCTACGAAACAGTGAAAAATTCATGCTGTGAGACTGGCATGTGTGGACCTGTGCCGTCAAGTTGATTCTGACTTATAACGACCCTATAGGACAGAATAGAATTGCCCCCATAGGGTTTCCAAGGAGCAGCTGGTGGATTCGAGTTGCTGACCTTTTGTTTAGCAGCCAAGGTCTTAACCACTGCGCCACCAAGGCTCCATAAAATAGTTCCTACTTAATGAGAAATGGAGCTCATATTATACACAGCTTTTCTTTTTTTTTAAATTATGCTTTAGGTGAAGGTTTACAGAGCCTAATAGTTTTCCATTCAACAATTTGTATACAGAATGTTCTAAGACATTGGTCACAGTGCCCTCAATGTGCCAGAGTCTCCCCATTTCTGCCCTCGGCTCCCCATTACCTTTTGTCTGGTTTTCCTACCCCTTCCTGACTTCTTGTCTTTGGTTTTGGATGGATTTTACCCTTTTGGTCTCATATAATTTAATGATCTAAGGAGCTTATTCCTCTTGGGTGTTATTGTTTATTCTGTAGATCTGTGTACTTTTGGCTGAAAGGTGGTCTCCAGGAATGGCTTCAGTTACATGTTAGAAAGGTGTCTTAAGGCCATAGTCTTGAAAGCTCCTCCAATCTCTATCAGACCAGTAAGTATGATCTTTTTTATTGATTTGATTTTTGTTCTACACTTTTCTTCTGCTCTGCCTGGGACCCTCTATTGTGATCCCAGTCAGAGCAGTTGGTAGTGGTAGCCGGGCACCATCTAGTTCTTCTTGTCTCGGGGTCGTGTAGGCTGTGGTTCATGTGGTCTATTAGTCTTTTAGACTAATTGCTCCGTTGAGTCCTCTGTTTTTTCACTCTCCTTTGCTCCAGCAGGGATGAGACCAATAGTTGTATTTTAGATGTCTGCTTGCAACCTTAAGACAGCAGATGCTACCCGCTAAGGTAGGATGTAGAACACGTTCTTTATGAACTATGTTATGCTAGTTGACATAGATGTACCCCAAGTCTATGGTCCTCAGCCCTTGAGCCTAGTAACTTCACCCCTGAGGTGTTTGGTTATATCTAGGAAGTTTCCATGACTATGTCTTTTGTGTGTTCTATTGTCTATATTAATATACACGGAGCATCTACAAATGTGTATGTAGTAATATTTGCTACCCAACCTATATCAGCAGGTGGGTGTGCTCCCTTGAACCCTCCCACTCCTCTTTAGCATACCTCTTTACTTATATATCCATTTGTAGATTATTATTTGTTAATAGTAGTCTTGTCTATGTTATGGTGATTACCACGATTCCCCTTTATTTTTCATTCCTCTCAGTGCGTTGGTCCTATTGTGCTGACTTCTCTCCTACTGTGTAATGTATTTCCCTTTTCCAGTATTAATGTGTGTCTTTTTTCTAGTTGGTGATTTTTCCCTCCCTATCCCTTCTATCACTGGTAACCATCAAAGATTTTGTGTGTGTGTGTAACCCCTTTCTTGATTATTTATAGTAGTGGTCTCATACAATATTTGTCTTTTTGTGATTGACTTATTTCACTCAGCATAATGTCCTCCAAGCTCATCCATGTTGTGAGGCGTTTCCCAGATTCATTGATGTCCTTTATCATTGAGTAGTATTCCGTTTTGTATATGTACCAAAGTTTGTTTGTCCATTGATGGGCACTTAGGTTGTTTCCATCTTTTTGTTATTGTGAATAGTGCTGCAATGAACGCAAGAGTATATGTGTCTATTCATGTCACGACTCTTATTTCTCTGGGGCTTATACCTATGAGTGGGACTGCTGGGTCATATGGTATTTCTATTTCTAGCTTTTCAAAGAAGCACCACACCATTTTCCGTAGTGGTTGTACTATTTTAAATTCCCACCAGCAGTCTATAAGAGTTCCGGTCTTCCCACAACCTCATGAGCATTTGTTGTTTTCTGTTTTTATTGATTAGTGCCATTATTGCCAGGGTGAAATGGTATCTCATTGTAGTTTTGATTTACATCTCTCTGATGGCTAATGACCGCAGACATTTCTTCTTGTGTTTGTTTGCCACTTGAATGTCTTCTTTGGTAAAGTGACTATTCATACCTTTTGCCCATTTTTTAATTAGATTGTTTGTCTTTTTGTTGTTGAGGTGTTGAAGTTTTTTATAAATTTTAGAGATTAACCACTTGTTGGATATGTCATAGCCATTTTTTTCCCCCAGGTTCTCTTTTGACTCTTTTGGAGAAGTCTTTTATTGAGCATAAGTGTTTAATTTTTAGGTCCCATTTATCTAACTTGTCTTCTTCTCTGTGTGGATTTTTAGTTATGTTTGGTATTCTTTTTATGCCATATATTAGGGTCTCTAACATTGTCCCTATTTTTCCTTCCATGATCTTTATAGTTTGGAGTTTTATATTTAGGTCTTTGATCCTTTTTTGGTTAGTTTTTTGTATGGTGTAAAGTATGGGTCTTGTTTCATTTTTCTGCAAATAGGCATCCAGTTTTGCCAGCACCATTTGTTAAAGAAACTGTCTCTTCCCCATTTAATGGACTTTGGCCCTTGTCTACACACAGATTTTCTGATGAAATATTATAGAAATTTCCACAGGTTCATGAGTATTTTACTGAGATAGCATCAAGTGCCAACTTCCTCTGACAACTTATTCTTGCCCTTTGATTCCTATCAAACACCCCTCTTTGCTATCAGTTTTTATTAATGTAGAGATCTCAGGCTGTGTGTTTGTGCAAGGCCGCATCTCCACCTTAGGGGGGGAGGGCTGGTTGGCAGAAGGAGCAAAGATCCTGATATGCAATGTTATGCATTGAATAAACAGTGGAAACCTCAAGGAGTATTTGAGGAGGGTTGTTTGTCCCTAAGTCTGCTGTAGCGCCCAACAGATAAACATGCAGTCTAGGAGAAAAGATATGCTTGCTCTACAAAGGCTTGTTCAAGGCAAAATCTCTCTATCTCCACTCTCACTCCCCTTCCCCACAGATTTGCTCCAAACCAGCACTGTGAATAAATCACTTCCTACCACCTTCCCAACCATTGCCTACTCAGATGCCTCTCCAGGCTCAAGCATTAGGATAAAGCAGAGACAGGGATGGGGACAGGGGAGAGGGATAGGCTCAAAGTGCAGGTCAGGGGGAGAAAGGGTGAGTGATGATGAGTCACATAGTTGTGGAATGCAAGGAAGGTTGGGTCTAGTTTTTACTTGCCTCCTTGAGTTGTAGAGGAAGTCGATGCACAAAATCTTTTACTCTAATGTGCATGTAAGGGTGGTTAGGGCTTGAATGGTGGCTGTGGGATTGGAAAACAATCCTTTAGAAAGGAGACTCAGTGGGACAAGAGAGAAAGAGAAGGCAACTAAATGATATGATTTTGAGTGTGCGTGACTGGAAGAATGATGTCAATGGAAGAAATGGTCTGTTGCGTCAGTTTTGGGAGAAGGCTGACCATTCGTTCTAAGAGGCCGTAGTCTTCAGGTGACGATGACACAACCCAAAGTAAATGCAAGTGGACTTTTGGAAGTGTGGGATTGACACTCAGGGCCTGGGCCTGGACAGACGGATTTGTGCCTTTATTCATATTTATCCCACACCTGCCATAGACCAGGCTTTGTTGTGGGGATGCAAATCAAAGACAACTCTGGCTCTTGGTCAAAGGAGAAAACTTAATCAGAGTCCTCTAATAGAGATAAAGGGATCAGTTTCCAAAGCACAGTGGGACAGAGCAACATTCAAGGCAGTAGCTTCCAACTGGAGAACCTGGGCATGCTCATCTTACCCCTCACTGGATGGACTGGGCCAATTTTGAATCCTTGTTGGTCTTTTATTTTTGCTATAAATATTTATGAACCAAGTTGGTTGTGATTTGTGTTCTAGATGTTGTATGGAAGAAGTAGAAAGTATGACCACATGCCAAGTTTTCTGGAACCTGTGGCAGTATTGTCTCCGGTAGTTAAGACAGGATGGTCAGGGATTAAATAGTTCTGGTCAAGCAGCCACACAAAGCTGGGGGTGACCAGGTGAATAGCATGAAAACTGTAGTTGTTTTTGTGGACACTGTGAAATGATACTATATTTTTAAGAGGCTGGGGTGCGGGAGGGGACCCTGATTTATTTATTTTTGTGCCCTTTCTTTACCACGTGGCTCAAGCCCCTTTGCTTTGGATTCCGTACCCATGGTTTCTCCTTTCTCTGGATGCCTGTAGTGTTCATTTACACTCACATGTGTAATTGTTTCCTGATTTCAGTTTGGTTCCCCAACTAGAGTGTAAGTTCTCCAGGATTAGAACCCATGCATTTTTATGCATTGGGATTCTCCATCATGCCTAGCCCAGTGTGGGAACACAGAGATGCTAGAAATGCTGTTTGATTGAGGTCTCGGAACACAGATATTATTTAGTTACTTTTCAGCTGAAGCAGCTTTAGAAAAGAGTGATTAAATTACTCTCTTGTTAGGGTCACTGTCATTATCTGTCACAAATGTGCGTTGAATGCCTACATCCTGAGTTGTCCGGGGGGAAAAAATGCTTCCAGAACACTCATAATCTAAATAAGGGGTCAAATGCCGTTTCACATTTACTTCAGGTGATCCTGCTGCCCTCCATTAATATATATTGATTAAACACCCACTCAGTGAATTTAGTGAGAGCTTGATGCTGTAGTAGATGCTGCAGAGGGATGACAGATTCTGTAGAAAACATAGGCCCTGCTATTAGAAATCCTCATGAGCTCAGTGTCTGCGAATGGCCCAGTTGCAGCATCTGGGACTTAGTACTCAATGGGCACCAGCACATGTTTCATCCCTGCTGGTGTCCCAGTGCTCTGCCCCGTGTTGTCAGAACTAGCTTCCGCAGTTCCCTGCTGCTGCATTGGATCAGGGCATGGGCACAGAAGGGGCAGCGAAAGGGCCCTAGATAGGAAGAAATGGAGCTGGCTGAGGCAGGAAGTTGAAGATTAGGAGGCAGGCAGTCAGGGTTCTAGTCCTGGCTCTGGTAACTAGCAGTGAGTTCTGGGACAAGTTTTTCTACATCAGTTTGAGGCTGCTTTTCATTATCTGTAAAATGGGGTGAAAATGCCCACCTCATGAAATGGACCTGAGATGATGAGTGAAACACTCCCCGCTCTTTCCAGCACCACTACCTCCTTCACCCAGGCTCATGCCTGCTCATCTTCAGCACCTGTCCGCTGGGCTTGTTCTCTTCTTTCCACTGTCATGGCTACTGGGTTGGTTTTAAGCCCTGATCTCTTGTCACAGAAGTCTTTTCATAGTATTTTATTATATGGTAATCTTTTAATTTTTTCCATTTTAGAAATCTTTAAAAAAATATTCTAAAGGTAATACATGCTTGTTATAAAAAATTTCTGACCATCAGAAGTCTATAGAGAAGACAATATTCATCAGCTCCCCAAAATTTTCTCTCCTCCATAGAGGTAACTACCATTAGGAGTTGCTACATATCTTTTAGACCCTTTTTATGTATTTATAAAACACACACAGGCATTTTTTTTCTTTACAATAAGTAGAATCATTGTGTACATATTATTCTGCAACTTGATTTTTTTTTAATTAATTGAATTTGTAAAAGACACTCACATGGAAACTTTTTTAATAAAGTGAATTATTTTTTACATTCTGTTTTGCTGTTTGCTTCTTATCTTAGTTCATGAACAGCTGTCTTCTACTTGGTCTTCTTGCTTCAGTATTATACTTGTCTTGGCCTTCCTCCATCAAGCTGCCAGAACGGTTTTCCTAAAACTCAAATGAGGATCCATTGACCATTGTATAAAGTACAACATCCTTAATATGACTGTTCCAATCTTTCCACCATCTATCTGGCCCCTGCTGACTTCGCCAATTTTATGAGAGTATTTTTTAGATTTTTTGTTAGCTGCAGAGCCTTTTTTTTCCCCTGAACAAAACCTGTCTAAAACCACAATGTACAAAATTGATAAATGTGGAGCTCCTACATTCATGTGTATATGTCAGGGCTGTAGACCCTAGCCTGCTCAGGCCCCCTACCCCTTTTCCGTTCCCTGTCCTCTGACCCCCATTTTATGGGCCTGCAGCTCAATGCATTTTTTTAGACTATGGGAAACTTTTTGCTTATCTTCTTTTCTAGAGGAGCTGAGTTTCATGCATTTATGGACTTTTTGGTGATGTGTCCTAAAGGATTCCTCTCGGGTTCTGGGTGTCCTCTCTTAGACACGGAGATTTGGAGAGCCAGCTTGTGCTCACTCTTGATGCTTATCTGTCTTCTTTATGGTGAACACACCAAGAATTATCTTATTGTTGACCTTTTCTCTTTACATTGGGGTTTGTTACATTTAGGTCCTCATGACCTTGAAAGACTGTGAAGGACTTAAGGACAGTGTAGTAACCAGCTGGGTTATCCCAATATCCAGACATTATCTGATTCATGGTCAATATACTATTTAATAAATTCATCCCTAGGATACATGGGAAGGTCTAACAATTCCCTTTGAGATGAGGGCAAGGAGGAGATGTAGTTATTCCCTCTGCAGGAGCTATGAGGCCCATCATTTGCTGTCAGCCCAGCCATGAAAGCAGTACCAGGGCTGCAAGCAGTTGAGGATGGTCAGTATCCTTTCTTGCTGAACCACAGCCTGGATGTCTCTGCTCCTCTGCATGGGCCTGAACAATGAAGCCCCAGAATGGGGGGAAAGCTGAGGAGTGCTCTGTCTTTTCTTAGTTCACACCAGTTGTAGATTAGGCATATTGGGTTTGGTGGTCACTGGAATGCCCACCCAAAAACCACACTGAGATCATTCTAGATTCAATGCTGGTCATCTAAGAAACTCCGAAAAAAAGAAGTCAAGACATAAATAACTCACAAGTTGAATTTTGTGGCTTTTGTGGATATATTTATTTATATTTCTCAAAAGCAGTAAGTCTACACCCCTAAGATACTCAAAATGACATTCTTTGCTTCCTTTGACCACAAAAGCCACGCGTCTGCATCATTACCAGGAGGCCGTGTTGAGGAGATTGTGATCTTCCTACTAATTAAAAAAAAAAAAGAAAGAAAGCAAAAAACCAACCAAACAAGCAAAAAACCAAGAACTCAGGTGTCGGTTGCAGTGCACGTATTGGTTAGACTCTTCAACTCTTACTAAAGGATTTCGAACTTTTTCCTCAGGTTGTCTCCTTGTTAATTGTCAGTATGGCATATTTAGCAGAACATTTGTCAACTCAAATGCTCTGCTAACTGATGTCTGTGATCATATTTAGGCTCTCCATTTTTTATATTTCTTAGGGCATGCCTTTTTTTTTTTTTGTAATATGGAATGTTTGGCCAGCTGTTATCTTTTCCAGTGATTTAGAGGGTGCTTATTCTGTCCTGGTGGAGCAAATGGTTAAGTGCTCGACTGCTAATTGAAAGGTTGGCATTTCAAACCCACCCAGCCTGTTGCATGAGAGAAAGTCCTGGTGATCTCCTTCTGTAAAGATTATAGCCAAGAGGACACTATGGGGCAGTTCTTCTCTGTCACGTGGGGTCACTATGAGTCGGAATCAACTGTGTTGCATCCAACCACAACATTCTGTCTTAAATTCTGCTAATTTTATCTCTAAGATTTTCTTAAGATTGAAGATAGAGGTTCATTGGTTTTTTTACTGCACTGAGATATTCTTTCTGATATTTCTATCTACTCTCTCCCAGTAACTCAGTAGTATGTGTCTCCCTCCATCCCCTGTAAAGCCCAAGCTGCCTTTGAACAGTGGCACAGACTGTACAGTGCAGGCCTCTCTGCCACCAGATTAAAAAAAAAAAAATACCAGATTAGATTTTATTAATGGATCAAGGCACCTTTTGCCACTGAGCTGGAGCTTAGCCTCACTCAGGGCTTGAGGCACCCACTACCATTTCACTGGAGTTGGCACTTGAGATGAAACCATTCCTGGTCTAGCTCTTTCCCCATATAGATTATCTCACTTAATATGTAAGATTTCTCACTTCTGGGCACATAAGATGATTTGGCAACTATTTGGAAATATCATCCTTTTTGTCCACTTTGGAGCCCTGGTGGCTCAGTGGTTAACAGCTTGGCTGTTAACCAAAAGGTCAGCAGTTTGAATCCACTAGCCACTCCTTGGAAGCCCTATGAGGACAGTTCTACTCTGTCCTATAGGGTCATTATGAGTTGGAATAGACTTGAAGGCAATGAGTTTTTTTTGTTTGTCCACTTTCCTAACTGGCTATGCCAATAGAAGGGAAAGGAATGACTGAGAACCTTCAAGAGCTGTGTCTCCTTGCTTTTCACAACTCCTGACTCTTAGAGGCATTCAGCACACAACAATAGTCATTTAGGACCTCTTGGGGTGGCACAAATAGTTAAACCCTTGACTGCCAGCTGAAAGATTGGCAGTTTGAACCCACCCAGAGGCACTTCAGAAGAAAGGTCTGGCATTTTTTTCTGAAAGCTCACAGCCTTGAAAACCTTATGGAGCAATTCTACTCTATACACACGTAGAGTCAACTCAACGACAAGCAACAAGAAGAAGTCAGTTGAAGGTGGAATTCAGCTGTATCTCCTGAGTGGCAGCGGTACACTGGGAGCAAGTCAGGGCATGGTTAGAAATTTTGAGATCTGGGACAAAGTCTTACTCATCTTTATTACACCCAGCTCTCAGCATAATGGTGGCATCTAGCATTTAATAAATATTTGATGAATTAATAAATTAATAATTGGAGTATCACTATATCCTGGGTGGCATTAACAGTTAAGTGCTCAACTACTAGCCAAAAGGTTGGTGGTTTGAACCCATCCAGAGACACCTAGAAAGACAGGCTTGGCATCTGCTTCCTAAAGGTCACAACCTTGAAAACCCTGTGGAGCAGTTCTACCTGGCACACGTGGGGTCACCATGAGTTAGAATCGACAGGATGACAACTAACAACAGCAAGTTGCCCAATTTCTGTGGCTGTAAGTAGCAAGGGAATGAATACACAGGAGTGATAAAGCGGTGCCTGTTAGTTGGTTAGTGGGCTTAGTTTCAAAGTAGTTTTTTTGTTCGTTAACTTGTTTTGGTAAAATTTCTGAACTTTTCCTAAATCTGAAATACATTTCCAACATTTGCAAATACCCAGAGCCTCCTGTATACTCATAGAACAAGAAAAAACTAGGCCTCTTTGGTAGGAATATATCCCTTTATCTCTAGCTTACTCTCCATGACCTTTGCCTATTCCCCATATAGCCTTGAGCCACATTCACAATTGGGTCCATATTCACAACTAACAACTTCTCTTCAGCTAGTTGGTAGATTCTAGAAATTTCAAGGGATTTATCAGTTGCACATGGGAGAGTCAAAGAGAACTTTGTTTTATGTATTTTTAAACATGATGCAAAATATCCTTTTGAAATTATCATCATTCCCTACCCAAATTTGGGGTCAATATCTTGGGGCACCTTTCAAGGCATGGTTCTTATAAGCAGAAGCTTATTTTGATTTTAACATTTCCTAGCTCTGGGCCCAATCCTTGAGACTGCCTTAATGTACAGCAACCAGTCAAGGGAATAAGTGTAGGGTGCTGAGTGTCTAGAAACCACTTCAAAGGCCTGTTTTTAGAAACTTGTTAGTTTGTTTAAATGTAGTTTTTCCAAAAACAGGTTTTTAATGGTTATCTTCTGAATAGCTTAGATTTGCAACTGAAGAGGAAAGCAGCATTTTTTTTTTTTTTTTAAAGATAGATTATATCAGAGGGGAGAAAGTTGTATCTAATTCTGTGTGATGGTTGCTATGGTGATGATTGAATGTAAATTTCAGTTTATGTAAAACCCTGCTAAGGTTTTGATTAGAGACCAGAGGAAAGGCTTGGTGTCAGTTGGTGAAGTGGCTAAAAAGCATCTACTAATGGGGGAAAAAGGATGATGGGGTCACACAGCACCCCTCCCCCAGGTATCCTGCAGACACAGAGTAATCTGAATGTTAGGGCAGTATGAATAAGAACAGGGAATGAAGAAAGGGTGCTTCTCTTCTCCCTTGCAATTTCCTCTTTGAGGAGAGGCAGCTCCTGCAAAGGTGAACTCCCATGTGCCAGTTTCATTGGGTTTTAAGTAGGTTTTAGGTTTAGGGGAAAGGAGATTCAAGCATCAGATGCAGGAGCTGAGATGAGTGACTTATATAGCACCTCCAACCACGATTTCTGTCCTTTGAGTACTTGCTCTTACCAGCAAGAAGGGAGGTGGGGAACAAATTGCAGAGGGGCTATAACATCAGGTTACCCTAAAGCTGCAAGCACTAGAATTGTAAACCCACCTGGAGAATGGGCTTTTGCCTCTTAAAGATAAGTGAAGTGATTTAATCTAAGATGAAATAGTTAAGGATCAGTGAGTTACTGACCTGATTATGGTCTTCACAATCAACACCCTCCCAAACTTAGTCTAAATCCTCTCTCCGAAATGGCTGATCTCTGCATAACATGTGAAGGTAATTGGATTCGTGATCATTCATTAATGGTCATCCTTGAAGGGTTATCTAGTGGGGTGCCACAGGCTTTGGTCTTAGGGCTTTCTGTCCAATTATTCTCTGACTTTGAGGGATACAGTAGTCAGACATCAAATTGTAGATGGAGAGCGTTTTTAAGGTGACTGACTAGTTATTATATTGAGTGGCAGAAGCGTTATTCAGAATTATCTTGATCTAGTTCAGTAGTTCTAAGTTCTGCTTCTAGGTCCATAAAAGCAATGGAACCAGTACAGGATGACAGAAATTCAGATTGGCATTAGCTTGTGAAAATGGGCAGCAGGGTTTACAGTTGACCCCTTGCTTAATAAAAAACCAACAGTATGGTATTGCCACTAAAAGCTATTATGATGATAAGCTACATTAATAAAAGTACAGCTCCCAAGTCCTGGAATATTGTAACTTCACTATCTTCTATCAAGAATGGTGTTCCATTCTGGGCACCACTTTTTTAGGAGGAAATTGATGAACTAGATTATATCCAGAGAAGGACAACCAGGGAGTCTGGGAACATATGGTAGAGCCATTTTGTGAAAGGGTTGTGGGTGTGTTCCAAGTTACATGATAAGGGAGAACCCTATTTGACGTGGAGGTTCCTGGGTGGCAGGAGTGATGGACGTTATAGTGAAGTTCCAACTTTTTTCCATCCTGGATGATTAGTGGAAGTCAATGAGTACATGGCATTCCCTTGATGATTGTTACTGTGATAGAGGTGAGAATAGTCAGAGTGAAGGGAAGAGTTTATATTGTATGCTTGGGGTAATATTTTTCGTTTTCTCCTCTGGACTTTGTTGTGTCTGAAGTGAAGCTTGCTGCTGCCACAGCCATCTTGCTACCAGCCTGAGAATGAAGGTCATACTGAAGATGATAGAATAGAGAAATGGAAGGAAGCTGGGTCCTTGATGATGCGGTTCAACCTGTATGTCAAGCAATCCCCAGATTGTCCCACTTTAAGACTCACTAATCTAAGAGACAAATGTCTATTATTTAAAGCACTCTGAGTTGGGATTTCTCTTGTACCAGCATGCATTTTAGCAGCTCCTGCAGGGCTGGGCTGAACAGAAGGATGGGCTTTCATAGGTAATTCGAAATGCCCATCAATGGAGTAGACTCTTTCAAGAAGGGAGTACTCACTGTAAGTATTGAAATAGAGGCTGACCATGATTTTTTAAAAAAAGAATCCTTTATGGAGTGGGATTTTACTCTAAATGATTCTTAAACCCTGATAATCTAAGATTCAAAAAATATACTCAGTAAGGTGTGAATGACCATGAAGCTGAACCTTCCCCCAGACCATTTGCATTATCACAGTGTGATAACTCAAATGAAATTTTATGAGTAGAATGTGGAGGTGGGGGAGGTTTTTGTGCATGAGAGCCTTCCAGGTGCTGCTTGCCTAGTGCATATGATTGGGCCACTCTCTTCTTCCCCTTATTGTGTCTTGGTCTTGTGTCTGTGTCTTGGTGCCCCCACTTTTGGAAGGTTGCTGAACCCTGACCAAAGAGGAAATAAACCATATTGTGACTGCTGGATTTGCAAAACTCAACCAAAGGACTGCAATGTTGTGGAGAGGAAAAGTGAAAAACGGCAGGGTCTTGCGGACTATTAGTGGGAAGGACACAGAGATGGGGGTGGGGAGATGGTTGGTGGCGGAGTGGTAGGCAAATGGTTGCTAGGATTAAAGGGAAGCAGTTTTCAACCTGTTTTAACCTATGCTCCTTTTTTAAAAAAAAATTATTTTGTTGACTCTGTATTAACCTAGAGCTAAAACCATTCCTGGAGCCAACCCTTCAGACAAAGATTAGATTGGACTATGAAACATGATACTCGTGAAGAGTGTGCTTCTTGGTATATGTACATACACAAGACTAAATGGGCCACTCCTGTCTGGTGGCGGGATGAGAAGGCAGAAAGGGTTAGGAGCTGGTTGAGTGGACACGGGAAAAGTGGGTTAGAAAAGGAGAGCGTGCTGTCACATTATAAGGATTCCAGCTAGGGTCACATAACAATATGTGTATGAATTTTTGTATGAGAAATTAACTTGAGCTGTAAACTTTCACCTAAAAAAAAAGATTTTGTTGTTGTTGACAATATACACAGCAAAACACACCAATTCAACTGTTTCTACGTGTACAAGTCAGTGACGTTGATTACATTCTTTGAGTTGTATAGCCATTCTCATTCTCCTTTTCTGAATTGTTCCTCCCCCATTAACATAAACTCACTGCCCCCTAAGGTTCATATCTAATCTTTCAAGTTGCTGTTGCCACTTTGGGCCCATATAGGTAGTTCTTAAAAGAGCATAATGCTCAAGGCAGATGTTTTTTACTAGTTACGCTAAACTATTGTTTGGTTTTAAGAAAACTTCAGGGGATACTTTTGGTTTAAGGTTTAAAGGTTATCTCAGGGCAATAGTTTCAGAGGTTCATCCAGCCCCCATTGGCCCAGAAGTCTGGAGTCCATGAAAATTTGAAATTAATGTTGTATATTTTTCCCCTTTTGATCAGGATTCTTCTACAGAATCTTTGATTAAAATGTTCAGTAATGGTAGCCAGGCACCATCCAGTTCTTCTGGTCTCATGGCAAAGGAGGCAATTAGCCACACTTTCTATATTCTCCTCCTGTTCCTGGCTCTCCTTCCTCTGCTGCTCCAGGCAAATAGAGTCCAGTTTTCCCTCCTCGAAGGCTGAGTGCAAGCTTTTAACCATGCTCCTTTTTGACAAACTTCTCCCTTCCATAGTTCATACTTTAAAAATTGTATTTTTAACTGTAAAATATAAAGTTACAATATAACATCACTGTGCTTTTGAAAGCTCTGTAATCCCTCCATTCTAATTCATCACTCCAGCAGGACCTTCCTACATACTCCCACCTCTCTACTGCAAAGCTGAGAATCATTGGAATGGATTTTCTTTATCCTGATTCTAGTGTTGATTAGATTTTTAGTGGTTCCTATAATTTTACATAAAATAATGGTGAAAATGATATTTTGTCCTCAAGCTCATGACTCTGAGCTAGAAAGTGTGCTTTTGTGCTGAATATATTGTACTATGCATAGCCAAGTGGGGCTTGTTGGGGAAAAATGTTTGCACAAGGCCAAAGGAGCTGCATGTTTGAACTTGTTGTTGTTAGGCGCCATCAAGCCAGTTTTGACTCATAGTGACCCCATGTGACAGAGTAGAACTGTCGCATAGGATTTTCTAGGCTGAAATGTTTATAGAAGCAGATCGCCAAGTCTTTTTCCCATAGAGCCACTGGTGGGTTCAAATCACCAACTTTTGGTTAGCAGCTGAGTGCTTAACCATTGCACAACCAGGGCTCCTTAGTAAGCATTTAGTTGGCAAAACCAGTGAACTCAAAGTGTGTCAGGGCTGGAAAGGATCCCAGAAATCAAGCTGTAAGCTTCACTCTGTGTTAATACAGAGAATATAGAGGAGGTTACCTGGCTCTGGGAGGGGAAGAAGCTCACCTAAGGCTGAATGGTTAATGGCAGGTAATGAACAGTTGGCCTTAGGGTAGGAGTGTGAGTATGCCCAGGTTTTACTTCAGGGCACAATTTTTTGAAAATTTGGATTTGTAAGAAGACCAACACGACTGTGTTTTAAATTAGTGAGAGGGCTAAATGTAAACGAGAGGCAAACAGAGGTAGTGTGAAGAGGCTAATTACTAAGCTTGTAAACGTTGTTATGTGTAGTGGGGACAGAAGATGACTCGACCAGCATTTCTCTGTCCTGGACACTGGGCATATCTGATGCCAGGTTTGTCCAGTACTTCTCTTGTCCTGGCTTGGAGGGCTAGTGGCAAAAAAGAAGCCATATCCAGAGATGGCTCAGTGCTTATGTTGGAGGCCGTAGGAGCAAGTGGCTGGACCATTACACTGCTTTGAGGTTTTATTTTTACTTTAGAGGGAACCAGGTCTTGTCTCAGATGGAGAGGCCCAGCTTGGTGTGGTTGAGAAGGTTCAACCAGCTTCTTTACTTTTCAGCCTCAGGCTGAAATGGAACAGCTGAAGTGTTGAATTCCAGCTCCAAGAGTGAAACTTAAAATTCCCCTGGACTAACTAGAAGATACAGTTTTATCAGCTCTGTTAAACTGTTATTTATTAAACAAAATCAATACTTTTTAGTTTAATTTTGACTTTTTCAGTTAGAAAACTTGAAGGTCATTCCTTCAAAGACAAAAATACAGAAATTCCAGAGAGTGATTTTGGTGACGCTCTGGAAAATGGGGTTGGGAGGGGAGACCTCTGAGAAGGCAGTGGGAGAGCAGTGTTTCCAGTCTGTCTGTGAGCTCCTTTTCCTTGGTGGTTCTTGGTCATTACTACCACCAAGGCATGAGAGTCAGCAAGGCTGGGAGAGACCTGAGCCAGATCAGCTGGAACCTTGGAAACCTGTAATTGCCTCAGGTTATGAGCAGCCCAACAATGGGATGTTCTGACTCCAGTAAGATGTTGGGACCAGAGTCCAGTAGGTAGTTAGGCAATGACTACCACCAGAAAATTTTTTCAAGGTTTGAAAAAAAAAAGTCACAGAGACAAAGGAAAGCAAAGAGTCCCCAAGTCAGTGTTCAGAATGTATGTAGTGTAGCAGAGGTTGTATCCCTCAGAGCCCAGGAATGATCCTGTTTTGGGGGGGAAGGTTTCCTGATCACTTTCCTTTAGGGCAAGCAGTGGTCTCACAGCTGGCAGGGGACAGGCTGAGGACACTGCAGATGAACCATGACAAGCAGAAGAGAGGAAAGGGGCTATGGCTGTAGGTGGATTCTCTCACAGAACAACCCACCCTGGCCGCCCCTCCAGGAAATAGCCAAACTTGGAAAGTCCCTGTGACCTTTCATTTGTAGACAAACTGGTTTGGTTGTTTGAATTGTGATGCTGCCAAACTATGATTTTAGCCTCACGTCCCATACCCTTGTGGTGGCCTCATGAAACTCAAATGCAAGTATGAACAATGCGTGCTGTTCTCACATCCTAATTGCTAATAGAAATGCTTTATTACTAATGACTGTAATGGTCATAGAGGTGGCAGTTGCCTTTTCTCTGTTGAGTACTTAATATTTGTCAGACATAGTGTTTGACAACAACAATCCTGTAATCTATCTTTACAAATAAGGGTTATTAGGCTTTGAGAGGCTTAGTAACTTGTACAAGGTAACCAGTTAGTAGGTGACAGGTTCAACCCAGATTATTTGGACTCCGAACCCCATGCTCTTAAGTGTTGTTGTGTGTTGTTGACTCGTTTTTGACTCATAGTGACCCTATAGGACAGAGTAGAACTGTCCCATAGGGTTTCCTAAGCTGAAATCTTTGTGGGAACAAATTACTAGGTCTTTTCTCCCATGGAGCAGCTGGTGGGCTCGAACTGCCAACCTTTTGGTTAGCAGTTGAGCACTTAACTGTTGTGCTGCCAAGGCTCTTAGGTTCTTAAGTACTACCATGTATATGGCGGCCATGAGAATTGAGTGGAATTGACCAAGGGCCCCAATGCTGTGCTCTGAAATCCATCATGACAATTGACTGAGGCCATGCTTCCCATGGCTGTTCTGAGCCAATGATTGACCATGGCAGGGATACTGTAGCAGGCAAAGACATGAACCTTCAGCTCGATGACTCCTGACAGAATTTCAGAATGTCTCTTCCACTGCATTGGTTTAGGATGTTTCCCCTCAGCTCAGCCTTCCTTCTCCTTCTTTTTCATTGGAGTTAGGAGTTTTGATGGTTCTCCCAGTCTCCCTTCCCATTTTCTCTCCCAGGCACTTTCCTAAAAAAATCCTTTCAAATTTTATCCTGTTTTAACATTTGCCTCTCAGAAGACCTGGACTAACACAGAATACCACACAGAATTTTCAGGGCCCTTGAGCCAGCCTGCTAGATAAATTAAGGGGTGAGACAGTTTCCTGTTTCTATCCGGATTGTACACTAAAAGCCTCAAGGCATGAAGCCTTGTGGGTCCTCCCAGTTGTCTTGCTTGCCCCGCCCAGTAGCTAGTAGTTTAGGTGGTTAGTCTTATTCATTGATTCATACATTCATGTAAAAAGCATTTATTGATTTCCTACTATGTTCTAGGCTCTGGGGATACAAAGATAAATGTCAGGGAATCTGCCATCAAAGAAATCACGGTCTAGTGGGGAAACAATTTAGTCAACAGAAAAACAACGCTAATTGCTAATGACTATTGAGTGCTTGCTCTTTGCTACTCTTTTAAGCATTTTATGTGAATTAACTCATATACTTACAACTATCATGTGAGGGAGGTGGTATTATTTCCATTTTGCATATGGGGAAACTGAGGCACAGAAGGGGCAGATGGTAAGTGGCAGAGTTGGGGTTTGGATGCAGGCAGAGCCCTTGCGCTTACTTGCTGTGCTACGCTGCCCCTTGCCATGATGCCTGTTCTAAGAGACCGTGACTGGGGCCAGAGGCAGGGCTCCCTCCCACCTCTGCTCGGGGAGTGCAGACTTCCATTGCAACAGAAACTCTGAGCCGAAAGCAGCTTGGTTCCCACTTTTAAAATCCCCATCTGCTGCTCAGTGAGAATGATTACAGTGGGCAATCTGATGGGTGCTGGACACCTGTTTTGTTGTGAGGACTCACGGCTCATTGATCCCATTTGGAAGTAGCCATATTATCTGCTGGATCTATTGCTCTTTCCAGCCCTGGAGGCTCAGTGGTTAAAGCTTCCGCCTGCTAACCAAAAGGTTTGTGGTTGAAACCCACCAACCACTCCACGGGAGAAAGATGTGGCAGTCTGCTTTCGTAAAGATTTACAACCTTTGGGGGCAGTTCTACTCTGTCCTGTGGGGTCACTATGAGCTGGAATCAACTTGATGGCAGTGGACTTGGTTTAGTGGGTTTTTGGTATCTTTGGCTAACTGGTGCATCCTTGGAATGGCAGATACTCCCTTCCCGGGCCACAGGTGATTAGCTAGCTCTGGACCACCTGATGCAGAGTATGCTCCTGCCCATTTCGACAGACAGAATCATTGCATAGGAACTCTCATCTGGTAAATTATTAATAATAACAAAAATCATAAATATTTAACTTTGCCTAGTGCTTTTCAGTTTCCAGAGTATTTCTGCATTATGTATCACTTAATCCCAATAAGCCTGTACAAAAGGCCAGGCAGGTAAAAATGTTCCCATTTTACAGGAGAGGAAATTGAGGCTTAGAAAAGACAAGATTACCCAGTAAATGATAGTGGTGAGATTTGCATCCAGACCTTCTATGACTTAGTTGAATGCACTTTCCCAGCACCCTTCAATAGCTGCAGTTACATTCCTAGGAAATATAAAATCTCTTTGGAGCCTTGTCCTTGTTTTGTCCTTGTCCTTGTCCAGGTTTTCATTGTCTGGGCATTTAGCAACTCCTGGGTCAAAGGAGTTTTGTTTTGTTGTTGCTGGTTTTGTTTGTTTTTGCTCATGATTATCTAAGCAGAATTTGGAGTGCTGCCTGTTGTTTTGTGTATCTTTAAGCCACATCACTGAGGAGAATCGTTACCACTGGTCCTGACCATACTGTGAAGCCTGGCAGATTCACAGTGAGGAATGTGAGATACCCTTCCTAGAAATGGAAAGTGAAATTGACCAGTCCCATGACATAAAGAAAAAAAAAAAAAAAATTTTTTTTTTTTTTCTTTTTTTTATGACATGGCTTCGCTGGTCAGAATGCTAAGGGTCAGCAAAAGTGGGAGAAAGTGGTAGAGAGACAAAGGAAAGGAATTTATTTTCTTCACAATTTCCTATGCTTGATGTTGTTATCAAGAGTTTCCTTGGGCCTCTCAATTCTTGGCTGGGTGAAAATAAGCTGTATTTCCTTTGCCTGCCCCAAACAAAGCCCATTTGTCCTCACACCAGTAAATCCAGACCTCAATGTCTGTTTAGATTAGGATTGATTCCTCACCCAGGAAACCAAGAATAGCCAGTTAAAAGACTAGTTATTAATGGCCTCATTACAAGCCTGTGTTGTGCCATTTGAACCAAATTTACATAGAGAGAGGAAGCACATTTATACGTGTCGGAAAGAGATGAAGAAAGAGGAAGCCTTTCTCGGGGCCTGTGGTATCTTCTGCTTTGTTAGCAACACTGGGGTTTCCTGAACGATGAAATAGGGGCCAGCAGGCCTCCAGACCTGGGTGACCTAGGTGGGGACCCTTTCCGTAATGTTGGCCTTTGGGATGCGAGTGTGGACAGTGTTTCTCAAGAATCTTGATAAGCTCAGCCAGTGGAGCTTTCTTGGGCTCAGTATGAAATTTCTTTGTTGTATTTACTTGGAGTAGCCCTAGAAATGCTGGGTCCAGGATAGAAGTGGTTTCTTCGGAACCCATTTATCACTATGCAGAGACACATTTGTCCCAACCCTTTATAGGTTTCTCCTAGAGACTGGGTGGAAGGAATAGTAGTCTGTGCCCAGGAAGCAGCTCACCCAATGGATTTAATTTCCCCACTTGGGCCATATTTCTTGGGAACAGTTGTTCCTCCCATCTGGGAACTAGTCTGGAGTCAGGAATCTTGAGTTCTGAATGGTGTTCTACAATTAAACCAGCTGCTCCTGACCTAGGACCCATCAGTTAACTTGCCCATGCCTCTGTTTTCCATCTGCAAAATGGAGTAGTCACATGTGTCTCACACACAAATGAAAGCAAATTAAAATGGTCTGAGGTGCCAGGGGGTGATAGAACTCCACATAAGCCCGCTTTTTGGATGAGGATGGAGCAGCTTGGCTCTACCACTCGGGAAAGCTTCCTGAACATTGAATTTGGAAGAGGGTTAGAGGGCCCCAGCTGGGAGGGGCTGGAGCCCGGATTTTCTCATCAGTGGACAAGGGTAAGCATACACTCTCTTTGGTTGTCATGGTAGCCTGCGGCAGTGGTGCTATTTTTGCTCGAGCTGAAGAGCAGGTAGGGTGGGTTGGGGAGGGGAAGGGAAGAACAGTCAGTTTTTGCTTAAAAAAAAAAACCACCTTACACTTTGAAAACTTTATTTAGAGTGCCTGAGTAGGGGCTGAATAAAGGTCTTAGAGGCCTAAGGTCTCCTCTCCTCCCGAACTATCCTCTATCCTGGCCTTGAATACCTTGATGAGGGCCAAGAGAGTTGCCTGGCGAATGAAGAAGGAAACTGTTCCTTGCCTATATGAGCTGGAAAAAGACTTGGGCTGATGTACAGTAGATTCTTGACCCAGAACCTTCTACTCAGCACGGCAAATCCACTGACGTGTACTGAACCCGAGCAGCCTCAGGAATCTGCAGCTAGCACAGAACGTCTGGATGGCAGTGCAGGTTTGATGTGACAGGTGAGCCAGTCTGTGTTCTGGAAGCCAGCAGCACTGGCTGTGCCAGGAAGCTGGCAGAGGACTGTGGGAGCAGTGGAAAGCATCACTTGAATTCATCCTTCCTTTCTCCTCTCTACCCCTTCTCCTTGTTTCCAGGGAGTGATCACCACAAAGTTATTGAAAGTCTTAGTTGGGGATGTGTGCACAGGATCTACCTTACCTTTTTGACATGATGCGAATGATGATAATGAACATGACTAGGGCAATGATTGATGCCACTTTAATTAACTCACAGTAACACTACTAAATGATTGTCACCTCCTCCCTCCCCTGACTTTAATGCCAGTAAGACCTCTCATGGGTGAGAAAGTCTGGCCTTCCGTGCACCTTTTTACCATTATTCTGATGAGTATATATGACTTTGTGGGTAGCTGGTGACTTGCAGGTTGGGTATACTAGCCACTCTTTGTTGGGAGCTTTGTAAGTGACAGGGGCTAGTTGGACAGGAAATTCAGTGCCCATTAACCAGAGTGTGTGAACAAGGGGTAAGAAAGACCCATGGGTGATGACTAAAATGAAAAAGCAGTCTTGATGTTTGCCAGGAAGCTGGGGAGTGGTGGGGGTTATTGAAACTCAAGATCTAGTCCCCCATTGCAAGCCTCTCACCTCCCACCCTACAAACCCACATGCATTTGCAGGGCAGCAAAAGCTCCTTCTTTTGAATCCATGAGTTTGGAATTTGGGTCAAGGACAGGTCTTAGACTTCCCTTTGTGCTTTCTAAAGACATAGCAACAGCAGTGAGACTGGCTTTCTAAGCTAATAGCTAGTGTAAACAAGATACACGGTAGGAGAAATGTTTAGTCTACTTAAGAATCATTTTCTAAGCATTTTGGAAATCATGTAGTATATTTTCAGACATTGGGTTAATTTTATCATCTTATTTCTTCATGAAAGCGCATCGAACAGGATGTTGGCTTGGTAACACTGTGTTAGCCACTGGTTTATGTTATTTTACGTATTGAGGGCAGCGCTTGATCACGGTGTGACAGGGTGGTCGGCCACGTCCCTTCTCAGTTCTGATCAGGCTTTATAAAAGTGCTGACATATTTGGCTTGTATATCTGGAATTGTTTTAAAAATAAACAAATATAATTCTTCAACTTTTAGAAAAATGAAGCCACATTTTCTAGCTATATTTTACAAATGTTGACATAATTTCCTTTTTTCGTGGATGCTTTTTTTTTTTTTTTCAACCATTGCCACTATTTTTTTCCAAAACTTTTTCATCACCCTAAATAAAAACTGGAAACGCCGGTGGAATAGTGGTTAAGTGCTAAGGCTGCTAACCAAAAGGTTGGCAGTTTGAATCTACCAGGCGCTTCTTGGAAACTCTATGGGGCAGTACTACTCTGTCTTATAGGGTCACTATGAGTCAGAATCGACTTGATGGCAACAGGTTTTTTGGTTTTTAAACAAAAACTCTGTACCCATTAAAGAATAACCCCCTCATGAATGCTTTCTGATGACAGAGCTTCAGTATACAGACCAAACTCCTTTGCTTGGCATTCAGGGTCTTCTCTGATACCCAAGATTCCCTCTCTTACCTCCCTCCCTCCTAACCCCCACTCCCCCATACAGAAGATGCCCCCACATTGCTTCCTGTTGTGCAAACACATCATTTACTCACTTGTCTCTGTGCCTTCAGTCATGCCTTTACCTCTGCCAGGAAAGTCCTTCCAACCCCCATGTCAGCTTTCTCTGTACCTTTTAAGGCCCTGCTTGTCACTTCCTTGAGGATGTCACTTCCTTCTTCAGTCTTTCTGATCACCATAAACTGTTTCTTATAAATCTCTGCATATCCCATGTGATGTTTTGTTTCTGGAGGTTGGAGAGAGGCTGTTGCTTGCCTATGCGGTCCCCCTAACATAAGCGAGGACTTTTTCTCATCCTTATATTTCTTGGGGGCCTGGTATTGGCTTTGAACACATGAAATGAATATTTACTGAAGGAATAAATGAATGAATTATGGATTATTTTATTAAATGAAAAAATGTACCTTTTTTACGGAGGGGGTGCTCAGTGTCCAAATGAGATTTGACTTAATTAAGGTAACCAAAGTTGTCTTCATCCTTCAGGAAGTTTTTTCCTCAATTTTGTTAAAGTTCTGTTGTATTTTGTGTGTGGCAGCATTTTTCTAAACATTTGGAAACATTAGCTCACTTAGTTGAGTTATATTTATAATCTCCATCACACCATTTACAGTTCTCTCAGTTCCTTCTTGTGAAGCCTCATGTTTCCAATTCAGTTGTAAGCTCCTTAAGCCATGTAAAAATGGCGTGGGGGTGGTGTCCGGCCTCCTCTAACTTCACAAGGGGGAAGGAGTATCAAGATCAACAGCCCTAGGCTGATTCTTATGAGGAGGAGGTCATACATGCCTCCTCCCTCTACCATCTTTGCCAATTTTGACACTGACTGTCCTTCCCATGGCACTTTCTACTTCGCCTATGTTTGACAATTCATTGCACTGGCCACACAGAACTCACAGACAATACTCATGATTATGGGATTTATTAGGGAAGTAATGGGTTACAATTCAGGTTGAGGAACGTTCAGAATACAGTTCTTCCATTAGGACAGCCTCTTCCCAGCCTTGCTCACAGGCAGCCTCTCCCTGGCCCTGGGCCTCTGCACTGCTCAGGCAAGTGTTACAAAACTCTTTTAACTCTGCCAGTAAGTGCCCAGAAGCACCCCACTCCACCAGTAAGTCTCAGCCCAAAGGCACTCAGCTTTCTCGCTCTGTGGGTGGAGAAGCCCACTGCGCCATCTCCTGCCAGTCTCTCCTGTCTGTCTCTCCTGCTGCACTTTCTCTGCCACCACTTCTCGCTGCCTTTGTTGTTACAGTTCTCTGTCTCCTGAGTCCAGGAGCTTCTCAGCACAGGAATAATGGGTCCAAAGGATGTACTCTGTCCTCCTGGTTCTTCCTTGGTGGTAGTAGTGGGATCCTCTCTCTCCCACCTTGGGCTTGGGCTCACCTCAAGCCCAGAGAGATGGCAAAACTGACTAACCCTCCTGGTAGGCCAGGGTTACCCTATTTGCACAAATGATGGGGTGGGAGTTATAAGACCATGGCAAGAAAGGCCACACAAAAGTGATCCATTGTACCGTAGGTCAAAACTGTAGAAGTCATGCTTTAACACCTATTTAACATGTTCTAGCACCAGCCTAGGTCCCATGGGGGTTACTCCTATGGGACCTAGACTGGTGTTAGAACATGATATATAGGTGTTAAACACATCTGTGATGCAATGGATCACTTTTATATGGCCTTTCTAGCCATGGTCTTGTAACTCCTACCAAAAGATTGCGTGGAACTATGCAAATAAGGTGCTTGTGGCCCACCAAGGGGATTGAACAGCTTGCTAATAATACAAATAAGGTGCATGGCACCCTTGTGGGGGTGTGACCATGCAAATAAGGTATATAGAACCCTAATAAGGGGATTAGTCAGTTTTGCCATCCTGGTAGGCTTAAAATAAGCCTAAAAGTTCCTAGAGGTGGAAAGGGAGGACTTCACTACCACCAAGAAGAAGAGATGGGAGCAAAGCGTGTCCTTTGGACCCAGGGTCTCTGCTCTGAGAACTTCCTAGATCCAGGAGACAGAAAGAGCTATAACACTGGAGACAGCACAAGACAGCAAGAAGTAGCAACAGAGAAATGGCAGCAGCAGAACTAGGAGACCGGCATGAGATGGTGCAGCGGGCTTCCTGGCCCACGGAGTGAGGCAGCTACAGTGAATGTGCCAACCCACAGAGTGAAAAAGCTGAGTGCCTCTGGGCAAGAGGCTTCTGGAGAAGTTAAGGTATCCCTGGGGACTTGTTGGCAGAACTAGGGTCTCTAACTCATGCAGCAAGAGAGCTGAGTGCCTTTGGGCCGAGGCTTACTGGTGGAGTAGGTGCCCCTGGGCACTTATTGGCAGAGCTGAAAAGCTTTGTAACACTTGCCTGAGCAGGGCAGAGGCCAAGCCAAGGGGCCGAGGGGCTGAGGGGCCAAGGGCCAGAAAGAGACCTGCCCACTTAGAAACTGTCCTGATCAAAGAACTGTCTGTGCTCTGAGTCCTTCCTGATCCTGACCTGTTACTCCTCAAATAAACCCCATAACTGTGAGTATGGTCTGTGAGTTCTGTGTGGCCATTGCAATGAATTATCAAACCCAGCAGAGACCTAGAGAGAGAAGGGCTGGTGTGAGAATTTGTAAAAATGTTGGAGGGTGGAGATATGTCTGACCTCCACCTCATAGCAATCAGCCTGGGGCTGCCGATGCTTATAATGATTCTCCTCCCCTCTTGTAAAGTTAGATAAGGAGGTCCAACGCCCATACGTCGCCATTTTTACAATGTCTCTCACCAAATTGAGTCTTTCTTCTTGATATTGAAGGTAGAAGAAAGGGAACTGCTTTCTTATTATTTTTGCTGTACAATTCAGAATCATCCCCGGTGCCACCAGAATGTGTGGCTCACAGTATAGGAAACATTGGCAAAGTGAATGAGAGCTGGATTTTAGGGTTAAATTTCCATACGTTGTGCACTGTGTAACTTGGAAAACTTATTTAAATGTCTGTGCAGTAGTTTTCTCATCTGCGAAATGGGCACAATCATACCAATGTCATAGTTGCTGTGATTAAATGGAATCATACATGCTAAATGTTTTGTATGGTTCTAAATGCTCAACAAATGGCAACTGTATTTGTTTTTAAGAACAATTCCTGTTTATACTTTTACCAAGGTCATCATTTTACAAGAGAAGTTAGCTTTGTGTACTCTGCAAAATCTCTCCAAGATCAACAAACTCTATTCTTCAACCCTAACCCTTCCCCAGACTATCAAAAAAATATAGTGCTAATAGATGCCAGGTATTGTGCAGTGAACAAAGGAATAAGCACTGTGAACAAAGGAATAAGCACTGTGATCTCTGATATCAAGAACCTTATAACTTAATTGGAGAATAAGAGAGGGCAGCCTTTAGGTTAGAGGCACCAGAGCACGTGGGACCGTGGATGGTTCAGTTGGCATTAAGTGTCTCTTGACTGAAACCCCATCCTTGGAATGTGCCCATTTACTCTGGTGGTGAGGTCACAGCATACCTAACAAAGGGTGTCATTGCTGAGAATAACAAGGCAGCACCACCAGGCGTCGGTGCCAGCGAAAGCCTGAAATACGACTCATGAGTGGCAAAGTCACAATTCCAAGTTACATTGCCTTCTTCTGCTTCCTTGGCCTCTAACTCTGCCTCTTACTGCTTTGTGACCTTGGGTGAGTTACTTCAATTCTTTGAGGCACGGTCTTTCTATCTATAAAATGGGAATAGGATATTCATTCCTATGACATAAGACTATCAAGCACTTACCACAATATTCAATAAAAGTAAATTTTATTGTTATTAATAATAAAAATGAGTCTGTCGCCCAGCCCTCTTGCATAGCATGAGCTCTCCATGTGACTGGAGTGTGGGTCCAAGCGCATACATATACTCAGCATGTATAAAATCCATACTGTTGTTTATCAGACCTTAGTAATGTGGTCTCCCTTTTAAAGGAGAAAAAGTTATTATGAAACTTCAGTGTTGACATGGAAACCCTGGTGGTGTAGTGGTTAAGAGTTCAGCTGCTAACCAAAAGGTTGGGAGTTCAAATCCACCAGGCATTCCTTGGAAACCCTGTGGAGCAGTTCTACTCTGTCGTATAGGGTCGCTATGAGTTGGAATCGACTCGACAGCAAGGTTTTGTTTTTTTTTTTAGTGTTTTTAGTGTTGACAGATTGTTTTGATGTTGTTTAAGTATGCCAATCAAGATTCATTGGTAATTAGTGGTGATTGGAATGCAAAAGAAGGATCAATATTTGGAAAATGTGGCCTTGGTGATAGAAATGACACGGGAAATCACACACGGTAGAATTTTGCAAGACCAAGGACCTATTCATTGGAAATACCTTTTTCAATAACATAAACAGTGACCGTACACGTGGACCTCACCAGATGGAATACACAGGAATCAAATCAACTACATCTGTGGAAAGAGACCATGGAGAAACTCAATATTATCAGTCAGAATAAGGCCAGGGGCTGACTGCAGAACAGACCATCAATTGCTCATATGCAAGTTCAAGTTAAAGCTGAATTAAATTAAAACAAGTCCATGAGAGCCAAAATACGACCTTGAGTATATCCCACCTGAATTTAGAGACCATCTCAAGAATAGATTTTACGCATTGAACACTAATGACTGAAGATCTGACTAGTTGTGGGATGACATCAAGGACAACATATATGAAGAAAGCAAAAGGTCAGTAAAAAGACAGGAAAGAAAGAAAAGACCAAAATGGAAGTCAGAAGAGACTCTGAAACTTGTTCTTGAACAGAGAGTAGCTAAAGCGAATGTAAGAAATGATGAAATAAAATTGCTGAACAAAAGATTTCACAAGGGCGACTTCAGAAGACAGAGTAAAGTATTATAACGAAAGGTTCAAAGACCTGGAGTTAGAAAACCAAAAGGGAAGAACACACTCGGCATTTCTCAAGCTAAAAGAACTGAAGAAAAAATTCAAGCCTCGAGTTGCAATATTGAAGGATTCTACAGGGAAAATACTGAACGATGCAGGAAGAATCAAAAGAAGATGGAAGGAATACAGAGAGTCGCTGTACCAAAAACAGAATTTGTCGATGTTCAACCATTTCGGGAGGTAGCATATGATCAACAACTGATGGTACTGCAGGAAGAAGTCTAAGCTGCACTGAAGGCATTGATGAAAAATAAGGTTCCAGGAATTGGCAGAGTACCAATTGTGGTGTTTCAACAAATGGGTGCAAAACTGGAAGCACTCGCTAGTCTATGCCAAGAAATTTGAAAGACAGCTATCAAGAGATCCATATCTGTGATTATTCCAAAGAAACATGATCCATCAGAACACAGAAATTATCAAACGTTATGATTAATATCATACACAAGTAAAATTTTGCTGAAGATAATTCAAAAACAGTTGTAGCAAAACATCGACAGAGAACTGCCAAAAATTCAATCTGGATTCAGAAGAAAACATGGAACAAGAAATATCGTTGCTGATGTCAGATGGATCTTGCCTGAAAGCAGAGAATACCAGAAAGATGTTTACCTGTGTTTTATTGACTATGCAAAGGCATGCAACTGTGTGGATCATAAAAAATTATGGATAATGTTGCAAAGAGTGAGAATTCCAGAACAGTTAATTGTGCTCATGAGGAACCTCTACATAGAACAACATAGAGGCAGCTGTTCAAACAGAACAAGGGGATACTGCATGGTTTAAAATCAGAAAAGGTGTGTGTCAGTGTTGTATCCTTTCACCATATTTGTTCAATCTGTATGCTGAGCAGATAATCTGGGAAGCTGGACTATATGAAAAGAATCCAGCATCAGGATTGGAGGAAGACTTGTTAACAACCTGAGATACAGATGACACAACCTTGCTTGTTGAAAGTGAAGAGGATGGGAAACACTTACTGATGAAGATCAAAGACTACAGCCTTTAGTATGGATTCCACCTCAACATAAAGAAAGCAAAAATCCTCACAAATGGACCAATAATGATGATCCTCATGATAAACAGAGAAAAGATTAAAGTTGTCAAGGATTTCATTTTACTTGGATCCATAATCAACACCCGTAGAAGCAGCAGCCAAGAAATCAAATGACGTATTGGATCAGGCAAATCTGCTGCAAAAAGGTGTCACTTTTGGACTAAGGTGGGCATGACCCAAGTCATGGTATTTTTAATGGCCTCGTATGCATGGGAAAGCTAGGCAATTATTGAAGAAGAATTGATACATTTGAATTATGATGTTGGTGAAGAATGTTGAATATACTGTGGACTGCCAGAGGAATGAGCAAGTCTGTCTTGGAAGAAGTACAGCCAGCATGCTCCTTAGAAGCAAGGATGGCACAACTACATCTCACATACTTTGGACATGTTATCAGGGGGAGCAGTACCTGGAGAAGGACATCATGCTTGGTAAAGTAGAGGGTCAGTGAAAAAGAGGAAGACCCTCAAGGGGATGGATTGACATAGTGGTTGCAACAATGGGCTCAAACATAGCAATGATTGTGAGGATGGCGCAGGACTGGGCAGTGTTTTGTTCTATTGTACATAGGGTTGCTATGACTCAGAGCTGACTAGGCGGCACCTAACAATAACAGATACATATAAACATAATTACCTTCTTATGCTTATTGTTCTTTCCCAACTCTGAAAGCAAAACAAATGGACAAGGCACAAATACAGGTATAAAATAAACAAAAGAAGAGTTGATTTCAGTTCATTTTCAGTAGTAGACAATGCCGGTTTCTTGAGGTAGCATCACGAACATGGCATGGAGCCTGTGGCACTGATTCTGTCAAGAGTGCTTGGCACATCTTCCCTGGGTGATTCAGTGACTTGCTTTTCCCACCAGGTGAAGCCTTTTGTTCTTGTGGCACAAATGCCTTTACATATTGGCCGGCCCCCTCTGTTCTTTTCTCATTAGCCCGACATGGAGCGCAGCATGACCTAGCTGCAAAGTGATTGCAAACACAAACGCAAACATGGGCTTCCTTTTCCTGTGGCGGGACCTGATTATAATGTATTGTTTTTGTTGACAGGTAATGTCCAGTCAATCCTGACTTATAGCAACCCCATGTGTTACAGAGTAGAACTGCCCCATAGGGTTTCTTTGAGTTAGCAGCTAAGCGCTTACCTGATAATCTGGAAGCTGAAACTGCTGTAAAAAATATGTTAAGAAAAAATTAAATATGTGTTTTAGAGCAGCTTCAGGTTCATAGAAAAATTGTGCCGAAACTACTGAGAGTTCCCATATACACTTTTCCCTGTTGAGCACTGTTTCTCCTATTTTTAACATCTTGCATTCATGTGGTACATCTGTCATAATCGATGAACCAAAGTCTATAGTTTACATTAGGATTCACCCTTGTTTTGTACAATCCTATGGTTTTTTATTTTTGATAATATTTTATTGTGTTTTTTGTGACAGTTTACACAGCAAGTTAGGTTCCCATTTGACAATTTCTACATAACTTGTTCAGTGACATTAGTTACATTTTCCACAATGTATCACATTCTTTTTAATTGTGTTCTGGGTGTTCCATTTCTACTACTCTAGTTTCCCTGCCCCCTTATCTTCTCATCCTGGCTTTAACGTAAATATTGACCTTTTGGTCTCATACAGATGGTTATTTAGCAGAGCACCGTTCTTCCAGGTATTATCCTTTATTTTATGTGCCACTCTGCTAGTTCACTAAAAGGTGGTCTCCAAGCATAGTTTCGGTTCAAGGTTTAAAGAGTGAATTAGGCGACAGTCTCAGGAAGTCCTCTGGTCTCAACTGGTCCAGTTAGTCTGGACTTTTTTCTTTCTTTTTTTTTAAAGAATTTGAGTTTTTGTTCAATATTTTCTCCCGTTTTGTCTGGGACCATCTATTGTGAGCCTGACCAGAATGGTCAGTGGTGGTAGCTGTGTACTATCTCAATCTTCTGGTCTCAGGGTAGATGAGGCCGTGGCTCTAGTAGGCTATTGGCCCTGTGGATTTCTTTCTTCTCTGAGATTTTGGTTACCTTTGTACTCTCTTGCTCCTGACGACTCGCATCTTAGATGGCCACGTGCAAGCTTTGAAGACCCCAGATGCTACTTACTAGGATGCAGACCTTGAGCTTTGTGAACTATAGTATGCCAATGGACTGAGTTGCCCCATGAGACTATGGTCCTAAGCCTTCAAACCCCGAAAACCAATCTCAGAAGTTGTTTGGTTATGTCGAAGGAGTATCTGTAGCTGTGTCTTCAGTGAATACTCTTGTCACTCGGTATCCGCAGGGGATTGGTTCTAGGACCCCTGCGAATACCAAAATCTGGAGATGCTCAAGTCCCTTGTATAAAATGGCGTAGTATTTGCATATAACCTAGGCACATCCTCCCTTATACTTTGAATCATCTCTAGATTACTTATAATACCTAATACAAGGTAAATGCTATGTAAATAGTTGTAAAGTGCCATGTGAATAGCACTTTTCACTCCCTCTTAGCCTTTGAGGGATGGCTTTGACCATTTAATTGTTTTTTAGGAGCCATTTTTTTCACAGAAACAAAAGGTGCACACAGCACAAGTAACGCCACTGGAGGCAAACAATGCTCAAACAACGTGTGATGGATGGAGTCTGAGGATCTGTGAAATGGTGGGAGGCTACAGCAGGGTGTGCGTACACGTCACTTCATTCACGTGGATTCAGCAGAGTGCTTGGCATGCGGCAAATTCAAGTTTTGTTTTTTGAATCTGCTCAAGGTCAGACCCTGGCCCAGCTAAGGTGCCTGCATTCTCGGTTGTGCACTGTGGAGGCGGTTGTTGTGGCTTGAGGTGGTGTGAGCACTTGGTGTTCACGTCAGTAAGCGTCAGCAGAATTACCCTGCAGAATGAATGACATCCTGACATCCTGAAATGTGTTAGCTGTCAGTAGCTATCAAAGGTGACTTAACGGATAGACGTGCTGGAAGGAATGGTTTATATGGCCCACCTGAATGCTGGGGACTCAGCCAATTGCTGCACCGTTAGGATCAATCTCATTTATGTCAAGCTGCACTCGCTGGCAGAAGGATTAGCCAGTAGATTAAGTTGCTACTTTTCCTCTTCACTCCCACCTCCGTTATCAAAGTAATGCTTTCTCACTGTGAAAAATATGAAAATACATAAGAGAGAAAAAGAAAGGAACGAGGAAGAGAGAGAAAAAGCAAGGGAGAGAAGAAAGGAAGGAGGGAGAGGAGAGCTATATTTGGAGGAGAGAGGTCTTTATATAATTGAGATCATACAATGTAAGATACAATATAAGATAATTTTATATCCTGCTTTTTTGCTTAGGAAATCCTGGTGGCGTAGTGGTTAAGTGCTATGGCTGCTAACCAGAAGGTCAGCAGTTCGAATCCACCAGGTGCTTCTCGGTAACTCTGTGGGGCAGTTCCAGTCTGTCCCATAGGGTCGCTATGAGTTGGTATCGACTTGATGGCAACGGGCTTTTGCCTAACATAATGTGTAAAGCTTTTACCCCTGAAGCTTAAAGCCCTTTGAAAAGAACCTTTTAGATATTCTTTCACCAGGCATTTAGGTTGTTTTCAGTTTTCCACTGATACAAATAATGATTCTGCAGACATCCTGGTTCATTATCTTTGTCTCTATTTCGAACATCTATTTTCCTCCTTAAGAGGTATTTCTGGAAGTAGAAGCCTGTGGCAAAAGGTATGAAGAGTTTAAAGGCTTTCTTGTTCTCTGTATGTGGCCACATGGCTTCCCAGAAAAGTTGTATCAGTTTACACTTTCTTCAGCATCGATGGAGAGTGTCTGCCCTACCGCACCTTTAAACAGCACACTGAGTACACTTTACCAAGTTGGAAAAAAGTAAAAGAGCAATGTGTTATTTTTATCTACATTTCTGTGATTACTAGTAAGGATGAATGATATTTTAATTTTGGAGGGAGCGTAACTTGTATGACTTTTTTTGTGAAATGTCTACTTAATCAGGCTTTGGGTGTTTTCTTAGAGATTTCTGTGATCTGTTCATGTATTAAGGAGATTAATCCTTTGTCATATTTATTTTGAATTTTTAACCAGTTTGTGATTTGCCATTGGTTATGGTTGGTAATAACTTTATTGAGATATAATTCACATGTCATACAATTCACTCATGTGTTCACTCAATTTAAAGGCTTTTAGTATAGTCACAAATTTGTGCAACCATCACCACAATCAATTTTAGAATATTTTAATCACCTCAGAAAGAAATTCTATTCCCTTTAGCTATTACCCCTTCTACTCATCCCGTCCCAACCCCAGCCCTGAAAAAAAAAAAAAAACCTATTGCCACTGAGTCGGAATATCGACCCTATAGGACAGAGTAGAACCGCCCTATAGAGTTTCCAAGGAGTGCCTGGTAGATTTGAACTGCCAGTCCTTTGTTTAGCAGCCATAGCATTTAACCACTATACCACCAGGGTTTCCCCCAGCCCCAAGTAACCACTAATCTACTTTCTGTCTGTATAGGTTTTCCTAGTGTAGCCATTTCATATAAGCACCATCATATAATATGTCGTCTGTGGTTTCTGGTTTCTTTCACTTAACATGTTTTCATGGTTCATCTATATTGTAGCATGTATCAGCATTTCATTCCTTTTTATTTCTTGAATAATATTCCATTGTATGGACATAGCACATTTAGTTTGTCTATTCATCTGTTGATGGACATTTTGGTTATTTCCATCTTTTGGCTATTATGAATAATCCTGCTATAAACATTTGTATTTTGTTTTTAGTTTGTCGTGGTTTACTTAAGTTTTAAATTCATGTCATTGAATCTATTGCTTGTTTAGATTGTCCTTTCTTGAGCTGTTTCAGATGAACAAATCTTTTCCCAAGCCAGTGGTAAAATGTTCACTCATATTTTCATGTTTTTAAATTTGTTTTATTTTTATTTTGCATTTCAATCTATGATACATCTAAATTTTATTTTGAAGTGTATGAGAATTAGGAAGAATCCAAATAGTCCCCTCCTCCCCACTTCTCCACCCTATTAGCTAATATTTTTCCAGCACCATCTGCTGAGTCATCTTTCTCACCAACCATCCTTCATTTTGTACTGATTTGTAATGCTTTCTTTCTCACATACTAAGTTTTTATGGAAATGAAACTTTCTTTTTGAACTTTCAGTTATACTTGCTCTGTCCATTCTGTTCAATTTTTTATAATCTTATTATAAAATTGGACTACCTTTCACTATTTTTTAAAACTTTGCTAGACATAATACCTCTATAAATGGAGTTTTCCTAGACAGGAAAAGTGAATATTATAAAGAAGCACATTGTTCCAAATAAATCCACTACAATGACAGGTATATGGCTTATACTCTAAAGTTTATTTGAAAACTGAGGAGTTTTTTTTTTTTTTTTCGTGGTTATTGATTTAGTCGGATTTCTACTTATTTTGAGACAATTATGATAATTTATATTTTTCTATAAAAATTGCATTGAGATTTTCAAAATTCTTAGTATAAAGTTTTTCATACCAATCCTTTTCTAAAGTCTTTTGCATAGCTGTAGTTATCTTTCCTTTCTCACTTGGCTTATTTTTGTATTTTCTCTATTTTTTTCTTAGTTACATTTACTAGCACTTTGATTCCTTGACCAGCAGACTAATGGGTCAGTAATTTGGGAGAAATAAAGGGTTTTTCTTTTTTGAAGCAATGGTGGACTGCTCTTTGAGTCCATTCCAAGGAGATAATATTTGTGTAATAAATTAGAATGGTTAGCAAGAATTGGTGCCTGGCACTTCTGCCACTCAGGATAATTTCTAAACAATTCTGGAACAGGAAGTAGTTCGAGGGAGTGCCTTTCTGTTGTAAGTAACTGGATGTTTTAAGTTGATGAGGTTATTTTCTTATCCAGGAAGAACTTTGGACACTAAAAAATGGGATGTCCAGGCATCAGTATTAAGAAATGGAAATTTGATGTGATATTCTATAAGCATCAAGAAGAAGAATATTAATTATTCCTGGTCTTTTTGGTTCTTTCCTTCGTGGAATCCTGTGTTGGGTGGGAGTTGCTTGGGTGGCATGTATAGCTCTGTCCATAGGGATGGGCTCTGACCATCTTAGGAAAGGGCAGATACAGCAGAGAAAATGACAGACCAGGTGATTTAGCTTGGAGAGTAGGGAGATGGAGAGACTACCGTAGTTAGCCTCTGCAGGGGGATAATTAGCACCAAGTGAGGCAAAGCCAGTAGAACTGCAAAGGAAAGGAGAGATAATGAGCAGATTGATGGCTGCGATGCCTACCTAAAAACCATATTATCCTCCTTGGAACTCCCAGAGTCCTTTGCCCCATCTCTTAGCACTAGATTCTGCTGGCTTACTGTCATGCAAACAAGGTCAGATGGCCTGGCAGCACTCCACCAGGCCTTCTGGAATTTCACGTCTTGGGAGAAATCATGGAAAGGGCAAAAGCAGCAGGAGTTTGTTCCCCAGTGCCCATCATACTCTGTGGACATCAGAGCCAGGTGTCAGGCTGTGGGACAGGACTCCGGCCTGAAGCTGTGGGGCTTCTAAGCTGCATGACTGGGGAAGCACCAGCCCCTCCCTTGGCCTGAGCAGGACACTGGGGTCCATCCATGCCTCACAGTTACAGCAGCAGAATGTGGTGGTACTTTGGCTCTCAGCCCTGTTCCCCAACTCAGCACTCATGGTCATGGGAACACAGCCTTTCTCCTGGCATAGCCTACAGCCTGGGTGCAAGCCTGTGGTGATGGCTTTTGAGGGGGCCTGATCCACCACCTCAGCATTCTGAACTGGAGGAGTGTTTGCTACCTGTTCTGCAGGAAGCCACTTCCTTCCCAGGAGGCCAGCCTGTAGGAATCAATCAAACTAACTGTTACCTCTCACCTGCCCCGCACTTTTAGATCATGGGCTCTTTGAAAGCAGGATTGATGCTTGATCCATCCTCGTGTCTCCTCAGTGCCTGACACGTTTGACTGATTGTCTATAAATGATTTAGGAATGAACAAGAGAGAGCTCCGAAAAAGACCTGGATGATGCTTCTCTCTCCTCTTACCTATCTTAAACATTTTGGAGTCCTGTCTTTCTTTGAGGATCTGATGAAAGTTTTGGACTATTTCTCTGGAAAAGTATAGGTGTGCACATGCGTCGTCCCCCCCGCCCCACACACATACACACATACAACCTTGCACACAACCTCAGGGTTAGGCCTATCAATCACTGGACCCTGGTTAAGAGCCCCTGCCTTAGTATAGAGTCTTAAAAGCTTGTGAGCCGCCATCTAAGACACTCTACTGGTCCCACCCCGTCTGGAGCAAGGGAGAGTGAAGACACAAAGACACAAGGGGGAGATTAGTCCAAAGGGCTAATGGACTGCAATTACCACAGCCTCCACCAGACTGGGTCCAGCACATCTAGATGGTGCCTGGCTACCACCACCAACTGCTCTGACAGAGATCACAATAGAGGATCCTGGATAGAACTGGAGAAAAATGTAGAGCAATTCAAACTTACCAAAAAAGACCAGATTTACTGGTCTGACAGACTGAAGAAACCCGAAGAGTATGGCCCCCGGACACCCTTTTAACTCAGTACTGAAGTCACTCCTGAGGTTCATCCTTCAGCCAAAGATTAGACAGGCCCATAAAACAAACATTAAGACAGTAGGCTCGACCATGTATACGAGACTAAATTGGCACATCAGCTCAGGGGCAAGGATGAGAAGGCAGGAGGGGACAGAAAAGCTGGTAATGAGGAACCCAAGGTCGAGAAGGGGAGAGTGTTGACATGTTGTGAGGTTGGCAACCAATGTCACAAAACAATATGTGTATTAATTGTTTAATGAGAAACTAATTTGCTCTGTAAACCTTCACCTAAAGCACGCACACACACACACACTCAGAGAGACAAAAAGAGCCCCTGCCTTAGGCCTCTGGTGAGTTTCAGTTATACTGTCTCAGCATCATCTCATTCATCCCCTCCTCAGCTTCTCTGAATCTGTATGTGCTCTAATCTTTCCACAGTAGAGGTGTTGGCCATGTAGTGATGTGGAACCTGGCTAGACGGATTTTAGGTTTGTGAAAAATGATTGCTTTTCACTGTTGCTCCCAGAGGGAGTGCTTTGGTCAGTCATGACCCCAAAGTCTAATGGCTTCCTGGACAGCACAGGTTTTACCTGATGTTCACAGATGACCTTTAAATAGATAGCCCCTTCGTGACCTCACCTGCAGAGAAGGGGCCTCTTTTCCCCACAACCACCAAACCCAGCCCTGAGGGAAAACTGGAGATAAAGCTTCCGGAAGCCTACTGGTTGAGACTAGACTTGCCAGCCTCAGACAGCAGCCTGCCTCAGATTTTTTGGCCTTCCTTTCCACGAGTCATCCTCTTGCTGTCACCCTACCCCTGTGACCTACGTGGTGGTTGACTTTTTCCCGTTAGGTCCTCTTTCATGCTTTCCCAAGTCACTTCCATCAATTTGTATTTGTTTGATATTCAAATCCATTTCCTATTTGGTAACATTTCGGGCTTTCATGGAGTGAAACATGTCTACTAGTTCTCCTTCCTTTAGTTACCATTCAGTGCTGTCCTCTCTTCCGTAGATTCTGGCTGTGACTCAGTTACCGACACCGAGACTGAGGACGAGAAGGTCCTTCCCTACTCGAAGCAGCAGAACTTGCCACTGGAGAATTCACCTGGGAACCTGATGGTGGTGCAGCCAGACCGCGTCCGCTGTGGGGTAGGCACTCCATGGTGCTGGTAAATGACTGTCAGAACATAGGCTTTACAATGGACACATTCATTACAATAAAAGGAATGAGATTCTCGGGTTGCACGTCAGTGTAATCCCAGCTTTCCCTTAGGGTTTCCCTTGTACATTATCTACCTGGGAACCTTATTACCTAGGCCTTGGACATATGTAGCTCCTTTAAGTCAAAGTGAGATGAGCCAGGAATGTTTGTGTCATTAATCTAAGACTTCTATATCATGGATCAAAAAATAGAACATCTGGGAGACGCAAACATTAGTAGACATGCCAACCCTGGAGTTGGAGGCCTGGGTCTGTCCCCCCTGGCCTTCCCTACTGTGGGTTTCCACTATCCTTCCCTACTTCCCTAACTAGGGATTGCTTTCCCATCAACTGGCCACCAACCTGGCCATAGCTGGGTACCTTGAAGCTTGATGACTGAAACTCGCTGGCCAATATTACTTGTTAAAGGGATCAGATATGCATAGCATGACTAAGACTTTCAGGGGTGGGGGTGTGTGTTAACCAGTGACTTGAATGTGATGGGCCGGCTGATGTGTCACTGTCAGTTAAATCCCACTGTAGTATTTATAGTTTTTTCATTATATTTCCTTCCCTAATCAGAAATGTGTGATGTTTATACTAACTCAGAGCAGCAATAATGCTTCCCTCATGGCTGTAAGTCCTTCACTGAGTTTGCCCCCACGGGTTCCTTGTAGTCGGAGGAGTGGTGCCTTGGGGACAGGAAGCACTGGCTTCCTTGCACTTGTGAGTGGTTTTCTGCAGCCTGAGGCTATGAGGCATTGGGCAAGGACTCCCCACATGGGGGTTGCAAATTGCTGCTTTGGGCTGGGTTTGACACATAGACATATTTGGACTGCAGTGTTTTTAAAAATGAGGCATAAAGATCCGTATTTCCAGCTTACTTTAAGTCAGAATCTGCCAATATCTGACCTGAGACCGGGGCCGAGCAGCCCCTTGGATGGAACGTGTGTTCACCAGTCCGCTGGTCCTTACCATTCCTTTTTCCTTATACTTAGTCATCATTCCTTTTCCTTACTGGCCATTGCTACTTCCTGCTGTCCCCTTCTCCCTGCCCCCCAGATGAGGCTGTTGGGTATCTGTGGGTGAAGGGGCTTGGAACCAAAGACTGAGTCCCTTCACATGCCTCTCTGATTTTCTAGGGTTTCTCTCCTCCTGACCTGGCTTCCCATTAACCCAGGGCTCTCTTGTTGCCTGTTCTAGGTCTCCAGGCCCTGGGGCAGCTGGGCTGGGGTTGGGTTCTGGCTGCTGGTAGGGGAGAGGCACTCATTCTATCTAGCTCCCACAGGCTTCCTGGGAGAAGGAGCAGGTGGGACAGGGTTGGGCCTGTATCAGGAGTGACATACGCGGTTGCAGCCTCATCAGGCTCCATCAGCCAGGATCACACAACCTCCTTCACCTGGTGTTAAATCCCAGCTAACCACACCCTCCTCATGGTGCTTGTCATGGAGCGCTACTATGAGGACTTTAGAGCAGAATCTTAGGATGACCATCTGGGAATTAGCTAAGGCCAGAAATCTCCCTTTTCCTGTTTTTTGGAGGGCCTAGCTTTACCAGTTCAAAACTGAGAAGACTACTTTTGAGCTTAATCAGCACAATAAAACAAGGTAATTCCATTTGGCAGGCTCAGCAAGAGATCCTAAAAGCAAGGTAAAATAGCCAAATAGCTTAATGCCTTGGTGCTTATGTCTTCAAAATCTTGGTAGGGAGAATTAATTCCCCAATAAGTTATTTTTACCCAGCCAGGAGCAGCAAAAGGAGCTGGGCCCAAGAGGGCTTCTCTCAGCCCCCGCTCACACTTTAAGGTGCAGAAGAATCACTTGGGGATCTTATTAATATGCAGACTATATTCAGCAGGTTTAGGGTGGGGCCTGAGATTCTGTATTTCTAATGAGATCCCAGGAGATGCCAATGCTACTGGTCCTTTGGCCACACTTTGAGGAACAAGTCTAGTCTAGAACAGTGCTTTATCTGTGGTGAGGAACTTTTTTTTTTTTTTTAATTTCCAATTCTGCCATGGCTTAATCCCAATGGGGCAGTTCTACTCTGTCCTGTAGGGCTGCTATGAGTCAGAATTGATTCAACGGCAACAGGTTTTTGTTTTTTTTTTTTAATTTTTTTGGTTTATAGACTAATGCTTTTATAAAATACAATAATAATAAAAAAAGAATTGGTATAAAAATTCCATAAAAAGACATATGAAATATAAGCCCCAGTTTTTTCTTGTTATCAGATTTAGCAGATATAAAATTACTCAATTCAGTTGCTATAAAGGTTTATAAATGTTTACTCTAGGGGTTTGTAACCTATCTCATTGGGACCAGTAGAAAACAATTTGCTGCCCAGCCTTGGACTGCAGACCCCACCCTGCCCTGGAGCACACACGTAGGTCTAGAGCACTGGGCCCAGCACCCTAACAGGGAGTCTAGGAGGGTGAGGGGACAATGACCAGTCTCCCATTCCAGGCAGAAACTACGGTCTACATTATTGTGAAATGTAAGTTGGATGAGAGAGTGACGACAGAAGCAGAATTTTCTCCTGAGAATTCTCCCTCAGTACGGGTGGAAGCCACGCTGGAGAACGAGTACACCGTTTCAGTGAAGGCACCCAGTGAGTAGCCCCATTTGCCTCTGGATTAGGCATTGTATTAAGGAAGAGGCTCACTCTTGCTTTCTTTTTCCTTTCCTGTCTTTACTCAGCAGCTGAGAAAAGTGACACCAAGCTTTGGGTTTGGTCGACATGTTCTATTTACATGAAAAAGAAGTTGCAAAAACGGATATGTGTGATGGACAAGAACTTGACATATTATCACTTTTACCGTTATAAAGTTAATATATGAAAACACTTTTGAAATTAGAGAAGAGTAGGGAGGAAAAAAAAAAAAAGCCATCTGATACTTGACCACTCAGACATTTTTGCCTTGTTCTGAAAGTGTCTGTTACTTTGTATTCTATTTTTCCTTATATAATCTTATGTAATATTTATTCCTTCCTTCCCTCCTTACCTCCATGCTATTACATGGACTTGTAACTTTCCATTTCATAACATTTTTATTACAGAAGTAATGTGTGCTCAATGCAGAAAGCTTGAATAATACAGTAGCCATAAAGGGAAATAAATAGAAAATTACTCATATACCCCCCCCCCAAAGGAAATCACTGGTTTCTGTATGTTTCCGTATCTGTACACATAGCTTAATACTTTCTTGTTGCTCACTTTTGTTTCCTGGTAGTACACTGTGAGTATTTTCTCACGTTCATAAATATTCTTTTACAATGTGATGTTTAATGGTTGTAAGGTAATCAATCCATTGTATGGGTGGACCATAATTTACCTAACCAGCCCCTTGTGTTGGACCTGCATCTTATACCTGTACTTTTAAAGCCTCAGTTGAATAGAAGTATCATCTTTTAATTTTCCATTTCCTCCTTGCCATACATTTATATAATTTCTGATTTTCTTATTCCTTTTAATCATGATATAATAAGTATCTCTGTGCATCAAGTTTTTTTTTGTTTGTTTTTCCTTTTGTATTAAGGATTATTTCCTCAGTATGGAATCGCTGAAATAGTGATAATTTTTAAGGCTCTTAGAAAATAGAGCTTAATTGCTTCCTGAAACAGTAATGTTATCAAGTATATTTGCTCTGCCATCACCAATACTTAGGCATTATTATAAGTATATTTGCTAATTTGATAGTTTTTTTTTTAAAGTAGTTCATTGTTTTAATTTGCATTTCTTTGATTACCCGTGAGGTTGAATATTTTTCCATGTTCTGTACTTGTTGCATTTCCTCTTTTGTGAATCGAATCTTTGTGGTTGGTGTATTTTTAATTTTTTCTTTCCCTCTCAAAACCCCTTCCTGTGCCGTAGAATCCCGCCCTGGGGCTGAGCACTTAGTAATAACAGCAGCAGAACAAGTGAATCAATTTGATTCTCCCAAGGAGCCAGAAACACAAGTTCCGCCTCCCAGGATCTCTCCTACCTTCTGGCCACCACTGAACTTTCCTTCCTATTTACTGAGGCACTGGGTCTACAATAACAGATAAAACTCCTTCGAAAATTAAATTGTAGACACAGAGAGCTCAGAGTACTCCCGTGTACTGGTCTGCTTACCTTCCTCTTCCACCCTTACTTTGCTCCTCTGTCCCCCAGCTCTGTTCCAAGATCTTCCTTTCAGCCCCCAAGTAATTTCTTCACCATTAAAATGGAGCATGTATATCTACAAACACTTTTCCTTGAACCTCTGTTCTTCCTGGATACTTCTTTTTTTTTTTTTTTTTCCTTTAAGTCATGTTTCTCAAGCTTTAATTATTTCTTTATACCTTTATTATTTTCTTATTCGGTTACCCCATGTATCATAATTTGTTTAATATTTTTTACTTAAGTTGACCAACTTTAAATTTTTTTAGTTTTGTCCTAAGCAATAATATATATGAAACCATGGGTTTGATAGACTATTTACATTTATTTTAATAAACTTAAGAATAAATAATAACTATTAAAAGAAACATGTTCTTCTGTGTACCACCCAAGCTCCCCTGCTAGCCAAGCCCAGTTCATGCACCACACCTAGGGAAACGCAATGGAGAATGCCGTTAAGGGGAGGGGACGACCTGATCAGAACTGTGTTTTGAAGCCCCTTCATACCACCATCTCTGCCTCAGTCACCCTGGAGGTATCCCTTTCCCTTACTACTCCACACATCCAATCAGTTACCAAGTCCAATTGACCTTGTCTCACAACCAACTCATTATACCCCTCTTCTGTCTACTGCTTTTCTGGTTTAGGTTCTCATCATTTGTCTTATATACCATTTCAGTAATGTCCTGATCCATGGCTCACTGGGGACCTCATTTTTATGCTATCTTTTGTTCTGTTCAGACCTTTCGTCTGGGAATGTTTCTCTGAAGGTATATTCTGGGGACTTAGTGGTGTGTGAAACCACCATCAGCTATTATACTGACATGGAAGAAATTGGAACTTTATTGTCCAATGCTGCGAACCCTGTGGAGTTCATGTGTCAGGTAAGGATGTTGAAAGGAAACCTGAGATTTCTGGGCATGTAGTAGAAATGCTCATGGTCCATCAGCCTCCAATATGATGGATGGGAGATACATGGATTTCATATCTGACTATCTTCCCTTTTTTATTCAGGCCTTTAAAATTGTGCCCTACAACACAGAGACCCTTGATAAACTGCTAACCGAGTCCCTGAAGAACAACATCCCTGCAAGTGGACTGCACCTCTTTGGAATCAACCAGTTGGAAGAAGAAAATATGATGACAAGTAAGCCAACAGTCAAAACTCAGAAAACCGAGAAAGGGTTGATTTGAGCTTGCTGGTTTCAGCATCTAGTCATCCCATGCACATACTCTCTGCTGGCCCCTGCTCTACTGTTCATCTTTTCAGGACTCGTTGTCCACTGGGCAGCCAGAGATTCTTCAAAAATGCAGGTCTCAGTACTTCACCTCTTTGCTTAAAATCCTGTGTGGTTCCCACTTGCCTTCTAGACAAAGTCCAAACTCCTTAACCAGTCTACATTCCCTTCTCAAGGCGCCCCTGCTGCGCTTCTGCCCTCATCTCTCCATTCCCCTTCTTGGCTTCTGTGTTCTCTTCTGTGGAAGGTAAGACCATCTTTCACCTAACAAAAATGCTGCCGGTCTCTTGCCTCCTTGACTCTTGGGAATGCAGTATCTTCTTTCCCTCCCTGGTTGCCTTTCATCTGGCTAACTTCTCTTTACCTCCCTGCAGCAGCTTAGGGAGTGCTTTCTCAGGAAGGCTTTCTCAGAACCTTTGGTAGGTTTTATCCACCTGCTGTGGGCCCCCTCAGCATCTTGGGTGTCCTCTGTCTAGCACTTGTCAGCTTTGTCTGTCTGCTTTGCTAGGCTATAAGCTCAATTAAGGGTTGAGACTATGCCTGGGTGTCTGGCTCATTATAGGCTCTGTACAGGTACTTGTTTAATGAGGAAGAAGGCTCCTCTTGTGAACATGTGATATGCTGGGAACTGGGAGAGGCCTAGTGCTGTGAGCAAGATGCCTGTTATGGGGCTTTCGTGGACATGCTGTTCCTTCACACTGTAGTTGTACTGCACAGATGGTTCCCAAGTCTCTGGTGACCTTCTGCCTGCGTTCCATCCTTTCGTAACCTAAGAGAACCATATGAATGAAGCTTCATTACCTTCTAGTCCTTCTCCTGGGGGCCTTTTCTTTCTTGTTGCCGCTCCCCATTTTCCTACTGTGGAATGCCCTGCATCATTTCCAGCAGGTGTTAATATTCTCTGTTTTTAAATCTGGAGCTCTGGGGAGAGCATGTCATAAGCCTGACATCATGGGTCTCTAGGGATACTTTCAGACCCTTTATCCTGAGGATCATACCCTGGTGAATAGGAAGCTGGTATTGTCATATTAAAAAAAAAAAATTGTTAGTGTTAGAAGTAAACTTCATGGGGGGAAGATTTGTCCCCCAACTCCACAACACAGATATGTCTGTTTTCTTGGTTGAGTTTAACTTGTCATAGCTAGATATTAGTAGTAAGGGATCCAGTGATTCTCAGGAGTTCTTTGTTTTCCATAAACATTCAAAACCTCTCCCAAGTAAGGACTTTGGTGAATACTATCTTATTAATCCTCCCAGATCTCTCTGAGTTAGTCTGTACATATTTTTTTAGTTCAAAGCTACAGGCTACAGAAAGATTAAGTAACATACCCAGTATCACTTAGCATATCTTTATGAAGTTGGGGATAAGAGCCAAGAGATGGACTTCTTTCCCTTAATAAGCACAAAACAAGAATTTTAAAGTGCTCTGGCATTTGCAGAGAAGGTCAAAACATGATTCTTGACAGACTTTGTGGCTATTATTTTAGAGTTTAGAACACATCTTTAATTAATATTATTTCTTGGGATTCCCTGATCCTTTTGGAGAAAGAAGATATGATATTAATTATTAGATTTTCTAATTAATTAAAATATCATTTCCTCTGTCATCCGAAGATATGATCTTCAGTGGTGCCACTAAGAAAACTATCAAATGGCTGGTCAACCAGCCAACATGCAATGATTGTCTACTAGGTGTCATGGTAGGCTTGACAGCTTTGTCTCCAGGAACAAGGATAAACAAGAGATTATCTGTCCATTTAATTTTCTTTGGCAATTTTTCAGATCAGAGGGATGAGGAGCTGCCCACCTTGTTGCATTTTGCTGCAAAGTATGGACTGAAGAACCTCACTGCCTTGTTGCTCACCTGTCCAGGAGCCCTCCAGGCATATAGTGTGGCCAACAAGCACGGCCACTACCCCAACACAATTGCTGAGAAGCACGGTTTCAGGGACCTGCGGCAATTCATCGATGAGTATGTGGTAAGGTCGAGGTGGGAGTGGCCCCAGAATTGTAAATATACTATGTGATCTTAGGGCTGCATTTTCACCAAAGATATGGCCAGATTCCATCTCCAGGATGTCTTCATGTGCCTCTTCCGGCTATCACCAGTATGTGTAGGGTTAAGAGATGAGCTCTATAGTCAGATGGACCTGGGTTCAAACTTCTGCACCAATACTTGTTAGTCACATGACTTTGGGAAAGTCATTTATCCTCTCTTTTAGTTTCCTAATATGCAAAGGGAAGATAATAATAGCTCTACCCATAGGGTTCTCTTGATGATAAAAAGTAATAATGTATGTGAAGCACTGAGGTCCACCCACAAAGAATTTACAGAGACATTTATAGAGCAAATCAGCTAAAGGTAGAAGGTGATCCCCTTCCTATCCACCTTCAAGGCACTTTGGCCAGGTACTCCCAGTTACCTCAACCACCTTTAGGCCCAGGTGAGCTATGTTAGGATTGGTTTCTTCCTTAGCAGAGGCTACAATAAAGCTCAGCATCTGAGGAATCAAGGAGGCTAGTTATGAGGTTTTGCTTCCTGCTAGCAGCCTCCTCTTCATGACCCTCTGCTGGGTCTGACCTTAGACAGATATCCTCAGTGTGCCTGCTCATCTGATTTTGGACCCCAGCTCCTTCTTGGTCACTGACTTCTGGGTCTTCTCTGAGCTGGATCTCACGCCATGGTTAGATCTTATTCCATTCCCCAGTACTGCCTCCATTGTCTTGGAGGCAGCTGCTCTTCCCGGCTCCACCCCTTTCTGGTTTTCTCTGCCTTTATAGGCACACAGAGGGCAGGTAAGAATAGCTCAGCCTCTAATATAGGGTTATGGCCCTCAAAAGGAACAGTGAGTACCATCCAAGCCTGCTCTCTCTGCCTCCAGGTAGCAGTGAGCCTGACACCTCCCCCAGAAAACTTGTTCTGTGCTCCGTATTTGAAAATCTATAAGGTAGTGGCTCATTGAGGCACCTTCCTTTGGGTACCTTCCCAAAATTTGGGGGTTTGTAAGTATTTTGAACAGCGTGAGTCTCCACTTGGGGCATCACTGACATACATGAGGCTAAACGGCACTTACAGCCCAGGAGTATTTACTTGGCTTTACTTTGGAGTCACACGTGTATGAATGCAGCATTTCATTTCCATGCCAATAGTTTTTATTAAGAATATATTGCACTCATATTAATAACTACTATTTGTTGAGTCTATTTGCTTGGCAAATGCATTATTTATTTCTCACCACAATCCTTTGAAGTTAACATTACTTCAAAGGATTGTGTTACACCATTTTTCAAATGTGGAAAAGGGCTTAGAAAGGTAAAGTAATTGTTCCTAGCGTTGCTCACTAGTAAGGGTAGAGATGGGATTTGAACCTAGTCGGATGCTGAAGCTGGGCTTATTCATCCTGCTGTGCGTAACAGCAAAGTTTAAAGATGTTCATTCAGCTTGCATTGCAGTTAATCTGGTTCACATTACTCGTATCATCTTTGCTCTTTGATGATAGTCACCTTCAACCAATGCATCTTTAGCCTTGCTGCCAAGAGATTGTCCCTACATGTTGCATACCTCTTAGAGCTGTCCCGTTTCCTCTTTCCACCACATCAAAACCTAATGCTAGGCCCTGAGTCTCCAACACTTCATAGCTGTCACCTGGTCCACTCCTTGTATTCCCCAGGAAACTGACATGGAGTTTCATTAGTGGATTAGCAATTCAAGGGTAGTGGTGATGAAAATGAGGATTTTTGTGGGTTCACGCTGAAATAAGGATTGTGAAACACCGGAGTTTCTTACCAGGAAAAGTTGTGCAGACGTTTCAGAGAAGCCAGCCCTTTAGCTTCACAACAACCAAGAGGCAGAAGGACAGAGGGACAGCCTTTCTGACTTCTGGGCACATCATCTAAAACTGGCTCGCGAAGCCCTGTTGGGTCATAGGACATAAAATCAAGGGAGGAATGGGTAGAAACGTGCTGATAGAAATGGGAGTCTAGTGTATCGAGTTGCTGGGGGTCTTCTGTATACCCATAAATGCAAGAACATCTAACTCAGCCCTGTTTAGCCCATTTGAATTCTGATGTGACTCGTCAGTAAGTGTCACATTCTCTTGTGCCATTTGTTCCTTGTTGAGGAACCACTAAGGTATAGTAAAAAATTCAAAAGCCAGGACTGTGAGCCCTTGAGTAAGGCACTTGGATTTTTCTAGCTTTCGTTTTCTCATCTGTAAACTAAAGAATATTATACTGTCCTTAAGCAGTGGTGGAAAGGTTGACATGAGATAACAGAGAGGCAAATACCAAGCATGATACCAGGTACATAGTATGTGCTCAAGAGAAAGTTTTTAATTTGCAACCTCGAGTCATTGGACTTTTAATGAATGTCATTTGAGTGCATATGGGAACATATAGAGATTAAAACCAAAAACATAAAACAACTATCACTACTATCCATTTCCAAATTTTCCTATCGCCCTTAACAAAAACTCAATGATGGTTGCACAGCATAACGAATGTAATTAATGTCACTGAACTGTACATGAAAAAAATGTTGAAATGGCGAAGGTTTTGTTATATTTTTACCACAATAAAAAAAACAAAACTAAACAAAAAAAGACATGGAGGCTGGCCTCAAGGAGCTTCCAGTCTGGTGGGAAATACTGACATGTACAAACAATTGCAAGCTTGCTAGTGGGGGCCTAACTACCCAGAAAGCCAGGCTGTCTTAGTGCCTGTGGGTCCTGTCTTTTCTTTCAGGAAACTGTGGACATGCTGAAGAGTCACATTAAGGAGGAACTGATGCAAGGGGAGGAGGCCGATGCCGTGTATGAGTCCATGGCCCACCTCTCCACAGACCTGCTTATGAAATGCTCCCTGAACCCTGGCTGTGATGAGGAGCTATATGAGTCCATGGCCGCCTTCGCTCCAGCTGCCTCTGAAGACCTCTGTAAGTAGCACAGCTCAGTTCTGTCTCCATCTCTGTTCTGACAAGTGGCTTTCTTCATTCCGTGTTTTTGGGGGAAGTCCCCCCTTACCCTCACCCCACCCAGAGGGATGAAGATCCTGTTTTACACAAACTTAGATCTACAGTCATGTGCTGTGACAAGCAGACTCCTTTTCCAAACTTCCTCCGTTGTGTCAGTGCCTAGTGTGAGAACTTAAGCAAGGGCCTGGAAACCGGAATTGATGAAGGCATTGCTTGTGATCTGAGAATCTAAATCCGTGGCTCTCAACCCTGCCAGTCCCAATGTCCTCCTTTTACGACAAACATCTTGTAACACCTCCTTTACGACCCTGACGTGAGATTCATACATACTATAGCCTACCTACATATAAAATTTTAAACAATCAAATATGTTGCCATAATTGAAATATGGAGCCCTGATGGTGCAGTGGTTAAGTGTTCAGCTAGCTGCTAACCAAAAAGTCAGCAGTTTGAACCCACCAGCCACTCCTTGGAAACCCTATGGGGCAGCTCTACTCTGTCCTATAGGCTCTCTATGAGTCAGAATTGACTTGACGGCAATGGGTTTTTTTTTGTTAAATGAAATATAAAAAAGAAATAAAAGGAGAGGAAATCCTCAGGCATGCCAGCACATGAAGACGTAATAAAAATATATGCAGACGCTTATCAGAATCACTGTCAATGTCATGGCCTCAAATGTGACTGACACGCATGTATTGTATCAGTGACTCAAATACCACAGCAGTGTCCATGTCAGTGCCTGGATTTTCCTCAACAGTGAACCACTCTTCACAATGTCATCTCCATTTTCATAGTTATTGAATTCCTGGAAAATTGAGTGTGTATCAAAGCAATGCAAAAATATAAGTTGTATTTATATATGAAGCAGTTTAAATTTCAGGCTCAGAAAATTATAAGCAAAGTTTTTTGTTTTTGGTGACCTGAATTTATTCGATTAATGTAAGTAAATTGATCTCTAAAATATCCTATCTCCAGGGCATGATTTTTCTTATAAATTGCTTAACAAGTTTTGGTTAACTTTATTTTTTCCAACTGCAAAAGTAACATTCTTATAAAAACTCGAAGCCATGTAGAAATGTATAACTGAGTTGATAAAACTCCATATGACTCCACCCAACCAACTTGGTAACAGTGGTTAAGTGCTATGGCTGCTACGCAAATTTCTATGAGGCAGTTCTACTCTGTCCTATAGGGTTGCTATGAGTCGGAATCAACTTGACGACAACGGGTTTTTTTTAACCAACCAATATAGCATTAGTGACAGTTTGGCAGGTATGTTTGTCCATATCTTCCCTTGAATCTTCTGATATTAAATATAAACTATTTACACACACGTATACACATAAAAAAACCAGTGCCGTGCCATCACATAAAAAAATAGCTGTGTATAAATATACGTGTATATGTATGTATCATAAGCAGGATTTTTTAGAACTATATTTTTTTTTTTATATGTATGTCTAGCAGGATATTTCAAAGTCATGGGGGGGCATAAAACACTTGATTGTGCACGACTGTCCCACACGTTGTAGGATGTCTTGCATTCTTTCCCCTTCTCCCACTAAATGCCAGTAATGTCCCTGCATCATTGTGACAACCCATACATCCTCATAGATTTTCAAAACACCCCCTAGAGGGCAGCGCTGACCCCCTTTGAGAACCACTGGTCTCAACAGTGTTGGATTTCCATAAACATACTGGGGTTGAAGCAGGAGGAACAAACAATGGACCCTCTAAGAGCCTTATTAATACTTTGCCATTAAAAAAAAAAAAAAAATTGCCATTATTTGGTATTAAATGCTAGAGACTCTGAAACACTGCCCAAGACTCAGCCCTCCTTCCCACTGGGTCTGATTAATGGATTCAAGAAAGACAAGGTAAATACCCATCATCATATCAGCTTTATTGATGGAGGCCTTTCCAGAATAGACTAGATTGAGCGTTTTTACCTTTCAGCCTAAAAAGAAGACATGGTCCCTGGGCCCACAGGGAGGCAGGCCTGACTTACCCTCCAGCTGTGGACAGAAAAACAAGCGTTGAGAGGATGCCTGGAGCAGAAGGTGCAGGCAGGGCGCATGGCCAGAGATGGTGCCTGACATCAGCACGACATTTGACATGGTGACCCCAGAGCCTGAAAGATGTGGTCCCGTGGTTGTTAGGCACTTGCCAATAACATTGGAGAGAAAGGGAGAGAGAGGGTGGAAGTTTCCTTCCAGCACCTAACTGGAGGGACTGGAAGTACTGGTGGGCGCTCCTTCCTGTATGAGCCATGACCCAGCAGGGATGTGTGGAGAGAAGGCATCATCCCCACCATCTACTTCCTTTATCTCACTGAATCCTTAAAGCAGTCTTGTTGTTAAACCAAAAACCCCCCCCAAACCAAACCCATTGCCGTCGAGTCAATTCTGACTCATAGTGACCCTGTAGGACGGAATAGAATTGCTCTATAGGGTTTCCAAGGAATGACTGGTAAATTCGAGCTGCCAAATTTTTTTGGTTAGCAGCCGTAGCTCTTAACCACTGCACTACCAGGGGTGCCGTCAGGTAGATTTTGGACACAAAGCCACCCCATGTGACACAGTAGAACTGTCCCGTAGGGTTTCCTAGGCTCTAATCTTTTTCTGGATAGTCTTTACAGGGGCAGATCACCAGGGCTTTCTCCCGCAGAGTTTCTGAGTGAGTTAGAACCTCCGACCTTTCAGTTAGCAGCCGAGCAGTTAACCGTGGTGCCACCAGAGCTCCATAAAGCAATCCTACAAGGTTTGTTTTATTACCTGCACTTTACAAATAAGGAAACTAAGGCATAGAGAAGTTAGACAGCTTCCTCAACATCTCACAGCTAATAAGTGATAGAACTCACATTCGAACCCAGGTCTCTCTGTCTAGGACCATATTCTTTATACCGTGGCATAAATTTTCATCTAACACTGAAAATTTGAGTCCTGGTTTCTTTTAGAAAACTCATTTAGCAGCTACAGCCATGCTTCCCCTTTCTGTAGCTCCAAACATCAGATAACAAAACAGTCTCTGGCGCCCCCTACCCTTGGACATCCATCTCTCCTAACAAGCATTTCTGGAGCATCTACCATATTTCAGCTACCTTTCTCTTCTCAGTGTTGGGGATACAAGACATAGCCCTTTGCTTTGTGGAACAGGGACCCATTCACAAAACAACACTTTGAGAACGCTTGGTACCCACTTGGGAATTCAGAGACTTGCCTCAACATTTATTTCTATCCTGTATCCTTGTTGTGGGCAGTTGAACAATGGAAGGATCCCCACTTTACTGGCAGTTTATTGTTGACAGAGAACCTATCCTTTTGGATGCCAACACATGACATCCCCCTATCGTATCAGTAGAAAGCTGCGAGGGATGCTAAAAGCATCCATCCCATAGGCTTCTCAGCTGCCATGCACATCAGAGGGAACGGTGAGGTTCACCGGCACTTGCCAAGACAGGGGGGGTGCTATGGAACTGTCTGTTTGTGGCTAGTTGGCAACTTGTAAAGTCAAACAGGGCCATAGAGTTTTGGTTACCATGGAGCTAGAAAGGGGCCATCGAGAGGCAGCCTATGGACTTCAGCTGCTTTTTGGATGGGGAAAAGAAACCCACTGTATTTTTCATTTTCCAGGTCATATAAAAATATAACTTTTCTGACTCTAGACATGGACTGGTTGTATTTTTGTCTCTGTGGTTATTGGGCTTAATCTTGAGATTGACCCCTCACTTACTGTCCCAGAAGAAGGAGCCACTTGGATGTGGGAATCATTCGTTTTACAACCAGTGACTCTGTAGGTGAAAAGTTAGTGTAATCCATAAAGAAGTGGGGACCATTCTGACAGGGGTTACAATAGAGGGTTCCAGATAGAGTGGGAGGAAAATGTAGAACAAAATTCAGATTCACAAAAAAAGACCACACTTACTGGTCTGACAGAGACTAGAGGAACTTCTGAGACTATGGCCCCTGGACACCCTGCTAACTCAACTGAAGCCGCTCCCAAAATCCACCTTTCAGCCAAAGATTAGACAGGCCTATAAAGCAAACAATAACGCACGTGAGGAACGTGCTGCTTAGTTCAGTCAAGTATATGAGACCAAATGGGCAACACTTGTCCAAAAGCAAAGACGAGAAGGCAGGAAGGGACAGGAAAACTGGATGAATGAATACTGGGAACCCAGGTAGAAAAGGAAACTGGGAGAGTGCTGACACATTACGAAGATTGCAACCAATGTCACGAAACAATTTATGTATAAATTTTTGAATGAGAAATTAATTTGTGCTGTAAACTTTCACGTAAAACACAATAAAATTAAAAAAAGAAGAGAGAAAAAAGTGGGACAGAGAACAAACTGTTAAGTCTAAGATGCTTACTTGTAGCTCCCTGAGTGGTGCAAACAGTTCATGTGCTTGGCTGCTAACTGAAAGGTTGGAGGTTCTAATCTACCCACAAGAACCTTAGAAAAAAGGCCTTGCCATCTACTTCCAAAAATTCGGCCACTGAAATCCCTGTGGAGCACAGTTTGACTCTGACACGCCTGGGGTTGCCATAAGTCAGAGTCAACCTGATGGCAACTGGGCGTTGTTTTTTTTTAACCCAGCAAGGTAATAAATTGGAACATCTTATATCCCCTTTAAGTCTACAAACTGCTTTTATCTCTTGTATCTCCTGTGACCAGCCTTATCCTTGGTGGGTAGAATACTAAGGCTCTGAGATCTAGCAACTTACTGAAGTTACTTAACTTAGTTAAGTTCTCAAGGGAGACCTAGTGGGTCTTCAGGTTTCCAGTGCAGGAATCTGTCTGCCACCCCAAGGGGCACAGGGCTCCCCTGGCCTGCCCTGCTTTTAGGATCTGCATTTGCCAGCTGTAGGATAGACACAGATACAGGAGCTATTTGTAAATGTTAAATAGCTATGTTTATCAGTGCTCCACCTTCATTACCATTCAAACCTAGGTGTTGAAAATAAACATATTAAGGCAGTTAGGCTGTGTTCCTTCACTCACTTAGTCACTCACTCACAGGACAAACATCGAATGCCAGGCACTGGGCCAGTTTCCCAACCTCATCACTCTCCCCTTAGAGGTCACCTAACCATATCGGGACAAACCTGCCTCTTTTAGACTTGAGCTTGGGAAGGAGGAGTGGCAAAAGGTCCCCCTCTCCCAAGGAAATCCAAAACAATCCCTAAGTAGGAAGTTTGTAAGGGAAGTTTCCAGTGTTAAATAAAGTGGGTTTCGGGAGCAGTGTTGGGTTCTGACCCTGAGATTTTCTGATTCATCTCCAGTATCTTCCTCCCTGAATTTGCGTGGGCATACACATACACACACACTCACACTCACACTGACACTCCTCATGGTCTTTAGCTTAGATATGCTGCCACCAGGTGGTAGCTACGTGTCTTTTTTATTAGACCTTCAATTTTGCTCTCCATTCTCTTGAGAATTTTTTGTTCAGAACCTCACAGATTTAAACCATCAATTTCCACACCTTAATATATAAGAAATAAATGTCTTCATTAGAGGTAATAAATAAAAATCAAAACAAACCTCTTTTTGAGTGTTTTCACTGCCTCCTAATCTGTTCTCACTTGGTTCTTTAGTGCCTAACTTGCCTTCAGAGAACAATATGGTAGTCCTGGTGGTCCCTTGACTTAGGTAATTAACTTCATGTTGAAATCCTCACCCAGTGACTGGTCACTTCCCTGAGGCTCTGGGTACCCAAGCCTTGGGAGCCATTTCTGGGAGGCCCTTGTCCAGTCTGTTTCCTAGGAAATATGCCTGGTAAATTGTAGCTCTGTTTAAAAATCTCAGAGGCTCATCTTTCTTCTATAAGGACAAAAGAGGAAAGGAGAAAGGCATAGTGTCTTGTTTGCTACTGGAAACTGTAAACTCACATGAGTCGTTCTAATCAATCCCAGAGGGCTGTTCTGCCTCCTGCTAACCCTGCGTTGCACTTTTCTTTTGAACCCCGATGCTTCCCTCGTGGCTCTGTGGCTTGAGTTTGTATATACCGGGGAGCTGATTTTTAACTTGCTGGCTTCCCTTAGCAACCTTCTTGGTAACTGGCGTCTCTGTAACAGATCATCTCCAGCAGTGTTTCTTTTCTTGAACTCTCTGATTACAGCTTCTCTTTACAAGCTGGGTTCCCTCTGAGCTGGGGGCCCAGTCCGGCACAGCCCAGCCATATTGGTCTGAGCCCAGCTGAAGGAGCATTTGTAAGCAAAGTCACTAAGTTACTGAATTGCTTCTGCACCCTTATCTACTTCCTTTATCTACACCCTTTTCTCTCCAGAGCCTCATTCACTGCAGCTGCTGTGGCTACCCAGCACCCACCGGTGAAGCCGAGAGGTGCATTAGGGACTGTGGGGCTGGGTGCAAGGGATGAAGTATTACCAGCAAGAACAGAACAGATTCTGAGGCAGGGCTGTGTCTGACCTGTCCAGGGCTGAAACAGATCGAGAGCATTGCCGGGGAAAAGGGCTAATGCATGAAGTGCACGTTGCACTTCCTGACTTCCTATCGCTGTTCTCACCCCCAGAAGTGAAAGAAAGGTGTCAGGGACATTGGTGCTTACTGAAAGCATACTCAATGAATGTTTTAAAGTCAATAAGTTAACCCCACAACCACCATCATCCCAACCAGCAGTCTGCTCCTTCTGTGAGTCGTGCTCTTCTCAGGCACTGCACATAAATCACTTTGGACTCTGGTTATTTACATGCATCCGTTGTGACCTGTCCTACCCTGATTGGAAAGCATGTCTTACTGCTTTGCGTCATCTACAGTGCCTGGCACAGTGCTGTACACAATAGATACTCAACTATTTCTTGGATTTGAAAGTACCAGAAAATCAGAAGGAATCCTAGATTTTGTGGGATAGAGTAGTTTGCTGGCGTTGTCATGCAAAGACCTCACTTTCCTAATAGGTGGTAGTGAGACCTCTCAGGTGTCTCACTGAGCATGGGACATCTCAGGGTGACAAGAACGTCTTTGTCTGCTCCAGGCTGCCTTGTTTTTTTTTCATGTCTCCATACATTTGCTCATGCTGTTCCTTCTGCCTAAGTTGCCCTCCTCTGTTCTCAGCTTTGGAAATAATGCCTAGGTTTCTCACAAAGACCAAGTACCTCCATGTTCGTGGATTCATTTGTTTCTACCTTCATTAGTTTGCTAGTTCACTCATTTATTCATTCAGCATATATTTACTGTACCCCTCGTATGGCTATGCCACTGTGCCAGGTGACCAGAAGTCAGTGAACATAGGGACGTGATCCTGCCTTCAAAATCATACATTCTAGTGGGAGAGCTGGATATTAAACCAAAGTACCACATCACTAAATATATAACTACACACGGTGACAGTGCCATGGAGGAAAAGGACCCAGTGTTCTGCAAATGAATAAATCGGGAAGCCTGACTTTGGCTCGGGGCACCTGGAGAGGCCTCTCCATGGAGATGATGGGAAGGCATTCACCAGAAGGATAGAACCCAGCCAGCTTTATGCTGGATGTCTGAGCTTCTCACCCTCCCCTCATCTTCCTTCTGTAGACCAGGAGCTCCCTGGGACCAGAGGCCACATCTTACCCAAGGCCGTTTTCCCCAGCCTAGCTCAGTGCTTGGCCTATTACCCCCAAAAAACCTAAATAAACAAACCAAAGAAGTAAGTTGCCATCAGCTTGATCCTGACTCATGGTGACCTAGAGTAGAACTGTGCTCCACAGGGTTTTCAGTGGCTGATTTTTGAGAAGTAGATCACCAGACGTTTCTTCTGAGGTACCTCTGGGTGGATTCAAACAGCCAGCCCTTTGGTTAGTAGCCAAGCACTTAACTGTTTGCAGTAAGTATTGTTTTGTCAATTTCCCAGTTTCTGATCTTCCTTTTCTTTGAAATTCCAACTCCGTTGCCCCATTATTCGGAGCTTCACTAACTGTGTAGGAAGAGCAGCTCTGGAGTGTTTGTGTTGTTTGTAAGCTCTGGATCCACGAAAACTGTAATTTATAGTTCTTTGTATACCCATGGCGCCTAGCCCAAGACTCGATGTACTGCCAGGTACTTAATAACTATTTATTGGTTGATTTAATTTAAATTGCCATGCCGTTTTCACATGTAGTTTCCAGTTACCATTCCAGACTGCAATCTTCTTGTTCCTCCTCCAAGTAAATAAAAAGTAAAATAACATGAGTCGAAAGCCCCGGAATGGAATAGAGAAGGCTTTGTGTAAAAGCACTTTGATGACGCTGACGGCTCTGAAAACCGCCACTTTGATAAGCCGGGAAGTGCCTGTCAGGGAGGAGGAGAAACATGGAGGCAGGGACTGGGAGAGGACTTGGAGTCTGTCTCCTCTGTAAGTGCTTGTCATGGTGGTGGTTGACAGCTCTAGGGTTCCACCGGAAGTGAAATCTGTACACAGGATACAAAGGCTAGCTTTAATCTAGCTTTAACAGTGAAGCAATGGGTGTTTATAAAGCTCACGTATTATATATTCCTTACGTGGCCAGCATCTTATTAGGCAACTATAGGAAAGATGAACGAGCCCTGGTGGCGCGGTGGTTAAGAGCTCCACTGCTAACTAAAAGGTCAGCCAGCTTGAACCCACCAACTGCTCTGCTGGAGAGAGACGTGGCAGTCTGCTTCCATAAAGATTAGAGCCTTGGAAATCCTCTGGAGCAGTTCTACCCTGTCCTATAGGGTCACTATGAGTCAGAATTGACTGGACAGCAACGGGTTTTGGTTTAGGAAAGGTGGGGAGATAGACTAAAAATAAAAGACGGGCTCCATCACTTGAGAATCTGTTGGAAATTAATTTGGGAACAGGACCTGAAACCAAAAACCCTTTGCTGTAGAGTTAATTGTGACTCATAGTGACCCTATAGGACAGAGCAGAGCTGCCCCCTAGAGTTTCCAAGGAGCACCTGGTGGATTCGAACTACTGACCAGGACAAGAGTATACAAAACTCTTCTTGAATCAGACTTCTGCGGGGATTGTCTGACTGAGCTAATAAAGGGGGTTTTTCTCTTCTCACTGGAGAAGTCCTGGTTTCCTGCCTGAGCTCTACAAAGAGACAAGTGATGTCATGGAAGTGAGGAAGGCAAGCCTTTGAACAGCTGCTAATTTGCTATAATCAGTCCATTGCACCTAAAAATGTGTGCTGAGGAAGCTGCCTTTAAGGGTGCTGGGCTTCGCTTTGAGAAATGCTGTATTAAGTTATAAGTCACTCTACGATAATGATCTTGATCTGTTTATCCTTACCTCTCCAGTGCCTAGCATACATGTGGTGTGAATGTAGGTGCTTAGTAAAATCGATGAATGACACATTGTGTGTAAATGTTGATGAAAAGGACACATCTGTCCAATGGGCAAGGTTTGGGCATAACCCCAGATGCCAGTAGAACTGTGTCTTAGTTTGGATTTGAACTGAATGCAAGTAATGTATTTGCGAGGTGACCCTAGGAAAAGCTGGCTAGGGAATAGGGAAGTAAGACAGGGAAAGGAAGGAAGGCAATCAGAGATGTTTTATAAAGCATGTTACCCACCAGGGAACCCTGAGAGATGGCGTGGAGCATGAGCCTCAAAGTCACCCCCCCCCCCGCCACACACACACACCAAGGGATGAGGGAACCCATTCCAAGGGATGAGGGAGCTGGGGTATTTATCTACCCAATCCTGTCAGTCATTGCTGGAGGGAGGTATTAACTCCCTGACACTTCTGGCTTGCTGCGCTGCAGGCAGATGAGCCCTCAGGCCAGGACTCAGAGCTGGCAGGTGATATTGGGTCAGTGAGCACTAAAGTAGCAATGCTGAGGGGCCGTAGTCAGGGCCTCAGCAGCATCTGCTACAAACTGCCTGAGTCTCTCAGTTGGTCCTTGAGTCACACAGGAATACACTGCCTTCTGCCATGAGTCTTGTGGGTAAGAAGTTTCCTATATGTTAGAGGCAAATATTTAATCATTTCTTTTTAACATACTGTGCTGCCCAGCCATCTTAAACACATGTTTAAGATGCAGCTTATCTTTACCTTGGTGACACTGTGCTGTCTTGTGAGCTCTAGACATGGGACTAGCTACATGTGTGGGTGTAGAGAGTGGGGGCTATGTGATTTAGCAAGTCACTGTACCCACCGCACCCCACCATTTGTGCAGCCGTAGACTGATTCCTGCATGGCAGAGAGCCTTTATATTTGGGAGAGGTTCTGTCCTGAGGCACAACTGTCTGTATAAGAAACCCAGAAAACTTTCAACTCTTCTCACTATTTCAGCCTTAGCCACTTCTTTTTCCTTAGCTCTTCTTATCTAGAGCCCTGGTGGCGCAGTGATTAAGAGCTTGGCTGCTAACCAAAAGAGGTCAGCAGTTCGGATCCACCACCTGCTCCTTGGAAACCCTATGGGGCAGTTCTACTCTATCTTTTAGGGTTTCTAAGAGTTGGAATTGACTTGATGACAATGGGTTTGGTTTTTTTTTTTTTTGGTTTTCTTCTCAAACTGCCCTTCTTTTCTCTTCTCTTCTTCTCTCTTTCTCACTCATTTCACTCTCTTTTTTCTCCCCCGTCAATTCTCCATTAGGGCCTAGAAAGGTTCGACTTTTTATTGACATGATCAATCAAAGCGCTCCTTTCCACCCAGTGCAGACCGAACCAATCCTGTTTCAGATTATCTTCAAATGTTTTACCATGCTGCTGCTCCTTGCTCTGAGGCTCTTCTTTGGCCACAAACTTGCTGAAAACAACTTTTTTGTCCCAATTTCAGATTTTGAGAGCCTTTCTAGAAGAATAGTCTCACAGTAGCTTGATAAGTTACTGTATTACCTACTCAGACTTGGCTTTGTATTAAATTAACCACACATAATCTGAGTGGAGTTTCCGCTGCAGCTAAATGGTCTAGATTTATGTCCCATGAGGAGTATCATATGGGCCTCTTCTAGAATTTACTATTGCCTTTGACTCATTCCTTAATTAAGTGCCTGCCTAGGCTTCCTGTCCTCTATTCAAGCTTTTCTCTTTCCAGGAATGGCCTCTTTCTGATAGACTCCTTCAATAAAGTACAGTGTGACTCTGTAGCTGGCTCTTCCCAGAAGGAGAATGTGACCTCAAAGACTTTTTTTTTTCTCCTTCCCCTCTGCTGAAATGAAAAAACCTTACACTTTCTCCTTAGGCCAGTAGGCTTCAGCACATTTCAGTTTATTTTTAACTGACACGTGGCAAAGGTTAGTAAGTGCTTGGAAAGCGAAGTTACAAACCCTGAGCATCCAGGAACACAAGGATTTGTTGTTCTGTTTTCCTTGCAAAAGATCTTTTGTCTGGGAACAGGCTCCCTTCACCTACAGAATTCTCTGTGTATTTCTGTCACTCACGTGTTACTCACTGTGTGTTCAGTACACCAGGGTTGGAAAGTTCCAAGCCTGAGAGGATCTTGCAATGGCATCACTGCGGTTGGTGTCACCCAGTGTGGTAACTCATGGTGTCACCCCCCCGTGCTAATTACCACAATATTGTAGCTAAAACATCAGACAATTTGACAAAATCACAAACTATAAAAACACTGACATCTACGAAAACCACAGTGCGTGCGTGTACCATGTGCAGACGAAACTACATGATTCGAAGCATCAGTGTAATTGGGTAATAATGACAGCGCTGACCAGAGCACATTAGAAGGCTCAAAAAGTAAATTAGCACACAGTTTTAGTCTCGTGGGTATACTGATTCGTGTCAGCTGGGCTTATGAAGTTTTTTTGTTGTTGTTGTTACAATTAACTACAGGGATATTTTCATAAAAATAATAACTTTCTGCTGAAATAATGCACAGAAATTTTATAGACAGTCATTTTGGTGTCACCCCCTCTGACAGTGTCACCCAGTGCAGTCTGCACCCTCCACATCTCCTGGGGTCTTACTGTTTATTAACTCCAAATGACTAGGTACCTTTTTATTTTATTTATTATTACAAAAGTAATATCTACTACTACTAGGTATTTAGTGCCTAATATAGGTGTGGCAAATAATGTTTTGTTTTGTTTTGATGAAAATATACACAACAAAACATATACCCATTCAACAATTTTTACATGTATAGTTCATTGATATAGGTCACACACTTCACATTGTGTCATTATTCTCACTATCTCTGCCATTGTTGTTTCATCACTGTCAACCAAGACTCTGTGCACCCCAAAGCTCTCATCTGTGCTTTAGAATTACTGTTGCCATTTTGATCCCATATAGGTAATTCTTTAAAGGGGCACAACGCTCAAGGCAAACTTGTTGATTTATTGACCTGAACTGTTGTTTAGTTTATAGATGACTTCACAGGATAGTTTCAATTCTAGATTTAAAAGCTGTTTCCAGGCAGTAAATTCGGGTGCTCCTCTACTCTCAATGTATCCAGTAAGTCTGGTCTCCAGTAAGAATTTGAAGTTCATCCCACAATTTTCCTCCTTTTGATCAAGATCCATCTATTGGATCCCTAATCAAAACGTTCAGAATGGTACTCAGGCACCATCCATTTCTTCTAGTTTCATGGCGAAGGAGGTTGTAGTTCATGGAGGCAATGACAAAAAGTGTTTTAAAAGTAATTTCGTGTGTCAATCAATGCCAGCTGGCGATATTGAGTGCCCTTAGTGCTGTGTTGAGAAGCATTTTGAGGCAAAAAAGAATGCTATGATTGACACGATGTTTGCCATGAGTATAGGATAGTACGTATTTCCTGTTCCTGGCCTAATTCAAAGATATTTATGTTCAATTATGTTAATGTTATATTGGCATATGTTTTATTTTATTATTTTACATTATTTAAAAATATAAATAGGAAGAAACTTGTTTTTAGATAACTTCATTTAAGGCAGTGTTCATCCAGAGACTCACTTGAGGCCAGGGTTTATATCAAAACAAGGCCACTGAGCCCATGTGTGAACATGATGGGCTTACTTGAGTGTGCCCTGATCCCTGCCCCTCTACTACCTCTGCCCACCCAGTATGGGAAGGAAATCCGTGCAGGCTGACGGTGCCTGAGATTTGGTTCCCATCTTTGAAAGGCAGAACCACCCCACAACACACACATGCCAAAGATGTCTGTATCCTAATCCCTGGATCCTGTGTTACATGGCAAATGGGGAATTAAGATTGCAGATGGAATTAAGGTTGCTAATCATCTGACCTTAAAATAAGGAGACTATCTTGGGTTATCCAGGTATACCCAGTATACTCACAAGAGTCCTTAAAAGTAGAAGAAGGAATCTGAAAAACAGAACCAGAGATATAGGAGTATGAGAAAGACCCAGTTGAGCTAAACTTTCTGTCCAACATTACAGGCTTTGAAGGAGGAGGAAGATGGAGCAAAGGAATGCAGGTTACTTCTAGAAGCTGGAAAGGGAAAGGAACTGAATTTTCCCCTAGAGTTTCTGGAAAGCAGTGCAGCCTTGCTGACGCCTTGATTTTACCCACTTTGAACCTGTGAACTGCAGAACTGTAAAATAATTTATGTTGCTTTAAGCCACTAAATTTGTGGCTATAGCAGCCATAAAAACTAATATACCATCTAAGTTGCCTCATTATAATAATAATGATAACTATTAATATTTAGTGCCTGGCACTCTTGCTAAACATTTTATAAGCATAGTCTGATTGGCCCGTATAATTAATCTTTGAGGTAACTACTATTATTTATCCCCATTTTACAGATGGAGATACAGAAGTTATCAGCTAACTTGCTCAAGGACTAGAGCTAGTAAGAGACAGACTCAGAGCTCAAAACCCAGATCTCCAGGACACCACAGCACGTGCTAGTAATCACCGCCTCTACCATGCACTGATTGCTCAGCTGCCAGTGTTCTGGGCCTCTGTTTCTTGACTGGTTTAAGAATTCAGCTGCTAACCAAAAGGTTGATGGTTTGAACCCACCGGCCACTCTGCAGGGAAAAGATGTGGCATTCTGCTTCCATAAAAACTATAGCCTTGGGAACCCTTTGGGGCAGTTCTATTCTTTCCTATAGGGTTGCTATGAGTCAGAATCAACTTGATAGCAATGAGTTTTTTTTGTTGTTGTTGTTGTTTATGTTTGTCCCCTGAATGTACACTGTTAACTTGGCTCCAGTTCTTGCCAATGTCTTTACTTCCAGGCCTTCTGTGTCTGCATACCATCCATCCCCTCCTCTCTGTACCCTTCCCCCCGCCGCATCATACACTTCCAGCCATGCCTCAGATCCTTTGGCTTTAGGACCTGTCCCTGAGGTCTGCAGCTACCTGTTATCCCAGCTGCCATGGCTGACCAGAGAGATTGAAGAGCTGCTAGAATTTTCCTTTGGTGTTCATTTGTTGTTGTCATGTGCTGCTGTTGAGTCAATTTTGAATCGTACTGACTCCATGTGACAAAGTAGAACTGCCCCATAGGTTTTCTAGGCTGTAATCTTTTTTTTAATAATTTTTATTGTGCTTTGAAAGAAAGTTTATGAATCAAGTCAGTCTCTCACACAAAAACCCATATACACGTTGCTACACAATCCCAATTACTCTCCCCCTAATGAAACATAGGCTGTAATCTTTAAGGGAGCAGATTGCCAGGTCCTTCTCCCACTCAGCTGCTGGGTGAGTTTGAACCGCCGACCTTTCAGTTAGCAGTCCGGTGCTTAATCATCGTACCACCAGGGCTCCTTTACCGACTCCGATAATAAAGAATGTGACAGGGCTCAGGAAAATGCAGGCAATGAGCATAGGACCTCCAAGTCTGATTATGATCCCTGACTGCAGTGGCAGAATCTTCACCAAGGAGAGAAGAAGCCTGTGGATTCTGTCTAGTCAGCACTTGGTGATCAGGCGCCATGGTGAAGAAAATGCCAGGCATGCCTTGTTTGTGAACCAGACTTCCACAAATAATTCTATCATAAGGAGTTGACGTTTGTTATCTTAACATCCCCCCCATGTTGTTCTTAGGTGCTGTCGAGTTGGTTCCGACTCATAATGACCCTATGCAAAACAGAACGAAATACTGCCCAGTCTCACGCCATCCTCAAAATCATTGCTGTGTTTGAGCCCACTGATGCAGCCACTGTGTTAATCCATCTCATTGAGGGTCTTCCTCTCTTTTGCTGACCCTCTACTTTACCAAGGTTGGTGTCCTTCTCCAGGGACCAGTCCCTCCTGATGACATGTCTGAAGTACTTGAGACCAACTCTTGTCATCCATGCTTCCAAGGCGCATCTGGCTGTACTTCTTCCAAGACAAATTTGTTCATTCTTCTGGCAGGCAATGGTATATTCAATATTCTTCGCCAACACCATAATTCAAATGCATCAATTCTTCTTTGGTCTTCCTTATTCAGTATCCCGCTTTCACATGCATATGAAGTGATTGAAAATCCCGTGGCTTAGATCAGGCTCACCTTAGTCCTTAAGGTGACATCTTTGCTTTTCAGTACTTTAAAGAGGCCTCTTGCAGCAGATTTGTCCAATAGGATATGTGGTTTAACGTCTTGACTGCTGCTTCCGTGGGCATTGATTGTGGATCTAGTAAAATGAAATCCTTAACAACTTCCCAGTATTTTCTCATGATGTTGCTTATTGGTCTAGTTGTGAGGATTTTTATTTTCTTTATGTTGAGGTGTAATCCATACTACAGGCTCTAGTCTTTGATCTTCATCAGTAACTGCTTCAAGACCTCTTCACTTTCAGCAAGCAAGGTTGTATCCTCTGCATATTACAGGTTGTTAATGAGTCTTCTTCTAATCTGTTGCTGTGTTCTTCTTGACATAGTCTGGCTTCTTGGATTATTTGCTCAGCATACAGATTGAATAAATACGGTAAAAAGATATAATCATGATGTATGCCTTTCCTGTTTTTAAACCACACAGTGTCCCATTTTTCTTTTCAAACAATTCCCACTTGGTCTATGAACAGGTTCCTCATGAGCACTATTAAATATTCGGGAGTTCCCATTCTTCGTAATTTTATCCATAATTTTTTATGATCCACACAGTCGAATGTAGTCAATAAAACACAGGTAAACATCTTTCTGATATTCTCTGCTTTCAGCCAAGACTCACCTGACATGAGTAATAATATCCCTCGTTCCACGTCCTTTTCTGAATCTGGCTTGGATTTCTGGCAGTTCCCTGTCGATGTACTGCTGCAACTGCTTTTGAATTATCTTCAACAAAATTTTACTCACATGTGATATTAATGATATTGTTCAATAATTTCCATATTCTGTTGGATCACCTTTTTTTGGAATGGGCCACAAATATGGATCTCTTCTAATTGGTTGGCTGGGTAGCTGTCTTCCAGATTTCTTGGCATAGACGAGTGAGCGCTTCCAGCATTGCATCCATTTGTTGAAACATCTCAATTTGTATTCTGTCAATTCCTGGAGCCTTGTTTCTCCCCAGTGCCTTCAATGCAGCTTGGACTTCTTCCTTCAGTACCATTGGTTCTTGATTTCATATGCTACCTCCTGAAATGGTTGAACATCAACCAGTTCTTTTTGGTACAGTGATTCCATGTGTTTCTTCCATCTTCTTTTGATGCTTCCTGTGTCATTCAGTATTTAATCCATAGAATCCTTCAATATTGCAACTGGAAGCTTGAATTTTTTCTTCAGTTCTTTCATCTTGAGAAATGCCAAGTGTGTTCTTCCCTTTTGGTTTTCTAACTCTAAACCTTTGTACATTTTATTATAATGCTTTACTTTGTCTTCTCGAGCTGCCCTTTGAAATCTTCTGTTCAGCTGTTTTACTTCATCATTTCTTCCATTCACTTTAGCTACTCTGCTTTCAAGAGCAAGTTTGAGAGTCTGACATCCATTTTGGTCTTTTCTTTCTTTTTAATGACCTTTTACTTTCTTCACATATGATGTCCTTAATGTCATCCCACAACTCGTCTGGTATTCTGTCATTAGAGTTCAGTGCATCAAATCTATTCTTGAGATGGTCTCTAAATTCAGGTGGGATATACTCAAGGTGGTAAATTTGGCTCTTGTGGACTTGTTTTAATTTTCTTCAAATACTACTTGAGCCTGCGTATGAGCAATTGATGGTCTATTCCACAGTCGGCCCCTGTACTTGTTCTGACTGATGATATTGAGCTTCTCCATCTTCTTTTTCCACAGATGTAGTTGATTCGGTACATGTGTATCCCATCTGGTAAGGTCCATGGGTATAAAAAATATAGTCACCATTTATGTTGTCTATATACACCTATACAAATAGGGGTTACTTAAAAAAAAATTTTTTTTTTAATTTTTTAAGTGGAAAATCAGCAAACCTAAGATATGGCAATGCTGGTTGTGGCAAATTGCTGTAATTGGAATATTAAAGTCAAAAGTTCAAATGCATGCATTTTGATCTTAGTGCCTAAGCTTCTAGTCACCCTGTTAACCACTCTCAGGGAGGCTGAAAAAGGCTAAATAACTCTTTTTTTTTCTACCAAGGTGTTATTTATCAAGGCTGATATTTAGCAGAACCTAGTTGTCTACTTCTAAAATCATGCTCTTAATTACTAGCTAAAGTGTGACTATGAAGTAAAAAGTTCTGTTTTTCACAGGCTGCTCATTTAACACCATCTTTATCATCAGATCCACATATGCATGCTCTCGAAGTGTTTGCCTTGATAGGTGGACAGGAAAGAGGGTCAGTATAGGTCATCCCTGCAGTTATACTTATTTAGTTTTGTGGTTGCATTTCTCCTCTCCTTTTCTCATTATTTTTTTTTAACTTTTCATTTGAACTACTTTTAGACTTAGACAAAAGTTGCAAAATACTAGAGTTCCTGTATACCTTTTACCCAGGCTCTTCTAATGTTAACGTCTTATATTACTATAGTACAACTAACAAAATAAGGAAATTAACATTGGTATAACTAAACTACAGATACTTTTGAAGAGCACTGATCAGTTATTTTGTAGAATGTCCCTCAATTTGAGTTTATCTGATGTTTTCTATGATTGGGCTGAGGTTATGAGGGCCTGTGAGTTGTGGATGTTGCTCTCCTTCATGCCCCACACTTTCTGGGCGTCCTTACTGGTTGGATGGATGGATGGATGGATGGGCGGATGGATGGATGGGCGGATGGATGGATGGGCGGGTGGGCGGGTGGATGGATAGATTGACCTACAGATGCTTGAATCTTTCAAGAAAGTTGCCAAACTTTGTATATCTAGCTGCGAAAACTTAACAAGTTGCCTGTATAGAAGAACAACATATCAATTCTTAGTCTCCATTTCCTCCTAGATGTAGAAATGCTTCAGGCCAGTGCATCTAACCCAATCTCTGGAGACAGTTTCTCTCGGACCACCAAGGACTCTATGATCCGCAAGTTTTTAGAAGGTAAATTGTAGGTGTGAGCAGGAAAGCAAAAAGAGAAAAAAAGAAATGAATGTACGACATCGCCTGGCTCCATATGAGGGTCGATCCACTCAAGGAGTAGGCTGTCACATACGTGATGTATGGTGTGATTGAAGGCACTCTGCCTCCAAGTGCTGTTCTCATCAGCCTATTACAGGTGGGCCAGAAGTCCCATCACTGAAGCCACTCATTTGGATAAATGAGTTGCCTCAAGTAAGACCTCATTAAAATCCACATTTATTTTATTTTTTTTAATTTTATTGTGGTAAAATCTATAAAACAAAAAATTTGCCAGTGCCACTATCACCACTGTTTCTAAAAGTTTTTCATCACCATAAACAGAAACTCAATACCCCTTCAACAACAACTCCTCATTCCTTCCTCCCTGTAACCCCCGGTGACCACATAGTGGTTAAGAACACAGACTCTGGCCTGTACTTAGTTCCCCCTTCTGTTAGCTGGGAAACCTTGAGCAAGTTACTCAACTCCTCTGGGCCTCAGTTTCCTCACCTGTAAAGTGAGATTAGTATTGTGAGGATTAAATGAGTTACTGTACATTAAGCCTTAGAGCAGGACCAGGTGCATAGATGAAAAGTTACTAAAGGTTTTATTAAAGGTTTCAAAGATGGTGCATGTTAAATTGGACAGGTAATTCTTTAACCCTCTCCAACCATTTACAGTTTATGGTGGAGTCTGTTAATCAAGTAGGTATAGAAACCTGGGTGCTAAGAGGATGGGACTCAGGGTAGGAGAAGTAATTTTGATACTGAAGGGGAAGGAAAAGCTTTAGAACACCAGTAGGCAAACTATAGTCTGGCTAGCCACCTGTTTTTGTAAATAAAGTTTTATTTGAACACAGTTGTATCCATTCATTTATTTACCCATGATTTATGGCTGCTTTCATACTATAAGGGGAGAGTTGGATAGTTGTGGCAGAGACTGTATGGCCTGCAAAGATTGAAATATTTACTGTCTAGACCTTAAAAAAAAAGTTTGCTGAGTCCTACTCTAAAAACATAAAGTGTTTCCCTGAGCGTCCAGTCACAGGTCAGTCACTTGGTAAGTCCCTGGTACAGCACCAAGAAGGCACAGACTAGCCCTGAAAATGGACTTTGCTTTGCTAACCTTGCTATTTAGCCTTAGGTTTTCTTTGTTATATTTAGCAATATTAAAAAAAAAACAACCATTGCTGTTGAGTCAATTCCAACTCATAGCAACTCCATAGGACAGAGTAGAAGTGTCCCATAGGGTTTCCAAGGAGCGGCTGGTGGATTTGAACTGCCGACCTCTTGGTTAGCAGCTGAACGCTTAACCGCTTCGCCACCTGGGCTCCACTTAGCAATGTGCCAGGCATATTTTAAAAAAGGCCTTTGTAAATAATCCCCACTTAATCTTCTTTGCAACCCTGTGAGGTGGGTACATTATTTCATTTTGCTGATGAGTAAACTGAGGTAGGGAGAGATAAAGTGGTTTGCCCAAGGTCCTATAGCCAGGAAACAGTGCCCATGCTTTACCACTTGGTTGCACTGTTGCCTTCTCCGAAGGAAGTACAGCTCTGCCCCTACCCTCTTCCTCAAGGCACCATGGGGCAACCGTCTATCATCTCTGGTCTCATCACTTATCAGCAGTCCTTTATCAGGTTGTTAGTCCACGCCAGGCACTGGTGTTTGAAGATGATAATAACTTTGGGCAGTTTATTTTAACCCTCAAGATCCCAGTTTCTTCATCCTCAGTGATGATGATTGTACTTACTCCACAGCGTTGTTATAAGGTCAACAGAGAGAATGTGAGTAACATGGTTGGAATAGTGCTTGACACAGAGGAAGTCTTCTGGAACTAGTTGCTATTGTCATTTTAACGATGAGGAAGAAAATGCTGGAAGTGTCGGCGATGGGGACTCCAGGATAGCCTCATACTGCTGCCCAGGCACCAGGGGGTAGTCCTGAGCAATCTTAGACCTTTTGGGCTATGCTGTCTTTATTCCTAGTTCTAATGACATGAATAACTGAATCCCAGCAGAAAAACTAAGATTACAGAGCCTAGTGCTCACTTTCCTCTGCTGTGAGGATGGATGGCAAATAAAGGTGATATCAGTGTTTCCTCAGTTGCCTCATGGGATTCTGATCAGATTATGCAGGAGGTGATGGAGGGGAAAGACTTTTGCTGAAGGGAAGTGCTGTACACGTAAAGGTATGGCCACTTTCTCTGCTCCTAGGATTGACCAGCAGCCACCCAGTTCTTTTGACCACTGCTTTTTTTTCACCTTCCTCTGTATCTCCTAGGTGACAGTGTGAGAATGGCCAATGTAGGCAGGGAGCTGCACCATCTTGGTCAGGATCAAGACATTTATCACATGGTGGATGACGATGACACCTTTTCTGTGGACGTGGCCAGCAGGCCCCCTGTTCCAGTGCCCAGACCAGAGGCCAGTCCTCCCGGTGCTCACCAGCTGCCTGACAATGAGCCGTACATTTCTAAAGGCAAGTGTGGCAAGGGATGATGCCCAGTGAGGTCTTCAGAGCTTCTCAGCAGGAATTCCCTGCATCCCTTAGCTTTATGAGCCGTTGCTCAGAGACTGAATGGTCCCTGATTAGACCCAGAAGACATTGGTCATGGGTCAGGGCAGATTTTGGAGCTAGGCTTTCCAGAGGTATTCATACAAAGTTGCAAAGGCAACAGTAAACAGGATTTCCCCCTACTCCCAGTGGCAGAGCTAGGATTTGAACCCAGGGAGCCCCATTCAGAGTCCAGAGAGTCTTAATCACCATGTCATCCCACCACAAAGTGAACATTTGTCACTCATGAGTGACTGCATCTAAGTCCTTTTAGAGCTGTGCATACATTTTACCTGTTCCACTGCTCAGAATTAGGTCTTGTGATACTTGTTGACATGTTAAGTGGCTCTTCCTTTTATTCTCAAGCTTCAGGGTGTTCCTTGGCTAGGTTCAGGTATTCATGGATTCCGGGCACATGTCCTTGTTCATGTTACCCTTTTCTTTAATGTAAACGCTGATTGTATCCTCTGCTGGCCTTGACTGCCTAGGTTTGAGAGCTCTCTGTTGGGTTTCTCTTCTATTTGACAATTCCCCCTCCTTCTACTCATTAGTTACCTCTTTCTAGAGTTTTAATTTACAGAACTGCATACAGTGGTCCTAAATGTGGATTCATTATTATTATTTGCACAAAATTTTGATATATTTTTTAAATGTACAAAATATATAAAGCCCTTTTAGAAAGAGGTCTGCTTTGGCTTCTACCCAGAATATTCTTTATCTCACAGTTTTTGCAGAAAGAAGTCAAGAACGTCCTGGGAATTTCTATGTTTCCTCAGAGAGCATCAGGAAAGGTAAGCCAGATGTTGTCCCCAGCTTCCTATTGTATGACCCCATCTTCTGGGTGGTAGAAGTGTTCATGTGTCATTGATTTCTAAGTATAAAAATAGTTCCTTGGCATTGAAGAACACATCCCACAGATACTTATGGTTAAACTGAGAATCCTGAATCTCTATTTATCCTGATGGTAAAGGGAGAGAGTAAGAGATTGGCATAGCCTAGAATATGTCCCTGGGTGGTGCAAATGGTTAACATGCTCAGCTGCTAACTGAAAGGTTGAATGTGCAAGTCTACCCAGAGGCACCCTGGGAAAAAGTCCTGGTCATCTACTTCTGAAAAATCAGCCATTGAAACCCTGTGGAGCACAGTTGTGCTCTGACACATATGGGGTTGCCATGAGTTAGAGCCAACCCGATGGCAACTGCTTATATGGGGACAGTGCATTCAGTGGTAGAATTCTCGCCATCTATGCAGGAAACCAGGGTTTGATTCTCAGCCAATGAACTTCTTGTACAGCCACCACCCATCTGTCAGTGGAGAGTTTTCAGCTGAACTTCCAGACTAGGATGGACTAGGAAAAAAGGCTTGGTGATCTATTCTGAAAATCAGCCAATAAAAACCCTATGGATCATGATGGTCCAATCTGCAAGTGATCCCGGGGATGCTGCAGGACCGAGCAGTGTTTCATTCCATTGTTCGTGGGGTTGCCATGAGTTGGGGGGCAACTCGATGGCAGCTAACAACAACAGCAGCAGAGTATTGTACAAAATGATTATACAAAGAACACTTACACACTAGAAAGTGTCCGTACAGCACACAAAGTACAATCTAAACACTGAGATTGATGCCAACAGGATGAAAGTGGGTGGCCCAGGACCCAGTCTTTACCTAATGATACAGCTCTGCCTGCTATTTACTTACCCTAGACTAACTCAACTATACTTTAACTCAACTTTCATTTAAAAAACTTTCGCTTGCTGTTGGGGAATACTCTGGACATCCCATTTTTCTCTTTTTTTCAAAAAGCTTTTTAAGGAAGTTTGAGGCAATAAGTGCTGTTTTGTTTTCTTGATTAATTTCCTTGTGCTAAACAGAGGCATTCAGTATTATTGCATTGATGGTTCTTTTGAAAAGTAGCCATGACATCATCTAAGCATTTGAAGGCATCCCCAAGGACTTTGGTAGTGGGAGAGTGGAACTGCTTGGCTTGTGCATTTTGTTTCTCCCACAAACGCCCCCCTCCCCAATCTCCAATCACCATTAACGACTGCCTTGAAAAGGGCAAACTTGGGAGAAGGGTATGTGTGTGTAGACAGACGAGTAAATGGTTGGGCAAAATGATAGATAAACTTCTTTAAGCCTTTTTGAATATGCACTGGTGAAGCCAGCTCTTTTTCCTTCCTGCTATCTCCCTGAACACAATGCCCAAATGGGGTCCTGCTGGCAAAATTTAGAACCAAAGATAGCCCTGCAAGGATTGAGCAGTAAAATGCCAAGTTGCCCTTACATGGCCAATGGCCCAGTCTTCTCTGCATGTAGCTTATTCCCCATGGAGTGCAGTAAAGCAGAGTCTCAGCCTGAAGAGAGAGGGGGATTGGCTTCATATTTGCCTGAAATCTCCAAAGCAGAGAATTATGAATTTGGTAATGCAAAAGAGAGGGATTGCCACTGGAACAACCCAAGAAGACTCAGTTGTGGCTCAGCACCTGGTTTATACCCGATGATAGTGGACCTGAGTCATGATTCAATCGGTGTTCCAGTCTGGGCTGGCATGTTATACCTACCAGTCCACAGTTGTTGCACCCTGTGCTGCTCAGAGGGAGTGAGGACAGTGAGGGCTGAGAGAAGAATCCTGGCAAGGATCTTACACTCTGTGTAGTCTCCTCTGGGAGTGGGTTTTACTCTCAAGCAGTGGTTCTCAGCTAGGAGTGATCTTGCCCCCCAGGGGACATTTAGCAATGTCTGGAGACACAACTGGGGCGAGGGCTGCTACTGGCGTCAACTGGGTAGAGTCCAGGAATGCTGCTAAACATCCTACAATGCATAGGACAGAGCTTACAACAAGTAATTATCTGACCCAAAATGTCAATAGCGCCAAGACTGAGAAATGCTGCTCTAAAGACTTCTCAATAATTAAACGTTGAAGGTTTTCTGTCAACTCATCTGATGGATTTTGTATCTCCCTAAAATGTTGTGGCCCCATCTGCTTTAGTGAGATGTTGTTGTTGAGTGCCGTCACATTGATTCTTACTCATAGCAATCCCACGTGGCAGAGTAGAACTACCCACAGGGTTTTCTTGGTTGTAAACTTTACAGAAAGGAGCCTTTGTGGTACGTGGCTAAGGGCTACACTGCTAACCAAAAGGCTTGCAGTTTCCAACCCACCCAGCAGCTCTGAGCTGGCGGTCTGTTCCTGTAAAGATTACAGCCTAGAAAACCTTATGGTGAAGTTCTACTCTGTCACGTTGTGTTGCTATGAGTCAAAAATTGACTCAGCAGCACCTAACAACAACAACAACAATAATCTTTATGGAAGCAGACCTCCAGGTCTTTCTCCTGTAGGGCCATGGGTGGATTCGAACCACCAACCTTTTGGTTAACAGTTGAGCACTTAACCACTTGCGCCAGCAGGGCTCCTTCCTTTAGTGGGATAAACCCATTGCTGTCAAGTCAATTCCGACTCTCAGCAACCTTAAAGGGCAGAGTAGAAACTGCCTCATAGGATTTCTAAGGCTGTAAATCTTTTTTTTTTTTTAATAATAATTTTTATTGAGCTTTAAGTGAACATTTACAAATCAAGTCAGTCTGTCACATATAAGCTTATATACACCTTACTCCATACTCCCACTCACTCTCCCCCTAATGAGTCAGCCCTTCCAGTCTCTCCTTTCGTGACAATTTTGCCAGCTTCCAACCCTCTCTACCCTCCTATCTCCCCTCCAGACAGGAGATGCCAACATAGTCTCAAGTGTCCACCTGATACAAGTAGCTCACTCTTCATCAGCTTCTCTCTCCCACCCATTGTCCAGTCCCTTCCATGTCTGATGAGTTGTCTTCGGGAATGTTTCCTGTCCTGGGCCAACAGAAGGTTTGGGGACCATGACCGCCAGGATTCCTCTAGTCTCAGTGAGACCATTAAGTCTGGTCTTTTTATGAGAATTTGGGGTCTGCATCCCACTGATCTCCTGCTCCCTCAGGGGTTCTCTGTTGTACTCCCTGTCAGGGCAGTCATCGGTTGTGGCCGGGCACCATCTAGTTCTTCTGGTCTCAGGATGATGTAAGTCTCTGGTTCCTGTGGCCCTTTCTGTCTCTTGGGCTCATAGTTATCATGTGACCTTGGTGTTCTTCATTCTCCTTTGATCCAAGTGGGTTGAGACCAATTGATGCATCTTAGATGGCCACTTGTTAGCATTTAAGACCCCAGACGAAAGGCTGTAAATCTTTTTTTTTTTTAATTACCTTTTATTGAGCTTCAAGTGAACATTTACAAATCAAGTCGGTCTGTCACATATAAGTTTACATACATCTTACTCCGTACTCCCACTTGCTCTCCCCCTAATGAGTCAGGCCTTCAGGCTCTCCTTTCGTGACAGCTGTAAATCTTTACAGGAGCAGACTGCCACATCTTTCTCCCTCAGAGCAGCTGGTGGGTTTGAACTGCCGGCCTTTTGATTAGCAGCCAAGGGCTTAACCACTGTGCCACCATGGCTCCTTTTAGTGTGATAGGCTGTGAAATTGTTAGTTGCTCCCCTCTCCGCTGAATCCATGTCATATGTCCCCCTCTGGGTTCCTCTTGTAATTGTTCTTTTGAGACATGTCCTCTTGAACCTGTGACCAACCTCTTTAACCCTCTCCGTCAGCTCCGCATAGTTGGGGAGCTGTCAAGCTGGGTTTTGCCATTTTTTCCAGAGCCACCTGTCAGACCGTCGAGGGACAGGCCTCAGTCAAGTGTATATGACCCTTTTGCTGGGATGAAAACGCCAGGCCAGCGACAACTTATTACCCTCCAGGAGCAGGTGAAGCTGGGCATTGTCAACGTGGATGAGGCTGTGCTCCACTTCAAAGAGTGGCAGCTCAACCAGAAGAAGCGCTCTGAGTCCTTTCGCTTCCAGCAGGTAACCAGCTCCATATGGAATTTGTTTCATGTCTGTATCTCCACTGAACTGTCAGCCCCTCGAGGGCTGGGCCCAAGACTGTCTTGCTTATTGCTGGAACTGAGCACCTGTGGTTACGCCTAGGAACGTTTGTATATCACCATGAGTCAATGAGTGTGTGTGTGTGAGAGAGAAAGACCTGTGGTCTGTAAGCACATGGTTCCCTGGCTAAGAACTGGATAGATTTTCTGGTTGCCTTGAAGCTAGAGATCAGGAACAAAGACTCAGATGTAAAGTCTGCCTGTCCTGCTGCATCCCTGCATCTGGCCCTATGCATTTGCTTTCCAGCTTTTCTCTTTTCACAGCCCCTCTCTCTACTCCCAGGGCAAATCTCCCACAGAACATTCACACTTTAGAACTCAGTGAGAACTTGGAATGCTCCCAAGAAGTATTAAGTAAAGAAGACAAGTTGCTAATACAAAAGCACCCAAATTGAAACATACTCACACACACACACAAACTGTATTTCTGCATGCCTGTGTGTAAATGCAAAGGCAAAGTCTGGAAAGGGCCTCCCACATTCATCCCAGCCGTTACTTCTCGGAAGAGACTGGAATTTGCGTGCTAGGCATCAGAGGGGCCTTTTGCTTTATTTGTATATTTAAAATTGTGTTTATGAGAATGTATTCATGTACTCCATGTGTAATTAAAAACAACCAAAAGAACTCAAAGAAGTCTTAAAAGCACGTCCTTAGTCCATATCCTTCATATTCAAAGAGAGGAACTTGGGCCTAGAGAGTTAAAGGACATGTCCAAAGTCACTTAACCAGTAAGTGGCACAGTCAAGTCTGGATTCTTGCTTTTTCTGTCTACCTTCCCAGTGGCGCTTCCCCAACAGTGTGTATTCCAACCTCTGTTCTCATAGGACCTGACCCCCAGCTGTTGGGAGTGAGGGGACAGCGCTCACCACTGCTGAGGTGGAAGCCGTGTCTTCTTGGAGTGGGCTAGGCAGTGGGAGCGGGGCAGCATATCATACAGCAATGTTTGCTGAGCTCTGACAACGGTATGTTGGGCACTGTGCTAAGTGTTGAGTAGATGCCATCTCTTTTGTTCCTGAGAGCATGTGTGCGAAATAAGTGTTACCTCATTTTACGGAAAACTGGGGCTCAGAAAGGTAAAGAGACAGAGTCAGGATTCAAACCAGCCCTTTCTCAATCCAGAGCCCTTCTGCCTTCTTAGTGCTGCATAACAAGGGGCCACCCACCCTGCCAGCCTGCACCTTCTCTCTTAGGGTCTGGAGGATAGAAGGCACTCTGTAGTGTTGAACTCAGGAATCCAGGGCCCTCCACACTTTGGAGACCCTGGAAGCGGAAATTCTGCTGAGTAAAGGCTGGCCCTAGCCAAACAAATTTTTTTCCTCCTTGCTGAGTCATGTGACCACGTGGCACAGCAGTTAAGAGCAGCCATGGGCTGCTGTTCTCTCATTTGCTAGCTGCGTGACTTGACCTTTCTGCATCTCCATTTTCTCATCTTTGAAATGTGAGGGGAGAGGACTAAAAAAGCCCTTAGCATGCCTGGCAGGTAGTACATAATAAATGTTAACTATAGGGTTGTAGGACGGCACTGGGGTTTTGGGGATAGGGTTGTAGGAGCCCTGGTGGGACAGTGGTTAACAGCTCAGCTGCTAAACAAAAAGTTGAATCCACCAGCTGCTCCTTGGGCAGCCTATGGGGCAGTTCTACTCTGTCCTATAGGGTCACTATGAGTTGGAACCAACTCAATGACAACGGGTTTTTTGGTTTTTATAGGGTTGTAGTTGTCTTTCTAATCTATATCCAAGAGGCTTCTTCCTTCTCTGTGCCCAGAACTCTTGAGTGTGACGGACAACTGGGTTCATATTCAACATGGCACAGACCCTGAGAGCTGGCTGGCACTGTTCTGTGCCCTGACAGCCTCCAGGCACTTGCTGACCATCCCCTATCCAGGGGCTGGTAGGCGTAGGGACTGTTCCTGGGGTTGCCTCTTTGTCTACTCCTCTGTCTTTTCCACTCCCCCTCCCACAAGTAGGCACTGTCCAGGTTTCCTTCAGCTCCTTCTCTGTGTAGCTAACTCTTGAGTCTATGTCTCTATCCTACCTCTCCAGCCACCAGGTGCCCTTGACCCTGCATCAAGTCTGACAACAAACCATCTCTCAAGGCTGCTTCCCTTTCTAACTCACTATTTCTGTTCACTGCAGTTACCTTCCACGGATTGAGGTTCTGACTTCAGAATTGCTTTGACTCCCAACCTGCCTCAGTATCCAATTAGGGGCATGTCTTGCCTGATGTTGCTCTGTGGCATTCTTCCTCTTGCATCTGCCGCTTTCTTTCCATTCCCCCAGCCACATCCTAGTGTCAGACTCTGTCACTTACATCTGAGCTACTTACTACATAGTCCCCAGGTGTGTCTCTTTGCCTGTAACTCTGTCCCTTTCCATTTTACTGTAGCCTTAAAGCTATAATCAGTTCACAACTTTGAGTGTTTCCATTCTGCCTCCTGGGCAAAGTTTGGTCTCCTCAGCATGGCAAATGCAAGCTAACAAACCTTTGCAGTCTAGCCTTTGGTGACTCCCTCGCATGAACCTTCTGCTCCAGCCGGGTTACCTGAACATTATTCCCTGGGGCATTGTCCCTAAAATGCTCAGGCACTTCACCTGGAGCCTGTCATTGCTTATTAATTAAAAGAGCAATAGATATTGGCTGTTGCATATCTAGTCAACATTTACTGAGTGACTATAATTGTCTAGACTACGAGATTACACAAAGGTCCAAGACCTAGTGTCTTGCCCTTGGAGAGTTTGCAATATCTCTGAAGAGACCATACACACACACACACACATGCACGCATGCACACATACACACACATGCAGATGAGCAAGGCAGTATCACCCAAGCGCCAGGTGTTTGGCACAGGAAGTCACTAAGGACTGGTCTGGGGGAGGCTTCAGGTAGAATGTGGGCATTAACACAGACCTGACACAGACTAATGGAGAGGACCTGGTGTCCTTCAAGGTCAGGGAATGAGATTGTGAGAGCGCAGTCACAGAGGCAGGAATATGTGGCATGCTTGTGAGCAAGTAAGAGACCAGTTTGGCCGAGGGGTGACATGGAGGAAGGCAATCAGTTATAAGGCTGGGAATGGAGCTGGGAACCAGAGCAGAAGGGAGGCATTTTATTCTGCAAAACGTGTCTTCTCTTCAGACACAAGTTCTAAGGTATTTGGATTTCTCTGGGGGGTAAGTGAAAAATGCATAGAGCCTCATGTGCATGTGGAAAATGTGATTGCAATGTGATATGCCTTGCAAACGGCATGAGATCAGAAGGAAACTCCAATGTCCTTAGGGTATAATTCTGGTGTACATTTTTAAAGTGAACTAAATTTTTTTTTTCCAGGAAAATCTTAAACGGCTAAGAGATAGCATCACACGGAGACAGAGAGAGAAACAGAAATCAGGAAAGCAGACAGGTATGAGGCTTCAGCTGGGAGAAGACTGGGTGGGGGGCTGCATTATGTGGAACTTTGCTGCAACCTATTGCCCTTGACTATTCTTTCTGCTGTGGCCTGAGTGGGCAGGCCGCTTGCCCACCACCTGTCACCCTGTTTGTAGTCTGTGTCCCCCACTGGACTGTGAGGTCGTTTCAAGCAGAGACTTTTGTCTTGTTTATTCTGAATATCATGTGCCTGGCACATAAGACATGCCCAGTAAATGAATGAATGAATGAATGGATTGAACTCTGCCATACTCCAGCTTCCCACTCAAAGAGGATGATAATGCTTTCTCCCCAGGCGCCTGACTCTCCCTTTGGCATTTAGGAGAGCATATGTTTTTAAGCAGAGAAAGGAGAAGACTTTATTTACATAGTGTCTGGATCTAATTCAAGTGGGAAATCACGTCATTGGTGTCCACACCTCACACTGCTTCAGAAACTCAAAATCCTGCGTGTGGCTCCTGCCACACTCCCTCTAGCAGGGGGTGTGCTAGCAGGGGCATGATTTTCGGTTGTACACTGGGGACCGGGCCCCTCTGTTCCCCTTGGCCCACCCCCCCACCCAGGTACCACACATGTGGCACCACCATCCCTGAGCATAAGGGGTTGGCGTTTGCCCACACTGCATCTTCCCACTGAGACCCTCTGGCATGGTGGGGCTCTGTGCTTTACCCAGGGAGTCATGTAGCAAGAGGAGCTGTCAAGAAAAGGCTTTCCCCACTACATAAAGAACTAAGTCAATATCTAGCCCTGCCTATACATAGCTTCCATGGTCTCTAGCTGCCATTCATATTCAGACTTTCCATGAACCTGCTCAGGCTGGTAACATGGTAACAAATGTCCCCAAACAGGACATTTTCCTGCTACAGGGCCTTTGCTCATGCCCCTTCCTTCCCACCTGTATGAAAACTACTAGGCTGCAAGAGCCAGCCATGGCAGCCCCTTCTCTGTGAAGCCTTCGTGGACTGCTCCAGGCCATTGTATTTGTCTTAGTCAGGGTTCTCTAGAGAAATAAATCTAGTAAGATACACACACCTGCACACACACATACATATATATGGAGAGAGAGGTATTGATTTTAAATTGGTTCATACAATTGTGCCGACTGACAAGTCCAGAACCTATAGGTCAGACGATAGGTTGGAGATTTCATCAGTCTTGTGTCCCAAAATTGGTAGGTCTGTTGCTGGGTAGAAACCCCAGGTTCTGCTTGGCATGACTCATCTCAGCCAATAAACGAGAGACTGAGGTGGGACAGTGGAAAACTGAAACCAAACCTGTTGCCACAGAGTTGATTCTGACTGATACTGACCAAATAAGGACAGAGTGGAACTGCCCCATAGGGTTTCCAAGGAGTGGCTGGTGGATTTGAACTGCTGACCTTTTTGGTTAGCAGCCGAAGTCTTAGCTACTATGCCACCAGGACTCTGGGAGAGCGGAAAGCACCTTTATTTTGTTGTGCAAGGAAAGGAAACAGTCAGGGCTGCTGCCTCCAAGACTGCTCAGTGAAGGTGAGGGGGAAGGTTCCTTTTAAGGGGTTTACAAGTAGGAAGTTCATACAAGCTACATCAACATCATTCTTAATCATACTATGAAGGTGCAATCGGGTTTACATATAACTTCATGCATCACATGTTCAGAAAATGGCAGTTAAACTCCACCCAGAGGTGGGGAAGTTACTATGTATGAGGCCTAAAAGGTTATCCTGAATGTCAACATGGCACCTAAACCAGTTTCTTCCAGTCTCCTCTAGTTTTGGGCAGCAGTTAAGCGGAGGGGAACCAGAATTTTAATGTAAAGCCACAGGCCTTTATCAGCAGTCTGCTTGAGGCAGCTGAATTTTCCACAGCCTGGGGACCTCTGGCGTAGGTCTGGCAGTGAGGGAGAGAGGAATTCTCGCAAGATGTCTGTTTACAGTTGGAAGGCAGAACAATCCCCTGGGAAATCTTTTTTTGTCCTTAAGGCCTTCTGCTGATTGGATGAGGCCCACTCACATTATGAAGCATAATCTGCTTTTTGTAAGGTCAACTTAAGTAAAATGCTAAACACATGTAAATATGTAAATCATAACAACATCTAGACTAGTGTTTGACCAAATAACTGGGCACCAGAGCCTAGCCAAGTTGACACATAAAATTAATCATCACAGTATTATTTCCTCATTCGAGCATCTGTATTATTTTCCTAAGGCTGCCAAAACAAAGGACCACAAATTGAGTGGCTTAGAAGGATGGAAAATTATTGTCTCAGTTCTGGAGGACAGTCTGAATTCTGGGTACTGAACGAGGATTCCAATTTCTTCACATCCTTGCCAACCTCATCCTAGTGGGTGTGAAGTGGTATCTCATTATGGGTTTTTTTTTTTTTTTTTGAACATTTTATGGTTGCTTAGGTGAATGTTATCAGAGCAAATTAGTTTCCCATTCAACAATTTATACACAGCTTGTTTTGTAACATTGGTTGCAAATCCCTGAATGTGTCAGCACTCTCCCCTCTTCCTTGCTGGCATCCCTGCGTCCATTTGCCCAGCTCTCCTGCCCCTATCTCATTTTAGTTTTGATTTGCATTTCCCTGATGACTTATGAAAGAATCCCAATGGCACAGTGCTTGAGCACATGGCCGTTAACCATGAGGTTGGTGGTTTGAGCCCACCAACTGCTCCATGGGAGAAAGATGTGGCAATCTGCTTCCGTAAAGATTGGAAACCCTATGGGGAAGTTTTATTCTGTCCTATAGGGTTGCTATTGGTCAAAATCAACTCCATGGCAGCAGGTTTTTTAATGACTTATGACTCTGAACTTCTTTTCACATGCTTATTGGCCATTTGTATTTCTTCTTTGGAGAAATGTCTATTCAAGTCCTTTGCCCATTTTTTAATTGGGTTGTTTGTCTTTTTGTTGTTGGGTTGTAGGAGTTCCAATGACCTTTTAAAAATAAAAAATCAGATGACACCACTCCCTTGATCAAAGCCTTCTAGAAGCTCCTGTTCCACTCAGAAAATTCAAACTCCTTACCATGGCCTACAAAGCCCTACATGATCTGACTCCTGAGCTCACCTTCAACTCTCCCCCTCCACTCTGTGCTGCAGTCACAATGAACTCCTTTTTGTTCCTCAGACAAGCCCAGAACATGCTTCCCTCATCCCTTCCTTTGCAATCACTCTTCCTCCCATGCCTTGTCCTACATCTATATGTACCTGTGCTTTTTTATCCTTCAGCATTCAGCTCTAACATCTCCTCCCCAGTGAGGCCTCTTTTGCCATTGATTCTATGCTGAGTAGACCTCCATGACTCACTTCCTGTTCCATTGCTGCCCCTCATTTCAGAGCACTTACGGACTGGAATCATCTTATGTTTCTGTTGTCTTGGTCTAATCCTCCTCACTAGATTATAAGCTCCATAAACGTAAGAAGTTATCTGATTCGTGCCCTGCTGAATCCCCAATATACAGTACCTTGACGGAGCTCAGGAGATCCTTGTGGAATGGGCGATTTCAGTAAAATGTTTAGTGCCACCACTTATTCATTCCACAAATACTTATTGAGCACTGGGCACCCTGTTGAGTACAGAGATCTGTAAGGCAATCTTTGCCATACAGTAGCTTATGAGTTAGTTGTCTTTTTACTTGTCTCAGTCTGATTTTCCCTGCTAGGGGGCTGTGGCTTACTCTGGTTCCTTTGTCCCACAAAGCCTAGCACAGGGTTTTGCATACAGTGGTAACCTAGTGAATATTACAATGGTCCAGTCCACAGTCGATCCTGGGGATAGTGCAGGACCAGGCAGTGTTTGTTCTGTTGTGCATGAGGTCGCCAAGAGTTGGGAGCCAACTCAAAGGCAGCTAACAATAACAAGTGAATATTAATGACTTTAATTATTTGGGAGAAGAGGGATTAAAAGGTTATAACCACCACAGAGAATCAGAGAGGCCATCCTAAGACTTCCGCTTGGATGTCTGGATTTTACATTTATGCTGCTGCTACCCAAGCCCACATTTGTCTGCCCTCCTAATTGAAAGGGGGAAGGGGAGAAGGCAGAAAATCTGGCTCAAGCTCTGCACAGTCATCGTAGCATCAGACAGTAGGGCTCTTGGTGGTAAAATGGCTGAGGTGCTTTTTAAAATCAGAGCACATGAACCCAAAGATAGAAGCCTTGATTAAATGAAACATTTCAGGCTTTTAAATACAGGCAGCATCCAGAGACCTATGATTTGGCAGTGCACCCAATGTTTGAAGGCCAGGGAGTCATAGTGCTGGAATCATGGGTGATCAGCAATCTGAGCTTGAGAGCTGGGCCGGCCAAGTATTATCACATGTTCTTCACCGCCTACCTGATGCCGTTGGCAATAATGAAGCAAGACAGAAATGCATGCAGTGAGGTGAAAGGGTATGGGTATGGGACCTGGAGCCAGCAGGCTGGAATCTAATTCCTGCTCACTGCTCACCCCTAACTAGCTGGGAACTGTGGACCAGATACTTCACCTCCCTAGGCCTCAGTCTTCATCTGCAAAATGGTGAAAATAAAAGTGCCAACCCAGTTAAGGTTGCTGTGAGGGTGGAATGTGCCTAGCACAGTGTCTGGCACATAGAAACACTGTAAAAGCATCCACTCTCCTGATCACACACAGGACCGTACATCAGCTGGTGTCCTCTCAGACAGGGCATCACAGGGTGGGTATATGGGATAGGAACTCACCTTCCAGGGTTGAGCCTGGAGTCATAAGTTTTAAAAAATAAAGTTCATCCAAGGTTAATCAGGATCTGAGGAAGTGATTTATACCTATCACTGGCTGAAGTATAAATTAGAACGGGCAGTGTCTAGATTTTTCCAAAGAAGCGTGGTTTAGTTTGTACATCTTTCCCGCTCACTCTCCAAGAGCAGAGTCTCTGACAAAGATTTGACAGCAAGTTGCTTATATGAGAGGTTATTCCAGGGAATCCTGTAGGGGTTGGGGAAATGAGACTGAGAAGGCACAGTGGCCAACCCAGTGCAGTCACTACTATGGAAGCTGGACCTTAAACTCGCTGGGGAGTCTGGGAGTCAATGTGGGACACCTGCCTGAGTCATCCCATCTAAGGGGCTAGAGAGCGGGGGCATTTACACACTGACTCCCACCAGTCCTTGGCTGAGGCCTGCTGAGGGAGGAGCGCTCTTAATCTGGCTACCGGAGAAATTCTCAGGCAGTCGGAAGTCAGAGCCTTGCGCTGCAAGAGGGAGGCCCTAAGGCATCAGACCGGCTGCCAAAGGGAGGGACGTCATTTATGGGTGAGTGAATATGGCGTATGAGTTAATACCATTAAAATCTCTTATGTATTTCGTTACATGATAATTTTTAATTACCTACTCCAGGGGTTTTCACACTGAGTTCCTTGAGGTGCCTCGGGATTGCTATATACGTGTTTGTTGCGGGGAGCGTTGAGAGGATTTTGAGGGTGGGGAAGGTGGAGCGTCAGGGCAATTGGAGGTGGAAGGGTGGGACGGATTTGGATCGAGACACACTGAGTAGTCAGGGTTTGGGCCAACTTACTCTGCTTCTACTCTCATAACCCAAAACCTGTTGCCCTAGAGCCTGCAGTGCTGCTGGGTAGATTCGAACCACCAAACTTTAAGTTGGCAGGCAAGTGCAAACCATTTGTGCCACCCAGGGCTTCAAGCATCATAGTTACTTTAAAAAATCTGCTCTTTATGTTGAGCTTCTGTTTTTATTAGAGGAAAGAATTCTGCTTCACAAGAAACAAAAAAACATTTGAAAACCACTGACAGACGATAATCCTGATCTATAGGAAGATTAGGGTTGATGAATGGCATTTCTGCTTGAAGGACCTTTTCCAGAGGTGTAAGCCACTGTAAACACAAGGACTGACTCTTATTAATTTGGAAACCTCATTTGCCTTAGAAAAGAACAGAAATGATTATTTTCTTTAATTTGGGTTAGCACACGCAGATAATTGAAAACTAAGAATCTGCTCGTGATAATTGGCCAGTCTTTCTTCAGCCCCAGGGAGTTGTTTTGCCTTTCCCGGGATGATGCAGAGCTCTGATGGCACAGGAAGTCAGAGAAGGACTGATGTGACTCGTGACTTAGAGGTGTTCATACACTCTTGAATGCCCTGGCCCCACAAAGAAGGCAATCAATATTTGTGTTCTAGGTGTGTCTGTAAACAGTCTTCGGCAGGATAGAGAGGAGCAGGCTAGGCCGTAGCACAGTGGGATTCTGATCCCTGTGCTGTCACTGAATCACTTTATGAGTTGAGGTGATTCCTTCAATCACTCCGTGCCTCAGTTTCTTCATCTGTGGTGATACCTGCCTTGCCTGCTTAATGGAGTGGCAGTGAAGCTTAAATAAGATACCAAATGAAAAAAGTACTATACAATATAGTAATGATAATTATTATTCCTGTCACTGGGCCTTATTCACAGAATATCAGGATTTTGTAGACATTTAGACTGGTTCTTTGTGATTTTGGGAACTTTTGACCTCCTTTTTTTTTTTTTCTATATGTTTTACTTTGCTTCCTCATTGAACTGGTTGAGGGTAGAAAATGACCTCATTGAAGTTAATTAAGCAGACAGGAGCCTCTCTTAAAGAGGTTATTAGAATAAAGCTAGGTCAGGCTTACACACCCGTGTGAGGGTGCATGCACCAGGCTATTCTCTGCCCAAGTAGCTCCGAGATTCTAGTGCACAGCTGTAACCAAGGGAGGCCAAGGAGATGAAAAAAATCTTATTACACAAAGACCTGAAAAGTTGGCTTATACTTGGACTACCCACTAGACCTGGAATAAAAAAAGAGTCTCTAAAATGAGAAGAGCTTATACCTATACAAACCAACAATCCACCCTTTTAATATTCTCTATGCAGAATGTTTACAGGTAGTCTTGGTCTACCCTGTCCTTGTGCCTGCTTCGCTAAACTGTTCTAGTTTGCACATTTACCCGTCTCAGCAGACTTCTGGCTTTGGCAAGCTGGAGCCACCCCTGGCCCCTGGACTCCCTGAACTTCCTGCCGCACCCTCCTCATAGAAGGGTAGAGGTGGAGGAGGAAGTGGTACCGTGATGATAAGAGCACAGTTCCCCAAAACTACACCTGAGCTTACACCTCTTCTAGGGGCTCTGCCCCTGGGCTTAGGAAAGTCCTCTTTAGCAAGCAGAGACTGTGAATGGAGCTTGTCTCACTTTCATTTCATTCTGCTCATTAGCAGGAGTTTTTTCTGGTCACAGAACCCAGGGGTAGAAATCTAGGGAGGAATAAAGATAAGTGACTGGGCGGACTAATCAAGTAAGGAAGTCTGTTCAATGCTTTGAGGGCAAAGGTATATCCTGTCCTTCTGTATTGTGGGGTCTGAACCCACTGTCCAGTCTTGCAAGTCCTACCATGGTACATGTGCCTGATGGATCTCCTTCAGTGACCTCAGTTTCTCCTTGAGTCATTGCTGTTCATTGTGGACCTCCCCTCCAGCCCCGCCCCCACACATCATTTATTAAGAGATCCAAGGGGCAGTTTGGAGTTGTGGTTAAGAGCCTGGACCCTGGAGCTTGGGTTCAAATTTCAGCTCCCGCCGCTTACCAGCTGTGTGACAGGGGCACGTTATTTCACTTCTCTGTACCTCAATTTCTGCTGGGAATGATGATAATAGGATTTACATGATGAGTGTTGTAAAGATTAAATGAGGTAAAAATATGGAAGCACTTAAATCTGTGCCGAATGCGTGGGATAACCTATACATGCCGTCACCAGGCTATAAACACCTGACTTGTGTACAATCCATAGTTAAGAACAACCTCGTAAAGCCTATTGTATTAAAAATTTGAGGTGCATGCAATGGTTTGTAATAACAAATGGATGCTACTTTGTGACACACATCAAAATATTTGTTATTGTTATTATGTTAAAGATGTTTTAGTATATCTGGAAATGTTTTTTTAATGTTTTTATGCATAGAAAGGTACACTCTATACTAAGACAAACACTTGACTGATATTAGAGACAAACCATACCTAACTGTTCTAAAATACATACAAAATCAAGAGAGATGTAGGAACGGAACTCACTCATATTCCAGGATCTGCCTGTAATTAAAATCGATATGCAATCCCACTCCTCAAATGAGGGCAGTAATTCAGAGAGGCTGACTGAGTTACTCAACTTCCACAGCCAGTATGTGGCAGAGCCAGGGCTCAAACCTTTCTGTAATCTCATATTTTTTCCATTACTCTCTGCTCTTTCCCGGCTTTCCTCCAGCCCTCTCTTTTGTTGCCCAGTGATTGGCACACAGGATTCTACAGAGTTTCAGAATTGAATGGGACGTGGATCCTGTCCATTGCATGAGTCCAGAGTTCCCTCTTCTCCTGTCCTGGCAGCTTCCTCGTCCTTCTTCACCTTTCTGTTCCCAGCCCTCCACTTCCCTCCCCTCTTTCCTCCCCTTCTCCTCCCAGCAGCCTCCAGGTTTAGGTGAGGGAGGCAGGTGAAGCAGGAGCAGCTGAGCAGCTTGGTAAATGGCGGCCTGGTGTCTTGAAGCTCACCCCCCTTTCCTCTAATTCCAGACTTGGAGATCACAGTCCCAATTCGGCACTCACAGCACCTGCCTGGGAAAGTGGAGTATGGAGTCTATGAGAGCGGCCCCAGGAAAAGTGTCTTTCCACCCAGGACGGAGCTAAGGCGAGGAGACTGGAAAACAGACAGTACCTCCAGCACAGCAAGTGAGCAGGGCTGACCAGGCAGTGTCTCACAGCTGGGCTCCAGCTGGCGCCCTTGGGCCCCTGAAAACATTGTTATGAGCTGGAGAGGTCTCAGTTGGAGCCTGAATTGGGTGTGAGAGGTGTAAGATATGAGAAACATTCCATCTACAAGGTCTGTCTTTTCTCCATGGTGTGAAAGTTCCTTTACACAGATACCTCCAAAGCCAGATTGCATGAGAGTTATTTCTCTACCACTTTTTTATAAATAGCAAAATCTAATAAGAGTAGTAGTTGACATTTACTGAGCAGTTGCTAGATGCTAAGCCTCTTCTGTAGATTAATTCTCACAATAACTCGATGAGAGATGTGCTATCAACTCTGTTTACCCTGAGGAAACTGGAGTCTAGTGCCTTGCCCTAGTTTGATGTCTAGGTTAGTGGTAGAGTGGGAATTTGAACTCGGGCAGTCTGTATCCAGAGCCAGCCTTCTTAAGCGCTTTTCATGTTGCCTCCTCAACTGTGGTAGAACTTGTGCAAAGTCAGAAAACCATGGACTCGATTTTGAGAATCCTGACTTCACAGGCGAGTTGAGGATCTAATTAGGAAACGTCTCCTTTTTTGACCGGAAAGCTTGAACAGGAGTCTGACTGCAACAGACAACGGAGGCTGATGTGCAGGCAGGAGCAGTGGGCTTTGTTACAGTATCCAGGGTGATGTTAGCTGACTCCAGCCGCACTGCCTTCATAAGCCAAATGGATTGAGTTTCCCTTCTTTCATACATTCCGTGGTCATCATCAAAACAGCAAGGAAAGCCGTAAAAGAGGAGGAGAGAAGCTGAATTCCAAGGTTATCTGGCCCAGGGGTTCTTAATCTTTTTGTATCACAAACCCCTTTGATAATCTGATATATGCTGTAAATCTACTTCCCAGAAAAATGCACTTGCACGTGTGTGTACACTACATAAGACACACACACACACACACACACAATTTTGCCCATTCATGGACTTAAGTCAAGAACCTCTGAATTGGTCTCATTCCTTATTTTATAGATGGGATATTTGCAACCCAAGAAGGGCAAGAGTTTTGCCCAATGTCACACAGCCATGAGGATGATGGGGGTCAGGACCAAAGCCTCCTACCAAACTTAAGCTCTGAGATGTGGGCAAGCAAGTCATCAACCAGAGCAGGTGAAGCAGGGGAGCTAAGGTTCAGAGCCGAATGTTGAAGGTTAAAAATTTAAGAATGCCAAGGGAAGGGATAGTCGGAGCTGATGAGTATGAATTTCTGGAGTCATAGACTCAATGCCTACGACAGTTTTTCACTGCCTTCTAGAGATAACCTTCGGAACATGTCTGATTCATTGTGAGGGAATGGGGTGAACAATGAGGAATGCTGTGGGGAGGCTTAGCCACAGAAGGATGGCAGCCTGTAGGTGGGAAGGGTTACTTCCAGTTGTGGGAATCTGGGAAGGTTTCTTCGGTAGCATTTGTCCTGAGTGTTGAAGACAGAAGAGGTTTCAGACTTGTGGATAGTGGTGGGTTGGAGGAGGTGGGGGGAAAAGGACATTCTGACCAAGTGAACAGTTTTGTGTGTAGATAGCAAGGAATAGACAGGAACAGGGTCATATGCTTCTTAATGTGTGAACTCAAAATCCCCTGGTTTATAGAAATACTTTGACACATTATTTTAAATTAAAAAATTTGCTCCCAAGAAAATAATCCAAAATTATAATCTTAATCCACTCTATTCAAGCTAACATAGAAATTGATTAGGTCAAATTTGGTACTATAGTGAAGTCAAAACTAAGACTTTTTAATAGTCTGTATATGTTGTTGTTGTTGTTGTTGTTGGATGCCGTTTCATCGGTTCCAACTCATAGCAACCCTATGTACAATAGAACGAAATACTGCCTGGTCCTGTGCCATCCTCACAGTCACAGCTGTATTTGAGTCCACTGTTGCAGGTGCCGTATCAATCTATCTCATTGAGGGTCTTCCTCTTTTTTGTTGACCCTCTACTTTACAAAGCATGATGTCCTTTTCCGGGGACTGGTCCATCCTGATAACATGCCCAAAGTACATGAGAAGTCTCACCATCCTCATGTCTAAGGAGCATTCTGGCTGTACTTCTTCCAAGTCAGATTTGTGTGTTCTTTTGGCTGTTGCTGTTAGGTGCTGTCAAGTTAGTCGTGACTCATAGCAACACTGTGTACAATAGAACAAAACACTGCCCAGTCCTATGCCACCATCATAATCATTGTTATGCTTGGGCCTATTGTTGCAACCACTGTGTCAATCCATCTCATCAAGGGTCTTCCTCTTTTTTGCTGACCCTCTATTTTACCAAGCATGATGTCCTCCTACAGGGACTGGTCCTTCCTGATAACATGTCAAAAGTATGTGAGAAGATAATGATATCCCTTGTTCCACGTCCTCTTCTGAATCTGGCTTGAATTTCTGGCAGTTCCCTGTAGATGTACTCCTGCAACTGCTTTTGAATTATCTTCAGCAAAATTTTACTTGTGTGTGATATTAATAATATTGTTTGATAATTTCCACATTCTGTTTATCACCTTTCTTTGGCATGGGCATAAATATGGATCTCTTCCAGTCAGTTGGCCAGGCAGCTGTCTTCCAAATTTCTTGGTATAGACAAGTGAGTGTTTCCAGAGTTGCATCCCTTTGTTGAAACATCTCAATTGGTAATCCTGGAGACTTGTTCTCACCAATGCCTTCAGTGTAGCTTGAACTTCTTCCTTCAACACCATCGTTTCTTGATCATATGCTACCTCCCGAAATCGTTGCACATCAACCAGTTCTTTTTGGTACAGTGACTGTGTATTCCTTCCATCTTCTTTTGATGCTTCCGGTGTTGTTCAGTTTTTTGCCCGTAGAATCCTTCAGTATTGCAGCTCTGGACTTGAATTTTTTCTTCAGTTCTTTCAGCTTGAGAAATGCCAATCGTGTTCTTCCCATTTGGTTTTCTAACTCCATGTCTTTGCACATTTCATTATAATACTTTGTCTTCTGAAGCTGCCCTTTGAAATCTTTTTCAGCTCTTTTACTTCATCATTTCTTCCATTTGCTTTAGCTACTCCATGTTCAAGAGCAAGTTTCAGCATCTCTTCTGACATCTGTTTTGTTCTTTTCTTTCTTTCCTATTTTTTAGTGACCTTTTAATTTCTTCACGTATGATGTCCTTGATGTCATCCTACAACTCACCTTACCATTATTAGTAACACTAACACTCTGTCATTAGTGTTCCATGCATCCAAATCTATTCTTATGATGGTCTCTAAATTCAGGTGGGTATACTCATCGGAGTCAGCTCAATGGCACTGGGTCTTTTTTGGTTATACTCAAGGTCAAACTTTGGCTGTCGTTGACCTGTAATTTTCTTTAGCCTCAACTTGAACTTGCATATGAACAATTGATGATCTGTTCCACAGTTGACCCTTGGCATTGTTCTGACTGATATTGAGCTTCTCCATCATCTCTTTCCACAAATGTAGTTGATTTGGTTTCTTTCTATTCCATCTGGTGAGGTCCACGGGTATAGTCACTGTTTATGTTGTCTATATATACCTATAAGTTAATATAATTAGGAGCTGCTTTATATGTGGAAAATCAGCAAACCTAAGGTATGGCAAGGCCATTTGTGGCAAATTGCTGCAATTGGTGTATTGAAGTCAAAATCTCCTTGTTTTAGTTGATTAGCTTTTATTCTTCCTTCTTCATTGCAGATTACCATGTGTTTGAGCTTGTTCTGATGCTGTGCTGTCCAATATGGTAGCCACTAGCCACATGTGACTATTTAAATTTAATTAAACTTAAAATTCAACTCCTCAGTTTCACTAGCCACATTTCATACTAGCTACCATATTGGATAGTGAACAATAGAACATTTCCAGAAAGTGCTACCGAACAGCGCTGTTCCTTGATGGTGATAGGTGACAAGTTCCCAGCTCAAAAGCCTTGAGCACGTAAACTCACACAGTCACAGTTCCTACCATGAGCAGAAATTATACTTTTGCATTTACACTTTATATTTTGTTTTGTGTCAAACCACCTGGCCCCTTTTTAGAAGATAAGTATGTGATACATGCATGTGTTTGCTATAATCCCTAAACGAGTAAAGAGCTACAGCAACAAAATTGGCTTGCAGATTTTAGAAATATCACTGAACAACTGAGGACTAGGGAACCTCTGCTCCCTTGCCTGTCAAATTGGAGTGCTAGCATCAAATAGGATTTCTGGAGGGATTCAGTGCAATAATGTTTTCAAAGCACTTAATGTGCAGCAAGCCCTCAGTAAATATTTGCTATATTGTGAAAACAGTAATTAAAAAAAAAATTGAACTATTTCATTTTATGCTGAAGGAAAAACTGAACTCTAAAAACCCCACATTCACAGCTTATGTATTATTCCTATCAGTAAAAATAAATAAGTGTAAAAGTTCTGCATTTTGTTTTAGCCTGAACGAATATGCAGTCTGTGTGGCTGATTTTGTTTCTACCCACTAGGCAGCGCCAGTAACCGATCCAGCACACGCAGCCTCCTCAGTGTGAGCAGCGGGATGGAGGGGGACAATGAGGTGAGAACTGAGGATCCCCACTCCTGTTTATCTCATCTTAGGCAGGGCCCATTTCAGTGCAAGAAACAGAAATCCCCTCAAACTAGTTAGCCAAAGAAGGCATCTGTGGGAAGGAGCTGGGTGAGTCTCAGGGAACCCCAGAGCCTGAATCAGGAGCTATGAGCCACTGTTCTCCGCGTGTCCCTGGGGCCAGACACTCCTTCATCCCTGCTTGCCTATACATTTCTGCCTCTTACTGCACCATGGCTTTTTCTGCTTCAGGTGTACAAGGCTTTCGAGCAGAGAGTCAGATGCTGCTTCAGGCTGAGGTCCCAGTCCACATTGGCTCACTTCGGGTCAGGATGCCTCCCTGATCTGGTGGGCAGTGGCGAGGTGGGTGGGGGGAAGGGGAGAGGTGGGTACTGCCAACTCAGCAGATCCCACAAGAAGGGTTCTAGAGGTGGGTGACCCCTCTAAGGCACAGCTTATATTACCCTGTGACTGAGGACCACGCACAGTTCTGTTTTCCCAAAAAGAAACATTTGTTTAAAAGTAAAATTTCCCCAGCTCTACCCTGGTTGTGAAGTTCTTGGGTGGTGTAAATGGTTAATATGCTCAGCTACTAAGTGAAAGGCTGGAGGTTCAAGTCCACCCAGAGGTGCCTTGGGAGAAATGTCTGATGATCTACTTCTGAAAAATCAGCCATTGAAAACCCTATGGAGCACAGTTCTAGTCTGTCACACATAGGGTCACCAGGGGTGGGAGTGGGAATCAACTCAATGGTGACTGTTTTTTATCCTGGTTATATAGAACAATGCTTCTCAAACTTTAATATGTGTAAGAATTGCCTGGAGATCTTATTAAAATGCAGGTTCTCATTCAGCAGATCTGGGGAGGAACCTGAGATTCTGCATTTCTGTCAAGCTTCCAGGGGATACTGATGGTACTGGACCACAGACCATACTCTGAGTAGCAACGACCTAGTGTTCAGGCCATTGGTGATAATTTGGGCCAGATTGTCTTCCTCAATGATGCCAGGAAGAAATGGAAAGCTGTCTGGGTGTTGCTGGGTTGATAACCAGTCATCTTATGAATAACTCTCAGCCGAAGCCTGAGCAGGGCCGAGGCACTTTGAGGATATTGGCATCCAACTATGCTGGTTGTTGAATGTAATTTTCACCTTCCTTTCTCATGTGGTTTGCTGTAGGATAATGAAGTGTCTGAGGTTACAAGAAGTCGAAGTCCAGGCCCCCAGCAAGTAGATGGAGCACCCACTGTGCCCCTTGAAAGGCCCCCCAGGGTGCCTCCTCGAGCTGCTTCACAGAGGTAATACTGAAACTGATATGAAATTTTTCCTCACTTTCTGAGTCCCCGGAGAGAGTAGAATTTAGGGACATTTAAGATGACTGAAGAACCCTGGTGGTGCAGTGGTTAAGAGCTTGGCTGCTAAACAAGATTGGTAGTTCGAATCCACCATTCACTTCTCGGAAACCGCATGGGGCAGTTCTGCTGTGTCCTATAGCGTCACTATGAGTCAAAATCGACTTGAAGGTAATGAGTTTGGTTTCAGTTTGATTTAAGATGACTGAGGAATGAAAACAGAGTTAACAGAAGTGCTTACTTTTGATACCATATCTTAATGTAGACTCCATTAATTTAAGCACTGCTTTATTCAGTTGCAAGTATTTTAAATAGCAAATGCATTATTTCAAAAATAAAATATATTGACAAACATCAACTGATTGAATAATTTTTATTTGTTTGGCAAGAATTCAGCTGCCTAATAAGTAATGTCCTTTGCTGTGTCGTGGGGACTATTGTCAACACATGCTTATTAGGGAACAAGAGATAAGAAGGTATTAGAAAGAGGCAGTGTGGTATGGTGGTGGAGAGTATGGCTCTAGAGCCATACTACCTGGGTCCCAGTCTCTGGCAGCCACTTATGGACTTGGATGAATTATGTAACTTTCATGAGCCTCAACTTCCTTATGTATAAAATGGGGGTAATAATAGATCTTCCTCACAGGGTTGTAAGGATTGAGTTCCCAGCCTATAGTAAGAGCTCAACAATATGAGTGATATTTTATATAGGAGAAGAGTGAACATACAGAGATTTGAAGATGAGTATTAGACATCAGAGTTTGATGAACTGGGCTCTGAGGTACATCTTTGTTATATACGGTACTTGGGTCTGCTGGCACCTTTTTAAGATCTTATGGCGTCACAGGGAAGAAGTGTGTCTGCTGATGGAGAAAGGAATACTTGGGAGTAAAAGCTTAGGCTTGTCTTAGGAGTGTCACTCTTTGACGTTTAAAATATAATACAAGGGGAAAAAAGGATAAGAAAGAGGGAAGCTTTTTCCCCAGTGAGGGATTTTTGTATTTTGAAATTTTTAACTCAAATGAGTCTCATCAGTGACATTTGTTAACAAAGTACAAGGAGGCCTTTCTTCCTATTAGCTGAGTCTGTGCTAAGCATGTTTCCATTTCTCTTTTTGTTATTTCTCACTTTTCTGCATGTTGCCAGCAATATTCATATACTAACGCTGGCCACACAAGTACCCGACAGTTCCAAGCTGTATATCCCATTCACCAGACACGTTTTGCTGGTACTAACTAGAGGTCTTATATTAGAATATTAGCCTGAGAAGGAACCTTAACCATAATCTGCTCCAATCCCCTGAATTTACATAATGTTTTGTTGCTTGAAAATTATTATACAGTTGATGATGGGGGAGGGAAGCTCATAGAGAAGGATTATGGCAATAAATGCAAATATTATTTGATTACCATGTGCCAGGTATTATGTTAAACACTCTAAATGCATTATCTCATTTAATTCTCTCCATAGTCCTAAGAGGTGGATATTTAATATTATTCTATTTTGCAGCTGCAGAAACTGGGGCTTGAGACTGGGTTGAGACTTGCTCTGTGTGGCAAGTCCAGGTACACTTAACTCCAGGGCCCAGTGTGTTAGTCATTATGTTACACCTCTCCAAGAAAGTCTAGGTGTCATGGGAGGAGATCCAAGGTCCAAGACCTTTTTACTCCTGAAGGATGAGGACTTTGGAGCCAGTTGTCTAACTACCAAGATGAAGGAGTTGGAGGCTTGAAACTATAGCTACAAAGATTCAGTAGGAGTTTGTTAATGGAAGAGAAAAAAAGGACAACCAGGAAAACAGATTCCAGATATTAAAGAACAGAAACTGGGATGCATTTCAGTGTGTAAAAAGAGACGGCAGATGAATTGTTTGGGAGTCTGGAAGCATGTTGTGATAAAGAGGGGAGAGAAAAGTAGGAAACCATTTTTTACTAAAGGAACGGTATTCACAAAGAAACCTGATTGATAGAACTTGGGATTTGGGTGTATTTGGGGTATGAAAAAAAGATTTCTGAATATGAAATTATTTTGCAATATGTATGCAGTCTTCATAATAAAATGAGATCTTTGCGCAGAGAATAAAATGGGCCTCTCTCCAGAATGGCTTAGATGTTTGATCCACTTCCTACAGACAGGAGTGGAGGCTGACCTTGGTGGCCTCTTCTCATCTTCCAGCTCTTGGAATTGGCAGCTCTTCCTTACCCCTCTATTGAACGTGCCCTCCGCCCCTCCAAGCAGCACTGGTGGATGCAAACTTCATCCCACTGGTCATTCTATCCAGTCCTGATCCATTTCTCTGCTCGCTCTGCATTGTCCCCAGAGTTTTAATTGCCACCGGTAGACAAAGGTTCCGAATCTCTATCTATGTCTCAGCTTTCTATTCCCTACTGTTAACTGGGGATCTACACACTGATACCACTACCTGCCTGTCAGTTTGTTTTACTACGGTGGCTTGTGTGTTGCTATGATGCTGGAAGCTATGCCACGAGCATTTCAAATACCAGCAGGGCTACCTATGGTGGACAGGTTTCAGCAGAGCTTCCAGGCTAAGACAGACTAGGAAGAAAGGCCTGGTGATCTACTTCCAAAAATTAGCCAATGAAACTCTTAAGGATCACAGCAGAATATTACCTGATTTGCTTGCTTTGGACATGCCATCAGGAGGGATCAATCACTAGAGGAGGACATGGTGTTTGGTGATGTAGAGGGCCAACGAGGATGAGGGAGACCCTCTGTGAGATGAACTGGCACAATAGCTGCAATGATGGGCGATGGACTTGAACATGTTGGCAATCACAAGGAAGACACAGAACCAGGCAATGTTCCATTGTACATAAGGTTGTCATGAGTTGGAGTCATCTATCTATATCTGTCTATACACTGATGTCCCACAGATAATGCAAACCCTGAACTGAATTCATCATCTGACCTACCATTGTCTTCCCCAAATTGCCTTCTCCTCGTGAATTCCCAACCTGAGATAGTGGCCCCGTTCTTTTCCTTCCTCAAGCCCCAAATCTCGGACTCATCCTTGATTCCTGCCTCCCTCGCAGCTCCCACATCCACTGTGTCTGCAGGCTCTGTCCATCCTGCTGCCCTTTCAGTTCTCAGCACCCCCTCCTCTCCATCTGCCAGTGCAAAGTTCGCCGTTGTAAGCCTACACTTATCTCCTTGCCTCCAGCTGATACCATCTCTGTATCGCAATCAGAGTATACTTTCTAAAATACAAATAGCTGATGATATCACTTTCTGGCATAAAAGCCTTGAAATTCAACTCTAAGGTCTTTAGCATACCCTGGCTCCATCTAGCCTCAAGTCCCACCCATCTCCCGTATTGACCTGTGCTCCATCCCTTAAGAATTCCCAGTGAGTTGTACCACTTTGTGTCTTGGCCCAATCTTTTGCCTGGAATGCTGTCTTCCTTCCAATCTCTGCTTAGAAAATTCTTATACATCCTTTAGGACTCAGTCCAAACATCACCTCTTCTGTGAAGCCTTTTCTACTGTTTCCATGCAGTGAATTTCCTTTGGGTTCCTCAAACACCTCAATGATAATACATGCTACATTGTGGCCCTTGCTTATATCTGTCTTCTTAAGTGGTTGGTGAACCTTTTGAGAATAGAGACTGTGTCCAATTTTTTTTTTTCTGTTACCCTCAGTGCCTAGCACAGTAACTAGTACATGTTGTTGTTGTTAGGTGCCATCAAGTCGATTTTGACTCATAGCGACTCCATGTGACAGAGTTGAACTGCCCCATAGTATTTTCTAGGCTATAATCTTTGCAAGAGCAGATTGCCAGGTCTTTCCCCTGCAGAGCAGCTGGGCAGCATTGAACTGCTAACCTTTTAGTTAGCAGCCTAGCACTTAACCATTGCACCACTAGGATTCCTTAACTAGAGCTTAATAAATATGTATTATGTAAGTGAGTAAATGAATAGATGGATGGATTGGTACTGCTTAGGTTGGACTTACTAAGCTCCTCAACAATTGGGCACCAAGCCATCTACCATGTGGATGCTACATTGCAGGTGGAGTATAGATTAGTGGACAGAGACTGCACACTTCCACCTGCTCTGAGTTCACCAAATATTTAGCTGAAGAAACTAAAGGAAGGCAGATGGTGACAAGAACAGGAGCAGATGTGTTGTATCTTTGATAGCATTTCCTTGATCCTTGGGCTCTCCAGGATGGGCAGTTGATAGTATCATTCTCTGCATAGGGAAGGCCCTGCCACAGTTGAGAAAAAAGCCAAAATCTTGCTGAGCCATTGTCTCTTTGATTTTGAACTGATTTTGCCACTCCAGAAGAACTATCACTGATAAGCCATGCACTTCTCTTCAGGGCACGGCTTGGGTACTATCTAATTAGAACACAGTTCTGGAGGCTTCCTGCAGCACCAGGAGTTAATCCTTTAATTGCTGACTTGTAAAGAGGTCTGTGGGTCCCTTGAAGGGGCTGGAGTCATCAAGGAGTTAGAGGACTCTTAGGAGACCTGAGACAGAGGCTATTTACAACTAATAGTGAAGTTTAGAAATATTTTTAACAATATATCTAACATACAAGAGCATACCAGCTATTTCAGTCCTGCTTTAAAAGAATGTTAACCAACATCAGAATTGCTGAGTTCTTGAACCAAACTCATCAACAGTGAGACCTCGCCCTCAACAGGGAAGAGAAAGTGGCCAGCCCCCAGGTTATCTCCGGACAACCGTGTCCCCAACTTCAGCTTCCCAGTGCCCTGAAAAGTCCATCTCCCCATAGACCACCCCCAGATTCTGATTTAAAGTCCTTTTGTCTCCCAGGTTCTGATAACTTCTACAATCACATATCCATCTCCCTGAGATGGGGCTTCCAATCTGTAGCGGGAATTGTTCATCAGGACAAAGTGTAGAGACTGTATGCTTTAAGGCCCACCCTAACTGCAGAGTAGGGCAGCAGAGAGAGGAAGAAAGGCCAGGAAGGAATGATGACCATCCTGTGGTAGAAAATAAAATGCAAGCCTGACAGGGGATTAAAAAATAAATAAATAAAATAAAAATAAAATGGAAGTCTGACAGGGGATACATGGGAAAAAAGATCTAAGAATAGACTGTTAATCATAATGATACAAATATTAGCTTCTCAAGTGCCTATTGTAAGCTAGAACTGAGCCACCTGCTTTCTGATTGTCATCTCAAGCCTCATATAATACTCTAATATAGATATCAATACATCTGTTTGGTAGCCAAAGAAATAGGCTCAGAGAAGTCGAGCTTGTCCTTCAGAGGAATACATAAATATCTTCACCATATGTTCCCCTAGGTTCTGAACTTTCCCTATCAAAATACTTAGTACAGTTTACTGATTTTGCTTATTGTCTGCCTCATCTACTGTATTCTAAGTACCTTGAGAATGGGATCCATGCCCATCTTACTTGCTATACCTTACACCGAGGGTTGTAGTAAGCACACAGTAGATAAATATTTGTCAAGAGAAAGAAAGAAAGGAATAAAGAATGGATGCCTATACTAGCTTAGGAGTCCCTGGGTGGTGCAAACAGTTAAGCACTCAACTACTAATGTAAAGGTTGATGGTTTCAACCACCTAGAGAGTCTCCTTGGAAGAAAGGCCTGGTGATCTGCTTTGCAAAGGTTATAGCCTTAAAGATTCTATGGTGTGCAGTTCTACTCTGACACACGTGGGGTCTCCATGAGTCAGATTTAACTCGATGGCAACTGGTAAACCCTTGCTCAGGTAATACATGGTATCACCTGACTGTGCTTCAGCTTTCTGCCATAAGACCACAGTGCAGAGGGCAAGCCGAGGAGATGAAAGGAGACTCTCATTTGTTTTCACTGGATAAAGCTCAGTCACTCAGTGACAACCACAACCACACAAAGCCGTCTATTCACCGGGGCCAGGAGGAGCTCCTGAGCATGTCCAAGGTTATTCTTTTCTACTTCTGCCTCTCTCTTATCCTGAGACGGCTCCTCTTGTCTCAACTCTTTAGTCATTTCCTTGACCTACATAAAACTTGCATCCAAGAGATATTTAGTAAATATTTATTCATTGATTGATTCAGTCCTTAAGGGCACAACTCCAGGGTAACACAGTTCAGTTACAGCACCTGACAAAGCTCTCTTTCTTGACTTATTGACTTTTGTCCAAGAGAATTAAATATTGGTTTTACAGCACATATGTAGAAATCCTATCTACATTCATTGAACCTGTCTAAACAGACTCACCCAAGTCTGTTTGGAATGCCATTTAGGACTATTCAGGAATGATTATGAAATAACATGGAAGGGTTTTTTAGTAACGCAAAAATGGGGAAAGGATGACTCACACTTAACAATGATCCTACGGTGAACTACAGGAAGTAGTTGTGAGAAGCCAGCTTTGGAAATTCTCAGTTCTCCTTTTAATGTATCCCCTTACTGCAGCGTTTCTCCAGCCTGGCTCGCTCCGTGTTAGAATCACTGGTGGTGGTGGTGGCGGGGCGGGGGGTGGCATTCTTTAAAAGTTTTGATGCTCAAGCCCTTTCCTCCAGAGATTGTAATGGAATAAGTCTGGGATGGAGCCTGAGACTTAGTATTTTTAAAAGCTCCACGGGTGATTCAGTAGTCCCTGGCTGGCACAAATAGTTAAGCACTCAGCTACTAATCAAAAGGCTAGTGGTTTGAATCCACCCAGAGGCACTTTAGATGAAAGGCCTGGTGATCTACTTCTGAAACGTCACAAGCATTGAAAACACTGTGGAGGTTCAGATTTCCACTCTGAAACACATAAGGGCACCATGAATTGGAATCAACTCATTGGCAACTGGTTACAAGTGATTCTAACATGCAGCCAGAATTGTGAGCCCCAGCTAAAGTGTGTAGACTCAGAGGTCTATATATATGTATGGTCTCATTAATCGAGGCATATGTATAGTATACTAATTTTGCAATAGATTTTGAATGCTTAAGAACTAGCTAAACTGGTTTTTTTTTTTAATAATTTTATTGTGTTAAAATATATAACAAAAACATTTGCTACTTTAACCATTTTTAAGTGTACAATTCAGTGACATTAATTGCATTCACAATGTTGGGCAACCTTCATGATATTAGGTTTTAAATAGAGTTACTTTATCTTTTATTTCAGGCCTCCAACCAGGGAGACCTTCCATCCTCCTCCACCTGTTCCACCCAGAGGTCGCTGACTCCACTCCTGACACTTGTCTAATCCAGGACTTTGAGACTCGTGAATTTCAGCCCATTAATGATGTCTTCACAATGACTTTTATGGACATCACTGCTGACCTTAAGACCTACTCTCATTACTAATATTGTTGCAGCCCTGCTGGTTTGGACTATCCTTGAAGAAGACAATATCAAGGCATGAAGAAGTGAAAAACTAAGGACTTTATTCACCATTGCCAAGTATATTGATCTTTGTTTGTCAAAAGGATGAAAACTTAATTGGAATACTTACCTCTAATTTGGTGTGTCAGAAGCCTAAAAAGATTGACGATCAGGAGTGTACTTTACAAGTGATTTTACTGGAATGCACTTACACTAGACCTTAATATTTGCTAGTCCCAGCCTAATTTCTAGAAGTGATTATAATATTAGATTTACAGTATCAAGTAAGATGATAAATGCCCTAAATTTTAAATAATTTTTCAACTTTGCTGTCGATTCAGTTGAGTGTATAAATGTCAGGGATTTTTACATACAACAGACTGGAAAAGAATTTGGACAGGGATGAGCCCTAACCCCTTCCAATACAGAAGCAAGCCTGATGTTTCACAGAAATCTGGAACCAAGGGTATTCAGTTGGTTAGTGGTGGAAATAGGTCTAGAATCTGGGCCTGCTGACTCTGAGTCACCACACTTTCCATCTCCAAATAGCCGATTCCTCTCCCTGAAGAAATGGCCCAGATGTAGAAATTCAGTCAATGATTAAATGCTGGCCTTCTAGAAACTTTCTTCTTCCATATCTCCCAGGCATGGGACTATCAATTATTTTTCTCAATTTGTGTATTTATACTTTGGTATTCTTTCAACACAGTGATGTTGCCAGGGAATATCTAAAAAATGGTAGGAATCAAAAGCCTGGGATGCTGGGGATCCCGTTTATTGCTCTGTGGCCTTTATAGGTCTTAGTTCTGGCCATAAGGAGAGTAGATCCTTGACTTTATCTCTGTTGTAAGGTCAGAAGAAGAAGCATCCTAGAATAGAAGTAGTTCTCTGTTTCCTTATAACACCTATTATTACCCTAGGTTTGGATGATCTGTGTAGAGAATGTAGACCCTTAAATATGTCATTATTTTTATGTCCTTGGCACATAAATCTACCTTGAAAGCACACATCCTTAATTTGATGCTTAAACATACAGTGAAATTAGTATCAGACTTGTCTGTTTAAAAAAATCAGAAATTTGGTGGTTTCCCTTAAACTTAAAAATGTATTCTCCATCTTACCCAGAGAGATAAAAGCTATGCTATTAATGACCCATTTAAGTACAGTTTTGTTGGGTGCTTTTCTGAAGATTAAGTTCTTTCTCATTCTCATTTCTCAGTCCTGTTTAGGACTTCTGTGACTCGGCAAGCAAGGATTCTTATTGAAGGGAACAGCCTCTGGTGTCTTGAGCCTCTTTTCTGACATAAAATACACTATAGGCCATGTCCGTCTTGAGACTGCAAATTATCTAGTACAGTGCCTGGCACGGAGTATGCATCCTGCAAATGTTCCTTCAGTGATCCCCTCACTCCCCTTGTCACTTATGCGGTAGAAACAGGGTAACGTGAGATAAAAAGAGAACAAGAGATTATAATGTTTGTATAATTGTCCTTCCTGTTATTTATACTCAGTCTCCTTTTCTAGCACTTTTGACTTGACAAAACCTACTTTTGTACGTTTGGTGCCTTCAAGGTCCCTTTTGGATGCAAATTTAGATTTTTGTACAGTCTCTAATGAACAAGCATTTAGCTCAATACATGGCAAAACCTATTACCAGTCAATGGTGTTACCATCTTTATTTGTCTAACAGTGTTTGTGGAATATTTGAATATTTTTTGTATGTGAAAATAAGTAGAAAATATAAAAATGAAAGTGCTTTTGAGAAGCACGGGCCTTATGAACATGATATATTTGAGACATGGATGGAAAGATTAGGAGTGCCAAGTCAAAAGCGGCAAATCTCAAACCCTCACTGGATGTTCACTGAATAGCCAAGCTGGCTAGTTGTGTGTTCACCCATAAAGGAAAAGAAGATAATGAGATAATTTGGATGAAACCCTGGACCCATGTCATCAAAGAATGTCTCTAATGGTGAGGTGTAATTGAATGTGATTTTTTATTCTCTCGGAACAGAACCAATGATTATAATATAAATTTATTCAACTTCCACATACTCAACTTTTGAGCACAGTTTTCGGGAATGCACGATGTAACAAAACCATGGACTTTCATGATCAGAAACTAAGGTTTAACTAGGTGTCCAAAGAGACTGTTAAAAAAGCTTTCTATATGATAATTTGGGGGATAGCTCTGCTGCCTCTATCTTTCCCCAAAATTTTACAGTTGGCTCAGTAGAAAGTGAAGCTATTGGTCTTGCTGCCATTTACTCTGCCTCTAACTGTACCAGAAAAATTGGGCACTAATTTCTAGGCCAACACCATTTCTTCATCTTATATTAAAAACTGTGAACAGATAATCAAACTAAGCAACAAAAGTATGAAGACTGAATGATGTTGCAATCAAATAATTTAACTTGACATATTCAATGACATGAATAATCCCTAATGCTTTGTCATAATTAGGCAAAGAGATAGTATGTAAAAGGCTTCAACTGACATTTTTACCAGTCAGGTTAAAATTATCTTGGTCCTTTTTTTTTTTTTTTTTTTCCACACGAACAAAGGTTTATTAGGGACAGAAAGAAAGTAAAAAGGCCCGTGAAGTAGAGAAGGAGAGGGGTTTCCACTTACGCTAGCCTCCAGTCTCTCTCTCTCTGAACAAAGGATTTCCTAGGGCTTATAAAAGTTTTTAGGTGGGAAAAAGGCATTATCTTTATTCATTAGATGGGTAGAGATTTCCAGGAGAAAGGGAGGGATTATGAAAATGAAATGCCAGCACGGTTAGAATTCAAGATGGATTTCCTCACAGAGGTTGCTGGAACCAAGATGGAGCCTGTTATAAAGGCTGCTGAGATGTTGAACAGGACTTATTCTGGGATGTTGTACATGCTTGATGCCTCTGGATCTTGGTTTGAACCCCGTCCAGGGGTCCCTGTTCATGTTTGTCTCATGTGGAAGGTCATTCATAGGCCACGATGATCTTTACCGCGCTTGCTCTGCACCTGGTGAGGCCTTGAAAAACAACTCAGAAGGATTATCAGCAATTTATAGCTGGTCAAGCACACAGGGACTTGAAATGTAGCCCCTTATCTTGTCTAAGCACCTAGCATGTTAATCACAAGTAGTTCTTGGGTGCCAGCAGTAAAAGTTATATGGTGGTCTGCACTCAGGTTTAGATTTAATTATAGCGGGTCGAGCACACAGGACTTTGAAATGTAGACCTTATTTAATTCAGCCAGCCCGATCTCTTGCCTGTCTCAATAATCCTTAGGTTCTGCTCAAAGCTCTCAAAATCCCTAAACTCTGAGCCAATAGGACAGCCCAGTGTTTCTTTAAATATAATAGTAATCCCTAAACAATGAGTTTCCCTTGTATGAGACTTTAGTGTATTCAGATTTCCTTCTGTATACCTTTTCTTCAACCACCAATATGTGGATTGGAAGGCAAACAAGTTCACAAGTATGATGCATTAATTGCAATCAACAACAGAAAAATAGACTTTGGGATTAAAAAAAAAAAAAAAAAAACAGTAAACCTAAAGAATGACCCATCCTTAGCCTCAACCAAGGTTTGATTCTGGCAGTGAAAGAATCTGGAAAGGAATAAAGGATACTGAAAAAAATATATAAATGCAGGTCTTAAAATTACATTACTATAACAATTACTAAAGAAGTAGGTAATACATACAAGAAAGCCTGGCAAAACCAGATCAGTGTTCTTAAATATGTTTGATGTATGTTGGCATGAAGTCATCATACCCTGTTATTAAAAAAAAGAAACCCTCATCATTCATTGCCTCAACAGGTGGGTGTTTAGATCCCTCCCCCGTATGTCACAGGAAGTAAGTTGGTTTTCTATACTCCTCCTTCAAAGAAGAGTACGTAGCTTTGCAGCTGATTGGCTAGGGGAGCATTAGTAATAGATTTATTTCTAGGAAAGACAAGTGGTTAATTTGGATACATCTGAAAGATTTATTGTAGAATAACTATAAAATCAATCCTCAGTTTTGAGGTGTCTGCCTGTGTAAATATTTGCTTTGGTTTGATAAACAAATTGTATTCTATTAACTTCCAGGTGGCTTATTAAGCATATAAAATGTCCTTCATCATTCATGTCTGCTGGTCAAGTACCATGTTCAACAGGGTGGTGAGAGGATGAGTGTAAGAGGTCAACTCAGAATTCATTTTCTCATGGAAACTGTAATAAATAGTATTTAGGTTCCCAGGCCACCAAAGCCTATTTAACCCACAATATAGGAGAAATGTCTTAGCCAGCTATTCAGTGAAAGCATGACGTAGGAAATAGAACATTGGTTTGGAAGTCAGGAAACCTGGTTTGTACTCTGGTCTGCTACTAGTTGAGTTCACATAACTTGACCACGCACTGGGCCTGAGTTTCATCATCTGTGAAATGGGCACGTTTGTAATTAGTAGAAATCCAAACGAAAAAAACCAAACCTGTTGCCTTCAATTCTGACTCATAGCGACCCTGTAGGATACAGTAGAACTGCCCCACAGGGTTTCTAAGAAGTGGCTGGCAGATTTGAACCACTGTCCTTTTGGTTAGCAGCCAAATGCTTAACCTTAGCACCACCAGTAATACTCCAAACCCAAAAGAAAACCCATTGCCATCAAGTTGATTCCAACTCATAGTGACCCTGTAGGACAGAGTAGAACTGCCCCATAGGTTTCCAAGGAGTACCTGGTGGATTCGAACTGCTGACCTTTTGGTTAGCAGCTGAACTCTTAACCACTATGCCTCCCTTCAACTCTGTAAGTCTAAGCATCTGGCAAGGTGCAGGGAATCTCTCACTCCAAAGAACAAGAGAGACAAAACTTACTGGAGTCATACTACCTAATCGGCAAGGGAATCTTTTTATTATGTGGCAACTGCTTTTTCAAATAAGTGGCCTTGCCCTATATCATTGTTATAACAGATCAATTAAAAACTGTGTGAGAGACAGTGAAATGGGAAATGTGCAAAGAAATTAATGACGTTAAATTGCCCTGTTTTGTAGCCTTGAGGTCATCAGTTTCCAAGGATCTTTGAAGCCACTTTCCTTCTTTCTTCTATTCAGTTCCTTTATCTCCTATTCCTTCTTCCCATACCAGCTGTTATTAGACTATTATCACTTAATGTCATTTATTATCATCATACTCCTAGTACCTACCAGAGTTCCTGGCATAAAACCCCCCAGTGCCGTCGAGTTGATTCCGACTCATAGCGACCCTATAGTACAGAGTAGAACTGCCCCATAGAGTTTCCAAGGAGCGCCTGGCAGATTCGAACCACCGACCATTTGGTTAGCAGCCGTAGCACTTAACCACTACGCCACCAGGGTTTACCAGAGTTCCTGGCATAGTAGATGCTTAATAGTTGTTGAATTAATGGCCCTTAATCCTCTTCCCTACATTAAAAGAAAACAAAAACAAAACCAAACCCACTGCCCTCTAGTTGATTCCAACTCATAGCAACCCTGTAGGACAGAGTAGAATTGCCCCATAGGGTTTCCAAGGAGCACCTGGTGGATTAGAACTGCCAACATTTTGGTTAGCAGCTGTAGCTCTTAACCACTATGCCACCAGGGTTTCCTTCCCTCCATTAAACTTTGCCAAATACTCAACCTAAATAGGGTTTCCCCTTATTTGATTGCCTTTTACTCTTACTGCCTGTCAAATATTTGGACAGTTGGTCACATTCCCTGCAGTTCTTTGTTGTACACTGTCGTGCCTGTTCTCTGTTGTGTGTGGAATGATTCCTGGTTGTAAGGCTATTCTCCAAATGAATACTATATACTTGGCACCCCCAAGTAATTGTCAGCCCAGTGCTCCCCACAAAACAAATGCTTATTGCCTCAAATCTGTGGAGGCTGGTGAGGGATGTTTAACCAAGAAACTCCCCACCCATCTTTATTCAGCACCTGCACTGCTTGTTCTGCAATTGCCCATCACCACTTCATTCAAAAGCAGTGATTATTCATTCATGGAGCATTTACTGAGCTTCCACTATGAGAAGTCACTGCACTAGGTGCTCTGGAGACTATACAAAGATGTATAAGACACCCCCTCTGATTTCTATAGCAATTACTGCCTGTATGATTCACGATTCATCCAGCAATTAATTATGCACTGCTTTATGATGTCTCTTACACTGGCTAGAAAGTGTTATTTAAGTTCTGCTGTTATTTCACTTTTTACTTGTAAATGTCTTCATTTCTTTGTTCATTAAACAGTTATGGGATATCTATGATGTGATAAGCGCTATCCCAGCAGCTAGGCAGATATAAAGATAATTATGACATAGTGCTTCAAATGCTATTGGAATCCTGAAGAAGGGATGCTTAACTACCCAAGGGAATCATGCAAAGGTTTCACTGAAGAGGTAGTAATTCAGCTAGGCCTGAAAAGTTGATATCTAGTGATCAAGGTGAAGCAGGGCAGTCTAGGCAAAGGGAACAGCAAGAGTAAAGTTGTAGAGGTGCAGAAGAGCATGGTGTGTTTGGGAAATACACGGGTGAAGCTAGAGCACGGGAATTGGTGGGAGGTAAATTTGGGGAGACAAATTGGGGTCTGAATCAGCAGGTGCATTTATAACAGGCTAGGGAATTTGGACTTTATCCTTTAGCAAGAAAAATACATATTTTTTCAAATTACATATGTAGCACATGCAGACTGCAAAAAACATTCAAACACAGATGTGTACAAAGTAGAAAGTTAACCACTATTAATGGTTTGAGTCATAATATTTCAGATTATTTTCTACAGGAAGACTAACATTGCCATTCAGAATGAAGTTATACTCTAATTTTTTCAACTTTTTTTTTTTTAATTTAGAACTATCTCTTGGATGTCATTCCATGCCTGTACATATAGATCTACTTCATTTTTAAAATGGCTGTATGGTTGGTGGAAACCCTGGTGGGTTGGCAGTTCGAATCTACCACGGCTGCTAACCAAAAAGTTTGGCAGTTCGAATCCACCAGGCACTCCTTGGAAACCCTATGGGGCAGTTCTTCTCTGAACTATAGGGTTGCTATGAGTTGGAATCGACTCAACACCAACAGGATTGATGGATTTTGGTATGGTTGGTAGCCCATTAGCAGTAAAGCGACATGTTCTGTAACCAGACTGCCTGGGTCTGGTCTCTCAGCAAGTAACTTGTCCTCTCTGTGCTTCAGTTGCCTCATCTATAAAACGAGCATATTACTAGTACCTATTTGCATAGAGGGTGTAGTCAATTTGATTCCTGTGTGTTCCATCTGACGAGGTCCATGTACATAGCCGCCATTTATATTGGTGAAAGAAGGTATTTGCAATGAAGTCACTGGTCTCGCAAAATTCTATCATTCCATCTCTGGCATCATTTCTATCACCAAGGCCATATTTTCCAACTACTGATCCTTCTTCTTTGTTTCCAACTTTTGCATTCCAATCACCAGTAATTATCAATGCATCTTGATAGCATGTTTGATCAATTTCAGACTGCAGTGGCTGATAAAAGTCTTCTATTTCCTCATCTTTGGCCCTAGTGGTTGGTGCATAAATTTGAGTAACAGTTCTATTAACTGGTCTTCCTTGTAGGCGTATGGATATTATCCTATCACTGACAGCGCTGTACTTCAGGATAGATCTTGAAATGTTCTTTTTGATGAAGAATGCAACACCATTCCTCTTCAAGTTGTCATTCCCAGCATAGTAGACTATATGATTGTCTGATTCAAAATGGCCAATACCAGTTCATTTCAGCTCACTAATGCCTAGGATTTTGATGTTTATGCATTCCATTTCATTTTTGATGGTTTCCAATTTTCCTAGATTCCTACTTCGTACATTCCAGGTTCTGATTATTAATGGATGTTTGCAGCTGTTTCTTCTCATTTTGAGTCATACCAATATCATCAGTCAGAACAAGGCCAGGGGCCAACTGTGGAACAGACCGTCAATTGCTCATATGCAAGTTCAAGCTGAAACTGAAGAAAATCAGAGCAAGTCCACGAGAGCCAAAATATGACCTTGAGTATATCCCACCTGAAATTAGAGACCATCTGAAGAATAGATTTGACACACTGAACATGAGTAACCAAAGACCAGACAAGTTGTGGAATGACATCAAGGACATCATACATGAAAAGACAGGAAAGAAAGAAAAGACCAAGATGGATGTCAGAGGAGACTCTGAAACATGCTCTCAAACATCGAGCAGCTAAAGCAAAAGGAAGAATTGATGAAGTAAAACAACTGAACAGAAGATTTCAAAGGGCAGCTCAAGAAGACAAAGTAGAGTATTACACAGACATGTGCAAAGAGCTGGAGATGGAAAACCAAAAGGGAAGAACACGCTCGACGTTTCTCAAGCTCAAAGGACTGAAGAAAAAATTCAAGCCTCGAGTTGCAATAGTGAAGGATTCTACGGGGAAAATATTAAACGATGCAGGAAGCATCAGAAGAAGATGGAAGGAATACACAGAGTCATTATACCAAAAAGAATTAGTCGATGTTCAGCCATTTCAAGAGGTGGCATATGATCAGGAACCAATGGTACTGAAGGAAGAAGTCCAAGCTGCTCTGAAGGCACTGGCAAAAAACAAGGCTCCAGGAATTGATGGAATATCTACTGAGATGTTTCAACAAACTGATGCAGCGCTGGAGGTGCTCACTCGTCTATGCCAAGAAATATGGGAGACAGCTTCCTGGCCAACTGACTGGAAGAGATCCATATTTATGCTTATTCCCAAGAAATTATGCCGATTCCAACCGAATGTGGAAATTATAGAACAGTATCATTAATATCACACGAGAGCAAAATTTTGCTGAAGATCATTCAAAAATGGCTGCAACAGTATATTGACAGGGAACCGCCAGAAATTCAGACCGGTTTCAGAAGAGGATGTGGAACCAGAGATATCATTGCTGATGTCAGATGGATCCTGGCTGAAAGCAGAGAATACCAGAAGGATGTTTACCTGTGCTTTATTGACTATGCAAAGGCATTTGACTGTGTGGATCATAACAAATTATGGATAACGTTTTGAATAATGGTAATTCCAGAACACTTAATTGTGCTCATGAGGAACCTTTACATAGATCAAGAGGCAGTTGTTCAGACAGAACAAGGGGATACTGATTGGTTTAAAGTCAGGAAAGGTGTGGGTCAGGGTTGTATTCTTTCACCATACCTATTTAATCTGTATGCTGAGGAAATAATGTGAGAAGCAGACCATAAGAAGAAGAATGGGGCATCAGGATTGGAAGAAGACTCATTAACAACCTGCGTTATGCAGATGACACAACCTCGCTTGCTGAAAGTGAAAAGGACGTGAAGCACTGACTAATGAAGATCAAGGACCACAGCCTTCAGTATGGATTGTACCTCAACATAAAGAAAACAAAAATCCTCACAACTGGACCAATGAGCAACATCATGATAAACAGAGAAAAGATTGATGTTGTCAAGGATTTCATTTTACTTGGATCCACAGTCAACAGCCATGGAAGCAGCAGTCAAGAAATCAAAAGATGCATTGCATTGGGCAAATCTTCTGCAAAGGACCACTTTAAAGTGTTGAAGAGCAAAGATGTCACCTTGGAGACTAAGGTGCGCCTGACCCAAGCCATGGTATTTTCAATCGCATCGTATGCACGTCAAAGCTGGACAATGAATAAGGAAGACTGAAGAAGAATTGACACCTTTGAATTGTGGTGTTGGCAAAGAATATTGAATATACCATGGACTGCCAAAAGAACGAACAAATCTGTCTTAGAAGTAGTACAACCAAAATGCTCCTTAGAAACAAGGATAAGGAGATTGTGTCTTACATACTTTGAACATGTTGTCAGGAGGGATCAGTCCCTGGAGAAGGACATCATGTTTGGCAAAGTACAGGGTCAGCGGAAAAGAGGAAGACCCTCAACGAGGTGGATCGACACAGTGGCTGCATCAATGAGCTCAAGTATAACAACGATTATAAGGATGGAGCAGGACTGGGCAGTGTTTCTTTCTGTTGTGCATAGGGTTGCTATGAGTCGGAACCGACTCCACGGGACCTAACAACGACGGTGAGGGTTAAATGAGTTAATACACGTAAAGGCTCGGCATAGGGCCTGGTAGATGAAAAGCGCTCAGTGTATTTAGCTGTGATTCCATGATTTATTCAACCAATATTCAAGGAGTGTTTTATGCAAGAGAGTGATCTAACTAGGTTTCTTTTTAGAAGGATCCCTCTGGCACATGTTGGAGAGAATTAACAAGAAGGGAAGGAAGATAGGTGGCCAGGATCCTGTTAGAAGACAGTAAGATGTAGAAGATTGGCTGTTACCGGCAGGAAGGAGAGGAAAAATAAACAGTGGAGACATTTTTAAGACACCAAATGCCAGAACTTGTTGAGTACTGATGCCTCACAGGAAAAGACAATCTGAGGACAAGTTCCAGATTTTTGGACTGTGTAGATGGTAATACTATACACATATACTTACTCAACAAATATATTTTGAGTTCCTGCTATGGGTTCATTGAGTTCTGGTGGAGCAGTGGTTAAATGCTCGGCTGCTAACCTAACAGTAAACAGTTCAGCCCACCAGTGGCTGCTCAGGAGAACCGTACAGCAGCGCACTGCCGTAAAGATTTCAGCCTTGGAAACCCTCCGAGGCATTTGTACTGTCCTGTAGGGTCGGTAGGAGTCGGAATCCATGGCAAAGGGTACCCCGGGGTCTGGCACAGTTTTAAGGACAAGAAATATACCAGTGGTCAACAACGCTCTGGACAGCTTACATTGCAAGACATGTTTATGTCTGTAGACGGAGGACCAACGAATAACAAGTAAACGAATGAAGGAACAGGAATGTCTACGTAGCCAGCATTCCTTGATTGAATGGTAGGGGGTCCAATAAGTATTCAGTGACTTTAAAACCCTGATCCAACCCTGTACAAGTTTACCAGTCTCCCATAATGATGATTGTAAGAGCTCGTGATTCATTCACATTGGTAGACGTATGCCTGGAAACGGTTATTTTATCTGATCCCCCAAGCTCAAAAGGAGGCAGGTCAGACGATCAGCCACCATTTTGCAACTAAGGAATATGAGGCCCGGGAAGGTTAAGTGTTTTGGCTACAGTCAGACGACTGGCGCCAGGACGCGGCCCGGAGGCAGCTTCAGCCGAGGTGCCGGCCAGGCTACCAGCGAGGGGCACGAGGCCGAGCCTGCGCGGCGGCCTCTCGAGCGCCCGCTAGGCCGGCCGCACCGCCGTTACCGGAGCCGGGGAGCGGCCCGAGGGCAAGGCTGGCGGCGCGGGGACGGCCGGGCACGGGCCCTCGGCGACCGCGAGCTCGTATCTCCCGGGCTGGGCGCCCGACGGCGGTTGCGGCCCCGCGTCGCGAGGCACTTCCGGCGTGTGCCGGGGTGGCCGGATGACGTGGCTGAGTCAGAGGAAGAGACAGAGAAGGCGTGGGGAGGCGGGGGAGGCGCGGGAGCGGGCGGCGACGGCGGCGGCGGCGCCAGCGCGGAGGAGGCTGCGGCTGGGCCCCGGCCCGGTGCGTCTGTCCGCGCTCCGTGGATGCGAATCGGCCGCAGCGGCGGCGGAGGAGTCGGTGGGCCGGCGCCCAGCCGGTGGGAGTGCGGAGGATGAGGCCGCTGCTGGGCGCTCCCGGCGTGGCGGCGGCCGCTGCGTTGTTGCTGCTGCTGCTGCCCCGGGCCCGGGCGGACGAGCACGAGCACACGGTGAGAGGCGCTCTGGCCGGCGCGGCTGCCCCCGGCCAGCTGCCCCAGCTCGCTGCCCCCGCAGGCCCGGCGCGGCCTGGAGCCCAGTCGGCCCGGACGAGCCCTGCGGCCGTCCGAGGGCTTCTTCCGGTTGGGCCTGGCGGAGCAGGAGCCCTGGGCGCGGGGAGGAGGCCTTTCCGTGCGCTGCCAGGACAGGGCAGGCTCTCTGAGTGCCTGGGCCTCTTCCCCATACCTGGCCCTAAATGGCGCCCTATCCCTGGGTCTGGGGACTCTGGGGGCCGAGGAAGGAGCCAGGTGCGGGTCGGGGTTCACTTCGCTGCGGGAGTCGGGGCGGCAGGCAGGCCAGGCTCGGGCTGGTGCCCTCCAGGGAAGGGGGCTGCGCCTCTGGCTCCTGGGGGCTACGACACAGCAGAAGATGGATGCATCACGATTACCCGTCGTACACTAACCAGGAAATATCCGCCGGTTTATGGTACTCACCGCCTCCCTCCCCGCTCCACCACCCGGATTAAAACCGTGGCGTAGTTTAAACAGCATTAATAAACTTGGGGGTGAAGAGCAGTTTACACGTGTACACGCACCCAGCCTGCACGCATCCAGTTCTGAAGCCTGCCTTGTAACTTTCTCCTCACCCTCTTCGAGCCCCCAGATGAGACACTCTTACCAGTGGTCTCAAAGGCAACTTCTGACAGTAAAGGGTCTTGAGTTTCCCCGTCTTTATGTAAGGACCAGGAACAGCCCCTTCTGCATTTGGCCTGGAAGTGATTGGAGGTTTATTTAATTGGCATTTTTACATCAAAGCATGGATGTTAAGGACTCTCCAAGTGACTTCCACTTAGGGCTGTAACTCGGTTTTGAGAATGGTAGATGTGAGCAAGGCAGGGAAGTCGTGTTCGTTGTGAGGTTGCTGGACAAGTACGTAATTACTTAATACCTTTAGCTATTAATTCCATTGTTTAGTTGCCGTATTGTTTTGTCACGCATGAGAGGTTGTCTGTGTACTAAATCTGAAAGATTTGGGGAGTCTTCTGTCATTGCTGATTAAGTGAAGAAATGAAGCAGTCGTTCTTAATTCACTAAATGGACCCTACTTAGATTTTATTTGTAATGAGCAAGGATTCTTTTCGATAGTCCCTAGGTCAGCTGGCCTCTCATGTTAGCAAAAAGAAAAAAAAAAAAAGCTTCAAACTTTTGGCCATTTTTACTGTCAGTCACAGCCAAACGCACTGCTTACCTGTGTATTTTTTAGAGACCCAAACCCTGCAACCTGTTTTTGTGCTGTATTGTCACTTTTTAAGATAATTTTGTTAAGCGATTAAGCAGTTAAATTAAAATACTTCCTGTTGTTTCTTCTGTCAGGTAACTTGTCTCAGTGTAAGAATTGTTGTTTCATATAGTGTACAGGGGCCATATATAGATTGAGGTCGTTGATTATTTTTGAATTTTTGGCAGGCATCCTTTTGGTTACTGGGATTGTTGCTAAGATTTTTCCAGTTTATTGAACACTCAAGAAAAGTTACCATGGAAAAGTCAGAACTCTCTCTTAATCATAGTTCCGCCATACAGGCATGCAAGCTTGAGCAGCATTTTACTTTTTAATTTTGTGTTTTATAGTGCTATAAATACAGAAAATTATTAACAATTAAAATTTCATAAATTGGAGATACATAAGATGGCGCAGGACCAGGCAGTGTTACATTCAGTTGTATATAGGGTCACTGTAAGTTGGGACCAACTCGACAGCACCTAACAACAGTGACAAAGGCCTGAGAATAATTTACAAACTTAAAATATAAATACCAATTTCAGTGAAATTTTATTGCCGGGAACATTTTATTTTTTGTGCCAGTCATTGAATATAAAATATTTGTTAAAAGGTTGTTATGGACTGCCACAAGAGAATGCAGCATTATAGATGGTTCCTGGAAAAAAAATCTCGAATCCATAACATTTCATTTCAGTCATCTGTCTGCATTTAACTGCTCTCACTTGGTTATCCATTATTAAAAGAGCAAAAAAGTTAGAGGGAGATTAGTAATAAGTCATAAGTTACGGGTGTCATTAAGGTGATTTTTTTTAATATTATCCAAAATCTTTTACTTTTTCCAAGTTTCTTGAAAATTAGGCATAACAATGCTGGATAGTCAAGTGAATTTTTTCTTTTTTCACTAACAAGGCCGGAATAACCAGTGAAGAGCAAATGATACTGGGGCAGGGCGAGGAGGTGGGGCCACAGAATTGCCTAGGGATGATTGCTGAGCTTAGAGTAAGTGTTTAATAAATACTTGTGGAATTGAATTGTTAGTTACAGGACAGTTTTCAGAAGCTCAAATTTGCCTTTTGGATTAACTTTCTGTGAAAACTGTTCCGGGTAAAAATAATAGCTGATATAGTTCTTGTGGCATTTAGCATGTGCTAGAGACATGTTAACTGATATTTTAAGCATATATTAATAACTGTGAGGTGGGTGGTATTATGCCTTTTTTTAAAATGAAGGAACTGAGGACAGAGAGGTTAAGTAACTTACCTGAGGCCACCCAGGTAGGAAATGTAGAGGTGGGATTTAAACCCTGGCATTGTGTAAGTCAGCCTGTATGCTCTGTATAGCCCTTTATCCTGGAAGTAGAACAGTAAAGCACTTGGTATTAAATTGACTAGTTCTTTGTATTGATAGTATTTTTTAAGTGCTTAAATGTTTGGCTAAGTCCAGCTCCATAGTGGGCAGTTACTGAGGAGATGTTGGAGTTAGCATTAAGGAGGAATAGAGCCAACTTCATGGTCGTGCAACCTGTGCAGTCACACAGGATCCTGCTTTCAGAAGGGTCCGGTCCGGTGCTTGGTATATTTGCTCTGCTGCCGCTGTCTTGAATTTCTTAATAATTTTGAACTAGGGATTCTGCATTTTCATTTGTACTATGCCCTGCAAATTATTCAGGTGGTCCTGAGAAGGGGCAGCTACCTTATGCAGTTCCACTTTCTCTTACTTGACCTAATGAGTTAGGATTCAGTTTGCCATTTGACCCGTGGGGTAATTTTTAACGTGATTTTTGTTTATCCAAAGCTCTTACAATTCTCAGAAGAGTGATGTGGACTTCTAGAATATATACACATTTAGGATATATAGAGATGTGTTCCTGTCAATTTTTGTAAGTTGAATCATATGTGGGTTATAGGACGTATTGTTGGAAAAATAATGAAGGAATACTTTCATGAAAGAAGGACTCTTAATAGGTGATTGAAGGGTCATAAAAAGGGCGCTCTAAAATGAGAGGTGTTTAGGGTGTGGTTTAACTTACTTGGTTTTCTGAAACTGGAAGTACGTGGAAGCATGTAGTGTTAGATTATCACATCTACTAAAATCCCAAAAAACTGCATTAAAAACTATTTCAGATTGAGAATCAGAGTTTTAGAACTGGAAATTTTAATTTAACCCTGTCATTTTTTTAATGGCCAGCAGAGGCTCAGTGACTGGCCCAAGGCCCCAGAGAGAATGTGAGTTTCCTGATCCTTAGTTTTTCCTTTTTCTACCCATCTTGTACATACAGTTTCTACAGTAATACTGTATAAAGATGTCAGTGTCAAAACAATGATCAAGGGCACAGGAATCTGAAAGCATTTTATGGCTTACACTGTAACCTTGAATCTTTATGCATGGTTTCCCCCACAAGCTCACAAAGTCAACTTTTTTTGTTGTTCTCCCACATACCCAGATGCTGTGCTTGGCACAAGTGCTATTTAATCAGTGCTTATAGGGTTGCTATGAGTCAGAATGGAGTCGACGGCAGTGGGTTTGGGTTTTTGGTTTTGTCGAGTGACTTGAGGAATAAGAATATGCAGTGCTGGAAGTGTGAAAGCTTAAGCACAGTGAACAAACCCAGACCGTTGCTTGTTTAAGATGTGTGCGAGTCTTGGGGAGGGTTGTTAAGATTCATTTGTGAGTTGTACCTGTGGTATCTTTGGAACTTCTAATGTCTAAAGACCCAATCTATGCCTAGCCTGCTCTCAGCCTCTGCTGTGAATACTTTGTTTTTATTACACCACTGAGTGACTTCAGAAATATTTTTGTTTGCTTTACTTTGCCAAATGGCAGCTTTTTTGTTTTTTTGCCTTTGTCTCTGTTAGGAGTATAAAAAAAAAAACTCTTAAAACTTACTTGAAGGTTTATAAAGAGAATAAACTTTATTATAAGGGAACTTCTGAGTGCTCTAATATAGATCTGGTTTTTAGGAAATGCCATAAAATTCCCTGTCTTGTTTGCAGGTATACTCTGTGGCAGGCTAAAAGTTTATTCAGGTACAAAGTTATTTTGAGATAGAGTAGTTATCTCTAGACAGTATCTAAAAATAGACTTATAATGTATTTGTACATGAGAATTCTGGAAATATAATATGTGTTTTAAATAAATAATTAAAAGGCATTGAAATTATGATTTCTAAAATATTTTCAGAGCTGAATTTTGCTGTTTTTGATATATATTTTAAAGTAAATAGGTATCTCTCCCCCTCCCCGTGAAAATGAAAGATGACCTTTGGGTGCTTATTCTGAGCCCTCTAGTCCTTTGTTTGGCTATGTCAGTTCTGATTTCTTTATTCAGATTTAATATGAGTATGTCGGTAACGTTACCCCCTGAAGCGTGCCTCCTGAGAAGAGCTAATTCATGACCGTTGCCAAGGGGGAAAACTTGTATTCCTCCTTTCCCGGCCCATATACAGAATACTTAAATAAGAGAGATCTAACACCGGAGGCTTCTTGAGAAGAAAGGTCATTGCTCTTGCGAGTAGAGCACAAGTAGCTTCTTAGGAAGGTTTTGTTCTTAGGGCAGACTAAAGGCACAAATGGAAAAGTTGTTTGGTATTTAGTACCCTTTTTAGCTGCTTTGTGCAGTTGCATTTTTTTTGTATTTTCTTGATTTAGTTTTTGCTCTTTTGTTAATGAAGCTGACTTTGTTGGTATTAGCTGCCATCGAGTTGGCCCCTGACTCCTGGCGACCTCATGCACAATGGAATGAAATGCTGCCTGGTTCATGAATGGTTGTGGATTGGGCCTTTAGGATTTATAAGGTTTTCATTGGCTGATTTTCAGAAGTTGATTGCCAGGCCTTTCTTTTTAGTCTGTCTTCTTCTGGAAACTCTTCCGAAACCTGGTTCAGCATCACAGCAACACATAAGCCTCCAATGACATGAAGCCAACTAGAGGTTAGCAAAAGTGTAGTCCTAAATTTGTAAATTCAATACTGACTAGTTACATGATCTTAGACAGATTATTTAACTTCTCTGTTCTTTTGATTCGTTTTCTTAATCTGTAAAATGGGCGGGGGGGGGGGGTGGCAGTTCTACTCTGTCCTGTAGGGTCGCTATGAGTAGAAATCAACTCGACAGCAACAGGTTTGGTTTGGTTTTTTAATCTCGTAGACTTTTGTGAGGACTAAATGTTCATATAAAGGCCTGACAGTTGTGCTTATTAAATGTTAGCTAATGTTAATATTACAAAAGATGGTAAAATCATGCCACGTTAGGGGTTGGTCAGGGAAGGTGTCACATAGAAAGGAAGATTTGAGCGGTTTTGAAGAATAAGTAGAATTTGGCTAGGTGGAGAGAAGGGGAGCATTACAGGTTGTGGGGGTGGCATAAGAAATGAGCAAGAATGGAAAGGAAGACAGTGTTATAAACCATTTTGGCAGTATAACAGGGAAACTTCTGAGAGTTGGAAAATGGGAAAATGAAGAATACAGGTAGCCTGAATAAGCCTCCTCTCATTTGGCCGCTTTCCAGGGGAAGCTTCTGATGGAAGAAATTACTGCCATGCTTAGGTATCCCCTGATCCACTACTGTGCTTCCTTGCCTTTTCCCCTCTCTTATGGTTAAAATGCGGCTAAGTTAGAAAACAACTTTCTCAGTAAGTGTCATTGGCCGACTCGAAGTTTTTCTAGGGAAAATATTTTAAGAGAGCTTGCTGCATGGCGCATATGGTTAAGTGTTCGACCACTAACCAAAAGGTCAATGGCTCGAACCCACCCAGAAGTGCCTCAGAAGAAAGGCCTGGCAATCTGCCTGTGAAAGGTCGCAGCCTTGGAAGCCCTATGGAGCGCAGTTCTGCTTTGCAACACATGGGGTCTCCATGAGTCTGAATCCACTAGACAGCAACTGGTTTGGTTTGGTTTTAGGATTTCCTGGAATGTTTTGAAAGTGAAGTAGATTAGCCTTTCAGCCAAGGGTCTCTAAGTAGTAGATTGGTGGAGAAAAGAACCTTACCTGGCACTCTCTTCCCATAGAAGAGGGGTGCTCAACTTCCCCAGCTTTACTCAGGGACTTTGTCAGCATTTTTATGGAAGTGAAATGTTATTTCTCCTGAAAAAGTTGTTCGAAGCCTTCCTTTTGGTATTTTCTGATTTCAAGATATTTTAAAACACATTCTCTCACTTGAGAAAGAGTTCGTCTTGACCTTGTCTTGGGTGCTTATTCTCAGGGATAATCACAGACTGCAATGCAAAGTAAACATTTTAAGTGTCGCTCTGTTTAGGGGTCAAGTCATTATATTTGCCATGGTCTGTATAACGAGCAGTTTACAAGAAAAGAGACATTATCATTGCCTTAATCTTCACTCTGAACTTTCTCTTTTGCTGTCTGTGTATTTCTAATGATTATTTCAGTACTGTTCTTAGAAGGAATCTTAGCCTATAAAATAGTGTAAATTTGTTACAGTACAGTTTGCATCATGGCATCACAACTCTGCCAGCCCCTTAAAGTGAGTGTTTAAACTGAGTAACTTCAGTGTGTCTGGCTTAGCGCATGCTATTTTATTATTATTTAATTTAGTCCTATGTTTCAGTTTATGTAGAATAAATGAATGTCATATTTTAATATGTACAAATTTTTGTCTATTTTTAGAGGAATATATGTATTAGGATTTATAGAAAAATGGTTTTGTGCTCATGTTCATGAGTTACAAATAAAACATTTCGGTAGACTGTCTCAGCAGGATTAATGGCAAAACCAAAAACCAAACCAAACCCAGTGCCGTCGAGTCGATTCCGACTTATAGCGACCCTATAGGATAGAGTAGAACTGCCCCATAGTTTCCAAGGAGCGCCTGGCGGATTCATATTGATGACCTTTTGGTTAGCAGCTGTAGCACTTAACCACTACGCCACCAGGGTTTCCAGATTAATGGCAAAGTCCTCATTAATAAGCCCTTTTTGTCAATGTTCTAGTCTTATCTGGATGCATTTTGTTTCTTCCCTTTCTCATTTTTCTGAAAGAGTACTATTGCAGTCAGTCAGTTCACATACTTCAAACTTCTTTTACTAAGTTGCTGATAAACCGTGTTTCAGCGTTTATTCATTGTTTTCTCATCATATTAAATACCGGTTGTGTACATTACGCTATGCAGACAGCCTTCCGCCTAGGCAGAAATGGTGAACGGGTTTCAATGCTAATACCAACTCCGGTCAGTTGGTAGTGGCTAGTTTTGAGAATTTTGAGGCTATATCTAGGTTAAGCAGAAAGGAAGTGCTTTGATTGATTAGCGCTGTGCATCTGTAGGTATTGGTTGGAAGAGTAGTGGCCTGCATATATTTGTCAACCCAAAGAATAAAAAGAACAGTTATGAATGGGTATATGTGTCTGTATCAGCTTTCGGACCTTTGATTCATTTCTTCATATGTGAAGATAATCTAGTTGCTTTTCTGAACAGTTTATGATTTTTTTCTATTGTTATTCATCCTGGCACATCTCTGCCAAAGCAGAATTAATCATTCATTTATTGTTGCTATAGTATCCCTTTATTACACGGATTGTAGCGTTAATTTCTTTATTGTTAATCATTTACCTGTCTGACTCCACTTCTTAAAGGGAAGGATAGTATTTTATCAATCTATATCCTTAATACCGAATACAGTGCTTGGTACATGCCTCTTGTTAAAAAATCAGATAGTTTATTTCCTTGATGACCTAAATGATGTCTTATATGAACGTTGGGACATTTATTGCATTTGAAGATGAGGTGACTGTATCTAAGTCTTAGGGTGGTGGTTGTGTGAATTAAAAGGAACAAGCAGATGCTTCGGGTAAGGGCAAACGAATCAGCATTTAGTTCTCTGGAATGCAGGGGTGATTTGGGATTTGAATCTCTACGTCTGAGAAAATGGTAGTACCGTTAGAAAAACAGAGTGGGGGTGGAGGAGGAATAGATTTGAGTGTAATTAATTTGACTTTGGAGATGTTGGATTTTGGTTGAAAGGGAGGACTGGAAAGAAGGATATTTGGTAGGATAGCTTTCTGTATGTGCTCCATAGAACCCTACATTATTGTAATTGCTTGTTCAGTGTCCATCTTCTCCTTAGACTCTATGCTCCAGTAGGGAAGAGAACATGTCTGTCTTGTTCAAAGCTGTACCCTCAGTTACAAACACAGTTGTTGACTCATGGTAGGCACTCAGTAAATAGTTGTTCAGTGAATTTACTGACTTCTATGCTTAAAAAAACTTAAATGCGTACTACATTGTCTTTAGTTTATGTTGCTAATTAGAATAACTAGTTTACCCAGGTAATTACTTTTCATAGAATCATTGAAATTCTTACAGGATTTTAGAAATCTTTGGCAGATTCCCCCAGTTGTACCTTGAAGAGGTGAAGCCTTTTACCCAAAATCATTGGATCACACTTTGGATTTAGCTATGTAGTATTCACACATGAGTAGAGCCATAATTTTTATTAAAAAGCTGTGCACATTGATACATTTCTTTTAGGCTGATGAAGGGGAAGATAGAAGATTGGCTTGAATGAACTGGAGATTTTCATAGTATGCTTTTTTCTTTCTCTTGTTTATTTCTCTCCTGTTTGGTACTTGGACCAGGGCTGTTCAAAAGACTAGAAAGGAGATGAAATTTTATCGTTTTGTTTTGCTTGGCAACATTGGCTTATTGGAGTTTCTAATGATTACAATGAGTTCTGGATAATCTGTTGTTTTTGCTTCCTTCTTGTTGGTTCTAGGTTTGTTGTTGTTGTTAGGTGCTGTTGAGCAGGTTCCAACTCCTGGCGACCCTATGTACAACAGAACGAAACACTGCCCAGTCCTGCGTCATCTTCACAACCATTGTTATGCTTGAGTCGGTTGTTGCAGTCACTATGTGAGTCCATCTTGTTGAGGGTCTTTCTCTTTGTCGCTGGCCCTCTACTTTACCAAGCATTATGGCCTTCTCCAGGGACTGATCCCTCCTGATAACATGTCCAAAGTATGTGAGATAGAGTCTCGCCATTCTTGCTTCTAAGGAGCATCTGGTTGTACTTCTTCCAAGACAGGTTTGTTCGTTTTTTTTGGCAGTCCAGTGTATATTCAGTATTCTTCGCCAACGTCACAATTCAAAGGCGTCGATTCTTCAGTCCTCCTTATTTGTTGTCCAGCTTTTGCATGCATATGAGGCGATTGAAAACACCATGGCTTGGGTCAGGGGCACTTCAGTCTTCATGGTGACATCTTTGCTTTTCAGCAGTTTAAAGAGGTTTTTTGCGGCAGATTTGCCCAATGCAATGCATCTTTCGGTTTCTTGACTGCTGCTTCCATGGCTGTTGATTGTGGATCCAAGTAAAATGAAATCCTTGACAACTTCAGTCTTTTCTCCATTTATCATGATATTGCTTATTGGTCCAGTTGTGAGGGTTTTTGTTTTCTTTATGTTGAGGTGCAATCCGTACTGAAGGCTGTGGTCTTTGATCTTCATCAGTTTACATCATCAGTTCTAGATTTAGCATAGTATAAATATTAATTCTAAACATCCTCTTATGAGCATATCAGACTTTGTTTAAATTCAGTCTTCCATAAAACCTTTGTCAGTTTGGGAAAGATCAATCTGCCTAAGGCCACAATCAGAGGATATACTTTTAAAATTCACAGTTTAATTTTTAATGTGGATATTGATCACCAGATTAAAGAAGGCTTCCAACATTTTATTTTATAGCTTCCCAGAGATAGTACAGACACTTTCGTTTAGAACAAATAACTATTCCCTTAATTTGAATTCTTTTTTTTTTTTAACCTATTCTTATATATATTTTTTTGTTTGTTTCAGTATCAAGATAAAGAGGAAGTTGTCTTATGGATGAATACTGTTGGGCCCTACCATAACCGACAAGAGACGTATAAATACTTTTCACTTCCATTTTGTGTGGGGTCAAAAAAGAGTATCAGTCATTACCATGAAACTCTGGGAGAAGCACTTCAAGGAGTTGAGTTGGAGTTTAGTGGTCTGGATATTAAATTCAAGGGTAAGTAAACCTTAGCAGTCCTTAAATGGATTCTAGACCAAGGTTTCTCAGCCTCAACACAATTAACATTTGGGGCTAGATAATTCTTTGTTGTGGGGGGCTCTCTCTACATTCTAGGATGTACAGCAACATCCCTGGACTCTACCCAGTAGATACCAGTTGTGACAACCAAAAATGTCTCCAAAAAAACCCCCAAAACCAAACTGTTACCGTCGAGTTGATTCCAACTCATAGGGACTCTATAGGACAGAGCAGAACTGTCCCATAGAGTTTCCAGGAAGCGCCTAGTGGATTCAGACTGCTGACCTTTTGGGTAGCAGACATGGCTCTTAGCGCTGTGCCACCAGGGTTTCCAGAATATCTCTCCAGACATTACAGATTGGCCACAGTTGAAAACCACTGCCCTAGATTCTAAAACAGTTGTAATCTGTGAGTTAAGGGTATTACTTTCAGAAGAATACATTAGTAACTAACAAAGGTTTATTTTGACTATTTGTAAGATAACAAAATAATTGTCAATAAAATTATACCTCCCTAACATATTTCTTTCTGGAACATGTTTTCTGTTAAACCCTCTAGTACTTGGATATATATGGCTAGGTAAGGCCCACAAAGATTCATAGTGAAGTAATTTCTGGAGGTGCCAGGCTGTAATGGATGTATGGATACTTAAAAAGTTTGTGCAGAGCCTCAGATTCAAACTTGTACCATTGGCTCACCATGTATTTATCAGTGTGTTAATTTACCCTCTTAATACTTGTAGCATGGTACGGTTTTAAATTTTAAGTCAAAGACTTGTTAAACTTGGGAAAAAATTCTGTTTATTATGCAAGTATCTATTTTATCAGGTTCATTAAGCGTGTTTATACTTTTTTTTCACTTTTCGAAGTTTGTCAGTGAATGTGTTTCCTGCACAGGCATTTTTAACCTGGTAGGGAGAAGCTTGATTAATTGAATTTCTGCAGGATCTTTGATGAGGTGCCTTGATTTTGAATAGAGCCTAGATCTTGTAATCAGGAGTTTTGAATTTTAATCCCATTTCTTTTACTGTACTGATTTTAGTAAAGTCATTTACTACAATTACGACTTCATTGTCTTCAGGTGTAAAATGAATAGTAACTGACTTCTGGTATTTTTAGCAAGTTGGGTGGGTGTGAAACAAGATATCTAAAAGGTAATGTCACTTTAACTTTGATTTAGTTAAATATTATTCTTGTTTTCAGAATTTTTGTTGATGAAAACAGGTATATGTCTTTGTGATCTCTCCTCTTTGCTCCGTATTCCCTGGTGTTTAATTATAAAATTAGGTTGTAAATGTAAACCACAGAGGTATGGTCTATAATTTTATGGATCATTGTAAATATGTCCTGAGGCTTGTGTTTTAATTGAATCATTTAATCACAAATAAGGTGAAAACTTAGACTAGGATATGTGATCTTTGAGAACCTCAATACTTACTTTTATTGACTTAATTTCCTCTTTTCCATATTTGGTGCACATTTCTTTGTCTTTAAAGAGGAGCCAGAGAGAGAATAGGCAAAAACCTACTTTGTAGCTTTGGACAGCTGTCATCAATTTTTGAAATCCTCACCCTCATTTACTCAATGATTCTGCTCTCTTAACTTTTCTTTCATTATTTTGGAGGCTGAGATGGTGAGATTATTTGAATAGAGGGAGATGGATATAAAGGTGGGATTTATTTTCTTTTAGACTAGGCACCTTTAGATTAAAGGGAGAAAAGCTGGCCAGCTGTTATTCCCCTGGAAGTTGGCGATTCCTTGGGATCTTGTGAGCATATATCACCTTCAGCACACACACACACACACAAAAACCAAAACCGAACCCATTGCTGTCGAGTTGATTCTGACTCATAGTGACCCAATAGGAGAGAGTAGAACTGCCCCATACAGTTTTCAAGGAGCACCTGGTGAATTTGAACTGCCGACCTTTTGGTTAGCAGCTGTAGTTCTTAACCACTATGCCACCAGGGTTTCCACCTCCAGCACAGATGCTGCTAAATTAAATAGTCCAGGTGAAATTGTAATTGTAATTGCAATTGATTTCTCTTTCCCCTCTAGTCCTTTGCTTACCCTCTTCAACAGTAAAGTTGATATGTTTTGAAAAAAGTGTTTTAGGAGGCTTCCTAGTTGTTACTTACAGAATCATAGAATTTTAACGATAGAGTGCACCTTAGAGATTGTGTCACCCAGTTCCCTCTATCGGAGGCCTAAAGATGAAGTGAGTTGCCTAAGGTTTATCATAGAATACTAATAAAATAGTGGAAATGAGAACATTCTGTTTTTGTGTGAACTGTAGAAATAAGTATATTGTTAATCTTTCATCCTTTTAATTTTTAGTTTTGAAGGTTCTTCTGAAGGCACATTCAGATAAGAAAATAAAATTTTAGAAATATTGTGAAATCAGAAAAAAACTATATATACTCATGCATAATTTTTTTTTAACCTAGTAGGCTAAAAGGATTAGCATTGTCTTGTAAAATGAGAGTCACTAAATAGACTATTATAAGGAACTAATGATAGTCTAATGTAGGATGCCTGTCACTTAAGATTTTATGTACCACTTTCTTTTTTCTTCTACATAGTCTTGTATACTACCACTAGACAGAATGCTAAATTGAGGCCAGGTAGAGGAAATACATTAAAAGGGGGCAGAACCACCCAAGCGTCCATCAGCAGATGAAGAGATAAACAAAATGTGATATAAATGGAATATTATTCATCCATAAAGAGAAACGAAGTTCTGATGCATGTTTCGTGTAACATGGATGAACCTTGAAAACATTATACTAAGTGAAATAAGTCAGGTACAAAAGGACAAATATATGATCCCACCTGTATGCAGTATCGATGGCACTGGGTTTGGTTTGTTTGTGGTATATGCGGTATCTAGAGTAGGCAAATGCATAGAAACCAAAGTTTATTAGTGGTTACCAGGGGCTGGGGGAAGGAGGAGTTACTGCTTAAGGGGCACTAAGCTTCTGCTGGGGGAGGTGAAAAACTTTTGGAAATAGATAGGGGCGATGGTTGCACAACACGAGGAGTATAATTAATGTCACTGAATTGTACACTTAAAAATGGTTAAAATGGCAAATTTTTTGTTAGATATGTTTTACCACAATAAATTTAAAAAGAAAAGGGGCAGAGGGAACAGAGAAGAGCAGATTTAAATTAGGCACCTTTTAGCTGAGCCCGAATTCATTACTCTCTAGTATTGGAGGATATCTCTTGGAACCTTGCCCACATGGAGTAGAAAGAACATATATGCTTTAGGGTCGGAGAGACTTGCCGCATCCCAGCTCTGCCTCTGCCTAACTGTATGATTGTGAGCAAATTATTTAACCTCAGTTTCATTTCCCTCATCTGTGAATTGTGGCAAATAGTATCCACTTGGTAAAATCATTGTCGAGTTTAAATGAAATAATACATGTAGAACATTTATCAAAGTTCCTAATACATGGTTTGCATTCAAGAAATGGTAGTTGCTATGAATACTGATAGCATATAGTGTAGATGTGCAGTTCCAACTTGATTTTGCATTAGCAATTATGAAATGTTAAATTCGTTTCTTGATTACAGGATTTAATTTATTCCCAAGCTGCTGTGCTAGCCTGTTAGTTCTGCTAGGGCAGGAACGGTAGCTCTCTTATTTACCACTGCAGCCTTAGCTCTTAAGATGTTGTTGTTAGCTGCTGTCGAGTGGGCCCCTGACTCATGGCAACCCCATGCACAATGGAACAAAGTGCTGCGTTCCTATTGAGTGAATCTGACTATTGTGATCTATAAGGTTTTTATTGGCTCATTTTTGGAAAGTAGATCACCAGGCCTTTCTTCCTAGTCCATCTTAGTCTGGAAGTTCTGCTGAAACCCGTTCAGCATTATAGCAACACAAAAGACTCCACTGACAGACAGGTGGTGGCTACCCATGAAGTATATTGGCTGGGAATCAAACCCAGGTCTCCTGGATGGAAGGTGAGAATTCTACCACGGAACCATCAATGTCCCCATTAAGACATAGAAAGCTCCTAATAAACTGTCGAGCATCCCGGTCGTCTGTGCCTCCTTGTCCTTAAGATAATTCGTAGTTCATTGTTACCTTTAGATGATCTGCAATAGTAATTCTCAGCCAGGGGAGGGCACTGCTCACCCTCCATTCCCCCATTTGAGAATTCTTGCAGTGTTACGAAGCATGTTAATCACTGAAAAATCACTGGCTTCTACAGGATTCTTTCCTCCCTTTTTTTTTTTTTTAATCTCCCCTTGAATTTTCTCATCCTTGAATATCCCAGCTTAACTGAGGGATGAAATTGTTTCACCAGTATTTTCTGTACTTTCTAGAGTAACATGTAAGTTGAGAGTACTGCAGATGTAGAGAAAAGCCAAAGGCTGCTTTTAGTTTTAGTTCTCAATGATTCTGAGCCTTGGCTATTTTCATCCTTAAAATAAGCTTATGAGGTTTATTAGTCCTATTTTTCGGATGAGGAAATTGGGGCACCAAGAGATTGTATAACTTATCGAAGGACACCCAGCTGGAAGGTGACAGAGTGAGAATACTAACCCAGGCAGCTGAACTGTAGGGCTCGAACTTTTTATCTCTGTAATATTTCCCGCTAAACTTCTGCCTTGGTGGCATAGGCCTGAATGCCAAAGGGTAGGGGGTCGGGGGTGAGGGGTGAATGGAAGGAGATGGCTCCTATCATTCAGACTGAAGATTTTTACTTAAGGTAATCTCCTCCACTCTGTTTTCAGCCCCTAGCTTCTACTGTTCCCTCCCTGAATCTGGAGTCTCTCTGGTTTAAGCTTTCTAGAAGAGGATACCTCTGATCTGCTGCAGGGGAGGAGTTGAGGGTATTCACCTGGCTGTGTGATGGAACAGGGAGGGACCCGAGCATCCAGCCTCTCTGTATACACATGTTCATACATACTCTGTTAGCCTTACATCTGTCCTCTACCTTATGCTAATTGCAAATCAAATTTGGTAAGCATGGGCTTTTCATGAGACTCATTCAAATCATTGATAATATTGTTCTCTAAATTGATAACTTTTTTGTTTTCTGTTTTCAAATGAATGTATATCCATGTACTTTTCTGAATTTAGTAATAGTATAGGTTCACTGTATAAAATTTAGAAGCTACAGAAAAATATGAAGAAAATAAAAATCACCTGGAGATATAATTACCATTAACATTTGGTATATTTTCTTCCATCCTTCTTTCTGTTCATCCACATTGTTCCAAATTTTTTTAAAAATTGAGGTTGTGATATATATATACACATATATATATATGTCTTTTAATATTTTACACTTACGTAAGTTATGAAAAATTAGTTTTCTGCTTTTTTTCTTACCGTCTTAGGAGCATATCCTCATGTTGTCAGTAACCTCTTAAAACTGTGTCTGTACATCACTATGAGTTGAAATCGACTTGATGGCAGTGGGTTTGGTTTGGTTTTTTGGAAGTAGTATTCTATAACTTTGATATATTGTAATTTCCCACATTTCCTCATTATGAGATACTCTGATTCTATTTTCTTTCTGTTTGTTTGCTGTTAGAAGTAAAAATGCATTTGGCCATCTTTACATGTAAGCATTTTAATGCATCTCTTAATCTTTCATTAGGATAAATTCTTAGAAGTGAAATTATTGAATCAAAGGTTATAAACATTTTTAAGACAGTTCTTGATACATGCTGCCAAAGAGTCATCTAGAAAGAATTGTATAGGTTATATCGCCAGACAGGTTGGCCAGTTAATCAATACTCTCTATGTTCGTGATTGTTTAATTAACTGAATTATGTATTTTTCCAGTGTATGTTTTCGTTTCATTCATTTGGCAGTTATCAAGTGCCTTACTGTGTGCCAGCACTGTGATAGGCTCTGGTTATACAGAGTGGAACCAGGAGCTCTGGTTTTAGGGGTCCGTGAGCTCTCTTAAATTGTATGCTTAATTTTGTATGATTGTGCCTTTTGGGGGGGGAACAGAGACATCACTCATCGGATTCTCAAAGGGCATGTGGCTCAAGGAAACTTGACAACACTGTCAGTGAATATATTAGTTCTTTCAATTCTTAAAGCAACTCTGGGGAGGAGATAGCATAGTGATGGCATAGATAATATCTCTGTTTTATGGCTGAGGGAACTGAGGTTCACCGAGGTTAAAGGACTGGCTTTTATTCACATGGCTAGTAAGTGATAGAGTAGAGCTGGGACTAAAACTCACATTTCCTGTCCGTTTCTGTATATATTTGTCTGTAATGATCTCATACTTTGCCAGGTGTTGCAGAGTAGATTGCTGAATGTGATTTGGCATACTCAGACACAGTGCATTCATTATTTTCAAAGTGGCTCTCTCCTGAGAGCAGTGGTGTTTTAGTTGGACAACAAGGCTCTTCAATTATTTGTGATGTTTGTATTTTGCCTACATGCCTAGAAAATGAATTTCATTGAAGTATGACCAACCAGGCCCTTTTTACAGCCTGCTGTAATTATAGGTTTTTTTCCTTTTACCACAGCATTTCTAGATTTCACATCAGTGAAAGAGACTCTTCAAGACCTCTTTGTCAATCCCCTGAGATACTCTGTTTAAAATTTCATTTGTTTATATTGACATTTTCTCCATCTCTGCACATGTGTGCATGCACACACAGACACAGACTCTTCATACACAGATAGATATATGTGTGCATATTGTAGTATTACTAGTGGTTTCCGTTGCCAAATAAATGAAAAATCATGCTATTAAAATTTGATAAAACGTTTATTGCCTCCTCTGTGCAAGGCACTGAAGCAGGTATGGCTAAGGATATAATTAGTTAAGGACATAGCTCTCAAGACCTGAAAATATTTTTTGAGAAGCTAAGCGGTGAAAAAATGGAATGGGCCTGTGTGCCATAAGGAAGGTAAGACAGAAAGCCAGGGGACTTCAGAGAAAGGGGCAGGCTATGAGGGCATGAGAGGTGTGGAGGGCAGGGAATCAAGGACGGCTCTGTGGAGAAGAGAGCCTTACGTGGAGGGATAGGGAAGATTTTAGAGTGGACATTTCAGATGGAGATAATAAATAGCGTGAGCAAAAAATGTCTAGAGGTCAAGAGAAGGCAAGGTGTGTGGGAACTGCAGATAGTCAAGTTTGGCTAGAACTCAGATGACCGGGAAGAGGATGAAAGACGATCAGGTGGGAAAGAGTTGAACTAAAGGTCAAGCTTTGAGGAATCATTGACCTTTTGAAAGCCTTAATATAGGTAAATGTCGTGTTGTCTATCTCTGAACTTCATACTTAAAACTACCAAATTGTTTATGACTGTTATCAATGAATGTCAGTTTATAACTCCCCATAATAGTGAGAAATTCAGTGGCTTTGCAGAGGTAGCTGTGAGATTTCCCACAGCCATTGCAGCTATTTGTTTCTGCTCAAATCTAGACCACCTTTGGTCTGGCTGTTTCCTCTGTAGTTGTAGTTGTCTGTTTCTCTTTGTTCATTATGAAACTCTGTGGACATCCCATTTGGGGATCTCTTGCTGCCAGTTCTCCTAGCCTCTGCTGCAATTACAACCCATTATCGCAGTCTCATTTCCTAACCCTCCCTTCCTTCTCTGCTCAGCCTCCGTTTTTGCCATTATGAAAATCCTGAATTCCGTGCTGCCTAGAAGGGCCTGGGTAGAAAGAAAATACGTGTGGAAGCCGTTATTGTTGGAGACCTAGCAATTTTCTTCTCCCGCTTTGGGAGTAAGAGTGTTTCCTGGTCTATTCTATGGGATTTCAAAGTTCCCTGCCATCTTTGATGTAGTTTTGGGATACCCACTCTGGGCTGAGCTATAATAAGGGAAATCAGTTCTGTCTATTGAGGGCTGGGGAGATATGCTGCTGGTCTCTTGAATTAGAACTCAGATTACCATTTCTTGTAGAAATAATGTTATTAAAAAAAAATTTTTTTTTTATAGGTGGCTATTAAATTCATAGTTTAGGAATTTAGCTTATGAATTCATAATTTTCATCTTTAAGGGGTTGAACATTGTTTCCTTGGGAAATTACAAATTCTAAACAACCAGTGTTATAGTACAGGAGAGCTTAAAAATAAACAACTGCTTTCTTTTATTTGTTAATCTTTTTGACGGACATTTAAAGTGTTTGTAGATTTTTTGGTTTTGGTTTTTGTTTGGTTTGGTTATAAACTAATGACCATAGGTATATTTTTGAAACACTAGGTTTACAAGTTGGAGACCATCTTGAACTATGTTATGGTAGCAGTATTTTTGAAAGCAGTCAAGAATGGGAATGATTCATCTCTAGGGGACTTTTGGGTAATTTATAATCAGTGATGCCTGCTAGATACAGATTTACCTTGTAATCGTACTGATTATGAAAGGTCAAACTGGCATTCTTCATAGAATCTGCCTTGTAGCAACTGGCCTTACCCAGAGTGTAAAAATGAGTATTTGTCTCAGAGATCTTATAGCTAGAAATTGTTATCCCTGTTAAGATCATGTTCTTGAACTTCTGTATATATTAAATGAAGACTTTTTAATATGTTTTAAGTTTTTTTTTTATTAAAATCAATTTTATACATTTTAAAGCTACTTTGTAAACTTTCTTGTATAGTTTTCTGGTGGATGTAAGAGGTTTCTTCACTTAGTAAAATAATCTTTGAAAATAAAAATGATTAAAATGATTTTATTATGAAAAGTCTTCAAAAACCAAAAAAGAATAGTATACTCAATTCTCATGTAGCTACCACCCAGATTCTATTATTAGGAATAGAAATTTTAACTTCAGGAAATGTTGGCTTTTTTTCTTGTGTTACTTTTCCTGTAACTATTTTGCAAGCCAGTGGGCTAATTGGCAATTTTTATTTTATGCAGATGATGTGATGCCAGCCACTTACTGTGAAATTGACTTAGATAAAGAAAAGAGAGATGCATTTGTGTATGCTATAAAAAATCACTACTGGTACCAGATGTATATAGATGACTTACCAATATGGGGTAAGTATTGTGTGTCATGCTTAAAGTTTGGGAATATTTGTATAATCAAGTTTTATGTAATGACTCTGTTAAGGTGAGTGTGCTCTGGAGCAGTAAGTGTGTCTTCACTGTTTTCCACAGAATGATTTTAATACCAATTGTATGGGCCTTTGTTACTTGAACGGTCTTTGATATCACCAAATCTTACATGAAAGCCTTCCAAAATATTACTGTTTTATACAGTGTAACTTTTGAGATTAAAAGGTGCTTGGGATGATTTGAAATGTCCTCCCCATCCCATCTTGAAGTACCGCTTTTTCTCACACGATACTGTGGCGGTATCCTTTTTAGGTATGACAGTCTTTTCAGTGACTTGTTTTGTTAGTTCCTGTTATTTTCCAAAATTCTTTATATTTAAAACATTTTTGTTTTAGCTATTGCTTATCTATATTAATAGAGAAGATCTAGGGTATAAAAAAAATTTTTTTTTATAGTTAGTACTAATTTATGCATAATCCAAAAATCATTTGTGTGGGACTTCATTAAATTATTTTCAATGCAAAGCATAACCAACTATCATGGCCAGCATATTTGATCACATTTTCCCCTTAGGCTGTTTTTTTTTTTTTTTTTTTCGGAGGGGGGGGTCTCTGGACATTTCCTCTTGTATGAAATTATATTTCTTCTAGTTTTTAAAATTGTTAGCAGACTGTTGTGTTCATGAGCAGCAAATTTATGAAAGGGTGAACGTATAAGAGTTTAATATTGTACTAAGATGAAATTTATAAGAAAGTTAATTATAAGACATAATTGTGTGCATCATTGGTTTTGTGTTTTATGTTAATTAGGTATAGACAGTAAGCATTTCATACAGATGACTTTAATTAGTATTACATTAACACAGACATTTCTGTGATAAGCTGTGAGAATAGCAGGAAAATGTACTGCATATTCACTGAAGACTTCTGAGCCCGTATTTCAGGAGACCCCATTAGTTTGGCCTTTGTCCTTTTTTGGTCCTCAGGTAGTGGGCTCTCCTTAGAAGACAGAGGAAGTTCCTCCCTGTTCTTTTCCATTGCTTATGGGGTTTTTTATCTGGAACCTTAGGTTTTTTAAATCATTACCATAGACCACTTTAGCAACAATGGCAACTGTGCTTTCCCGTCTTAAAGTAAACCTTTTATAGCCCTGGGATTCCAGGGCATACCATGGTTTGGAAACTCCTATTGGGTATCTTAGAATGTCTGAACCACGGGGAATTCTTGTCAGAAAAAAATTTTGTCTAACTTTTCTTGGAGTAAAGATTTCAGAGCCTTAAAGAGCCCTTAGAGAAAGCTTCCTTTTTGGTATAATTGTGTCTCTACCCCCAAAATCTGGTTTCAAGAGTAGATAGGCAAATAAATATTAATGAATTTAATTATTAGAAGGATTTCATTATCCCCCTACAACCCCAGGAGTAGTGGTTGAGTGCAATGGCTGCTAACCAAAAGGTCAGCAGTTCAAATCTGCCAGGTGCTCCTTAGAAACTATGGGGCAGTTCTACTCTGTCCTATAGGGTTGCTATGAGTCGGAATCGACTGGGTGGCAATTGGTTTGGTTTTTGTTTGGTTCTACAACCCCAAACAAAACTATGCTCCTTGAATTTCTACCAATTAGAGAATCACTTTGGTTAAAAAGGAAGTATCCTAAATAAGAAATAATATTTTTTTCCTAACACTTTAGTGAGATACATTGACCATAGAGGGAACGCCCTAAGGAGTAACTTTTGGAGCATAAGGCTCTTGGGAAGTGTATAGGCTTGGGTGGAGAACATTGGTCAAATAGCTGATAGTATGGGAACACAAGAAATGGATCCTTAACCTTCACACCGTTTTAGTTTGGATATTCCCCTTCCAATATCCCAAATAATGATAATTTTTTAATTTTCTCCTGTTACTATTTCTCATCGTATCTCCTTTTCATTTTGATGACCTTCTAAGGGACAGGTCTAAGACTTGGGGTGTAAAGAGGAGGTATTTTAAGTCTTGGCACCTCTGTATACTTACATGGAGCTTAGAAGGGATGGGTATATCATAGGGTATTAGAGAAAGTACTGAAGGGCCTCTGGAGACCTTGGTTTTAATTTTGGTTTGAAACTGTTTGCTAGGTTACCTTGCCAGATGGTGATATAGCACTTTCTTGAAATTTTGACACGTTAGGGAGTATGCACATGTAAAGTGATAATGATTACAATGAAGGTGATACTATTGACAAAGCATGAGCTTTGAGGACCAAATTAGTGATAGATTATGCTGAGCCATTTATCACTTTTTCACCACAGTATAACCATGGTGTGTGTGTGCTTGCCAAGTGGTTAACGAACAGTAGAGGTCATAATGGTAATACTGATCTTTTATTAAAAAAAAATAATGAACTTTTAGCGTCTAGGTTATTTTAAGAATTAAGTGCTTAAAGCGCTTGGCTGCTAACCAAAAGATTGGTGGTTCGAATGCACCAGCCACTCCAGGGAGAAAGACGTGACAGTCTGCTTCCGTAAAGATTTACAGCTTTGGAAACCGTATGGGGTCGCTATGAGTTGGAATTGATGGCAGTGGGTTTCGGGGTTGGACTTTGTATAAAGTGTCACTTCTTTTGTAGGTATTGTTGGTGAAGCAGATGAAAATGGAGAAGATTACTATCTTTGGACCTACAAAAAACTTGAAATAGGCTTTAATGGAAATCGAATTGTTGATGTTAATCTAACTAGTGAAGGAAAGGTAAAACTGGTTCCAAATACCAAAATCCAGATGTCATATTCAGTAAGTATTAAAATAATTTGTATGCAGAAAGAAGTTTTTGGGCCCTAATATTAGTAGTTAAATGTGTACTTTAAAATTTCGTAAATGAAAATGTAGCTTGAAATGGGATACAACAGAATGTTATTAAAACTGTATTTCCTCATTGTGTGTACGTGAGCCTCCTAAAATCAGGGAAATGTGCTTCAAGTCTGTAGTACTAGACACCAGTTATACATTTGCAGAGCCTACCATTTGCTACAGAAAAGTTTATGATTATAACTGGGCAGTTAGGCTAGCCCAGCCGTGTATTTTAATGGTCACGTTTTTAGACTGCAGTGTTCCGTGTTCTGCGTCTCTCCTTTCCACTATTGCAGAGAGAGATGATGCTGTGTTGAACGTTACCAGATAGGTATCGTTTACCATGTTTGCTCTGTCAGTTGGAATAAGATATTCTTGCCGCGTAAGAGCCTGTCAGAGCCCTTTGGCAACTGTCAAATTAATTTGCTCCATTAGGATTAAAAATAATGGAAAGAAGAGCGAGAAATCCAACGTAGGTAGGCTCTCTCTTTGTCAGTCTTTTTCCTGATAACTGGAATCCCTTGCTAGTAGCCAGTTTTGACAGTCTTCCAAGCTTTGTGCGTATGTACCTACTGCAAATAATATTTGCATAACTGAACTTACAAAGAAATTTGTAATTTTAATAAAATTAATGAAACAAGAAACAGATCACAGGTTCTTGTTTTAATTGGTCTAAATACTTGTGATGTCAGCTTGTATTAATTCAGTTACTGGCATGTTTATCAGGTCAGAGTGTTTAAGTCAGCAGTAGTAAATAGTCCTTGAAAACTGAAATGATCTCTCTAGGGTAAAGTTCTGAGTTTTGTTAATAATACATAGACAGGAAAGTTGGTTAGTTTTTTATCATACCTGCTTGAATTTCTCAAATTATTGTCAGTTACTTTCCATACTATTTCTTTAAATTTTATCACTTCTAAGTGTGTGAACTAAATCTTGTCTAAATTTTGTTCAGATTTTGGCCATCAGATTATTAATTTGAAATACATGTTTTTTTCCAGGTAAAATGGAAAAAGTCAGATGTAAAATTTGAAGATCGATTTGACAAATATCTTGATCCATCTTTTTTCCAACACAGGGTAGGTAAATAGTTTGTGTGTTTTAAGACATTCAGTATATGCACAAATCAATCTTGCAAACATTATTGACCATCTGCCATATGCAAAGCACTGTTCTAATGGCTGTGGATTTCCAGTATTTGGCTAATGATGAATTCAGATGTGAACTCATGATCATAAAGGTACTAGGGAGTTTTAGATGCAGCCAAAAGCTCTCTTCTTCACACTTGTGGTTTAAACCAATAAAGAGATACACACGGAGAAATACAGGCAAGTATTGGAGAATGTGGCTTATATCTGTGGCCAGGTGGCCTTCTTCATGCTGAAACTCAGACTTAAACAGTCTTAACCCACTCGTACAGTGCTGGACTATTTCAAGCTTCCCTACATGGACACCTGCCCTTGTAAAATTTACAGTGTAGTGAAACAGAGAAGAATGTACATGTCCTCTAGGAAGCAATAAATGAGAGAATGGAGAGAAGCCAGGAGATTTTGCTAGTAGATATTCCTCCACATAGAAAAGAACATCAAGAGTGGAAAGAAATGCCTCCAACCCAGAACCAGTAGAGACAAGCTAGATCACGGGTCATAAGCCCAGTGGCATTGGTACTGATTTTGTACAGGTAACTTTGATTCATTGTAACAAAAAATAGACTTTATTTTGGTGGTTCCCTCCTTCAAGAATGGAGATAAAAGACAGTAGGACATAAGGGATATATCCATTCTTCTGACTTTCTTTCTGGCTTGCCTCTTCTGTCCTTTGATCTGATCTTTTTGGACTGGATTTCTGAAGTTTACTAATCACATATTTTTGAGATGGCCCGTAAGTTTTTGTGGTCTCAGATTTGTATCATTGCTGCCAGGTTCTACCCTTAGATTCCACCAGAGTCTATAACTATTTCTAATCTTCCTTTGGGTCCTAGATAAAAAACATTAAGCTATTGGGGTTTTAGGCCCTACTGAAGAAGTTATCAAGCTACTCCTGGAGCTAGAACCACCCTTCCCGCCTTCAGTGTTGTCCTCAGGTAGTGGGCTCAGGCAGTCCTGAACTTGGCAGCCCTGCTAAAGGTGCCACTTTAGGACTAGCAGCACTAGGGGGTGCTGGAGTGCAGCAGTTAGTAGGGCAGTAACCCCTTTGTGGCGTCTACTTATTATTTTTAAGAACTATTTCCCCTGGTATTTCAAAATCACATAGCATTGTATAATTTCTTGAATAAGGTAATAGTAACATGGTAAAATGTCAGGCTATGAGTAGTACATTATGATAATATTGCTTTAAAGTTTATATCTCAGATTGTGTTTGTCTTAGATTAGAAAAGAGCAGAGAGCTGTGTTAGAACCTTTATTAGCATTTTAAGTCTGCCTTTCTTACTAATTAGTAACAATATAAAACTCCTTTTTCTCTCTAAAAAATCGATAAATTGATGAAAAGATATGAGTTGTAATTTTTTTCTCTCTTGACCTTTTCTGGGTTAATAATTTCCAAGGGCAGGAACAAAATCCAATCTTTGAAAAAGCCCGTCTGTATAAACTGCTTTTATAAACCTTGAATCATACTTTTATGATAAACTTAAATTTATGTAACTTTTATTTGCAAAGATTTCAAATATAATATATCCACTGTTTTCTTTATAGGTTCAGTAGATGCTCAAGAAACAAATTGTTGAGTGAAGGAAAGAATGACCTTACAAAGAGGCAGAGGCATTTGGCTGTCTCCTGTTTCCAGGAAGAGCCATGAGTTTGTCCTTTGCCAGAAGCTTCAGGGAGGGCAGGTGACAGACAGATCCAGGGCTGCTCCTCACCCACGCACACAGACACAGCAAGTTAGCTCAAGTTAAAATCTGTCCAAATTATACAGGACGGTACAGTCTTACGTTAAATTTTCTATCTATGTACCTATAGGAGTTTAGAGCAGAAGGACATCTATGAAGACTTGGAGTATGTAGATGAGAGATTTTATAGAGGAGAGGGTGCTCTTACAAAAGCAGGTAGAAATAGTTGCCATGTGAGAAGAAATGAGAAAGATACAGGGGTGGAGTGAGTATGCTGTACTTGTAGGTCACTGAGGCAGGACAGGCCTGATTAGAAATAGGGTATAATGAAAGAAAAGTTGGTTAGGTAAGGTGAGGTGGCAGATTACAGGGGATATAGAATATTAGGGAGAATAGTTTAGATTTGACATGAGAAAAAAAAACGGGGTGTCACTGCAAATATTAGATCAAAGGAGCGATATGTTGAACATGATATTTCAGAAACATTTGTTTTATAACTTTTATGGATAGATTGAAGGGAAGGGGAGAAACCAAACATAAAGAAAGGCCAACTAGGAGACCATTAGAGCTATCAAGGTGTGAGGTGATAGCATGAGAACAGAGAAGGAAGGATATATACAAGAGACATGTTGAAGGAAAATAAAGGCTTAATACTTATTACCTATAAAAGGTTAAGGAGAAGGAAGAGCCAGAGATAATTCTAAATTTTTAAAGCCAAATGTAAATGCCATTAGAAGAAATTAGAGAATCAGAAGTGAGTGTTATACATGAGAGGGAAGATTATGAGTTTACTGTAGGGCAGGCTAAGTCTGATTTTCCAGAGAGAGACATTCAAGTGGAAATTATAGTTAGCAGAAGTCTGAAATGTGAGAGAGAAAAAGGACTGAAGATTTGGGGTGGGGGTTGAGGGATGTCATATCATCATTGGAACGGTAGGTAAAGGCCCTGAGGGCTTAGAGAAGTCACAGTGGAGTACCAAGATTGGAGCTTTTGGAAAAGCTCCCAGAGGGTGGGAGGGGCAGACGTCAAAGATGAAAGGAGAAGCAGCAGTCAGTGAAGCAGGATGGTGTGTGTTAGGAACAGCCAGAGGTGGCAGAGAGGTGAAGGAGAGTAGGGCACATCCTTGGCCACTGAATCGGTTTAGGAGTTCATTGCAGGCCTATAAGAGAAGGTTCACGGGGCAGAAGTGATACCGTATTGAGCTTAGGAGTAAGTGAGGGGAGACATAGAACATGTAGTCCCCTCATGTGTGAACAGTATTGGAATTGAAAGAGGGAAGGTGAGAAGATTGAAAGAATGAAGGGACAATAGATGAAACAAAAAACTTGAGAAGATAACAGTAATAACAATAGTTTCTAAGTTTTATTTCATGTTTATGATGTGCCAGCACTATGCTATATGCTTTTCATTTATTTTCTGGTTTAAACTTTATAACAACCCCAGGAAGTAGGTACCATTCTAGATAAGGATCTTTGGGGATGACTGATACTCGGGAAAGATAGATGTTTAGGGGTGCAAAATGAGAGGAAAAGAAGCAGCTCAGAGATTAAATGAGATCTACAGCCTAGTGGGAAGATTCATTTCAGAAGGGGAACAACTTTTAGGAGATTGACAGGAAGAATGAAAGGCTAGTAGGATAAATGCAGAAGGGTCACACTGGGTAGTAGAAGACAGGATCATCTGCAAGCGAGGGCAGGTGGAAGAATAGAATCCAGATCTTAAAGAGAAGAGACATTTTGGGATTATTTCTAAGGAACTTTTGGGAATTAAAATATAAATAAAGGAATTACTGGACAGTATCACAGACCGAGTTCAAGTAAGACATATGCACTGAGTTCAAGACTTCAGAGATACGGTCGTACCTTGTGATGATGAACCAGGATGTGGACATAATTTTGCAACTAAGATGTGGGCGAAATAGTTTATTTAGTTTCGGGAGCATTGAGGAACTATGGGGCACCTCGGAGTACCTTATGCCGTGGGTAGCTCATGTGGGAAGGAGTGACTAATGATGGCAACATGATGGAGAGGATGAGCTAAAAACACGTGAAACGACTTATTCGGGAAGGTGGCTTAAGTCCATGGCAGCCAACTGTAGTGGCATGGTCCTGGTATTTTAAAGAGGTTTTCAGGCTGTCTCTCAGTTAGTAGGAACAGAACCGACATTTATTATCCACTCCTTTGGGCCAGGCACAGCATCTTACTTTGTGTACACATTAAGGTTCACAAATCACTTACAAATTAAGTATTTCCTCCATTTCTCAGATGAGAAAACTGAGGTCACATAACTAGAAATTGGCAGAGCGTAGGTTAACCCCGGCCTCTTTGACGACAAAGCCCTTGTTCTTTGTAACGCAGAATAGCATATGCCGTGTGCCAGGTTGTACTTTATTTGTATAATAAGCTAGGTTCTGAAAATGTGTGTAAATGATGCCATGTTTTCAGTGACTCTGAAGCTTATTGTAAAGAAAGCCAGCCCCTCTGCGTAGTGAATACTCATCCCCAGCTTATGTTAATTTTAGATTTTTATGTAGAAGATCATTAAAGACTATTTTTTACATTAACATTGCAGTTGTCATCCTGAAACCTATGAAGTTTGTGACTGATATATTGGTAACACTTTATTATTTGTTATTTTAGATTCATTGGTTTTCAATTTTCAACTCTTTCATGATGGTTATCTTCTTGGTGGGCTTAGTTTCAATGATTTTAATGAGAACTTTAAGAAAAGATTATGCCCGGTACAGTAAAGAAGAAGAAATGGATGACATGGTGAGCAAACATTTTACATTATACCCATTAAAAAAAAAAAAATTTGTCAGTTTGGGAAACAGAATTAAAGAAATTTAAAATTTAATATACTAATGTGTATTGTGAAGCATCAGAAGAATAGACAAAATATTTGGTGTTTCTCAAACATATCTGACTAGGATTTTCCCGGAAAGATTATCTTGAGGGATTGTGAAGAAATATTGTTTTAGATACTTATTCCTGCTGAGAGTAAAAATTAAATCCTTTTTTTAAAAATGCTATAGACAGTTAAATTTAAACATCCATTTTGGATATTTTTCCCAGATATTTTCTTCAATTCTGGGATAGAAAGGATGTCTGTGCACTCTTAAGGTATCTGGTACTGGCTTAATACCACTTCTCTGCTCTCCACCTGGCCCTGGTTGTCTGGGAGCTACAATCCTGATGTAAATGGTGAGAACGAATAGTGTCTGAAAGTAAGGTGAAGAGAGTCCGTGCACAGTTCTCTCATACTTTGACCATTTCTTCTTGCTCCCAAGCCTTTTCTGTTTCCGTTCTTTGAAATTATTTGGGCATAACCAGGAGCCACCTTCCTGAGCTTTAGTAAATACCACAACACTTCAGGCTATGACTGTTTTAAATTTGAAATGTCAGTTTCTTGGTATTTTGAACCCCTTGAAATAGCTATAAATTTAGCAGGAGGAAACTTAAAACTGTAATTGTATTTTATTCACCTGTCATCTGTATTTCATTTTGATTCTGAATGATTTTCTTCTTTGTACACGAATATGTAGGATAGAGACCTAGGAGATGAATATGGATGGAAGCAGGTGCATGGAGATGTATTTAGACCGTCAAGTCACCCACTGATATTTTCCTCGCTCATTGGTTCTGGATGTCAGATATTTGCTGTGTCTCTCATTGTTATTATTGTTGCAATGATAGAAGATTTATATACAGAGTAAGTGCTTGCGCTTAAATTTATTGTTTTTGTGTATCTTTAATTTTTGGAGCCTCTTCAGTCATATTAAATATTTGTTTAATTACCTTAGATTTTAAATAGCATTACTTGTGACAAATTAAATAATGAACAATAATCTTTAACTATAATTATATTTTTCTGTTATTTGCAAAAAGTTACAGGTGTTACTGAGTGTTCTGGTTGGTTAAAAAGGTTATGTTCTGTTGGAAGTATGAGCAGAGGCTACTTTAATTCCAGAGCTGTTTGACAAAGTGAATAGGCACCTTTTTTTTTTTTTTGATAGCTTTAAGATCCAATTAAATCTTCATAAGAAGCACAAGGTTTTTACAGTTACTGAACTAGTACTTCACATTAACCTGCAAAATCAGGAGACTCTCTACAGAATAGAAAAAAAAAAAAAAGTTGTAAATAATAGTAAAAAGAGAGTGGTAGAAGAGTCATATGAGGTTAGGAAATTGAGTGGATGACTAAGAAAAAAGCAAAATTCTAAGCTAATATACTATCTTTACATGATTTCTGGTGCATTTTTTTCTTTGCAGGCAAATCCATTTGCGGGAAATTCTAGATTTGAGGTCTTTTGGATTATAAGAAAAAGTTGTACATTCACAAAGGTCTCAAGATCCAGTTGAGTAGTCCCATAACTGTGTAGTCAGAGAGCCGTGACCTCCATGAGAGCAAACACGCTCTGAGCCTAGGTGGCAGCGGTTATAATTCAGGCACTTCAGATGCCACCCTGTGAAATCCTCGATAAAAACGATACTTTTTTTCCTCCAGTTGTTTTAGTTCCTAATGCATTCTTTCTTATATATGGCTGGCATTTGGTAGATAAACAGTAAACGGTTTTTGAAAAAGTGGCTCTTTAGTCGTGTATTACATATTTAGCTGTACACTGAATTTCTTTCCACCCCTAGACAGTAAGTTCCTTGAGAGCAAAGACTGTGTCTTAATTTAGTTAGAATTCTCAAAGTACCTACTTAAAGAGTCTGTATGTGGAAGGTACTCAATTGATGCTTGTTGGACTGTACTGAATATGTGTCAGCAGACAAAGCTATTTCTCTGTGGTTCCTATTATGTTTCTTTAATAAAACCGCTGCAATTTATTTACCATACAAGTCATACAATAATTGGCCAACATGTAAACTTCAAAGTTCTGATGAATAATTCATATTTTAGAGTATGTTTCAGATTAACTAAATCCCAGATACAATCTGCCAGTATTAGGAACTTCTGATTGGTGTTAGACTGGTCTTAGACTGAAAGCCTTTCAGTATTCAGCATGGTTAGGCCTGTGTCAGCCTTCACACACACGTTTACAAACAGAATATGGGTTCAATTTGTTAATGTTAGTCTGGAAGGATAAATCAGTACTCGCAAAAAAAGCCTTTCAGATCTGTCAAGAAATAGTGTTTCACATTAAATAGTGGATTAAATTCATCCTACCAAACTGACGCTGACCTGTACTGTCATAGTCTCATGAGCCACTAGAGCGTAACCTCACCTAGAATCCAAGGTTTTACTTTATTCCTTCCCAAATGTTAGTGTTACAATTTTGGCACCTCATTTTTCAATGCAGAAGCTCTTCTACTTAACAGACCTTTGGGTATTATAAATGTGAAACCCCTTTCTGATAGATGGAATTAGCAGGCAAGTCATGCATTGTTATTTTAGTCTGTCATTGCTGTAGATTGTTGCTTTGTGTTGTGCTTACTTGAAGTAAACGTAGTCAGTTACCTATATGATAAACACTAATGCAGTGAGTAGTATTATTATATAAAAGTGACTAACATTATTGAAGTTCCATTTTAGGTGCTTTTTGTACATTTTGCTTATTTAATCCTTATATCAACCCTGTGAAGGGACTACTTTTATTTCCATTTTACAGATGTGGAAAGGAAAGGTCAGAGAGGTTAAGTGACTTGACTGAGACCACACAGCTCTTAGTAACGGGTAGTGCTGAGATTTGAACCTGTTAGATTGTTGTTAGGCAGTCTTATTCCAGCTCTCTTCTCTTAATGTGCTATGCTATGGCAATGAAAATAGTGATAATAAAAATACGAAGCAATGAGAAAGTGAGAAATTTTCACATAAAATTGGGATGAATCACTCCAGAGTGATTCTAAAGGATAAAGAGCAGATAATATAGCTTGTGAAAATTACTCTGCCTCTGTGGTTACCATAGCAATCAGAGAAGAAAAAAATATTTTGAGGGTATAGGTAGGGATTGGCATTAACGTGGAGGCCTAATATAATGTGATATTAACTGGAGAAGGCACTGAGTTTCAGAAGGAAAGGGTAAGCCTGGTGAAAATGCTGCTGCTGCTGCCCGGAAACTCGGAGGTAAATGGTGAGGTGGCAGGTGCAGGTGAAGCAACTCCTCAGGTGTTCTCTCTCCAGTTTTGCAGAGATGAATAAGGAGAGCTCCCTGCCTCAGCAGGTTTTTCAGTGTAAATGAAAATGGTCTATTTTGGGGGAAAATGCCCATAGGTTATCCGTGAACAAAGAAGTGAAGGATGTGTCTTATTTAAAGCTCAGCAGTCGCTCACACTTCATTTAGGGGATGGCAAACTTAAATACCTGGTAGTCATTTTGGACTCTTGGTCACAGGAGCAGTCTTTTTAAACCCTTTCCGCCACTATTAGGAACTTCTGATTGGTGTTAGACTGGTCTTAGACTGAAAGCCTTTCAGTATTCAGCATGGTTAGGCCCGTGTCAGCCTTCACACACACATTTACAAACAGAATATGGGTTCAATTTGTTAATGTTAGTCTGGAAGGATAAATCAGTACTCGCAATGTTTAATCAGGTTCTTAAAAAAAAAAGTTGATTTTTTAAAACTGATTGACTTTGATACCAACAGTCTTTTAAATGTGGGAGTGATGAATTCTTCTGTTACTACCCCATTTGTGTTTCACTGTATTAATGGAAATTAAATAATGCAATATTTTTAACAATTACATATCCACTTGAAGCAGGTGAGCGTAGGTATTTGGACAGGGGAGTGCTGTGTGTTTGTATCCTACAAAGGTTGGCAGTGGAATATAAGAATCCGTAGCCAGAAGATGATTAATTTATGAACTTGGTATATCTTACCAGCATACACAGTAGTGCTGATGATTCTATAAATTCTCTTAAAAGAGCATTCTTCAGCTCAAACTGACAAGATGTTCCATCTACAAACTTTATTTTACCTTTGACGGCACTGGGGTACTGGGGTAGTTATGATGAGCTCCAGAAACAGCATTTATTGTTAGTGGGTTATATATGTCTCTATATCGCAGTAAATGATACTGTCGTTTATTATTTTAACATTACTCTTGCAATTAGGCTTTTTTTTTTTTTTTTGGAGGAGGACTCTAGTTTTATTCAACAGAAGGGTTGATCTAAATTACTGAAAGAGGACATTAAGAATTGTTGATCTCAGTCAGTGTTGGCTTGTGAAACTAATGGAGCTTTAAAAAAATCATTTTTAACTGTGTAAGGGAAGCTAAATAGGGAAAATGTCAATGTTCTAACATTTAAAGTAATGGTAATTAATATAAACTATACTACTTCCGTTTTATTCCTGTCAGTAGGCAAGAATCTTAAAGCAGTTGAATCAAGTTATGAAGAGGAATAATCTAGTCATTTTTCTTAAGAGATAAATACCCTGTTCCATACGATGTGGTTGGTTTGCAGGCTGGCAAAACAGTTTTAGTACCAGCTTCTAATATTTTTGCCAAAGAAATATGAAACATTTGTTTAGAATATATCAGGAAATGTAACATCAGATGAAAAAAATTAGGACCAGCGTGGTGTCATTTAAGTGTAGTTTTAATTAAAAATTCACTCACTACGCAACCTTTTGAGGTCCTTTGCAGTCCAGGATATAATATTTTTGTATTTCTATTAAACTTATATTTGAAATTAAGCTAATGCTAATGCAATTGAATATATAATATGTTCTTTAATTGTTGGTTTGAGTTGATCATATATGTTGTTTTGCCTTTTTAGGAGGGGATCAATGCTCAGTACAGCCATATTTGTTTATGCTGCCACATCTCCAGTGAATGGTTATTTTGGAGGAAGCCTTTATGCTAGACAAGGAGGTAACTTACAAGTTATCACTTTTTTTTTTTAAATTATAGATGCTAATATTTTACTTTAAGGTAATTGAGATTTACAATGGGCAGTACAGCTATTATAAAATCCTTTGTTATCCCATTTCATATATCTCTACCAAATGTGTTAGGTGTTCTGACTTTTTCTTATGGAATCCTTGAATTTCCTTGCTGATGAGTGTGTTTAGTAGATTATCTCCATTGTCCACTGTGAAGTTAGCCCTGAGGAATATGTAGGAGAGTATATTTTAAGTTATTTATATTATTTTGCTTTGAGGTACCTAGCTCCTGAGATATATTCTGTATGAGGCCTCCACATAACGTATAGCTTGATGCTGAATATAAAGACATGTTTAATGGCTTATGGGTAGTTTCTGAACAGTGCAAGGAGAATAGGAAGGAGAGCTATTCACTTCTGTCAGCTGTTAAATATTTTTCAAAGGATCCTGTGCAAAGATTTCTGTCACTCTGTGTCATAATTGCTCACTATGAGCGCTTCATCTTAAACATTCTGTTGCTCCTTTACTACTGTGACCTAGAAATGATGGGAGATACATGAATGATTGAAGAAACTAGTCCATGTTATTTCTTTCTATGATGGTGCTCAGGGGGTTTTAAGTGTCTTTGTTTTCTCACAAGTCTGGGGTCAGAATAGTGCTAAAAGCAGTATATTGCATATTTTACTTTATGGCTGGAGGGTTGTTGAAAGACCTAAAACTATTTTCCCAGATGAGAGACTTTCTCGTGTGATTTTTCATAGCCCACCCTAGGCAGTGTTAGCATTAGGGGATTCAGCCTTCTCTTAGAAAACTAGAGAGACTTGTAGGTTATAGGAGCTGAGAGCGTAGGATCATTTAACGTTCCCTCAGGATATCCTAGTTTACTATTGCTTTTTTCGTTGACTTGATCTGTCCCTTCAGTATACATAATTCTTTGGGTCACCTGAGGGAGTATCATTATGTATTCCTGACTATTTCAATTATGTGTTTTAGTCTCTAAATTCTACCTCCAGATATGGCAGATGAGATCTGTCATACAGGACTGCCATCCTAGGGAAATGAGGATGTCTGAGGTAACTTTGGAGCTCTGTGGCTCAGCGGTTAAGAATTCAGCTACTAACCAAAAGGTTGGCAGCTGGAATCCACCAGCTGCTTCTTGGAAACCCTGTGGGGCACTTCTATTGTCCTATAGGATCACTATGAGTTGGAATCGACTAGGTGGAACAGATTTTGTTTTGTTTTGTTTTTTGGCTTAAGGTAATTCCTACTTTGAATTTGACCTGAATCTATAATTTTATGCCTCCCAACCCCCACACAAAGGAGGCTCTACAGCAGAAACAGATTGATTTAAAACAGGAAATTTATTCGCACTTGGACAAAAATTTGGTTTTAGCCTGATTGCAACTTAAGAACACCAGCCAAATGTTTTTGTATTATACTTACTCTTGAAAGATGGTAGAGTTCAGGCCCAGACCTAGGAGCATCAATCAAATCTTACTAAGTATTAATCTGAAGAGTATTTTCTGACTGGTAGAGCCCAAACGAGATCTGATCATGTTCTGATATTTTGTCTGAAAGATCGAGACCAGGGCAGAGAATTAAGAATTTTCCAAAGTTGACTCAGAATTTGAACTATAGTAAAACTCAGGATCCTCAGAGCGGATGGATAATGCTCTAGCCCATTTCAAACCCAAGGGTAGCTGGGAATTTGACCAGAGTCCCCAAGGGTGTGAGGAGCAGTAGAAAGCACAGTAATTCAGATGCCTGGGCTACTGATGCTACCTGTGGAATGTGCTTGGGATTCTTTTTTACTCTTGGAGGGAAACGGAGAAATAGAGAGAGTTAGATGTGGAGAATTATGAATAGATCTCTGAATCTGAGAAGATAATGGAAAGTTCAAGAGAAAAGAACACTTGGAAGGAATTAGAATTAAATAGGAGAAATAATACTTAAACTAGTTGTCACCCTTTTTGCGTTGTTCAAATGCTAGATATTAGTTGGAAAGGAGAGGTTCTTAAATCTTGACCTGAAAAGGAAATGAAATAGAAGAGAAATCAATGAGTTTTTCTGGAGGAATTGTCATGGTTTGGGGTAGTAGTTCTATGAGACAGATTTTTAAAAACAACTTTATATGGAAGAAGACAAAAATTAGGGTACTGGGTGTTTTTCCAGTAAAACTTTCTGTTTGGGTCCCTATTAATTGTTTATGGTTGATCCAGTGTTAAGTCCTTACATTCTTTTCCTAAGCAGTGTGATTCTTTCCCCAGCAGTGCACCTGCGTATGCACTCCGCTAGATTAGAAATACAGCTCTCTGTTAATCGGCTGGTTGATAACGAGCAATGTTTAGAACTTGGATTAAATAGTTTAAATATTTTTCTCTTGACTATTTAAGTAATAAGACTTACAAGTCTGTAGTTCTCATTGCTGAGGGTTCATGAAACACGTTGTTTTTTCCTTTTTCAAACATAGAAATACATTTAAATACGTATTTATAATCATAATTACAGAATTGAGTAAAAATTTTGAGACCATCTAACCCAGGGGTTTTTAAACTTTTTTTTTTTTTTTTAATCTGTGTAATCCTTTTTTAATTGAAAGCTTACATGAAACTTCAAGTGTAAAACAGTTGAAAGTGGAATTGTTCTGGTTGAAGCAAGTTTAGGGGACCTGGGCTCTTCTCTTATCAGTCACTTCATGGACACCTCCAAGAAGCCCCAGAGTTCCAAGTAATAGTTTGAAAACCCTTGATGTAGGCCACCCTGTAGCCCAGAAAGATGGAGTGGCTTCCCAAGGTTCACAGCAGCTCAGTGACAGAATCGGAACATTTTACTGCAGTTGGCTTCTCTTTTCCAGTACACCCACTTCAAGAGCTACGTTACACATACTTGAATAGCTGCACTGGTCTCTATTAGCTGTTATTTTGAAACAATTATTAGGATGTCAGATTTCAAGATCTTTACATTGAACTTTTAAATAAGTAATTTGGTATTTTAAGCATTAACATATGTCTGTATGGTTTTCATAGTTTCCTTTCTCTTTCAGGAAGGAGATGGATAAAGCAGATGTTTATTGGGGCATTCCTCATCCCAGCTATGGTGTGTGGCACTGCCTTCTTCATCAATTTTATAGCCATTTATTACCATGCTTCAAGAGCTATTCCTTTTGGAACAATGGTAAATTGCTCAAATTTTACTTTTAAACTGAAAAAGTATAAACATTCTAATACTAGTCCTGCCATCTCTGCTGAGTACTTCTGATTAAGAGTTTTGATAGTTTCACCCAGTCCCTATCTAGTTCTAGAAAGTTAGGTGAGGAAGAAAATTGTTGTTCTCTTCTATATAATCTTGGTTGACTTTAAACTTACAGTAGCCCTTTTTCTTTTCTTGATTCTATGAGCCAGTAAAGTGAAAGGCTGACTTTAAGTATGACAAAAGAGAGTATTATAGGCTTTTTCCAGAGATGAGAAAAACCAGTGAATAAATTTTAGAGAAAGAATAATGATCCATCAAGAAATGTGGGTGTTTTCAGGTAGTAGCAAGCATGATGGTAGGAAGTGAAGCTTCTCTATAACACGTTCTTTTGGGTAACCCTATACTATTTTTATAACTTCATTAAGCATTTATATTAATATTGATAACATATGTTGCTATGCATATTAAAATTCTTTCATATATCTTACCCGTAATGACAGATTTTAAAATGTTAGAAATTTTTAAGTATATTAAGACTAAAACAAACATATAATGGTGCTTTACTGAATTAACCCACACTCTCCAAATTTTTTTTTTTTTAACACTAGAAATAGAATTTTAGGCCCGGGATAGATTGTAGTCTTAATGTACCCTTGTGCGCGTATGCACTTAGGTATACACACGTACGCAAATTGCAGAGTGGTTACTACTTTACAAAGATGTGAAATAACTTGGTCGGATCATACAGATAGTTAATGGCAGAGCTGCAGGTAGAACCCACGTCTCTTCTTGAATTTTAATCTTGTTTTAGTTTTCTATTATATGGAAGTAATCAAATTATTTCACAGAAATTTCAGATGACTTTGGTTGTTTTGCAGTCTGGGTTTTTCAGAATACAGATACATTTTTACTAAGCCTTTAATGCTTTTTAGTGAGGAATATTTTGAAAATTGCTTCAGAATTGAAACGTTTGCTTGTTCATTTTGCAAGTGGTCACTGTTAGGAAAGAGTGAAATAATTACATTCAGAACTGGAAATGAACTTGCTTCGTAGTAAGTCCAGGATATCAGAAAGTATATATAGGGAGTCAGGTTTCGTCTTAAAGATGATCTTTTAAATAAATTATTTTCATAGTGCTTAAAAATTAAAATTCAAATTTTTTTAAATTGTGCTTTAGATGAAGGCTTACAGAGCAGATTAGTTTCTCATTAAACGATTAATAAACATATCGTTTTGTGACATTGGTTGCCATCCCCCATGATGTGCCAACACTCTTTCTCGACCTTGGGGTCCCCGTTACCACCTTCCCTGTCCCCTCCTGCCTTCTTGTTCTTGCCCCTGGGCTGGTATGCCCATTTAGTTTCGTTTTGTTTTTTGTTTTCTTTGGCTGATGGGTGAACCTTAGGAGTAACTTCAGTACTGAGTTAAAAGGGTGTCTGGGGGCCGTACGCTTGTCTCTGTCACACCAGTAAGTCTGGTCTTTTTTTTGTGAGTTAGAATTTTCTGCATTTTTCTCCAGCTCTGTTTGGTACCCTGTGTTGTGATCCCTCTCAGCGGTTGGTGGTGGCAGCCAGACACCATCTAGTTGTGCTGGACTCAGTCTGGTGGAGACTGGTAGTTGTGGTCCATTAGTCCTGATTTTTTTAGTTGTAAGAATATATGAAACAGTACTTGCTAATTCAGCTTTTTTTTTTTACATGTACGATTTAGTGACACTGATTACCTTAGTTATGTTGTACAACCATCACCAGAGTCTGTTACCAAGTTTTTCATCACCATAAACAGAAACTCAATGCTTCCTTAGCAGTGGCTCATTTTGCCCCCCTCTCTTGCCTTTGGTAACTACTGGTAAATGTTTGTCTTTATACATTTGCGTATTCTAAATATTTGATATAAGTGAGATCATATAATATTTGTCCCTTTGTGTTTGACTTACTTAACTCAGGATATTTTCAAGGTTCGCTCAGAGTAGCATGTTATCAGGGCTTCATTCCCTATTATGGCTGAGTAATATTCCATTGTATGTGTATACCACACTTTGTTTATCCACTCTCCTGTTGAAGGATTTTAGGTCATTTTCTGCCTTCTGGCTATACTGTGCAGATTGCTACAGTGAAACTTCTGATTCTGTTATAATTTTTTCTCAGAAGTTTGAATTTCATATTGGTAAAAATTGTGTTTCAGAGTTACTTGGTCTCACTAAAATTATAAATTTTACCACTTTGTAAAGTGTGGCTTTAAATGTTAATATTCAATGTATTGTGCCTTTAGATAATCTAATACTATTAATTATTAAAATATATTGTCAAGCTCTGTGCTTAGCTGCCAGAGAAAGTGTACATGATTGACCTTTGGTGTATATAAGACTGGCTGTTGGTGCTTAGTTGGCTCCCACAGAATTCTGTTCTTGATTTGCATTCTGACTTAGAATGAAGAAGTGCTGAGGGAAAGGCATTCCACTGGCCTCATGTTCTAATTCTCATTTAAGAGCATCATAACTTGTTTAGAACATGAAATTTAAGAGCTTGAGGTAAATGTCTTACGTAGCTATTCATTAAATGTTTAAACTACTTAAATGTGTGTTTTTAATTGTTGGATTTGTTGATATTATGAAAGAAATGGTTATATAGTCTCTAAAATCAGTGGTTCTCAGCCCTGGCTACACAGTGGAATCCACTTGGTGATTTAAAAAATTTTAACGCCCAGCACCTTATCCCAAACCAATTAATCTGTCCTGCTTTAAACCCAATCTCTAATGTTTACTATATGCCAGGTACAGTGTCTGGGGATGGATCTGTCAGCTGAGAAGCTTCTAGACTATAGGCATCATGTGTCTATGAAGCTGGGTGCTCCTACTAATGGAGCACTCCTAGTTTGAAATTCAGGAGCCTTTAGAGCCTTCTCTATGTTCTTCCCCAGGCCTTATCTCTTGTTTCTCCCATTCCTTTGATCTCTTGGACATTGAGCCCTTTCTCTGGGTGATGTTGGTCTAGTCTTCTGCTTTCTCAAAAGTTTCTGTAACTCAGGTCTTAACCCAACCTTAGTAAATGTGACTTCAGGCTTCTGTGTTATACCAGAGCAGTAGATACAGAGTCACCAGAACAATAGAGATTTTGCTCACTTGGAATCTGAATACCTTTGTTGTCACCAGAACTAGCCTAAGATTGAAAATGAATGAAGTTTGTCTTTGGGTAAAACCTCCCTCCTTGTGTGTACCTAACTGCACATAAAACCATTGCATCCATGTCAGATTAAATTTGATGTACAGTAGCCAATTTAAGCAGCTTAATAAAGTTAGAGGGAACATTGGTAGAGGGTGATATTCTAAGCTAATGTTTAGTGTCCCAGGTTTAAGCCCTGGTGCCTAGAGCCAAGAGAGTATTATAAGGAGATGTAAGAGATCATTGAAATGAAATTTGGGGCCAAAGACTGTCCAGACATGACCTGTTTCTGAAGTTGGTGTGCTCTGGCAGAGGTACCACAGAGAATAGGAGAGAGTATACTTGAAATTAGATTGATTTTGTAAAAGAAAAAAAATTTGCTTTTGGGTATCGTACCCAGAGGTTTTGGTCCTGTGAGAGTTTCTTGGAAGTGAGGAAGGTTTGCCAATATTTCCTGAAAATTTACTTCCAGTTTTCTAGAAGGAGAAGGAAAAAAATAGGTCTACATTATAAAATGTGGTGAACTTGATGTTGTTGAAGCACAAGATTTTAAAATGGGTTATTAATTTTTTTTTTTTAAATGACAGAAAGTAATGAGCATTAGGAGCTAGGATTTTATTAAAGCAAAAATGTTACAACAACTTCATTTCCCCTTTTGGGTGTCTAGTTTTAGCAGACAAGAAGAACAAAGGAGTGTACATAACAGTTTGTATCTCGGACAAGATGGAGCAATGTGGAACAAATGATAGTATAGTCAGGTAGTTGTGTAACTAAGCAATTATAGAGTATTGGGATCTTACCCTGGAAAAAATGTATTTGTTACATTTTATCCTTTAGTTGAATGTGACAGATATTCTTGACTCTTACCTATTAAAATAATTATTAGTGACTTGGATAAAATCATGAGGTCAGACTGGGAGGGAACTAGTAATGTGGAACGCTGGAGACAAAATCTGAGAAGGTCCCAGCTGACTGAAAGGATGTACCAAATCTAACAAGATGAGTTATTATAAGAAGACATAATAATACCTTTGGATAGCACTTTCATGTCCGTTGTCTCAGCTGGTTTTCTTAAGAACCCAAGGAGATAGGCTGACTTGGTATTCTAGGTCCTTTGTATTTGCATATAAAAGTTTAGAATCAGCTGGTCAATTTCTACAAAAAACCTGCTGGAATTTTGATTGAAATTTCATTGAATCCGTAGATCAATTTGAGAAGAATTGATTTCTAAACAAAATTGAGTCTTTTAATTGTAAATATATATGTAACAAAACATTGGCCATTTCAAAATTCTTCCCATGTGCAATTTAGTGACATTACTGTATGTTTACACCAATAATGTGCACCTTCTGTGTTTGTTTGCCTCCCGCCTTGAGATCCTTTCGTGAGCACCACTATGCCAGTTTTTTCACAGCAGTTGTATTTATCGTGTTGAGCAACCATCACTGCTATCAGTTTCCAAATTTTCCCATCACCGTAACAGAAGTTCAGTGTACTCTAAGCAGTGAACCCCCACCTGCTCCCAGATAACGAGTCTTTTGATTCATGAGCACAGGCTATCTCTTGACTTAGTAATGAGAACTCTCTGATTTTTCTCAGGAATGTTTTGTAGTTTTCAGTGTTTAGATATTATATATCTTCTATTGAATTTCTCCCCAAGTACTGTATTTTGTATTTTTTATGCTATTTGTAAATGGTATTTTTAAAATGTCAAATTCTGATTGTTTGTTGCTGGTATATAGAAAAATAATTGGTTTTTCTGTATTGACTTTGTATCCTGCAACCTTGCTAAAATTCATTTATTAGTTCTAATTGCTTTGTTGTAGATTCCTAAGGATTTTTCACATAGATTATCAGACTGTCTGAGAATAAAAACACTTTTCCTTCATCCTTTTTAGTCTGTCTGCCTTTTTGTTTCTTCTCTTGCCTGTTGCACTGGCTAGAACCTCTAGTACAATGTTGAATAGAAGTGGCGAGAATAGACATCCTTGCCTTGTTCCCAATCTTAGAGGAAAGCATTCATTAAGTAAAATGTCAGCTGTAAGCTTTTTGGAGATGTCCTTTATCAGGTTGATGAAATTCCCTTCTGTTCCTAGTTTGCTGAGAGTTTTTTTTTTTTTTTTTTTTTTGTGAGTGGATTTTGGATCTTGCAACTTCCCCCCCCCCCCCCGCATCTTTTAATCTGTGATTTTTCTTTCTTGGTCTGATTTTGGTATCAATGTAATGCTAGCTTCATAAAATAAGTTTTCAACTTCAAATCTGGTGTTTTTTCCACTGTAGTACTGAAGAGGTCTGAGAAATGGAATGGGGAGTTGTGTATTAGCATGTCGAAAATATCTGGATAAGATAGGTAGGCTTCTTACAGGCATTTGTCTTTAAACTGGCAGTGCCCTGATTAGTAGGTTCAGTTGTTGCGGTGCTTGAATTAAGGCTAAGTAATTTTATAAAATATATGAGCTAGAAATGGGATGGTAGAAATCACCTACTTTGAACAGATGTAGAATAAATTCTTAAACATAATGGCTGACGAGAAATTACCTTACCTATAATACTGTCACCTTAAAAAAGTTTATCCCTAACATTCTAAAATAGCCCATCCTGGGCTGCACAGATTTCCTAAAAGGCCAATCTGGAAGCAAAAATAGAATAAGCAATAGTTACATTCTTGACTTGTGACAGATTGAGAAGAGTTGACCACTTGGTACATCTTTGGGGTGTTAAATACTGACAGGCAGAGTTGTTTCTAACTTGCTCTTCTTGTCAGGGAAGCCCTCAGCCTGATATAGGTCTTTCTTCTCCCCACTGTCTGCTTTCACTTTCCTCTGGTCCATGGACAGTGGCTAGGAGGCTAGGAGAGGGCCTTGTATTGATTTGAGTTCCAGGGTTTTCACCAGAATATTAGACTAGTGGTTTTTTTAACTCTTAGCTACTGTATTTCATTTTAAAATGGAACTTTAATGTAGAAGCCCAATACAGAAAACAGCATGATTTTATTAGTAAAAATATGTTCCGCAAATTCAAATTTTTAACTCTAACTTCATTGAGAATACTAAAGCTGTAATAAATATAAATCTAATATCAAGGGATATGAATAACAGTTCAGTCATATCTTCCCCAGCAACCAGTTTATTTGACTGAACATCAGTAGTGAGAAAATTCCCAGCTTCACGGATGAGTTAGTTCCATGTGATTTTTTTTCTCCTTTTTTTTTTTTTTCCCAAAGAGCTAGCCTTGCAATATCAGAGTATTCTTTACATTCATCTAGGACTTGAACATAAAGGAGGAGGAAATTGGTTTCACAGTTTAATCACTAAGTTTCTAACAAACTGCATAAATTTTTTTTTTATTATATATAAATAAAGTCAGATGACAAACGGAAAAAAAGGAACGGTAAAATGTTTGCGACTACCTCGATGAGACTGGTTATAGGTTCCTGTGCTGACTGTCGTTACACCTTGAGTGAGCACACAAGCCAAGCTGTGCCCTCACTCCACCTGTCACTTCAGTGCCTGTGACACGTGTGCTGTGGTAGTGCATTTGCTCGTGCAGCTTTTAGTGAGCAAGTATGTACAGGCCTGAATCGAAGTGGGGAAGGGGGAGGTGGGAACAAAAGACCAGTGTGGCATTACAAGCCTTCTTAATCAATGACACATTTACAAGGAGTTCAAATATATACACAGTGATATCAGGAAAAGCATTTTTCTGAGGTTTGCATGAAAATGAGTTGACCTGACTCTGCCATCTCCCGTGTATTAATATTTGGGATTTGGGATAGAACTGTATATGTTTTTATTAGAGTTAAAAATATTTTTTGAGGTATGTAAATGTGGAATTAGATATCTGTGCACATTTTATTTCATTTTTTATTGTGCTTTAGGTGAAAGTTTGCAGAACAGATTAGTTTTTCATTAAACAGTTAATACACAGATTGTTTTGTGACATTGGTTACCAACCTGACAGTTAAAAATATTTTTAAAGAACTATTTTTAAAAGAATATTCAAAGCAAATGCTTGTGGAACTTTTGAAGCTCTTTGCAGACCTAAGTGTTTGTGGAACAGTTTGAAAAGTGCTGTAGTGTAGACCATGTGATTCCACATAGGAATGTTTTCTTTAATTTCTTTGAAATTCATATTTGAAATGCGAGTTCTGATAAATTAAGGAGAAAATATGAGGGTCTCTATTACAATGTGTTAAGGCTTATGAGTCTTGTATACTTAATAACAGCAAATCAGTAGTTAAGAAACCAATTAGTGGCAAAAATTGAGACAGAATTTACCCTCAAAAATATGTATGAGACATTTGTATAATTCACAATCTAATATTTAAAATGTCTTGAAAACACCTTTTTTTTTGCATGTATGATATCCTTGCTATATACATAATTTCCTATTATTAGTACATCTAAATTGAGACAGCAGTAAATTGAGTCCTAAATCTAATCTTTACAATGGGATTACAGAGCTCCCTTAACTTTCACACATTTATGTAGGTTTTATCTGAGAGGAAGATGTTAATACCCTTTGGGCTGTGTTAAAAAAAAAAAAGGACTAAAGGATGTAATGAGGATGTAGAGTTTTCACTCACGTTGCTTCCAAATAGATTCTTTTCTCTTCATGCAGTCACTGGGTTTTCTGCTCCATTCCTTTTCCTGTCAATCAGTTTCTTCACAGTTTTCAATCCGCTTTTCCTTTGCTTTGTATTTGTTAGAACCACAAAATGTATGATTTGAAAGAGATCCTAATGTTGGTACAGCCCTGTTCCATCTTACTGAAGTTCAGAGTGAAATGATCTCAACCAGATGCTGCCTGAAAAAGAGCTTGGTGTGTGTCTTTGTGTGTCCAGATTTACATAAAGGAAAAAAAAATTCCAAAGATAAATATTTTCCTAACTGACAGCTTTGGTCCTAGACTTTGAACTACTAATGGACAGAAAAATATTTGTATTGTTTTAGTAATGGCCCATGTATACCTACCTAATGCAGTGTAGGAGCCCTGGTGGCGCAGTGGCTAAAGTGCTCTTGGCTGCCAACCAAAAGGTTGGCAGTTTGAATCCACCAGCTGTTCTTTAGAAACCCGATGGGGCAGTTCTGCTCTGTCCTATAGGGTCTCTGAGAGTCAGAATTAACTCGACAGCAGTGGGTTTAACGTATTGGAGAAAAGAAATAGAAAGAGTATGGTCGTTGAGACAAGCAGATCTGAATTGAAATTTTAGTCTGGCTGCCTACTAGCTGTATGATCATGGAAAGTTGCTCATCCTCTCCGACTCTCATTTTCTTCATCTGTAAGAGGGAAATAACATATGTAAGGCTCCTTGTGCATATTAGGAGCTTAATAGAGTGTAGCCAAATAAATAAGTTATAATGATGAAAGATAAAGGATGGATCTGTTACAAGCATGACAGCTGAAAGTGAAAGAGGAGAAGAAGGGCTATAGCAGAAATAGTGTGGAAGACTAGGACAAATGGGGCACTGAAGTGGGCAGGGAATAGTTCAACTTGGATTTTTAGCTAGTTCTAGTATTTTAAAGCACATTCTATTCCTGTTTTCATTAGTGTATAACTTGCACAATTTTAGCCCTTATTGAACTTGAACATTTTCTTTTGTGATTTAATTGTAATTAAATTTTTGTGTCCATTTTGTTTGCCTTTATTAATATTATTGTTCTCTGAGTAATCACACACATTTTAATTTAACTTACAGGTGGCTGTTTGTTGCATCTGCTTTTTTGTTATTCTTCCTCTGAATCTTGTTGGTACAATACTTGGCCGAAATCTGTCAGGTCAGCCCAACTTTCCTTGTCGTGTCAATGCTGTGCCTCGTCCTATACCGGAGAAAAAATGGTAAAGAGAATGCTAAATCTTATGCAGTTGTTTTCTCATCATAGTTAAGTTCTTAAGGCTATTATGTGTTTATGTAACTTTAGGATTGGTATGTATTTATAAGAATGACTATCCTAGGTCATTCTTAGAATTCGTAGTTTTTACTTTTTCCCTCAACCTACATTGCTAGTCGTAGTAATAAATGATATCATTTCACTGTGAATTTTGGTGCTGTTTACAGCTAAGTCAAATGCTTTGATAAGTACACTAGTATGTAGGGGTGGATGGGAATTAAAGCTGCAAGTTTATTACTACAGCCCACAGGCCAAGTCTGACCTGCTGCCTGTTTTTGTAAATAAAGAGACACTGGAACATAGCCATGCCCCATCCGTTTGCCTGTTGTCTATGGCTGCTTTCACACAGCAGCATCAGAGTTGAGTAGTTATGGCAGAGACCATCTCCTCTGCAGGCCTGAAGTGTTTACTACCTGAATCTTTACAGGAAAAGTTTTCTAACCCCTGGTTTATAATTTTGTTTTCCTTTCTAGATATTTTATTATTCTAAACCATACTGACATATACATCCTGCAAATTGAGAGGTGAATTAGGATGGAGACCAATTATAATTTACTGATTTATATTCTTTATCTTCACTCTGTTGTTGTTGCTGTTAGGTGCTGTCGAGTTGGTTCTGACTCATAGTGACCCTATGCACAACAGAACGAAACACTGCCTGATTCTGTACCATCCTTAAAATTGTTGCTATGCTTGAGCGCATTGTTGCAGCCACTGTGTTCATCCATCTAGTTCAGGGTCTTCCTCTTTTTTGGTGACCCTCCACTTTACCAAGTATGATGTCCCTCTCCAGGGACTGATCCCACCTGATGGCATGTCCAAAGTATGTGAGACATATACTCGCCATCCTTGCTTCCAAGGAACACTTCACTTTGGGAGTGTGTAAACCAGTTGCCATCAGGTTGACTCTTAACTCATGGTGACCCAAAGTGTGTCAGAGTTGAACGGTGCTCCTTAAGGTTTTCAGAGGCTGATGTTTTGGAAGTAGATCTCCAGGCCTTTCTTCCAAGGCACCTCTGATTGGACTCAGTCCGCCAGCCTTTTTGTTAGCAGCCAAGTATGTTAACCATTTGCATCACCCAGGGACTCCTTGGGATAGTATAGAATCTCTCAAATACATGCCTGTCACATTTTTTTGCATGTGTTCTCGAGGACCTCATGTAATTCAAGGTTAGTCCTGACAAAAGGTGGTATATATTTCTCTTTAACAGCTGAAGAGGTGCCTCTGTGGCAATAATGTAAACATAGTTTAGAGTTCATCCCACCAGCCAGCTTTGAAATTTATGATTCTCGATAATCCATTTTTAATTTGGAGTGATTTGTATTTTTTTCAGATTTTGAACTAAAATGAGATGTCATTAATATTTTTATTTTTTTGTAATGTTTGTAATTAAAATTTGAACAAAATGTGAACTTGTATTGTTTCACCTTTTCAAATTAGTCAATTCATTGTTGTGCTGATTTATTCATTCTGTTTGTTCTTTATTTTCCTAATTCTTAATAGCTTACAAAAATTGGACAATCTCTCTGTACATTTATGACATTGCCCATCTCATAAGAATAGCTGTACAGTAGACTCTGCATAGCCTTGATAAGAGATAGGTATTGAAAAGCCTCTGTTCCTAGGCAGTTTGCCATATTATAAATACAACTTAATGTTCAGAGCCTTATGCAAACAGGTGATGATTGTCCTCTTTCTTTTGTAATGAGAGAAACGGAGGCTGAATAAAATGGCTCCTGTAGTTTCAGAGGAGAATGATCTTTTCTTCTAGACTTAGGAATTGGCTTTATTCTCTCCTTAGATTGGAACTTAGGAGAGATTTTGACTAGAATTTTTGTAGTCTGTTCTTTAAAGTCAATTCTTTCTTTCAAATCAAGATTAGACCTTTAGTACCCACTGTTATCTAATGTTCACCTCATCCCTTGGGAGGATAAGGTTAAAGGAAAAGCATCGTCAAAATCACAGGAGTTCCTCTAGGTCACTAGGTCTAGCAAAGGCAAGGAAGATGCAACACATGACACTCCTGGCCAGAGATGGGCCACATTTCGGTGTACAAAGAGCTCGTATGTATCTTCATTTTTTAAAATACATCACATGAGAACCAAAATCTGACTACTAGACCTGGCTCTCACTGTCATCTTGGGCAAAACTTTTAGCTTCTGTGGCCCTTGGCTTTCTATAAAATGAGGAAAGAAGGCTAGATTAAATGATTTTTAAGTTTGTTTTTGTTTTTTTTCCCCCAGCTCTCAAATTCTTTGTTTTTTTTTTTTCCTCAAGCAGTTTTTTAGTTTGTTCATTCCAGAGACATTAGTTTAGTATCACTTGTGTGCCAGGTACTGTGCTGGGCATCAGGAATAACTTGAATAGCTTCTGCCTGCCAGAGTTTATAATCTAGTGAGGTATGATGTATATGTAACTGACAGTTACAGTATGAAATGTTAAGTGCTGAGATGGAGTTATATTCAGGAGGCAGTAGAAGCATGGGGAAAGGGCCTGCCTCTTACTGGGAGACCCAGGGAAGGCTTTACAGAGGAGAACACTTAAGCCAAGACTTCAGGAAGACAAGAAAAGGCATTCCAGGTGGAGAATTAGTGGTTGCAGTTGGTATGTTTTTTAAGTGAATGAATAAGTTTTGCATTTTATATTTTATTCTTCCGTTGGCTCCATTATAACTCAGAACTTATAACACCTTAATTGTATAATTTGTAGGAAAAGGCATTGCAGAGCCTAGGAAAGCGTGAGCAAAGAGATGACAAGGCCACAGCCTGGGAAACATTTCCGATAGGGGTCCCAGGACTTAAACTCTCTTTCCCTGTGGGTTTCTGTAAATAAACACCCGTAAAGCTCTTAGGAGTTCTGGAGAAGTGGTAGAACAGGAGCAAACACTTTAGTCTTTCTGGACTTTTGCCAGTGGTATAGTTTATGTTCCCCAAATATCTCAGCCCTTAATGCTGGAAAGACATGATTATAACCTGTGGCTTATTTAAATAGTTTTAAGCCCCATCTCTGTATCATACCTGTTTGGATTTTGGTTGACTGTTTTTTTTTCTATTCTTCAGAGATTATTTAAGTACCAAGCATCTGCTTTCTACTATCAGCATTTATATAATATGAAAATCATATTAGAAATTTACTGTTAATTTTAATATTTTTCAGGTTCATGGAGCCTGCAGTTATTGTTTGCCTGGGAGGAATTTTACCTTTTGGCTCAATCTTTATTGAAATGTAAGTTTGGGTAATGTATTTATGTCTTGAGGGATTTGATTATAATAAGAGAATTTAGAAGGTGGGGTAGGTATAGAATTACCAGATGGGAGGGCATCTAAAGGAATTAGTCTGTTGATTCCACTGTTTCCAGAAAGAGCTCTACGTAGGCTATCTAAACGTAGTTGTCTGTCCTATTCTCAAATATTCAGGTGAAGTTTATACTTTTTTTATATTGCTTTCTAGACCTTTCTCACCTAACAGGAGATCTTAGAAATGAAAGCATGCATGCTAGAGAGCGGTAGACCAGCCTTTGACTACATGCAGGATGTAAGGAAGTACTGGTTTTCATTGTTTTTTTAAAAATATTTTTCAAAGTCCAGGGAAAACTATTACCTACTAGTTAGTCTAGACTGAGATGTCTTTTGACTCATAGTTATTCCTGGCCTCTTTTTCCATAAAGGCCTGCAGAAGTGCTGGGAAGTCTGTATATGTTTGGGGGTAGGAGATATGCCACTTAGTGCCCAGTTCATCACACCATATTTCCTGTGTGCGTCCTTGGTCACCACTGCAGAATTATCAGCTTTTTTCCCCTCATTCTCTGTCCCCATGTTCCTTGAAGGGAACTCTCTGAGCATTTTAGGCAAGACATGTCACTATATGGGACTTTGTCAGGTACTGCAGTCATAGACGCCTGGATTCTGCCCTGTAATTGCCATTTGCAGTGACCACTCAAAATGCCTCTGTATGTTTGCTCCTCTGCTGCTTCTCTCTTGTGCAGTGGAAGCCACCCTAACAAGCATAGTTAGATCTGGTGGTTGGTTACGCAAGAGAGTTGGCTTATGTAAGGGAATTACAAAAAATCATACAGGCATAACGTTTTAACTTAAAGGAACTAAATGTACATCCTTCAGCAGCCTTTTTTTTTTTTTAAACATAAAGCCAAAGTCTTTTCCTTGAATATGTATCTACTGATTAAAATTTCCATCACTTTTCCTTTGACATTCAGGTCACTATGAGTCAGAATCGACTCAACGGCAACGAGCTTGATTTTTTTTTTTTCATAATGCATCATCTCTGTTTTCTAGCCCTTTTAAGTGGAGCAAGAACATAAACATCTGTCTGAGACGTTCTAAGTGCACAGTCCTTCTGGATGTGGTCATTTGTCCCGTCTTTTATAGTTGGCCCACCCACACCTAATTTTATAACTTTTTTTTAGCAACTCACCTTACGGATTCTTTTTCCAAAGCATTCAACATGATTTTCTTTGAAACCACAGCTCCTTTTTGCGCTCATGTTTATTGGCTTATGTAGCATTTAATTAAATTATGTAATTACACTAACAAGTACAACTGATATAAGTAGTTTGGGGGACTACTCCTGGTGGTCACCTGCCAGTACGAGTGGGCTCTGGACATTCGTTAGCGTCTTAGGGATTGGAGTGTGTGGCACTTTCGCACAGGGTTTAATAAGCCAGTTCACGAGCTTCTTCTGTAATTCGAGGCTGATCCTGCTTTGTTTCCTCAATCTGACTTGACATTTGTTGTTTCTTTCTCTCCCCTGTCCCCAGTATCTTCTGAGTCACATCTCTTCCTGCTTTCTCAGGCACACTGTTGCATTAGATGATTTCTCTCTGTTGGCATCTTTTGACCACCCTCAAACCTTTGCTCCTCCTGGTAGCTGAATTGATCTTTCTAAGGTACCAGTCTGATGATGTAACTTCTTTGCTAAAGACTTCTCATTTTCATTGAGTTAAGGTCCAAACTCCATAACATGGCAGATAAAGAACCTCACTTCTGGCCCCTGTTCACTTCAACCTCATCTCTTAGCTCTCACCCCTTCCTTTGAAGTTCTAGCCATACTGAATTATTTTGAGTTTTTCAAATTACAGTGAACTCCTTATCTGTGAGTCCTTTCCTTTGTTGTTCCTGTGCCTGGAACACTCTTCTAGTTCCTGCCCCCATATGCCTGATCTGGTTCTTTCCACTAACCGCCAGCCCTGCCCAGCCAAACTGATAAGATGCTCCTCCTATGTGCTTCTTAACATAAATCACAGTGTATCAGGATTGCCTCTTTACTGGTGTTTCTCCACTAGGCAGTAATATTCTTGAGGGTAGAGATGTTGTTGTCTTCACAGCTCTATCCTCAGTGCTTCCCTGATGTGTGGTAGGGGTGCTGTAAATATTTGTTGAAAGAATGAATGATGAATAAATGAACAAACAGAAGACAACGAGAAAAAGAAAAGAAGACTAAAAGGCCCCATTCTAATTCAGTGATGACTTGGGTAATGGATTTAGAGTGGCGAGTGTTTTCTTAATTTCAAGTCTTCCTAATGCCCTTTCACTTGGGTGTCCTCTGAAGGCAGTGTGAACCTTCTCAGGCTCTATTTTCCTAGTTATTTTCTTTTCCCACTTTTATTTGTTATTACTTATATCATAGGGTACTTCATAAAATACAAAACACATTGCTTGAATAATGCAGAATCTAGAGAAAATGAATAAGGGAATTGACTTTATTTTAGAAATAAGGATTTTTAACTTTTTATTGATTCTTTGCCACATTTTATTCCTTTAAGCTTCTGATTTATTCAGTTTGCTTAGAGATGAAAACTGTATTGATGAATCTGTCTTTGAAAGATTATCCAAGAAAATGTTTTTGAGAGAATTTTGGAGGATTTAATAGATGAGAAAGGGCAGAGGAAACTGTCGTAAGTTACTTAAAAGAAAAACATTGAGATTTAAGTGAGGAAAACATGGGAACTAAGATGTAAGCTAGGCTTTGCAAGAGCGGAGTGAAGGTCAAGAATAAAGACTAGTAAACTTTGTTTTTATTGCATTTAATTTAGGTATTTCATCTTCACATCTTTCTGGGCGTATAAGATCTACTATGTCTATGGCTTCATGATGCTGGTGCTGGTCATCCTGTGCATTGTGACTGTCTGTGTGACCATTGTGTGCACATACTTTCTCCTAAATGCCGAGGATTACAGGTGGTAAGTACTTACTGGAAACCCTGGTGGTGTAGTGGTTAAGTGTTACGGCTGCTAACCAAGAGATCAGCAGTTCAAATCCACCAGGTGCTCCCTGGAAACTCTATGGGGCAGTTCTTCTTTGTTCTATAGGGTCGCTAAGAGTCGGAATCAACTCAGTGGCACTGGGTTTGGGTTTTTTTGGAAGTCCTTACTGGAACAGATGAGGCCAAGGGCTTTTTTGAATTAGTGGGAAGAACCACTGGGGACCATAATATTTTAAAATAAGAGTCCATTTTAAGTGTTTCAAGCAGAATAAAAGATTTGCATAGAAATCTTGCTATTTAAGATGGTGTAGGGTTTGCCCCCACCCCTACCCCCTAGTGATAAAAAAGATGACGATTTTAGAGGAAAAATAAAATCAGGCAATTTTTGTTGTTTTTTATTTTTTACTAATGACGAATACCGTGTTAAAAAATATTTTTACAAGGTGCTTGATGTGGAAACGCAAGGACATTTAGGTCTGAAAAAGGAAATATCTTACTTAAGGGAATCAGACAAAAGTCAGGATCTCTCCTTCCAGTTCTCTCCTGCCCGTATGTTGAAGTGCCATGTACCTGCATTTGTTTTTTTAAATGTGCAGAATTTTAAGGAATGTTTTCATAAGATACTTTGCTTTAAAGTCTTTGGTTCAGTACCATTCAGTCAGAAGAGTTACTTTGTGTTTTTTCAGGCAATGGACAAGCTTTCTCTCTGCTGCATCCACTGCAATCTATGTTTACATGTACTCCTTTTACTACTATTTTTTCAAAACAAAGTAAGTGGAGACATTTCCTCAGCGCATACTTTGTAAACTAAATTTACCCTTTACTGAATTTTGAGGCCTATGTTGAAAGTAAAAAATAGATGTACTATTTGTACCTATTTTGTTTTATTTCAGGATGTATGGCTTATTTCAAACGTCGTTTTACTTTGGCTATATGGCGGTATTTAGCACAGCCTTGGGGATAATGTGTGGTAAGTTCTAAAATTCTTGTAATACCCTGAGTAAATCTTTGTCTCAGAATCAGAAAAATATAGTAACCAGAAATTAAGGAATTACATCCTCTTATTGGATCTGGAACACCAAAATAAACTCAAGAGTCTGATTTCAGCCCTTTTGACTATTCCACCAAAACCAAAAAACCAAACCCACTGCCGTCGAGTCAATTCTGACTCATAGCAACCCTATAGGACAGAGTAGAACCGCCCCACAGAGTTTCCAAGGAGCGCCTGGCGGATTCAAACTGCCGACCTTTTGGTTAGCAGCTGTGGCACTTAACCGTTATGCCACCAGGGTTTCCATCTATTCCACAAAAGCTAATTTATTCCCTCATGGATTCCCATTCTTATTTTCTGTTCCTGATAATTCTGTATTGCACTATTTTCAGTCCCACAATTAGTATTCTCATTCATATTGAGAATTGGCTCCTTTTTTTAGCTTATATTTATCCAAGGAGATCATGATACATGCAGCATAAGGTGTTGGTTGAATGATTTTTATTTGGAAGTTTCTCCAGCTATTCACGGAGGTAACATTGTCCAGGAGGCAGAGCAGTTTCCGGGTTATGAGTACACACTTGGGTGTCTACAGACTGGCTTAAGTTCTGGCTGTGCCACGTGTATGCCCTGTACCTTGGTCAAGTAGTAATGCCTACCTCATAGGGTTGTGATGACGATTCAGTGATCGTACGTGGGTAAGCCTCAGATAGATGGTAGAAGCTTAGAGAGGTGGTGGCTGCTGCTGTTACTACATTAATGAGGCCTAGAAGTCTTCGGGCTTCCTCCTGCTTTGGAATTATGCCTGTTTCTGCGCAGTCAGTGGGTTTTTATACTTTGTGTTTTCACCTCAGAACAATTTCATGACACTAAGTCCAGGCAGAGAGGTACATTAAGGCCAGAGACTCATGCGCCATCTCACTTTTTTCCTGGCTCAGTTTTAAACTCTATAAATGAGGCTAATTTCTTAGTTATCTCATTAAGATTATATAAAGCTAAAGGATAATCACTGTGGAAACATTTCCAGATACTGGATAGTTCAGACCCTGCTCCTTTTCCTGTTATTTGCCACTGACTTTTAAAGAAATTTTTTTAAATAGTTCCACTGTTAGCAGTAGGGTGGGCAGTGGGATAAAGAAGATACGATAATCTTGTTAAAATCTGGGTCCTAGTATGACATTTGTGGACACCTTTGGGGTACCAAGATTGCTTTTGTTCCTCCATCAAGAGCCTTATCAATTCATATATACCATGGATGTGATCATGTACACACACACACACACACACACACAAATGAGATTTGACTATAAAGTAGTGAAACTAACTCCGCAAGCTATAAGGGAAGATCTTCTCTGCATTATAGTCCCATGTTTCCTTTATAGGTGCTGTGAGGACCTGTGATAATTAATTAGCTAGCCAACTCTGAGGGGAAGGTGAACAGAAGCTAAAGGGTTAAAGTCAATTTGTGTCATGTGAGAATGTCCTTGCTATCCTTAGGCGACCACAGGTGACTACCCTTCTTATAGAATATTGCTGACTGGGCTCCTCTTTATTTAGTGTGTTCCTATGGACCTTTCTTGATTATCACCAGCATTCAGTAAAGTATAGAATTATGTGATTATACAAAGGGTTAATTTTTTGTGGGGGGGGCGTACTCAACTTTTTCTATATCTGATCTTAGGAAAACCTAGAAAGGTAATACCTTGAGGTTTACAAAGAAAATGGAATGACTCTAGCTAAATTTTTTTGAGTACTTGTCGAAATTTTACCTTTGCTGCCTGAAAATCTTGGCACATTTACAGTTCTGCTGTTCTGACTGTGACCCAGCACTTATTTTTTAATGAGTTTTTATACCTTCAGTGCTAATGTATTTTGGGGTGGGGGGAAGCTCTTCAGACTGGGACCGATGAAAATATGACTGTAATACAAAAATTGTGTACACCCATCAATTTATGTTGCAGATTTTTTGTTTTAAGTTGGTACTTGAAAGGAAAATAAGTGCTGACTTTTTTTAATATAGAAAAAAAGAAATGACTATGTTAAAGTAGATAGACTGTTGTAGTCTTTATTTTTTAAGCACAATAGCATTTTAGTTTTAGAGAAATTAAGTTGAAAATTATACCTCTATTATTCCCAAGATGTTGAGAGCATATTTGGTGTCCTCTTTTTATGAAGTAATATTTATAAGTTTATTCTTGAGGTACTCATAAGATTAGGAAAAGTGATTCTCTAGGTTAATACTGTTTTGCTTTTAAGTACATCTCTGCTCAGAGGGCAAAAGTGTTTTGTAAGTCTAGAAAGTTGGATTTGGTTATTGGACCAGTGTTATATTATGCTGGTTTTTGATGCTAGTTAAATTTTTATAGATATTTCATGTTCTAGGAATTCAAGTTTATTTTTGCAAAATTGAGTGATATTTTTCTTACCTTATATGGAAATGCATATAACAACTTTAAAATGCATTATCGCTGTTTTAAAGTATAATACCATTAGTTCATATTATAAAAGAAATGTCCATTCATTGCAGAAATAATTGGAAATAGGTTTGCTTTGTCTATCTTGGTGAGGGTGGTTTTGTTTTTTACTTACAATATTTAGTTATGGGAAATTTTCAAATATGTACAAAAAGAGAGACAATCATATGTCATACACGCAACATCAGTATTACCAAGGCATGGCCAATGTTGCTTTATTTACACCTCCACCTACCCCTCTCTTGAAGGAGCCTGGGTGGTACAGTGTTTAAAGTGCTTAGCTGCTAACCAAAATGTCGGTGGTTCGAACCCACCAGCCACTCTGCAGGAGAAAGATACGGCAGTCTGTGTCCATAAAGATTTACAGCCTTAGAAACCCTATGGGGCAGTTATACTCTGTCCTGTAGGTTCACTGTGAGTGGAATTGACTAGGTGGCAGTGGGTTTGGGACCCCTCTCTTAATCAACATGAATCTCAGACCTGTCATTTCATCTGTAAATATTTCTGTGCGTGTGTGTGATAAGCATAATTCCTTAATATGATCAAATATTTAGTTGGTATTCACATTTCTCCAATCAGCCTCTACTTCTCTTTTAATACGGTTTGTTCACATCAAGAGCCAAATAAGGCCCATACCTTGCTTGATTGAAATGTCTCTTGGCTCTTTTAAACTTTGGATATTCTCTCTCTTTTCCCTTGTATTTTAAGAACTTTTTTTTTTCCTCTCTCTCTCTCTTTCTTTGTTTCGTTCCTGTAGAGTTTTCCACACTAAGGATTTTGCTAATTATATTCCTGAGTTGTCATTTAACATGTTCTTCGTGTGTCCCCCCTCCCCTCCAGTATTTTCTATAAAGTGGTAGCTAAGCTAGATCATATTCAAGAATACTTGGCCAAGAATACTGAACAAATGGTTTGTAAGCTTCTGCCAGGCAGCACAGAATGCCTGGTTGTCTTCTTTGTGAGGTTAGCAGCCATTGACAATTGTTGCCTAACTCAAATAATTCATTAGTGATTACAGTATTCTAATTCTGCTGATATTTTTATATTTATTAGCTGGAATACTTCTATAAGGAGAAATTTTCTTTCATCAACCATTTGGTCACCTTGAGATACAGTTTCATATATAGGAAAAGCAAGATAAATGTGTGTTTCTTTCCTTGTATGTACCAGTTGAGTGAATAGAAGTTGATTCAAAGGTGACCAGTTAGGTGTTTGTGTGTGTATATATGTGTGTTGTTATTAACTTATGGGAGGTTTGCTTTTAAACTTTCAAGAATGTTGGGCCAGAGGGTAAATTCCTAAGTTCAGTGGTTAATGGTTTTATGACTTGAATGACCAGCTACTTTGTTCTAAAAAGTCTAAAAAGTGTTTGCAGTAAAGAACTGTCTAGATCATTCATTCATTCAACAGATATTTATTGGGTACCTTATCATGTGCCAGTCAACTCAACGGCACTGGGTTTGTGTTTTGGATCATGTGCCAGACACTAGTTTAGCCACTGAAGATATTATTTAATAAAACAGACAATTATCCTTGCTTCTTGGTGTTTTGAGCACCATTTGAGGGTAATTATTAAAACACAGCATTTCAAAATTCCTGACCTGTTTACCTAGCTCTCTTATCCACGCTTTCAAATATGTCTTCCTTTCTACTAACTATACAACTTAAACATAAAATAGAAATCATAGAAAATGCCTCTTCTCTAGAGTTTCAGATGGTGTTGGGTCATGGTTCTCTGTCCTTCCCTGTGAGAATCCACAGTCACTTCTTGCTTACTTATCCATAAGGTTTAGGGAACATCTGTTGCTGTTTCTCCAATGACTTGGACTAATACATGCTCAAATAAATGAGGACATATTTTTTCATTTCTCAGATTGTTGTGATTATCAAATTAGTCTTGCTTTGTAAGAGGTGTATTTTAATTTTCATAGTTATTGATTATACAAATAATAATTGATGCTTGATTCTAAAAACTTGTTATATGAAGGTAACAGGTGATTTGGAAAGCAAATGACATAATTTTAATAACTTCTGAGAATATTAACATAAAGATGTTATCCTGAAAAAAGAATAACTTTCCAGAGCAGAGAACACTTAGTGTCTGTAAAAGATCAAGACTACTCTGTATGTATTTGTTTCAAAGTAATCTTATTTTATCTTTGCAGGAGCGATTGGTTACATGGGAACAAGTGCCTTTGTCCGAAAAATCTATACTAATGTGAAAATTGACTAGAGACCCAAGAAAACCTGGAACTTCGGATCAATTTTTCTTTCGTGGGGGTGGAACTTGCACAGCAAAAAAAGGCGCAAGAAGAGATTTGGGCTTTAACACTGGGTACTTTGTGGGTCTCTGTTTCACGGATGGCTTAAAGTAACACCTATTTCCATTGATCCTAGGTTCTCACTGACTGCTTTCTCCAACTGTTCACAGCAAATGCTTGGATTTTATGCAGTAGGCATTACTACAGTACATGGCTAATCTTCCCAAAAACTAGCTCATTAAAGATGAAATAGACCAGCTCTCTTCAGTGAAGAGGACAAATAGTTTATTTAAAGCATTTGTTCCAATAAAATAAATAGAGGGAAACGTGGATGCTAAAATTACATGAATAGAAATCTTCCTGGCACTTAGAGTTTCTACATTATTGAAAAATGATGTTCCAGAAAGATTACTTTTTTCTCTTATTTTTACTGCCATCATTAACCTATTGTGGGACATTTTTATATATTGAATCTGGGTTCTTTTTTGACCTTTTTTCTTTCGATTCAACTGCATCCTTTTTTTTAAAGAGAGAATTAAAAAAATATAATTCCTGCATGTAATATATCTGCTGTCATCTTAGTTGGACCAACTTCCCATTTATTTATCTTAAAACTATCCAGTTACATCTTAATTCCATCCAAAGAAGATACAGTCTGAAGATAGAGGTGTACTCTCTACAATGCAATTTACTGTACAGTTAGAAAGCGAAGTGTTAAATGGAGAAGATATTTGTTTTTATTAAACATTTTGAGATTTAGATAAACAGCATTTTAACTGAATATCTAAAGTGATTATCTTTTTTTCCCCCCGAGTTAGTCTTACATCTTTTTGGGTTTGAATGAAGGCTTTACATAAAAAATTGTTAAAAACATGGGGGGTGGGTAATACGTGTATATAACATTCAATAATGTAATGTAGGTGTAGATTCCCAAATGCATTTGGATGTACAGATTGACAACAGAGTACTTTTTTTCTGATGATTGGTGTTGAAATATGTGAGTTTGGGTGGCTTTTGACATCTTGCCTACCATTGCATGAAACATTGGGGTTTCTTCAAAATGTGTGTGTCATACTTATTTTGGGATGGGAGATTGTTTTCTTCTGTTTCTTTTCTGAGACTCCTACAGGAGCTAAATTTGTAATTTAGAAACATTTAATTTTGTTAATCCTGTCTGGGACACTTAAGTAACATCTAAAGCATTACTGCTTTAGAATGTTAAAATAAAATTTCCTGACCAAATTGTTTTGTGAAAATAGATGTGTTTGCAATTTGAAAATACCTGTTCAAAAGACAATACCACTGAATGCCATTTTTAAACTATATTATAAAATAGGTTTTTCTAATACAGGAGACCTACACCTTAAAATCTCCAAACTTACTTACATCTGGATTATCGAGTGTAGTGACAAAGTGAATGACAAGCCCTACTTGAATTAAATTGTGGCACAAAATCTGGCCAGTTTGGTGTACCCTGTGAAAGTGGGGATGGGGTAAAAATGGTCAGCTCACTATTGGATGAACAAATAGAGGTTACAGTTTTCTAAGACAAGTGATACTAATTTTGGATACATCTTTCTGGAACTGCCCATAATGTGAACTTTTCCTAGAACCACTGAGTTTCTAGTTAAATAGTTTGCTATGCAAATGACCACCTGAAACAATACTGTATATTGGTATTTTTAGAAAGACTCAAAAACAGCTGTATTTAAACCTTAATGTGCAGCTCATGCCATTAATAGTTAATAAGGTGTTTTCATTACAAAATATGTTCTCTAAATGATGGACTCTGCATCCTATAATGTGGCATGTAAGGCTAATGAAGAGGGGGAAGCTTGCTTTCTTACTGCCACTAAGTATGGTTGATATGAGCAAACAAATTTGATCAGAAGTTGGAGGTAAATCCTCTTTTTTAAGCCAAATGTTCTATTAAATATAATCCATTAGTGCTTCCATTTTCTGGTCCTTCTTACCTGCCTTTAAGATCTTATAAGAAAAGAAACTAAAAATCAACATTTAATTGCTTATATTAGGTAACTTTTTACTACATGTAAGGCACTTTTAACATAACACATAGTCTATCTGATGGAGTATAAATTGGACAGCAGGGTTTTGTCTTAAAATGAAATTTGTTTCTCATGATATGAATCTTGCAGGTAAGATGCAGGGTTATTAAAGAATGTTTGGTTTAGCTGCTTTCAGGTGCACCAGTTCTTTCTACTAAATTGAGTGTTATTCGAAGTTCTTTGAAATCTGTAGTGAAAAAAATAACTTCCTGATTTACACATACATTAAGAGCTCCATTAAATGACTATAAATCACCTTGAAAAGTCTTCAGCAAATACGTATTGGTTAATAGCATCATAGAGGTGCTGAATGAATATGTGTGTGTGTTTGGAAGAAAATGTAATTCACAAACCGTTTAGTTCCGTAGGGCTCAGTTGTTGAAGAGTAAAATAGAATGTTATTTAAGTTAATTAAAGGGTGGGATTTTCTCGCCCCATTAATTTTGTGTATCTTTCATTTGTTAACATTATTTACTCAACTTATCAACTGATGCTTTGAACACTCTCGAAAACTGACTAAGGGATCAACTTTCCCTGTGTATCTATGATGCATGTTTCTCCTGAAATTTAACTACACTAGTAGTTGACATCATTATACATTATCCTAGTACAAGAGTAGGATAAGATGGAAATGTGATGCTGGAGGGATGGTAAAGCATTCTTTAGTATATCATGTTGGGCTCCTAGATTGTACTGGGTCGGCCCATAAATCAAGCCCCATAGTCTTAGAATTCATTATATTGTGCTAATATCTGAACCTAGTGAATGGTGTGCTCAGGTGTTTTCCATTGCCAGTGGATGGATCTCTTTATAAAGGTGGTTGCTGCAAATTCCAACTCTTCCAAAAGCCACTTTATTTAGGGTTTATCTCAAGTTGTATTCATTTTGATAAAGTTTTTGTTTCCTAAATGTTTACTAACCACCTTATGCCAAATGTCTTGCAAATAAATGTTATTAAAAAAAACTTCCTGAATTCTTACAAATGTAAAATAAGAAGTATATTAATGTAATTTGTTCAGGAAAAATAAGTACCGAACAGCTTTTGTATATTAATGCTGGGGGGATAAAAGCTTATTTGTAATCTATACACTGCAGTTCCATCTGGATTTTAAGCTTAGGTTGCAGCGTGGCTTAGTGCTTCATCCTGTTGATTTATTGGAACATAATAAATAGGAGTAGTGACATATGAAAACACAAGTATTCATTAATGTTTTATATCTTCATCAAAATTCCATAGTTAAGCTATATTTTAGCAATCAAAGTGTTTAAAAGGCCAGAGAAATGAAAATTTGTAGAGATTGCTCAATTTGGAAATGTGTACATAAATCGGCTAGACTAGACTTAGAGGTAGGGTAGATCAAAAGTTAACACATAGCTGCAAAAGTTTTTGTCAGATTGAAAATCAGTATGAGGAATAGCTCTAGGGCATTATGAACATTTCCTAAAAGCCATTTGATTTGACATTTTTATTGGCACTGTAGACAGAAAAGCGCAAAGACAAAAGTAAACTTAAGTTCTTATTTCACCGTCATGAAAGCTGCCTATGTTGAAGTATTGGTGAACTAGTCTTGCTAAGAAATGACTGATACAGCAGTGTTGCATGCTTACCCCAGTTATCGATTTAAGTCATTTGAAAGTTATGTTATAAGCAAAAAATTAAGGCGAGGAAGAAATAACATGGGCTTTTATGTGAAGGGCAGCAGAGTGTACTTGGAAAGGCGGTCTCACTTGGGCTTTTCATCTGTGTCAAACTCGAATCTCTAAATCCCCACAGAGCACGGACATTCGTTGACAGAATTGGGAGGAAACAATTATTGCCGATGATTACTTCCATTTTGTATACACCCCTGGTTTGTGTAGGCCATCTTCCAGCTGGCTTTTAGTAGTAGAAATTCAGTATATAATGTATCAAAATCATTTGAGGTTCTAATCTAGTCTGTTGATTTAACTGACGTTGGATTTTTAAAAAGTAATAAAAAGTTAAATGTACTTCCCTTGGATGCTTTATTTCTTTCCTTTTTGAAACAGGTGAATGAAGCATAAGGGATAACCCACTGTTAATTGGAATGTATATGAAGAGATTACTAATAATTTCCCACAAGTAAAACAGGGGTCAGTAAACTTTCTGTAAAGAGCAGATAGTAAACATTTTAGGCTTTGTAGGCCTGTGGTCTCTGTTGCCAACTACTCAGCTCTGTCATAGTAGCAAAAAAGCAGCCACAGTGAACAGTACCTGGCTGAGTTCCAATATAACTTTATTTACAAAAACGGCCAGTGGTCTGGAGTTTGCCAACCCCGGAAATGAAGAATTTAAAATTTAAGGTTTCATTTCCCTCCGACTTTATATTTTGAAAAAAATTTTAAATGTACAAAAAAGTTGAATGTACAATAAGGTTTGCCTTTTAAAAAAATAATTTGTATTACCATCTTTTTTTTAACATACAAATTCCAATGCTACATTCAAACCCCACTGCCTTTGCCTAGCACTCATTGCTTTTTCAAAGCAGTTTCACATATTCCCACAACCACCCAGTGAAGCTGGCAGGGTGAAGAGTACATTTAAGAAACTGGGGCAGCTGAAGGGTCTCTTATTTTTTAGCCCAGAAGTCATCAATATTAGAACCCTGTTGTCTTAACTGTTGTATCTGTAAAATGGGACTGTCACCTCTCCAGCTTTAGGAGCATATATGTAGAAATTACATTGAAAATCAGTGTTCTACACAAGTGTGAAGAATTTTGTTGTGTTTACGTCAAAATCAGTGGCTAATTTCTCCAGGTCTATTTGTACTTTTTCATTTCCATTTTCAACTAGCTAGCTATTTAAATCCTTGCCACCCTCCTTGGTTCTTCCCTTAGTTTGATTAGCTGCTTCGTTTGACACCTGTACTGGATAATTCCTGTTAGTCAAACAGTTGGTACAAATTTGGATTACTTCTGATACCTTTAATGAACACTTTTTGTCTGGTTGGAAAACAGGGCGTAAGGGAATTTATTTTGCATTCAGCTTCTTGACTTCAAAGTGAGAACTATTAAACTGTTAATTACAATTTAACATTAGAAAAGCGGAGAAGTATACCTACATTGGGACATCCTGAGCTAATGGTAATGTAGTCTACACATGTATTTAAAATTGTGTATGTAAAATCATTTTTATTCTCAGAGTTTGTAGCTTAAGTTGACAGGAGTTTCAGTTTTTAAAAATGGGGGAGATGGTTGTAGGGAGAAGTCATTTTAACTGACCAATGTCAAGGCTGTTCTTAGTGGCTAATCAAGCCATTAAGATTAGGGGACTTAATCTTGAAGGCCAGTGAAATTGGGAGAGGATCTAGAGAATGAGACATGGGAGGTGGTTCCAAGTTAGTTTGTCAGAGAGGACTAGTCTGGGTTATAGACCAATAGGGTAGAGCGGACCTAAGTAGCTAAGTGTCACAAATGTGGTAGTTACTATAGTAGATGTTGGCATGAGAATGTGGGTTTATCAGGGTGTCCCAGGCAAAAACATGGCGTTGAGAAGCGGTAAGACTCTATGAGAATGCTGTGAAGTGTTCAAGGCAGGGAAGGGGGCAGATGGAAGGTAGATGGAGGGCCTGGTATGTTATCCTGAGGAGCTTGGGTAAAAATTTTGAAGGGCCACAAAGGTTTTGAAGTGATTGCTAAAAATTCTAACAGTATTGAATATTTTTAACTATCTTTTCCAAAATATCTGCTCAGTGGTCAGCAATGTAAACTACGGAATGAACCAGCAGATGAGTGTCTGCTTTATTCTGAAGGCTCTGCCTTGTCATGGGAAGAGATGATGATGTATAGTGGCCTGGAAAGGCAAATGAGAAAGCTGCCTAGGAGGAGTAGTAGTTAAGCAAAAAAAAAAAAACCTGGGTAGACTTGGAGGGGTTGAAAGCGGCTGCAGGAGAATCTGGTCACTCCTGGTGTATGGGTGTTTATGTAATGACTCGGGTGAGAAGTGGACGACTAAGAAGCAGGGAAAGCTTGTATTCGCTTGCAGGTTTTTCACAGGATCATGAGATTGGGGAAGGAACTACAAATAATTATGAATAATACTAAATTAAAGCCTTAGGTCATGAAGCCTTTTTTTATTCTATATTTTCCACTAGTTTTTCTTTTTCCATGGAATTTAAATGTTAAAAATATTTTTAAAATTATTGGAACCTAAATTAGAGTTTAGCATATAAAACTGGTGAGTGAAATCAGGAACTATGGAATTGATAAGAAAAAAAAATTGTCCCTTTTCAGTTGTTCCTACCTTACCTTTATATTCCAATGAGCCAAATAATTTGTTTGATAGCCAAACTAACATCAAAACAGGGCTTCTGACATAAAACTAGGCAGCTTGCTTATCCAGGAGCACTGCTCTTAAAAATATTTGGACAAAGGGTGTTGGTAACAAGACCTGGCAGCTAGTTGCCAGTTGGGGGTTAGAAGCAGTAAAAGCTCACAACCTCCATGTCTACACAAGAAGTCGCCTCTAATGCCTGTTTTCCAGAGGCATTCCCTGCTAATGAGGAAGCCAGTTGGCTGTTTGCCTAGTGCCATCTGGAGACCTGGAAGTGTCACAGAAGTTTGTCAGGACTTTTAGATGTTGACTCTATGGACTTGTCTACTGACAGGTGGTGACCTTCACTGGGGTGAATGCAGAGAACTGTGGCGTTGGGTTTGACTCCTTCCAACAGAAATGCTGTTCAGCCCCATTCCACACCTATCACCTAAATGCTGGCCACTTGGCCTTCCCTGCCATTTGGTGGGACCCATTCCCTCCCAAATTCCTTCCTTCTTGCCTGCTAGTTCCTAGCCAGATCTTACTGCCTAATCTGGCTTCATCCTGTATGTGCTCATTTGACGAAAACTCAGACTGAAGCAGGGTCAACCCCTTGCATTTCTTTGTAGGAGCCAAGACAAAGTATCCAGTAACATCCTTTCCATGGTTAACTTTTAAGCCTGCATGGGTTTTAAGGATGTATTATCCTAGTTAATAGATGAGAAAAGGGATGATTGTAATGCAAGAGCTGGGTATAAAGCCCTGCTCTGGGGTCCCTATGAACTGTCTTGTCATTAGAGGCTGTGAAGCCGTGTAGAAACCCAAAAGAGAAATTTAGACCATATTTCTTTTGGCAGTTTATAGAAGATTCTACTGGGTGTGATGCTGAAAATCTCTACACGTTGGTTTCATTTTTTCTTGATTAGGGCAACTTTGCATAAAAGGTCTTTGAAAAGCTTCATGGTAACAATACTTCTTATGTCTGTAAATCAAAATGGTTCCGTTCTGACAGTTTTTATATTTGAAGTACAACATAGGAGTGAGTTTCAAATGCCTCTTATTTTCCTGAATTATTTGGGCATTTTTTGGGGGGGGGGGCTAGCATTTGTTTTTGATGGCAAAAAGTAATTAGACTTCATAAATTGATCATTTTTATTCCATCAGGTTAATGGTGAGTGGCTTATTTAATAACACGTCTGCACTTTAACACCAGTAGCACATACAGCTGTTCATTTGTCACCCTTTCTACCTGTATGAAGTATCTTAGACTGTTTTACTAAAGGATAGGGTCGCCTGGAGGGGAAACCCATCATTTTGAATCATTCTTCCTCACACAGGACTCAACCACTACGTCAGATTAGGTGGGTACCGCAGCAGGCGCCCTTCATGGCTGGAAGAGGGGAAGAGAGTTAGAAGGCGGACAGAAAACGCCTGTTGAGAAAGCTGAGAGTCGAAATCCTGACTTGTTCTGCGCTGAAAGGGACCTGAGAGACAATTCACTTGCCAGCAGAGCAGCGGTTGTCCGGAAGCCCCTAGCGAGTTGGTTGCGACGCGGGCCGCTCACCTCGGGCTCCTGGTGCTGCGCTCCGAGCTGTAACCGCAGCTGCCTGCCTCAGTCCACGTGTGCATCGGGGAGTTGTAAAGTGAGTTATGAGAATAAAACACGTGGAAAAGTCGAGCCTTGATCCTCGGCAGGAGCGTCGTCGGGAGCTGGAAGCCGGGGTGGCGCCCGGAGAAGGGTGCCCCCAGCTCGGTGGGAGCGCGGGAGACCCCGGGCCCTTGCCTTCAGCATCTTCGCTTCGCTCCCCTTCCTCCGAAGTTGCGGAGGTGCCGGGAAGAGGAGGGGCCTCGCCTCGGGCGCCCGAGTGATTGGCTGCCCGAGGGCCCGGGCGAGGGCTGTGTGGTCCAGCCCGGGTGGAGAGGGGCGGAGCGGCCACTGCTCCAACCATCGCCGCCACTGCCACAGTCACAGCAGCCGCAGCCTCGGCCGAGGGGCTAATAGCTCCACGCGGAGGCTTCCTGGGCGGCCCGACGCGGACAGGGAGCGCCGCGCTCTGCTCGCCCACGCCCGAGCCATGCCTGGCACCCGCGCGTAGTCTCCGAGCCCGACCCGGCCCGACCTACGGTGCGTACCTCGCCAAGCCGAGCTCTCCGTGCGTACCGCTGTCTCGCCCCCGTCGGCCCCCCGCGACCATGCGCCGGGCGACTGCGCTCGGGGCCCTGGGACCACTGCTGCTGCCGCCCATGCTGCTGCTGCTGCTGCTGCCGTTGCCCCGCGGCGCAGAGGGGTTCGGGGAGCGCTCGGACGCCGCCTCGGACTACTGGACACCGGAGGACGAGGAAGGCGCGGAGCAGCAGTTGGAGCATTACCACGACCCGTGCAAAGCTGGTAGGTGCCGCCGCCGCCTCCCGGGAAGTCCGGCAGAAGTTTGCCTTTGAAATGCAAATGAGGTGGTGGGCAAGCCTGCTTTGCCGTCGGTGGGGCGGGTCCCCAGGGCTCCCCAGGAAAACAATGCCCAGAGGAGCTGCTTAAGTCCGGCTCAGAGGCTGGGACCGCCCGGCCCGGGGTGCGGCGCGCTCGGGGTGGCGGCCCGGGGCGTGTTCCCCAGCCAGGGCCCGCCGCTGAGAGGGCCCTTCGGGCTACGGCCGGCCCGCCGTCTGACAACCAGGTGTCAGAACGAGCCATCGCCAGACGCTCGGGGCTGGAGCAGGAGCCGGGCTGGGCGCGGCGTTCCCAGGCTCCGATGGAGTTGCTGGCTCCAATTTCACGTCATTTATAAGTTTTGTGCAAAGTTTCCCAAGATCTTGTGGCTACTCTTGGGAAGAGAATTGAAAAAGAGAAAAGCTTCACAGCAGGCAAAAGAAGAGGGGTTGCGCAGGGAGGTGGGGGTGTGTTCGTGACTCACGTTGCTGCAAACTTTCCTGTCGCCCACTCCGCGACGTCCTGGCCTGGGGGTCGCCCTGGGCCGGCGGAGAAGGAAGCCGGCAGGTGCTCTAATCCCAGCAGGAAGCTGCGCCCCCCGGGACGCTTGGGTCTTTCTGGCGCTGCAGCTCCCGCTTCCCAGGAGCCACCAAGTGGCTCGTGCGTCCCGAGGAGAGCGGATTGCCAGCGGGAATCATTGAGGGGTCAGCTCGAAGGGCCCAAGCACATGTTTCAGAAAGAGCAAGGGTCCGAGGCAGTTCCCGGCGGAGACAGAGGGGTACTCACACTACCCCAGGAGATGACGGTCCCACAGGCTGGCCAAGCGGCTCCTGGCCTGTGGCCGGGGGCCCGCGGGTAGTCATGTTTGTCCCTGAGCTTTGTCCGACCCGTTTTCACTAGGTGGCCCACAGAAATGAGTGGAAAGAACACTGGTCGCAGCTTCTACCCGCATAGATGCTGTGACAGGCCAGGTGTGTTGGATGCCAGGAGTCAGTGGGCCCAGTCCTCACTCCTTGGAGTCAGCTCTCAGCCTCAGTTTCCTCATCTCTAAATTGGGCGTAGTAATTATAGGAGGACTCAAATGGTTGATGGGAAAATTCTCTGCACATAGAATTATGATGATCTCATTGTAATTTTTTTTTTTTTATTGCTACTACAGTGACTCTGGTCTAGGCTAGGGGCTGGCCAGGTCAGAGCTGAGGAAGACCAGGTTACTAGGAGGCTGGAGGGCCCTGGGGGCTTTGTGAGACCTGAGAATTTCATGAAGGCTGAACATCAGACCAGGCGTGATTTCTTACCATCAGGGAAGGTTCCCCTGGAACATTCACCTGTTGCTGTACCTTGTGTAGCTTCTGAGTTAGGATGGTGGGCAGAAGAGTTGGTTCCTTGGTAATTAGAAGATCACCACCTAATTCACGACCTCCTCACAGACCTAATTCACAACCAGGGAGAAGGGTCTCCATGAGCACTGTTGGAATGAATAGTGGCACTGCCCTGAAAAAAGAGGGACTGCGCCTGGGAAAATGGGGTGGGAGCTACAGGGATGGTTCAACCATTACCCTACCCATGTCAAATCCTGGGCTCTGCTAGGTGCAAGCTGGCTCTGGGTGGCAGTGTGGCAGCTGAGGCCTGGCATACAGAAGGTCAGTTTGTTTAGGAAGGTATTGAAAACTCTGCTGTTGGATGACAGTATGCTGTGACTCCAAAGGTGAATCAGGTATAATAGGTCTGCCTGCAAGGGCTCCGCAGCTCCCTACCTCAGCCTTACAAAATGATCCTGTCAGGCCTCATTTTCTCCAGTAATTTTGAAGTGAGAGTCCAGAATACCAGTCAGTGCTAGGTAACTGGGGCATACCTGTTCTGTGCATGCAATGGGATCAGCAGGCAAGGATCTGAGAGATGATTTCCATGAATCCTCCACAGCCACGTTGGATCCTCCTAACCCATTGGTCTCCCCCTGGGCTTCACCAATGCTAAGAGTGGCCAGAAGAGGACGATGGCAAGGGAGAGTTGGGGGGAAGGTAACTTGCAGTCTGCCCATTCTCCTGGAAATTCCCAGACCGAGGAGACAGATTTCTGGGAGTCAACATGCAGCTCACCAATGCACTGAATCTCGGTGAAAGGCTCTGCTGAGAAACAGTGCATTTCCCGGACACATATTTGAACCAAACCTCTTGAATAGGATGCAGCCTCTCATCCTACCCTAGTCAAATCCTCACTCTCTAACTTTTTAGGCAGAGGTCCTTCTCCTAAGACCAGCCTCAAGGCTTTGAATCTAGAATACCTACCACTTCCTCCTTCTTCTTCTTTTTTTTTTTTGTAATTTTTATTGTGCTTTAAGTGAAAGTTTACAAATCAAGTCAGTCTCTCGCACAAAAACCCATATACACCTTGCTACACACTCCCAACTACTCTCCCCCAAATGAGACAGCCCGCTCTCTCCCTGCACTCTCTCCCCTCATGTCCATCTTGCCAGCTTCTAACCCCCTCCACCCTCTCATCTCCCCTCCAGGCAGGAGATGCCAACATAGTCCTAAGTGTCCACCCGATCCAAGAAGCTCACTCCTCACCAGCATCCCTCTCCAACCCATTGTCCAGTCTAATCCATGTCTGAAGAGTTCGCTTTGCCACTTCCCCCTTCTAGAGTATGGGTTTCCATTCTGCTGAAGACCCGAAGTGCAGGGAAGAGAGCCCTGAATCTATGCCTGGCTTCTCAGTAGCTGTGTTACCTTGGGCAACACCCCTCCTCTCTGGGCCTCAGGTTCCTTATCTAGATGTAGGATGAAGATGTTGGACTTTGTTAGGGTTGCAAAATGATAGGCCCAGGGACCTCATTCTCTTGGTCCACAGGAGCCAACTTGCTCAGGGCCCGCTTCACACCCTCGTGTACTGTCTTGCCAGAGCTCACTTCACACCCTCGTGTACCATCTTGCCCCAGATCCACTTCAAACCCTTGCCTACCACCTTTCCCCAGGTCTACTTCACACCTTTGTGTACCTACTTCATCTTATGGACAGTTGGGTTTGTGCCCCGTGGCTCTTTTCTGCTCAATGTTCTGCGGTTCTATGACCTTTGGTTCTAGCCCAGCCTCTTAGAGCTCTTATTCCAGCTCTGCTATTTATAAGTTGTGTGACCTTGGGCAAGTCACTTAATTTCTCTGTGCCTTAGTTTCCTCATTTGTAAATGGGAATGATTCCTAATCGATTTCAGTGTTTAGAACAGTGGCTGACATACAGTTAGGTACTTTATAAACAGGCTTTCTTGAAGCTTGTTGAAAGAACATCTTCATGCTGACCTTTGAAGCAGGTTTTAAGCTGTAACATTTAAATTTACTAGTAGACATTACCTGTGATGCTGTAACATGGGGTGGCCTGTTAATCAGCTGGTTGCAGAGTAGGAGTGAATCTGCGAAGCCCTCATGACTTGGAGATGGTATCGTGCATGGGCCTCCTGGGCACCCTCTCTGTCTAGTGGTCCATAACTCTGTCATTTTGTTTTTCATTTGATAGTGTAAGTGCAGCCATGGGTTTAATAGACACTAAATCACAAGACATCGTCTACCCACCATGTTTCTGAGAGCAATCTTTGCAAAGGTTCAAGGGGCTTCCCTGCCTGCCTTCTCTCACTCACATTTCTTTAATTGAATTCAGAGCCTGAGTCTACATGGTCTTGAGTAAGTACTTCACCTCTCCATGTCTCAGTCTCCTCATCTGCAAAATAGAGGTGGCAACAAAAATGCTTGCCTTGTAGGATGGCCATGAGGCTGTTTCAGTTCAATTCCTGTAAAATCAGAGCCTTCGACAAGGACTTGTATGAATAATTTATCTGGGAGGTGGTCCCAGGAAGCAGGGGCAAGGGAACATGGAGAGTGATACAAGAAAGGAGGACATCCAATAAGATGAGCGTATTAGAGGTAACTGCTTTAAGCAGTGGGATCTTGATCCCTGCCAGGACCTTTAAGAAGATTACAGAATGTTTCCCAGAATTATCTGCCCAAAAAATAGGAAGCTGGAGCATTTATCTAAAGGCTGCTGTCTTCCACTGTTAACTTCCTGTTCCAGTTCCTATTCCTGTGTAAGAAGCAATCCCGACCCAGTGGTGTAACAGTAGTCATTGTTGTTAGTTGCCTTCAACTCGATTTTGACTCGTGGCGACCCCATGTGTGCAGAGTAGACCTGCTTTATAGGGTTTTCAAGGCCATGACCTTTCAAAAGCAGATTGCCAGGCCTGTCTTCCAAGGCATCTCTGGGTGGGTTTGATCCACCAGCTTTTCAGCTAGTTCTTGTGTACTGTCGAGTCGATTCTGACAGAATAGAACTGCCCCATAGGGTTTCTTAGACTGTGATCTTCACGGAAGCAGATCACCAGGTCTTTTCTGTGAAGAGCATCTGGTGGGTTAGAACTGTTGAGCTGGTTTTGGAAAATATAATCTGCCACATTCTCCCAGCCGTCAACATCCTCGCAGGTCCAGTTTGCACTTGCTCTTGGCAGGCCTACTGGGCTCTAAGCTTCAGAAAAAGTCCTCAGGCAGAAAAGTGGGGAGACATGCAGCGGATGCATGAAACTTCTCAGAATTGAGCCGAGAGGGTATAACTCAGGTCACCAAAATTGTCGACTGGTGACACGACATGAAAGTGCTTTGTAAATTGTAAAGTGCTATACAGCCTTTTGGGTTTATTACATACAAAGGAACTAGCTGACAACCAGCTTTACTTTTCAGCTGGTGGCTTGATAAATGCCAGGGCCTTCCTTACTGCAGGGACCCCATGTTTGTATTTGATAAACACAGTCAGTGGGCCCCAGTGGCTTGTGGCTCAGGAGCCAGTGGTGAGGGTGGTGGCCTGAGAGCTGTTTGGATTCCTTACCCACACTTTCAGACCTTAGTTCCGACTGGAATTTGGGACCTCGCCTGGCCTTGTCATTTTTTCCAAGACACAGTGGCCCTACCAGTCAGTTCCTGATTTTTGGGGTCATGAGAGCACAATGGGTAAGTGCTTTCCTGCTGACCAAGAGGTTGGTGGTTCGAACCCAACAGCCACTCCGCAGGAGAAAAAACTTGGCGATTGGCTCCTATAAAGATTACAGCCTAGGAAACCCTATAAGGCTATCCTTTTCTGTCCTGTAGTGTCGCTATGAGTCAGAATGGACTTGACAGCACACAACAATACAATAGAGCCCTTTAGGACTGCATTCTCTGGGGCAGCTCTTGCCAGCAGCCCTCAGCTCCACATTGCTGATGCGAGGCTGGAGTGTCAAACTCCACAAGGTCAGAGATTTTTGTCTGCTTTGGTCTCTGCCCTGGGCCCAGTGCCTGCAGCAGCACCTGGCATACTGTTGCTGCTAGCTGCTGTTGTTGCTAGCTGCTGTTGAGTTGGCACCCAGCTCATGGCGACCCCATGCACAACGGACCGAAACACTGCCCAGTCCTGCACTATCCCCGTGATTACCTGTGGATTGGGCCATTGTGATCCACAGGGTTTTCACTGGCTGATTTTTGGAAGTAGATCACCAGGCCTATCTTCCTAGTCCGTTTTAGTTTCGAAGTTCCACTGAAACCTATTCAGTGTGATAACAACACACAAGCCTTCACTGGCAGAGGGGTGGTGGCTGTGCATGAGATGCATTGGCTGGGAATCGAACCCAGGTCTCCCGCATGAAAAGCAAGAATTCTACCACTGAACCACTACTGCCCCCATGCTGTAGGTACTTAAGGATTTTTCCCAAACAAGGGAATGGTGACGATTTGGACACTGTGTGGCCTTGGTCCATGGCTGAAGGCACCTCCAAGCCTACCATCGGCATGGAGAGTGAAGCACACCAGTGCAGGGAGCTGCAGACAGATCCCCTGAAAGGACTCAGGTGGAAGTTGGGAGGTCAGGGAGTCCTGGCAGTGTTCTCTAGGGTTTCCATCCTTCGTGGCAGGGACAGGCGCCCTGGTTTCTTATGCACATGTGAGGCTCCTGTCTCCCTGGCATGGCCTGTCCTCAAAAAGAGCAGTCAGATGGTGGTTAAGGAGGCACTGCCATCTCCCTGGCACCCCTCCTCTCTCATGGGCTACACCCAGATCAGGGAAGCTGGAATTTTTACAACTTTATTTTCATCCCTACTTGTGATGTCCTTGCTGATTGGCAGGTTCTGATTTGATATAATTAAGATATTTCAAAGCTATTGAAATTAAATATTTGTCTTTCCTGCTTCACCAGGCAGGGGGACATCTAGTCCACCTCCATCTCCAAAATTTCATACCCACAGAGCACTATGTTAGGTCCCTAACTTTTACATCCGTGGAATTACGGAAACTGTTGATTGTTTTCCTTTCTCCTGCTCAGCCTTGCAATGTGATCAGTGCCTTGCATCCTTTCCTGGGGGAGGCAGTTGTGTCAGGAGAGTGTCCCTTAATCTTCTGTCCAGCACAGAGAGAGAAGAAGAGGGACAGGGCAGTAACTGTGTGAACAGCCCGCCACAACAGCCCCAGGTTTGCAGGGCACCAGGCACGTGCTGGGCTCTGCACTGGGTGCTCAGTATCTAAGTGCCAACCAGACCTCGTCCCTGCCCTCTGGGAGCTTCCAGCTCAAGGGTGGAGATAGCATTCTCAGCAGGAAGGGACTCCCAGATGGAACCGGAGTGTAGACAGGTCAGCAGGTCGTTCCATTGGGCAGCACCTCCTGTGGGAAGCTCTGGTCCTTTTGTTGATCCCTGCATTTCCAGCCACTCACAGCACTCCCTGACCTAGGCCATGGTTGTTTCAGTGCCTGGCTCCTCCCCAACCCATTGAGAGCACAGGCTTTGCCTTGGCTTTGTGGTCCTGACCGAAAACTGGAATTAGGCTAACTTAGGTTTTACTTCCCTCTCTGTCACTTATTAGCTGTGAGACCTTGAGCAAGCCCCTCAGCTTTTTATAAGCCTCATCTGTAAAATGTGATTACTTCTTGTTGTTAGTCGCTATCTAGTTGGCTTCAACTCATAGTGATCTTATGTTTCTCAAAGCAAAGTGTTGCTGAGTCCTCAGCCATCTTCATGATCTTTGGTATGTTCGAGTCCATTGTTGCAGCTATGGTATCAATCCATCTCATTGAGGGTTTCCCTCATCTTCATTGGCCCTCTACCAAGCATGATGTCCTTTTCTAGCAATAGGTCTTTCCTGATGACATGTCCGAAGTAAGCAAGTTGAAATCTCACCATCCTCACTTCTAAAGGACATTCTGATGTGTTCAAACTTTGGTGTTTTGGCAAAGAATATTGAATATGCTGTGAACTGATGAAAGAATGAACCAATCAGTCTTAGAAGAAATACAAGCCAAATGCTCTTACTAGAAACACCTATTTAGCAGGCTTGTTGTTATGTGAAAGGCACTTGATAGTGTGCCTAGCAAATAGAAGCGCTCAAAAAATGTGAAATATTGCTATGATGACGTGGCCCCTGAAGAACCTATCATGTCCAAAACAGTGTGTGGGTTAAATGGAACCCTATGGACAGCACTGCTTCCCATTCCCACCAGAGAGCCTGGGGGCTAAGAGGGTAGGCCCAGGTTCAAATCCTGGCTCTGCCACTTACTAGCTGTGGGACCCTGAGCAGCCTTGTAGGGTCTTAGTTTCCTCATCTATTGAATGTGGATACTAATATTTACTTCATAGGGTTATCCAGAGACTTAAACGAGTTAATGCAGGCAGAGCAATTAGAAGAGTGCCGGGCACATGGTAAACATTCAGTGAGCATTAGTCATTGCTTTTATTATGTTCATTCTACAGAAAGCCAAAGTTTCCAAGTGGCAGGAAACCGAAGATCTGAACGTCTAAAGCCACATGACGGTTTAAGATTTTTGTTTTCTATAAAAAAAAAAAAAATTTTTTTTTTTTTTTTAATGATGCCAGTGTTGATAGCGCCTCTGTGTTGTTGTTGTCTGCCGTCAAGTCAATTCCAACTCCTAGCGGCCCTATAGGACAGAGCAGAACTGTCCCATATGGTTTCCAAGGCTGTAATATTTACAGGAGCAGATTGTCATGTCTTTCTTCTTGAGGAGCTGCTGGGTGAGTTTGAACCACTAACCTTACCGGTTAGCAGTCAAGCTCTTAACCATTGTGACACCAGGGCTCCTTCAGCTCCTCTCTACCCAGAGATTTTTATCTGAACACTTAAACTTAACATGACTCTCACTGGCTTCCCTGAGGATGGTGTTAGGTGGTGGTGGTGAAAGGGTGTGTTCTGTACCCTAAAAGTCAACTAGGTGTCTGGGCCCCACCTGAGGAAGCTGCCCCTGACAACCTTGGAGATGTGGGAGTGGTGCTGGGTCCGAGCCTTCACTGGCCCCTGGCTCCTGGCAGCTACTCCTCTTTCTCAAACAGTGTTGCCGTATCCTCCATGTCAAAACAGCTGAGGTACTGCAGGATTGGATCCCACACCACCTTTGATGGTGCAATACACCCTTCTCCTCATGGAAACCTGGTCAGGCAATCTGAATAGAGGCTGTAACTTCATAGGTCCCCGGATCTTTGTCTTCTCAGTCCTCACTGTAGTTTTCAAGAGGTAGAACAATGTTTTTAACTTTATGGTGATTTTATTTCTCTAGAGTTCTGGGCCACACCTGATGACTCATTCCCTTCTATTATATCCTTTAGTCCCTCCAACAAACCAAGAGATGATCTGGACATTCACAGGAGATGGTCTGAGTGTTCACAGGACATGGTCTATACATTCACAGGAGATGGTCTGGGTGTTCCCAGGAGATGGTCTGGGTACTTCCAGGCCTTTGTACTTACAGGAGGTAGCCTGGGTGTTCACAGGAGATGGTCTGGGTGTTCACAGGAGGTGGTTTGAGTGTTTACAGGAGATGATCTGGGTGGTCACAGGAGATGATCTGGGTGTTCACAGGAGATGGTCGGGGTTCTCACAGGAGATGGTCGGGGTTCTCACAGGAGATGGTCTGGGTCCTCATAAAAGAGGTCTGGGTGTTCACGGGAGATGGTCTGGGTGCTCATAGGAGGTGGTCTGGGTGCTCACAGGAGATGGTCTGGGTGCTCACAGGAGGTGGTCTGAGTGCTCATAAGAAGAGGTCTGGGTGTTCACAGGAGGTGGTCTGGCTGGTTACAGGAAGTAGTCTGGGTGTTCATAGAGAATTGTCTGGTTATTTACAGGAGATAGTCTGTGTGCTTTTAGGAGATGGACATTTGTAAGAGACAGTCTGGCAATGGAACCTGAGTGCAAACTATTTTATAGAAGAGAAGCAGTGGAATGTCCTGTAGCCTATTTTGTGGCACCAGGCAGGCCATGGCTTGAAGCCTGCATCTGCCTTAGCTAACCGTGTAGTTTTGATCAAGTTTCTTAACCTCTCTGAGCCCTCAGTTCCTCATTTGGAAAATGGGAATGATATCGGAACCTATCATGTAGGTTTGTTTAAGGAGTCAATGAGGCATTAAAAATTAGTTGTTTAACAAACAGTTATTAGTTGTTAGCTCTGCTTTTTACTATTATTACTCTTATTATTTTTCCCTATTTAGGGATTGCCCTGTAAGTCACAGTGGCCTGTGGATGCTTATCTCTTCCTTTCAGGGTTGTAAAGAGTTTTCCAGGGATGCACAGCATGTGGCAAGTGACAATTTATTGCTCCACAGCTCACTCTCTCTCATCCATGAAGCAGGGTGAGATGACAGATAAACCAAATGCACAGAAGCAGGTTTCTCCCATATCCTCCTAGCCTGCTTATAATACAGTTCTGCCTGGATGCAAACAGCGACAGGAATCGTGCTTTTCTGCTGATTGGTTACAGACCTATCTGTGATCACGCCACCCTCTAGCCACTTCTGTCAATTACCAGTAAATATTCTCGAGCTCGCCTGCATGAGCCCTTGAGTGTTGATTTTAGCCCTGAGTCTTTGCCTCCTCCACCAGCTGGGCCACTTATCTCCCGGCTCATCCTGCAATTTGCGCCGAGCCTCTTCCCTTTCCTCCCACCTGGGTTACTGGCCTTGAGTTAATGTGAGTCCTGCTTGAGCTGGTTTCCCACAGGAACAGCCTCAGATAAGCTTCCTTCTCAACTCTTCTTTCCCCTAGTCAATTCTCTTCCCCACTGAGCCCATGCCAGTTTCTCATCCTCTCCTCCTTGGCTCAGAGGCTACCATGGATCACTAATTGCTGGGCTTCAAGGGTACAGGTACCAAATTAGTACCAGAGGCCACCCAGGTGCTGAAGCCAAAACCCGATTGCCACCCTGGACACCTGTCTCTCCTTCCCCCTCTCATGCAGTTCACCCCAAGTCCTACCAGTGTGATTTTTTAAATCCATCCTGAGACCATCCACTCGTCTCTCTCCACTGCCACCACTTGGTTCAAGCCCACACCTGATCCTGCTTAGCTCCTGTAGGAGTGCTTGAACTGGTGCTCCCTGTTGCCAGTCTTTTTTTTTAATGGAAATTCATCACGTTTTATTGTAATTATTATTATTATTGTGGTTTAGGTGAAAGTTCACAGTGCAAATGAGTTTCTCATTCAAAAATTTATACACAAATTGTTTTGTGACATTGGTTGCAACCCCCACAATGTGTCAGCACTCTCCCCCTTTCCTTTTCCACGTGGGTTCCCCACATCCAGTGGTCTAGTTTTCCTGTCCCTTCCTGCCTTCTTGACTTTGCATTTGAGCAGGTATTGCCCATTTGGTCATGTACACTTGATTGAACTAAGAAACATGTTCTTCACATGTTATTGTTTGTGTTATAGGCCTGTCTAACCTTTGGCTGAAAGGTAGACTTCAGGACTGGCTTCAGTTCTGAGTTAGCAGGGTGTCTGGGGGCCATAGTCTGCGGAGTTCCTCCAGTCTGTGTCAGACCAGTAAGTCTGGTCTATGTTTGTGAATTTGAATTTTATTCTACATTTTTCTCCTGCTCTGTCTGGGACCCTCTATTGTGATCCCTGTCAGAGCAGCCGGTGGTGGTTGCCGGGGAACCATCTAGTTCTTCAGGGCTGAGGCTGGTGGAGGCTGCGGTGCATGTGGTCCATTTTTCTTGTGTCTTTGGTTTTCTTCATTCTCTCTTGCTCTGGATGGGATGGGACCAATAGATATATCTTAGATGGCCACTTGCAAGCTTTTAAGACCCCACACCCTACTCACCAAAGTAGGATGTAGAACATTTTCTTATGAACTATGTTATGCCAATTGACCTAGATGTCCCCCGAGACCATGTTCCCCATCCCTCAGCCCCAGTAACTCAGTCCCTCAAGGTGTTTAGATGTGTCTAGGAAGCTTCTATGACTTTGCCTTGGTGAAGTTGGGCTTACTTCCCCTATGTTGTGTGTTGTCTTTTCCTTCACCAAAGTTAACACTTGTCTCTTATCTAGTTAGTAATTTCTTCTCCCCATTTCCCCTCTGCCTGGTAACCATCAAAGATTGTTTTTTTTTTCTGTGTGTAAACCTTTTCTTGGGTTTTTATAATAGTGGTCTCATACAATATTTGTCCTTTCATGATTGATTTATTCCACTGAGTATAATGCCCTCCAGACTCATCCATGTTGTGAGATGTTTCACCAATTCACCATTGTTCTTTATCATTGCATAGTGTTCTATTGTGTGTATATACTATAATTTGTTTATCCATTTACCTGTTGACGGACACTTAGGTTGTTTCTATCTTTTTGCTATTGTGAGTAATGTTGCAATTAATATGGGTGTGCATATGTCTATTTGTGTGATGGCTCTTATTTCTCTAGGATGTATTCCTAGAAGTGAGATTGCTAGATCATATGGTATTTCTATTTCTAGCTTTTTAAGGAAGCACCATATTGGTTTCCATAGTGGTTGTACCATTTTGCGTACCTACCAGCAGTGCATGAGTTCCAGCGTCCCTGCAACCTCTCCAATATTTGCTATTTTCTGTTTTTTTGAATAGTGCCACTTATGTCGGGGCAAGATAGTATCTCATTGTAGTTTTGATTTGCATTTGTCTAGTGGCTAATGATCACAAGCATTTCCTCATGTGTCTGTTAGCTGCCTGAATGTCTTCTTTGGTGAAGTGTCTGTTCATATCCTTTGCACATTTTTTAATTAGATCATTTGTCTTTTTGTTATTGAGGTGTTGAAGTGTTCTGTTGATTTTGGGGATTAGACCCTTGTTGGATATGTCATAGTCAAAATTTTTTTCCCAGTCAGTAGATTCTCTTTTTAGTTTTTTGGTGAAGTCTTGATAAGCTAAGTGTTTAATTTTTAGGAGATACCAGTTATCTAGTTTATCTTACGGTGTTTGTGCATTGTTAGTTATGGTATGTATCCTATTTATGCCATACGTTAGGGCCCCTAATGTTGTCCCTATTTTTTCTTCCATGATCTCTATAGTTTTAGGTTTTGTATTTAGGTCTTTAATCCATTTTGAATTAGTTTTTGTGTATGGTATGAGGTATGGGTACTATTTCATTTTTTTTACAGGTGGACATTTGTAAATGTCCAGTACCATTTGTTAAAGAGACTGCCTTTTCCCCATTTAAGGGACTTTGGGCTTTTGTCAAAGATCAGCTGGCCGTAGGTGGATGGATTTACCTTTGTGTTCTCAATTCTGTTCCATTGATCTATGTGTCTATTGTTTTACCAGTACAAGGCTGTTTTGACCACCATAGCTGCATAGTAGGTTCTGAGATCAGGTTGTGTGAGGCCTCCTGCTTTGTTCTTCTTCTTCAATAATGCTTTACTTATCTGGGGCTTCTTTCCTTTCCACATAAAGTTGATGATTAGTTTGCCACCTTGTTAAAGAATACTGTTGGTATTTGAATTGGGATTGCATTATATCTGTAGATTGCTTTGGGTAGGGACATTTTTACAATGTTGAGTGTTCCTGTCCATGGGCATGGTATATTTTTCCATTTATGTAGGGCTCTTTTGGTTTCTTGTAGTAGCCTTTTGTAGTTTTCTTTGTATATGTGTTTTACATCCTTGGTTAGATTTATTCCTAAGTATTTTATTTTTTTAAGGGCTATTATTAAATGATATTGTTTTCCTGATTCCCTTTTTGAAGTTCTCTTTGTTGGTGTATAGGAATCCAGGTGATTTTTGTATTTTCATCTTGTATCCTGCTAACTCTGCTGAATCTTTATATTAGTTCCAGTAGCTTTCTTGTGGAATTTTTGGTGTTCTCTGTGTGTAGTATCATATCATCTGCGAATAGGGATAGTTTTATTCCTTCTTTTCCAATTCGAATGCCCTTTATTTCTTTTTCTTGACTTATTGCTCTAGCTAAGAATTCCAGCACAATGTTAAATAGGTGTGGTGATAAAGGGCACCCTTGTCTTATTTCCATTCTCGGGGAGGGGGGGAGGGGGATGCTTTCAGTCTCTCTCCATTGAGAATGATGTTCGCTGTTGGTTTTGTATCGGTGCCCTTCCAGTTGCCAGCCTTTCTTTCTGCAGTCTGATTTTCACATTGCAACCAGAGTGATCCTTTTTAAATGAATGTTTATACAATCCTCATTTGGTTCTTGTAAAACCAGTTGCCTTCAAGTAGATTCTCACTTATGGTGACCCCCTGAGCATCAGAGTAGAACTGTGCATTATAAGGTTTTCAATGGCTGATTCTATGTAATAAAGGCACCTGTACAGCCTCAACTTAAAGGCTGTGCTGTTAAAAAAACAAAAAAGCTATTTTATACACCATTCTATAGTGTACCATAATTCATTTAGTCAATCTCTTGTTGGGCATATATGTTTTTATCCAGTCATTTGCTTCTTAAATAATGATGCTGGAGTCATCCTTGTAGATAAGTTTTTAAGTACAGCTTTATTTCCTTAGAATAAATTCTTAGAAGAATTGCAGGGCCAAAAACATAGATGCTTTTAGGGCTTGTGATAGTTATTTTTTAATTGCTCTTCAAAAAGTTTTACTCCTTTACACTCCATCAATATCAATTGATTATGTTGTTGTCGTAGTTAGGTACCATCGAGTTGGTTCTGACTCACAGCGACCCTATGCACAACAGAACGAAACACTGCCCAGTCCTGCACCATCCTTACAATCGTTATGCTTGAGCTCATTGTTGCTGCCATTGTGTCAGTGCACCTCATTGAGGGTGTTCCTCTTTTCCACTGACCCTGTACTTTGCCAAGCATGATGTCCTTCTCCAGGGACTGATCCCTCCTGACAGCATGTCCAAAGTATGTAAGATGCAGTCTTGCCATCCTTGCTTCTAAGGAGCATTCTGGTTGTACTTCTTCCAAGACAGATTTGTTCGTTCTTTTGGCAGTCCATGGTATATTCAGTGTTCTTCACCAACACCACAATTCAAAGGTGTCAATTCTTCTTCAGTGTTCCCTATTCATTGTCCAGCTTTCACATTCATATGATGTGATTGAAAATACCATGGCTTGGGTCAGGCCCACCTTAGTCTTCAAGGTGACATCTTTGCTTTTCAGCACTTTAAAGAAGTCCTTTGCAGCAGATTTACCCACTGCAATGCATCATTTGATTTCTTGACTGCTGCTTCCATGGGTGTTAATTGTGGATCCAAGTAAAATGAAATCCTTGACAATTTCAATCTTTTCTCTGTTTATCATGATGTTGCTCATTGGTCCAGTTGTGAGGATTTTTGTTTTCTTTATGTTGTATACTTTATTATGTTGAGGTGCAATCCATCCTGAAGGCTGTGGTCTTTGATCTTCATTAGTAAGTGCTTTAAGTCCTCTTCACTTTCAGCAAGCAGGGTCATGTCATCTGCACAGCACAGGTTGTTAATGAGTCTTCCTTCAATCCTGATGCCCCATTCTTCTTCATATAGTCCAGCTTCTTGGATTATTTGTTCGGCATACAGATTGAATAGGTATGGTGAAAGAATGCAACCCTGACCCACACCTTTACTGACTTTAAACCAATCAGTATCCCCTTGTTCTGTCTGAACAACTGCCTCTTGATCTATGTAAAGGTTCCTCATGAGCACAATTAAGTGTTCTGGAATTCTCATTCTTCACAATTTTATCCATAATTTGTTATGATCCACACAGTCAAATGCCTTTGCATAGTCAGTAAAACACAGGTAAACATCCTTCTGGTATTCTCTGCTTTCAGCCAGGATCCATCTGACATCAGCAATGATATCCCTGGTTCCACGTCCTCTTTTGAAACTGGCCTGAATTTCTGGCAGTTCCCTGTTGATATACTGCTGCAGCCATTTTTGAATGATCTTCAGCAAAATTTTGTTTGCAAGTAATATTAATGATATTGTTCTGTAATTTCCGGATTCGGTTGGATCACCTTTCTTGGGAATAGGCATAAATGTGGATCTCTTCCAGTCTGTTGGCCAGGAAGCTGTCATCTATATTTCTTGGCATAGACAAGTGAGTACCTCCAGCACTGCATCCGTTTGTTGAAACATCTCAGTGGATATTCTATCGATTCCTGGAGCCTTGTTTTTCGCCAATGTCTTCAGAGCAGCTTGGACTTCTTCCTTCAGTACCGTCAGTTCCTGATCATATGCCACCTCTTGAAATGGTTGAACATCGACTAATTCTTTTTGGTATAATGACTCTGTGTATTCCTTCCATCTTCTTTTGATGCTTCCTGCATCATCTAATATTTTCCCCATAGAACCCTTCACTATTGCAACTCGAGGCTTGAATTTGATTATAGTTAAAAAAAAAAATCTTGGCTGGGTTGATAAGAGAAAAAAAAAATTGCTCTTTCTTATATTTTAATTTGTATTTCTTTTTCAAATGATTTTGAATATTTTAAAGAGTATTTTGGCCATTTGTATTTCTTTCATGATGTGCATTCCTGTTTATGTGCTTTTGCTTCTGTTCGTGCTCACTTTTCTAATTGAATATTAATTTTAAAATATTTTTAGGAGCTCTTTATATATTAAACAGGAGCCCTAGTGTCATAATGATTAAGCGTTCAGCTACTAACCAAAAGGTCCGCAGTTCAAATCCACCAGAGGCTCCTTGGAAACCGTATGGGGCAGTTCTACTCTGTCCTGTAGGGTTGCTATGAATCAGAATTGACTCAATGGAAATTTTTTTTTTTAAATATGTTAAGGACTTCAACCCTCTGTCATATCTGCCACACGTAATTTTTCAAGAGGAGATTTTTAAAAAGCATAAAGCTTATTCTACACTATATCATTGTTTGATTCTCATGGAAATATCATGTAATATTAGGTTAAATTGCTAGTTACAGACTGAAGTTAATTAGCTGTGTCCACCAGGGTCCAGTTAGGAGACTGAAACCACCCCCAGTAATTAGAACATGGAAAACTTAATATATAAAGAATTATTAACTAGAAAAAGGGGCTTGACTACTAAAGGATGTAGAGAGAACTCTAAAAAATTCAGAAATAACATATGTAGGGGGCAACTACTAGGGAAAGAATAAACTTGGAGGAGGCCACTCCCCTCCCCCAGGCTGAAATTCAGACTTCTTGGGAGAAGGTGTGGCTGTGGCCCCCTGGATGTTGGAGAAGTTTTCTGAGATGCCACAGGACAATTAGGCAGTGAGGTGTTGGTAAAACTCTCTAGGGTGGGTGCCCGTGAGTCCCCTGAACACCACTGGCAGCCATTCTCTAAAAGCAAGAAAGAAGAGACCTCCAGAAACAGGAAAAGAAGTCCCTTTCTCTTGTAATATCCCTCCAGTGCCTCTACTGACAAAGCCTAATATGCCAGCTGGCAAAGGAGAAATGTTTACAGGGTCCAGCTTCGGTATCACAAAGCATGACAGAGAAGAGTAGGCTTGGAGCTGAGAGGCAATACATTGATAACTGGAACATTGGCTTAAACAAGCTACAGATTTGTTTCTTTCTCATATCAATGTCTATATCGGCAATCCAGGGCTGATATGGTAGCTCTGCTCCAGGAAGCCCTCCAGGATCCAGATTCCTTTCAACTTCCCCTCCATTATCCCTAGGCTGAGGCCCTTATCTTCATGATCCAAGATGGTAGTCAGAGCTCCAGCAATCAGAGACATGATCTGGACAATTGGATGAAGGAAGGCATGGAAAGAAAAGGGGCAAAGAATGTGTGAGGGGAAGGATCCCAGGAACTGTCACTTTCATGTATGCTTTCATCTCATTGGCCAGAACTTAGTCATATGGCCACAGAGAGCTATAGGGGAGTCTAAGAGATATTTCTTCTGGAAGGCATAGAATAATATTTTTATTGAGGAAAAATGGAAAACAGATATTGGTGGACAATAAGCAATCTCTGCCACAACAGGCTAAACTTAAATTTGCTGGACCTCTATGAGGAAGCTTTAATCAAAATGATGATAGGCCCACTGCATTACTAAAAGTTAACTAGATACACAAAGTAAAGTCTTAGAGTAAAATCTGGTAGGATCTTAGAGCTGGAAGGAACCCTTGAGAACCCTTTTTTATTCTAAGCTTTTCATGTTTCCTTGAGAACCCTGATTACCCAAGGTCAAGTGGATAACTATTGGTATAGCTGGCCGTAGGCCCCAGATCTCCTTTACTCTCTCTGCCTGGTGCGTCTTCCCACTCTGTGCATTGGTTAGGGTCTCCAGTGGACCTTCGTCTTTTAGAATGAGTTATGCATCATTGTAAAGGTAGCTTATGGCTCTTGGAGACATCATTGCACAGCGGAGATATTAAGCCTTATGAGATGTGCCTGGTCCTGGAATCAGGCATGAAAGAAACAAGATTAGAGCCCAAGAATTGCTTCTGACTTTTATAACCCCAACTGCACTGTTCTCTTCATTACTGAGTGGAGCCCTGGTGAGCTAAGGCTTGGGGAACTCAGCAGGTGTGAGATAACAAGTCATATTCTGCTGGAATTAAGCAGTGAAAAGTGCCGTCTTAAGCATAAGTAGTCATTCCCTTTACCAGTCAGAATCTCATACTCCTATTTAGCTAAGGAAATAATGGAAGGGTTTTCTTAGATCAATTATATGTGAGTCAGGGTCCTAGCAAGAAACGGAACTTAACCCCCAGAGATTTCAAATAAAGAGACCTTATGAAGGGACTACATACAGAGCAATAGTGTCACTTAGGGGGTGCAGGGGGTGCAGACCACACTGGGTAACACTGTCAGAGGGGGTGACACCAAAATGACTGTCTATAAAATTTTTATGCAGTGTTTCAGCAGGAACTATTTATTTTTTTTATCAAGATATCCCTGTAGTTACTTAAAACAGCAAAAGATTTTGTTGTAAGCCCAGCTTACGTGTATCAGTATGCCTACAAGGCTAAAACTGTACTCCAATTTTCTTTTTGAACCTTCTAATGCACTCCCTGTCAGAGCTGTCATCACTACCCAATTACAATGATAACTGCAGCATTGGCTTAAATGACAATTACAATGACGCTTCAAATCACGTGGTTTCCTCTGTACGCAATACAAGCACGCACTGTTGTTTTTGTTGCTGTCAGTGTTTTTATAGTTGCTGTTTTGTCAAATTTTCTGGTGTTTTAGCTACAATATTGTGGTGATTAGCATGGGGGGATCCCATGAGTTACCGAACGGGATGACACCAACCCTAGTGACACCACTAGGACAGAGACAGAGTTAAGGGAACAAAGAAGGAAGGGTGAGGCACCTGAGACCAGCAACCTTCGAAAGCCATTGCACTCCTTGTGGCTGAAGGAACAAGGGGATGGAGCAGTGCTACTGGAGCTGGAACTGCAGAAGGTGAAGTTTCGGAGGCCGCACCTACTGTTGGAGACGCAGCACCAAAGCAGGGAAGAAACGGCCGGACCTCTCTCTCCTCTTCCCGCTGATCCGCCAGTGTCTCCTGGCTGAACACAACCCGAAGCCAGGGAGCAAGGGGAGTGCAGTTGGCAGGGTCAGCCTTTCTGGACACAGAACAGAGCAGAATAAGTATGTAAAGGCATAACTTTAATCATAGCACAGGCCTTGCCACAGATAATTATTTACATGGACTGAAATATTTTTAGTATCTTTAAAAACATTATGAGTAGCAAATATGTGGCACATAGGATGCCACTCCTCCTCCATGCCAATTGCTCATGGCTCTCTTTCCTGTGGGTCCAAGAAGTCACGTCATAGTGCTCAAAGAAAAGCCACCAGTTGGGTGGGGTCGGCGTATGTCATTGGTTGAATTGTCCCCGTGCCTCCCAATATGTTGAAGGCCTAACTCCTGGTACCTGTGAATGTGACCTTGTTTGGAAATAAGGTCTTTGAAAATGTTATTAGTTAAGTTAATGTGAGATCATACTGACTGGTGTCCTCATAAAAAGAGGAGAGACACAGACATAGAGGGAAGATGGCTCTGTGACCACAGAAGCAGAGATTGAAATTATGCTGCCACAACCCAAGGATTGCCTGGGCCTGGAGAAGACGAGGAAGAATCTTCCCATAGAGCCTTCAGAGAGCTCTGCAGACACCTTGATATCAGACTCTGGCCTTCAGAAGTGTGAGAGAATTCATTTCTGTTGTTTTAAGCCACCTTGTCTGTGGTACTTTGTTACGGCAGCTCCAGGAGACTAATATAGCACATGAGATGAAACATATTTGGAGCTGTAAGACTTATGCCCCTACCAATCTGTTGGATAATTTTTCTCCCTAGGAAAGTAGCTGAGCTGGTGTTTTTTGAGCCAAGTGAGCCCTGCTTGTAAAGCCAAGCTGTAGCATGGCTCAGAAGTGTATTGGTGCAGCCGTGTTGTGATATGGATGAAGAGGTGAGGCAGGGGCTTCGTTTGCCTTCAGCAAGGTAGCCAAAGCCCAGGCCCCCTCTTGGCTCATTTGCTAAGTGGAGTGATGGCAGCCAAGGTGGGCAGGGCTAGGTGTTCTGACCTACAATCAGCTTTCCGAGTTTCTCTGTAGTACCCATATGTGCGTGGCGCTCTCCTAGGTCCTGATTGCCCTTCAACACGAAGAGCAGTGTGTACTCTCAGATCCTGCGATGGTTCTGGTGTGCACTCTCAGACCCCAGAGTTCAGGCAGTAAGTGGCTTTGAGTAAAAAACCATTATCTGTAACAACTGGATGGTGGGGTATGGCAGTGGCCAGCATGGTATAGGGCGTGGATAGATCTCAACTTATCCCACATTTCCTATCAATTTGTGCTGGCCTTCTTCTGTAGCACCGTGTTGGCCTTCTTCCGTAGCACTGTGTTGAGATGGATTTGGAGGCTTTGTCCAGGGTCAGTGGGTGGGAGAGCCATGATCTATTAGGGATCTGCCTTGGGTGAGAAGGGGTGAGAGGAAAGCCACATGTTTGTTTATCTCATAGTTGCCATCCCTGGTATAGGAAAAGTACAGCTGGGAATCAGCAGACATGGCTTCTAGTTATGATATCTTGAGCAAGTCATTTGACCTTGGACCCCAGTTTCCTCAAAATGAAAACAAGGAGATTGTTCAGACGACCCTCAAACTCTCTCCATCTTAGATATTTCATGATTCAAACTAGTTTTCTTGTCTTCAATGTGAAACATGCAGCAAATCCCATTTGATCCAATTAAAATATTTCCAACTCCCCACTTCTCTCTGCCACATGCTTGAGTAACTAAGCCATCTACTTCCTCAAAGGCCACTTCCCCAGGCTGGAGCAGCTGGAGACCCTGGAGACAGGAGGCCTCCCATACTAAACAGACCCTACCATTTAATCTCAACCAAAAGATCCAGGAGGCGTGATTCACATCGTGCCTCTGTTTCCTCTCCTCTGTCCACGGGCCTGAACCTCTCCCCTCCTGCTCTGCAAACGCGCCTGAATGCAGAGTCCTGAAATTTAGGTTCATGGTTTCAAAGTTCATGGTCCTGAGAATAAACAAAAAAACTATTGTGGTTGGATAGAGCTGTGGACCCCATTAACACCGCCCCATGAATATTTATAGTGTGGAACGACAAAAGAACATAGAGGCCATATTGTATTTCCTAGAACTTTCTTTCCATGGGGTCCTTTCTCTGTGGGTCACTTTAATGTAAGCTTTGCTTATTTAGTTGCACACTTTAAGCCGATTAACTTTTTACTAAAAAAACCCTCCCTGTTTGTTTGTACATACACTCCCTTGACAAAGATTCACAGAAAACGGCTTTAAACTTGTTAAATCCCTCTGCTGGAAACTTGAAGTGAACTAAATGTGTCTCTGGGTAGGATTTCCCTCTAACTCTCACTGCCTCCTTCCCCTCCACCCCACCTCAGCCTCTTTCCTGAGAGATATTCCAATGGTTCCAAGGCTCCATATTTAGTTCCTCTAATAATCTAGGCTTATCTCTAGGCGGCTCTTAAGGAACATTAGCAAGGCCCTTCCTGAGTGGCTTGTCATTGGCATCGGTACACAGCAGGACCTGGGTGGATTCCCTGTTGTTGTGTGCCACAGAGTTGATTCTGACTGATAGCGACCCTGTAAGATGAGTAGAATTGCCCCATAGGGTTTCCTAGGCTGTAAATTCCTATGCAAGCAGGTCACCAGGTCTTTACTTCCACAGAGCCACTGAGTGGGTTTGAACCACTCTTCTCTAAAGGACATTGCAATGAAATAAAATGTTAGAGCTGGAAGGACCTTAGAAACCATCTACTCCACCGCTTTCCAAATTTCGATGTGTATCAGTCACCTGGAGAGGGAGGAGCCTGAATTTAAAATACGTATTCCTGGGCCCTGTCCCTGGAGATTCTGATTTCATAAATTTGGGTTGGGGCTTAGGAATCTGCATACCAACACTCTGCTCAGGTACTTCCAATGTGAGTGATTTGTGGGCCATACTTGGAGAAACACCAGTCTGGTTCAACTGTCTCCTTGTACAGTAAAGAAGGAGCCACAGAAGCAAAAGTCACTTGTCCAAGGTCACATACTGGGACCAGATCCAAACTTCCTTCTCTCCAGTATAGAACCTGTTCACAGCTCCATGCTACTTTGATTTGGGCCTCTGATGTCCCGAGATGCAGCTCTACTGCCTACCTGATGTGATTAGGTCTATACATAGGAAGCTGATGGGGAGATAAACAACCTCTTAGTGCAGCCCTGAGTTGAAAGTGTAGGCATGAGAATCAGAAAGTGAACTGGTTGGTGGAAGTGAAATGAGGTCAGATGGATACCTACTGGAGATTACTCCGGTGGGACAAAATCAAGGCCACCGTTGGTTTTGGAGCGCCAGGGTGGGTCAGGACATGTGGTCAGGGTCTGTCTGCATTCCCACAACCCCAGCAGATGGGGAGGATCAGGGAAGTATCCTTGAGCTGTGTCAGCCTGCCCCGGGCTACTTGCTTTCTGGGCACCAGGAAACCAAGGATCTCAGGGAGGGTACGGTGGCAATAGAAGGTGGCAGCAGAGACAAAGGGGTCCCCTCTGACTGGCTGGGCTGCCGCTTGGCTCTCAGACTCCCCCACTCTGCAGGCCTCAAATCAGGGGACCATTTAATACTTCCAGAATCTCTTATAAGATTCTCAGACTTCAGGGTGGGGAGTAATGTGAAGGACCCTCCAGACTACCCACCTGCCTGTACTGTGTCCTTTCCAAGCATCCCTGTCGTGGTCGTCCAGCCTTTGCCAGGCCAGCAACTCATCTGGTAACAGCTCTTACTGTTGACCCTGAGATCAGTCCCCACCTTGAATCCCAGTTCTAGAAACTTGGTCCTTGTGTGAGGCCGTGAACTAAGGTCTGAGTTCAAGCCCCTTCTCGCTGGTTGTAAACTTGGGCTAGTCATTAACTTCCCTAAGCCTCACTTTCCCCATAAAATGGGGTAACGGTCTTGCCCTCCCTTCCCCTAGGACTTTGATGAAAAGCATTCATTCACACACTCGTTTCATTTATCAGAAATGTTCTCCAGGTCTGTGCGGGGTGCTGGGAGGGAGAATGTGTGCATGGAAGGGCTTGCAACCTGTGAAGTGCGGTACCCAAGTGAGGGACTCCTTGTGACCAAGTTCACCTTGGGTGCTCCACTAGCCCCAGAGTTCTGTTCCCTCTGGCTGGGCCTCCCTCTTTGCACCTGTACAGCCTCTCAGTTCCCCTAGCCTCACATCCTGCCCTGCTTGCTGCTCTCATCTTGGGAACAGCAGTCGGCGTGACTGGGTCCCCCCACTTCAGCCAGCCCCACCTCATTGGGCTTCATTTGCTCATGCCCTGGCAGTGCCTTGCTGTTTCTCATCTCTGAGCCTTGGCACATCTTCCCAAAAGCCAGCATGCTCTTTCTTTTTGGTATATGCCTCCAGACTTCTGCTCACTTGTCACCCTCCTGCCCAAGTGTCACCCCCCGCTTTGAGGCCTTCTCTGATTTCACCCCCGAAGCTCCTCCTCTCCATGCTTCCATTCCTTACTAAGCAGTGTGGGTCTCTGGGAGGCAAAGATAAATAGCAATTAAGACTTAGAATTGAGAGGGGGCCTGGAACAAGTTACCTAATTTCTCTGAATCTACTTTCCTCATCCAAAAAATGGGTGTGATGATGCATATTGCACAGGGTCATTGTTGTTGTAAGGGTTTGAAGAGTCCCTAGAACGTAGTGAGTGCTGTATGCTTCTGCTGTAGACAGGAAAAAGGCCAACAAGGCAAGATGCTGTGTTGTGGAAGGACGGGGATGGAGCTGCAGTGATGGGGCCTTTCCCAGTGTGGCTCAGACCATGGTCATCTTCTGTGGCCTTGAGGGTCAGGCACACACATGGAATCAGATGGGTAGCATCCATAACTTTAGAGACCATCATGTACTTTACAGATCCTTATTGTTGTTATTACAGTAACGTGCTGATCTGGCTCTTATCAGCTTTGAGAGCCAATCGTGGACATCTCTTCCCAGCTCCATGCTCACTGACCTTAAAGTCAGCCATCGTGGGAGTGTTCAGACCACAGAAACCAGCAAATGCTACAAACCAGGGCTCTCCTTGTCTGTCTCCCAGCCAAGTGTTAAACATCAGCACACTGTGGATTATATACCATTGGAAAATATTTCTTTTAAAATTAGTCACCTTTTATAGTTCCAGGTTTATTATATAATAGCTTTAAAATTGTATTTGACTATTTTATAAAGTTTTCTATTTTTGATTTCTGAAAAGTGTTTTCCCTAATACATTTAATAATCTATCCCTGAAATGAAATTTACTAACCAAAGCTTGAAAACAAAACACCACCACCACCTGGTGGCAACTCTCTAAATTGCAGGTTGAAGTTCCAATGGAGTAAGGCAAGATCGGAACAGAGGACATTTTCATCGATAAGCATTTTAGGTGCTTTTTTTTTTTCTTTATGGCCTATGTTTACGAGAAGAATTTTGCCGAAGATCATTCAAAAGTGGCTGCAGCAGTACATCAACAGGGAACTGCAAGAAATTCAAGCTGCATTCAGAAGAGGATGTGGAACAAGGGATATTGTTCATGTCGGATGGGTCTTCGCTGAAAACAGAGAATACCAGAAAGATGTTTACCTGTGTTTTATTGACTGTGCAAAGGCATTCGACTGTGTAGATCATAACAAATTATGGTAACATTGTGAATAATGGGAATTCCAGAACACTAAATTGTGCTAATGAGGAACTTGTACATAGACAAAGAGGCAGTCAGTCATTCAAACAAAACAAGGAGATACTGCATGGTTTAAAATCAGGAAAGATGTGCATCAGTGTTGTTTCCTTTCACCATACTTATTCAATCTCTATGCTGAGCAAATAATCTGAGAAGCTGGACTATAAGAAGAAGAATGCAGCATCAGGATCGGAGGAAGACTCAGTAACAACCTGTGATATGCAGAACAGAGTAGAATCGCCCTATAGGGTTTCCAAGGAGCAGCTGGTGGATTCGAACTGCCAACCTTTTCATTAGCAGCTGAGCTCTTAACCACTGTGCCACAAGGGCTACCATATTAGAAAGCTCAGATATAGAACATTTTCGCCATTGTAGAACATTCTATTGGACAGCACACAGAGGCTTACTGTTGCACATTATTTTTTCTTATGTTTTTTTTTTTTATTATTATTACTGTGTCTTATTACTTTGGATCACTTTTCAGTTTATTCTTTTAGGTCTTTTAGTTTCTTTAATACGAAACTTCTGGTTTATTTTCTGCAGCAATATTGCCCTGATTCCCTCACTAAAGATGAAAGCAGGGATGGCAAGTACATGCCTTGAGGATTGCTAATTCCCCTCACGCCCATGACAGACATCATTAATTGGTCACTCTGTGGTTCCCTGGATGGTGGTCAGCTTTTGAAATTTTTCCTCTTAGTACTCTGCTCTTCTCTTTGTAGACACAAATTTAAGTACAACAGGGTAAGTAAGGGTGGGGAGATACATTAGGACCAGAGTGATGAAGGCATCCAGGAAAGGGCCCTATCTTCTCACTTGAAGTCAACAAGTCCTGAGAATCCTGCCTTATTATAGCATCCTTCAGTGACATTCCTTCAGTTCTGACCCTACTGTTATCACCTGAGTTTAGTACTACATAATTGAGGACTTCTGTGTACCTGGGTGGAGCCCTAGTGGTGCAGTGGTTAAGAGCTCTGGCTGCTAATCAAAAGGTCAGCAGATGGAATCCACCAGCGGCTCCTTGGAAACCCTGTGGGGCAGCTCTGCTCTGTGCTATAGGGTTGCTATGAGTCGGAATTGACTAGAAGGCTTTTTTTTTTTTTTTTTTTTTAATGTACTTGGCTTTCTTTCTATTCTATTCTCTTTTCAGACTTACGGCACTCTCGGATTCATCGCCATAAACAGTGCTTTCATCCTGAAGAATGTAGTGTGTCATTGTGAATATTTAGAAATCTCAGATTTTATTTATGGTTGTTTTGGTTTCTAAAATGAATGTAAGAATTATCAAAACCTATTTCTTTCTTAAGCTTTTAAATCCTACTTACAAATCTTGTTTATGTATCCAGAAGATTCTAATCACCACTTTCAAGGGGCTTTTACTGCTTCATTTGTCAAACTAACAAGCCATCTGTCTTTGATTTCTCAAATAATTCTTACAAATCTAATAAATTTAACTTGCAAATATGATAAATCTTTGATCCTTTAAAACGTTCTCCAATACTGTTCATAAATGTGGAAAGATTTAAAGTTAAAATCATACCTTAATATATTATTAACATTAATTAAAAAAAAATGAAATCACAAGACCCACTACTTACTCTGGAAAGTCCAATTCTCTCAAATCCAACACCAAGAACTATTAATAGTAAGGATTTGGTTCTCTTAAGTATTTTCACACTTAGGTCTCTAAATCCATGATGTTAAAAGGCAACTCCCAAGGAACTTCCCAAATGATTTTGAGGTTACCCTCCTAAGTAGTTTTTGGGGTTGCCCTTTCCCCGTGTGGAAGTTTCTGGATGGCAGAGAGACTTCTGAGTCCTGTTTTGAGTTGTTCTGTCATTGCCTCTAGGTGGGCGGCCTCATGGCCTGGGTTCCCCAGATTCAGGTTACACGTCCCCCTATTCTTCTGTCTACTTGCTCTGCCAGGCTGCAACATCACTTCATCCAATTTTGCATTTCTACTGCTTTTAAAAATGTTAAGTGTCTTCCCAAGTAGCTTTAAAGACCTTTATACTTGAAGAAAGTCTGAGTTGCTTTCATAGTCTCCCTGTTTGTTAGGGCCACAATTCTTCTTGACATTAAAATGACATCTGATTGAATTCTGGAGTTCTTTTCATGGCTTTGCCTGACTGTGTGGTCACAGTGACCAAGGACAGTCTCCTGAGGATTTCCACTCCATATTTACCATGGGGGAGGGGACAAGTTATTAAACTCCCTGACCCTCAGTTTATGGAAATAAAAATACTTACCCAGTTGGGTTTTGTGACGATTACGTAAGATAATGTGTGTGAGGTCTTACTGAATCCCTGGACCTTAATAAGTGCCTGAAGAACAGCATTATTGCTGTTACCACGCTGGAGTCCAAGAACATCCATTCAATCATTCATTCATGCATTTACTCAACAGGTATTTTTTGAGCTTCTTTCTGAGAATTGCAGTGGAGGTAGGGGGGACAAGGATGAACAAGACTTAGTTCCTGCCCTTGAGGAATTAACAGTATGGGGGGAGATGGACGCCTGTCTTAGTCATCTAGTACTGCTATAACAGAAATATCACAAGTGGATGGCTTTAACAAAGAGAAATTTGTTTTCACACAGTCTAGTAGGTTACAAGTCCAAATTCAGGGTGTCAGCTCCAGGGGAAGGCTTTCTCTCTTTGTCGGCTATGGGGGAAGGTCCTTGTCCTCAATCCTCCCCTGGTTAAGGAACTTCTCAGGCACAGGGACCCCGGGTCCAAAGGATGTGCTCTGCTCCTGGTGTTGCTTTCTTGGTGGTATGAGGCCTCCAACTCTGTGCTTGCTTCCCTTTCCTTTTATCTCTTCAGAGATAAAAGGTGGTACAGGCCACACCCCAGGGAAACTCCCCTTACATTGGATCGGGGGGTGACCTGAGTAAGGGTGGTGTTACAATTCCACCCTAATCCTCTTAACATAAAATTACAATCACAAAATGGAGGACAACCACACAATATTGGGAATTATGGCCTAACCAAGTTGAGACATATTTTTGGGGGAACATAATTCAATCCATGACAACACCTAAACAGGGATACCAGGAAAGAGAGATCAGAGCTGTAACTCAGGTTTGGACAAAGGCCCAAGGGCATTCGGAGAGAGAAGACGCTACAAGGCTCCTAAACAGCTCTACCACCTAATGAGTCAGCCTCAATCGGGTTTGGAATTTAATTAAGCAGCCAGAGGTCAATGTTGTTTGGGGGAAAATTGCCATACTTAGTATCGGCAGGTAAGATCAAAAAAGTCTTCCAAAATAAAACTTTTAGAAATATATAACAGTGATGGTTGTACACCATGGTTGTTATGGGTTAAATTATGTCCCCTCAAAATTATATGTTGAAATCCTAACCCCTGTATCTATTTGGAAATAGGGTTTTTCTTTTGCTATGTTGATGAAGTCATACTGGAGTAGAGTGGGTTCTAAACCTAATCCCTTGTGGATGGTGTCAGACACAGAAAGACAGACACACAGACACACACGGGAGAAGATGCCATATGATGATGGAGGTAGATGCATCTATAAGCAGCAAAGGAACACCAAGGATTGCCAGCAATCACAGAAACTAGGAGAGAGGCCCACAGAAGGAACTGACACGGCTGAGAACTGGATTTGGACTTTTAGGCTCCAGAACTGTGAGAAATTTCTGTTCTTTAAAGGTACCCACTAAGCCATATTTTGTTAGGACAGCACTAGGTAACTAAAACAATGGTGCATGTAATTTATGTCACTGAATTGTGCACTTAAAAATAGTTAAGATGGCAAACATTTTGTTATATATATTTCACCGCGATGAAATAAAAAAGTCTTCCAGAAGACTTTCACATCTACATGCCTTGTCCTACCAATGAAATGACCCATTCCTGGGGGTCTTGGGGTGGGTGGAGGTGCTGGTCGTGTTTTTTTGTTTTTTTCTGGTTCAATATTTCTCAAAATGTGGCTCAGGGAACCTCTGGCATCAGGTTCACTTGAGATGCTATTTAAAACACAAGTGCCTTACCTCTACTCCAGAACCACTGAATCAGGAACTCTCTCTTTCTCTCTCTCTCTCCCTATGTATGTGTGTGTGTGTGGTGCAAGGATGTTGGGACTGAATACTAATGTCTGAAAACCACTTGCATGAGCTCTGTAAGCACTGTGCTGTATTAACCAGTGACCATAATAGAAAGGTGAAACATATACCCACATTGCCACCCAGATATGAAAGAAAATGCAGCTTCTTTTTTTATTGACCTAAGTTTTCTCTAATAAGCACCTGAAGGATATTCACATTTTTATTGTTATTACCTCTGGAGTCCAAGAACACTCCATCCATCCATCCATCCATCCATCCATCCATCCATCCATCCATCCATCCATCCATCCATCCATCCATCCCGCAACAAGCATTTTATGCAGGGTGTGGGGAGAGGTGGGAGAGGTCAGGATTTAGATTTATCAAGGGATAAAATTCCAGTATCTTCCTATTTAAGTTGTATCTTTTGGGTTATCCAGGACTCTTTGGAATACATTTTCAAGTTTTCCCATTTTCTCACCCTCCCCCTGCTCTTTTCTGGGACAAAATCTGTTTGTACTGGGCCTAGGGGTTAGGACTGATGTGACCTCCTGGGATCCATCATAAGAGCCCTCAGATCTATGAGTCATCATCTGGGCCCACCCTGGTCTGTATTGGGAGGTGGGGTGGGGGGCTATCTGGCTCCTGGCTCCTAGGCCCTGGTGGTGCCCACTAAGGGATGTCTAGTCATCTCTGGTATTCCAGGGTGATGTGCTGGCACTGGCTGGTGAAGCCTGAACTCTTGACCATTTGGTTCTGTGAATAAATCCTACTTTGTGGCTTTTCACCCTAGCCTCAGAGCTCTGCTGGTCCACTGGCCCTCTTAGCCCCTCTGCATGTCTCCCTGGGCACATGGGGGTGTCTGGAGCGCAAATACATCAGGTGGGGATCTTCGGAAGTGCGCTCCAGGCCATGTCTCTGGACACCACCCTCCACCAAGTCTGTACAGTTGCCCCTGTGTGTGGTAGATAAGGTGGCTTCTCACAGACTTGGAACCACACCCTGTTCTGGCCTATGCCTTGGCAAGTTGACTAGCAGTCTGATGTGCCTAGGCTCTCTCACACCTCTCTGGATACTTCTCCCACACCGTCCTCTCCTGCTGTCTTACAGGGAGGGCTTTCTCTTGTTTCTCCTTCCTGCCTGATGGGACTCTTCCTAGGTCCTTCCTAACTTTCTAGCGCCATAATGGTGGAATGGCTGCAGGGAATGGGACTTATGTGTTGAAAAATTCATCAGTTTAATGTCTTCAAAATATTTTCATTGTTTCAAAAGGAAGGAGATATGGTTAGTGGACAGGTGGCTGGGAAGTAATTTGACCCTGCTTCAGGCACTGAACTTCCACAAATAGAATTTGAAGCAAATTCCCCTTTCACTAATTTATCAATAAGTATTTTCCAAGCATTGACTAGACACTGTTCTAGGTACTGGAGTTACTGTAGTGAACAAAGAAGATAACAGTCTTTGCTCACTGAATGCATTTCCTGGTGGTGTCTTTGGTCCTTAGTTTTATGGTAGCATCCTGATCAGGGTGGTTATTTGACCTCAATTTTGTACATAATACATTTTTACTCTCGTTTTGGGAGTGGCATGGTGACTGTCTCCCACAGCATGAAGAGCTAAAGGGCTGTCCTCATTTCCTGACATAACCATAGCCTGTTAGACTGAGACAAGTGACCATTCCTGCAGGAGAATGTGTCTTCATGTTGGGGTGTAAAAAACCCTCAGGAGCCCTGGTGACACAACTGTTAAGTGCTTGGCTGCTAACTGAAGAGTTGGCAGTTCGAACCCACCCAGCAGCTCTGCGAGAGAAAGACCTGGTGATCTGCTTCTGTAAAAATTACAGTCTAGAAAACCCCATGGGGCAGTTCTTCTTTGTCACACGAGGTCACTATGAGTACGAATTGGCTTGATAGCACACAACAACAACAACAACAACAAAGTACCCTTAAAGAGGGACTGAGAAGCTCTGCTGGGCCTCAGATTCCTTCCTTCATTCATTCAATATGTATTTCCTGTGCCCCTGCTGTGTGCCAAGTGCTGAGGATAGAACAATAGACTAGGCAGACCCAGTCCTTGCCTTCATGCAACCGGAAGGACAGAGGTTAAACTTGAATATTAACTAACTTCAATTTTGGTGATATCTCAAAGGAGAAGTTCAAGGTAGAATGGCTCTGTTTATTGAGAGTATAGCACCATCTCTCAGCTCAGGACTGCTCAGGTGTGGGAGAACCTTCTGGAACAAGGGGACCTTCCAGGCCATTCAGGAGAAGCTGACATGAAATATCTTTGGAAAAAAAAAAAAAGAGGCACAGGCTCTTCCTGGGAAGGCTCTTTCAGAAATGTCTCCCCTTGCAACTTGATGCTGCCTTCAGAGATCCGTATGGTGCCAACAGAGCCCTGCCCTCTTGGGCCATGAGCCCAGCCAGAGGCTCTGGTGGCATCTGTGTGATCTCTTAGGTTGCTAACAGAGCCCTGACTAAGTGCCTGGCTAAAAAAATGCTTCCTTCCTGCCTGCCTTCCTGCCTTCCTTCCTCAGCTGGCAGTTTAACGTACCCTTTTCTCAGAGGAGGAACCTTAAAGCAAAGTAGATACTGTGTTGACATGAAGGTATGACATCTGAGGAGTCTCTAACTCCTCAAGTAGTATCATCTGTCTCCAAGCAGGCTTCTGAGCTTTTTCATGCATTCTTCTGCAGTGTATGGAGACTACTGAAGGAAATACGTTATAAGAAGCTCGTTGTGTCAGGAGTCTGGGTACTGGCTCTCCACAGTTGCCTTAGGCTTATTTAGAATGTCAAAGGTCGGTTCTTTCCCCTTTTTATAGGGATTTTCACTTCTGGCTCCCAGATGCACGTGGGCAGATTCTGCTGGATGGTTCGGACTAAAGTGTACTGAGAATCGTTCTGGACTGGAGCCTTGGCTCTGCCTGATTAATTGCCGTGTGACCTTGAGCAAATCACCCAGTCTCCTTGGACAACATGTTCATGAGAGGGTGAGACTCGAGATGACATTCTGATTCTGGGGCACTACGTGAGTCTGGTTGGAAGCCTGTCACTCCGAGTCTGATATAGGTGACTTCCCGGGCCCAGAGGAGTGCTGAGAAAATCATTCTATGCAGGCGGTGTCCTCTCTTAGTAGTGGGCAGGCAGCCTTCTTGGACTGTGTCTTTGAGGGGGACTATCTCTAGGATTCTGAAAACCAAGATGGGTGTAGAACAGCAGGGCCGAGTTTGGGATCCAGACCTCAAGATCAGTTGCTTCCAGGATCACAGGATGAGACACTAGGCTGGGTGTGGGAAGGGCCTCTCTGGGCCTGGAGGTGGGATAGAGTCCAGTGTAGGCCACATGGTCTTCCCTGCATGGCCTGCACCCTCTTGTGGCTGCTGTGGGTAAGGGATGCCCTGGGCCGGATGACTGGGGTCATACATGTTAAGAACATTCATTCTATCACTTGGCCTTGCCGCACATCACCATTAACATGGGTCTTCAATTTTCAAAAGTTATATTTGACCTCTGCTGTAAAGCACCTACTGTGTGTCAAGAACAGGGCATGGTTCTTTATTGCTCCACAAATTACAGTCTTTTCTCTCAAAGACCATATAGTCTGTTGAAGAAATAGACATGTATGAGGCTGTGTGTGTGTATGTATGTATGTATGTGTGTGTGTATGTATGTATGTGTGTGTGTATGTATGTATGTGTGTGTGTATATATATACATATACATGATCTCATTTAATTTCCTCAACAACTCTTCAGAATAGGCGGATTATCTCTATTTACAGATGAATCATTTATGGCTCAGTGAGGTTGAGTAATTTGTCCAAGGTTACAGAGCTAGTAAGTCCCAGAGCAAGAATGTGGACTCAGATTTTTCTTCAGAGATTGTCTGTATCAGCCAGTATAGTCTAGACTGTACAATGATAACAAACAACCCCCCAGTCTCAGTAGCTTATGACCACAAAGGTTTATTTGTCATGTTACATGTTCATCCTATATCTCCACATCAGTCCTCACTCTATGTCACAGCCTGATGGAGCAGCCTTTTTCAGGGAACATTGTTTGTCTTGTGACTAAGGGAAAAGAGAACATAGAAAACCATGTTCTGGATTCTAAAGCTTCTGCTTGGAAGTGACACCTGTCACTTCCCCTCACTTTCACTAGCTGGAGAGAATTACACTGCAAAGCTTGACATGAGTGAAATAAACCAAAACCCTTTGCCAGTGAATTGATTCTGACTCATAGCGTCCCTACAGGCTAGGGTAGAACTGCCCCATATGGTTTCTAAGGAGCGCCTGTTGGATTCGAACTGCTGACCTACTTGGTTAGCAGCCATAGCTCTTAACCACCATGCCACCAGGGTTTCCGTGAGTGAAATAAAGAAAAAAAAAAAATTTTTTTTTTTTTAAATAGAGAGGTGTAATTGTTACTGAGGGAGGAGCAGCAAAAAAATGGGAACAATAGACTCCGCCATAGGTCTTTTCCCCTCCGGTCACAGATATTTGCTTTTGGTATCCTCCCATGTATGGATATATTTCTTCTTCCCCAGGGGAGACCCCCAAAGTCCTATCCAGCCCTGGCAGCAGACACAAAGCTTAGGGTGTTATGAAAGTCTCTATATGGAATAAGGATGTGGCTCCTCATTCATTAAAAAAAGAAAAGAAATATATCTCTTTGCCCCCACATGTATACTCAGCACACAATGATGGATCAGGGACAGGACAACTGTAACAAACACTTGCGTTTGGAAAGGGGAAGAATGAGAGATACAGCAATCACTGGTATACAAAAACCCATAGAAATTCTGATCAGGCTGGACAGATGTGTGAGGGGCCTCTAGGATGGGCAATGTTCTTGATTTGATTAAGCCCTGATTCTGTCTCCTCCGTGACCCTGGGGCCACACTCTGGGAGGTCCTATCCTTCCTTTCCATATTCTCATTGTCCACATCTGAAGAGGACATTGAAGAATATGTCCTCCTCAGGAGCAGCTCTTTGAGGTTGTTTCCTTCCCATAGAAGGTTGGGTGCCCAAGTGTCATTTTGGGCTCAAAAAGTTGCATTCTCTTGTAATCTAGCTAGTGGCTCTTTTGGAACCGTATTTTCCAAAAAGTTAGTCATTTCTTGGAGTCCCTGGGTTGTGCAATGGTTAACACACTTGGCTGCTAACTGAAATGTTGGCGGTTTGACTCTACCCAGAGGCACCTTGGAGGAAAGACTTGGTGATCTGCTTCAGAAAAATCATTGAAAACCATTTGAGAACCATTGAAAACCCTATGGAGCACAGTTCTACTCTGACACATATGGGGTTGCCATGAGTTGGAACTAACTCACCTTGAGGGAAACTGCTAATTATTTCTTATTTATTTGACTTGGCTCCATGTGCAATAGCCACACCTACAATCATTTTCTAGGCATGCATCTCTCTCTCCAGACTTAGTTGCTGGTACCTTGAGCTTGAAGGAGCCCTGGTGATACAATGGTTAAGCATTTGGCTGCAAACCAGAAGGTTGGAGGTTTCAACCCATCAGTTGCCCTGTGGGAGCAAGATGTGGCAGTCTGCTTGCACAAAGATTACAGCCTTGGAACATCTATGGGGCAGTTCTACTCTGTTCTAGAAGGCTGCTATGAGTTGGAATTGACTTGACAGCAGTGCATTTTGTTTGGGTTTTGGTTTAGCCTCCTTTATCTGCACTTTTTCATGTGCTGGGCACCAGCTTGATCGGTCCTGGCCACAGGATGAAGTTTTTTCAACAGATTTTATTGAAGTGTAATTAACATACTGTAAAAATCACCTATTGTATGTGAACAGTTTGATGATTCTTGTAAATTTATAGTTGTGCGATCATCACCACAATACAGTTTTAGAACATTCCCATCACCCCTAAAAGTTCCTCGTGCCCATTTGCAGTTAAGCCTTGATACCACCTTCAGCCCTAGACAACCATTAATGTGCTTTCTATCTCTGTGAATTTGCCGTTTCTAGACATTTCACATTTGCTATATGGGTGGCACAAATGGTTAAGTGCTTAACTACTAGCGGAAGGGTTGGTGGTTCGAATCTACCCAGAGGTTCCTCAGGAGACAGGCCTGGTGATCTGCTTCCGAAAGGTCACAGCCTTGAAAACCCTGTAGGGCAGACCTACTCTGCACGTACGGGGTCGCCATGAGTTGATATCAACTGGATGCCAACTAGCAATAACAGACATTTCATAAATAGAGTCATATAATATGTAGTCTTTGTCATCTGGCTTTTTTCACGTTTTTGAGGTTCATACATGTTATAGCATGTATCAGTAGTTCCTTTCAGTTGCTGAATAGTGTTCCACTGTACTAGATTTTGTTTATCCATTTGCCAGCTGGTAGACATTTAGGTGGTTTCCAGTTTGGGGCTATCATGAAAAATGCTGCTTTGAACATCTGAGTACATGTCTTTGTGTGGACATGTTTTCATTTCTCTTGAGGGAGAAGCTTAGGAGTGGAATTGCTGGTTCTTGTGGTAAGTTTCAGGGGGTAGTGTTGGTTCAGTGGTAGAATTCTCAGCTTCCATGCCAGAGACCTGGGACTGATTCTCAGCCAGTGCACCTCAGCACAGCCACTCCCCACCTATCGGTGAAAGCTTACATGCTGCTATGATGTTCAACAGATTTCAGCAGAGCTTACAGACTAAGATAGACTAGGAAGAAAGGCCCGGTGATCTACTTCTGAAAAATCAGCCAACAAAACCCCTGTGGGTCACAAAAGTCCAATCCTGTTGTGCATGGGTTCACCATGAGATGGAAGCTGACTTGACAGCAGCTCACGGCAACAGCAGTGATAAGTTTAACTTTGCAAGAAACTGTTTTCCGTAGTGATTGCACCATTTTACCTTCCCACTAGCAATGTATGAGGGTTCTCATTTCTCCATATCACACAGCTGAATTTTTATCAGTTTCTGTCACTCTGAGACCTTCTCAGTTTTCTGAGAAGGTCGCCTCTTCCAACTCTTCCAGGCCTCGAATTTCTGGACTCTCTCTATTCCTTTTCATTCTCACTTACAAATCGGCTGGTTCTTTTTGAGCCCATTTCTTTCTTGTAGTACCTCGTCAAACACACCTATTAGCAACCAAGGCATGCTACTAACATTCTGACTCTCAATATCTTCACTTAAAACTGGAGGCTCATTCAGTTCATTGTTGCCTTCCAGTTAACCCATTCAAGAGTTTTACCAAGTCCGTCATCACTGCATAACACAGATCACCTCCTTCCAGCCTTCAGTAACAGCTTCCTTGCCATTCACTACCTGAACCAAAGCCAATGGATTTTTGTTACGGTAGCATATCACTTCTGATACCAATCTCTGTATTAGTCAGGATAAAGAGGAGCCCCTGGGTGATGCAAATGGTTAATGTGTTCAACTGCTAACCAAAAGTTTGGAGGTTCAAGTTTGCCCAGAGGCATCTTGGAAGAAAGGCCTGGCAGTCTATTTCTGGAAAATCTGTCATTGAAAACCCTGTGGCACAGTTCTATTCTGATGCTTGTGGGATCTCCACGAGTCAGAATCAACTCCATGGAACCTTTTTTTTAATTTGGAACATAGCTTGTCTTCTGGGAAAGGAAAACGAGGACATCGTGAATTAACTTTCCTCTCACTTTCAATTGGTTAGAGCAAGTCATGTGGTCAATCCTGATATCAATGGGCCAGAGATATATAATCTTCCTTCAGGAAAGGGCAGCAAATATTGTGAACAATAATATAATTTATCACAGTATTTTTTTTTAATATCCTGGAGACTGAAGAAGAGAGAAACCATTGTCTATATGTGGTGATTTTTTTTTTAATTGTACTTTAGATGAAGGTTTACAGAACAAACTAGTTTCTCATCAAACAGTTAGTACACACATTGTTGTATGACATTGGTTAACACCCCCACGACATGTCAACACTCTCCCTTTTCAACCCTGAGTTCCCTATTGCCAGCTTTCCTATTCCCTCCTGCCTTCCAGTCCTTGCCCCAGGGCTGGTGTGCCCCTTTAGTCTTGTTTTGTTCCATGGGTCTGTTCAATCTTTGGCTGAAGGGTGAACCTCAGGAGTGACCTCATTACTGAGCTGAAAGAGTGTCCAGGGGCCATACTCTCAGGGTTTCTCCAGTCTCTGTCAGGCCAGCAAGTCTGATCTTTCTTTTTCAGTTAGAATTTTGTTCTGCGTTTTTCTCCAGCTGTGTCTGGGACTGTATGTGGTGGTTTTGCCCAGAGCTGCCTAGAACTAAGATGAGATGAGACGACCTTTAAAAATACCTTATGGACCTAGCTCTTCAATTTTCTTGGAGGTTGGGCCCCAGCCCTGTGGCACAGAATCTGTTGTTACTCTTTCTCTACCAGCCCAAATTCTTAAGCAAAGTGGGAAATTTGATTAGGTGGACTGTCTTTTCTAGCATTTGCTACCCAACCCTCAGAGCCCTTTGGGACATTAGTAAATCCACTTTCTTGACTTCCAGCTTGAATTGACCTGCTTATGTTCTTTCTTCCCAGCTGTCTTTTGGGGAGACATTGCTTTAGATGAAGATGACCTGAAGTTATTTCACATTGACAAGGCCAGAGACTGGGCCAAGCAGCCAATGGAGAAAATGGAACCTAGCACAGGTAACACACCCCCTTTCCCTGCCCCAGATGTTGTGCAGTATTCTGTTGTATAAATGTAATTGAGTTTATTCATTCTTCTGTTCGCAGACATTCGGGCAGTTTAATTTTTGGCTATTATAGATAAAGCTGCTATGGACATCCTTGTACATATCTTTTGGTGGACACAAGCTCTCTTTTATACTGGGTATACACCTAGGAGTAGAATTGCTGGGTAACAGGATATGCGTAAGTTTAGCTTTAGTAGATACTGTTAAACAGATTTCCAAAGTGGTTGTACCAGTTTACACTCTGTGTGGTACAGTTTTACAAAGTGGTTATACTCGTTTACACTGTGTGTGGTACAGTTTTGATTTGGAAAGCAGGAGTGGCATCCATGCGGGATCCACTAAGGCCTTTTGGGTCTCAGTGTCCCTGGCTTGGGGACCTCACTCATACCCTCTGGGCCTACATTGCATCTACCATTATGAATGCCCAAGGTTGCCCCTATTTGCTGTCCTTGGGGGATCCACCATGGCACAGCTGGGGGGCCCAGGGTTGGCAAATGTGAGTAAGAGATACCAGAGAGAGGCTGGGCAGTGGTCAGCTGCTATGCTATCTGTGTGCCCAGCTGCTGGAGAGGCCAGTTGACTGCTGGGAAGGTTCCCTGAGGATGTTGCAGTGAAAAGAATCCTAATAGCCCTTCCTCTGCCTCCCTCAGGACAGACATGATCAGCCTTGGGGTCGAAGAACTCGAGTGCCTGCCTTCTCTTTCCTAGTCCCCTGTGAGCTGGTAGAGGATAGAGCCTACGTCATAGTCAGAGTTGGGTACTCCAGAGGTAGACCAGCACCTCGTAGCTAGAAGGCACTAGCCAACACTGGTGGAGAGGAAAGAAGGAAGAAGTAGACCCTGGCACCATCTTGCGGAGCCTGAGAAGAGAGCAAGAGCTCTAACGAGGCTTTGCTCCTGGAAGGATGGTTAAAGCATTGGTTACAGTCACAGGCTTTAGGGTCAGACTGCCTGGACTTGAGTCCTTGACCTGTGTGTCGGAAACTCTGGGCCTCAGTTTCTTCATCCATCAAATGGGAATAGTAATAATCCTTACCTCAGAGAAAAGTTGTGAGGACAAAAGGAGAGAATATGTGTAAAGTGCTTAGCACAGTGCCCCATTACCCATTGCCATTGAGATGATTCCAACTCATAGTGACCCTATAGGCAGAGTAGAACTGCCCATAGGGTTTACAAGGAGTGGCTAGTGGATTTGAAGTGCTCACGTTTTGGTTAGTAGCCAAGCTCTTAACAATTGTACCGCCAGGGCTCCAGCACAGTGCCAAGCACATAACAAGTGCTCAATAAATATCAATTTTGCCTCCTCCTCCTTCTGTTTTTCCTCTTCCTCCCATCTTCTTCCTCCTCATTATTATTAGTATTTTGAGAGAGGACACTGACCTGGGAGGATGTAAGTCTGAAGTGGAGAGTGGAGGAAATACACTATGTGCTGGAGTGAATGTCGGGTGCTTGGGAATGGAGACTTTGAAAACATGGACCTGATGTTTCCTTCTTCCCAGGCTTGCTCGCTCTCTCTGTATCTGTGTGTGTGTGTTTTCCGGTGTGTTTTTATGGCAAGGTGATTTTTATCTGGATCACTTTTCTCTGAGGGCCAATTGTACTTTGCATCTATCTAGAATAGCTGTTTTATTTTCAGGATGGGAATATTTTTTATTGTTTTTGCTGATTAAACTAATACTGCTGGTTGTTAAAAAAAAAAAAAAGCCAATAGCTCAAAATGTACAAAGTGGAAAGTGAAAATGCCTTGTTATTCCAGCCCCAGAGACCCCCATCATTATCTGCCGGATTTCTTCCAGTCTTAATGGGCTTGGGTGGTGTGCACACATAGATTTTAAAAACATAAAAGGGATTTTATTTGACATGCTCTCGTGCAACTTATGGTTTTCACTTCACAGTGTATCAGAGGCATCTTTTCATGCCATGTATTGTGGTTCATCTTAGTCTTTTATACCAGTAGTGGTTCAATATGCAACTTGGTCATAATTAATCTAACCAATTCCTCACAGGGGAGCCCTCGTGTGCTCAGCTGTTAACCAAAATGACAGCAGTTCAAACCCACCAGCCACTTCTCAGGAGAAAGATGTGGCAGTCCGCTTCCGTACAGATTACAGCCTTGGAAACCCTATGGGGCAGTTCTACTCTGTCTTATACGGTCTCTATGAGTCAGAATCGACTCGATGGCAATGCGCTTAGTTTTGGTTTTAATCCCTTACAGGTAGGCATGAACGTTATTCCCCCCTCCTTTTGTAAAAAATTTTATTCCTGTTATAAACAATTATGCCATGAGCAACTTTAGTGGATAGATCTTTAAACATTTGGTCTGTTTAAACATTTGCTTTGTTTAAAAATATTTTTCTGTGGTAAAAATATTTTTTAAAAATTTACCATTTTAACCATTTTTTAGCAGTTTTTTAAATTTTATTGTGGTTATATATATATATAATGAAACATTTGCCATTTCAAACATTTTTAAGTTTACAATTCAGTGACATTAATTACATTCATCATCTTGTGCAATCGTCACCACTATTTCCAAAAGGTTTTCATCACCCCAACAGAAAGTCAGCACGCCATTGAGCAATAACTACCCATTTCCCCCTTCCCCAGACCCTGGTAGCCGTTAATCTACTTTCGTCTCTATGCCTTTGCCTGTTCTAGATATTTCATATAAGTGGGGTCGCGTACTTGTCCGTTTGTCTGACTTACTTCACTCAGCATGACGTTTCCAAGATTCATCCTCATTGTAGCATGTATCAGAACGTCATTCCTTTTTAAGGCTGAATGATGTTGTATGGATACGCCACCGTTTGTTGACACATTCGTCTGTTGATGGACGCTTGGTGTGTTTCCACCTTTTGGCTGTTGTGAATAATGCCCAAATGAATGTTGATGTACATATATCTGTTTGAGTCGCTGCTTCCAGTTCTCTTGGGCATATGCCTAAGAGTGGAATTGCTGGATCATAAGGTAATTCTATGTTTAACTTTTTGGGAAACTGCCAAGTTATTTTTCATAGTGTATACACCATTTTACAGTCCCACCAGCAATGCACAAAGCTTTGAATTTTTAAAAATAAATTAAAAAGAAACTGCACCTTAAACCCCTCTTTCTACTTCCTAATGTGTGAAAGAATGTATTCTTAGATACCAATTATCTTATTTCCAAGGTTTGGTAGGTTGCCATGATCAGGAGGAGGAGGCTGAAGGGAGAGGGCTGGATTCCCTGTAGGGGGCGGGTGGGTGGCTGGGAGATGGAGATGACCCAGAAAACCGTAGTGTATCCCTACAGGCCTCATCTCCCTGGCTTATCCTGTGAACTTGGAGCTGCTTTCCAGGAGCTAGAATGAAACAATGTCTGTTCTAGAGGGGAGCTAGTCGGCCCCACTTCCTAGATGTGGTCAGGGTCTCAAATTCAGTTAGTGGCAGCACCAGGACCAGAGCTCAGGCTTCTGAATTCCCTGGGCTTTGTATCCACCACTGCACTACCCTGCCCACCACATGGCCAGGTAGAAGGAATGGAGAACAACAGAGGCACATGTAATCATCCCATTGGGACTTGGTTCTTGGCACTACTCTGATTCTGATCTTCAATGGCCATGAGCTTATCTTTCTGGACTAGAGTCTTTCGGGACCAAGGGATAAGTAAAGACCTTGTGCCTAGGTTGGCTTAAGAGCCCACTCATGGTACTGCACTGGCCACAAAGAAGTCATTAGAGCTTTGGACATAGCAGGGAACACTCTCTCTATTCACTTAGGGGCCACAAGCTTGTGTTGATTTAGTTCTTGATAGTCTCCCTGACTCTAACCTCTCTTTTCCCTTCCTGTTTACCTTCCGGGTCTGACCTTGCCACACCACCTTTCTCAAAAACCTTCAGTGGCTCCCTATTGCTAATCGGAAACCTTCCTTAGTCTGACTTACAAGGCCCTTCATGCTCTACCCATAACCTGCATAACCAGGCTCCCTTTCTTCTCCTCGACCTCCAGCCAAATGCAATAATACCGTGTCTGTACATCCCCCTAACTTCTTTCCTTCCAGCTTTCTCTTCTAGCTACTCCCTTGGCTCAAAGTCCCTGTTCTACAGATAAAGAAACGAAAGCTCAGGGAGAGCAAATGACTTATCCTAGGCCCTATCACTGGTGTTCACTCACGATCCCTCTTTACTAAGAAAATGCCAGCTGTGGAAGACAGCCTGTTGGGCTGACAGCATTGTTAAACTAATTTTTTGCTTGGGATGGAGAGAGCTCTATTTCCCTCCCATTTTTGGGCAGGCCCATTCCTTGCTATGGAAACTGCCCGAGGGTGTGGCAGCAAAGCAGAACCGAGACACCTTCTCTAAGAGGGCTTGCGCATCTTGGGTGTGTGTGGGGGCTAGGAGGAATAAGCGCATTCTTCAGGAAGAGAAGGTCCTTCTGTGTGCATTTTATTTGCAGTGAGAAGAATGTGAGCTCTGAGCAAGCATGGGCCAAGCTGTTCTATCAATGAGGCCCTTGAATTAACATTGCAGAGTTTTCTAAAGCAGCTAATCGGATTAGCTGTGTAGTGAAGGAAGTACTTAGCGGACACACACGCAGACACACACGCAGGCACACACATACTCTCCGACTCTCTGGCATCCTTTTGGATGTGCCGGTTACAGAACCCACCAGCCCCAGTCCTGAGTTCTTAGACACCTCTCCTCCTCTTAACCACACAAGATGCGGAAGAAGAGCCTGTGCTATTAATGCTTTGGGCTTTTTGTTTGTTTCTTTCTTCCCGAAAAAGCCCAGGAAGCCAATGTTGAACACTGCCATCCTTGCAAATGTTTGAAGATCTGGAGAGGAAATCTCTTACTGCAGTTATCTCCATCCGGATAATGGATCTGATTCCTTGATCTTTGTAATCAGGACTCTGAAAGGGGAAATGGTTTTAATTACTTATTGGCTCTGCAGCAGTCTGATGTTCCCCGGGTCGTCTATTCTGAGCTGCTGGGCCATGTCCATCTCTATTTAAGAAACCAATCTTGCTCTAAATCCTTGCTTCCTAAACTCCTGCCAGCTGTTTAGGGCATCTGCATCAGACCAATGGTTTGGGCACCAGAGTCCAAAATGACAAATTAGCTGGACCGAGGCAAAGATGTGGCTAACTTTGGATAAATTGTTTCCGGTCTCTGGGCCTCACCTCTGAATCTTGGGCTCTCTTCCCCTTGGCAGGCCATTTGGCTCCTAGACTTCCATTTTCTACTCTGTCCATAGCTCTGAAGGGCACATGCTACCCTAACCTGGTTTCATTGCTCTCTGTATAGAGGGGCTGATAAAATCACATTTTCATCTCTTTCAAGCCAGTTAGGGCTCTGGATTTGAGCGGGGGTGTTTCAGGCTAGAGAAAAGAAGGGGACCAAAAGCCACTGGGCATCATAGGGCTAAATATAGGCATAAAAGGCTAATGAATACCCATGAAATACCACAAGGTACTATAAGTCCCGAGTCAGGGGATTCTGATTCTGGGTTTTTGGGCTCTGCTTTCTGAGGCTTGAGGGCCTCAAAAGAGACACAACATGATTGACGTCACTAAATTGTATAAGTGAAATATGTTCAATTGGCAAGTGTTGTGTTATATATTTTTACAACAATTAAAAAAAAATAGAGAGACCCAACATGTCTCCACTCCCAAAGCATTTTTAGCTTTGGGGATCTTGAGAGAACTTGTGGAGGGGGTGTTTTAAAGGAGCTTCATTGACAGCCTGTGATTTTTCGGCCTTTAATCCCATGGAGATACATTCCCTAATGAATCTCCATGGGGTTAAACATGGCTTCCTAATTTCGTTAATTTTTTTTGTTGGGGGTGGAATCGCTGGTAACTGACAAGTGCCCAGGTGAGAAATGGGGCAGTGGGTGGCTGCCTCTGTCATCCTGTAGAAGGGACAGTGTTCTGAGCTTGGAAATGAATGAGTGGTTGAACTTTTGCTGAGGCAGCTTTTTGGATTCAGGTCTGTCTTCTCTCAAATCATGCAGTGCTACGTGCCATCTCTGCAGAATCTGGTGGCCTCTGCTGCTGGGGCTCCCGGTTTGGAAAGCTGGAGAAGGACAAGAGGTTGTCAGGGACATTTCTTACTCATCTCCATCCTTTCTGCTGTTTCCTCAAGAGCTGGGTGAGGCGAAGGGCCTCAAGAGTAAGGCCTTGGAGACTTCTTTTCTTTAGGTATGTTGTACTTGACATTTGGAGGTTGACAGACCTCCTTGAGAATCTGATGAACATTATGAGCACTTCTCCAAGAAAAACGTACACACACATACACACTTTGGCTTGCAATTTCAAGAGGCGTAACTACTCTGTGGATCCTGAGTTATGAAACTGGTCCCCGGTCTTTTTCTGTCTGCTTCCATACTGTTGAAGATACTCTTCTCATGTGGACTTCTGGGCCTTGTAAGACTGCAGTATAGAAAGACGTGGGCGTTGGGGACAGACAGGCTCTGTATTGGAGTCTGGCTCTGTATTTGCTGGCTGTGAGACTTAGGGCAATTCATTTCTCATTTGTAAAATGGAAAAATAGTGCCTTCCTTATAGGGGGCCTTGAATAAGTATGGCAGGTGGAGCACGTGTCCCAAGGTCTGACACCCACAGATAATAGCCACCATGGCTTCCCCTCTGCTGGGTTTTCTCTGGTCCACCTCTGTGTCCTAGACCCTACACTCCCTAAACACCTGGGACTCTTGAAATTATTCTTCATTGCAGTGTTCTGCTGGGTCCTTTTTTGGGTCTCTGGACCTGGGCCTGCACTGGTGTTCTCTAATCAGACCCTTGGATTTGGATCCCAAGCAGCACATGAGAAAGCCCTATATCAATCCCCAACATATAGACTTCCCTTTCCTCCTGAGGCAAACTCCAGAGTCACAAAGTTGGCCAATGAGAGATCTGAAAATGTATTGGATGCTGGTTCTTCTTTAATAACAACAACAAAAAGAATATTAACTACCATTTGTTGTGTGCTAATTATGTGTAAAATGCTGTATATACATGATCTCATTTAATCTTCACACAATAAATCTATGTGGTAGGTACTGTTATTACCATTTTATAAATTAGAAACAAATGTTCAGAGAGGTAAATAACTTTCCTTTGGTCACACAACTAGTTTTTGGCAAAGCCTAGATTAGGGCTTAAATCTCTCTAATGTCAAAGGCCCTACTTTTCACCTCTATACTTCATAGCTTCTAGAAACAGCTGCTTACATCACCATTAGCCCAGTTGCCTTAAGTTGCTGAAGGCTTGGTCTCTCCATTACCACCCCTGAGAGGTGATGGTAAAAGACAAAGATACCAAGTAAGCTTATGAGGGCTGCATCTCATCCTGCTCTTTGTTATTCTCGGGTTTCCATTCAGTGTCTACCTGGCTCCATCAACCAGTCTATAAGCAGCTGTGAGTTGCCTTTGTTTGGTCTTGGCCTTCCCTCTTTAGTTCTAGCATCAAGCTGGGCACATAAATGGTGCTGGACAAACACTTATGAATTGTAGATGGGCACTGAGCTTGAGGATGACATGGTGGCCTCATGTGCTCCCTCAAGGGGCCAGTTAGGTTTAGGCATGTTTGTTCGAATGTGCAGTGCCTCTCAGACCCCACCTGGGACCAGGGGTGGTAATAAGAGAAATGCTGTGGGAGTGGTGACCTGGGCTGAGCTGGCCCAGATCACTTACAGGGACTGTCTGCAAAGGGCATCTTTGGTCACATGGTCAATAGTATGTCTCTGCCGGCCCCTTTGTACAGATTTCAGATGGAAAATGTGGCTATTTGGTCTTCTCCAAGCCAGAGATAGTTCCAGGTTCCTGTTCACTCCTCCAGGGGCTCCTTTTAGCCCCTTCCTCTTCCCAGACATGTGGGCTGTCCAGCTGACCACTCAGTTTACCCCCTGCCCCTCCCAGGAGACTTCTCCTTGGCTCCCAGTTTAGAACTTGGTCACTATTTCATGGACTCAATACCCTGTTGTGTCCAAAACTCACCCATTGTGTCCACCCCCACAACTCTGCACCTCTAACATCACCTACATAATTTAGAGTCACTTTTCCTCTCTCTCTCCCTTTCTCCATTCTTCCTTTCCTTCATATAACAAATGTTTACTGGGGACCACATGTCCTCAGCACCAAGGATATAGTAGGATCCGTCATAGATTGAATTTTAATGATGGAGATGATTATTGTTATCTCTGGGAACAAGATCCAGAATGCTCTGGGAGCAGCAAAGGAATGGGGTAGGCCAAGAGGGGTGGGACCAGTTATCAAAAACTCCTCTGGTATGGGGCAGTCATCCACCTCCCAGAGGAGGTTTGGTCTGGCAGGCAGAACCCACACCTGGAGGCAAAGACCCCAAGTGACAGCAGTCATCCAGGCAAGGCTTAGTGTTAGAGGTACCATGCTGGGCAAAGGGCCTGATGGAGAGCAAAATGGGGCCATGGGAATGCAGGGTGTGCGGTGGCAGAGGACCAGCAAATAGCATCAGAGAGTTCTTTAATAGGCTTCCAGTTCCATGATGGGAGCCTCAATAAAACAAGGTAAAGACCCCTGGTTCTTGAGGACACCAAAGCAGAGACTTGACCCCAGAGAATAAGGTAGGGACAAGACTCAGAAATAAAGCAGAAGCACAAACCACGAAATCAGGTTAAGCCAGACCAGAGGCAAGGGCAGGGTGCTGCTGAGACCCTTGAGTGTTGAGGCCAAACTACTTAAATCCCTCTGACCAAGGTCAGGGCTGGCCCCAGAGCGAGGCCTGGGCTCAGCCTGTAGACAGCAGTCAATAGATGCTTTCTGGGCAAGGAGGAGGACTGAGGCACAGTTATTCTGCCCATAAAGTTCTAATTTAGTAACATGATTGGGATGATAAAGAAGCATCTGATAAAGTGCACATCTGCTTTTGGAGAACGAAAAAAGAATGCAACATAAGGATTCTATCATCTCATTCCCTGGGGCCTTGTTCCGGGGCTGACTTATACGTTGGATTGAAGCCAGAATTCACTGAGAATTTAAGTGTTGGGAAAAGCAAATTCACCTTTAGGTTGATTTTTATCATGACCGCATTTGTCACAATTTGGAGAAGCTGGGCTGGGAGTCCATCTGGACCTATAGTGGGGAGCAGATGGGGAAAGGACTATGACTCTTTTTGAGTATGCATCCAGGGAGCCATTACGCTGGTGTCCCTCATGGGCCATGAATCTGGAAAGCTGAATCAAAATTGAGAGATGAGCTTGAGAAACCAGGACAAACAAGAGTTTAGTACCTGACATTCTAGCCAAGGTTCTTTCAGTTGCAAGATATAGAAACCCACTCGAGATAGCTCAAGCTAAAGAGTTTGCTTAAAGAATATATTCTCATGGTCATCTCTGGATGGAAGCAGAGTAGACCTGACCTTTTGGGGACTAGACCCGGAACTGGAGAGAAAGGAACAAGGCTGATTTCTCTTCTCAGTGGCCACGAAGTATCTCTTGTTTTTGGTTTTGGGTCCTCTTCTTCCACCATGCCTGGCCACCATGCCTGAGTCTATATCATGACCCTTCAACTCAAGCATCCCCCACTGAATGCCTCCATACCTACCTGCGTATAGGCATGCCTACGTACCTAGTGTGTCTACATACCTAGCTGTGTAGCAGTACTGCAGAAGTCATAGAAGAGCTCTCCAAGAAAGGAAATATAAAGTGAGCTAGCAGAGGGCGGACACCTCAGCCCTGAGAGAGGTTGGAGGTGGAAACGAAGTAATAATGGCAGCAGTTGGGAGATTCATGTCTGTGGCTCAAAAGGAAGAGTGGCTGATGGAGCAGCCTCTGGCTTGTTGAGGTGGTGGCCAAGTGGACTGATTCCCTGAGTGTGAAGGTGGCCCTGCCAGCTTAACCCGGCATTTGGAGCTGAGCCTGCTAATTTCACCCTCACTTGTCATTTATAATGCCATTTGCATGGAAAAAACATTCCAACCAGCCATCTTAATAAACGGAATTTGGGAACATAGCCTCGTGAATGCTAGGGATTTCTTGTCTTGGACAATGTTCCAATCTTTGCCCCTCAGCTTTGTCAAACAGAAAGACTGTGCCCGGTTTCTCCCCTCACCTTGTGGAGCACCCTTCTTTTGTTTCCTCTTAATCTGATTCTGCTCTGAGCTTGTTCTTATTCATATTCATTGAATGGAATTCTGTGTTTCCTGCTCTTAATTTAAGTAGTAGTTGATCTCTACAGCAGAATGAAATGAAAGGAACCGTATTTAGAGGCTCTTAATTTATGTAGCCCTCCAATCAATTGTTCCAGAATCAGTGGCTTAGATATAAAAAAAAATGTTCACCATCCTGACTTAAAAGAACCCTGTGGTGAATCCTTTTTGATAAAGGAAAGGATCGTTTTAGTTTTTAATTTTAACTATTCGATTTATGGAACTAATCCATTTTTAGTTTTCGTAAAGCTTTGTGCTCTTACTCTTCTGTTTCTTTGCCTCGTTTTCTTTTTTCTGGTTATTGTACTTTAGATGAAGGTTTACAGAACAAATTAGCTTCTCATTAAACAATTAGTACACATACTGTTTCTGACATTGGTTACCAACCCCATGACATATCAACGCTCTCCCCTTCTCGACCTTGGGTTCCCTATTACCAACTATCCCCTCCTGCCTTCTAGTCTTTTCCGCTGGGCTGGTGTGCCCGTTTAGTCTCGTTTTGTTTATGGGCCTGTCTAATCTTTGGATGAAGGGTGAACCTCAGGGGTGACTTTATTACTGAGCTGAAAGAGTGTCCAGGGGCCATACTCTTGGGGTTTCTCCAGTTTCTGTCAGAGCAGTAAGTCTGGTCTTTTTTTTAATTTGCCTCTTTTTAGATGGATGCATTTTGTGACAGTTGGAAACTGATCTTTAGTGTAAATGTATTTACTGCTCAAGTATTTTCTTATTGGCCATGATAACAAACCAAATTGTTTTTGGACATAACCAGTGCTATAGCCCTTCAGAGTTACCAATCTGCATGGCAGACATTGGGGTGTCACTTCATCTTGGGGACCTCAGTTGCCTTATCTGTAAAATGGAGGGTTGGGCTCCAAGCTTTCTGAGGGCCCGGAATGAGTCTTTTGGGTCTTTTGCCAAGGACAGGTCCCTGAATATAGTGGGGGCTAGATACATGGTGACTGCTGCATGTGTGGCTGGGTAAGATAGCCATGATATCTTTGGCACTCATCCTTTATTTGATGTTTTGTGGAACTCGAGAATAGTCTGCTCAAATTATATCTAACCCAAGACCTTCCAGAGGACTCCCAGAGGTGTTGGGGGGGTACTACACTCTCCCTTTGCTTCATCTTAGAAAACAACAACAAATAACAATGGGCTGGAGACAGAAGGTTAAAAAAACCAGACTGCTTCCCACAGCAGAGCCACGTGAGCCACATGAGACCGACTGTCCAGTGGTGACAGGTGGGTTGGACTGTGAGAGGCTAAGACATAGCTTGAGGAACAGGAGGTGGCCCTGCTGGTGTGAGCTTGGGATGAGGCGCCCCGTGGTGCCAAGCTGTGGCTGATGTGCAGGATGATCCAGGCAAAACCACTTTTCTTCTGGGGCTGTTTACCCTGAAGTCTCCAGGTCATTATTTCTGTGGTTTCCAAGAAGATCCAGAGAGAGAAGATGATGATAGTAGTGAAGTTGCCAGTGGAACCTCCCTCTGTGTTCTAGTCATCTTATTTCTCTTTGGTCCCTTTAACAATGCCAGCTGGTCTTGGCATTGAGCCTCTGGACTTTACTCAGTCCACCCCCAGCTCCTGCTGTTCCTTTCTTTCTGCTTCCCAGGTTCTCCATCATGCTCTTCCATCCCTGGACCTTGGCTGCTATTACCCAAGGAGACTCTATCTTCTCTGACATTGGCACCCCCCTCTAAGGGATGACTTTTTCCATTCACCCTCCAGCCCAGAGGTCTGAAGCAGTCAGCCCACAAGCTGGTCTGCAGATGTGTTTTGTGGTGCTTAAATTTTTTTAATGCACTGCCAACATTTAAAACTCAGATTTTTCATAAAAATCCAGGATCCTGGCCTCTCTTGCAAAGTTGGAAAATCGGCCATGCTGGTCCAGCAAGCCCACACGGCAACACTCAGCAGAGCTGCGTAATGACAGGTTGAACTCTGGATGGGCGGGTGCTCTCTGGTTTGCCACAGTCTCCACTATGCCCAATAGATGTGTTATGTGCATGAACCGCAACTCAATAGGCAATGGAGTTTGCATATTGGACCAATGGGTTAAAGTGCACCCACCCATTTATGCCCTAATTCAGGTCAGGATCACTTTTCTCCATTAAGAGAAGGGTTGTGGAGCTTCAACTCTTGCCCTGTAGCTTGGAAGAAGATCCTTCTTCTGGAGGCTCTTTTCATCGAATTTTTAACCTGTAACCCCTGCTTGTGATACTGAGTGCCATGTCCAGAGCTCTAGATGGCACTGGCAGAAAATACTGAAAAGGCAAACATAAGACATAATTGATATTTTGCGGTGGAGGGTTTATGTCCAGCACGTGTGTTGGCATCAGAACAGGTTCTTCCTGCTCAAATAAATCAGTGAGATGGGACCATTAACAGGTATTAATCTCTCTGAAATGAAAGGACCAGTACAAACCAAAACCAAATCCATTGCCATCAAGTCAATTCTGACTCAAAGCGACCCTATAGGACAGAGTAGAACTGCCCCATAAGGTTTCTGAGGAGCGGCTGGTGGATTTGAGCTGCCAACCTTTTGGTTAGCACCCAAGCTCTTAACTGCTGTGCCACCAGGGCTCCATTGAGAAAGCTAGCACCCAAAAATGCACTAGTTACCTTAACCTCTCATCAGTTTGCATGAGCTCCTTATATGTTATGGATAGTAACCATTTGCTATCTTCAATACCAACATTTTCCCTTGTATGAGTGATTTGTTCATTTGGGGTGGGCGGGGGGGGGGGGGAGAGCGTAAAATCTTTCTGATATGTAAAAGTTTTAAAGTTTTTGAAGTTAAATATGCCAAACCAAATTCTCTTTTTCTTATACTTCTAAGCTTGGGAAATTATTCCTATCACCGCTTTGAGAAATAGCTTATTTTTTTTTTGTAGAATTTTTCTATGGTTTGGTTTGTTTGTACTTAACTCTTTCAATCTATTGAGTTTTATTTGGGGGTAGAGCTTGAGGCACTGGCTGATCCTACTTTCCCTCTAATTTCTAAATAATAATCCCAATGCCATCTATTTCACATTCTTTCTCCGTTGTAAGCCGATGTCTCCTTTATCACATAGTATATGTTTTTATGGAATCCCTGGGTGGTGCAAACAGTTCATGTGCTCAACTACTAACTGAAAGGTTGGAGTTTCAAGTCCACCCAGAGTCATCTTGGAAGAAAGGCCTGGTGACCTTTTCCAAAAAAAATCAGCCATTGAAAACTCGGTGGAGCACAGTTCTACTCTGACACACATGGGATCACCATGAGTCAGAATCAGCTTGACACCAACTGTTTTTATAGGTGCGTGTTTTTATCTGTAGTTTTAGTACTTATGCCCCATTCATCTATCTGTCTTTTCATTAGTTTCTTTACAGATTTTAATATTTGGTGGAGTTCATCCTTCCCCATTGCCCTTCCTCTTCATTTAAAAAAAATTTTGAATGGTCTTACTTGTTTGCTCTTCTAGATGAATTTGAGGGCCACTTTTCTAATTCCAACAAAATTCTCTTAGTATTTGTACCATGATTGCATTAAACCCATAACTTGATCTGAGGAAATTGGCACATTTATAGTATTTCCCCATTCCATCTAGGAACATACACTGTCTCTCCTTTATTGCTGTTTTTATAAATTACAATAAAATTGTGCAGTTCTTCCCAGGCAGTTACATTTCTTATTAAAATTAATCCAAGTCTCTTACGTTGACTACTCTTTATGTGGGGCTTCTTTTCCACTGGCATATTTCAGGGAGAAGAATGGGCAAGTGGGTGCTTTTATCAAGTCTCTGAGAGCTGACCGAGGCTTTCCCTCCATCTTTCTCCTCTTTTCCAGCCGGGTACCAAGTTATGTTCATCCCATCATCTAACAGCTCTCCTAACTGTGCCTCCTCTTTGTTCCCACAGCCCTGCCCACTTCAGACCCTTCTCACATCTTGCCTGGAGAGTGGCATCCACTGGCCTCCAACCTCCAGCCTCACTCCTCACCTGTTCTCCCTCCAGCTAGCACCCATATGTTTATACATTTATTCAGTAAAAACTTACTGAGCTAAACAAAACAACCAAAAAATTTATTGAGTACCTTCCTATATGCCAGGCACAGTCCCAGGTCTGGGGATACATACGTGAAGTAGATGGAGCTTACTTTCTAGAAGAAGTGAGGGAGACAAGTAAGCCAATAAACAAGATCATTGCTGACAATGACAAAAAGCTTCCAGAAATCTGTGTGAGAGAAAGGCCCCAAAGAATTCCCTGAAGGCTTCTGAGGACCAGCAGTTTCCCTCTACAGCTTGACGGAACTGAAATGGACTGAACCCCACAACAGTTGAGGTGGCAACTGTTTCTATGAGAGAAAGAGCGGCTGCTTCTTTTCTGTCTTCTTCTCCCCCTCTCCCTTTCCTTCTTCTAAATAAAACAGGGATGTGCCCTCAGACCCTGCTTAAATTTTGGCCATGAGGTGGGGCAGAGATAAGCTGTGACCTCCAGAAGCTGCTGGGGGGTTGGGAGTAGCAGTAAACCCTCCCAGGGTCACAAGCTGTCATTCTGTCAGGCCAACTCAGGCCTGCCCAGGATTTGGGGAGGCGAGGGTACAGCAGGCTGGCATATAGGGAGAGCTCCATATAGGGGGAGGGGAAGGTTGGCCAGACAGAGAGGGCTGGTATGGCTGTGGCCCTAGTCAAAGCTTAGTCCACGGTGTGGTCATGAGGAAACAAGAGGCCAAGGCCTCCTGAGGCAATCTGAAGAACAATCATCAATTAGGTTGAGTCCCTACAATGTGCCAGGCATTGATTAGATGCTGCTTACTACCTGCAAAGGCAGATCCTACTATACCTGTTTTTATGGTTGAGGACACTGAGGCTCAGAGAGATGAATTATTTTGCCAATGATTGATCAGGTCAAAAAAGCTGTGCTACCAACCTGGGCAAGTCTTTTCCCTTTTATGTTTTATCTTACCTGTCTTCCTCCTATCTCTACTTGTTGAAACTCTTCTAGTTCTTCAATGCCACGTCCAGGAAGCCCTCCCGGACTTCCAAGTTGGGAGTGAGAGTTCTCTCACCAGTAGTTGTTCTCACTGTTCTTCCTCAGGGCTCCTACCAGTGGGGCAGTGTCTGGTTCCCAGCTGTGTCTTCCACATGACCCAGCACATTGTAGAATTGACTTGCTTCAAGGAAGGTGCTGAGCAAGTCGTGATGTTGGCATTTTGGATGGCTCTGAGGGAATCCAGTGGCTCTGAGCTCTGCCAGAATTGAAGGGAGCCCTCCTGCATGTCTGGAGAAGGCCACTTTCTATTCTTAAGAAGCACCTGCTCAGTCTTCAAGGATATGTGGTCTGATCCCTGGTGTGAGGCTGAGAGCTCTGACCGGGATCCCTACTGTCAGTGCTGTGACTAGTGCTGCTCCGCTGAGACAGGCCCTGCCCTATCCCCTGGGAACTTCACACCTCGGAATAGAAACATGATTCCCTGACCTTTCAGAACCAGCCTGAGATGAGGACCCAGAGAAACCTCCCTGTGAATGTGACCTTTTGTCTTCTAGCTGTCCAGAGTCAGGAGCTGGGATTTTCCAGAAGTGATGGTTAAGGTCATGGGTCAACCTGGCTAGGCCGTGATTCTCAGTGGTTTGGCAGATATTATGTAATCATCCTCCATTTTGTGATCTGATATGAGCAGCAAATCAGTTGAAAGAGGAGTTTCCTTGAGGGTGTAGCCTGCATCCAATATAGATAGATGTTCTGGCAAAGCCTGAAAACCCAGGTGGTGTAGTGGTTAAGTGCTACAGCTGTTAGCCAAAAAGTCAGCAGTGCAAATCCACGAGGTGCTCTTTGGAAACCCTATGGGGCAGTTCCTCTCTGTACATTAGAGTTGCTATAAGTCAGACTCGATGGCAACGGGTTTGGTTTTGGTTTGGCAAAGCTTGTCCCCTCTGGATCCTGTATCCAACTCATCATCCTCTGACCTCCATTTTTGTGATGTGAGCCAGCAGTCTGCCATCTGATCTGCAGATTTTGGGATTTGCCAGCTCCTGCAGCCCCATGAGCCAGCAGCCTGCCATCTGACATGCCAATTTTGGGTTCATCAACCCTGCAACCTCGTGAGTCAGAAGAAGCCTCCAGACTGATGTCTGACCCATGAATTTGGGACTTGCTAGCTTCCACGTGTCTGTCAGTTTGTCGTACTGTGGGGGCTTGTGTGTTGCTGTGATGCTGGAAGCTATGCCACTGGTATTCAAATACCAGCAGGGTCACCCATGGAGGACAGGTTTCAGCTGAGTTTCCAGACTATGACAGACTAGGAAGAAGGACCCGGCAGTCTACTTCTGAAAAGCATTAACCAGTGAAAACCTTATGAATAGAAGTGGAACATTGTCTGATATACTGCTGGAAGATGAGCCCCTCAGGTTGGAAGGCACTCAAAAGATGACTGGGGAAGAGCTGCCTCCTCAAAGTAGAGTCGACCTTAATGACGTGGATGGAGTAAAGCTTTCGGGACCTTCATTTGCTGATGTGGCATGACTCAAAATGAGAAGAAACAGCTGCAAACATCCATTAATAATCAGAACCTGGAATGTACGAAGTATGAATATAGGAAAATTGGAAATCGTCAAAAATGAAATGGAATGTATAAACATCGATATCCTAGGCATTAGTGAGCTGAAATGGACTGGTATTGGCCATTTTGAATCGGACAATCATATAGTCTACTATGCTGGGAATGACAACTCGAAGAGGAATGGTGTTGCAATCATCGTCAAAAAGAACATTTTAAGATCTATCCTGAAGTACAATGCTGTCAGTGATAGGATAATATCCACATGCCTGCAAGGAAGACCAGTTAATATGACTGTTATTCAAATTTACACACCAACCACTAGGGCCAAAGATGAAGAAATAGAAGATTTTTATCAGCTGCTACAGTCTGAAATTGATCGAACATGCTGTCAAGATGCATTGATAATTACTGGTGATTGGAATGCAAAAGTTGGAAACAAAGAAGAAGGATCAGTAGTTGGAAAATATGGCCTTGGTGATAGAAACAATACCGGAGATGGAACGATAGAATTTTGCAAGACCAATGACTTCTCCATTGCAAATACCTTCTTTCACCAATATAAACGGCGACTATACACATGGACCTCGCCAGATGGAACGCACAGAAATCAAATTGACTACATCTGTGGAAAGAGACGATGGAAAAGCTCAGTATCATCAGTCAGAACAAGGCCAGGGGCCGACTGTGGAACAGACCATCAATTGCTCATATGCAAGTTCAAGCTGAAACTGAAGAAAATCAAAGCAAGTCCACGAGAGCCAAAATATGACCTTGACTATATCCCACCTGAATTTAAAGACCATCTCAAGAATAGATTTGATGCATTGAACAGTAGTGACTGAAGACCGGATGAGTTGTGGAATGACATCAAGGACATCATCCATGAAGAAAGCAAGAGGTCTCTGAAAAGACAGGAAAGAAAGAAAAGACCAAGGTGGACGTCAGAGGAGACTCTGAAACTTGCTCTTGAGCGTCAAGCAGCTAAAGCAAAAGGAAGAATTCATGAAGTAAAAGAACTGAACAGAAGATTTCAAAGGGCCTCTTGAGAAGACAAAATAAAATATTATAATGACATGTGCAAAGAGCTGGAGATGGAAAACCAAAAGGGAAGAACACACCCGGCGTTTCTCAAGCTGAAAGAACTGAAGAAAAAATTCAAGCCTCGAGTTGCAATAGTGTAGGATTCCATGGGGAAAATATTAAATGATGCAGGAAGCATCAAAAGAAGATGGAAGGAATACACAGAGTCATTATACCAAAAAGAATTAGTTGATATTCAACCATTTCAAGAGGTGGCATATGATCAGGAACCGATGGTACTGAAGGAAGAAGTCCAAGCTGCTCTGAAGGCATTGACGAAAAACAAGGCTCCAGGAATTGATGGAATATCAATTGAGATGTTTCAACAAACAGATGCAGCGCTAGAGGTGCTCACTCGTCTATGCCAAGAAATATGGAAGACAGCTTCCTGGCCAACTGATTGGAAGAGATCCATATTTATGCCTATTCCCAAGAAAGGTGATCCAACCGAATCCGGAAATTATAGAACAATATCATTTATATCACACACAAGCAAAATTCTGCTGAAGATCATTCAAAAATGGCTGCAGCAGTATATCAACAGGGAACTGCCAGAAATTCAGGCCGGTTTCAGAAGAGGGCATGGAACCAGGGGTATCATTGCTGATGTCAGATAGATCCTGGCTGAAAGCAGAGAATACCAGAAGGGTGTTTACCTGTGTTTTATTGATTATGCAAAGGCATTTGACTGTGTGGATCATAACAAACTATGGATAATACTGCGAAGAATGGGAATTCCAGAACACTTAATTGTGCTCATGAGGAACCTTTACATAGATCAAGAGGCAGTTGTTCGGACAGAACAAGGGGATACTGATTGGTTTAAAGTCAGGAAAGAGGTGGGTCAGGGTTGTATTCTTTCACCATAACTTTTAATCTGTATGCTGAACAAAAAGTCCAAGAAGCTGGACTATATGTAGAAGAATGGGACATCAGGATTGGAGGAAGACTCATTAACAACCTGCGCTATGCAGGTGGCACAACCTTGCTTGCTGAAAGTGAAGAGGACTTGAAGCACTTACTAATGAAGATCAAAGACCACAGCCTTCAGTGTGGATTACACATCAACATAAAGAAAACAAAAATCCTCACAACCGGACCAATGAGCAACATGATGATAAACAGAGAAAAGATTGAAGTTGTCAAGGATTTCATTTTACTTGGATCCGCAATCAACAGCCATGGAAGCAGCAGTCAAGAAATCAAAAGACGCATTGCATTGGGCAAATCTGCTGCAAAGGACCTCTTCGAAGTGTTGAAGAGCAAAGATGTCACCCTGAAGACTAAGGTGTGCCTGACCCAAGCCATGGTATTTTCAATTGCATCATATGCATGTGAAAGCTGGACAATGAATAACGAAGACCGAAGAAGAGTTGACGCCTTTGAATTGTGGTGCTGGCGAAGAATATTGAATATACCATGGACTGCCAAAAGAACGAACAAATCTGTCTTAGAAGAAGTACAACCAGAATGCTCCTTAGAAGCAAGGATGGCAAGACTGTGTCTTCCATACTTTGGACATGTTGTCAGGAGGGATCAGTCCCTGGAGAAGGACATCATGCTTGGCCGAGTACAGGGTCAGCGGAAAAGAGGAAGACCCTCAACGAGGTGGATTGACACAGTGACTGCAACAGTGAACTCAAGCATAACAATGATTGTAAGGGTGGCTCAGGACCGGGCAGTGTTTTGTTCTGTTGTGCATAGGGTCGCTATGAATCGGAACTGACTCGAAGGCACCTAACAACAACAACAGCTTCCACAATTACATGAGCCATTTCCTTGAAATAAATCTCTCTATATATACACATATGCTGCACTGGTATTGCTCTTCTGGAGAGCTCAGCCTAACAACCTGACCTTTTATATTGTGATATTTGCCATTATTAAGGTTAGGATCCTGTCGTTCCAAAAGCCATTGGTGGAGTCATACTGGCCTGGAATTGCATCTGGGTTTTGCCTCTTACTAGGTGTCTGAGTTTGGGTGAGTATTTAGATTTTTCTAAGCCATAGTCTAATTTTTCTAAGCAATATAGTCACTACCTTATTAGACCATGTTGAGAATTAAGTGATAAAATACATGTAAGGCAACAAGCACAGTCCTTGGCAGAAACAAGGGGCCCAGTAAATATTATCGGTTCCCATGGGGAAGCTCAGAAACCCTGGTGGCGTAGTGGCTAAGAGCTATGGCTGCTAACCAAAAGGTAGGCAGTTTGAATACACCAGGTGCTCCTTGGAAACCCTATGGGGCAGTTCTACTCTGTCGTATAGGGTTGCTATGAGTTGGAATCGGCTCGACAGCAATGGGTTTGGGGTTTTTTGTTTTTTTTTTTTGGTTTTGGGGGAAGCTCAGCCTGTTATTTGGGACGATCTACTCAGGGCACTTGACCTTCTTGGCCAGTCAGCCAAAGCAGGGATAACAGAGGTAACAGGAGATTGCATATAACCTAGTCACTCCAGTCTGTTCTTAAATTACATCTTTGTCGTTGTTAGGTGCCATCAAGTCGATTCCAACTCATAGCAACCCCATGTACAACAGAGTGAAACACTGCCTGGTCTTGCACCATCCTCACAATTGTTATGTTTGAGTTAATTTTTATACAGTTATTTAATATCTCAGATTGTTATGGGTGAGTACCATATGGAACAAATTTTAAAGCCATGCCCTGATATAATGGGATGCCTTCCTTTCACTGATTGTCAATGACCATAAATGGATTCTCAGCCTAAACTTGGTTTCATTAAGTCTACTTTTTAAAAAGAACTTGAACATTTTCTTTGATTTGTGATGCTTCAGGTATAAAATGTCTTGTCTTAGTGGTTTATTGTTTCATCCTATTCTGTTCCTTCAGGCTTCAGTTTTAGAGTCAATAATGATAATAATAGTAGTAATCATAGCTAAGGAGACCTGGTGGTGGTGCAGTGGTTAAAGCACTCGGCTGCTAACCAGTCGTTCTGCAGGAGAAAGGTATGGCAATCTAATTCTGTAAAGATGACAGCCTTGGAAACTCTATGGGGATGTTCTGCTCTGTCCTACAGGGTGGCTATTAGCTGGAATCGACTTGACAGCAGTGGGTTTGTGTCACAGATTGAATTATGGCCCCCCAAAAATGTGTGTATCACTAATTAGATAGTAGATAAGAACTACTTTAGGTGAAGGGAAAGGCAGTACACAATACAGGGGAGGTCAGTGCAATTGGACTAAACCAAAAGCAAAGAAGTTTCCTGAATAAACTGAATGCTACAAAGGCCAGCATAGCAGGGGCAGGGGTCTGGGAACCATGGCTTCAGGAGAGATCTAAGTCAACTGGCATAATAAAATCTATTAAGAAAACATTCTACATCCCAATTTGAAGAGTGGCGTCTGGGGTCTTAAATGCTAGCAAGCAGCCATCTAAGATGCATCAAATGGTCTCAATCCACATGGATCAAAGGAGAATGAAGGACACCAAGGACACAAGGCGATTATGGGCCCAAGAGACAGAAAGGGCCACATGAACCAGAGACTACATCATCCTGAGACCAGAAAAACTAGATGGTGCCCAACTACAACCGATGACTGCCCTGACAGGGAACACAACAGAGAACCCCTGAGGGAGCAGGAGAGCAGTGGGATGCAGACCCCAAACTGTCATAAAAAGATCAGACTTAATGGCCTGACTGAGGCTGGAAGGACCCCGGTGGTCATGGCCCCCAGACCTTCTGTTGGCCCAGCACAGGAACCATTCCCGAAACCAACTCTTCAGACATGGATTGGACTGGACAATGGGCTGGATAGGGATGCTGGTGAGGTGTGAGCTTCTTGGATCAGGTGGACTCTTGAGACAATGTTGGCATCTCCTGCCTGGAAGGGATATGAGAGGGTAGAGGGGGTTAGAAGCTGGCGAAATGGACACGAAAAGAGAGAGTGGAGGGAGACAGCGGGCTGTCTCATTAGGGGGAGTATAACTGGGAGTGTGTAGCATGGTGTATATGGGTTTTTGTGTGAGAGATTGACTTGATTTTTAAACTTTCACTTAAAACACAGTAAAAAAAATGTGTGTATCAACTTGGTTAGGGCATGATTCCTGGTATTGTGTGGTAGTCCTCTATTTTGTGATTGTAATTTTATGTTAAGAGGATTAGGGTGGGATGGTAACACCACCCTTACTCAGGTCACCTCCCTGATCCAATATAAAGGGAGTTTCCCTGGGGTGTGGCCTGTACCACCTTTTATCTCTTGAGAGATAAAAGGAAAGGGAAGCAAGCAGAGAGTTGGGAACCTTATACCACCAAGAAAGCAGCACTGAGAGCAGTGTGCTGTCCTTTGTTGCTGAGGTTCCTGCGCTGAGATGCTCCCAGACGAAGGGAAGACTGATGACAAGGACCTTCCCTGAGAACCAACAGAGAGAGAAACTTTCCCCTGGAACTGGCACCCTGAATTCGGACTTCTAGCCTACTGGACTGTAAGAGAAGAAACTTCTCTTTGTTAAAGCCATCCACTTGTGGTATTTCTTATGACTAAGACAGTTTTTTTTTTTTTTAATAATAGCTAACTCCTAATGAATGTTGATTATGTACCAGGTATTGTTCTACACTTTGCATATATTCTCTCTTTTAATCTTCACAACAGTCTTTTGAGACAGATACCCTTATTGTCCATTTTTGCGTGTGAGGAAACTGAAACAGAGAAGGGTTAAGTAATTTGGTTAACATCACATAGCTAGTAAGAGGCAAAGTGAAGTTTCAGCCGTAGGCAGTCTGACTAGAGAGCTTGAGCTCTAGGTCCATCTTGCAAATCATTTGACTTGCTAGAACCACAGGTATGCAGAGATCTGGTAAGTGCTAGACTATTACATTTGTCCACCCCAATGACTGCCTCCCTCCAGCACATTCACTTCCTTGTATCATCCCCCTTCCCACTGACTCTGGACTTGGCCTTGTGATTTGCTTTGGCCAACAGGATATTGGCAAGCATGATGTAAAAAGCTTAAAGCTCTTATACATTGGGGATTGTCCTTTTGGAATGTTGCCTCTTGGAACCCTGAGACCACCCTGCTGTAAGGACATCCAAGAAGGTCATGTGGAGAGGCTGTCTGGAAGAGAACTGAGGAACCAAGCCGACAGCCAGAACTGAGGTCCCAGGCAGGTGGCTCCAAGAGACCCATCCCAGCCACCCCCAGCCATGTGAGTCATCTCAGCTGAGGCTTCGGACATTGTGGAACAGAGAAAAGCCAGTCCCATTTGTACCTTGACCAAATTCCTGGCCCAAAGATTCATAAGCAAGCATAAAATGATTGTTCTTTTAAGCCACTTCTTCTAAGTGTGTGGAAGGATGGTTTGCTATGCAGCAATAAGTGACGGAAACAGCCAAGAAGCCAAGGCTAGGCTGGGTATGAAAGATATGGTTCAGGTGGACAAGGATACCTGGAGTCCAGGAGTCCGGAAAGAACTAGAGGTTTGAAGCCAGGTGAGTACAGGGACTCCAAGAGCATACCTAAGCGAAGGTCTGGTGGTGACCTGTTGCTGTCGAATTGATTCCAGCTCATAGCGACCCTATAGGACAGAGTAGAACTGCCCCATAGAGTTTCCAAGAGTGCCTGGTAGATTCGAACTGCTGACCTTTTGGTTAGCACCCATAGCTGTTAATCACTACGCCACCAGAGTTTCCCTCGGGTTGGGTAGTGGGTCCAACACCAAGAAAAATGGACTTCCATCTGGAGGCCCTGGGAAGAGGAGACTTCAAAATCTGCACGATTAAGAAACCTGCCATGAGCCTCTGCCTGGGGCGGGAGCAAATTCTGAGGCCTTATCAACCAGTGCCCCAACACAGGTGGCTGCCTGCTAACCTGGAAAAGGGAGGATTGGGTCTCGGAAGAGCCTGACCAACACAGTCTGAGAAAAGGCTTTGCCTGAGCCCCCTCGTGTTTCGCCCACGGGCTTTCCTCTCTTCTGTCTTGCCAAGGTGTGGACTCATTGTTTTTTCTTTCCGAAACGAACAAAAAAGCAGGAAATAAGATTGGACTACAACTTTTCCATCTGCATAAACACAACTATGTTTCTTTCCCATCAAAAAGGTTTCCTTGGCAACCATCTGTGTGTGTGTGTGCGTGCGCACGTGTGCATGTGTATACTATAAAGCTATACTATAAAGCACAGAGCACATATTCTCAGGCAAAATGTGTGCTGTAATCTTGTTTTTCTTTTTAAAAATCTATTTTTTCCTGATTATAAAAGTAATACGTTGAACAAAATTTGGAAATTACAAAAAAAATGTAAGAAAACAAAATTTCACCCCAAAACACCACCCAGATGTAATCACTATGGACACTGTGGGCATTTCTGTCTAGCATATTTTTCCCATATGCTTAAAATTAAAAAGGTTGGAGTCATACTGTGTATACAATTTCCTAACCTGCTTTTTGACTTAGAATGTGATCTTTTCCCCATATAGTAAACTTTCTTTTGAAACATTTAAAAAGGTTCTATGGTGTCCCATTACCTCATAATTTATGTAACCATCCACTGATTGGGAGAATATGGTTGTTTACAGTCTTAGTTTAGTGTAAAAAATGTTGAGATAAACATCCTTTGTTGCACTGCCAGTTGATTTCATAGAACAGATATCTAGAAGTCATATTAGTGGGTCAAAGGATATGCCTGTTTTAAAGGACTTTGACACGTCTTGCCAAATTATACTCTCCCTCCACCAGCAGTGTGTAAGAATGCCAGTTTTATTATACACTAGTGAATATTAAATCATTTTATTAACAAAATCTGGCAGTGATCTTTTAACTCATTTTCCCTTCCCCTTCTGTTCTATTTGAAATTTGGCATGGATTGAAAAGTTACTTGGCATTGAATCGCTCAGGATTACGTATTGATTACCATGGTGGTTGCCTACTTCATTCCTAAACGTCCCTTGGCCTTTTTATTTTTTTCTAATGAATAGTTAAAACCTCAGCCAAGCAGATGTGTTTTTCAGGTAGTTTTCTAACAGAGCTATGCAGTCATTTCCTCCACTGGCCTGGCCTGGGAGGCTTGCGCAGACCACACCTGTATAGGTCTGGGGTGGAGGGCAGAATTCAAGGGCGTGGGTTCTGGAGTTGTACTGGCGTTTGAATGCAAAGTCAATCATTTACTAGCTGGGTGGCCTTGGACAACTTATTCATGAGCCTCAGTTTTCCCTTCTGTAAAAGAGGAATAATAGTACTGGTTGACAGGATTGCTGTGCATATTAAATGTGATCGAACCCAGTATATTAAGAATGCTTAAGACATGGTTGTAAGGTGTAATGGTTAAGCACTTGGCTACTAATTGAAAGGTTTCGGGTTGGAACCCACCCAGTGGCACCTCGGGAGAAAGATCTGGCAATCTTCTCCGTAATGATTACAGACTCAGAAACCCTATGGGGCAGTTCTACTCTGTCGTGTGGGGTCACCATGAGTCAGAATGGACTGGAAGGCACCTCACAACAAGATGTGGTTGTAAGAAGAGCACTCAAAGGCCTTGCATGTGCTGGCCCTGCCTCCCTCTCAGGCATCACGCTTTTTTTTTTTTTGCTGTTTTCTCCGCCAGAATACTCTCCCCAGATAGATGTTCGCTTCTCATCATTCAGGTCTCAGCTCAAATGTCACCTACTCAGAGACCTTCCCTGGGCCCTTGCCTAATACCACATTTGCTCCCCCCATTGCTCTTTCATAAAACTCTGTTTTAATATCTTCAAAGTGCTTAATTCTTCTTTGCAATCATCTCATTATTTATGGTGACTTTTCATCTCTGCCACTGGCACGCAGGCACCATGAAGGCAGGCAGTGCCTGTCCCTGCCCTCAGGAACCGAGCACAGTGCTGGCCCTAAGCAGGTCCATTATTGAATGGGTGGCTAGTAATAAAGTGATTTTTAGGATTGAGTAATTTTAGGATCGCTGGAGATCACCAGAAAGGAGCGCTGGTGGTACAGCGGTTAAGCGCGTGGGTCCACGGTTTCCAACCCACCAGCCACCCCGAGGAAGAAGGATGTGGTAGTCTGCTTCCGTAAACACTTAAACAGCCTTGGAAACCCTATGGGGCAGTTCTACTCTGTCCTCTAGGTCCATATGGATCAGAATCGACTTGATGGCAATAAGTTTTGGGGACATCACTGGAGATTATTTTTTATTTTCTTAAACTGAAACAAAACATTTTTATTTAAGATTTACTTTTGATGTGTTACCAGGTGGAAACCCAGGTTCTTACTCGGCATGACTCAATGTATTGATTGGCCAATAAATGAGACACGAAGGTGAGAAAACAAGAAAGGCACCTTTATTTCATTGTACAATATAATGGTGCTTACTGCTGCCAAGACTGCTCGCTCAGGGCGGGCAGGCAGGTTACTTTTAGAGGGGTTTACAAATAGAAGGCTCATACAAGCTAGTCAGCAACATTACGCAGGCACTATGGGGTTACAGTTACATGTAACCTCCAAGCAAAAGGATTCAAATGCAAAGCTGATGGCGGGGAGCTCAGCAAAGGAAATGATTTTGCAGTATAACACTGTAGGGGAGGAAGCCAGGTACAGAATACAGCACTGTGAGGGTTCTGTCTCGGATTGGTCAAAGCTATGAATGTTGTTGTTAGGTGCTGATTTTGACTCATTGCGACCCCATTTAACAGAGTAAAACTGCCCCATAGGGTTTTTTAGGCTGTAATCTTTATGGAAGCAGATTGCCAGGTCTTTCTCCCGTGGAGTCACTGGAGCCACTGGGTGGGTTTGAACCCCAAACCTTTTGGTTAGCAGGTGAGTGCTTAACCGTTTGTGCCTCCAAGGCCCCTTAAACTGTGCACACAAGTATTAAAAAGTCAGTAAACTCAAGAGTTAAGAATGGCTAGTCTCTGGGTGGTGCCAACAGTTAAGGTGCTTGGCTGTTAACCAAAAGATTGATGGTTTGAACCTACCCAGAGGTCTCTCAGAAGAAAGACCTGGTGATTTACTTCTGAAAAATCAGCCATTGACTATCTTATGGAGCAGTTTTCCTCTGACATGCATGGGGTCGCCGTGAGTCCGAGTCAGCCCCATGGCAACTGGTCTGGGTTCAGGTTACCTGGCAGAGTTACTTCAGCATCTGGTGCGTATTAAGGGCTTTGACATCAGTTAATCTGGAGATAATCTCAGCTTCCCCACCCAATGGCTGGGTGTCCCCAGTGATGTCTTAATGGCTCTAAGCCTCAGTTACCCTGCATGTTAAATGGGAATAATATTACCCACTTTAGAGGGTTGGCTTGAGCATTAAATATCTTATGCAAAGTACCCGCAAATAGTGGGCCCTTAAAGAACGGTAGTTCATTGCTTAGGGGACACTGAGCTTCTGTTCAGAATGATGGAAATATCTGGAAATGGATAGTGGTGGTGGTTGAGCAATTTTCCGAACATAATTAATGTCACTGAATTGTAGATGTAAAAAATGTTGAAATAGCAAATATTTTGTTACATATATACTTACCACAATTTAAAAGAAATGATAGTTATTCTTGTATTTAAGAAAATCAAAGACCAAGTAAGGTTAGGCTCTATGAATGAGGGAGGGGAGAAACAATTAATATTAAGCTTTGTTTATTAATTACCATGAAGAGTCATGGTCTCTGTTGTTCAAAAGGACAATTTTGATCTATGGAGCAAAGCTCTCTCCTCTTGGGCTTTGGAAAAGATCTTCCCTTTCTGTCTAGATGGTTTTTGGATGTGTAAAGTTAATATTTCATTAATTATGGTGGAGGGGCGTATGTGTACGTCAGTGTCTCATAGGATGCATATAATTAAGGCACTTTTTGTTGGGAGCGGAAGAAAATTGGGCTTTCCCAAAGAAAAGCAGCTTGCTTGCAAAGTTGCTAACAGATTGCTTCTTAATTGAACTTGGGAGGTGAATTATATGGTGAATTAGAAAAAAGAACAACTCTGAATTTAGTGAATTGTTCCATAAAGGAAACTGTGGGATTGAATTGCAAATGCTGGATAGAAACATTTCAGCCGGGCCCCTGGCATCACGGGCGGCTGACCTCCTCTGTGTTGCAGAGAGCTTGAACAGGCCCAGAGCTCTCTTTTCAAGGCCTGGAGGGCATTCTTTCCCAGAGACCAGCTGTAAGCCTGGGTTTCTTATGCAAAGGAGACGTTTGAATAAACCCCTGTGACTAATGAAATCTATAAGGTCTTTGCAGATCCTCTCACTGAAGAGATAATTAACCGAAGATCAAATATAGGGATACCGAATTTCTCCAAATATTTTTTGTCTCGTAATCACACTCAAGAAAAAATACACCCCCATGCCCTGAATGTCCCCCGCCCCGCCCGCCACACCTATCTTTATTTGCGCTGGGCTATATTCTTCTTCTTTCTTGTTCTCTGATGCCAACAGCTGAAGTTACAACTAGTCACATTTGTCTCATTCTTTTGCTAGCTTTTACTGAAACAGGAAAACTTTCCAACGATTGAGATGTAAGAAATGATTTTGCTTAGTTTTTGTATGTGTCTGTCTTCAGCGCCAAGTCTTCCATCCTTCGTGAGCTTGGGAGAGGAGAGGTTGGTGCTAAGAAAATCCCAGGAATTGAGGCTTCATTTTACAGGAATCTTAACCTTGGTTGCATCTTAGAATCACCTGGGGGAAGTTTTAAAAATCCGAACGCCCAAGCCATGCCCCAGACAATCAGTTAAGAACCTCTGTAATTAAGAAACTCTGTACCAGAGGTGGAAACCCTGGTGGTGTAGTGGTTAAGAGCTATAGCTACTAACCAGAAGGTCAGCAGTTTGAATCCACCAGGTGCTCCTTGGAAACCTTGTGGGGCAGTTCTACTCTGTCCTTTAGGGTTGCTGTGAGTTGGAATCTACTCAAAGGCAACGGGTTTGTGTTTTTTTTTTTTGGAACCAGGGGTAAAACCTTGGTGGTATAGTGGTTATTAAGTGCTACAGCTGCTAACCATAAAGGCTGGCAGTTCAAGTCCACCAGGTGCTCCTTGGAAACTCTATGGGGCAATTCTTCTCTGTCCTGTAGGGTTGCTATGAGTCAGAATCAACTCAACAGTAACGGATTTTTTTTTTTTTTTTCCAGGTACCAGAGGTAAGGAGCCCTGGTAGCACAGTGGTTAAGTGATCAGCTGCTAACCAAAAGGTCGGCAGTTAAAACCCACCACTGCTCCTGTAAATATTAAAAACCCAGTGCTGTCAAGTTGATTCTGATTTATAGCGACTTTTTTTTCTATAGGACAGAGTAGAACTGGGTTTCCAAAGCTGTAATCTTTATAGAAGCAGACTGCCGCATTTTTTTCCTGCAGAGCGGCTCAGGGTTCGAACAACCAACTGCTTAACCACTGTGCCACCAGGGCTCCTTCCCATAAAGATTACAGCCTTGGAAACCCTATGGGGCAGTTCTACTTTGTCTTATAGGGTCGTTATGAGTTGGAATCAACTTGATGGCAAAGGGTACCAGGGGTGGAATCCCTGGCGGGCATAAACACTACTGCTAGTTAAAGGATGGCAGTTCAAACCCACCTGGAGGCACCTCAGAAGAAAGGCCTGGTGATCTGCTTCCAAAACATCAAAGCCTTGAAAATCCTGTGGAGTGCAGCTATACTCTGCAATCCATGGGGTCGCCATGAGTTGGAATCAATTCAAGGGAGCTGGTTTTTGTTTGGTACCAGGGGTATCAGTATTTTTTTTTTAAGCTTCCTAGGTGATTCTAAAGTGCAGCCAAGGTTGAGAGCCACTGCCCCAAGAGTATCTGCCTCCCTCCCTCCATAAAAGCTAAGACAAATTTTCCCACCAGTAAGGCTGAGTTAGAAATGATTAAGTTCTCCTTTTAAAACACTGTCTACCTGATTCAACTATACACCCATTCGCCCACCCATCCATCCACCATATGTTTTATTGAGTACCTACTTTGTGCTGGGAACGGTGCTGGGTATTCATTATTGGACAAGACAAGGTCCAACAAGACAGGGTTCCTCCCTTCAAGACTCTAAAAGCTCAAAACTAGACTGTGAGGGATTCAGCTGAGCGAACAGGAGATCCTAGTACCTTGCGATGAGGGCTAGGATGTGAATAAGCCCAAGGGCTGTGGGCATTCAGAAAAGGAGCTTCTAACTCAAGACAGGCACAGGCAACTTCCCAGAGAAGATAGTATCCATGTCGAAACTTGAAGGACCAGTAGGATTAAGCCAGGTGAACAGGTGGGTGTAGTAGAGGAAGATGCAATAGAAAAATAGATTTCCAAGGTGCTGTAAGTAGCTTGGGGTGACTGGAGCACTGAGAAAGAGTGGGGGAAGTAGCAGGAGATGAGGTGTCATCATGAGGGGCATTACCATAAGAGGCTTCATTAGTCATATTGTTGTTAGGTGCTGTCGAGTCAATTGTGACTCACAGTGACCCCATGTGACAGAATTGAACTGCTCTGTAGCGTTTTCTAGGCTGTAATCTTTATGGAAGCAGATTGCCAAGACTTTTTACCCCAGAACCACTGGGTAGGTTAGAACCACCAATCTTTCGATCTTGCTAAGAGCTGGAATTCATCCTAAGGGCTGAGGGACGTCATGGAAGGGTTTTTGTCAGGGGAGTGGCAGACCACCATAACTCCAGGTAGATCCCAAGCTCCTCCATGCTGAAAGCGCAGGGTCAGCTGCCCTTCTGAAAAAAGCCTTATTGATAAGGACCACAGAGGAGGAATGTGTGTTCTTAACTGCCCATGGCCCCAGCTTCTGTCCCTGACTTCTGATGTCCTCTCACAGACCTCCTGGCAAATGCCTCATGTCCCTTGAGAATATTCAGCCTCTACCAGGTGCTCCACTTTTTCTCCTTGTTCTCATTTCTGGAGTCAGACAGGATATACCTCTAGCCTTCGCTGTTTACTAACTACCTCTGAATCCTCAAGACAGGCAAGTGACTTTACCTCTGGGAGCCTCGGTTTCCTCATCTGTAAAATGGGATGTTAATAGTTCCTATGTCACTACAACATCATGAGGCTTGAACTAGGAAAACTCACGGCACAAATAGCACTTAACACGGTTCTTAGCACATGGTCAGCACTATAATTGGCAGCTAGTAAACACTGAATCTTTCCTCCTCCATCTACTGGGAGGTGTCTGGTCTCCACTTCCTCCCCCACTTCTTCCCCAAGCTTTTGCTCCTATTATAAGCCCAACTGCCAGGTTGTCAAAGGAATCAGAGGTCTTTGTCCTCCTCCCCTTCTCTGCCTCTTATAGAGCTGAATATCTCTCTCTCCTGGCCTTGGCTCCTCAAGCACAGCCTCCAGCTCACCTTGAACCAGGGCTGTACCCAGGTGTCCTACAGGTCTATGCTTTTGATGCCCCCACCCATTTTGCAGGAACCAAGCAGGTCAAAACTCGCCAGCCCTCCCTGCTGGGCTTCCAGTGATATATGGAATCTCTTCCCAAATCCCAGCTCCTGTGCTCTGCTCCTGTCCACTACTAATAACCTCTGCCATATACAGAGCCCAGGCAGCTATAAAGTCCTTTCAGGTCCGCTCGCTCAAAACTGGACTCCATCTAGATCATTCAGGATAAAAGGCAAAGTCCTGAAAAGGGCCTACAAGGCTCCACAAGATCTGACCCTCCAGACCCTCCACTGCCCCATGAACCTCAGGTTCTACCATTCCCTCTTGCCTTCGCTCATTCCATCTAGTCATACCTGCCTCCCTGCTGCCAAGCACACTCCCACCCCAGGGCCTTTGCACCTGCTGTTCCCTCGGCTTGGAATCCTCTTCCCCAGATATCTCCAGACTCACCTCCTCATTTTCTCCAGCCCACTGTTCAGATACCACGTTGTCAGCCTTGCTTTGGTGCCTTACATGAAATGGCACCCCTCTCATCCCTGGCAGTCACTGTCCCCGCACTCTCATTTATTTTCTCCATAGTACTTCTCAGCAACCAACTTACATATTTACTTGCCTATTTGTCTACAATTTTCTCCCCCCCCTTCATTAGAATATAATTTCCATGGGGTCAGGGTAGAGTTTGTTCAGTGTAGTATCCCAGCAGCCGGACGGTGTTTGGCACGTACCAGGAGTTTGATAAATATTTGTTGAATGAGAATGCTTAAACAAACTCATTACCTCATTGGATCCTCACAACAGCCATTTGACAGATGAAAGATATTAATGCCCAAGGTCTTATCCAAAGCTACCCAGTGGAGCAGTGGCTCAGAGAGTCCCAGAGCTTTGTGCTTTAGGCGATCCTTCAGTCCACACATGGCACATTCCTTGGCTGGCCAACAGTTTTCATACCATCAGGATTTCCCCTGACCTTTAGCACGAGAGGAAATGATATCGCAACTGGAAGAATCCTCAGAGGGCTGGGCGCTGGCAGCAGACGCTCCTGGCAGCTGCAGGGAGTCTGTGAGTGGATTCCAACTTGGCCAGAAAGCCAGCATAACGAGCAGGATGAAGGCACGCAAAAATATCAGCACACCCTATGCGGTTCCAGGTGCAGAGCCTTCCAAATCTGCCTCACTCTAGCAGGACTTTCTCAATGCAAGGCACGGTGGCTGCAGCCACTGCCAAGTCATAGTAATAGAGAGGGGAAGAGGTGGTCTGGTGGGTGTTTGTTGGGATGTAGGACCACATGGCTGTGTTTGTCCAGGGCCAGGGGCCTGGGTTCCATGTTTGGGAGAGTGGTGTTGTACGTGACCCTTCGCTGAGCAGCAATGACCATCCCAGCGATGGAAGCTTGTAGGACACAGGAAAGTGTCCAGAGCCCTCAGCTCTCCTGCTTACCAGCTGGGTGGCCTGTGTCTCAGTTTCCTCCTCTGTAAAATGGGTTTACATATATTCTGTCACCACAGAGTCACTTTTTATCAGAGTCAAAGGGGATATGGGAAAGCTGCTTTGTAAGTTATAAGTTTCTGTACAAGGAACCCTGGTGGTGCAATGGTTAAGCACTTGGCTGCTAACCAAAATGTTGGTGGTTCAAACCCACCCAGCAACTCCTTGGGAGAAAGACCTGGTGATCTGCTTCCATAAAGATTAAACGAAATCAAACCTGCCGCCATCAAGTCAATTCTGACTCATAGAGACCCTGTAGGACAGACTAGAGCTGCTCCATAGTGTTTCCAAGGAACAGCTGGTGGATTCGAACTGTTGACCATTTGGTTAGCACCCTAGCTTTTAGCCACTGTGCTGTAAAGATTACAGCCTGGAAAACCCTGTGGGTCAGTTCTACTCTGTAATATGGGGTTGCTGTGGGTCAGAATTGACTTGAAGGCACCTAACAACAAGAAGTTTCTATATAAATCTAAGAAATAGCTTTGCATTTGTAAATAGATTGTCTTGTAGTTACTTTGACATGGTTTCCTCTGTACAAATGGTCTCTCCTGGACACGGCCTTTGTCCTCAAATCTGCTCCCACCGCAAGCCTTGCCCACATCCAGTAAAGGATGTCACTACCTACCCAGTTGCTCACACTCCAAATTTAAGAGTCACTGGTGGCCCCTCTCATTCTCTCACCTTTAATCCTTCAGCCCCTCCTGTTAGCTCTACTTCTAGCTCTATCCCAAGTACAATGTGATTCCCCATCTCTATGGCACTGTCCAGTCCAGGCCACCATCATCAGTCACCTGGATGGTCATAAGGTTCCTAACTGATGACCCAGCTTCCACTTTGCCGCCTATATCCCAGGATGATGTTGGTAAAAAATAAATCAGAACCCATTCTTCTCCTGCTTTACACCCTCTGAGGATCCTGTTATTAGGAGAATAAAGTCAAGGTCACAGCCACCCTGTCTGGCCTCATCCCCGCTTGCCCACCACTGTCTGCCCCTACACATAGGAGCTCATCCCTGACCCAGGTTGGTGCTTGCTCTTCCTTCTGCCACATGCTGTCACCTAGGTCTCTGTGTGACCAGATCCATCTCATCATTCAGGTCTCAACCAAAATGCCACTTCCTCAGAGGGTCTTCTTCACCACCTTCTAAGCAGCACCTCCAGTCACACTCCACCATATACTGAATTCAATCTTCTGAGTGTTTTCTGGACCTGCAATTATTTATTTTCTTACCTACTCCCCCCGCCCCCCGCCCCAGCTCCCTATTTAGAATGTATGCCAGGAACTGCTGCTTTGTGGCTCACTTTTGGATCTCCAGTGCCTGGGACTGATCTAGGGATATGTCATTGTTGGGCGCTGTTCAGTAGATTTGAACTCATAGTGACCCCATGTGACAGAGTAGAACTGCCCCATAGTGTTTTCTTGGCTGTAATCTTTATGAAAACAGATTGTCAGATCTTTCTCCGGAGGAGCCAATGGGTAGGTTTGAACCACCAATCTTTTGGTTGATAGCCAAGGGCTTAACCGTTTTGCCACTAGGGCTCCTTTTCCAGGGCCATAGTAAGTCTAATAAGTATTTGGTGATTGACCATCTTTCTGGTGGAGACCAATGTTTACATGTTTAAAGATGATGGTACTGGCAAAGGAATATAAGCCTCACTGACCCCAAATGAGATAGAGTCTACAGAGTCTAATTTACTAAGTAGGTGCAGTGGTGGCTCAGTGAAAGAATTCTCACCATCATGCATTAGACTCAGGTTTTTTTTTTTTTAAATTAATTTTTATTAAGCTTCAAGTGAACATTTACCATTCCAATCAGTCTGTCACATGTAGGTTTACATACATCTTACTTCCTTCTCCCACTTGCTCTCCCCCTATTGAGTCAGCCCTTTCAGTCTCTCATTTCGTGCCAATTTTGTCATCTTCCCTCTCTCTCTATCTTCCCATCCCCCCTCCAGTCAAGAGTTGCCAACACACTCTCCTGTGTCCACCTGATTTAATTAGCTCACTCTTCATCAGCATCTCTCTCCCCGCCACTGACCAGTCCTTTTCATGCCTGATGATTTGTCTTCGGGGATGGTTCCTGTCCTGTGCCATCAGAAGTTCTGGGGAGCATTGTCTCTGGGATTCCTCTAGTCGCAGTCATACCATTAGGTATGGTCTTTTCATGAGAATTTGGGGTCTGTATCCCATTGGTCTCCTGCTCCCTCAGGAGTTGTCTGTTGTGCTCCCTAACAGGGCAGACATCGATTGTGGCCGGGCACCAACTAGTTCTTCTGGTCTCAGGATAATGTAGGTCTCTGGTTCATGTGGCCCTTTCTGTCTCTTGGATTCTTAGTTGTCGTGTCACCTTGGTGTTCTTCCTTTGCCTTTGCTCCAGGTGGGTTGAGACCAATTGATGTATCTTAGATGGCCGCTTGTTGGCATTTAGGACCCCAGGCACCACAATTCAAATTGGGATGCAGAATGTTTTCATAATAGAATTATTTTGCCCATTGACTTAGAAGTCCCCTCAAACCAAGTTCCTCAGACCCCAGCCCCTGCTCTGCTGACCTTTGAAGCTTTCATTTAATCCCGGAAACCTCTTTGCTTTTAGTCCAGTCCAATTAGGCTGACCTTCCTTGTATTGAGTGTTGTCTTTCCCTTCACCCAAAGCAGTTCTTATCTACAGATTGATCAATAAAAAGCCCTCTCCCTCCCTCCCCCCTTTGTAACCACAAAAGTATGTGTTCTTCTCCGTTTTTTCTATTTCTCAAGATCTTATAATAGTGGTCTTATACAATATTTGTCCTTTTGCAACTGACTCATTTCGCTCAGCATAATGCCTTCCAGATTCCTCCATGTTATGAAATGTTTCAGAGATTCGTCACTGTTCTTTATCGATGCGTAGTATTCTATTGTGTGAATATACCACAATTTATTTACCCATTCATCCGTTGATGGACATCTTGGTTGCTTCCAGCTTTTTGCTATTGTAAACAGAGCTGCAATAAACATGGGTGTGCATATATCTGTTTGTGTGAAGGCTCTTGTATCTCTAGGGTATATTCCGAGGAGTGGGATTTCTGGGTTGTATGGTAGTTCTATTTCTAACTGTTTAAGATAACGCCAGATGGATTTCCAAAGTGGTTGTACCATTTTACAATCCCACCAGCAGTGTATGAGAGTTCCAATCTCTCCGCAGCCTCTCGAACATTTATTATTTTGTGTTTTTTGGATTAATGCCAGTCTAGTTGGTGTGAGATGGAATCTCATCGTAGTTTTAATTTGCATTTCTCTAATGGCTAATGATCGGGAGCATTTTCTCATGTATCTGTTGGCTGCCTGAATATCTTCTTTAGTGAAATGTGTGTTCATATCCTTTGCCCACTTCTTGATTGGGTTGTTTGTCTTTTTGTGGTTGAGTTTTGACAGAATCATGTAGATTTTAGAGATCAGGCGCTGGTCTGAGATGTCATAGCTGAAAATTCTTTCCCAGTCTGTAGGTGGTCTTTTTACTCTTTTGGTGAAGTCTTTAGATGAGCATAGGTGTTTGATTTTTAGGAGCTCCCAGTTATCTGGTTTCTCTTCATCATTTTTGGTAATGTTTTGTATTCCGTTTATGCCCTGTATTAGGGCTCCTAGGGTTGATCCTATTTTTTCTTCCATGATCTTTATCGTTTTAGTCTTTATGTTTAGGTCTTTGATCTACTTGGAGTTAGTTTTTGTGCAGGGTGTGAGGTATGGGTCCTGTTTCATTCTTTTGCAAATGGATATCCAGTTATGCCAGCACCGTTTGTTAAAAAGACTATCTTTTCCCCAATTAACTGACACTGGTCCTTTGTCAAATATCAGCTGCTCATACATGGATGGATTTATATCTGGGTTCTCAATTCTGTTCCATTGGTCTACGTGCCTGTTGTTGTACCAGTACCAGGCTGTTTTGACTACTGTAGCTGTATAATAGGTTCTGAAATCAGGTAGAGTGAGGCCTCCCACTTTCTTCTTCTTTTTCAGTAATGCTTTGCTTATCCGGGGGTTCTTTCCCTTCCATATGAAATTAGTGATTTGTTTCTCTATCCCCTTAAAATATGACATTGATATTTGGATTGGAAGTGCATTATATGTATAGATGGCTTTTGGTAGAATAGACATTTTTACTATGTTAAGTCTTCCTATCCATGAGCAGGGTATATTTTTCCACTTAAGTATGTCCTTTTGAATTTCTTGTAGCAGAGTTTTATAGTTTTCTTTGTATAGGTCTTTTACATCCTTGGTAAGATTTATTCCTAAATATTTTATCTTCTTGGGGGCTACTGTGAATGGTATTGATTTGGTTATTTCCTCTTCGGTGTTCTTTTTGTTGATGTAGAGGAATCCAAGTGATTTTTGTATGTTTATTTTATAACCTGAGACTCTGCCAAACTCTTCTATTAGTTTCAGTAGGTTTCTGGAGGATTACTTAGGGTTTTCCATGTATACGATCATGTCATCTGCAAATAGTGATAGCTTTACTTCCTCCTTACCAATCTGGATACCCTTTATTTCTTTGTCTAGCCTAATTGCCCTGGCTAGGACTTCAAGTACGATGTTGAATAAGAGCGGTGATAAAGGGCATCCTTGTCTGGTTCCCGTTCTCAAGGGAAATGCTTTCAGGTTCTCTCCATTTAGAGTGATATTGGCTGTTGGCTTTGCATAGATGCCCTTTATTATGTTGAGGAATTTTCCTTCAATTCCTATTTTGGTAAGAGTTTTTATCATAAATGGGTGTTGAACTTTGTCAAATGCCTTTTCTGCATCTATTGATAAGATCATGTGGTTTTTATCTTTTGTTTTATTTATGTGATGGATTACATTAATGGTTTTTCTGATATTAAACCAGCCTTGCATACCTGGTATAAATCCCACTTGATCAGGGTGAATTATTTTTTGATGTGTTGTTGGAGTCTATTGGCTAGAATTTTGTTGAGGATTTTTGCATCTATGTTCATGAGGGATATAGATCTAAAATTTTCTTTTTTTGTAATGTCTTTACCTGGTTTTGGTATCAGGGAGATGGTAGCTTCATAGAATGAGTTGGGTAGTATTCCGTCTTTTTCTATGCTTTGAAATACCTTCAATAGTAATGGTGTTAAGTCTTCTCTGACGGTTTGGTAGAACTCTGCAGTGAAGCCGTCTGGGCTAGGACTTTTTTTTGTTGGAAGTTTTTTGATTACCGTTTCAATCTCTTTTTTTGTTATGGGTCTATTTAGTTGTTCTACTTCTGAATGTGTTAGTTTAGGTAGGTAGTATTGTTCCAAGAATTTATCCATTTCTTCTAGGTTTTCAAATTTGTTAGAGTACAATTTTACGTAGTAATCTGAAATGATTCTTTTAATTTCATTTGGCTCTGTTGTGATGTGGTCCTTCTCGTTTCTTATTCGGGTTATTTGTTTCCTTTCCTGTTTTTCTTTAGTCAGTCTAGCCAATGGTTTATCAATTTTGTTAATTTTTTCAAAGAACCAGCTTTTGGCTTTGTTAATTCTTTCAGTTGTTTTTCTGTTCTCTAAATAATTCATTTAGTTCAGCTCTAATTTTTATTATTTGTTTTCTTCTGGTGCCTGATGGATTCTTTTGTTGCTCAGTTTCTATTTGTTCAAGTTGTCGGGACAGTTCTCTGATTTTGGCTCTTTCTTCTTTTTGTATGTGTGCATTTATTGATATAAATTGGCCTCTGAGCACTGCTTTTGCTGTGTCCCAGAGGTTTTGATAGGAAGTATTTTCATTCTCGTTGCTTTCTAAGAATTTCCTTATTCCCTCCTTGATGTCTTCTATAACCCAGTCTTTTTTCAGGAGGGTATTGTTCATTTTCCAAGTATTTGATTTCTTTTCCCTAGTTTTTCTGTTATTGATTTCTAGCTTCATTGCCTTGTGGTCTGAGAAGATGCTTTGTAATATTTCGATGTTTTGGATTCTGCAAAGATTTGTTTTATGACCTAATATGGGGTCTATTCTAGAGAATGTCCCATGTGCACTAGAAAAAAAAGTACATTTTATAGCAGTTGGGTGGAGAGTTCTGTATAAGTCAATGAGGTCAAGTTGGTTGATTGTTGTAAGTAGGTCTTCCGTGTCTCTATTGAGCTTCTTACTGGATGTCCTGTCCTTCTCCGAAAGTGGTGTGTTGAAGTCTCCTACTATAAATGTGGAGGTGTCTATCTCACTTTTCAATTCTGTTGTAATTTGATTTATGTATCTTGCAGCCCTGTCACTGGGTGTGTAAATATTTAATATGGTTATGTCTTCCTGATCAATTGTCCCTTTTATCATTATATAGTGTCCTCCTTTATCCTTTGTGGCGGATTTAAGTCTAAAGTCTATTTTGTCAGAAATTAATATTGCCACTCCTCTTCTTTTTTGCTTATTGTTTGCTTGATATATTTTTTTCCATTCTTTGAGTTTTAGTTTGTTTGTGTCTCTAAGTCTAAGGTGTGTCTCTTGTAGGCAGCATATAGATGGATCGTGTTTCTTTATCCAGTCTGTGACTCTCTGTCTCTTTATTGGTGCATTTAGTCCATTTACATTCAGCGTAATTATAGATAAATAAGTTTTTAGTGCTGTCATTTTGATGCCTTTTCATGTGTGTTGTTGGCCATTTCATTTTTCCACATGCTTTTTTGTGCTGAGACGTTTTTCTTAGTAGCTTGTGAGATCCTCATTTTCATAATGTTTAACTTTGTGTTTGTTGAGTCGTTACGTTTTTCTTGGCTTTTTTCTTGAGTTATGGAATTGATATTCCTTTTTGTGGTTACCTTATTATTTACCCCTATTTTTCTAAGTAAAAACCTAATTTGTATTCTTCTATATCGCCTTGTATCACTCTCCATCTGGCAGTTCAATGCCTCCTATATTTAGTCCCTCTTTTTGATTATTGTGATCGTTTATCTATTGATTTCCATGATTTCCTGTTATGTGTATTATTTTGTTTATTTATTTATTTTTTAGAATTAATCTTAATTTGTTTGTTTTTGTGCTTTCCCTATTTGAGTTGCGTTGATATCAGGACGTTCTGTTTTGTGACCTTGTATTGTGCTGGTACCTGATATTATTGGTCATCAGGCCAAACAATCTCCTTTAGCACTTCTTGCAGTCTTGGTTTAGTTTTTGCAAATTCTCTAAACTTGTGTTTATCTGTAAATATCTTAATTTCTCCTTCATATTTCAGAGAGAGTTTTGCTGGATATATGATCCTTGGTTGGCAGTTTTTCTCCTTCAGTGTTCTGTATACATAGTCCCATTCCCTTCTTGCCTGCATGGTTTCTGCTGAGTAGTCTGAACTTATTCTTATTGATTCTCCCTTGAAGGAAGCCTTTCTTTTCTCCCTGGCTGCTTTTAAAATTTTCTGTTTGTCTTTGGTTTTGGCAAGTTTGATGATAATATGTCTTGGTGTTTTTCTTTTTGGATCAATCTTAAATGGGGTTTGATGAGCATCTTGGATAGATATCCTTTCATCTTTCATGATGTCAGGGAAGTTTTGTGTCAGGAGTTCTTCAACTATTTTCTCTGTGTTTTCTGTCCCCCCTCCCTGTTCTGGGACTCCAATCACTTGCAAGTTATCCTTCTTGATAGAGTCCCACATGATTCTTAGGGTTTCTTCGTTTCTTTAAATTCTTTTATCTGATTTTTTTTCAGCTATGTTGGTGTTGATTCCCTGGTCCTCCAGAAGTCCCAGTCTACATTCTAATTGCTCGAGTCTGCTCCTCTGACTTTCTATTGCATTGTCAAATTCTGTAATTTTATTGTTAATCTTTTGGATTTCTACATGCTGTCTCTCTATGGATTCTTGCAACTTATTAATTTTTCCACTATGTTCTTGAATAATCTTTTTGAGTTCTTCAACAGTTTTATCAGTGTGTTCCTTGGCTTTTTCTGCATTTATCCTAATTTCATTTGTGATATCTTTAAGCATTCTGTAAATTAGTTTTTTATATTCTGTATCTGATAATTCCAGGATTGTATCTTCATTTGGGAAAGATTTTGATTCTTTTGTTTGGGGGGTTGGAGAAGCTGTCATGGTCTGTTTCTTTATGTGGTTTGATATGGACTGCTGTCTCCGAGCCATCACTGGGAAACTAGATTTTCCAGGTAATCAGCTAAAAAAAATGCAGTCAGCTCCTTATCTGAATTCTCCCTCTGGCTCCGGGTATTCGGATGTTAATGGAGCCGCCTGGTACACTGGCTCCTAGTTCTGAAAACGGTCGCTGTCTGCCCGTGTTTGTTCGTTTTCCGTCTCTAAGTCTGTGCTTGTTGTTCAGAGTTCGTAGATTGTTATGTATGTGATCGATTCACTTGTTTTTCCTAGTCTTTGTTGCAAGAGGGATCCGCGGTAGCGTCCACCTAGTCCGCCATCTTGGCCCCGCCTCCTCTTAGACTCAGGTTTGATTCCCAGACAATGCCCTCATGTGCAGCCACTCACTACCTGTGCTTTCAGTGGTTTGCCTGTTGCTATGATGCTGAACAGGTTTCAGCAGAATGTCCAGACTAAGATGGACTAGGAAGAAAGGATTGCAATCTAGTTTTGAAAATTAGCCAAGGAAAATCCTATGGGTCATAACTGATCATGGGGATGGTGCAGGATTGGTCAGCATTTCATTCCATTGTGCATGGAGTCACAATGTGTCAGGGTCAACTTGATGGCAACTGGCAACAACAATTTATAAAGTAAACAGTAATTTCTAAAAGGAGTCTCTCATCAAAAAGGAAACCAGAATGCCTAATTAAGCCACAGCAGCTGTCAGCGAACAATCCCAACATACCCAGGCATCCAGCACTGAGCAGACTCCAGACCAGAGAGTATCCTATTAGCATTCAGTCTTTCTTATGGAGGTGGAGGTGTTAAGTTTGATTCTGCGTGACCTTGTACTGATCAAGGAAAGGAATACTTCTATTAATTTGTTAATTATGTGTGTGGTTGTAAGGAAGCGGGTTCTTTTTGCCTGAGTGTCTGGAACAGGGTCCATCCAGCATGTGGTAGGAGCTCAATAAACCTTTGCTGAACAAATCTTTACCCACCCACTGGTGGCACTGCTCATCCCTAGAGCCTTAGTTTGGAGATGCTCCCTCATCTCTTGGTCATGGTACAAAGAAGGCTGATGGGCCCTCATGTTCTTTTCTATTCCATTCCTCTAGGTGGGCTTGAAGAACAGCCATCTGAGAGCTGGCCGAACACTACAGCCATGAATACCAGCAGTGAGGAAGCTAAAAAGGGTAATGTGAGACCCGTCCAGACCTTCGGGTACATTTTATTGTACCTTTTACCTACTATCTTAGCAGCTGGAATGGACTAGAAGCAACAAAGCCTGTGAGCACGAGGGAGTGTTGCCTTTTGTTGAGTGGGGCTGGCTGTCTGCCAGACAGAGGGATGGAAGGTTGTTGGTAGCTCAGGGACTGTAAGGCCTGTAGTAAACTCTGCTCTCTTGGCTTGACTTTTTGAGCTTGGCTTGTAAATCAAAGCCAATGAGAGGAGGGATGATGAAGCACTGGGAGTACATGAGAGAATGAGTGGACAAGGGGTGCAAGGGAAGGAAGTAAATCTGGGCTGGCAGCTGTGAGGGGAGGCTAGGACCCTGTGAGTGCTAAGGGGGAACTGGTATGATTTCTGGTTGTTGGTGGACAGGTGTCACCTCTTAGCACAGCAAGTGCTCCAGGGGGCCTGCAGGTGCACAAGCAGATACTAGTGTGGTCTACCAGTTTCTAGCCTCAGGATTACAGTGAGGCATCTCACTCAAAGCATCTCCCTTATGGAGAAGCTTTTCCCATTCAGGAGCTGTGCTGGAGGAGAGAGGCCGCTGGGCTTCAGTCTGGCCTGCTCCCTGCGGAAATCAGGGCTCCTGGCCACAGTAGCATTTCTTCTTCATAAAAATAACTACAGAGCAAAAGGAATGATTCTTAAATGCCAGGCGTTTATGTTTCAGGGATGCCTATGTGGGGATGAAATTGAAGTCATTATTTGCCTTATTTTATGCTTCTGCTTTAATGTTGTTTTACGTTTTCTACACGTACACATGTATCAAAAGAATCCATAGATGGGGTTTTATCATGCTATAATTTTTTTAGTGTTGTGTTTTCCTTTTTATTTTTCCTTTGAACTTGGCTACCCTTTCACTTCTTTTTTCCATGTATCGCCCCTTTCCCAGGTAACTCATATTAACGACTTTGTATGTGTGCTTCCATATTTTTCTCTATGTTCTTATATTCACACTTACATATATGAATATACATATATAGAGATACTTATATAAGCATATGTATAAACACACATACATATATAGACTAGTGTCTTTTTTTTTTAAAGGGGATAGTATTTTTTAATTAATATTTTCTTTTTGGTGAAAATATATATAGCAAAACCTGCTAAAATAGGATCGTGTTTAATACACATTTTAAAATGCAACTTAATTTTCTCACTCATCAGTACCTCATGGGAAAACCCTCCAAGGCACTTGGCATAGCTTACATTTATTTTTTCAATAGTTGCAAAATATGCCTGGTGAGGACGTACCACAATTTGTTCAATTGTCCCCTTACTGATTACCACTCATTTCAGTTCCAGTTTTCCTATCATGAACAGAGTTGCAGTGAACATTCTAGAACCTATATCCTTACACACTTAGTATGTTTGTAATAGATGTTTCTAGATGACATTTAAAAAGATGTAACAATTCACACTTCTGTAGCAACTTATAACCGTGCCCCTTTCCCCATATCCTCACTAGCACTAGGTATTATCAGCATTTTTAGCCAGTATGATGGGCATAAATGATATTTTGTTATTACTTTAATTCGAATTTCTGTGTGCTGGTGACTTTGAGCATCTTTTTTTTACCTTTGTCAGTGTTTTGGATGTGCCCTTCTGTGACTCACCTCTTTGTGACCTTCGCTCATTTTTCGATTGGAGTTGTAGGTCCTTCTCTCAGTCAATTTGACTTCTTTTGGAGAGAGGTAGATTTTTTAGCCCCACCCCCCATATTTGACACACCTGCATTTGTTTTTCAGCTACACAGCTTGCTGCTGGGAGAATGTACCGGCCTCTCTTTAAAACATGTATTTTTTTGCTTTGCTTAATCTAACTTTTGGATATCTTGACTTAGGAGTCCTTGGGCTCCCAGACATGTGGTAGAAGGAGTGGCACTTCATTTTAACCACAGATCCCTCCCACTTAGTGATAAAATAGGTAGTTGCTGGCAGTATTTTTGTGGTAGGGTACAAGGTATAGGATGAAGGCCAGTGATGTAGATGGCACATCTAATTTTTTCCTCCCTATTTCAATGAGGTTTTTTTTTTTTTATTTCAGTGAGCTACAGTTGCATAAAAGCCACCCCAAAACTTTGTGATTTCAAACAATGATTTGTTATCTTTCATGATTCTATGGTTTGACTGGTTCAATGGGGACTTGGCTGATGTTGGCTCATGTCATTCAACTGCATTTATCTGGCAGCTGGGATGGGCTGGGAGGTCCAAAAAGAGATTTAGTCACAGTCCTTGCCTCAATGCATTTCCACGTGGCCCCTCTCACTCCACAAGGACTTCCCATGTTTAGTGGTGTAACCTGAGATTCTTACAGAATGGCAGCTGGCTTCCCAGAGGGAGGAAGCAGAACCTGCCAGTCCACTGAAGCCCTGGGTTCAGAACTCCTAGAATAGCACTTCTGCCACATTGTATTGGTCAAAACCATCCGGCCAGCCCAGTTTCAAGGAGAGGGAAATAGATACCACTCCTTAGTGTGAGAAGTGCCTGAGCTTACAGGGATGAGAGGACTTGTTGATGGCCTTATTTAGAGACTATCTACCACCTTCCCCATGGCCTCTTACCTGCTCAGCAGCAATAGACATTGTCAGAGTTCTTAATATTTACCAGTTTAATGGGTATAAAATGACTCCACCAATCAGGCACAGTTGGGTTTGAGTTTCAGTCTCAGCTCAGCCACTTAATAGCTATGACCCTGGATATTTATTCAACTTCATGTGAGATTTGGTAAGAATTAGAAATAATATTTATGTAAAGCACATAGCCAGGTGTCTGGAACTTAATAGGTACCCAAGGAATGTAGCTCCTCCATTTCTTCTTCCTCCCACCTCCACATCCAAGAATGACATTAACCAGCATCAAAAGTGTATCATCCAGCTTGGGGCTGGGATTCCACAGCTGTTCAACAGCTGCACAGAAACACATTGAAGACGGTAGGAAGGAATAAGGCTGCTGCTGCCATGAAAACTCTGCCTCCAGTTTTGTTGGGCACAGTACCCACACTGCACCAGGAGCTCTCAGACTTTTTAAGGAGGAGAATGATAGCACCCCTGCCACCACAAGCACCCCTGAAGCTGCCTAAATCTCCTCAAATGACCCTGCTTTGCTTGAAGAGGATGATGTCAGTGTCAAAGCTAGGCCAAGCCCTCCACCGTACGTTGCAGCAGCAGGCAAGTGGGTCTTTAAGCATCCAGAGCAATGCTGAGGAGGAAGGAGACCTCAAAGGTGAGGCAAGGAAGGGCAGGCCGTTCTAGTCTGTCCCTCCATGCTCCGCATCCTGCCCCTCCAGGACCCCGTCAGGGGCAGCCAGGGATGCCTCCCGTTTTTGTTTGAATTAAAGAAAGATAAGACAAGTTATCTCAGTCTCAGACTCCCCTTTAATCACAACCCCCTTCTTCTACCATCCCCAGAAAAGAGACCGCCCAAGCAGGAGAAAGGATCTGAGAGAAGGCCCCGGCCCCCTGGCTTCAGCAGCAGGTTTATTTCCTGGCATTGTGTGGTTCCCGTCAGCCCTGACGGTGGGGATTTGTGCTTCTGCTTTGGAGAAGGGGGTTGTGGGGGGTCTCTGAGAATCGCTCACTCAGCAGCCCCCAGCCAACTGTTTGGTCCACAGAGCCGCCTTCCCCTGGAGATGAGCGCTCAGCATGCATTTCAAGGCTGCTAATGGGATTAATGAACTGGAGAGTGTCACTGCTACAGGAATGAAGCTGCGACTGTTTTGATGAGGCCTGATTTTCAGAACCATGTTCATAAAAAAGAACGGGCCTTCCACTTTTAGTAACGATCCCTGAGAGCTTTGTGCTGGAGCAAATAATAATGGAATCTGGTTGCACCAGAGAACAGGGATCCCTCAAACGTGGGCACAAAACATTGCTCAGACCTCGAATCCTTGAATGTCACTTACCTCAGTGTGTCTGGGGGTAACTGCTGAGCCTGGCTGACTCTAGGTCCTCCTTCTAGCCAGTATCCAAATTCCTGGTGATTTCTGCAGTCCACACTTATGGAGCCCTTGCCCATGGCAGGTGCTTGACATTCATTACCTTGACATTCATCCCTGCAGCTGGAAGTAAGGCTCAAGGGACAAATGGCTTGTCCAAGGCCACACAGCGTATGGCGCTGTTTGTTTTGAGCCAAGCTCCCCTGACGCCAAGCTGCTTGCTCTTCATCTTTGGGCTATATCAGTGGTTCTCAGATTTCCCTGAGCTTTCTAATCACCTGGCAACTTTAAGAACTACAGTACCTTGACTCTGCTCTAGGGCAATTGAATTGGATCTCAGGGCAGGATTTTTTTTTTTTTTTTTTTAATTATAAATCCACGCACACATATGTAAAACAAAAAATTTGCCATTTCAATATTTTCACATATAAAATTCAGCGACAATGATTACATTCATAATAATATTGTGTAACCATCACTGCTATCCCATAGGTTCCAAATTTTTCCATTTGCTTTAACAGAAGCTCAGTGCCCCCTGGACAATGACTCCTTTCCCTCTGCCTCCCACCCCTGGTAACCACTAATAGACTTTGACCTCTATACATTTTCCTATTCTAGATATTGCTTGTAAGTGGGAATCTATAATATTTGTCTTTTTGTGGGTGACTCGTTTCACTCAGCATGTTTTCAGGATTCATCCATGTTGTAGCACATATCAGGACTTCATTTCTCTTTATGGTAGCATAATATTCCGTTGTGTGTATATACTGCATTTTGTTCATCCATTCATCTGTTGATGGAAATTTAGGTTGTTTCCATGTTTTGGCTCTTGTGAATAACGCAGTGGTGAAGCGCTCGGCTACTAACCAAAAGGTCAGCGGTTTAAATCCACAAGCCTCTCCTTGGGAAAAAGATATGGTAGTCTGCTTCCTTAAAGATTACAGTTTTGGAAACTCTAGGAGCAGTTCTACTATGTCCTGTAGGGTTCCTACGAGTTGGAATCAACTTGATGGTAATTGGTTTGGTTTTTTTGGTTTTGGAGCATTGGTGTACCAATATCTGTGTTCCTGCTTTTAATTTTTTTGGGCCTATGCAATTCCAGAGAGGAATTACTGGGTCATATGATAATTCTATGTTTAACTTTATGAGGAACCTCCAAACGGTTTTCCACAGTGACTGTACCATTTTATACCAGTAATGGATAAGGGTTCCGATTTCTCCACATCCTTGCCAACAATCAGGGCAGGATTTTTTCACCAAAGCTCCCCAGTTGATTCTAATATGCAGAGTAATAGACAGTCTTCCCCTTTGACTGTCTGTCAGAATTGCTGCAGGCAAGGTGGGAGTTTGCCTACTGGCTTGGGTGTGAGGGTTATGTAAATGGCGGGACTGCCAGGGTGTTTTCTTCCAGGGTGGGCATGAACTGTTACCTCATCTAAAGATCTTAGTTCCTCAACTAAAAATCGTAGTTCCTCGCTTGAGAAGGCTGCGTCAGGCCTGGTTCTCTTTATGACACGGCTGTGCCTTCGGCTGGAAATGGAGCGTTGAATAGCAACGACCGCTGTGCTCTTACAGAGAGTCCCGGGTCCGTTTCCAGAGCCAGAGAATTTAAATGGGCTTTTTTTTTCTTATCCTCCACCCTATCCCACCCCCAGTGTGTTAAATCCTCTCGGCCGCCCCTGAGCTCCTCTTCAAATGCAGGACCCTTGGCCATAATAAATAATTACATCCTTCTATTTGGACTCTGATTCCAGATAGTAGTAATCCAAGAAAATCCAATAATGACAGTTGCATTAGGACCCTTCTTCCAGGCTAAGCAGAACATCTGTTTCGACATATTTTTAATCGGCAAATGCTTCCTGTGTTGAGTCCTCAGCAAATTAAATTTCTCACTGGACCGAGGGGGAAGCTGTCATTCAATAACCCATCTCTGGAAATTACACCCCAGTCACTTTCCAGGTGCACTTAAGATTTTCCCATGTTGACTCAGCTGTGTAAAACCAGCCCTTACAATACTGGGTCACATGTATGTATAGCACAGCTTGTCTGAGAAACATGGGATGTCTTAGTGTTATTCCCTGGAATGTTTTTGTTGTTGTTAGGTGCCATTGAGTTGGTTCCGATTCATAGTGAATCTGTACACAGTGACTGAAACACTGCCTGGTCCTGTGCCATCCTCACAATCATTGCTATATTTGAGCCCATTGTTGTAGCCACTGTGTCAGTCCAGTCTTCTTTTTTTCTGACCCTCTGCTTTACCAAGGATAATGTCCTTCTCCAGAACTAGCCCCTCCTGATAACATGTCCAAAGTATGTGAGACACGTAGTCTTACCATCCTTGCTTCTAAAGAGCATTCTGGCTGTACTTCTTCCAAGACAGATTTGTTTGTTCTTCTGGCAGTCCATGGTATATTCAATATTCTTCACCGACACCATAATTCAAAGACATCAATTCTTCTTTAGTCTTCCTTACTCATTGTCCAGCTTTCACATGCATATGAGGTGATTGAAAATACCATGGCTTGGGTCAGGTGCACCTTAGTCCTCAAACTGACATCCTTGCTTTTTAACACTTTAAAGGTCTTTTGCAGCAGATTTACCCAATGCAATATGTCATTTGATTTCTTGACTGCTGCTTCCATGGATGTTGATTGTTGATCCAAGCAAAATGAAATCCTTGACAGTCTTTTCTCTGTTTATTTATTTATTTTTTGCTTATTGGTCCAGCTGTGAGGATTTTTGTTTTCTTTAGGTTGAGGTGTATTCCACACTGAAGGCTGTCGTCTCTGATCTTCATCAGTAAGTGCTTCAAGTCCTCTTCACTTTCAGCAAGCACGGTTGTGTCATCTGCATATGGCGGGTTGTTAATGAGTCTTCTTACTCCAGTCCTGATGCTACATTCATCTTCGTATAGTCCAGCTTCTTGAATTATTTTCTCAGCATATAGATTGAATAAGTATGGTGAAAGGATACAACTCTGACGCATACCTTTCCTGATTTTAAACCATGCAATATCCCCTTTTTCTGTTCGAACAACTGCCTCTTGATCTATGTACAGTTTCTGCATGAGCACAATTAAGTGTTCTGGAATTTCCATGCTTCACAATGTTATCCATAATTTGTTATGATTCACACAGTCGAATGCCTTTGCAAAGTCAATAAAACACAGGTAAATATCTTTCTGGTATTCTTTGCTTTCAGCCAAGATCCATCTGACATCAGCAATGATATCGCTCGTTCCATATCCTCTTCTGAATACAGCTTCAATTCCTGGCAGTTCCCTGTTGATGTACTGCTGTAACTGTTTTTGAATTATCTTCAGCAAAATTTTACTTGCACGTGATATGAACTATATTGTTCAACAGTTTCTGCATTTGGTTGGATCACCTTTCTATGGATCTCTTCCAGTCAGCTGTCTTCCAAATTTCTTGACATGGACAAGTGAGTGCTTCCAATGTTGCATCCGGTTGTTGAAACATCTCAATTATCCCATCAATTCCTGGAGCCTTGTTTTTTGCCAATGACTTCAGTGCAGCTTGGACTTCTTCCTTCAATACTACTGTTTCTTGATCATATACTACCTTCTGAAACGGTGGAATATTGACCAATTCTTTTTGGTACGGGGACCCCGTGTATTCCTTCCGTCTTCCTTTGATGCTTCCTGCATTGTTCAATATTTTTCCTGTAAAATCGTTCAGTATTGTAAATAGAGGCTTGAATTTTTTCTTCAGTTCTTTCAGTTCGAGAAATGCCAAGCACGTTCTTCCCTTTTGGTTTCTAACTCCTGGTCTTTGTATGTTTCATTATAATGCTTTACTTTGTCTTCTCGAGCTGCCCTTTGAAATCTGTTCAGCTCTTTTATGTCATCATTTCTTCCATTTGTTTTAGCTACTCTACATTCAAGAGCAAGTTTCAGAGTCTCTTCTGATATCCATTTTGGTCTTTTTTTTTCTGTCTTTTTAAGGAGCTTTTGCTTTTTTCATGAAAGTATTTTTCCCATTCTCCAAAGAGAATAGAGAAGTATTTTTAACCATTCTCCAAAGGAGAGTTGGCAGCAGAGGAGAATTAAGAGACTTGTTGAAAACCATATGGAAAATGAATAACAAACTTCCACTTTCTACATCACTGCTTGTGGTTACTTAAGACATGATGACTTTCGGGATGTAAACATTAAGGGCTTCAGCATTGCCAACATTTTGGAGAGGTTTCTGCAAAGAATTTTTTGGGCTGTTGGGCTGTTTATTTTTAGAGTAACATATCCCTTCCTTAATTCATTCATTCAAAATACTGAATGCTTACCCCCAACCAAGTACTGTGTTGGGGGTAGAGAGTTGAGTGGTGAACAAGCCAGTCATAGTTCCTGCCCCCATGGAACTTCTAGTCTATTGGGGCAATTCACACTTGAAATCTGGAAGCACTTTTTTTGTCTACGGCTGGGATAGCAAATTAGAATATCTGTAGAGGCCAGGCAGGTAATGTAAATTGGTGAAGTGGGCTGGATGGAACATTGTTAAATGGGAAAGAGATTACAGCAAACAGAACACATGCCCTGACTGTGGGGAGCAGGTGCTTTTTAATTCCGCTGAGTTGTACCATGGGAGATGATGGGCCCACTATTGCCAGATTTTTCTGTTTTTAAAGAGAAATTTGAAAATCTGGATTCTTGTGTAAAATCCCTTGATTTTTTAAAAAATTGGCTTCTAAAGAGTGATTAAAAAAAAAAAAAAAAAAACAGTGTGGGCCAAAAGTGTCCTGGCCAAACAAAACACATCTGTGGGCTGGATTTATCCTGAGGGCTACAAGTGTATGACTTCTGTTCTAGAGATTTTAGTAGTAAAACAATTATTTTCAGGTTTAAAAATGTACTACACACCAACATTCTGTTTTTGGCAATATGACCAACTGAACTATTAGGGACCCCTTATAAAATCATAAAAATGCTGGAGGGGAGCTCTGCGCACCCCAACCACCAATTAAAAATACGGAGTCAAGCTCAAAGGAAAGAAAGGTAAATCACCACAATAATAGAGAACAGGGAACAGAAACCCAGAGAACTAAGCTTCAGGTGGTGCCACAGTCATGCAGAGGGCATTGGACCTGGACTGGAACTTGAGGACTGGGGGGCTGGTGTTTTAATACCCATGTAATGCCTGTATGGGTACAGGAAGTGAAGTGTTTATCCCATGTCAGGCAGGACAAGGGAACAGAGATCTCGTGTATCTAGAAAAACTGCCCAATGGTTCAGAGGAGTGGTGAGAAATCTTTCTACGTTTCCTGGGCTCTGAATGAGGCCTCCAATGAGGAACTGGATCCCAAAGCCTCTCCCTCATGCAGGTATGAATTCTCAATTTACACTTGTTTATATGGAAACCCTAAACTGAGACATTAAAATAGAAAATGATCAAGGGCCCATAAAATCTCAAGAGTCCTGACAGAAAAAAACTTGCAAAACAGGGTCACATCCAGGATCCAAGGCATTTGAGAATACTTCAGAAAAGAATAACCTCCCCTTGAAATGAACTTAAAAACACTGGAAACACAAAAAGTTAATCCATGAAGGAGAACCAACAGACACAATAAATTGAAGAATTGGTACCTTAAGTTGTAAAAACAATAGAACAATATGAAAGAGACTGTAATAAGTATGCCTGAAATGACTAAAGAGCCAAAAGAAGAAATTGAAACCATCCCATCCACTGCTGTCGAGTCGATTCCGACTCATAGTGACGCTGTGGGACAGAGTAGGACTCTCCAGCAGGGCTTCCAAGGCTGTAAATCTTTATGAAAGCAGACTGCCGCATCTATCTCTGGCAGAGTGGCTGGTGGGTTCTTACCACTGAACTTTTGGTTAGCAGCTGAATGCTTTAACCATGTACCACCAGGGCTCCTAATGGAAACCATAGTGGGGAAAAACAGGAGAATGTGAAAAAAAGAGCCAACACTAAATAAATCTAGAAATGAAAACTATACCCATTGGAACTGAAATGGAATAAATAGTATATTGAACACAACTGAAGAGAAAATTAGTGAAGTAGAAAATAGATACTAATAAACCACTCAAATTGCAGCACTAATAGATAAAGAGATAGAAAAGGTCAAGAGACACAGAGGATAAAAAGAATGTTCAGTGTATAATTAGTACAAGTTCCAGCTGGTGAGAAAACTCACGTAGAGAGCCTAGTAAAGAGGCAATAACTAAGGGAATAGTAAATTAGAATTTTCCAAAATTTGAAGGAAGATGTGAATTTTCAAAGAATCACACTGAGTTTCAAGCAGAGAAATAGGTAAATCGACATTTAGACAATCGTAATGAAACTGAGGACTATCAAAGACAATGACAGAAAGAAAACAGAACAAAAGACAGATTATGGGTGAAGGAATGACCTTTAAATTAAAAGAACATCTTGCAGTGGCAACAATGCAGACCAAAATACATTAGAATAATATATTTGAAGTGCTGAAGGAACAAAATTCTCTATACCTGTCAACTTAGAATTCTATATATTCCCCACTAAGCTTTGTTTTAATAAAGATATTTAAAGAATTCTGGGAAGATGATGGGGTAAATAAACCATCATTCTGACCCTCCCCCACAAATACAAAAAGAAAGATAAGGAAATGGTGTTCAGCTTTGAGAGACTCTGAACTGGGGAACAGAAGAAAGCAGCAGTGAACTGCAGACAGGCAAGAATCAACAAATCAACGAGTCACATATGGTAGGAAAATTGCTTCTCCCACCATCCCTGCCCCTTGCCCATTCATGTGGGCAGCAGGCTGCTGTGAACTGGGGTAGTGGCCCCAGAAAAAGAGATTGTTTCCCTATTTACCACAGCCCCTGCCTGTACAAAGAGACAGGACCTCAAGCTTCTGTCCTAAAATCAATAAGGTAGACCTCCTCAGGGGTCCGTTTGGAGTGTGCCAGCACCTCCCCCACCCAGACACTGCTGGTTGCAAGCCTACTGTGAATTGTTACACAAGGCCTGTGCAGTGGAATCTGCCCTCATAGTCAACACTCTACCTGCCTCCCTGCATATCCCGTAACTCAGGCCTCTGAAACCAACAGGCCAAAAATCCTGGGAAGTCAGCTCTGGTCTGTCTGCTTTCCCTTTCAGTCAGTGCTGAGATTTGCTGACTGAGGCTGCTCTGAGTTAGGAAGCAGGATCCTTAAGTGGAGGCTGCACTCACAGCCAACAATCTACTGGGGGCACTCTGACAGCAACAAGGCAGACCTCTATGAGGATCTGACCAGAGTGTGACACCCCTTCCCCCACCTGGTAATTGTTGGTTGCCAGGCTGTTGCAGACTGCTACAGAAGGCCCCCACAGTGAATTCTGCTCCCATAGTCAGTATTCTGCCTACTTCCCCGTGCACCCCATAGCTCAGGCCTCTTAAACCAACAGAGCAGACCTCCCTGGGGATCATTTTGGGTCTTTCTACTCCCCCTTACAGTCAGTGCTGAGAACTGCTGACTAAGGCTGCTGTGTTCTTGGAAGCAGGCATCTTGAGTAGAAGCTAAACCCAAAGCCAGCATGCTACAGGGCAGGCTCTGATAGCAACAAGGCAGACCTCCCTGGGGGTTCATTTGGAGTGTGACTACCCCTCTCCCAACTGGTGACTGTTGACTGCTGGACTGATACAATCTCTTACAAAACATTCCCTACATTGGAGTGAGGAGTTGGGTTACCTAAGTGGAGACTGCTCCCGCAACCACCACAGGGCCATTGGGGCTCTGAAACCAACAAGACAGATCCCTTGGAGGTCCTTCTGGGGAGTGCAGTCCATCCTTCTCCTAAAATGGAGGAAAGCCTGCCTGTGTTTCCCCTGAATGGCCCCACAGAGCAGGGAAGAAAACCTCGGGCAAAACCAGAGGGCAAAACCACTCCCAAAGGGGGCTTGCTGAATGTAGGTATAGGTTTTCCGGCTAAAAACATGATTGCAGAGAACAGAAGGGAAGGGAGGAATAAGTAGAGAGAGGGGACTGCGCCCACTGGTGGCCAGATTTATTAATACGTGATATCCTGCCTGAGTGGCAATGCCTGCTGGTGGACAGACTGACCATAGTATGTTCTCTGGTGTGCTGGAGAGATTGAAAGTTGAAAAGTGAGATCTGAAACTTTCAAATCCCAATTAAACCAGGGAGGGAGAAGGAGCTGTCACAGAGAGGGAGAGGAAATGGTAAACAAAGGCCAAAGGCTCTGCCCACCTAAGAGTTTCTTGCAGAAAGTAGTGCAGGAAAAAGCAGCAAATACTGGGGAAGACTGAAAAAGTTAAGACTCTCAAAAATTTCAGTGCCTCAGGGGTTTCAGGACCATGATTTCAGGGGACATCGAAGTCAATTGGCAAAATAAAATCTATTAAGAAAACATTCTGCATCCCACTTTGAAGAGTGGCATCTGGGGTCTTAAATGCTAGCAAGCAGCCATCTAAGATGCATCAATGAGTCTAAACCCACCTGGATCAAAGGAGAATGAAGGACACCAAGGACACAAGGTAATTACGAGCCCAAGAGACAGAAAGGGCTACATGAACCAGAGACTGCCTCAGCCTGAGACCAGAAGAACTAGATGATGCCTGGCCACAACTGATGACTGCCCTGACAGGGAACACAACAGAGAACCCCTGAGGTATCAGGAGAACAGTGGGATGCAGACCCCAAATTCTCATAAAAACACCAGACTTAATGATCTGACTGAGACTAGAGGACCCTGGCAGTCATGGTCCCCAAACCTTCTGTTGGCCCAGGACAGGAACCATTCCTGAAGCCAACTCATCAGACATGAATTGGACTGGACAATGGGTTGGAGAGAGATGATGATGAGCTACTTGCATCAGGTGGACACTTGAGACTATGTTGGCATCTCCTGTCTGGAGGGGAGATGAAAGGGTAGAGGGGGTTAGAAGCTGGCAAAAGGGTCACAAAAAGAGAGACTGGAAGGAGGGAGCAGGCTGTCTCATTAGGGGGAGAGTAATTGGGAGTATGTTGTAAGGTGTGTATAAGTTTTTATGTGAGAGACTGACTTGATTTGTAAACTTTCACTTAAAGCACAATAAAAATTATTAAAAAAAAAATTCCAGTGCCCCAATAAAAAATCATAAAGCACACAAAGAACAGAGAAACAGTGGCCCATTCAAATGAACATGACAAAGGGAGTAAAGCAAATCTAAGCCTGATCAAGTAATGAAAAAAATGGAAGGTTATAATACAACAACATTAAATATAATTAACAAACTAATGGAAAACACAAAGAGCTAAAAGAAATTATGAAAACAATACAAGAACAAAACGAGGATCTAAATATAGAGATATTGCAACTGAAAGGGACAACTGAAATGAGAAACACAATAGAAGGACTTATCAACAGATTTAATCAGGCAGAAGAAAAAATCATCAGTTTAGAGGATGAGATAGCTAAAATTACAGACACTGAAGAACAACAAGAACGGAGGCTAAAGAAGTCTGAGCACAGTTTAGTGGAATTATGGGACAACAACAAGAGACCTAATCCTTGCATCATGGAAATTCCAGAAGGAGACAAGAGAGAGAAAGGGACAGAAAACATATTTGAAGAAATAATGACAGAAAATTTCCCCAATCTGACGGAGGACATGTATCCACAAATCCAAGAAGCTCAAAGAACCCCAAACAGGATAAACCCAAAGAGATCTACACCAAGATACGTCCTAGTTAAAAACCAAAAAAACCAAACCCATTGCTGTGAAGCCAATTCTGTAGTTACACACTCTCAAAAATTAAAGATAAAGACAGAGCCCTGAAAACTGTGAGAGAGAAGCAAACAATCACATATGAAGGATCCCCAATAAGTTTAAGTAAAGTGCTGATTTTTCCGCAGAAACATTGGAGGCCAGAAGGCAATGGAATGATTTTTAGTGTGGCGGGGGGGGTAGTGGAGGTGGGAAGCGGGAACTGTCAACCAAGAATACCATGCCCAGTGAAACTATCCTTTAAGAATGAGGATGAAATTATAACATTCCCAGGCAAACAGAAACTGAGAGAGGTCATATCCACACATGAGCCCTACAAAAAATACTGATGGGAGTTCTGTAGATGGAAGAGAAAAGCACTAGAAAGTAATCAAAGCTATACATGAAAAGAAAGATCCTTAATAAATGGAAATGCATGAACAAGTATAAGGACTAGTAATAAGGCATTCATGATTGATAATTCTAAATATTTTGTCTTCAGGTTTTCAAATAACAAATATATAAAAGGCAAGGATAAAATTATATTACAGGGCACATGAAATATAAAGATGTAATTAGTGATAACAACAAAGTTGGGGAAGGGGAGGGGGATGGTATAGACATAGAATTTCTTGTATGTTACTGAAGTTGAATTGGTACCAACTTATCCTAGAATGTTATAAACAAGCACTTAGATGTAATATTCATGGTCAACACTAAAAAAAATATTAAAAAAATACATAAAAGGAAAGGAAAAGGGAACCAAAAAAGCTCACTACAAGAAACCAACAAAACACAAAAGCAAGCAGTACTAATGGACAAAGACAAAGAAGGCTTCAAACCAAAAACCAAACCCACTGCCGTTGAGTCAATTCCGGCTCATAGCGACCCTATAGGACAGTGTAGAACTGCCCCATAGAGTTTCCAAGGAGCGCCTGGCAGATTTGAACTGCTGACCTTTTGGTTAGCAGCCGTAGCACTTAACCACTACGCTACCAGGGTTTCCAAAGAAGGCTTAAGACACATAAAAAAAAAAAATAACAAAATGGCAGAAGTAAGCCATTTCTTATCAGTAATTACAGTGTTTGTAAATGTACTAAATGCTCCAATCAAAAGTCAGAGAGTGGCAGAATGGATTAAAAAAAAAATCATCCAACTATATGCTGTTTACAACAGATGTGCCTTAAACCCAAGGACACAATAGGCTGAAAGTGAAAAGATGGAAAAAATATCCCATGCAAATAATAACCAAAAGAGAGCTGAGATGGCAATCTTAACATCAGACAAAGTAGTTTTTAAGACAAAATCTGTCAGAAGAGGTAAAAATGGGCATTATATAATGAATGACTCGACGGCGCTGGGTTTATAATGATAAAAGGAAACCCTGGTGGCATAGTGGTTAAGTGCTACAGCTACTAACCAAAGGGTTGGCAGTTTGAATCCACCAGGTGCTCCTTGGAAACTCTATGGGGCAGTTCTACTCTGTCCTATAGGGTTGCTATGAGTCGGAATCGACTCGATGGCACTGGGTTTGGTTTTGGTTTTTATAATGATAAAAGTCAATTAATCAGAAAGATTTAACAATCATAAATATATATGCACCCAACATCGGGACCTAAGTATATAAAGCAAATACTGGTAGAATTGAAGGGTGAAACAGTACTAAAATAATAGTTGGAGACTTCAGTATACCACTTTCAGTATTGGACAGGACATCTAGAAAGAAGATCAACAGGGAAACAAAGGACCTGAATGACATTATAAACGAACTAGACTTAACAGGCATATATAGGACACTCCACCCCAGAACAGCACAATATACATTTTACTTCAGTGCACATGGATCATTCTCCAGAATAGATCATATTTTAGATCACAAAGCAAGTCTTGATAAATTTTAAAAAGACAGAAATCATACAAAGTATTTTTTCTGACCACAAGCTAGAAATCAATGACAGAAAACAAGAACAAAAATGAAAACCTGAAAAACACACAATCATATGGAAATTAAACAACACACTATTAAACTAACAGTAAGCCAAAGAAGAAACCAAAAGGGAAATCATGAATTTCTTAGAGTCAAATGAAAATGAAAGCACAAAACTTATGGGATTCAGCAAAGGCAGTACTCACAGAGAAACTTATAGCAATAAATACCTACATAAAAAAAGATCTCAAATTAACAGCCTAACTAGACAACTCCAGGAACTAGAAAGAGGAAACTAAGCTTAAACCTACAAGAAGAAAAGAAGATCAGAGCAGAAATAAAACCAAAAACAATAGAATTAAAAAAAAAAAAAAGAAGTTGTTTCTTTGAAAAGATCAATAAAATTGACAAACCTTTAGCTACACTGAAGAGAAATGATATAAATAACAAAAAAAAAAAAAGAAAGAAAGAAAGAGGGGACATTACAACTGACCTGAAAGAAATAAAGAGAATTATAACAGACTATTATGAACAACTATATGGCAACAAACTGGATAACCTAGATGAAATGGACAAATTCTTGGAAGCACACAACCTACCCAAACTGACTCAAGAGGAAATAGAAAGTCTTGACAGACCCATAACAAGTGAAGAGATTGAATCAGTGATCAAAAACCTACCAACAACAACAACAAAAAAAAAGTCCTGTACCAGATGGCTTCACTGCCATGACCAAGTGGGATTTATTCCTGGAATGCAAGGATGGTTCATCATTAGAGAATCAGTCAACATAATACACATCAATAGAACAAAGGAAACGAAACACATGATCATCTCTATGGATGCTGAATAAGCATTTGATAAAATCCAACACCCTTTCTTGATGAAAACCCTAAAGAAGATTGGAATAGAAGGGAAATTCCTCAGTATGATTCAGGGTATATATGAAAAGCCAACAGCCAACGATATACTTAATGAAGAAAGATTGAGAGCTTTCCCCTTGAAACCAGGAATAAGACAAGGGTGTCCACTCTCATCAGTTCTATTTAGTATTCTATTAGAAGTTCTAGCTATAGCAATAAGACAAGAAAAAGAAATAAAAGGTATCCAGATTAGAAAAGAAGAAGTAAAATTATCTCTGTGGATGATATGATCCCAAATATAGAAAATTCCAAAGAGTCCACAAGAAAACTTCCTGTGCTAGTAGAGGAATTCAGCCAAGTTTCAGGGTACAAGGTCAACAAAAGAAAATCAGTTGGGTTTTTATACATCAGCAATGAGAAATCTGAAAGGGAAACAATACCATTTACACTAGCATCTAAGAGAATAAAATACCTAAGAATAAATCTAACCAGGGATGTGGAGCACTTATGCAATGAAAACTGTAAAACACTGCTGAAAGAGATTAAAGAAATAGTACAGCCATTGTGGAACAGTGTGGCAGATCCTCAAAAAACTATAGAACTACCATATGATCCAGCAATTCTACTCCGAGGTATATATCCAAGAGACTTGAATGCAGAGATTCAAATAGAGACTTGTACACCAGTGTTCATTGCAGCACTACTCACAATAGCCAAAAGATGGAAACAACCTAAATGCCCATCAACAGATGAATGGATAAACAGAATGTGATACATATATACAATGGCATACTACTCAGCCAGTAGGAGAAATGAAGTCTTGTTACAAGCTACAATATGGGTGGGGCTTGAAAACATTATGCTGATTGAAATAAGCCAATCACAAGAGGGCAAATATTGTATCATCTCACTTACATAAAAGACAAGAAAAGGCAAATGCATAGAGACCAAATTTTAATACTGGTTACCAGGGGTGGGAGGAGGGGCAAAAGGGGGATTAACAGTCATGGAAAAATTGTATTGATTAAGGATAGGGTTGCACAGCCAATTATTGTAATTGCTGTCAATAAGTTGTACACTGGTAAAAAAAAAAAAAATTGAGTTGGTAAAAGTTGTGTGATAGACGTATTTACAGCAATGATAAAAAAGAAGAAGAAGAAGAATATAGCTGCTGAGGTGGGATTTAGTTCATTGGTTTGGTGGTTTAGGGTCATGGTTTCATGGGACATCCTAGTTAATAAGCCAAATAATGTGCTTAGTGCTTCTGTTCTACTTCCCAGTTCATTGTGTAGTGCCTAGGGTCTTAAAAGTTCGCAAGCAGCCAACCAAAGCAGAAAAATTGCTTTCTATTCACCTGGAGCAACAGACAAGAAGGAGAGTCAGGAATAGGAGGACAATATGGAATGTGTGGCTAATTGCCTCCATGAACAACTGCCTCCTTTGCCATGATATCAGAAAAATGGAATGGTGCCTATCTACCATTACTGAACATTTTGATCAAAGACTCCATAGAATAATCCTGATCAAAAGGCGGGATAAAGAATCTCAAATTTTCATGGACTCTAGACTTTCTGGAACCATGGAGGGTGGATGAACTCCTGAAATTACTGCCCTGAGATAATCTTTAATCCTTAAACCAAAAATATCCCCTGAAAATCATCTTAAAACCCAACAATAACAATAGTTTAGCTTAACTAGTAAAAAACGTCTGCCTTGAGCGTTATCGTTTTTTAAGAACTACCTATATGGGATCAAATTGACAACAGCAATTCGATAGATTAGGTGGGAACCTTAGGGAGCAGTAAGTTTACGTTAATGGGGGAGGAACAACTCAGAAAAGGAGGGTGAGAATGATTGCACAATTCAAAGAATGTACTCAATGTCACTAAATTGTACGTGTAGAAACTTGAATTGGTATATGTTTTGCTGTGTATATTCTCAGCAGCCAACAACAACAAAATAAATAAAATTTAGAAAAAAAGATATTGACAGAGTTTAGTATCATTATGGAATAACTAATAAAGCATGTATTTCCAGGAGGGAAAATAGTATGCAGAAAGTAACAGTGAGCAAGGAAATGGGGGAATATTTAGGTAGATATAAATCTAAATTGCAAACAAACAAACAAACCAGAAATAATGGTGACTAATTTGTGAAGTTAAAAGTCAGTAAACAATAATATGAAAATATGGAGGATTTTTTTTAATTTACAAATTAAAGTATTTTAAAGTCCTTGTACTTTTCAGAATGAGAATGGAGATTCTGGTTTCTTCAGATCTGTCTCCTAGTTTACCAATTCTTTATACTTTGTTAAGCCAAATATGCATGTTAAAAAAATTAAAGGCAATACTAAACAACCATTAAAAGGGGGTAATGGAAATAAAGAAAAAAATCTTAATTCAATAGAAAGCAGGAAAGGAGAAAGCGGGAAGGGAGGAAACAACAAGAAGAAAACAATGGCAAATAGCACAAAATAAAAGGAAAGCAGTAAATCCAGGTATATCCATTATAACAATAAATTTAATTCACCTGTTCAAAGAGAGATTCTCAAATTGGACAACAAAATTGCTAGCCACTTGGTATTTATAAGAGAAACACCTAAACCTAATTACACTTATATGTAAAAATCCTCAACAAAGTATTAGAAAATTAAATTCAACAGTACATTAAAAAAATATATACCAATACCCCCCCCCCAAAAAAAACATTGCTTTTGAGTCGATTCTGACTCATAGTGACCCTGTAGGACAGAGTAGAACTGCCCCATAGCGTTTCCAAGGAGCAGCTGGTAGATTCAAACTGCTGACCTTTTGGTTAGTAGCCAGACACTTAACCACTGTGCCACCAGGGCTCCATGCCAATACCAAGTGATAATAATCCCAGGTATGCAAGTCTGGTTCAACATTCAAAAATCAATCAATGTAACCCATCATATCAACAGGCCAAAGAAGAAAAATCATATGATCGTGTCAATTGATTCAGAAAAAATTGACAAAATCTAATACCCATTCATGATAAAAACTCTCAGCAAGTTAGGAATAGAAAAGAATTACCTCAACCTGGTAAAGAGCAGCTACAAAAAAGACCTACAGTTAACATTTTACAAATTTATAAAATTTACAATTTATAAAAACTGAATACTTTTTACTAAAATCAGGAACAAAGCAAGGATGTCCACTTTTACTATTCTTATTCAACATAGTACTTGAAGTTGTAGCCCCAGCAGTAGACAAGAAAAAGAAAAAAAAGGCAGACAAATTGAAAAAGAAGAAATAAAACTATACCTATTTGCATATGACATGTTTGTCTACGTAGAAAATCCCAAGGAGTCTTAAAAAAAATCCTAGAACTAATAAGTGAGTTCAACAAGATGACAGGACACAAGATCAACGCACAAAAATCAATCACATTTCTATGGACTAACAATAAACACACAGAAATCAAAATTTAATTTAAAACACAATACCATTTACAGTCACTTCAAAAAAAACGAAATAAATATACACAAGACATATATAGTATATATAGTACCTATATGCTAAAAATTATACAATGCTGGTAAAAGAAATCAAAGAAGACCTAAAGAAATGGTGAGACATACCATGTTCATGAATTGGAAGACTCAATATAGTAAAGATGTCAATTCTTCCAAATATGTTTTTTAGGTTTTAATGAAATCCCAAAATCCCAGCAAGATTTTCTGTAGCCATAGATCAGTATATTCTAAATTTTATATAGAAAGACACAGGCCCTAGAATAGCTAAAACAATCTTGGCAAAGAAAAATAAAGCAGAAAGAACCACTCTGTCAGGTATTAAGACTTCCTATATATTTTTTATATATAGCTACAAAAGGAGCCCTGATGGTGCAGTGGTTAAGTGCATGTGATGCTAACCAAAATGTTGGTGGTTTGAACCCACCAGGTGCTCCACAGGAGAAAGATGTGGCAGTCTGCTTTTGTAAAGATTACAGCCTTGAAAATTCTGTGGGGCAATTCTACTCTGCCATCAGTTGGAATAGCAGAGGGTCATAAGTCAGAATCGACTCAGTGGCACTCAGCAACAACATATAGCTATAATGATCAAGACAGTGTGGTATTGGCAGAGGGACGAACACATAGATCAATGGAACACAATCAAGAACCCAAAAAATAAACCCATGCAAATATGCTCAACTGATTTTGCAAAAGCAATTCAATAGAGGAAAGATAACCTTTTCAACAAATTGTGCTGGAGTAAATGAACATCCATAGGCAAAATAATAATCATAATAACTTTGACAAAAATCTCACACCTTATACAAAAATTAATTCAGAATGGATCATGGACTTACATGAAAAATGTAAAACTATAAAATTTTAGAAAAAAAAAAGAAAATTTTTGGAATCTATTTTTAAGGCTAGGCAAAGAGTTCTTAGACTTAACACGAAAACACAATCCATAAAAGGAAAAATTGACAAATTCAACCTTAACAAAATTAAGAACTTTTGCTCTGTGAAAGTTCATGTGAAGAGTATGAAAAGACAAGCTACAGAGTGGAAGGAAATATTTGCAAATCACGTATCCAGCAAAGGACTAGTATTTAGAATATATTAAAAAAAAAAAAAAAACTCTTAAAACTCATACATTTAAAAACAAACAAACAAATCTAGAAACAATCCAATTAGAGAATGGGCAAAAAGCATGAATAGACATTTTACCAAAGAGGGTGTACAGACGGCAATAAGCACGTGAAAAGATGCTCAACATCATTGTGATTGTTTTTGTTGTTAGGTGCCCTTGAGTCAATTCTGACTCATGGTGACCCTGTGTGTACAGAATAAAACTGTCCCACAGGATTTTCTTGGGTGTAATCTTTATGGTTGCAGATCACCAGTTTTTCCTCCCACAGAGCTACTGAATGGGTTCAAACTGCCAACATTTCAGTAGGCAGCCAAGTGCTTAATCATTGTGCCGCCAGGGCTCCTATCATTATGTTAAAAAAAAAAAACAACCCTTTGCTGTTGAGTTGATTTCAACTCATAACGACTCTATAGGACAGAGTAAAACTGCCCCATAGGGTTTCCAAGGAGTGCCTGGTGGATTTGAACTGCCTTACCTTTTGGTTAGCAGCTGTAGCTCTTAACCACTACGCCACCAGGGTTTCCATCATTGTGTTAGGGGAATGCAAATCAAAACCGCATGAGATATACCATTTTATACTCACTGGGATGGAAAAAAAAAAAAAAATTTTTTTTTTTTTTTGGATGGCTATGATAATAGTCACAATAAACAGAGAATAACAATTGTTAGTGAGGATGTGGAAAAATTGGAACCCTCATACATTGCTGATGAGAATGTAAAACAGTGCAGCCACTTTGGAAAACAGTTTCACAGCTCCTCAAAAATTAAACATAGAGTTACCATAAAAAAAAAAAAAAACCCAGTTACCATATGACACATCGATTTCACTCCTAGGCACCCGTATTTTTATGCAAATAATGCGTGGCTTCTACGTTTGTTTGCCAACCATGCCCCTCTGCCCCAGGTGTTTTCATAAGTGCTCTATGCTAATTTTTTACAGCAACGTGTAAAAAAATTTACATAGTGGCGCATAGGAAAATACCTCATGGGGGGAGGGCATGGTTGGCAAACAAACATAGAAGTCATGCATAATTTGCTTAAAAATACGGTATATACTCAAGAGAATTAAAAACGTGCGCACACAAAAACTCGTATGCAAATATTCATAGCAGAAACAAACTAAGTGTCCATCAAATGATGAATGAATAAACAAATGTAATATATCCATATAATGGAATATTGTTGTTGTGTGCTGTTGAGTTGATTCCGATTCATAGTGATCCTATATGACAGAGTAGAACTGTCCCATAGGGTTTCCTAGACTGTAATCTTTGTATGAGCAGACATCCAGGTCTTCTCTGAGTGACTGGTGGTCAGAACCTCTAACCTTTCAGTCAGCAGCTAAATGCTTAGCCATTGAGCCAAAAGACTCATATAATGGAATATTATTTAGCCATAGAAAGAAAGGAAGAAATGAAGTACTGATTCATGCTACAACATGGATGAACCTTGAAAACGTTATGCTGGATGAAAGAAACTGGACGCAAAAGACCACATAGTGCATGATTCCATTTATATGACATGTCCAGAAGAGGCAAATCCATAAGGACAAAAATAGATTAGTGGTTTCCAGGGGATGCAGGGAGAGGAAATTACGAATGACTGCTAACAGGTACGGGTTTTTTTGGGGGGGGGGGTGACGGATATGTTCTGGAATTAGATAGTAGTAATGACTCTATAAATATACTGAAGGCCATGGAATTGTACACTTTAGAAGGGTGAATATTATGATATATTAACTACATCTCAATTAAAAAAAAGACAAAGTTAGAAAAGGAACTACAAAGTAATATCAATGAAAATAGAGGAAAGTAATAAAATAAATAATAATAATAATCAACAAAACCAAAAGCTGATTCTAATGAGAAAAAATAAAAATATTAAAGAGAAAATGCCTCAAGTGAGAATCATGAGTAACTCGAAGCAAGTAGACTAGAAGCAAAACCTTCAATAGTCCTCAAAGATAATAAAACGAATGTGGATTCAATTCTTTGGTGGCCACAGGTTAAGGAATTCTATTCCATCTATTTTGCTGTCTCTTAACCCTCGGTCTCAGAATCTTAAATGAACCTCCACTTGTTTCCCACATCCCGCTCTTAAAGGTCCAGACGGTGGAGAGACTTTTTCCAGTAGTTTTTTTTATCTACTTCCAAAAAACCAGTCATTGAGAAAGCACGACTCTACTCTGACACTCATGGTGTTGCCATGAATCAGAATCAACTTGATGGCAGCTGATTATCTTGCAAAGAATTTATTTTCCCAGAGTCACACTGGACCACTTTCTTGTCGCATAAGCCCAGTTATTTCCAAAATTTGCAATATTGGTGGTATTTGGCTAAGTCAGGGGGTTGGCTACACTTGTTCCCTAGATGCTCATAGCTCTGAGAAGAAAGCACACCCCTAAATTGTCTCCAGCTTGGTCCAGAGGGCTGTGAGTTGTCTAGGCGCAGTGGGTCCTGTGGCCCACAGGCTGCTGTCAGCCTCCTGGGGACTCTTCTAATGTCTCAAACAAGCCAGAGCTCCTCCTATTATGGGCCCTGATCACTTCCTCTTCCCTTGTCTGGAAAACTACCAACCATGGGACGGACACTGGAGGTCATGGTCCCTGGACCCTTTGTTTGCCCAATACTGGAACCATTCTTGAAGCCAACTCTTCAGACAGGGATTGGACTGGACTATAAGACAGAAAATGATACTGTCGAGGATTGAGCTTCTTGGCTCAAATAGACACGTGAAACTATGTGGGCAGCTCCTGTCTGGAGGTGAAGTGAGAAGGCGAAGAGGGACAGGAGCTGGTTGAATGGACACGGAATACAGAGTGGAAAGGAGGAGTGTGCTCTCATTAGGGGGAGAGCAGCTAGGAGTACATAGCAAAGGGTGTGTAACTTTTTGTATGAGATACTGACTTGATTTGTAAACCTTCACTTAAAGCACAATAAAAGAAAAACAAAAACTACCACCCATGGGCTCAAAATCACTAAGAGGTCCAATACCGCTTTTTAGAACACTTGTTTTTAACACTCCTTCTGCTAATCTGAATGAAACTGGTGGGTAATATAACCTGGACCATAATACACAAGAGGAATAAAAGGACAAAGTAAATGGAAATATGACTGTCTTGCAGATGGCAAGGAGAATACCACACTTCCACAGAGCCCTGGGACCTTGAATGCTGTAGCTGAGACCTTCTCTCACCGGGTCCGAAGAGCCACAACCTCAAGGACAGAGAGGATCTGGCCTGGAGGGGTCATCCCCTATGTCATCGGAGGGAACTTTACTGGTCAGTTGCCACTAATGGGGCCTGCTTTGGGGCTGAGTGGTTTGCCTCCATAGGGTGAGAGAGTCCTCCAGAGTCCTCCGAGGAAGGACTCAGGTGGAATTGGGCAGATATGCAGGGCCACAGCAGTTCTACAGGCTAATGCTCCATTACCTACAGGGCCTATTCTACCAGGCCCAGGATACTGCAGTTTCTATTGGGGCTATGTCCTCAAAGATGGCCACCTTGGCCTTGAGGCTTCATGAAGGGGTTGATGTATGACCCTGGTCTCGAAGGACAGGCCATGTTTGCGCAATGGATATGAGAGGACGAGCGTGAATAGCTACACGTGATGGCAAAACTGTCCTCTGGGTAGAAGACCACCCTGGGCTTGGTCTCCTGCCACCACCCACCCAAGCAATACTCTACACAGTAACCCAAGTGGGCCAGTAGATACAGTGGGACTGCTGGGTCCAAATCCAGCACTTACACACCCTGGGCCAAGTTACTGAACCTCTCTGTGCCTCAGTTCCCTCATCCATAAGTGGAGATGCTAATATTTTCTACCCTTTTCAGCTATTTTAAGGATCCCTGGTGGCACAACCATTAAGCCCTAGGCTGCTACCTGAAGCCTGGTGGTTTGAACCCACCCAGTGGCTCCTCAGGAGAAAGACCTGGCAAACTACTCCTGTAAAGATTACAGCCTAGAAAACCCTATGAGGCAGTTCCGCTCTGTCACGTGGGTCATTATTAGTCGAAATAGACTTGACAGCATCTAACAACAAGGGTTATTTTGCGAATCAAACAAGTTAATACAGATAAAGCACGTAGAATAGTGCCTGTTGCTGTCGTTGTTAGGTGCTGTCAAGTTGGTTCAGACTCCTAGTGAACCTAGCGAACAGAACGAAACACTGCCCGGTCCTGCGCCATCCTCACCATCATTATGCCTGGCACATAATAATATGTAATTATTTGCTGTTAGTATTATTATCTTTAAAATATGTAAATCACCGAGCGGCTTACCATTGCCACCAGAATGAAACCGAAGCTCTTGACTGTGGCCCCAAACAACCCTTGCCTTCCTCTCTTACCTGGTCCTCAACCCCTCTGTCCCCCTCAGTTCCTGTTCTCAAGCTGCACCAGCCCACTTTTCTGTTCCAGAACATGCATGCCTCTTCGACTCCTGGGGTCCTTGCAGTTGCCCTTCTCTCTGCCAAGACTGTTTTTTCCCCAGATCTTTCCTTGGCTGGCTGCTTCTTATCATTCAAGTCTCAGTTCAAGTAACATGTCCACAGAATGGCCTTCTTTGACTCCCTTCTACTCCTGCCAGCTATTTTCTCCTACCGTTACCTGACATTGTCTTACTTGTATTTTTGATTCATTTATTTTCTGTCTCCACCCAGGCTCTGTGTGATGTGAGGTGCTTTTTTCTGTCTAGTTCTCACTCCCGTACCTCCAACACCTAGAACAGGACCAGGCACGTAGTAGGCACTCAACAAACATGCCCAGAGCAGGCCTGAAGCCAATATTAGTTAAGTGCTGGAGTCTAAACCCACCATGAGCTACCTTTTCCAGGCTCTCAAGGTTGACAGCATTTATAAATCCTTTCTCTGTGATTTCTGTGAAAGGTGGTTGATGAAGCAGATGCACTCATGACTTGTCAAAGCCATTGAAAGCCACTGATGAGTAAGACAGGAAATGAACTGTGAAGACTTGACAATGGGGTCCTGCAACCCAGGTGTTGGAAGAGAGCATGGAGCTCCTCCCACTCACGCCCCTCTTTGTCTTCTCTTCCTGGTAGCACTCAAGCAGTTCCTTGTCACTCTAGCATTAACCAAGGGCCTTCTAGTGCCAGACCCTCAATTAGGTGCTGGTGATAAAGAGATGACTAAGACTTTGTCCTGCCTTCTAGAAGCTTCCAGTCCTAATAGGAGAAAAAGATGTGTGCGGCAAGAATTGAAATGTAGGAATTATAAACAGCTACGAACTTCTGCTCTTTGATCTTACCTATGTTCTCTCAGCATCTGGTCTGCTTTTCTGACCAAAGATTTGTACTACCTTTATCAAACTTACTAATTGCATATGTAGAACTTTGTTTACATAGAGGTTTTATGTTATCCTATAACTGGTAGAATTGCTGTTTGATGAGAGATTGAGCTATGAACAATTTGAACCAAAAGTCTCAAGACGTAAAATAAAAAACGAACAGCTAAGTTATTCTTTATTCTACATGTATTTTTTTTTAAAAACAATATGACATTGCACCCACATCTTCTAGACTATGATGGGAGCCTCCCCTAGTATTTTCCTTGCTGAGAGGTTTTTCTAGAACTCATCTCTAACTCCCCCGCCCCTCCAGTCCACAAATCCCTTGCACTTCCAAAACAACTGTTTTTCTAGATTCTACTCTTGGACTCTAGTAAACATTGAAATAGATTTCTTCCTACCAGCTTGATAGATTTGAAAGTGAATGCTTATTGCTTTTGCATAACCATCATCCTGAGGTTTACAACTGCTTTATTCCTGCTCTCAGACAATTTATTTGATTCAACAAATTTCTAATCAAGGAACTATAGAGAAAGTATGAAATTAACCTGTTTTCAAAGGCCTTGTGGAAAATTGGGCTCAAAGTTCCCCTAGAAAACACAGAAACCCCATGTAAGGGTACCAGGGATGTATGTGCAAATAGAATTTTAGAGAACATGGTAGCATCCTCCTATAGGTATAAAATAAAATGAGGGGTGGGAGGAAGTGCTGGGGAGCTGACTGCCCCATACTTCAAAAGCCTACAATTTCCAAATTGAAAAATCTAGTAAGCTTTCTTTTTTTTTTTTTTTCTTGTTTTAATGTTTAGAAAAAATACTTTCAATACAGAAGAAAAATTGAGAAGCCCAGGATATTATGAAAATCTGTTTTTCCCTGCCTACCTAGTCCATGCTTTCGCAATTTAGGAAAGTTACGGGGTTAAACGCTTAGCTGCTAACCAAAAGGTCGATGGTTCAACCCGACCCAGCGGCAGGAGAAAGACCTGGTGATCTGCTTCGGTAAACGTTATAGCCAAGAAAACCCTGTGGGGCAGTTCTACTCTGTCATACGGGGCCACTATGAATCAGAATCGACTTGACGACACCTGGTAACAACAACACGCTGTGTTCTTAGCAAGAAACATCCTTATTCCTAGTACGTTACTCTTCTGGGCCATCAGAACAAGGTTTTTTTGTTCATCAGAACAAGGGTTGTCTCAACCAGCATACCTTAAAGCATCTAAAGAACATAAGGACCCGTGAGTGAAGAGATGAGCACTTGCCCTGTCATTTCAGGAAGCCAGAGAGCCATTTTTAAGCAGGCCATGAGACACTGGGAGAAGCACACCTGTGTGACCTTCATTGAGAGGACCGAAGAGGAAAGCTTCATTGTGTTCAGCTACAGGACCTGTGGGTAAGTACTGTGGATTGAATTGTGTCCCTCAAAAAACATGTGTTGGAACCCTGTGAATCCAGTTCCATTTGGGAACAGGGATTTCTTTGTTATGTTAACAAGGCCATGTCAGTGTAGGAAATGCCGCAAGCCTGATGACTTTTTGAAATATAAAAAGAGAAGATTAGACACAGAAAGAAGCACGAGTGGAGGAAAGATGGAGGCTAAACAGAGATCTCCAAGGAGCCAAAGAACGCCCAGGCTAGAGAAGCTGAGACGAGGGTTTTCCTCCAGATATGACAGAGAACATGACTTCCCCTAGAGTCGATGCCCTGAATTTGGACTTCTAGCCTCCTGAACTGTGAGAAAATAAAATTTCTGTTCTTTAAAGCCACCCACTTGTGGTTTTTCTGTTACAGCAGAACTAAGAAGTAAGTGAAAGCAAGGCTGCCTCAGTGGAACTTAGAGGCAGACAAATTTGATGAGTTTTGAATCTTCTCTCTAAAATCAAGTATTGTATTTTTATGCAAATAATGTGTGCCTTCTATATTTGTTTGCCAAAATCACCGGGCCCTGTGAGGTATTTTCTTAAGCATATGATGCCATTTTTTTTTTAACAGCAATATGTAAAAAAATTGGCATAGCTGCACTTATGAAAATACCTCACTTCATAATGAGGAAAAAAACCTGTTGCCATGGAGTTAATCCCAACTCATGACAACCTCATGTGTGTCACAGTAGAACTGTGCTCCATATGATTTTCAAGAATTGATTTTTCAAAAGTAGTTCACCAGGCCTTTTTTCCGAGGTGCTCCTGGATGGACTCAAACCTCCAAACTTTCGGTTGGCAGCCAAGCACATTAGCCATTTGCACTACCCAGGAGTTCCTCATGATGAGAAAGGATACAAGATACAATGAGAATATAACTGTCTTAAATCTTCCTTAAGAGTCATAAAATAAGCTCCAGGGAAATCAACAGAAACTCTAACAGCTGGAGTCTTTATTTTATTTCTGTCAGCCTGAGTAGTTCAATGTCAAGTTGACCAAAAAATGAGTAGAGATTTGTAGAAGATCTTAAAAATATAATTAATAGAATTGATTCTATAGGTCTACCGAATTCTGGTCCCCAGGTGGTGCAACAGCTAACCTAAAGGCTGGTGGTTCGAACCTACCCAATGGTACCATGGAAGAATAGGCCTGGCAATCTGCTTTCATTAAGAAGATTACAGCCAAGAAAACAGCAGTGCTTCTGTGTAACACATGGAGTTGGCCTAAGTCAGAATCGACTCGACAGCAACTAACAAAGCAGATTCTATAGCCTAATAACAGAAAATACATTTTTTTTTTTTAAGGTACCTATTGAACATTTACAGACCTTGACCATCTATTAGGCATTAATCCATCCATTAAGATGGATTCTAAAAGGCAGGAATAGCATTAATATATTATGTGATTACAAAGCAATGAAACTGGACATATTAACAAAAAGAGAATACATGCCCCTCCATTACCTAGTAAGTTAAAAACTTCCCCCCACCTTTTTCTTCTTTTACAATTCTTAGGTCATAAAGAAATCAGAATTAAAGTTGCAGAATGTCTAGATAGAAAATAACCATAATGAAAGCCCTACAGTTCAAAACCTAATGGCTATGGCTAAAGCTTTGTCCAGAGGAAAGCCCGCAGCCTTAAATGTCCACGTCACAAATTAAGAGCAGCAATAAAATATTTAATTCAAAGAAGTTAGCAAAAAACAAAAACAAAACAACAGCGAAAACTCAAACATCACCACAACGAAGTATACCTAGTGAGCACACAGGGAAACAAGCAAGGTAAAACATCGTCGGACTAATACATTCAAGAGTGAATTCTTTGAATAAACAAACGAAAAACAATAGATAAACCACTTGTTACTCTAAAACAAAAAAGTGACAGTGCGGAAGTACATAAAATTAGAAATGAAAAAGGGAGAAATAGTCACAGATTCAGCAGAATCATAAAAAAGTACTTCGCAAAGCTCTAGGGCAAGTAATGTGAAAATTTGGATAATGTGAATGACTTCAAGGTAAATATAGTACTGACACAGACCAATAACTTTGAAAGAGATTAGAAAGTTGAGGGAAAAAGCTATCTTCCCCAAAGCACCAAATCCGGAGTTTCACAGGTGAGTTCTTCTAAACCTTCAAGGAACAGATTTTTCTGTCCTATTTAAGTGTTTTAGAGCATAAAGGAAGAAGAACCTTTCCAAATTAGGGAGTCATCATGGCATCACTGCCCAAATCATTGGCACCCAAACAGAGAAAATTCTAGAACTATTTCACATATAGTGTCTTAGTCATCTAGTGCTGCTATAACAGAAATACCACAAGTGGATGACTTTAACTAAAAAATTTATTTCCTCACAGTAAAAAAAGCAGGCTACAATTCCAAACTGAGGGCATCATCGCCGGGGGAAGACTTTCTCTCTCTGTCAGCCTTCTCATCAATCTTCCCCCAGACTAAGAGCTTCTCTGCGCAGGTACCCCGGGTCCAAAGGACACACTCTGCTCCTGGCACTGCTTTCTTGGTGGTACGAGGTCCCCAACTCTCTGCTTGCTTCCCTTTCGTTTTATCTCTTGTAAGATAAAAGGTGGTGCTGCAGGCCACACCCCAGGGAAACTCCCTTTACATTGGATCAGGAATGTGACCTGAAGTTACATCCCACCCTAATCCTCTTTAATTACAGGAAGAGATTATGATTTATAACACATAGGAAAATCACAAAATGGAGGACAACCACACAATATTGGGAATCAAAGCCTAGCCAAGTTGACACATATTTTTGGGGGACACAATTCAATCCATGACAGATAGACATTGAAAATCCTAAATAAAATGTTAGCACATAGAATTCAGGAATACAGTAACAGAAGAGTAGGCTGTCTGTAGGCGTATATAAGGAATACAGACTTAGTCAACAATAGGAAATCTGTTCGTACGATTCACCATATTGGTAGTTCAAAGGAGAAAGGCCTTGTTCATATCTCAAGAGATGCTAAAAAGACATTTGATACAGTTCCACAGACTTTTTTTTTTTTTTTTTTTAAAGTACCCACAGTAGAACAGGAATAGATGTCATGAACAGATCCTTGGCTTACAAAAAATAAATATTATAAATATATATTATGTATATACAAGACTAATTTCAAATCAAAAGCCAACATCATGTTTATCAGTGATGATACTAGAAACATGTCTATTTGAAACAGAAACAGCTGAAGAAGTCTATGATCACCACCGTTTTTTAATGTTGGTTTAGAAATACTAGCTAATGTAATTAGACAAGAGAAAGAAATAAACACTGTAAATATTGGCAGGGATGAAATGACATTTGCTCTGTTTGAAATATCAATGTGATTTTGTGCCTAGAAAACCTAGAAAATCAATTGAAAAATGATTAGAAACAAAAGGAGAACCTACTAAGGTGACTGGTTATAAAATTAATAAACACAAAATTAACTGCTGTTCTTTATACATGAAATAACTTGGTATACTTCTATAATGGAAAAATATTGCAGTTTTAGCAGAAACATAATGGGCAATGTATCAAAGAATAAGCTTAAAAAATGCAAAAATGCACCAGACATATAGGAAAAAAAAGATAAGACTCCAAGGAAAATTAAAAAAAAAAAAAAGTAAAAATGGAAATGCATACTATTTGCTGGCATAAAAATACTCAATGTAATAAAGATATCAGTACTCCCTAAAATAACTATAAATTCATGCCATTCTGATTGAAGCACCAACATTTAGATACATGTATGTGCATGTTACTATGTATTTTTTAGAACTTGAACAAATAATACTAGACTTTATCTGGACAAATAACCATGTAGAAATAGCCAAAAAAATCTCAAGAGAAAAAAACAGTAATGGCAGAGATAGGGGAGGGCCTAGTAGATGGAGCCTGGTGGCGTATCCAACCATGTAAAAAGCCAAAACCAAACTCTTGTTATTGCATTGATTCTGACTCATGTTGACCTCATGTGTAGGGTATTAAAATGCAAAATGAATATAAAATTTTAAAAGTTTAGAACTTAAGAAAAAATAGATACATGGGATAAAAGAAAGCTCAAAAATGAATATGCCTATACGTGAATTTACGTGGCATTTCAAACTAGTGAGAGAAAAGATGGATTAGTCCAACTGGGATATTTGAATATTGGGATCATTAGATAGCTCATTGTGCTAAAAATAAAGCTGGATTACTATCACACTTTTTACACCAAAAACCATCCTAGTTGGATCAAAGATGTAAACATTAAAAAAAAAAAAGAAACCAGGAAATATTGGAAGGAAACAAAGACCAGTAACTTGTTGCCATTGAATCAACTCCAACTCGTGGCAACCCCACATGTGTGTAAGAGTGGACCTATGCTCCATGGTGTCTTTAATGGCTGATTTTTTGGAAGCAGATTGCCAGGACTTTCTTCCCAGTTGCCTCTGGGTGAACTCAAATCACTAACCTTTGGTTAGCAGCCAAGAGTGTTAACTCTTGGCACCACCCAGGGACTCAAGAAGGAAACAAGGCTGGACATATATGTAATATTGGAATATGAACGGTCTTTTTAAGCAGGATATAAGAAAATTAAGAAATTTTATAACACTGAAATTTAAAACTTCTATATAGCTAAAGGGGAGGGCCCCAGTGGTGCAGTGGTTATTTGCTCAACTGCTAAATAAAAGGTTGGCAGTTCGAACCCACCAGCAGCTCTGCGGAAGAAAGATGTGGCAGCCTGCTTCCATAAAAGATTACAGTCTTAAAAAACTTATGGGCAGTTCTGCTCTGTCCTATAGGGTTCACTATGAGTTGGAATCGAAGGCAATGGGTTTTAGATATGGCAAAAGTAGAACAAACATAATACATAAACAAAAAAGAGAGTTAAATGAGAAATAAAGTGAGAAAAATATTTGCAACACCTTTGACAGTCCAAAGATTAGTTTCCCTAATTTACTAACGGCTTTTATAAATCAATAACAAAAAGATGGACAACCCAAAAGAAAACTGGGGAAAGATGTGAAAATACAAATGTCAGATAAAATACATGAGCAACTATCTAACCTCAATATAGAGAAATATGGCTTTTCGCCTATCTAATCAGCAAAAATAGTTTGATAAAACCAGTGTTGACCAAGGTGTGAGAAAATAGGGTTTTTAAATATACCATATAGTTAAAAATATATGGTTTATTTAAAATATATATGAGTAGATATAACATTTTGGAGGTGCAATTTGACAGGATCTATTAAAACTTCAAATGCACGTACCCTTTTATCCACTGACCCTATCGTTAGTAATCTACCCCACCACAAGTAAGTATGAATCTGAAGGTTTCTGTGTTTTGCTTTTTCTTCCTGTTGTTTTTGTTTGTCTCCCTTTCCCCTGTGGTTTTGTTCAAATTGCAAAAACTGAAGTTAGCCTAAATGTACATTAGCAGGAGACTGGTTAAGTCAATGTTAGAACTATGCAGCTTTGAAAACAATGAGGCGTGTATATATGCATTATAAACAGATCTCTAAATTAAGGAGGAAGAGAGCAAAATGAAGAACACAATGCATATTATATAATTTTTTTTAAGTTATATACATTTATGGATATAGAGATGTATTAAAATTTTCTGGAAGGACACCCAAGAAACTGTTAACTTTGGATATCTTGGAATCTTTGGATAAAGAGATTGAAGATGGGATGAGAGAATTACACTTTCATTTTATATCTTTTGGTCTGTTCACTCTTTTGTAATTTGTGTTATTGTTAGGGGCTGTCGAGTCGATTTTGACTCATTGTGACCCCATGTGACAGAGTAGGAACGTCCCATAAGTTTTTGTATGCTGTAACGCCCCGGAGAAAGAAATTTAAAGGGCCCATAATCCCACTAGACAGGTGACCTCTTTTGTTGTTGTTGGGTGCCATCAAGTCGATTCCCTTGTGACAGAGTAGAAATGCTCCATAGGTTTTCCTCCCTGTAATGTTTACGGGAACAGGTGGCCAGGTTTTTCTCCCATGGAGTGGCTAGGTGGGTTCAAACTGCCAACCTTTAGGTTAGCAGTCAAATGCCAGGGCTCCTTAATTTGGGCTTGCATTTCCTTTAACGTTTAGTAGAGGTTTTCTAAGAAGCCCCAGTGGCACAAATGGTTAAGTGCTCGACTGCTAACCGAAAGGTTGGGAGTTCAAACCCACCCATCCACTCCATGGGAGAAAGACCCTGTGGTCTGCTTCCACAGAGGTTACAGCCAAGAAAACCTTATGGGGCAGTTCTACTCTGTCACAAGGGAATCAACTTGATGGCACCTAACAACAACAACAGAGGTTATCTGTGTGGTGGGATTATGGGCCATTTAAATTTCTTTTTTATGCCTTCCTGTATTAGGAATAACTAATAAATATTATTTGAAAAAGTGATTGTACCCAGAAAGGGAGTCATCTCTAAGGCTCCTCTATTAATGGCATCAAGATCTGTGCTTTTTGTTGTTGTTGTGTGCTGTGGAGTAGATTCCAACTCATAGCGACCCTATAGGACAGAATAGAACTGCACCATAGGGTTTCCTAGGCTGTAATCTTTATGGGAGCAGATTGCTGGATCTTTTCTTCCACCATGGAGCCACTGGTGGGTTTGAATTACCAACTGAGTGCTTAACCATTGCATCACCAGACCCCCTAATGGCACTTTCCCTGTCTCCTCTCCTTGTCATCAGAAATGGGCCAGCAGAGACTGAGGGTGGGAGGGAAGGGGGTGTAGGGTATGAGGCTTATTCTGGGAAGAAAGGCCATATCTTTCTTCAGATTATCAAAAGACTCTATGACCACCAAAAAGGTCAAGAACCATTTTGGAGGGTATTTCTGAATTGCATGGAAACTCAGGAAATGAGAGCGTGTTCACCTCTGAAATTCTGTGTTTCTTTTACATACCACACACAGACACACACACATTGGGGAAGCATTTGCCTCTTGATATTCTCTGACCTGCTGACCTGGGCATTTCTGCACTTTTCCAGCTGTTGTTCCTACGTTGGACGCCGAGGAGGAGGTCCGCAGGCCATATCCATTGGGAAAAACTGTGACAAGTTTGGGATTGTGGCTCACGAGCTGGGCCACGTGGTTGGGTTCTGGCATGAACACACCCGACCAGACAGAGACCAACATGTCACCATCATCAGGGAAAACATCCAGCCAGGTAAGGAGGCCTGTGTGGAGGCTGGAAGGCAGAAAGGCGGTATCTCCACAGAGTCAGCAGAAAGTGTTGGAAAGCAGCTGCTAGGAGCTAATTTACTAAGTATGGAGGCAACAGGTCTTTTGTGAAGACATTTGTCACCAGCACAGCCACTCTACATTTGTGGTCCTTCGTGGGAGGCCATCTGCCATAGCTTGTAGGTTAGAGCAGGATCAAAAAGATTTTCCATGTTGTAAAGGACAACCAATCCAACTCCATTTCCTAAAAGGAACAGAATCCATCAGAACACAGCTGCAGCATCAAAGCCAAAAAAAAAGAGATCTCCTGGTTGATTTCATGAATTATTTTTGCTGACTTAGGCAACATATCTTTTCCCAACTGAAATCCACTTGGGACACATGTACATGTAAAAACAGTGCTTCTTGGCAGAAGTAAAACATATTCTGCCGCAATGCAGATAAGTGTCTAGATTTTTAAAAAATGCCTTCTCATGTCAAATAATTATTATTTATAAATATATTTAGAATTTACATATATAAATGTATAAATATGTATTTATAAATAATTTTATATAGAAGTTCATATTGAACATGAACGTAGCTGGTTGAATAATATGGTTGCCTTACGAATACTTCCACGAGTTTAAATTGTGAACTATTTGGGACTGAATTTGACTCTCAGTTTTCTTTGTTCCTTCAATTGCAGGATCAGAATTTTTTTTTTTTTTTAAATTTTGGGCAAGCTGATCAATATCCAATATATCTGCAAATAGTTTAAGAATTTTGAGTGAGATTTGGGGAGGCTCATTGGATGGTAAGGAGCTCTGGTGGTGCAGTGGTTAAAGTGCTCTGCTGCTAACTGAAAGGTCAGTGGTTCAAATCCACCAGTTGCTCCGTGGGAGAAAGATGTGGCAACCTGCTTCCATTAAGATTATGGCCTTGGAAATTCTATGGGGCAGTTCTTTTCCGTCCTATAGGGTTGCTATGAGTTGGAATCAATTAGATGGCAGTGGGTTTTGGTTTTTTGTTGTTGTTTTTTTTTTTTGGTCATTGGGTGGTGGGGTTGGAGAATACAGGACTTACTCTAAGTTTCAAATTTTCCTATCTATTCAAACCAAGAAGAACAACTGCAAACCCTGTTATTTGATTGATTGGATTAATCAAGATCCCAGAAGTTGCTATGGGCCCTCCTTCTCCCTCCTCTGCCTCCTTTCAGGTGCCTGCCTTGGTTTTCAAAGGCCTTAACAGAGTGTTATGTCACAGGTCAGGAGTATAATTTCTTAAAAATGGAAGCTGGGGAAGTGAGCTCTCTGGGAGAGACGTACGACTTTGACAGCATCATGCACTACGCCCGGAACACCTTCTCAAGGTCAGAATCTATGGCTGTGTCTCGTCTGTGTTTTACTGTGCCTGCCTCAGGCTTGGGTTGGATTCCTGGAGGTTTGCAGAGAGTGGGTCTCTGCGTGCTTCTAGCAGGGCTGGTGTGTCTGTCCTTGAAATACAGTGGCCTCTGGGCTGCAGTGAAATATAATCTAATCAAGTTCCTGCTAATAAGATTGAATCCTATTGTGAAGCCAGTGTTCCATCATGCCCTAATGTCACAACCAGCAAACTGGAAAAGGAAAATTATCGAGAGGTTGGCTAGGATAATAACTTAGAGCCTCTGTGTAAAATTTCCAGTGGGCAAGGGAATCATCTGAAGCATGTCCTTGATGTTAGCAAGGTGGTACTCACCACTTCTTCTAGGAGGAATTTGGTTTAATGGAAGCTAGGCCACATCAGACCTGGACCCAGATCAGACCTGGAAGGGGCTGTAAATCACTGATTCATTTCAGAGGTGAAGAAAATGAGGCTCCAGGCAGCTTAAGAGTACACAGGTATCTGGGGTTGGATCAAAGATCCAGGTTTCCTGCCTGATGGTCATGGATGATGGTAGCTGGTATACTCGAGTATAGCCAAACAGTTGTTTATGGCTGGTTTCAGCAGGGGCTGTTCTAATAAGTTTGTGCTGTGCCGTACCAGTTGTTAAGTATTTTCAATACTATCCCTGCTTCTGGACCATATAAATGATAAAAAGGTATATGAAATTCTTCATGCTATTCCCAGTTTTGTAGGTCTTTCACCTCTTGAGTTAAAGGAGACACACAGCACAAATAATTTCTCTTGGCATCGTCTTTTCAGTCTCCTCTTAAAACTAGCTTGTTTTCTTATTCGTTTATTCATTCATTTCTTTTGTCATTCTAAACAATAGATTTGAGGTGACTTCCAATATACACACAGTACAATAAGAAAAAAAAAAGATGAGGAAGCTGTGGGGAGGGGGTGATAAGGGCATAAAAGCTAAGTTGGGGCCTGGAGTAAACTTAGTATTAATAAAAGATGTCATAAGATCATGTACACTTTGTTGGGGTTGACTGCAATGTCTACCCTGAGCTTCCTCGCAGGCATAGCAAAGAGGAAAACAATCCATGCCTATAAAGATTAAAGCAAACTATTTGTTCAGGAGACACACAGCTCCAGGGAAACTATTTACCAAAGGCCCCTTGGCTCTTGGGGCAGAGCTGCTGAAAGCATTCTGTTGACAGGCCATACGATTGTGAGAAAGATCATTTAAGCCTTAGCTTCCCAAGCTCTCAGGGAGCAGTATTCTTCTGACCACATGGTTGATTTAGTTATGATCTCTGTTCTGAACCCAGGTAGAGGTCTGAACTCTCCAGAGCTTTAATGGGTAGAGTTTTGTTGATGTTGCCATCTTTGAACAGCACTGTTCTGGCATGGGGGTGAGCCACCCTGGACTCTTTTCTCTTGTCTTAGCTCTTTTTCAGAAGATACAAGGTGCAGCATGGTGTAATGAAGAGATCACTGGACTGAGGGTCAGAAGACTGGGTTCTAGTCTGAGTTCTTCCATGAACTTCGCTCTATGCGGGAGGTATAGACAGTAATTAGGAGCATGGGCTCTGAAACCTGACTTCTGGTTCAAATCTTATCTTTGCCTCTTACCCTCTGTGTAATTTGGACAAATCTCCACCTCTCTGGACCTCAGTTTCTCCTGAGAGGGTTGGATGAGATGCTCTCCAAGCCCCTTCTAGCTCAAACATTTCACTTTGTAATTTCTTGATCTGGTGCAGATGGGTGAATGTTGACAGATCTGATCTCATTCATTGCTATATTGGAAATCTGAAACTGTCAAGGCTTCCCTTTCCAGGTTGGGAAATTGAGACTCTGTAGATATCACTCCAGGAGTCTGTGTGCTTAGGGGGAATCTCAGGAAGCCAATGGAATAAACAGGATGTGAGCCCACCCTGCAGATGTCAGAGGTGGGATGCTTGGATGTTGTGGTTGGGCTGACTCATGGGCTTGGGAAATGGTGGAGGGAATTGCTATATCTCACCACATCATCCCCAGGGGCTACAGGATGATGAGTAGAGACAAAAAATCAATTTTGTCAGGGAACCAATGTCAAGTTGGCCTAAGTGAGAAGTCTACACCTTGGGGTCTTGTTTCCATCACTTTTATAGCTCTTTGTATTTGACAGTTTTATCTATTGCTGTCCTTTCCCCCTCATTAGATTGAGATTCTTGAGGGCAAGATTGTCTCGTTCTCATCTAGTCCCCAGCATCTAACACAGTACCTGGCTCACAGTAGGTATTCAATAACTATTTGTTAAATGAATAAGTTAATAATGAGAAAGAGAGGACAAGGAGCACTATAACACTGGGGAATAGGCGAGGGAAGAAATTCTCACTATTCCTATTACAGTCCTGCCCCCATATCCACAGATGCAGTGGTCACATCATTATGGAGAATCAGTAAGTATGTACTGTGTAGAGAATTTTGGATAAATTAATACTAAATGAAGCCTAGGAAATGTATTGCTTTCTCAGTGCCTTTGTGTGAAACTCTGAAGACAGAGACTAGGACTGAGACATGGACAGAGTATTTTCTAGCACTAACATGTTTTTTCTTGTCTTTCTTTAAAAATATTTCTATTTTTTTTCTGTGATCTCTAGCTCATAATCACACCCCTTTGGTCCCCTGGGAGATAACCACTACTAACAAGCATTGCCAATGTGAATCATTTTATCAGACAGACCAGCAAAAACCCATGGCCAAACCCATGAAGTAATAATTCCTCACTAGAAGTACCCAGGACCACTAGGAGGGACATTGGCAAGGGTACTTTCAGGTGCTGGGCAGCTAGCAGCAAAGCAGCTTCGTGGAAGACACTGAAGTAGAAAGACTTCCCCTTCAGTTACTGGCACACTGTCTATTACCGCAGAACAATTTACCCCTAAACATAGTGGCTTCCAACCACAACTTATTATTTTGTATGATTCTGTGGGTCAACCTGGCTTCTTGTTCTTTGGTTTTACCTGGCATCACTCATGTAGCTGTAGTCATTGGTGGCTTGACTGGGCTGGAGAGTCCAAGATGGCCAGTCACATGTCTGGCAGTTAGTGCTGGCTGTCCAGTGAAGCCCTTTAGTTCTCCCTGTGTGGCCTCTTATCCCAGTAGGTTGGGCTGTAGTCTCAGAGTTTCCAGAGGGCAAGCCCTGGGGCTACAAGCCTCCAGGCTCCTGAAAGTGCACCATTTCTATTGGTCAAAGTATACCACAAGGCCAGCCCAGATTCAAGCGAGTAGAGAAATAGACTCCAACCTCTTGATGGGAGGAGTGGTAATTTGCAGTTACAAAGCGTTATGGATATTGGGAGATATTAGGAGCCCTGGTGTTGCAATGGTTAAATGCTTGGCTACTAACAGAAAAGGTTGGCAATTCGAACCCACCCAGCAGCTCCACGGTAAAAAGACTTGGTGATCTGCTCCTGTAAAGATTACCCCCTAAAAAACCCTATGTCACACTACGAGTTGAAATCCACTCAATGGCACGTAACACCAACACAGCAACTTATTATAATGATCCATCACAGCTACCTTCTTACCCCTGCCCCTGAGTTCAGAATGGTTTTGACAAATCTGTCTTATAACAGGTAGATACACGCATGGTCCTTTCTCCCAATTTTCTGTATGGATATCCAGAAAACTGCTTTGTTCAGTGTGGCTTTTATCAGTGGGAAGTTTTTCTGGTGGACTTTCCTGGCATTTTGTCAAAAGTTTTCCCCCTCCCTAAGTCCATGCCATTATTCCTGGTCACATGTCCCCTGGAGCTGGCCTGAACTTTGTGTTTTATCTTGTAAAAGAGCAGAAAACAGCCTACAGAACGTTTGCTCATCTGGGGGGTGAATGCTATTCCTGCTGATGGGAAACCCAATCTTCATGTCTCCCCTCTCTTTACGATTTAGCTGTCTCCTTCCAACTTTCTTCGCTCTAGTTTATTGCAGTTCTTCTCCCTTCCCCCTTTGTTGAACCCAGCCTGTGGGGAGTGGTGTCTTTGGAGGTTTTGTTGGGCAAGTATCCAGGGGATGAGGAGACAGTTCTCTGGTACAGGAGCGTCTTTGTTTGGAAAATTCAGAGCTGACAGTTTTATTCCCTAAGGCATCTGCCAAACTCTCTTAGTTTAGCAGACTGTCAGTGCTAAGAGTCGTCCTACATAAAAGAGGTACCATTATTGCAGTGGTTTACACAGGGGATGACTCTTGTAGTAAACATCTTCCAGAAATCACTGCGTTCCTGGCAGCTCAGGATCGCAGTGGGTTAGGAAGTCCTAGCACCAAAGAGCTGATTGTGAGCTGACATTCCTGTCATCTTGGTTTCTGAAGCCTCTGGTTTTCTTCATTAATCTAATACACTGTTTCTTGGGCAGTTGGAGACACTGGCTGCTACAAGGAAGGTGCCCGGATGTCAGCTCCAGGCCTGCCTGGGCTTCCGTACTGGTTCTCCATTACTAGCTCTGTACCATGGACAAGTCACATAAACTCCCCAGGCTTGGTTTTCTCGCTTGTGGAGTGGGAGCTATAATAATAATGGTACTGGCCTCCCAGGATGTTAAGAGGGTTAAATGAGATGAGGCAGGTCAAGTGCCAAGCATAAAGGTCTGCAACATGGGAAGATCCCATACCCTCATGAATTTTTCAACTCAAGACTGCAACATCAACTCTTGCTTGAATTTCCAGCCTGTTGGCCTGAATCATCTAGGCCAATCTCTTAGTATAAACAAGACTCAGAGAGGGGAGGGGACTTGTCCAAGTGCTCCCAGGTGAGCTTGCATAGAAATCTCTAGCCCAGGGCTCTTTCTACTATCTCTTGTTCTACTCATGCATCTTATTTTCCATCTGACTGCCCCCACCTTGAAAGCAAGGTCCCCCAAACTCTGATCCTCATTTTTCACCAATTCATCAGCCAGCATTTTACCAGCCACTGAGAGTCTCACTGGTTCCCAAGCTCTCCCTGGGGCCTTTCTAAGTACTGCCCGTTGCACATCTCTGGGGGCGCCGCTCACACCGCCGTGTCTCTGCATGGTGCTCCCTGCAGTTGTGCAATGAGGTCACTCTGGGGGCCTGTCGGGGGCTTTGTGGAAATGCTCAGTACATGTCGGTAAGGAAGCACTTAGGCCACTGGGCTAGGGCATATTTTTAAACTTGGCAGAGCCATTGTCCCATTGGAAAGCGAGTAGGCAGCTGATGAAATGGAATGCTAAAATGCAAGCCCAAGTGGAGGAAACCACTTCAGTCATGCCAGCCTGGGGAGAGGCAGGTGGGGGGTAGGAATGTTGATGTGGTTATGGTCAAGGAAATGAAGACTGTAAATCCTAGCCCGACAGCCTCGATTTTTCCTTCTCCTTTTTCTCTCTCGTTTTTTTCTCCATGTAGAGGAGTTTTCTTAGACACCATTCTCCCCCGTCGTGACGACAATGGCGTCAGGCCAACCATTGGCCAGCGTGTGAGGCTCAGCCAGGGAGACATAGCACAAGCCAGGAAGCTGTACAAATGCCCAGGTAACTACAAATCGTGGGGATTCCCAGTACTTCTGAGCATCCCACGGAGCACAGCTCAGCTGCTGTTTACAAACATTTCCTCTTGGTAGAAAAACAGCCTGGGGAACCTAAAGAGACTACTCCTTGGCAGCTGCAATTTCTGGAGTGCTTCTGTTGGGAGGTGCTAGACATTGGGAGGTGCTAGGTAGTGTAGAGAAGCCCTGGTGGTGCCCTGGCTAAAGTGCTCGGCTGCTAATCAAAAGGTCGACAGTTCAAACCCACCAGCCGCTCCTTGGGAGAAAGATGTGGCAGTCTGCTTCCATAAAGATTACAGCCTTGGAAACCCTATGGGGCAGTTCTACTGTGTCCTATAGGGTTGCTTGGAGTCGGAATTGACTTGACAGCAATGGGTTTGGTTTTTTGGTCTTAGACAGTGTAGAAAGCCAGAATGGTGAAATGTTTGCAGAGAATGAAGAATTATAGGTCTTGGAGCCTACAGTTTAATTTGTGGGAGGCTGTCAGAATTCTCTGGCAAAGCTCTGGTGTTAAGAAAAGGAAGAAGGCAGAACGGAACAACAATAAAAGGGGGTTCAAAGCAGTGTGCTCTCCATTACAGTAAGAACACCTCTGCTTTCTAAGGGAACGGGATATGGGATTGGAGAAACAAGAACCAAGGGAGTCTTCAGGAAGACTAAGGATGAGAGGAATGTCTTTGGGAAGGTGGGAGTCAGCTTCCCAACACTAGAAAGCGGGTGAAGTCTCAGTGTTATAAATGAGATTGTTTCTTTGGTCTTGGGGCTCTTATGGCTATCCAAGGTGCTGGTCAGTGACCAGGAGTCTGCCATTGAAGACTGGACAGTAAACTGGCGTCTCTGTCAGGTCAGAAGCCCTCTACCCTTGAATTTGCTCTCTCTGTCCCCCATCCCCTTGTCTTTAGCATCATCACACCCACCATTGTCCTGAGAGTGAGCTCCTGCAGGTAGCTTTAAGCTGTTGAGCTTCAACACAAAGCAATGGCTGCAACAGCCTGTGTTTACCACTGATGAGAGAGAATGTATCGCAGTGTCTTGGAGATGCAGGAGGGAGTTCCATTACCAAGAGGCTCAATAGCCTTTTCTCAACCCCTATACCAGACACATGGTTTGGTCACGTGACAGAATATGTGAAATGGAGCCATCTTAGAAAATCTGGACTGTCACATTGTCCTACTAAGCAGGGTCATGGGACATGCAAAGGGCCACCTAGGGCTTTTTCCATCGTGAGACTCTCGAATATATGTCCATCCAGTTATTAGTCATCTGGGGGTGTGCCAGAGCTGAAATATAGGACACACATATCGTATAACCTTGCTGAACTGAAAGGGAAACCTTACAGTATTCCCTGGAAAATGCTATTGCATTTATTTATTTTAATGTATATGGCCCTTCACCAAAGGATCCGAGGCAGCTGGTAAATACCATGCAGCCACACAGTAATGTATCTGTTCTTGCAGAATGTGGATGATTATACTAAAATAATTTCCATGTAACCGTTGGGGGTGTCGACTGCCCGGCATAATCCTCATGATGCCTGGCAGTTGTTCAGTAACATGATATTGAAGCCCTGATATCCAGGATTTCCTGAGGCTGATGATGGGCGCTTCTCCAGATGGTCCTTCTTGCAGCTCTGAAAAACGTGGAGCTTCAAGGAGTCTTAAGTAGTAACTGAAAGCAAGGGCAGTTGTCATGCGGGGGGTGAATTGCAGGGAGGAAAGGATGCTGGTTTCCCATACTTTGGTGTGGTCACATGACACAGGGGCACTCAGCAAGCCCATGTCTTTGTCTTTGGGGTCTGAATCCCTGGTGTCAGGGGAACGAATACAAAACCTGCAGCCTCCAAGTATTCATAAACCACCAGCAAGTTGCCATTGAGTGGGTTTTGACTCATGGCAACCGCATATGTGTCAGAGGAGAGCTGCGTGCCATAGGGTTTTCAAGACCCTACTTTCACTTTTGTTAGCCAGAAAAAAATGTAAATCTGCCTGATGGGCTTCTTGCCAATGAACTCCTAGGGTTTGGGCTTGTAAAGGGATGTATTTACTTGCCAGCTATTTGCATGGGGAGCCACTGGGACAAGAACGTGTGCCCAGGCCAGAATCACAGTTGTTGTTTTGCTTGCACAGCGTGTGGGGAGACCCTGCAGGACACAACAGGGAACTTCTCCGCACCTGGTTTCCCAAATGGCTACCCTTCTTACTCCCACTGTGTTTGGAGGATATCGGTCACCCCAGGGGAAAAGGTAGGTATGAAGCCCCCTCTGCCAATAACCTAGCTTCTTTAAGTTGGGTCTAGGCTTGAGGAATCATTATTTTACCAATAACAACTGCTTTTATTTTATAAGCACCGCTATGTGCTAGGCATGGTGCTGTTGTTTTACATGAATGATTTCTGAACTTCTCAACCAATCTCACCCATTCAAATGGAGGTCTATGTACTAAATGTCCAAATATTTTAAAGTTATAAATCAAGCTAACAGTCTGTAAAATAAAGTAGACTCTGTGCTTCTACCTCAATAAATACACCATCCTAATGTTCTGGAAAGGAGCCCTGGTGATGCAATGGTTAAGTGCTTGGCTGCTAACTGAAAGGTCAGCGGTTCAAACCCCCCAGCAGCTCTGTGAGAGACAAACCGGGCAATCCGCTCCCTAAAAATTGTAGTTGTTGTGTGCCGTGGAGTCAATTCCGACAGATAGCAGCCCCATAGGACAGAGTACAACTGCCCTGTAGAGTTTCCTAGGCTGTAATCTTTACAGGGGCAGGTTGTCAGGTCCTTCTCCTGGCAGAGGATCTGGTGGGTTCGAACTGCCAACCTTTCAGTTAGCAGCTGAGCACCTAACCATTGTACCACTACAGCCTACGAAACCCTGTAGGGCAGTTCTATTCTGTCATATAGGGTCACTATGAGTTGGGAAAACTCAACAGCACATGACAACAATGCTCTGGAAGGTGAGGATCCAATTTAGAATTCCTTGACACCTCGGAGTGCTCTTCTGGAAAGTGGTAATATGGGGAGAAATAGCGCCCAACCCATGGCCAGATGCTTCTTCTCCTCCCACCTCCCCCACCCAGACTCTGTCTCACCACCAGAGGCCTCAGGAGCATCCATGCACACACCCTCTCACCATCCATTCCTGCCTTGCAAATGGCTGCTCCCTGGCTGCCCCTCCAGCAGAATAGACTTGCCAAGGTGTAAGTCTACCCTAAAGGGGTTGGTCTGGGGCCATTGCACACCCCGAACATGGGCTCAGAGCCATTTGGACGGGAATTCCAGTTCCTGGCTACCTGGAACATGGTCTACAAAGGGTGGCAGAAGCTCTGAGTGGATACTTTCCTTTGGCCCTGCAGATTCCATGATCGTCTAAAGATGAGTCCAGGGCATGGGCTTCTTTTGCCTGGTCCAAGGGTGGTGCTGTTCTTGACCCTACAGCATGATGCCTAGTCTTATATCCATTATATGGATGAGGAATTTGAGTCTCAACATTAAGAAAATTGCTCAAATTCACAGAGCTAGTAAGATATAGAACTGGGAACTGAACTCAGGACTTCTAGACTCCAAAGACAAAAAAGATGTCTTCTACATCACTCTACAAATTCGAGTAGCCTCAGCCTAAATTAAATTATCTTTGAGAAAGTCTCTCTGTCCCTTAGGTCTAGGCGAGGGGACTCCTCCTGTGTTCGCCCCCTACAATCCTACCTATCGTAGCACATGTCACAGGATTGTGACTGCAGGTTTATTTGGCTGTCATCTTTCTAAACCATAAGCTCATTGAGGACAGAGATTGTCACACCCAGGTCCCTGTCACCCAACACTGTCCATGGCACAAAGTAGCCACACAATAAGTATTAGTTGAGTGGATGTGTGGATGGATGGGTGACTGAGTGAAAGCTTGCAGCTGGGGGCAGGGGTAGGGGTTGTTGAAATTCTTTAGGCACTTGTAGCCAATATTCAGGTTTCCGAATTGATAACTTTTTAATAAAAATGCCCATTTCAATGTCAAGTTAAGCAGAATGGGTTAACCAGAGAGAAATATTGGCTACAAATCAATGTGATCGTTTTCTATGGGCTGGGACTGTTCTCAGCACATTTTGTGGGACATCTTATCTAATCTTCACAACAACTTCTTATGGCAGGTGCTATAACCATGCTCATTTTACAGAAAAGGAAATAGACCTGCCCAAGGCTCCTGAAGTAGTTTGTTGCGGAGTTGGTATTTGAACTCAGGCGATTTGACTCTGGGAGCCTGGATGCTTAAGCATTATCTTATATTATCACACAAAGGAGACAAGCTAATAGACATTTGAACATGCATTCACACACACACACACATCCTTCCTCTGGCTCTAAGCATTTAAGCCAGTATGGTTGTCATCTTGAGTCCAAGAGACTCTTGATCGGGTGAATTTGGTGTCCCTGTGCCTTCTTGGAGGCACTAAAGGGAGGGAGGCAGGAAGGAGGAGGAAGAAAAGGAAAGAGTCAGGCAATCCTTAAATTGCTGGATATCCCCGCACAGGAGAGGCTATGTGATATGCTTGAACTGTGTTAGATTCACCAAGCCTTAATTATTAGCGTTAACTGAGGGCAGCGAGAATACACATCATTGAATTCCTGCACCATTATTTCAATTTCTGCTTCGCCCAGCTTTCCCTAGAGCTGCTAGTAATTAGCAAACTTGATTGATTCAAGTATCACCTCTTGTTCATCACCTCTTCCCCTATGGTCTTTATGGTTCACTAACATGCTTAAAATAATTAGCGTGAATAATTACCCAGTTCATTCAGATCATGAATGTGTTACCAAGGATGCTGTAATAACATTTCCTTTCTGTAATTTTTAAAGCAAAGGCTAAAGAATTATATTGCAATCAGCTAAGTCTTACTGAGCACTTTACACTGAATGCCAACTTTGTGCAAAAGAAATCTAGGGCACAATCCCTGTCTTCAAGAGACTTAGAGTTTAGTTCTGCTCTGACCCACCCATAGGGAGTCTGATTTAATTGAAGGAGGGACATGAGCTGGGCACCAGTATTTTTTCCAAAGCTTCCAAGCGATTTTAATGTGTAAGCAGGATTGAGAACCACTGGGCTAGTTTGAAAGGAAAGAGTGACACCTCACACACACACACACACACACACACACACACACACACACGCACATGCTCACACATGCACATAAACACATACACACTCAACAACATAGGGACGAGTTGTGGTTTTCTGGTAGTGACTATCTCTTAGGATAGGGCTTTTCCAAGGGAAGGGACGGCACTGTCAACATCAGTCAAGACAGGTAGCCTGTGTGGACCACTTAGTGTATGTGGTTTGTGGTACGCTATGTATATACTTGGAGCCCTGGTGGTACAATGGTTAAGCTCTTGGCTGCTAACTAAAAGGTTGGCAGTTCGAATCCACCAGCATCTCCTTGGAAACCCTATAGGGAGGGCAAATCTTACTCTTTCCTGTAGTGTCGCTATGAATTGGAATTGACTCGACAGCTACAGATTTTTTTTCTTTAATGTGCATACTCAGTGCCTTGATTTTTAAAATGACAATTTATTGAGTGTCTTTTATGTGCCAAGCGCAGTGGTATACACTCTGTATAGTTTCTCGTGCAGTCCCCTTAAGAACCTAATGGTGTGTTTATTGTTTTACAAACGGGGAAACTAGAGGTCAAAAAAAAAGAGGTCAAAGAGGGCAAATATTTTCCCAAGATTCCAGAATCTGTAAGGGGTGGAACTGAGATGCAAATTCAGATCTGTGTGACTGTAAAAACACCTGCTCTGGTCTCACTATAAGGGAGAGAAAGGAGTCCCAAAGAGGCACAGATTGAATCCATCCGGTCAATCAGAGACTGATCCAGAGAGGAGGTGGGTCTGGACAGGGCTTCCTGAACACAGATGTTATCAGGGAACACCTGTAGATAAAGATATCTACGATGGGCCCTGTAGGGTCTGGACAGTAAGCAGAGAGTTTAATTTCTGAGAGGCTGAGAGAGGGGTAGAGGGAGCCACCGAAGTTTTCTGAGCAGGGCTGGGATCTAGTAAACATGGGATATAAGTGGAAGGTTGATCTAGAACCCTGGTGTGCAGGATGGGTGGGGACTTGGCAGGGAGGAGCCCAGGAATCATCTCAGGGGGAGCAATCCAGAGGGGTGTTGAAGGGGCTGTGAGATTGGGGTGGAGGGGAGGAACACAATACCTCTTATAGGAAAAAAAATATGTCAGAATGGATGCTGAGCAGATGTGGAGGGCAGGGATAGACAGTAGGGGCAAAATAGAGGTAACACCAAGGTTTTGTACCTGGATGATGGGGGTGATGATCTCTCAGAGGGAAGTTGGAAGTGAAGTGTTGTGTTTAGAGGTGCTTCCCAGATATTGGGACGCAGGGAGAACAAGACCAACCGAAGAAAGAGAACAACGGTGAGAAATGTTGGCTAGTGTGGTGAAAACCCAGAAGAGGAGGGATTCTAGGCAAAGGAGCCACAGAGACCCGAGACTGAGGCCAAATAATAGCCTCATAGATTTGGCAGGAAGGGCCTTGGAACCCTTGATCTGCAGCCCACCCCAGCCTAAGAGTTTGTTTATAGAAAGAGAAACTCTGGGACTGTTTGAATATAACAGAAGGAGACCAGTGGAGGGGGAGATAGTGGAGATGTTGGAGAGAGATGAACTGGCTGAGAGCAAGGTCCACTTGGAGGTGGAAAAAGAATGGTCAAGGGCACAGGCGATGGGGCAGAGCGAGGAGCCTGGAGAGCAAGAAGAGATGAGAAATGATGGAGCAGGGGTGTGTCAAGCACAGGTAGAGGGTAAATTTGGGAGCTGGGTCCAGACATCCCGTTGCTTCTTGGTGCAGGAGGAGATGCAGGACCATACTTGGTGGAGCTTGAATGGGAGGTAATGGGTGAGGAGAAAATCCTGAACGCTGCTCTGGGAAGTCTGCCAGGGGAGCCCCGAGCTGCCAGGGTTGTAGTAGGGACCAGGGCCAGGTCATCAGTGGAGCGCCAGTGCGCTGAGGCCCAGTCCACAGGGCCACCAAGCCCCCTCCACCATTTAGTGATGGGGCATTCACTTCAGGGGTGTACGGAAGAATTGAAGCCTACCTTCACAGCCCATCTGAACTTCCCACCCTCCAGCCTTTGCTCAATCTCCTTGCCCTTTCTGCCTTCTCCACACATTGACCTACTCTGGCTCTGCAGTGTTGTTGTTAGCTGCCATCAAGTTGACCCCTGACTCCTGGTGACCCCATGTACAACAGAACAAAATGCTGCCTAGTCCTGTTCCATCCCTATGATTAGTTGTGAATTGAACAGTGTGACCCATAGGGTTTTCATTGGCTGATTTTTGGAAATATATCACCAGGCTTTTCTCCCTAGTCTTAGTTTTAGTCTGGAAGCTCTTCTGAAACCCGTTCAGCATAATAGCAACATGCAAGCCTCCACTAACAGACAGGGATGGCTGCTTATGAGGTACATTGGGTAGGAATTGAGCCCAGGTCTCCTGCATGGAAGGTGAGAATTCTACCATTGCAATGCCCCCATGCATACAGTACAATTCTCAAATACCTCTTTGCCTATGCTTACGCCTCTCTCTGAAATACTCTTTTGCTCTGTGAACCCTGATCCCTCTTAGTTTAAATGCCACTACTCTAAGAAGTCTTCTCCAGTATTACCAGGCAGAATTTATTTGTCCCTCCCTGGGGCTTCCAAAATGCTCCTGCTAACCATCCCTCTCTTTTCAGCATTTATACCACAGTGTTCTAATTAACTTGATACATCTGCCTTTCTCTCTGTTCTCTGAGCTCCCTGCAGACCCATCTAACTGATCTTTCTATCTCAATCAGCCAGTAGACTGACACACCATAGGTGGTCAATAAATGGTGGTGGAATGAATGAATGAATGAGTAGATGACCTGTTTGTTGTAGGAAGGCTATTAGACACACCAGCCTCAGAAGAGGGAGTCATGGCTGGGGAGACATTGATCATGGAAGTGCTCAGATGCACTTGGGTTAACCCTGGACCCTTTGGAATGATTGATGATGTTACAAGATCTCTCCCTATCTCTGGACTTCATTGAACCTTTAACTCCTTCCAAATCCCCAGTCTTGGTGCACCCCAGCCAGTCTCTTTTAATGCGTCTTGCTTTCTGTAAACCATCTAGTGCCTTCAAAAGCTCAAGTTACTCCCCAGACAGAACCAAAGGACTCATCTCCTTCTGTTTACTCCCCATCCTGCTTAAGGTTTATTATTTAATGTCATAGGGTTTCCTGTGAGTGTATTTGCAAGAAGACACTCCTACTGTGGCTGGAGAGCTCTGTATGCTAAAGGGTAACATGAGAACGCAAGTATTCAAGATGTATCTTTCCAAACTCCTCAGGCTTTGCTGCCAAAACTCACCTTATGGTAACTCTTTGCAGATCATCCTAAACTTCACGTCCATGGATTTGTTTAAAAGCCGCCTGTGCTGGTACGATTACGTGGAGGTCCGGGATGGCTATTGGAGAAAAGCCCCCCTCCTGGGTGAGTTGCCGTTAGAAAGGCTTGAGAAACAGCGCTCTGATGTTCTGTGCGATACTGTTAATGTTGGGGAGGGTCCACCCTGATGGCAGCACAGGAAGCTCTCAAGGGTCTGTGTCATTGTAAAACTCTGAACACTCCATTTGGCCACCCATGTTAAAAGCTTTTAAAAACCGTGAATACCCTTTGACCCAACAATTCCTCTTCTTGGAATTTATACTAGGAAACTAATTAAGGAAGCGTGCAAAGCTTCAGCGACAGGGATGCTCACCAAAGCAGGAAAATGGAAAACGATTTAAATGTCTGACAGTAGGGGCTAGCTGAATGCATAATGATGCATCCTCTCAATGGAAAACTAGCCATCTGTTAAAAATAACATTGGGGAAAAAATGTTTCAGGTGGTTATTAGGTGCTGTCAATTTGGTTCTGACTCATAGTCACGCTATGTACGACAGAACAAGACACTGGCCGATTACGTGGTGGTCCACCTTCACAATCGTTGCTGTTATGTTTGAACCCATTGCTGCAGCCACTGTGTCAGTCCATCTCATTGAGTATCTTCTCCTTTTTTGCTGACCCTGCATTTTACCGAGCACGTTAGAGGTGACTGTTTATTAATACAGAGAAGTGCTAATTGTATGTTGTTAAAGGAAAAAAAAAAGTATGATACAAAGTGTGACAGGATTCCATTTTGGTGAGAAACACATTTATGTGTATATTATGCAGGTATTGCAAACTCAGATGCCTTCAGGGATAAAGCATAAATGAATAAAATGAGGTTGATATAATACGATAAGGAGCAGTGGGAACGTGGCAAACTGAAGAGCGAATATCCTGTCCAAAATCATTTCAAACAAAATTATTTAAAGCATTGTGCAGGTTGAATTCAGCTGGAGGAAACCATGTTGTGATCCCAATATAAATATAAATATACATCTAAGTAAAATTATAATCAGGAATGTAAATAAACGATGCACAATGATGATTTTAGAATGGTGGCGTATGCTTTTTAGAAATTTATTCTACTCTTCTTGGTTTAACCATATTTTCTACAATTAGCATGTATTATTTTTGTGAAAACAGTGCAGGAACTCATCAAAAAAATGTAGCTTGGATCTTGAGTGAGAAGCAAGGGGAAGTGATTGTAAAGAGAAAGGTTAGTCCACTCAAGGTTGGTCACCAGAAGAGAAATTGTCATGGATACCCAGGGAAGATGGCATCAGTGTCCTGGGAGTCGACATTGGAACTCATTTGGCCCAGGAATGACAGTCATGTTGGAGCTAGAGAGAGAAGCAGATTTACAAGGAGCCCGATGGAAGGGTCTTGCCTGAGAGTGAGATGTCTTCATTCCTAGAGCGGTCTGTAGGGTGGGGCCCCAGGTTGGACAAGGCTAAGCTCTCAGTGAAGACTTTGTCCCTGGAATGTGTTCATGTGGACAAAGAAGCCATACTTCCTGTGCTGTGAATGACCATCCTGGAGCAAGCTGCTGTTGAGACAGCTGACTGAAGATGTGGATAGGAAAGAAAGGGGAGGGCTAAGTTGGGAGGTTTCACAGCCAAGCATTTATGTCGGATTTGGAGGAAACAAGGACGGGATAGGTCAGAAGAAACTGGAACAGTGGGTCTGGCTGGACCTAAAGGGGTCTGGCAGATACTGAGATTCTGTATGGCCAAGGGGTGCCAGCCAGGTTAGTTACCCTCGGGAAGAGCACACCAGCCCTTCAGTTCATGAGTTCAAATTCCTGGTGGACCAACAGGTGGGAATGGGCACTCACAAGAGCTCTTCAGAGCTGGGGAGCAGCCAGGCAAGCTCTGAGTGGGATACCAGGATGAATCATTTAGGTAGCGAGCCGTCCAGGTAGGCAAGCCAAGAAGGTGGCCTTGAGTCAGGCACAGACAGGAGCGAGTATACTGCAGGACAAATGGGTTACACCTCCCGATGGCAGGTTGGAAGCTGTTGGCCCTGGTTTTCTGTTTAATATGAGCAGACAAGGTGTGTGCTAGCAGACAGAGGGAGGCATACTTTATGGGAAGTGCTGATTGGGTGCACCAAAAAGACTAAAACCATTTGCTGTCAAATCAATTCTGACTCACAGCGACCCCATATATGTCAGAGCAGAGGTGTACTCAATAGGGTTTTCAATGGTTAATTTTTCAAAAGATTGCCAGGTCTTTCTTCTGAGGCACCTCTGGGTAGAGTCAAGCCTCCAAACTTTCAGTTAGCAGCCTTTGAGTGTGTTTGTTAACTATTTGCACTACCCAGGGACTCCCACCTGAATTCCCAGTGGCAGAGGTTCCCAAGACTAGCTGAATACCAGAATCACCTGGGATGATTTTTATGAATACAGATTCCTGGGAGACTATTGAATCAGAATCTCCACGAGTCGGGCCAGGGAGTGATCCCATTTACCTATAATTACACGTGACTGTGCACATCTCTGACATCAAATTCATATGAAGGGGACTGAAAGGATGCTCATCAACTGTTGAAGGTGGCTACCTCTGAGAGAGGAAGTGGGGAGATGACTGTGGGGAGCATCATGCTGGCTTTATATGTACCTCTGGATTTTTTGGGTCTTTTATAAGAATGCATTCAGGAATTATTTTATAATAAAAAAAAGAAGTGAAAGAAGCTGTATAGAAAGAGTTTCATGGAAACATGGAGTCAAAGCCTGGCAGAGGCCCTGTTGTTGTTGCCTGCCCTCAGGTCAGTTCCAACTTATAGCGACCCCATGTGACAGAGTAGAACTGCCCCATGTGACAGAGTAGAACTGCCCCATGTGACAGAGTAGAACTGCCCCATGTGACAGAGTAGAACTGCCCCATGGGGTTTTCTAGGCTGTCATATTTATGGAAGCAGATCTCCAGGTTTTTCTCCTGCAGAGCCACTGGGTAGGTTAGAACTGCCAACCTTTCAGTTAGCACCCAAACGCTTAACCGTCGTGCCACTTACTCCCACACCTTCAAGAGAAAACCAAGCTTCCTCAAATGTAGGCCAACTTCCTAAGGCCACACAGCCAGGTGGTGACTGATACCAAACCGGAGAGCACAGATCTGGTGATGGGGACAGGGGACTGCTGAATCTAAGAAGCCTATCCCCCAGGGTTGTCAGATAAAACACATTATCTCTTGTGTCTCTGAAATTCAAATTTAACTAGGCTTCCTGTATTTTTGTTTGTGAAATCTGGCAACCCTATATTCCCCCAGAAACGGGATAGATTTACATGCCTCAGAAGGAAGTTCTCTGTTACTGAAGCTCCCCAGAGAGGGCTAAGACACGTTCCTGAGAATGGGCACAAGTCAAGAGATTTCCAGTACATAGTTCCTTTCTTTTGAAACTGAAGCAAAAAATGCTCTCACTACAGATCCTGGTATCCCAGGTCACACTTTCATTAATTAGAAGCTGGGGCTTGTGCTGTTTGTAGGGGTTTTTTTTGGCTCATATTTTACACTTTTATAGTGTGTGTGTGTGAGTATGTGTATATGTGTGTGTGTTGAGTGTGCTGTAGCCAAGGCATGGCCCAGTGCCTGTAACCGTCACTCTTCATTTGCAAGAGTTCTCCTTTGCCAACTATTTGGCCTGCTCTGATGTTCCCAAATGCAGTTGTTAGTGAACTTTTGTGTTTGGAACAAGTGCATTGTGCGGACCAAGCTGGTCCCTGGGAGGGGTCAGTGCCATGAAATCTGCCGGGAGGAGGCAGGTCAATGCCCCTTTGGCAGGAGGCAGAGGGGATTAGGGCGGATTGTGAAAGTATGCATCTTGCTCTGAAAAACCGTGCATTGCATATTTTCCCAGGGCAGTGTGTGAAAATCCAGGCATAATGGACGCATAACTTTTTATGAATGAACCCTTTATGACTCCCCACGGAGCCTACTTGTAGTGTCCTCATCTGCATTTCCTCTTCTTGATATCCTTATTAAACTCCTCCTCTAAGTTTTTTTTTTTTTTTCTAAGCCCAGGAACCAGATTGCAATTTAGAAATTTAACACCTCTCCTCCCGTAGAGTTTCCCTCCAGCTCCCCAGTCTCCTTGGAAGGAGGCAGTTGGGGACCAGGGTTTCTGCATAGTTATGAAAGGGAAATGGAAGTAGATTGAGAACATTTCATGGCTGGTTAGATTTCCAATTGGCTTTTCAGTTGCAGAGGTCACTTAGGAGATTGCATCTAGAGTGAAGAGGAAGGTGGCTTGAGAGAACTCATCCAGGAATTTTATGCACTGACCTGCACACTGGACTCCCTTCCTTATTTCTGCCGGAGGAATTACTCCAACAATGCACTTTTGTATGCAGAACTGTCTTCTGGGCATTCTGTGCCACCACAATGCATACAAAAGCCCTTTCTCCCCCTTTCCCTGAAGTGGAGAGAGAAGTTCAGAAAGGCCAGGCTGGCCAATCAGTGCTGCCTGGCCCCACCATTGGGGCTCCCTGGGCAGGGGCAGCCGCCCAAATGAGCAGAAATGATGGAGTGAGCTGGACAGCCAAGGCTGGCTTTTCCGTGGAGTTGCTTTATGCTTTGAGCCTTTGATCTTCATTCCTATGTGTCTGTTTCCAGACTAGGAAATAGGGATGCAGTTTCCATTCCCAGAGAACAGGTTTGATGTCCATTTGATCAAAATTGTATGGTGCGCAGAATTGCACCCCAAACAGACAAGTCCATTTAGATGGTGGTGGAGGTGATGGTGACGACAATGAAGAAGATAACGAAGGTCAAGGTCACAGACTGCCAGGGTTCAAATCGTGCTTCTTCTTACAGGTTTTTTAATTATTTTATTTTTGTTGTTGCTGTTGAGATTATACATTGCAGAACATATGCCAATTCAACAGTTTCTACACGTACGATTCAGTGACAGTGATTATACCCTTTGAGTTATGCAACCATTCTTAAGCCTTCTTACAGCTTTGAGATTTAATTTCTCTGACCCTCAGTTTTCTCACCTGTGAAATGGGATTAATAACAGTACCTAAGTCAGAGGATAGTGGGAATAATCCAAGGAAAGGCTCAGGATAGTGGCTGGCATGTTATTGTTGTATGCCCTCAAGTCAATTCCAGCTCCTAGCAACCCTATAGGACGGAGTAGAACTGCCCCATAGGGTTTCCTAGTCTGTAGTCTTATGGGAGCAGATTGTCAAGTATTTTCTCCTGTAGAGCAGGTGGTGGGTTCAAAGCCTAACCTTTCGGTTAGCAGCTGAGTCCTTAACCATTGTGCTGCCAGGGCTCCTTCGTGAAAACCATTATGGTGAAGATGAAAATGAGAAGACATCACCCAGGGGGACAAAGTGAAGGGTCCTGGTTAAAGGATTACAAAGTGATTTGGGGAGCAACATTATTTAGAAATGCTTTGTAATTTATTCTAACTGCCTTTGCCTGCAATGTCTACCTCCTCTGGGTTTCTGGCAGAAACGGGCTGGCCTGTGGCCCTAGGGTAGGTGCTTTTTCTCATCCGGTTAAGTACTTACGCAGCGAGACAGTGAAAGTTTCCTCTTTTGGAAGTGGTCCCCAGTGGCTGTGACAGCTGGAGTTTTAAAAGGAGAAACTTGGACTTGAAACTTGGACTAGGCTAGGGAGTCCTTTTGTGAGCCGGTGTAGTAGTCTACCTGCTGTTCGGCAGATCCGCCTCCTCGCTGGTAAGCAATACTTTCCCATCCGTACATGTTGTTTTCCAAGAACTAAACTGACACTAATTGGCCATGCCAGAGGAACCATTACTGAACATTTATAGGCTTCTGATGGATGTTTTCCTTGTTGAATTCTTGGCAGCAGTTTCGGCTCATCTCACTTAATACGAAGCTCACCAAATCCAAAAGGCTGCAGGTGGCCAGAATCGGAAGGAAGCCGAAAGAGATTAGCAGCCTCTACCCGCCTTTCTTTCCCAAAGAATGTACGCCATAGTTGGCCACTAGGAAATGTCTATAGTGGCATTTATTTCCATCCCCTCCCTGCCCTCACTTCCCCACCCCCCATTTCTTAGAAGGGCAAAACAGAGTTAGAGCTTCAGGTAGCTGGTCTGGCATTTAACATGGTGCTGGCAGTAAGAGAGTGCCTGCTACATGTCTGTTAACTGTATTTTTTTTTTTTTTTTTAAGAACTGGCTTTATTGGGATATAATTCACACACATAAATTCACTTATATAAAGTGCACAAGTCAATGGTTTTTAGTATGGTCACAGAGTCATACAGCCATCACCAAAATCGATTTTAGAACATTTTCATCACCAACAAAAGAAAACCAGCACCTATTTTCTCCCCAGTGTTATATGGATTATTTTTCTTTTTTAAAAAAATGTATTGTGGTAAAATATATATAACACACCTGTTGCCGTTTTAGCCATTTTTAAATGTACAATTCAGTGGCTTTTATTACATTCACAATATTGTGCAACCTTCACTGCTATCTGCTTCCAAAAGTTTTCATCAACCAAAACAGAAATTTACCAAAGCGATCCCAAACCCACTGCCATCTAGTCGATTCTGACTCATAGCAACCCTATACGACAGAGTAGAGCTGCCCCATGGAGTTTCCAAGGAGCAGCTGGTGGATTTGAACTGCCAACCTTTTGGTTAGCATCCAAGCTCTTAACAACTGTGCCACCAGGGCTCCTCATAGGTACTAAAAACCAAAACCATTGTCATCGAGTTGATTCTGACTCATAGTGACCCTATCTGACAGAGTAGAACTGCCCCATGGGGTTTCCAAGGCTGTAATCTTTACAGGAGCAGACCATCACATCTTTCTCCCACATTGTGGCTGGTGGGTTTAAACCGCCAGCCCTTCAGTTAGCAGCCTGGTGCTTAACCACTACGTCACCATGGTTCCTCAGACATAAACCTAGTACCCATTAGATGATAATTCCCCGTTCCTCCTTCTCCCCAGTCCCTGGTAACCTCTATTCTACTTTCTGTCTCTATGAATTTTCCTATTCCAGTCATTTCATGTAAGTTAGCTCATACCCTGTTTGTCCTTTTGCTTAGCATAATGTTTTCAAGGTTCATCCATGGCATAGCATGTATCGGAACTTCATTTCTTCTTGACTGAATAATATTGCACATTTTGTTTATCCATTCGTCTGTTGATGGACATGGGTTATTTTCACCTTTTGGCTACTGTGAATAATGCCATCATGAACAGTGGTGTACAAGTAACCGTTGGATTCCCTGCTTTCAATTCTTTTGGGTATATACCTAGGAGTGGAATTGCTGGGTCATATGGTAGTTTTATGTTTAGTTTTTTGAGTGTTAAATGGATTTTTAAATGATTCCCACAATTAGACTTTGTCAAAAGCATGGACTTCCGGTCCAAATACACCCTGCCTGGTCTGTGTTGTAGACTGATCAGTGCAACTCAACCCATCTCCTACCCTGCCCTCATCCCCTCCCTCGCCCTGGGCTGCCATATTTATGTGGCATGAGGAATTACATTACTATGCACTGGGAAGGCATTTCTTTCCCCGTTTTTCCTCTGTAGGAGGTCCAAATTTTAGACCACGTATTCAAGTGACTAAGAGATAAAAATGTGTTTTTTCTATAACAAAAGTTCCTATATGAGCCTCCATTCCATCAAGTAGTGAGAACTTGATTTCAATCAGTTTGTCTTTTCTTCCCTTACGGTGAAGGAGTAGGGGTGGGGCGTTAACTTTGTGCCAAAGCGTGGAGGGTGGAGAGGTTCCTGTATTGCCATCCCAACTGGCATTGCTGAGATGTCTTCATCTCTGCCTGGTCTTAAGTCCCCTTTCCACCTAAGTGGTTATTGGTCCCAACCCTAGGCCAATTTAGATTGATGTCAAACCCAAGCATCCCTAGAAGCTTGGGAGACACCCTGTGGCTCCCCAAATCCTCTAGGATAAGAGAAAGCTGCTTCTATACCCTTCTCAGGAGCCTGGAATCATTTTGCTCCCACTGTGCCACATGTGGTCTGAAGGGCTCTGCATGCCTGTCTCGTGGCCCAATGTCTTGACAAACCATGTAGACCCTTCTTTTCTGACCCCAGGTAGGGCATGGAGAATCTAGGGTTGCCCCTAGAGGTGCCCCTTCAAATCCTCAAACTTATATGAGACCCAGGGTCTCAGCTCAGAGTGGAACAGGGCACAGGGTTCTTTTAGGGACTAATGGTACCCCTTCAATCCTCTCTCCCATGAATAATGCTTGTACACCAGGTATTAGCTCCCTCCTCCGTCCTAGGAGTTATTCTAAGGCTACAAAAATGGAAAATTTTGCTCTTATTCATCATGTATTCTTCCAAACCTTTAGTCTTATGCCTAAGCTTTTGAAACTCAAAAGCCAAGAAGATTTGATTTCTTTGTTGTGTTTTCTGGTATCCCTTCTCTGAAGCAATGAAGGCAGATTGTCTAAGTGCTCCCAAAAGTGCCCCCAGAAGCCTATGTATGAAATAGGAAATATATGTATTGGAAATGCCACATTCCAGACCATTATCCTGCCACACCTTCAGGTGCCTCAACAAGACCCATTTGGCATTGAGGTGGAGTGGGGCAATTCTCAGGTAGATGCCTGGGGTGGGTTTAGAGGGGTGGAGGCCTGCCTTGGCTGTATTCTAAGTACTTTGATTGAAATCTGGAATTCTACTGAAGTCAGTCTTTAATGAGGCATACAGGTTTACTAGAGCCCATGTGACTCTTTCAGTTCTGTTTTCTAATCCTGTATGTGCCACAGGAGAAGTTGCCCTAGCTAGGGTTATTTCTCCCACTTATTATTAAGTATTAATATTTGTAAAATCAATGACTGAAGTTTTCCACGCCACCCAAAGGCTCTAAGTCAGGGTTTCAAAATGAGTTGTGTCTTGCATGCCAACACTGGTCTGTGCTTCTTGCACTGATGTGTTGAGAAGGATTCAGAGACATTTGGGCTCAGCAGGAAAGAGTGCTCTAGTTGATTAGCTCTAGTTGATGTCTGTCATGGGTGTAGGAATGGGGAGTGGGAGGCAGCACCGCAGCCCTATCTGAGGGTGGCTCTACTTCTAGAATTTAATCCAATGGATTGTTGGGTTAACAGATGGGAGTGCTCTACTGTTGACATTACTGGTTTTTAAACTTCACTCTAAGTGTCCCCTGGAAATTCTATCAGCATACAGATTTCTTGCTTTATCTCCCAATGATTCAGATCCACCAGATCTCTGATGGGGAAGGTCCCCAAACCACACTTAAAGAAGCATCTCTTCCTCTTGGTCTGCAATGGGCCCATTCTTGCTGTCTTTGCAGTCATTCTGACATTCTTTTTTACTTCCCAGGTAGGTTTTGTGGTGATAAAGTCCCAGAGCCCCTCATCTCCACAGACAGCCGATTATGGGTGGAGTTTCGCAGCAGCAGCAACATCCTGGGCAAGGGTTTCTTCGCAGAGTATGAAGGTTTGTTGTGATGGAATGAGCCACTTGGTAGCTCCTGAGATGCTCTGTCCTTCACATGCACCTGCTGTTCCTCTCCTCTGCAGGCCTCCATGGCAGCTTGCCAGAGCCATGAGGGTCGGGGTCAGGTCATTGTTGCGGCACTGCAGAGGGCAAACTGAAGGTTCCAGTGCACTCCTCTCCCCCAAGTCCTGGAAGTAGAGAGGCCAGCCGTGTTCATTGTAGAACAGGCCTCATGTACCTGTCCCTGAGCCCTCCTTTCTGTCCAGCTGGGGAGTCAGCTTCTCCTATACATGGATGGTGCCAGGAGTGTGGACATTTTGATATATAGCAGTGACGGCAACCTCTGAACTGCGGTGGGAGCCTGAGCAAACATCTCATTTATTTCATTTCTGCAAAGAAGACTTTGGATGACATCAGCGAGTTTCCAACTAATTTCCTGAGGCCGCCATGGTGGTTGACTTGTGGGAACCAAGTGAGCGGGACTCTAGGCAGCTGCCAGCAGGACAATCCCACTTCTATTTGTTCTACGTATTGGGCTTCTCTGGCTAGGCTCCTCTCCTCACCCCCAACAACATCACCATAAAAAACCGAAACCATTAGATAATTATTAAGATTTCTTTTAGCTTTAAATTCTTGTCATTTTGGAGAAGCCGAAGTTTTGGTTTTGTAAAAGAAATAATGTGTGTGCATGCACGTGTGGGTGTGTGTGTCCCTCCCCTGGCTGCACCTTAGAATCACCTGGGGGACTCTTACATATCACTGCTGCTTGGATCTTACCCAGACCACTTGAATCAGAATCTCTGGGGAATGTGACCCTAGCTTCCAAAGCTTGAAAAATCTACCAGGTGATCTGATGCACAGTAAAGGTAGAGAGCCACTTCTCTACGTGGTTGTTTTCTTTATATAAAAGAATTCAGAGTTGAAAACACATCAAACTGCGCCTTTCAGAAGGCATAGTCCTTTGGATGGAAATAAAAATGTTGGTAAGTGAAGCCACCTAGTGGTGGTAAGCGGCCATCCTCCTTCCTTCATGATATCTGACCCTTTCCTCCTGTGCTCTCTCTTTCTAAAGCCACGTGTGGGGGAGACATTAACAAAGACGCTGGTCAGATTCAATCTCCCAACTACCCGGATGACTACAGACCTTCCAAGGAGTGTGTGTGGAGGATCACCGTCTCGGAGGGGTTTCACGTGGGGCTTACCTTCCAAGCTTTTGAGGTGAGTACTGCTCAGATTGTCTTCCCAAGGGATGAATTCACTTAAGCTAGACACTCTCTGCTCTGTGAAGATGAGTCTTTATTTTTTGGTTAAAGACAGGAAACTAAGGACATTTGAAGCCCCTGGTAGATTGTACCTGAACATCTGAGATTGAAACCTTTGCAGGCAGTGAAATTGAGTCTGCCTCTTTTCTGAAGGCTGCTGGAAAGGGTATGGGGATTAATTGAGATGACAAGACTAGGACTGGTTCCAAGAAAGTGTTTTAGAATTGTTCTTCCCTGTTTATCATCTCACATTAGTGGTTCAGTGGTAGAATGCTTGTGGGAGACCCAGGTTCAATTCCCGGTCAATACACCTCATATGCAGGTACCACCCATCTGTCAGTGGAGGCTTGCATGTTGCTATGATGATGAACAGGTTTTAGAGGAGTGTTCAGACTAAGATGGGCTAGGACGAAAGACCTGGTGATCTCCTTCCAAAAACCAACCAATGAAAACCCTGTGGATCACAACACCGAGTCCTATTGTGCATGGAGTTGCTGTGAGTGGGGAGCCAACTCAATGGCAGCTAGCAACAAAAAGTCTCTCCTTAACCTGATTCATCCTTGACATCTACAAGCAGGAGAAATTTGGAGGAGCTCAGGACACAGGTCCTTCTGCCTCTTGGTTAGGGTTTTGAGAGGAATATTTAGGTTCCCTTCTTAAAAGCCTTCAGCCCCCAGCCATCTGTAGTCATCCGTGTGCCTCTATTTCTCCATCTAGATTGAAAGGCATGACAGCTGTGCATATGACTATCTGGAAATCCGCGATGGCCTCACAGAAGAGAGCACCCTGATTGGCCACTTCTGTGGCTACGAGAAACCGGAGGACGTGAAGTCGAGCTCCAACCGAATGTGGATGAAGTTTGTATCTGATGGCTCTATCAATAAAGCAGGCTTTGCTGCCAATTTTTTCAAGGGTATGAACTAGCATTTGGTTTGTACTTTTAGTCACAGGAAGAGGTATTGCCCCCTGGCTTAAGAATGACAAAACACATGCAGAAGCTTAGCATCGAACAAGACTTCCTGCAGGGAAGAGCAGTGACCTATTTTAGGGATGTGCATAAGGCCCCCAGTAGAGGCCACAACTGACTGACAGCAGGCTTAGTCTTGGCTTCTACAGCACAGGAAGTTCTGCCACTGTACTGGGAAATTAGATTTAATAAGTTTGCAAGGTCAAACTACACTCTAGTGAAACTGAACATCGATAATAAATGTTTGCATAGTAGCTGCTATTAATTGAGCAGATACTGTGTGACAGGAACTGTGCAAGGGACTTGATTTACATGATGTCATTTCATTCCCAAAATAAGCCTTTGAACTGAATTTCAATCATGCTTGATCAGGGCTGAGAAGGGCCACTCCACATCCCCAGGCATTGGTGTTCCATTCCAGCAACTGGTCTGCACTGACCCATCCAAACCTCTTTCCTTGTTCTGCTGATGAAGCAATACACATTTTTGAGAGGACTGGCTAAGGAGGAAGATTAAGGTTGCCAGATTTAGCAAAAAAAAAAAAAAAAAAATGCCCAGTTAAATTTAAATTTCAGATAAACAATGAATAATCTTTTAGTATATCTCAAATATTGCATACTTAAGAAATGTTTGTTTGACCTGAAATTCAAATTTAACTGGGTCTTCTGCCTTTCACTGGCAACCCTACTGAAGATGCCAGTCAGGAAAATGGAAAGGAATGTTTGTCTCTATGAAGCTAAACTGGCTTGTAAGGGACTGAGGGAAGAGCCTTGGCCTGTTCTAAGTAACCATGATAACCAGCCTTGTTTGATGGTTTACAAGGTATCATCTCCCTTCTCGGCATTTCACACTGTACTGTGTTTTTGTGCTATTTTTTTATGGGCTGAGGCTGCTGGTGAAACGCACAGCCCTTGTCCTCAAGGTGGTGAAGGAGACCAGCAAGCAAAGGGCAATGACATTGCCCTGTAGACATGTGGACTCGACCAGGGAGAAGGCTGTGGCCCCACGCTACACTTGGAGGTGGGGCTCCAGTTACCCAGTCTAGCTACTTCAAGGGCATTTCAATGTGCAGACACCTTCTTAGACACCCATGAGGGTACCAGTTGAGGCCCACCTACACTGACTTAGTGCACAGACCCAGCCTGACATTATTTTTATGTCAAACAGGACTGCAGGCAACCACATTTAGAAAAGAAGAAATATACAACGTTAACCTTGACTTGACCCTGAATCGTAAAGGAGGAGCCAGGGCTGTCCAAAACCCATTGGGATCTATCAAAGGGAAAAGAAAAGATACTTATTGAATGCCAACCATGTGCCAGATACTACATGAGTTATCTCGCTTTGTCTTCAAAATAATCCTTGGTAGGCATTGTTATCACCCTCACTTTAAAATGAAAGAAATGGAGGTTCTAAAGTAGCAAATCTAGAACTAGAACTTGGATCTGTAGGATTCCATAGTCCACTCTTTTTTCCCTATACCCCATTGTTTAGCTCAAAGCCCCAAAAGCCACAGGGAAAAAAAGTGAAGGCGTTCGAATATCTCATTAGTGCTTGTGATTTGCTTCTGATGCTTGTCACCCCACTGCCTATTTGATACCACTGGGGCCTAGGAAGGGGCCCTGGATTTAGCATCTGAAGTTCTGGGTTCTGGATCTGTCTGTGTTCCTTACCAGCTAAACGTTCTTGGGCAGGTCACTTTTGCTTTCTCAGACTGGATCATACCCGTTTTATCCTTCACTATATTCCCCAGTGCCTGGCACATAGTAGGCTCAGTACTTACTGAGCAATAGACAAATGGATGAAGGTGGCTCAGATTCCCCCTTTGTGGATTGGGCATCATGATAACCTGCTCTGCTTCCGCTGCAGGGTTCCCAGGAGGGTGGCTTAGGTGGGAGACCAATCTAAAGCATCACTATCCAACAGAAATAGAATGAGAGCCACAAGTGTGAGCCACACATGTAATTCTAAATTTTCTAATAGCCACCTTACAAAAAAGAAACCAGTGAAATTCATTTTAATGTTTAATTTTATTTAATCCCATGTATCCAAAATACTATCATTTAAATATGTTATCAATATAAATGTTATTAATGAGATATTTTATGTTCATTTTTCCCTACTGAATCTTGGAAATCCAGTGTGTATTTTACACCCAAAGCCCATCTCAGTTTAGACTAGCTACATTTCAAGCGCTCAGTAGCTCCATGTGGCTGGTGGCTACCATTTTGGACAGTGCAGGTCTAGATACTGGGCAAAGCCTTAGACCAGGCTTTTTCCAACAAGGCCACCAGTGAGATGTCCTGTGAACACAAAGTGCCCAGCGCCATGTGTCAGTACTTCTTCAGTGAAAGAAATTAGAAGAGTAATGACAAAGCCTGTGCAGAAGAGATGGGCCTAGCCAAAGGAGCTCTTGGTGCCAGTTGGCAGGAGGCTTTGCCCAGGGCCCAATTGGCAGATGACACTGACCAGGGTGCCAGTTGGCCTCTGCATCCCTTTCCTGGTACCAGATGGCAGCTTGGCCGGCAGCAAGTGGAGCACCTCACATTTCTGATTGCTTCAAGGGAAGACAATAGCAATCCAGAGTTGGCAGTGCCGTTTGGGTCCCACACTTCCCATATAGAGAAAATGAGAAACCCCACCTTCATTCCTGAATTCTACTGTCCCAGTGCTAATGGACCACCAGGAGGTATTTGGTGAGGGGAGTGGGCTTCCTAAAAAGCATTTCTTCAGAGGCTTAGGGATATGTCCTGACTTCTCTTTCCATAACTATCTGAGACAACTTTTGGGATCCTTCTGAAGCCATCTCATTATCTAACTAGAGACTGGCTCCCTCTTTCACTAATACCACTTGGAGAATGAAAAGGGCCCAGAAGTTTCTGTATATAAAGCCGAGCTCTGGTTCCAAATTCTTCCTCCACCCCCATGCTCTTCCAGATTTTTCTGGGAGGCTTGGCCTTGGCCACTGTAGCACTGAGCAAGCATGGGTCGGTGGGCTTGGAGCAGAGCCTATTCCACCACAGCATGGAGGCAATGCAGAGTACACCCAAGCTCCAACTGAGAGGAGCACCCTCGTACACTTTCATACCATCCATTCGAGTTGGACTGGGTTTGTAAGTGGCCAAATATCCCACTGATCTTGCTGGAGAGAGTATGCCTTTCACCCACTTCCTCTTTGCTTTAGGCACAAATCCATCCCACTGCCTCCCTCCCTCCATATGACTGAGATGGCCCTAGGAGACTTGTTCATCTGTGGTCCTGCCCATAGCCATAGCATCATATGGCATTAGACCCATCCCTATCTTGGTCCTTTGTTATCTTCGTCGATTCTGAGGGGCTCTTTCCTCAATTTCCTTCCGTCCACCACCCTTCTCCCCATGCCTACCAGCCAGGTTTCTAGAATCTTCTGTGCTGCTCTCTTGCTGGTCTAGTCTTCTTTCATTGACCCATCCTTAGTACATTCCACTTCTTTCTATTCCTGCCTTGTCTTCCTCCCTCAGTCAGGCCTGCACTACTCTACCCTCTTCTGATTCACATGTGCCCAGATAACCTTATCCTTTCCACTCTCTCATCATTGTGTCATTATACCCCTTGGAATTTCAAAAGGAACTCCACTGTCTTCTATAAACTGAAAAAAAAAAAAAAAAACAACCATTGCTGTCAAGTCAATTTCAACCCATAGCAACCCTAATAGGACAGAATAGAACTGCCCCATAGGGTCTCCGAAGAGCACCTGATGGATTCAAACTGCCGAGCTTTTGGTTAGCAGCTGAGCTCTTAACCACTGAGCAACCAGGGCTCCACTGTCTTCTATAGTGATAGCTATATTGATCATCTACATACTGGGCACTTCACGTGTCATCTTAAATCTTACCTCATTCCTAAAAGCAGGTATTATTGTTCTCATTTTCAAGCAGGCGGGACACTCAGAGAGATTAAATCACCAGCCTGAGGTCAACCAGTTTTTTGGTAGAAGACACGGGATCGAACCTGGGTCTGTCTGACTCACTCTAAAGACTGGACTCTTTCACTACTCATTATTGTCTATTCTTCTATGCTTTCCAGCAAATGTCTAAGAAGCGCTTTGCATATTGTAAACATTATATTGCATAATAGTTACCATTGTAGCATATTTAATATTTATATTTATTTGAGGATGTAGGCAACTTCAGTGCCTTTCCTAGACCATCTCCCCTAAACTCAGTCTTCCCTCCTGACCAACTTATTTAAGTCTTTGTTGAACCCAAGAACACATCACTGTTAGAGTTAACAAAGTTTACTCTCCACTCTGTAAAGTCATGCAACGCTTAGAAACTGTCTTTTACCCAGAGGACAGTGGCCAAATTGATGAAGATTTTGTGCATCACAGACAAGGAAGGCTTGAAGGAAGTGGACTTCAGCTAGAAAAGGACAGAGTAGAGGGACATGTGATGGTTGAAGGGTTTGCATTCTCTGTGTGGGTCTTCATTACAGAGCCAAGACCAAGGGGTTGGAAATTGGAAGGAGTCGGATTTCTGACCCATGAAACACCTTTGAAAAGTAGTGAGAGTCCTCCCACTTCTGAGAGTTTTCATGCAGGGTCTGAAAAGCCATCCATCAGGAATGTTATTAAAAGAATACCTTCCTGAAGTGGCAGGACTTGATAGTTTTTCAGGTCTTTCCAATTCTGAGACATTCTGGTTCCTTTTACTTTACGTGTAATGAGACTTTTCAAGATTTGGTGCACAACTTCCATATTTGGCCTAACCCTACCTCCCATCGTGTTAGGAACTAACCCCTACCCCAGTCTTCTTCCCGTTGTTGTTGTTTTAGGTACCATTGAGTTGGTTCCGACTTATAAGCAACCCTGTGTACAACAGAACAAAACACTGCTCGGTCCTGTGCCATCCTCACAATCGTTGTTGTGCTTGAGCCCATTGTTGTAGCCACTGTGTCAGTCCGTCTTGTTGAGGGTCTTCCTCTTTTTCACTGACCCTCTACTTTACCAAGCATCATGTCCTTCTCCAGGGACTGATCCCTCCTGATAACATGTCCAAAGTATGTGAGACAAAGTCTCACCATCCTTGTGTCTAAGGAGCATTCTGGCTGTAGTTCTTCCAAGACAGGTTTGTTCATTCTTCTGGCAGTCCATAGTGTATTCAATATTCTTCTCCAACATCATAATTCAAAGGCATCAATTCTTCTTTGGTCTTCCTTATTCATTGCCTAGCTTTTACGTGCATATGGGTCAGGCGCACCTTAGTCTTCAAGGTGACATCTTTGCTTTTTAAGACTTTAAAGAGGTCTTCCGTAGCAGATTTGCCCTGTGCAATGCTGCTTTTGATTTTTTGTCTGCTGCTTCCATGGGTGTTGATTGTGAACCTAAAGAAAATGAAATCCTTGACAACGTCAATCTTTTCTCTGTTTATCATGACGTTGCTTATTGATCTTCTTCTTCCTAGAATGGACATTTTGGGGAAGGTATCTCAGTGTTTAGTTGTTCCTTCACTGGGCTCTTCCGGCTGTGTTAGATCACAACCTACACGCTTTCTTTCAGTGATAAATTACCATCATGGGCAATATAGAATATTGCTATTTTTCTTTTCATCTCCAACGTTCTTCCCAATACTTGGGTTTTTCTTTTCTTCAGTGCTATGTGGGCTGACGTGTCTGGGGAGATTCTCCCGTGAGAATCTCTGCTTTCTTCTGGATAGCATTGTGGCCGCCCGCTGGTTGCTGTTTAATTGCCCTAAGTGCATTAATAGACACTTGCCAGTGCTGAATCCCCGGCAGACCACACCACCAACTCAGCCATCTCTTGTTCCCTTCCTGCAGTTATTCCAGGAGCATTTGCTCACCTAAAAGCCCAGTGTTTTCTGTAATCTTGACCATTTCCCTGTGTACCAAAAAAAAAAAAAAAAAACCTGTTGCCCTCGAGTTGATTCCAACTCACAGGACAGAGTAGAATTACCCCCATAAGGTTTCCAAGGAGAGGGTGGTGAATTTGAACTGCCGACCTTTTGGTTAGCAGCTGTAGTTTTTAACCACTGTGCCACCAGGGCTCCTTTCCCTTGTACACCTCTTCAAGTTATTTATAAAATGCTAAGTAATCGTTTCCAGTTCTAATCTCTAGAGAATATGTAGACATCCTCATTCAGAAATGTGTCCTTTTGTCCTAACCCTTTATTTATTTTCCCTGAGCAGCTTCATATTTATGGGGAGGTGGAGATTTTCCCAAATGCCACAGCATTAAAATGGATTAAGCATGTGGTATGGAACCTTGTGAGATTTTTTGAAATCACCAATGAATACTGTTGACTGAATACCTCCAAGAATTAAATTATCCAAGTGTGACCTCCTCTCAGAGGAGCCCTGCTTTAGGGTAACAAGTTGTTCTTGCTAGCCTCACCAAGTCCCTCCCTTTATGAAGACTTACTATAGCTGCTGCTGGTTTTTCAGGCATTGTCTCAGTTTGCTAGTGCTGCTGTAACAGATACTACCTTGGGTGGCTTTAAAGAACAGGAATTCATGTTCTCAAAGTTCTAGAGGCTAAGTGTCCAAATCAGGATCTTGGCCATGTCAGTTCCTTCCATGGGCCTCTCTCCCAGTTTCTGGTAATTGCTGGCAGTCCTTGATGTTCCTTTGCTCACAGATGGGTCCTCACATGGCGTCTGTCTTCCCCCCATGTGTGTCTCTCTGTCTATCCTGCTGTTTTAGTAACTCAGAAGTGATTAGGTTTAGGACCCACCCTTGCTCTAGTATAACCCCATTAACATAAAAACTCCTATTTCCAAACAGGATCACATTTACAGGTACAGGGCCAGTACTTCAATACACTTTTGGGGGACAAAATTCAATCCATAACAGAAGTGGATGTGTACCTCACATTTCTGGTTACTTTGGGAGATGGCAGCAGTGTTCCAGGGTTAGCAGGTGGTCACAAGAAACCGTTCTTCTTCTTAGCGGACTCTTGATTTTTTTCTCCATTTCCTTCTGAGCTAGGGGCTCAGGACATGGAAGGGGAAGGGAAATAAGACCAGGAGGCTTTCTGATGATTTAACCAAGGTCACCTTCCTTCTGCAACAGAGGTAGATGAGTGCTCCTGGCCAGACCACGGTGGGTGTGAGCAGCGCTGTGTGAACACACTGGGCAGCTACAAGTGTGCGTGTGACCCTGGCTATGAGTTGGCGGCTGATAAGAAGGCCTGTGAAGGTGAGTGTTGCACCCGCCCAGCTCGGGGAATGAGTCTTGGGGAGCAGTGAGGCAGAGATAGGGCAGCTGGTTGGCTGTGAAGTAACAACTCATAGACATGGTGGAAGATTCACCTACTTCCTAGCGGAAGCAACAACTTTACAACCAGTAACCAGTTCCCATCAAGTTGACTTAGACTCATGACAGCTCCATGTGTGTCATAATAGAACTCTGGTCTATAGAGTTTCTACTGGCTGACTTTTCAGAACTGAAACACCAGGCCTTTTTTCTGAGGTGCCTTTGGGTAGAATCACCCGCCAACTTTCAGTTAGCAGCTGAGCATGTTAACAGTTTTGTTAAAATTGCAAACTGTGCTTTAGAAATGGTGAAACCAGGACCATGGTTTATTTTCTTATGTGACAGTGTAAAATTTACATGATTTATGTGTTTAATAATATTTTATTGTGCTTTTGGTGAAAGTTTACACAGCAAATTAGGCTTCCATTTAACAATTTCTATAAAATTTTTTTTTTATTTTATGCATATTGATCAGTGACATTGGCTATATCTTTCACAATGTGTCAACATTCTCATTATTTCCATTCTGGTTGTTCAGTTTCCATTAATCTAGCTTCCCTGCCCCCTCTTACTTTCTCACCTTTGCAGTAAATGTTGACTGTTCGGCTTCAAATAATTGATTTTTTTTTTTTTTTGAAGAGCACAGTACTCATGGTAATATTTATTTTATCAGCTAGTACGTTATTTAACTGAAAGGTGACCTCCGGGAGTGGTTTCAGTTCTGGGTTTAAACGGTGTCTCAGAGCAATAGTCTCGGGGGTTCCTCTGGTCTCTACTGGTCCAGTAAGTCTGGCCTTTTTTAAGAATTTGAGTTTTGTTCTATGTCTTTCTCCCATTCCATCTGGGACCATTTATTGTGTCTCTGGTCAGAACAGTCGGCAGTGGTAGTCAGGCACCATCTAGTTCTTATGGCCTCCGCATAAACGAGGCTGTGGCTCATGTGGGTGGTTAGTCCTGTATAGTAGTTTCTTCTTTGAACTCGACTTTTAAGATAGAAAATAAAAACAAAGAAAAAATTATGAGCATGTTTGGAGTGACTTGCTGATAGCAGACTTCATTCATTCTCTTTCTACCTGGCTGGTGTTCTGTTTTCCTTGCCCGTCTGCATGAATCTGCGTGTTCATGTAAACCAGGTACATGGCATAGTTTGGTGCAACCATTTCTAACGCTCCTTTGGTCCAAGTCATGTGGCATCCCCAACTGTGCCCCTAGGTGACAGGTAAGCACAAATGCATCGTCATTTGCAAAAGCCGTAAAAACTTGTCCCCAACGTCATTCCCCCACAATCCTCAGTTGAAATAATTAGACCAGAAAAAAAGGACACAGAATTAATCAGTTCAGATTGTCTAACAGTTTCTCTTTTTATTATTAAAGAACAGCAGGGCTTATTGCTGCTTGGGGAAAATCGCAGTCACTCGGAACTAAGACCAAATGAATCTTGTTTCTGTTTCCCCCGTGCAGTGGCCTGTGGCGGTTTCATTAGCAAGCTGAATGGCACCATCACCAGCCCTGGGTGGCCGAAGGAGTACCCTACAAACAAAAACTGTGTCTGGCAGGTGGTGGCCCCTGTTCAGTACCGGATCTCCCTGCAGTTTGAAGTGTTTGAGCTGGAAGGCAATGATGTATGCTTTTTCACTCTGATTCCTTGGGGATTGTGTTGAGATGGGGCTCAGAGCTGGAGAGCAGCGAGTGGAGCAGCAGGCAGGGAGCTGGCTTGTACTAGAACAGGACTCTGCTGTGACTCTCGGGCAGAACCTGGGGCAGCCTTTCACCCAGTGGTTTCAGCTCCACATTCTCTGCAGATACAGCTCCCCTGACTCTCTGGTCACTGATAAATCCAAGGAGAATCAGGGCAGGAGTGAAGGAGGCAGGACTTGGGGATAGGATGGGGGTTGGTATCCAGGTGGGAGAGGAGCAGATGGGGAAGGGAAGGGGCGAGGTTCAGGTGGGAGCAAGGATGATATAAACAGCCCCTTCCCTCCCTTAGACAGTGGTTGTCAGACTCCCCAGGACATGTGACCAAGTCAGCTCTAGGTCCAGGCAGAGCCCTAGAGCCAGTGTGCTGGCCAGCCACGCCCCCTGCCTGTCCCTTGAGCTGGAAGGATCCCCCATGGCATGCAGGCTTTTCTCCATGCCCCCCTGCCTGGGCCAAGCTGGGGTCCTTGTAAGGACCCATCTTGACAGCAACCCCAGTGTGGCTGTCATCACTTGACCAGCAGGCCTCCTGGGTACTAAGAGGTGACCCCGATGCTGATGAGCATGATGCATAGAGGCCCCATGCCAATGAGAGGCTCACCCCAAAGTGAATCAACTCTTGAAAGCAAATGATCAGACCACATAGCAGTCAGGTTCATTTTGAGAAAAATCATTGCTACAGCAGGCAACATCAATTTTAGTCCTGTCTCTACCATTGCTGAGCTGTGTGACTTCAGACAAGTGTCTTTCCCTTTCTGAATTTCACTTTCTCTGCATGAAAATATGACAGAGTTGGATCACATCAGCGGCTTGCAAAGCTATCCTCCTCACCCAGTCCTCCTCTTCTTTTCCTTCTTTTAGCAGTGAGGGCCCTTTCTTCAAATGAAATCTCATGTGGAACCCCAATATATAAAATAAATGAAAGCAAGGCTGTAGAATTGGGGGGGGTGGGTTTTGGAAACCCCGGTGGTGTAGTGGTTAAGTGTTACGGCTGCTAACCAAAGGGTCGTTAGTGCAAATCCGCCAGGCGCTCCTTGGAAACTCTATGGGGCAGTTCTAATCTGTCCTATAGGGTCGCTGTGAGTCGGAATCCACTTGACGGCACGGGGTTTGGTTTTTTTGGTTGGGTTTTGGAGAAGGTCCCTGGGTGGTGCAAACGGTTTGCTCTCAACTACGAACCTAAAGGGTGGCAGTTCGAACCCACCCAGTGGCATTGAGGAAGAAAGGCCTGGCTATCTGCTTCTGTAAAGATTACAGCCAAGAAAACCTACTTGTAACACAAGGGGTCGCCATAAGTCGGAATTGACTGGATGATGGCAATGGGTTTGGGTTTTTTGTTTGTTCGGCTTTTGGAGCCTTACCCACTTGTGCCAGGTGATGCATTTCCCACAGAGCCACAACTGGAAAACCAGGGGTCCCCTGCTGTCCTTGGGCTCTGCAGCTCCTGGAACTCATTCTAATGACCGGCTCAGTAAGGATCAAGGGGACCCCCCTCCAGAACCTAGCTAAGCCTATCTGGCCCCACGGCGCAGCTCCCAGGAGGAGGCGCCACAGTATGCGGGGGAGGTGGGGGTCTGGTGAGGGACGTGGACGCACCAGGTTCCTCCCACCTCGCCCCCTTGCAGGTCTGTAAGTACGACTTCGTGGAGGTGCGCAGCGGCCTGTCCCAAGACGCCAGGCTGCACGGCAAGTTCTGTGGCTCCGAGACGCCCGACGTCATCACGTCGCAGAGCAACAACATGCGCGTGGAGTTTAAGTCGGACAACACGGTCTCCAAACGCGGCTTCAGGGCCCACTTTTTCTCAGGTATATAGATTTGGAGGCCAGGCCACGATACTGAGGGACAAAGGGCTTAGCAAGCCCCCAGCCTCGGGTACCTGCCAGCTCCTATCTGCCCGCCCCCCCCCCCCCCCCCCAATATTTCCACCTTGATCCACCTTGCTTGGATCCGGGATTTTTTATATTGGCAGCTATATATGAGTTTCCTGTGGATGCTGTACCAAATGACCACAAACTGGGTGGCTCTGAACAACAGACATTTGTTCTTACACACTTCTGGAGGCTAGACGTCCAAAATCAAGGTGTGGGTGGTGCCATGCTCCCTCTGAAGGCTCTGGGGAAGAACCCTGCTTCCCCTTTTCCAGCTCCTGGTGGCTCCTAGCAATCCGTGACATTCCTTGGCTTCTAGCTGCCTCACTCCAACCTCTGTCTCTCTCTTCACAAGGCCGTCTTCTCTGCGTCTCTCTGTGTCCTCTCTTGTTCTTATAAAAGACACCTGTCATTGGATTTAGAGCCCAACCTAAATCTAGGCCTCTGAGCCACACAAGCCCCTTGCTCACTGAGTGGCCTTGGGCACATTAGCTGTTCCCGGCCTCAGTTTCCTTGCCTGTGATGTGGGTGCATGTGCCTACCACCTAAGGTTGTGTGAGAATTAATGTTTACAAAGTGCTTGGGGCAGTGCCCAGCCTGTAGTAAACATTCAATAAATGACAGTTAATTTTCTTATTGTGACTATTATTATTATTAGCCTATCCTTCATATATATTTATATATATATACATTTAAATATATATACATTTAGGACATGAAGAATTCAACACATAGCAGGGCTGGGTAATCCCCAACAAACTGGGGGTGCAGATGCTGCCCCCCACCCCCTGAAGCAAAGGGATAGTCAGAGTCAGGGATGCTCCCTGGAGGAGGACGGGTTTTCGCGAGGTTCTGAGCTGTGGGGGGTGTTCCCAAGTTGGCAGCTCCTCAGCTGAGTCCGCTGATCTCCCCAGACAAGGACGAGTGCGCCACGGACAACGGTGGGTGCCAGCACGAGTGCGTCAACACGTTCGGGAGCTACCTGTGCAGGTGCCGGAATGGCTACCGTCTCCATGAGAACGGGCTCGACTGTAAAGAGGGTGAGGTTGCGTCCTCCGCGTGGGGAGGGGCAAACTTCGGTCTCCCTAATGCGCGCCCGTGTGAAAGTCGGGGGCGGGGGGCGGTGATGGGTGAGGGGCGGGGGGGCTTCCTCAGGTCTGCAGAGCCCTGAGCTGCAGGCCTGACATTGCATGGCGACGCCCAGGCAAGGGGGCCCCACTGAGGCTCGGCAGCTGCCCTCCTTTCCCTGGCAACACCCGGGACACCCTAGGGCAGCTCACTGGTTCAGGGGGCACTTGGGGGCCTTCAGATGCTCACTGAAGAATTACTACTGCAAAGTGGTTGAACCCGCAGGCTCCAGGATCGGACTGCCTAGATTTACAGACTGGTTTTTGCAAATTACTAGCTGTAGGGCTTATTAGGGAAGTAAACAAAGGACAAAACAAACCCATTGCCATCCGGTCAATTCCGACTCATAGCAACCCTATAGGACAAGGTAGAACTGCCCCATAGGGTTTCCAAGGAGTAGCTGGTGGATTCTAACTGCCTACCTTTTGGTTAGCAGCTGAGCTGTTAACCACTGTGCCACCAGAGCACCATTAGGGAAGTAACAAGTTACAGTTCAGGCTCAGGAACACTCAGGATTCAGTTCTTGCATCAGGACAGGCTCTTCCTAGCCAAGCCGCAGGCACACCCCTCTCTGGCCTCTCCGCCTCTGCCCTCCTCGGGCAAGTGGTACAAAGCTCTCTTGACGCCTGGGCGTCTGTCCTGCTTGGGTAAGCCTTACAAAGCTCTTTTAGCTCTGCCGATAAGTGCCCAGAGGCACCCCACTCCGCCAGTAAGCCTTGGCCCAAAGGCACTCAGCTCTAGCTCCATGAGTTGGCAAGCCTAGTTCCAACAAGTGCCCAGAGGCCACTCTACTCTGCCAGCAAGGCTCCTGCCTGAAGGCACTCAGCTTTCTCACACTGTGGGCTGGGAAGCCCACCACACCATCTCCTGCTGGTCTCCTGCCAGTCTCTTGTCAGTCTCCTGGTTCTGTTGCCTCTGCTGCTGCCGTTTCTCTGCCGCTGCTTCTAGCCATCTTGCCATCTTTGGTGTTACAGCTCTCTCTCTGTGTCCTGGGTCTAGGAGGGTCACAGCTCAGGGATCCCAGGTCCAAAAGACATGCTCTGTTCCTGGCTCTTCTTCCTCGGTGGTGGTGAGCTCCTATATTCCCACCTCCGGGATGGCTCATTTTAAGCCTGGTGGGATGGCAAAACTGACCATTCCCCCTGGTGGGCCACAATTATTTGCACAGTCCCATCTAATCATTTGAGTAGGAGTTACAAGAAAAGCCACACAAAAGCGATCCATCGCACTGCAGCCCTGTAACCAGGACGAACTTGGTAGACACAAAATGAAACTGCTTTGTAAATATGGAAGAAGTACACAGATGAAAGGCATAGCAATGGAGACCCTTGTTAGCCACTGTTAACTGACCACTTACCACGTGCCTGGCATGTGCTAAGCACATGATCTCATTTAGTCCACATATCGCTCCTATGAGGTTGGCAGTATTGTGCCCTTTCTACAAATATGAACACTAACTTAAATAAGGAGCTGTGGTGGTACAATGGTTAAGTACTTGGGTGCTAACTGAAAGGTTGGTGATTTGAACCTACCAACCATTCCACAGGAGAAAAGACCTGACTATCTGTCCCTGTAAAGATTATAGCCCAGAAAACCCTATAGAGCAGTTCTACTCTGTCCTATAGGGTCGCTGTGAGTCATAATGACTCCACAGCACACATCAATAACAAGGCTCAAATAAATACCCAAAGTCCCACAGCTTATAGGTGGTGGAACCAGGGTTTGAACTCAGATCCCCATGACCCCAGGGCCTGTGCTGTCAACCACTAACTCTACCATACTTACGATGATAACTGCGATGTGAGCAGTAATAGTAGGAAATGTCACCTGACTCCTGAGCTACCATCAGGAAGGCAGCAAAGCCAGTTCAAACAAATCAGCAGATCTCTGAGCTAGGGGACACCTGATTCAGGCTGACCCCTGCCAACATTTGATAATGACCATGTGACAAATACGAGAGAAAGGAGGAGACCCCCCCTCACCGCCTAGACTGTCTTTGGCATCGCCCACAGATGACATTTCTCTTGCTGTCTGTCTCTTCTCGCCCCCAGCTGGCTGTGAGCACAGGCTCAGCAGCGCTGAGGGAACTCTAGCAAGCCCCAACTGGCCGGACAAGTACCCCAGCCGGAGGGAGTGTACCTGGAACATCTCTTCAACTGCAGGCCACAGGGTGAAACTCGTGAGTCATTATTGCAATTTATTAAGAGCATAGAGTTTTGTATCAGATAGTCATGGATTCAAGTCTCCACTCTGCCACTTTCCAGCTCTGACACTTGAGGAAGTTACTCAACATTTCAGGTTTCAGTTTTATTATCTGGAAAATGGGGATGTAATAAAGCCTACCCCATGGGGCTGTTGTATGGATTAGAAGAAGATGCATATAAAGCCCTCGGCACAGGCAGCGTATGGGGAACGCTCAATAAGCAGTGCCCATTCCCAGTGGGACCAGTATTGGGGGCACACAGCTCTGCAGTGCTGTTTGAGCACCAATTGTTTTCTTTTTTAAATTTTTACAAAAACAATATATTCTGAAGGTAAAAAAAATTAATCAGTACAGAAGTTTGGAAAGTGGAAATCAAAAGTCTCCAAATTCCCCATTCCTGCTCTAGAAATGACCCCTCTGAACATCTTCTTGTAAATCCTTCTAAAATTTTTCTGTGTATATCCAGTCGTGTATGTACATTCACAAGAAAAATATACATCCTTTTTCTTACTCAAACTACTCAAATGAAATCTTATGATCTATAATTTACTACTTACATTTAAAAAAAATTAACAATAAGGGATTAAGTTCTTTATGTTAATTTTCTCTTGAATAAAAAAAAAAAAAAAAAAACTCTTCCAAGCCTTTATGTAATGTCCCATGCATGTATATGATTGGTGATCTGCTCCCTACGAATTATGGACTAATAATGAGGGAAGAATGGAAAAGAACAAAGAAGGAGGAAGCAATGATAACAAGTGGATGGCCCAGGAATTTCGAGGACGTTTATTTGGGGACAGCGGTGAGGGTGTGGAGGAGAGGTGGGAGCTGGGCAGGTGGCTCTGAAATCGGGTTCCAGGGCTATAGCCCAGGTGTTGCCTGCTCTGTGTTGGATCTGGGCCACAGAGAGGTGAAGAAGATAGGGCACCTCACCACAAGGTGCTCACACGGTCCCACAGTGCAGACTTAGCTGATGCAGGAATGGGCACCTCATAGTCATGGGCTGTCCTTGTCAAAAAGGTTTTTGACAGCTGCTCTTCTGGGTCAGTCAGAATAGCCTTGAATTTGGTGAATTAAAAAGAATGCATTTTTTCCCCAAGACTGCCATCTGCTGGAAAATGTTTGCAATGGCAATAGTTTATGATGCTAGTGAAGGAATGGCGCCCCATGGGGTTGGGAACATGCAACCTGCACAACTGGAAAATGTGCCTCTGTTTAAGGGTCACAAATTCATAGTAGATCCAAGAGAGGTCTTTTTTAGTTCTTTGGCTGTTTTTCACAGTACTAAAGAACTAAAGTAGTCGATCACAGTGGCTAGAGCTAACTCAGACCTCAGATTTATCTGAGGTTCGTATCCGTACGTGCCAATTTTAGAAAGACGTTATCTTAGAAAGTGAATGGTGACTATATTGTGACTTGAGTACTTCTCAAGAAAGCTGTGAGTTGAAAACTTCTCAAGAAATTGATGTTTTACTGCAAGAAGACAGCAGTAGGGTGTCACAAGGCCCTTTGGGGAGCGCCCCGCCTCCCTGGCCCACCGTCTCTCTCCCATCATGTTACCCACGGACTCTGAGCCACCCCTCTCCCACTTCCTGCCCCCCCACCCCGTGTCTGCACCCACCACTTGCTTACCCAAAGCTTCCTTTCTCATTGGTGTGCTGAGCTTTGCCCATGTGTTTGTCATCCCTATGAAAACACATGGTTTTTTTTTTTAATGACCCTTGTACCCCACTCCTCCCACCTCCATCCCTGCACTGGAACCCCAGCCTCCTCTTTTGAGTTGAGCACCTCTCCTACTAATGCCTTCTCTCCTTGCTCTGTCATCTGATCCATGTCTTCGTTTAGCACTGTCCCCTCTCACCTTGGCCCATTTCCCTCGAAGCTGTGGGTCGGCCATCAGTTGGTCATCCACCCATCACCAAGGAGCCCTATGTTTGGGAACTGTGACCCCTGAGAAGCCAGCCTGGTATGTGGGCTGGAATTGTGGGGCTCCTCTGGTCAGTGTCAGGGGACAGTCCAACCATCTCTGCAAGTGTTCAGGGAGGACGAGGAGGAGGGAGGCAGTATACAGTCTGGTGGTGGTTGGGGTGTGGGCCGGAGTCAGGCTGGCTAGGGGTCAAGTCCAGCTCTGGTTTCTCTGGCTGTGTGACCTTAGATAAGCCACCTGACTTCTTTAAGACTCAGTTTTCCATAGTACAAATTGGGGGATAATAATAGCTCTTCCCTCACAGGGTTGTCATAATTGAGATAATGCTGGTAAAGTGCTTAGCACAGGGTTTGGCATGAAAGAAACCCTCAACAAATGTCAGCCACTATGAGTTTGGTGTAGTGGTTAAGAGCTACGACTGCAAACCAAAAGGTCAGTAATTCAAATCCACCAGGTGCTCCTTGGAAACTCTATGGGGCAGTTCTACTCTATCCTATAGGGTCGCTATGAGTCGGTATCCACTTGACGGCAATGGGTGTATGAGCACACCACCATGGGTATTGAGCCTCATCTACATCACCAAAGGACACCAAAGGATTGTACAGTCTAGTGCAGAGGTTAAAGGCAGGGTCTCTGGAACCAGTACGTCAGGGCATGGCCCAGCTCTACCAGTGTGTGACCTTGGCAAATCATCTGATATCCCTGTGCCTCAGTTTTCTCATCTGTAAAGTGGGGATTATCATGACGCACACATCACAGGGTCATAAGGATTAAATGAGGTGATATGTGTAAAGCACTTAAAACAGCTTCTGTAAGCGCTCAGTGGTGGCTGGCTCTTATTTTGTGAGGGTGTGAGGGAGAAGCTGAGTGATATGATGGTAGGAACACAGATCTGGGCAGTCGAAAGTCTAGCTGTGCAGTTTAATAGCTGTCAAAACGTCAGCAAGCTTTGAAACTCCCTGACCCCCCAACATCTTACCTGCAAAGTGGTCAGCGTAGCGACGGCTCATATAACTACCTCCCAGGGTTGTTTGGGGGAGCAAAAGAGAGGACGTGAGATGACCACATCTGAGTAGAGAGCCTCCCTACCCATGTCACGTAGCGTCATGGTGGGCTACACGCCCTCTGCACAGCAGCCTGGAGAGATGCCAGTTCCCCTCTGCACTCCTTTCTCTCCCCGCCCCTGGAGAAGGTGCCCTACCCCGGCTAAGCATCAGACCCTTGTCTTACTTTTTGCTGTTCCCTCCTCAGACATTTAATGAGTTTGAGATTGAGCAGCACCAGGAATGTGCCTACGATCACCTGGAAATGTACGACGGCCCCGACAGCCTGGCCCCCATCCTCGGCCGTTTCTGCGGCAGCAAGAAACCGGCCCCCGTGGTAGCTTCCAGTAGCAGCTTGTTTCTCCGGTTTCATTCGGACGCCTCGGTGCAGAGGAAGGGCTTTCAGGCAGTGCACAGCACAGGTATGGGTGTCTGGATGCTGATGGGGGAAGGGAAGGGGACGGAGGCAAGGACTGGCTCTTATTCTGACTGTTGGGGGGAGGGGAGCGAGGGAAGGAAGGTGTGTGATAAAATGTCCCTTTTCAAATGAAGCATTGGCCACCCCCTCCCCACCACAAGGGAGTCCTGGAAGTAAAATGGTTCGTTAAGCACTTGGCTGCTTACTGAAAGGTTGGTGGTTCCAACCCACCAGCAGTTCCAAAGGAGAAAGTTGTGACAGTCGGCTCCCGTAAAGATTTACAACCTTGGAAACCCTATGGGGCAATTCCAGTCTTTCCCACAGGGTTGCTGTGAGTCAGAATTGTCTCGACAGCAGTGGGGTTTCCCACCATTGGGGAAAGGGTTGTTGTCCTTTAATTTTCCTTAGTCGACAGAATTTAAACTGGGCAACACTTTGTCTGTGCCTCAGTTCTTTCTCCCTCCCTTTCTCCATTTTAAAATTTTGTTTGAAATTTTGTTGGTCCATGAAAACCGAAAGTCTGGGAGCTGAGTGGTGATGAGCAGCCCTTTTTTCCTTCCTAAAAACCAGTTCAGGAAAATGAAAAATATTTGTTCCCCATTATTTTTCCCTTCATTCAAAATGTAAATAACTTTATTGAGTCTTCTGGAAGGACATCTATATGCTTAAAATTTATGTTATCTACTTCATTAAAGGAAACCCTGGTGGTGTAGTGGTTAAGTGCTACGGCTGCTAACCAAAGGGTCGGCAGTTCAAATCCACCAAGCGCTCCTTGGAAACTCTATGGGGTAGTTCTTCTCTGTCCTATAGGGTCGCTATGAGTCAGAATCGACTCGATGGCACTGGGTTTGGTTTTTGTTTTTTTGACTTCATCGAATAGATGAATGCCAATGAGAAAACCGGCTCTGCTCTTTTAGCCATTGAAACATTACCACCTGGGACTAGAACCCATCGGACCAACTTTTGACGCTCTGATCCTGACTTTAGATTATGGTCCTTTGGCAAAGCCAGGTGGCTCCATGCAGCCTACTCAGCTTCTGCGGTGCTGTGAGTCTGAGATCCTGATCATGGGATCCTGTGAGGTTTTCTAATCCTTTTAACAGCCCCTTCCCCCATTTTGTTTTCAGAGCAGAAAACATGAATCAGGTAAAACAAAATGGCAGCCAGCTTTCTCAGGCAGTTTAGCTTACTTTGCTTAGCAGAAAATGCTTCTTTGTTCTAGAACCCTCTCAAGCTCTCTGAGGAGTTCTAGCTTCCCCTGGGGAAGTTTAGGAACCATTGACTAGTGATTTTACTTCTTGTCCCTATAGACAGAAACCAGGAGCGGAGGTCCTTGAGGTGGGGCAGGGTCCTGGCAAGAAATGGTGGGTACACTCAGATGGAATAATTATTTGAGGAGAATTGGAAAAGGGACTGTTTACAAAAGGGTGGGCAGGGTATAGGGAAACCATAAGGGACAGTGCAGCATCCAGGGCTAGTAACTGAAAGGCTGTTACCACCCCCGCCTGGAAGGCAAGAGGAGAGTGGTTCCTGGAACCCGGAGACAGAGAGCTGGGTGCGACAGGAACTGTGACCTCCAGTCGAAGAACACAGCCTGTGGTGATCCTGCAGGGAAGGAACCAGAGACTAAATACCACAACCTCCCTCTCCTGCCTCCCTCTGATCTTCTGCTGGTGTCCCTTTGGCTGAACCCAACAGGAAGACCGAAGACAAGGGGACATCAGCATAGCCTAGTGGTCAGCTTCACAGGGACAGAGCGCGTGGGGAAGGATGAAGGTAGATCTGGGGGGTTAGGTGGAGGTGTCCTGCCTCACTCTGTGCTTGTTTCATTACCACCCACATCTCAGGAATTTGAAATTTCTCATAGACGGCTCAGACCTGGAAGAAATTCTAAGCCAGAGCAAACATGGAACCGAGAGCTGGGCCAGGCTGGGCGTGGCACTGGAGCTGGGCCTGGGAGTGTTAAGAGCCGGACAGCCCAGAATCCACATGAAGGGGCATGGAGCACGTTGAGGGAAGGCTGTGGAATTTCTGTAGCTTTCTAATCTATGACCAGTCTCATTTATTCATGTATATTATGGAAACCCTGGTGGTGTAGTGGTTAAGTGCTACAGCTGCTAACCGAGAGGTTGGCAGTTCGAATCTGCCGGGCGCTCCTTGGAAACTCTATGGTGTGGTTCTACTCTGTCCTGTAGGGCCGCTATGGGTTGGAATCCACTCGACGGGAGTGGGTTTGATTTTTTTTTGTTGTTTATTATGTGGTCTCAAGTGGCCTAGACACAAGGAAGCATAGTACCCAAGCTTATCAGGGTCAACCCAGAAGCCAAGGATACAGAATACAAGCCCAAAGTCTGAGGCACAGCTCACCTGTGACACTCACCCAAAAACGGGGTCCTCAAATTTGGCCTATTGTCAATACTCCCAAAGGTAAGAACAGGTCAAGCAGAGGTTTCTAGGTTTGAGTTTCACTTCAGTTCTATTGTGTTTTAGCGCCCTCTGCTGGCAGAAATTACGAAGTAGAGTATGTCAGTCAGGCTGGCATGAGCCCTTCTTAGATGCTTTTAGCACCTCCAGGAAGTGAAGTAGTAAAGACCCAGCCACATCCCAGTGGCCTATCAGACAAACCATTCGCCAGCCTCAAGTCTCCATAACTGGAGAGAGAAAAAAGCAGCCTGTTTTTTTTTCTGGTAGCAAGCTCATGTAGCCCCAGAGGCCTTATTTGGCCCAAAATGGGAGCGTGGGACCTTGGCTTGTAAGGGCCAATTTGAACCCCACAGTGAGCTCTGACCTTGCAGCTATGGGCGTCTATTTACTCCTCCATAAAATGGGATGATGAGTCTTGCTTGCACACTTCTACAGGGCAGGCCCAAAGCTTTGTAGAAAAAGCCCATCTGCATGGTGGGTGTGAGGAGAGAAGTGGGTGGGGTGGCACCTGGGCTCTGTGCGCCAGGGGAGCATCACTGCTCTCTCCCTGCTCCAGAGTGCGGGGGCAGGCTGAAGGCAGAGGTACAGACCAAAGAGCTCTACTCCCACGCCCAGTTTGGGGACAACAACTACCCGAGCCAGGCCCGCTGTGACTGGGTGATTGTGGCGGAGGACGGCTACGGTGTGGAGTTGATATTCCGGACCTTTGAAGTCGAGGAGGAGGCCGACTGCGGCTACGACTACATGGAGGCCTACGATGGCTACGACAGCACCGCGCCCAGGCTCGGCCGCTTCTGTGGCTCCTGGGTAAGTCCCAGGGAGGTTGGGCCAGGGTGCAGCAAGGCGTCATAACTAAGTGCATGCGTTGTGGGGTCAGACACACCTGAGTCTCAGTCCTACCCACTCTTGCCGCTTGTTAGCAACAGGCAGGAGGCCCACTCTGCTGGCGCGGAGTGCAGAAAGAGTGAGAACAGTCGGAGAGGAGGTCAGGAGGCAGCAGGGACCAGTTCATGAAGACCTTGTACTAAGGTAACCTCATAAGAGCAACTTGCCTTTTAAGACTTTTCCCCCTATTTTTGCAAAGGGTTTTTTCCCTCCACTTTTTTATTTGGCCTTCAGGCTTTTTTTTTTTTTTTTAATGTGTTTGCATAGTCCATGTATTCACAATTCTCTCTTTAAGCAAAACCAAATGCCTATGAAAATTACCAGCCACTCTCTTACCATAAACAAAATAATTATGCTCAAGGCCATTGTCTTTTTTCCTTCTCTTTTCTTTTCTGGGCCGCCTAGCCCAGATAGCTTAGGCCTATTTTGTTCACTTTTCCCCAGCACCTGACATAGGGCCTGGCACGTGGTTGGTGCCCAGTAAAAGTGTGCAAGCAGCCAGTTCAGTGTCCTGGTCACTCCCTGACCACTCTGCTGCCCACCCTGGGCCTTTAGCCCTCTCTTTGCCTCTGCCACTAGGACTGATCATGCCAGCTTCTTTAATGTTGGGTAGACTTACATCAGATCATTTTGGAGTCTCTGGTTGTCTTGCACTAAACAGAAACTTGAATTGGCATTTATATGTCTTTGAATAATTTCCCTTCATCTCCCCTTCCTCTCCAAAAGACAAAGGATATTAAGTGTGAGCTAACCATTGCAATGCCTTTAGTAGATAGTCTTTCAAACCATGGGGTCCCTGTGGAAAGGGAAAACGGGAAGTCTCCTGAGCAGTGAAATGTGTGTGAAGCCCGGCTTGGGTCAGCTATAACCTATTGGATAGCAGCCTTGGAACCTTGCTCCCATGCATAGACCACCTGGCCAAACTTTTTGTCCTTGAACAGGGCATAGCCCCCAAGAGTGGTCTTTGTTTTAGGTTTCCTAGGAGACCATCACCATATTGACTGTGGGTTGGGTGATTCATAGTACTCTATAGTCAGAAAGACCTGAGCTTGGGCCTACCTACCTGTGTAAACTTGAGCCTCAGTTTCCTCAGGTGTAAACTGGAAATAGTGTCCACCTTATAAGATCGTTGTAAAATTTACGTGAGATAAGATCTGAAAGTGGTTAGCCTGTTGCCTGGCCCATCTATGAGCTTCATGAATAATAGATTCTATATGAGCTGTGTGTCTAGGATTGTCTTGGGGAAACCAGGGTATAGGGAGCTAGCTCTCTGGAACAGAATTTGCAGTGGTTTCCTTTGAAAAGGAGCTTGTTATGATGCCCTTCAGAGCCCCTGGTGCCCAGGGTGCTTCATGGCAGCACCACCCACCCCATGTCCTTGTATAAATTGCTGTCTCATTCTCCTCATTTAAAAGTCCAACTGCAGCCAATTGACTAAAAGCTCCCGGTTGTTCTTTTTCTTTTCCTCAGCCACTGGAAGAAATCTACTCTGCGGGGGATTCCCTGATGATTCGATTCCACACAGACGACACCATCAACAAGAAAGGCTTTCATGCCCGGTACACCAGCACCAAGTTCCAGGATGCCCTGCACATGAAGAAATAATGGTGACGTTCTTGAAAGATGCGAGACTGAGAATGTTTTTACAATAGCACCTTGTGAATCTGCCCTAAAACAATGTACAGTATTTTTCTCAAACAAAAACTCAAAACCAGCCTTAAAGCTATGTACTTGGATAAAAAGACATAATGATGTCTGACCAACAAGGAAGGCAGAAAAGGTTCCTTTTCTTCCAGCTGCAATGGTATTGATGATGGCTTTCAAAGAAAATTGAGTTCAAAGTCACCAAGCATTCAAGCTATGCCTTTTCATACCCAGCCTTCTTGTCTCTTACTCCAGTGATGAAGAAGGCCGGCTCTCAAGTTGGTCATTCTTCTATTTCTGGAAGCAATTCCATAGATGCCAGACTTTGTCCTGGCAACTCAAGCTGTCTTCTGTCTACACTGGGCAATGAAGGTAAAAGCTTGCCTCTGGTTGATTTGTTACAGATTTGGCTGGAGATTTTGCTTTTATTTCTACCCTGGATGTCAACTAGGAACCTGAGAATGTGGGGTGGACGTGAGGACTAAGAAAGGCATTGGGGTAAGTAGTGAACAGAGGGAGCTTTGAGTATAAATGAATCATGGCCTTGAAGTTAGGAGACCTCAAGCCTTCTCTGTGACATCGGCTCTCCTTTTTCTCTTTGGGTTTTCCCCACCTGGTGGTGTGATGGTTAAGCACTCAACTACTAACTGAAAGTGTTACCTGATTGGGGTCCACGCCCTGGAGTAGCCCAGTCAAAGAAATGTACTCCAAGTCAGAAAGAGAAAGTTTACTAGGAAGTAACACCAGTGGGAAGTCTGGCAGCCACACAGGCTGTCTTTGTGGAGACCCGAAAAACAATTTCTACATCAGAGCTTATATATCATTTTTGTGAGGATTACATAGTGTCTTCAAGCACGTAGCTCACAGGTGGTCAAATGAGTATAGATCACAAAACAACTACAAGAAACTATACACTAAAGATATGCATGCTGGACATCTTTATGTTTGTAACAGGCAAAAAAAAACTTTCATAAAAATCTCTCAGCCAGTGGAACTGACCTAACAAGTTTACTCTGACCGAGATAAGGAGCAAGAAGAAAGTTACAGGCCAAAAGCGCCCCGCAGCCGTCCTAGCTGCTGCTTTGCAGGCTGAAGGCCATCTCCCAAGAGAACAAAGAAAAGGAGGGAGACCAGGGCCACAAGAGCCAAGAAGGCCCCCCACCCCTTTGGAAAGAGACTGGTGCAGCTGGTATAATAAAAAAGGACATTGAAAGTGAGACTGTACAAAATGCCAAGCAAAAAAAAGTTATAGGTTACTTAGAGTGTCATCATGCTGATAGTTATGTCAAGCTCTCAGTCGCCCATTTTGAAAAACAGAAAACTGCTGTGAGGTATTAGAGTCACAAAAGGTTGGTGGTTCAAACTCACCCAGTGGCACCATAGAAAAAAGACCTGGCAATCTGCTCCCATTAAGATTACAGTCTAGAAAACTGTATAGGGGCACTTCCAGTCTGCCACATGGGGTCTCTATGAGTCAAAAGCCAACTTGATGGCACCTAAAACAACAGTAGGGGCTAAGAAAGACACCCACCATGAATTCCAGCAGAGACATTGCTGCCAAGAGTCTCCAGTTTGCCAAGAGGAAAACCTCCTGGCTCCTTCTTCTACTCCTTGGCTCAGTCTCTTCGAGAAGACCCAACCTGTGCTTGGGATTCCATGGGCTTAGATGAACATTTCTTCCCCCAGCTTTGGAGGCACTTTCTGTGGCTAACCGTGACCGCTTGATGACCATACAAACTGCATTTGCAAGATGTGCAAAGACATCTTGTGCGGAACCAGTTCAGGTCCCTCATGGGATGAACTGTTGAAAAGTGGTTCATTACAAGTTATGTAAGAATCATCACCTTGTGGAATGAGTCAACTGGTGACTTTCTTCCTGTAACCAATCAGGTTAAAAGGTGCATTTGTAACTTCACTCAGAGTAATTAGCCTTCAATCACCGACTTGCAATCGAAATTCACCACACTTGGCACTCGTTCTAGAGAAATGTAGAGGATGATGTTTACATAATTTCAGAACCTCAAGGTATAATTTAAACAGTGAGGTAGTTTTGAATGGCATTTCATTAAGGCATCTATGGGCATTATGAGCTAAAAGCTGTGGTATGTTAGCTTTAAAAGAGTATTTATGTTGGAATAATTTTTGAATAATGTTTACATAACTGTAAGTCCTGTTTGATTAGTGTTGAACACAGGGCAGTACACGAGAGTGGCTTTAGTGAGAGCCAAGATAGCTCCCAAGCACCAGGACTCCTCTGGGACAAATCAACATCACTGTAAACAAAGTATTTGTAAAAGGCTAAGGGTTATATTTTTAAAAAATTAAAGTAAGCCGCAGAGGACTATGTCTGCTTAAAATGATTGCTGGGAATAAAAATAGAATAATACAAAGGTAAAAGAAATGCATGGGAATATTTTTTCCTTAAAAAAAATCAAAGTATTATTATTAATAATTATATATGTCTGTATATATGTATGTATGTAAAGGATCATCTGTCAAAGCCTTAATCAATGCAGTGTGAAAAATGTGGACCCACTGACCATAGCTTTACTATATAGGTATCACTCTGTCTGCCGTAAATTCTCTGCCTCTCTTCTCACCAAGCTCTATTTTGGCCTTTGTTGGCCGCAGATGGAGGTTCAGCCTATATCCTCCTATCATGACATATGGCTGACCTGGCCCAGAGTGAATTTGATACAGCAAATGGAGCAGCTTGTCTCACACCTGGTGAATTCCATTTCTCTGATGTTTGTCTTTTCTGGGATTTTATTTTATCTCATTTTGTTTGTCCACGTTGAAAGTGTGATCAGGATGCATAAGTAGTTGTTAGGGTACACATCTCTCCAAGGACACAAAAACTCTGTCGTTTCAACCTTTACGTGTCTAAATAAGATGAAAGTATTAACCGAAAGGTTGACGGTTAGAGTCCACCCAGAGGCACCCCAGAAGAAAGACCTGGTGATCTATTCCAAAAAATCAGCCCTTAGCAACTCTGTGGATCACAGTTGTACTGGGATACCCATGGGGTCGTCATGAGTTGGGGTCAACAGCAACTAGGTTTTTTTTATTCCACAGAAAAGGAAGGGACTCAGAAACAGAGAGTCTGTTCTGCCTTGCCTTTGCCACCCTTGTGAAACAATGGCACTTCTTTTTCTCTCTTTTGTATGAACATTTTCAAAATCACACAGCTTCAACAATGACCAACGTATGGCCAAATTGAAACAATGGGACGTTTATGAAAACCCTTATTTAGGCCCTCTGGGAGTGACGTATTCCCAGAAAATAACAAGCTCTGTTGCAGCTGAGGCTGGCCGGGTCACACCCCTGGGAGCTCATGCTCACTGGAATTCATGCACGATACATGTGGTGCCTCAAAGAACACAGCATGGCTTCACCAGAGAAAGCCCATTTAGCAGAAAGAGCCAGGTCCTCTGCTTAGCCTCTCCCAGTTGCTCAGTCATCTTCCTGCAAAGGTGCCTGAAAGCAGTTGAAGGAGGTAGAGAACATTGCCCCAGGCTGCATTGCCCTTTAATTGGGTGCCAGGCCTTGGGGATGTCACAGAGTTCCAAGACTAGTTTCAGTTCAAGGAATTATCTTAGGACAAACCGATGAAATATTTGGATCTGGGACTCCAGCCTGATGTAATCCTAGGGTAATCTGTTCTCACAGAGCTAGAACCTGGGTCCCAGTGCAGGGAAAGGGCCAGAAATCAACTCTGGCCAGTGGAATTTCTCCAAACAGAGAAAACGAGACTATGCATTGGTTCACTACAAGATTAATTCTTCTAAAGTAGTTTCTTAACACTCACAAGTTGCTCAACCTGTTTAAATAATTTGTATAAGCCTGTTAACTAGCAAATTTACACTGGCATTTAATGTTGATCTGGTCCATTTGTTGACTCAAATAATTTATGGTATTGTTATTGTTCCGTTTGCCAACAACTGTTCCCTTGGCGTCAGCAGATGTTTTTAAAAAGTTTCCTCTGTAGACTGAACTTTTGAACAATAATCCCAAGTGTCTAAAATGTTTCTTTAAAAAAAAAAAAAAAAAGAAATGTTTAAAGTGTGTATCTATAAATATATGGGTATTTTTTATTTTGTGTAATTTTACATTTCACGAAATGCTGTCAGCTTCAAAGGGAAAGTGGAGAGGAGCTAACATGTCTCTATCTAGAAAGATCGTTTCATTAAAGAATGTGAATTTATTGATGTGTCTTGGGTTAACATGAGTAGTTCAACCAAGATTGGTCTTCTTGGTGATAATTTCCTCTAAATACCACAGGAATTTGAGGACGATATTAAAAGGGGAACCATCTCTGTGGCCTTCCACTCTCTGGTGATTATCCAAGTGTCTGGCTCCAGAACATCATGGGCCCAGAAGATCATGAGCAAAGCTAAAGATGGCTTTCAAAGCTGCCCCCTTCCTTGGACCCAAGCAAGGTGGACATCTGGCACTATGCATAATTGTGGTGGAGATGGTTGCTGATGCAACAGTTACAGACTTTGGGGTGGTCTGTGGTAGGCGTCCCTGTCCCTCAGTTCCCCTCTCCACCCTTCTCCACCTGATCGTGTGACATCTGACATAAGACTGAAGGTCACAACTCTTATAAGGTGGCCCTCTCTCTCCAGGTTGTGGTGGCCACTCCTTTTACCTGCCCCTTCAAGCCTAGGAGGCGAAATGACCCCCACTGGCCTAACCCTGGTATACTGCTCTATCCCCCAAAAGGATCTTTATAAATAGTCCTTTTAGTAAGCCATCCTCAAATATAGTAAATTAAGTATATCATCTGTTTCCTGCTGGGACCCTGGCTGTTACAGGTCATTTCTTATGCAAGGACAGAGACTACATATAATCAAGGCCATATTATTTTAGACTGATATCTTAGGCCAGGTTCTCTACAGAAGCAAAACCAGTGAAGCTTATATATATATAGATATATAAGTATATCTATATATATTTGGGTACATAGAGAGAGCGAGAGACTTAAGGAAATGGCTCACGCAGTTATTGAGGCTGGCAAGCCCCAAATCCATGGGTCAGGCATCAGGCTGGAGGCTTCTCCTGACTCAAGTAGCTGCAGGAGCTGATGAACCCAAGATCAGTAGGTCAAATGGTAGGCTGCTGGCTCACAGGCTCTGAAGGCTGACAAATCCCAAGATATGCAGGTAGGATGCTAGCTCAAGTCCCAAGAACCAGAGGTCAGATGATGATGGCCCAGATGCAGGATCCAGAAGGAAAGCCTTGCTGGAACATCCATTTATATACTGGAGGCAGGCCACACCCACAAGAAAACTCCCTTTCAACTGATTTGTTGCTCACAGCAGATCTGTTTATGAAGTTGATTACATCATTACATAACTGCCAAACTACATTGTAACTGTGAAACCACTGAGAATCATGGTCAAGCCAAGTTGACACACAAGCTTAACCATTACAGTTGACTAGATGAAGAGGCTTTTGGACATGTTTGGAGTTTAGTGGCCTATATCAGGGAAGGGTAATATGGGACTATGTTCTTACAAAAACTCAGATTAGTCTTAATTCATAGTCCTTCAACACATGCAACTGTTTTGCGCTGTATGTAGAATCTCCAGGTTTTATGACTTCTGTCCTTTTGCAGCAGTCCCTAGTTTATCTATCTGTCTCTTTCTGTCTCTATCTATGTAGATATCTAGCTATCTATCACTTATATCCATATATCTAAGAAGCCCTGGTGGCACAATGGTTAAGCGCTTGGCTGCTAACCAAAAGGCTGGTGGTTTGAATCCACCAGCTGGTCTGCAGGAGGTAGATGTAGCTGTCTGCTTTTACAGCCTTAGAAATCCTATGGGGCAGTTCTACTCTGTCCTATAGGGTGGCTATGAGTCAGAATTGACTCAATGGCAATGGGTTTATTTTTTTAATTATCTATCTCTCTGTCTATGTATCTATCTACCCTCAGCAAGGTCCATCTCCTCTTCTGGACCTAAAGTAAGAGCACCAATGGTGGAAGAATGTGAGTGCTTGGTGTATCCGTCAGGATAGGCTAGCTTATGCTGCAACAACAAACAACCCGCAAATATCATAACAAAGGCTTATTTCTTGTTCACACTACATGTCAATTTCTGGTCATCTGGAAGCTCTTCCATGCCATCCTCAGTCAGCACTCAGGTTGATGGAGCAGCTACCATCTGGAGCATTGTCGGTTTCTATGGCAGAGGGAAGGAGTGTGACAAATCACACACTGGCTCTTGAAGCTCTGGCTAGAAGTGATATATCACTTCTACTCAGATTTCATGGCCAAAGCAAGTCATATGGCTACACTTAACTCCATAGTCCAGTTCTCTGCTCCAGTTGTAATTCTAGAACAAGATGAACTAAAAATATTTGGTGGACAGCACTAATGACTCTCACATGTGACATTTATATCTAGGGAAATGACCAGGGTTATTCTGTTTGTTTTAAAATGCCCTACTTCATCACTGACATTTTAGATAAAGATTTCTGAAAATCAGAATTAAGTCCATCTATCATTTAGAACCCCTGCGTGTGTGTCAGTTTGTCATACTATGGGGGCTTGTGCATTGCTGTGATGCTGGAAGCTATGCCACTGGTATTCAAATACCAGTAGGGTCACCCATGGTTTCAGCTGAGCTTCCAGACTAAGATAGACTAGGAAGAAGGACCTGGCAGTCCACTTCTGAAAAGATTTAGCCAATGAAAACTTTATGAATAGTAGCAGAACATTATTTTGATATAGTGCTGGAAGGTGAGCCCCTCAGGTTGGAAGGCACTCAAAAGATGACTGGGGAAGAGCTGCCTCCTCAAAGTAGAGTGAACTTTAATGATGTGGATGGAGTCAAATTTTCAGGACCTTCATTTGCTGATATGGCATGACTCAAAATGAGAAGAAACAGTGGCAAACATCCATTAATATTCAGAACGTGAAATGTACAAAGTATTAATCTAGGAAAATTGAAAGTCCTCAAAAATGAAGTGAAAGACATAAACATTGATAACATAGGCATAAGTGATCCGAAATGGACTTGTATTGACCATTTTGAATCTGACAATCATATGGTCTACTATGCCAGGAACAACAACTTGAAGAGGAATGGCGTTGCACTCATCATCAAAAAGTGCATCTCAAGATCTATCCTGAATTACAACACTGCCAGCGAGAGGATAATATCCATATGTCTACAAGAAACCAGTTAATATGACTATTATTCAAATTTATGCACCAACCAATAAAGCCAAAGATGAAGAAATTGAAGATTTTTACCAACTTCTGCAGTCGGAAATTGATAGAAAATGTAATCAGAATACATAGATAATTACTGGAGATTGGAATGCAAAAGTTGGAAACAAAGAAGAAAAATCAGTAGTTGGAAAATATGGCCTTGGTGATAGAAATGATGCCAGAGATCGAATGATAGAATTTTCAAGACCAACAACTTCGTATTGCAAATATCTTTTTCAATAACATAAACAGTGACTCTACACATGGACCTCACCAGATGAAATAAACGGGAATCAATTCGACTACACCTGTGGAAAGAGGCAATGGAAAAGCTCAATATCATCAGTCAGAACAAGGCCACGGGCCTATTGCAGAACAGACCATCAATTGCTCATACGCAAGTTCAAGTTGAAACTGAAGAATATCGGAACAAATCCACGAGAGCGAAATTACAACCTTGAGTATATTCCTCCTGAATTTAGAGACCATCTCAAAAACAGGTTTGACAAGTTGAGCACTAATGACTGAAGACCACATGAGTTGTGAAATGACATCATGGACATCACACATGAAGAAGCAAGAGGTCATTAAAAAGACAGGAAAGCAAGAAAAGTCCAAAATGGATGTCAGAAGAGACTCTGAAACTTGCTCCGAACGCCCAGTAGTTAAAGTGAAAGGAAGAAATAATGACATAAAAGAGTTGACAAGAAGATTTCAAAGGGCAGCTCGAGAAGATAGAGTATTATACTGACATGTGAAAAGAGCTGCAGATAGAAAACCAAAATGGAAGAACATGTTCGGCATTTCTCAAGCTGAAAGAACTGAAGAATAAATTCAAGCCTTGAGTGGCAATAGTGAAGGATTCTATGGCGAAAGTATTAAACAACTCAGGATGCATCAAAAGGAGATGGAAGGAATACACAGAGTCACTATACCAAAAAGAATTGGTTGACATTCAACCATTTCAGGAGGTAGCATACGATCAGAAGCCAATGGTACTGAAGGAAGAAGTCCAAGCTACACTAAAGGCACTAGCGAAAAACAAGGCTCCGAGAATTGAGGAAATACCAGTTGAGATGTTTCAACAAACAGATGTAGCAATGGAAGTGCTCACTCATCTATGCCAAGAAATTTGGAAGGCAGCTATCTAGCCAACCAACTGGAAGAGATCCATATTTATGCCTATTCCCAAGAAAGGTGATTATACCGAATGCAGAAATTATCGAACAATATCATTAATATCACACGCAAGTAAAATTTTGCTGAAGATCCTTCAAAAGTGGCTGCAGCAGTACATCAACAGGGAACTCCCAGAAATTCAGGCCAGGTTCAGGACGTGGAACCAGGGATATCATTGCTGATGTCAGGTGGATCCTGGCTGAAAGCAGAGAATACCAGAAGGATGTTGACCTGTGTTTTATTGACTATGCAAAGGCATTCGACTGTGTGGATCATAACAAATTATGGATGACATTTTGAAGACAGGGAATTCCAGGACACTTAACTATGCTCATGAGGAACCTGTACATATATCAAGAGGCAGTTATTTGAAGAGAATAAGGGGATACTGCATGGTTTAAAGTCAAGAAGGGTATGCAACAGGATTGTATCCTTTCACCACACCTATTCAATTCTATGCTAAGCAAATAATCCAAGAAGCTGGACTATATGAAGAATAAAGAATGGGGCATCAAGATTGGAGGAAGATGCATTAACAACCTATGATATGCAGATGATACAACCTTGATTGCTGAAAGTGAAGAGAACTTGAAGCACTTACTGACAAAGATCAAAGACCACAGCCTTCAATACGGATTACACCTCAACATAAAGAAAACAAAAATCCACACAAATGGACCAATAAACATCATGATAAACAGAGAAAAGATTGAAGTTGTCAAGGATTTCATTTTACTTGGATCCACAATCAACACCCATGGAAGCAGCAGTCAAAAAATCAAAAGATGCGTTGCATTGGGCAAATCTGCTGTAAAAGACCTCTTCAAGGTGTTGAAAAGCAAAGATGTCACCTTGAAGACTAAGGTGTGCCTGACCCAAGCCATGGTGTTTTCAATAGCCTCCTATGCATGTGAAAGCTGGATGATGAATAAAGAAGACCGAAGAATTAACGCCTTTGAATTGTGGTGTTGGAGAAGAATATTGAATATACGATGGACTGCCGAAAGAACAAACAAATCTGTCTTGGAAGAAGTACAACCAGAATGCTCCTTAGAAGCGAGGATGGCGAGACTTTGTCTCACATACTTTGGACATGTTATCCAGAGGGACCAGTCCCTGGAGAAGGACATCATGCTTGGTAAAGTAGAGGGTCAGTGAAAAAGAGGAAGACCCTTAATGAGATGGATTGACACAGTGGCTGCAACAATGGTCTGAAGCATAACAAAGATAGTGCAGATGGTGCAGGACTGGGCAGTGTTTCGTTCTGTTCTACATAGGGTCACTGTGAGTCAGAATGGACTCGATGGCACCTAACAGCAACAACATCATTTAGAATGGTCCAGCCCTTTAAACTGATCAGTTGTTGCCTACAAAACCAACAGTGTGATTGAACTTATACAAATTTAAATGATGGCGAACCTCAGAGCTGTACGTCCTGACCTCTCACCCACTCAGGACATTCCTTACACAATTTCTAGGTAGATGATTCTCAGGTCTTTAACACACTCTTCCTTCTAGAGGAGGAGTACTCACTCATTTTGCCCATCCCCTCTCCTTTTGATAACAGCACCCAAGATCCTTTTGCAGAACTACCTCTTCTCACATTGGAGGGACTTGCATTGGGGGCAGGGGCGGGCCTGTCAGTCAAGTGTCATATCCTCCTTGGACATATGATCGAAGCCAGGCCAATCTGATCCTCTTCCTGGAATATGAGTCTTGATTGGAGGAGCAAAAGGGCTGAGAGATTTTGGAGCTCACTTTCTCTAGTAGCTGCTACTGAATCCTGGTGAACAGCCTAACTCTGTCTTTCCAGAGTCTGGTTCCTTGGTCCTATCTTCCATTTTGCAAGCTCCACTACACCCAACCAATAAACTCCTCTTCTTCTTAAATTAATCAGAGTCCAGCTTGTTGCTTCCGACCAGAGAACCATTTTTGATGCAGAGAATGCCAGAGCACCACTTGACGAAGGTGTTAGCAATTCTTCTAAGGAATAATGTATCCATTAGAAGGAAGTGTTGGTGATCAGTGGAAGCATAGCAAACAAAAAGTCATCACTGGCCTTGTCCTCCATAAACAGCCTTAGCCAGAGAGTACTAAGACCATAAACTTGAACTCTTTGGTCCAATTCTCTAGTCCTGTTGTGACTCCATGCCCACCAAGCAAATTTATAAGAATTATTTGTACCAGCTGTTGTTGTTAGGTGCCGTCCAGTCAGTTCTGACTCATACTGACTCTATGTACAGCAGAATAAAACACTACCCGGTCCCGCACCATCCTCACAATCGTTATGCTTAACCTCATTGTTGCAGCCACTGTGTCAATTCATCTTGTTGAGGTTCTTCCTCTTTTTTGCTGGCCCTCTACTTTACCAAGCATGATCTCCTTCACCAGGGACTGATCACTCCTGATAACATGTCAAAAGTACGTGAGACGTAGTCTCGCCATCCTTGCTTCTAAGGAGCACTCTGATTGTACTTTTTCCAAGACAGGTTTGTTCATTCTTTTGGCAATCCACTGTTTATTTAATATTCTTCTCCAACACTACAATTCAGGGGCGCCAATTCTTCTTCCGTCTTCCTTATTCATTGTGCAGCTTTCACATGCATACAAGGCGACTGAAAACACCATGGCTTGGATCAGGTGCACCTTAGTCTTCAAGGTGACATTTTTGCTTTTCAACACTTTAAAGGGATCTTTTGCAGCCGATTCGCCCAATGCAATGCATCATTTGATTTCTTGACTGCTGCTTTCATGGGTGTTGATTGTGGATCCAAGTAAAATGAAATCCTTGACAACTTCAATCTTTTCTCCGTTCATCATGATGTTGCTTGTTGGTCAAGTTGTGTGGATTTTTTCCTTTATGTTGAGGTGTAATCCATACTGGAGGCTGTTGTCTTTGATCTTCATCAGTAAGTGTTTCAAGTCCTCTTCACTTTCAGCAAGCGGGGTTGCGTCATCTGCATATCATAGGTTGTTAATGCATCTTCCTCCAATCTTGATGCCTCGTTCTTCTTCATTCTTCATATAGTCCAACTTCTTGGATTATTTGCTCAGCGTACAGTTTGAATAGGTATGGTGAAAGGATACAACCCCGACACACACCCTTTCTGACTTTAAACCACACAGTATCCCTTTGTTTTGTTTGAACAACTGCCTCTTGATCTGTGTACAGGTTCCTCATGTGCACAATTAAGTGTTCTGGAATTCTCATTCTTCGAAATGTTATCCGTAATTTGTTATGATCCACACAGTCGAATGCCCTTGCACAGTCGATAAAACACAGGTAAACGTCTTTCTGGTATTCTCTACTTTCAACCAGAATCCACCTGGCATCAGCAATGATATCCCTGGCTCCATGTCCTCTTCTGAATCCAGCCTGAATTTCTGGCAGTGCCCTGTTGATGTACTGCTGCAGCCGCTTTTGAATGATCTTCAGCAAAATTTTACTTGCATGTGATATTAATGACCCTGTTCAGTGATTTCTGCATTCAGTTGGATCACCTTTCTTGAGAATAGGCATAAATAGGGATCTCTTCCAGTTAGTTGACCAGGTAGCTGCCTTCCAAATTTCTTGGCATAGATGAGTGAGCATTTCCAGCACTGCATCAGTTTGTTGAAACATTTCAATTGATATTCTGTCGATTCCTGGAGCTTTGTTTTTCGTCAATGCCTTCAGTGCAGCTTGGACTTCTTCCTTCAGTACCACTGGTTCCTGATCAGATGCTATGTGCTGAAATGGTTGAATGTCAACCAATTCTTTTTGGTATAGTGACTCCATGTATTCCTTCCATCTTCTTTTGATCCATCCTGAATTGTTTAATACTTTCCCCATAGACTCCTTCACTATTGCCACTCAAGGCTTGAATTTATTCTTCAGTTCTTTCAGCTTGAGAAATGCCGAACATGTTCTTCCCTTTTGGTTTTCTACCTGTAGCTCTTTTCACATGTCAGTATAATACTTTATCTTCTCGAGCTGCCCTTTGAAATCTTCTCTTCAACTCTTTTACTTCATTATTTCTTCCTTTCACTTTAACTACTGGGCATTCAAGAGCAAGTTTTTGGAGTCTCTTCTGACATCCATTTTGGTCTTTTCTTGCTTTTCTGTCTTTTTAATGACCTCTTGCTTTCTTCATGTGTGATGTCCATGATGTCATTTCACAACTCATGTAGCCTTCAGTCATTACTGTTTAATGTGTCAAATCTATTCTTGAGATGGTCTCTGAATTCAGGAGGAATATACTCAAGCTTGTACTTTGGCTCTTGTGGACTTGTTCTAATTTTCTTCAGTTTCAACTTGAACTTGAATACGAGCAGTTGATAGTCTGTTCGGCACTTGGCCTATGGACTTGTTCTGATTGATGATATTGAGCTTTTCCATCGTCTCTTTCCACAGACGTAGTCAATTTGATTCCTGCATATTCTATCTGGTGAGGTCAAATGGAATGTTGTTCAAAAATATATTTGCAATAAAGAAGTCGTTGGTCATGCAAAACTCTATCAGTCAATCTCTGGCATCGTTTCTATCATCAAGGCCATATTTTCCAACTACCGATTCTTCTTTTTTGTTTCTAACTTTCTCATTCCCATCACCAGTAATTGTCAGTGCATTCTGATTGCACGTTTCATTTTCAAACTGCAAAAGTTGGTAAAAATCTTCAGTTTCTTCATCTTTGGCTTTATTGGTTGGTGCATAAATTTGAATAATAGTCCTATTAACTGGTCTTCGTTGTAGGTATATGGATATTATCCTATCACTGGCAGGGTGTTACTTCAGGATAGATCTTGAAATTTACCAGTTGTAATCATTTAAATATTTCAGTCAATGTAAACAGTACCATCCCTACTTTATAGATTTAGAGACCGAGGCTGGAAGAAGTTACTAACTTGTCTAAAACCATAGAGCTTCTACTAGTGCAGCTAAGGGTTTAACACAGGTCTCTCTGAACTATTTTGTCTCCGTGATTTCCAATTACCAGTAAATTCAGTGAGTTTAGGCAATCGCTGTGGAGTCTTGGGAATTGTAAGCGCAAGAGGCAGACAACAGCACATTGGTCTTGTTCAGTATTTTATCCCCAGTGCCTGGCAGTTACAGGTGACCGATTATAGCAGTGGTTCTAACCTCTTCCTGCTCATTAGAATCACCCTAAGTATCCTGGCCCCGCTGTGATCAATTACATCAGAGTCTCCGGGGGTGAAGCCCAGGCATCAAGAGTTTTGATAAGCTCCCTGGCAGGGGCAGATTAACCAGTAAGCAAGGCACGTATAAGCTTGTAGTAAGCAAGCTACTCATGGGTTTAATCGTGTTTACTTACTAATCTGTAGTGCGCAATTTCACGTGAGTTTCACCACGTTTCATAGGGTGAAACCCATGTAAAATTGTGCACTACAGATTAGTACATATGCACAGATAAGCCCGTGTATACCTTGCTTATTAGGTAACCTGACTGTGCTCCCTGGTGATTCAAGTGTGCAGCCAGGATGAAAAATCCACTGTACTAAAGGCAGTCTGGTTTTCTCCACTGTGCCATGAATCTGCTCTTCTCAAGATCACCAGCAACCATCGTACTGGGAATCAAATGGCATCTCTGACCTCTCCTCAGGATACTTCTTGGCTGCATTTGACACAATTAACCAGTCCCCCTTGCCTGAAGCACAGGGTCAGCAGAAAAGAGAAGGATCCTCAACGAGGTGGATTGACACAGTGGCTGCAATAATGAGCTCAACCATAACAAGGATTGTAAGGATGGTGCAGGACCGGGCAGTGCTTTGTTCTGTTGTGCATAGGGTCGCTATGAGTTGGAGCTGACTCAACGGCACCTAACAACAAAAACAACAACTTGCCTGAAGCAGTTCTTTCCTGTGACTCCACAGTTTCCTGGCTTTTTTCCCCCCTCACTGAACCTTCCTTGCTTGGCTCTGCCTTTTCCACCAAGCCCCTAAATATCCCTAAGCCCCTAATCTTTGTCCTGGCCCTTTGCTTTGCTTACCTGCTTATATACTTCCGTAGCTTTAAAACCATGTACAGGTCAACCACTTCTAAATACCCATCTTCAGCCTCACAGGACCTTTACCTAAAGGCTGGCTTGGCACTACCACTTGGATAGCTCATGTTGTTGTTGTTAGGTGCTGACTCGTAGTGACCCTATATACAACGGAACGAAGCACTGCCTGCTCCTGTGCCATCCTCACAATTGTTATTATGCTTGAGCCCATTGTGCAGCCACTGTGTCAGCCCTTCTCAATGAGGATCTTCCTCTTTTTTGCTGACCCTCTACTTTACCAAGCATAATGTCCTTCTTCAGAGACTGATCCCTCCTGATAACATGTCCGAAGTATGTGAGACGAAGTCTTGCCATCTTGCTTCTAAGGAGCATTCTGACTGTACTTCTTTCAAGACAGATTTGTTTATTCCTCTGGCACGTGCAAGCTACCACACTATGACAAACTGACAAACGTGTGGGGATGAATAGCTCATAGGTGGCTCAATTTTAAGGCAGCCCAAACAGAGTTCTTGATCCCCATGCTTCAAATTTGTTTCTCCACTATTACCTGCCTAAATAAATTGTGTCTCCAACCTGTCTGGTTGTCAAATGAAAAACCCAGGAGTTAGCTTTATATTGCACTTCCTCCCATTTTCACTCCCCTGCATTAATTCACTGCTCTCCATTTCCACTGTCCCCATAACAGGACGGCCACCAGCATTACTCACTAAGACTCTAGCTTCCACTCTTGGCCCTGTAATACATGCTCCACACAGAAACCTACATAAAGTCAATTTTATCAAGCCCCTCTTCCATTTAAACCCGGAAATCTCCCTATTTTCCAGGAATGAAGATCTTGCCATGCCCTGCCCTGCCCACATAATCAGGTCTCTAACTCACTCTGCTCTTAACACCTTCCAGGTTCCTTTCCTGGTTCACGTTGCTGCAGCCACACCAGCCTCCTTCCGGTTCCCTGAACACACCAAGCTTGTTTCAGCCTTGTTCATTTGCTGTTCCCTCTGCCTGGAACTCTCCTCCCTCAACCCTTCACACTCCCCTCTTCTCATCTTTCACATGCAGCCTAAATGTCATCTCTCAGAGATGTTTAGAGTAACTGCCTCTCCAGTTACCCTGACCACTGTCTCCTTACCCAACCCCATTTGTTTCTCAAATGATTTTCGCTTGTTCACTTGATTGTTGTAGGTCTGCCCTCTGGAACATAAATCCATGAGAGTTAAGGCCTCATTTGTCTTCATCACCGATATCCAAAAGTGCCCAGAATAGCCCTTGACATATATTGTTGTTGCTATTACTTGCCATCAAATCGGTTCTGACTCATGGTGTGCCCTTTGACATATACCAAACGAAATCTGTTGCAGTCGAGTCAATTCTAACTCATAGCGACCCTACAGGACAAAGTAGAACTGCCCCAAAGTGTTTCCAAGGAGCAGTTGGTGGATTCGAACTGCTGACTTTTTGGTTAACAGCGGAACTCTTAACCACTACACCACGAGGGTTTCCCCTTGACATATAGTAGGTGTCAAAAAGATTTGTTGTATGAAGGAATGAATGAATTCATTTAAATGAACTAATTACTAGCTTTTCATTCTGTTGTTTGAAAGAAGCAAACTTATAACAGAGAAATCATAGGAAAGAGAAAGCATCCCCTGCCAACTGCTTCTTTCAGCTCTAGGAGGCTTCCCACTCAAAATGTGAGAACAGGAAGGGGGAGTGTCAAAACTCACCACTAGGCAGCTCGATGATTAGCAAGTATGTTTATTGTGGCAGCTACAGCCCTGTCTCAAAAACACAACAGGCTCCAATGTCCATCTTCCAGGCATTCTCTGCATTGATGCTGGTAAGGTGTTGACTGCGTCATCACCAAGGAAGAGGTAAATGACAGATGCCTGTCAGCTGGAGATGGAGCTGCCAGCCACAGCCCTGTGTAAGCCATTGTTTCTAGAGAGTGGTTGGCTGCAGAAGCCTCCAAGCTCTCAGACCAGCTGTGGGTTCATTGCTAAAACTGAGGTGTTCCAAGGAAGGGACCTGAAAAGTAAGAAGGACAGAAAATGAAAGCAAAGAGTGAATGACACATACTACACCGTGACCAGGGAACAGAGAACATCTTTCCTGAGGGATGGCCCAAGGACTTGGCTACTCCCCTGACCATAAATGGCTTGTCAGGGGCTCTCCAACCAGTGAGCTATGTCGGAGCCACTCCTCACCCTGCTGCCCTTGCTCTCCCAGTTGTAAGTTCCTACAAATGTGAGACACACGCCAGTAGCACCAGTGAGAAAGGAGCTTAAACTCACGAAGGGCAGTATTTGGAGAAGGCGTTTGGGAGGCTGTCAGAAATGGTGAGTAAGAGCTAAAGTCTTTTCTCAGCCTAACCCTGATCTCCCTCTGTAAGACAGTTCCCAGGTTTTTAAAGCTCATGTCTCCTAATTCAATGTATCTGTACATCTCCTAACCCAATGTACCAGACCCTCAGTACAATGAGGTCAAAGGACTTGGTTTTTAAGTATTTTTCTATGTGTAAAACACTAATCATTTTTTTAAAATCTAATCTCATCTTTTCCAGTCTCATCTTTTATTTTATTTTGTTTCTAAAACCCCACATACAAGGGTGCAGAGTAACTGTTTCAGCTCCATGCATTTCCTAGTCAAAGCGATGGGACCGATCAATGACTTTATGTTTCTCTTTTGCTCAGTCTGCCTTTTGCTACATTATCAGAAATATGATCTTCATAAATTTCTTTTTCTTTTTGACTTGTGGTACATATTTGCTTATAACTAAATGAAGCAACGTTTTCTAAATTAGAAGTAAAAGCAGAAGAGGTTTCTGTGATTCTTTTATTAAAGGGATTATTAAAAGGAGTTGAATTTAGGGCTTGGAGTTAGGAAGATCTGTGATCTAATCCAACAGCTGGTGACCTTCGGAAACCTATCTCGGACTCAGTTTCCACAGATCTATGGTGTAGGGACAAAAGCACTCACTTCATAGAGATGTTATTAGTACAGTGCCTGATAGACAGTACACACTTAGTAACAGTGAGTTATTATTCCTCATCTCTCCTTCCTTCTCCTCACAAACAGCACGCTCATAGCAAAGTGACACTCAGCCACTGAGATCCTAAGTGCCTACAGAACTGTTATGATGATATTACATAGTGCTTGGACTCGTTTTAGCAGTAAGTGTAACCTGTTGCCTTCAAGTTGATTACAACTCATACCAACCCTATAAGACAGAGTAGAACTTCCCCCATAGGGTTTCCAAGACTGTAATCTTTACAAACGCAGACAGACATTTTTCTCACTCAGAGCAGCTGGTGGGTTTGAACTGCCAACGTTTTGGTTAGCAGCTGAGTGCACAACTGCTGTGCCACTAGGGCTCCTTAGCAACAGTATATTGTGTCAAATTCTGGTACTTTAAATACTGCTAATCCATGCATGCAATTCCATCTGACAAGAATTTGCCAGGCGGTTTCCTGATGCCTCGCTCTGTACTAACAGGCCATGAAGACAATGGTACCAGGTTATCCCTGGAGTATTTCACAGTTTGGAAGAAGCTGCCACAGACACTATCTCTTTTGGGTTTATCTTGTGAGGTGGGCAAGATAGTTCCCCATTTGGGGGATGGGAAAACTGAGCCTGGGAGAGTAGATCTACTGTAAGGAAATAGAGACCAGCGAGACTGAGTGGCTCATCAAAGGCCACACACCTGCTATGTGGCTGAGTCTGGACTCAGATTCAAATAAGGTGACTCCAAAGCTGGGGGTTCCTTACCCCACCTAGCTGCTTCTTTAAAGGGTGCTTCATCAGGTTCTTCTCTACCCAAATCTGCACAATGTTTTCCTCCCCATGAGATCAATGTACTGTGTTTCTACAGAACATGAATATCTTTCTGAAATTAGCCAAAATATTTGTCATCCAAATGTTGATAAATAGTGCATGGAATTGCCTGCTTGTTGCTGCTCCCCTCCTCTTTTGTCCCTCCCAAAGGAAGCTTTGTCTGGGGCCTGCTGACATCAGTACCCAGTGCTCTCTGATGAGATAAGGCTCTGGGCAGCTGTGTTACTCAATGCAGTGACCATCAAGTGTCCCCGCAGCACCTGTGGGCTTGGCTGGGGTTAGCATGAAGGGCAGTGGTTAGGTCCCTTGAGCAAAAAGACCCTGACCTAAGGTATCCCAGATGTCCCACTCACTCTAGCATTGTCCTAAAAAAAAAGAGGTGCATAGTTCTGTGAGCCTGGGGGCTCCACCTAGTCTGTAGAAGCTATAGGAGTTGTGTGGAAGCTTTGTGGGGCAGTGGAAAGAGGCCTGCCACCAGAAGATCTGGGTTCCGGTGACAGCTAACTAGTCATATGAACTTTGGCAACCTGGTCACATTCTCGAGCCTTGGTTTCCTCCTCTATAACGTGAGGGCACCCTGTTGTTGAGAGAGAGAGAGAGAGAAATAAGCAAAATCACCATTATAGCATGCTAGCTGGATAGGGCCATCTTGGTTGAAGCACATAATCTTTGGGATTGGGCATGGGGGTGGGGAACGTGGTGGTGGGTGGAGAATACATCATAGGTTCTTAAAACACTTTTGGTTTACAAAATATTTTCCCATTATTAATCCATCTGAACTCCAGCCTACTAGTGAACTAGCTAAAGTAGACATTTTAGTAATCTTGCATATATTGGGACTATCTCCTCTAGAACCTTGTTTCAAGTTAGGTTTGAATCACAGGGACAGAGCTCATTTGGCCTGTTTTAAGAGATAGAGACCATAGCTGTTCTCATTTATTCGTGAGGCAATTTCTGATGAGCTCCTGGGTCTTTTATAAAATGAAGGTTTTGAGGTAGATGTTCTCTGAGGCACTTCAGGTCTAAAATTTATGATTCTTTTGGGTTTTTAACCCTCCATATTATTTGATATTCCTATTGTTGGATAACATCTAATCTAAAAATTTAGCAAATACATTGCTTCTAGAATGATAAAGCCTGGTCCTGGGGGCCTTTGGGAAGATCAGCAGGTACAGTGCAGGCCAAGCCCTGGGGGTCAGGAAGGCTGGAGCTGATTGGGGGCACACCCAGGGGACTATTAATCAAGGGATGTTGGACACAGGGTGCTGTGAGTCCAGAAAGTAGAAACAAGACCACTTCAGCCCAGGGACACGAGGAACAGAAAGTATCACCAGCTGAGTTAGAACGGATTCCACCCATTGTTCCCATCCAGGCAGGGAAAGGACTTGGTGAAGAACCAGCCCAAACTGGAGTGACAGGGGATGGAGACAGGAGGAGGAAGGAGCCAATGGGAGGCCTTGGGCAGGGCCTGTTACTGATAAACAGCACCTGGACAGGCTAACAATTTGGTGTCTCATTTTGCTCATGACCTTTAAATAGCAATTCCATATTTAGGGAGAGGTAAGACTGGGTGGAAGAAGCCCTGGTGGCACAGTGGTTAAAGCACTCAGCTGGTAACCAAAAGATCAGAGGTTTGAACCCAGCAGTCACTCCTTGGGAGAAAGATATGGAAGTCTGCTTCCATAAAGATTACAGCCTTGGAAACCCTATGGGGCAGTTCTACTCTGTCCTCTAGAGGCACTATGAGTTGGAATCACCTTGATGGCAATGGGAAGACTAGGTGCTGAGTGAGAGAAGGGTTAGTCTGTCCTTGTTGATTCAGTTCATCTTCAGTCCAGAACCTCTGCATCAGGTTCAGCTAAAATGGGAGCCTTGTCTTTACTAGTCTAAGTCCTCTCAGAAGGTGATTTAGTGTTCTTGTTGGAGTGTGCCCCTTAGAGGGTCTTCCTGCTTGGGGCAGGAAGTGTCAAAGTACTTCTAACCTTATACATGCAGTTTTCTCCCTGAAAGGAGTCCTGGAAAAAACACATTTCCCCACTTTGCTGAATTTCAATCTATGTTTTTGTGGATCAGGTAAGAACCCCACTGGCTGGCCCTTTAATCTGTCCCTGCTTGAAGACTTGGGGAGTGGGAAGAGATGCTAAAGAAGGAACTCATTACCTCAGGCTCCTCTGTCCCTTGTCCCAAACCCCAACACTTTTGGTCCAAGATTGGTAATGGAGACTAGGGCTGACTAAGCTTTCAGAATCAATAAATTCTCTAAGTGCCAACCAGTGTCAGTGAAGTTTGAGGGAGGAGGGGTCACAAGCCAGACTGACCATCCCTAGGACCTTTAATGTTTTCTTCTCTCTTCCAGAGTTTTTCCCTCAACTTCACCCTGCCGGCTAACATGGTAAGTATATCAGTCACCCACATACCAGGCAAGTCAGGGAAGGCCAATGCCGAATTTATGCTGGACTTCTAGAACTTCCATTCCGTCAACTTACTGTTGTTACATGTATAATGATAAGTTATACAGCTTTTCAAAATCATTTATCAATAGTTGGGAGTGCTGATTTTTTTTTTAATTATAAAAATTATAAGTACACATTATGGGAAACGAGGAAAATAGTAGGAAAAGCACCTAAATTTCCATCAGCAGAAAATATTTTGGTGTAGCCTATTCCAGTCCTTTTTGACTTTACATAAAGTTTAACTTTTTTTGGTCTTTTACAATTGTGCTTTTATTCCACATATAATTTCCATTATATATATCAGTCTTTATAAATACAACAGAGGATGGTCATAAGATATTGCTCCAAGTGGGTTATTCCTTCAGTCGATTAATTACAATTACAGATAATTTTGTGGTAAACATCATTATACATAAACCCTTATCTGCATTTAAGATTATTTCCTTAGCATATAGTCTAGAAGGGAGATTATTAGGTCAACAAAAAATAAGTATTTTATGGCTCTTGATTATGGCATTTAGTTGCAAGTCAAAATAGAGACTTTTAGTTGTAGGTGGCATACAGTCTCAACCCATACTTGATCTTCATCTTCTGCTGTCCTGTGTGTGGAGATAACACAACACCTAGGGCTGTTTTCTGACCAGTAGTGGAAATCCTGGTGGTGTAGTGGTTAAGAACTATGGCTGTTAACCAAAATGTCAGCAGTTCGAATCCACCAGGCTCTCCTTGGATACTTTATGGGGCAGTTCTACCCTGTCATGTAGAGTCACTATGAGCTGCAATTGACCACAACAGGTTTGGTTTTTTAATGGGTTTAGTGCTACTATGATTGAGCTGGACAGTTTTCTGGTCCAGATATTCAGTGGGTTTGACTCTTTCAAATCTTTCTAATCAGTTAGTTACATGATTATTCAAATAGGATGAACTGAATGGGCCCAGGGCCCGCTCTCTTAACCTCACGCTCTGCCAGTTAATGTAATTTCCATGAGTTAGTTGCTAACAAAGTAGAACTTTGTTCCTTGAGATTTATGATTCAAGGCAAGGCTCTTACCTAAAATACCACATAAATGGATGAAGTCCAATGGTGCTCCTTGAGTGGAGATGTGAGCCAGAAATGTGTAACGTATTCATTCAATGTGAAATTATCACTACCATCACAGATGATTCACAACCTCAGACACCCTCAAAACCATTTGCTTCATTACACATTTGAAAACAAATAAGGCTTCCTTTAAGAGCCTTGCTTCCACCAGTTTTCACATTTTTTTCCCTTTTGAGCTCAGCGTGTGCTGCAAGGGTGGGGACTAGAGGCAGGAGAAAGCCTTTTGGTGTTACAAAATGTGTTATGGCAAACCCAAGGTTGAATAATGAAGACGCTACTTGAATTTCTGAATTCTTTATCCTTGTATTCAAATTTCATTCCAGTTCTCACCTGGGACGCAACAAAGTAAGGTTCTATTTGGCAATTTTTTTTTTTTTAAACAGAAAGCTCAGCAAAGGGGTGAACTTGAGACAGTACAGCTGAACCTTGTACAGACTATCTTTTATAACATGTAGTTATAAATTTCTTTTTTCTTAAGACGTATGTTCTTTTTCTGCAGACTGCCTCCCCAGTTGTTACAGGTGGGAAAGAAGCAGTAAGTACAACAATTAAATTACAGAGCCATGGTTTTGAGTCAATTCCGACTCATAGCAACCCCATGAGGTTTCCAAGGCTGTAAATCTCTACGGAAGCAGACTGCCGCATCTTTCTTCCATGGAACCGCTGACCTTTTGCTTGGCAGTCGATCGCTTTAACCACTGCGCCACCAGAGCTTCCTTATTTACAGCATGGGGATAATAACGCTCTAGCCATGTCATGCATTTGTTCTGAGGATCAGAGAAAATTTGGTATGTTCCTGGCAACAGGACCTGCCTCAACAACTCACCTCAAAAGAGGAGAGTGTGGAGGTTCTTCAAAAAGTTAAACATAGAATTACCATAAAGAAAAAAGCCACACTTATTGCCATCGAGTTGATTCCGACTCATAGTGACCCTACAGGACAGAGTAGGGCTGCTCCATAGGGTTTCCAAGGAGCTGCTGGTGGGTATGAACTGCTGGCCTTTTGACTAGCAGCCAAGCTCTTAACCACTGCACCACCAGGGCTTCATTATTGTTGTTGAAAGGTGCCATTGAGTCAGTTCCAGCTCATGGAGACACTATGTACGACAGAATGAAACACTTCCTGGGCTTCATATGACCCAGCAATTCCACCCGTAGGTATATACCCAAAAGAATTGAAAGCAGGAACTCAAACAGATACATGCACACCAAGGTTCATAGCAGCGTTACGATAGCCAAAGGGTGGAAACAACTCAAGTGTTCATCAACAGACGGATGGATAAACAAAATGGGGTATACCCATACAATGGCATATTATTCAGCCATAAGGATGAATGAAGTTCTGATACATACTAAGGCATAAAAAAAAAATAGATGAGCCATAAAAACATAATGTTCAGTGAAATAAGCCAGACACAAAAGGGTAAATATTGTATGATCTCACTTATATGAAATTTCTAGAACAGTCAAATGCATAGAGACAAAAGGTTGTTAGTGGTTACCAGAGTCTGCGGGGGGGGGACAGTGAAATGTAGAGTTGTTGCCTAAGGGCTTATTGGGTTTGGGATGATAAAAAAACTCAGAAATAGACAGTGGTGGTGGTTGTAAACATTGTGAATATAATTAATGCCACTGAATTGTACATTTTAAAATGGTTAAAATGATATATTTTTTGTTATATGTATTTATCACAATAAAAAGAGGTTTAAAAAATGTTTTTGAGAATGCTCAAAAATACCAATGAATTTCACATAGTTGAGCAGAAGAGCCAGATGCAAAAAAGTACATACTTTACGTATGCACCAACATCAAGTTCAAGAACAGACAAAACTAATATATGGTGATGGAAATCAGGATAGTGGTTGTACTTGGGGTGACTGGAAGGGAGTATGATGGGGCCCCTGGGGTGCTGGCAATGCTCTGTTTCTTGATTTGGGTGCTGGTGACATAGGTGTGTTCATCATATAAAAAGTCACCAAGTCAAAAGGATATAATTTTAAGTTTATACATTTCTCTATATATGTTATTCTTCCATAATATCATCCCCACCAAAGTGAAAAAGACTCTGGCATTAAATGAGAATTGTAGATTTATAGGCATTCTGCAGATTATCTTTGTTACTTCTGGGCAATCTGCAAATCTGAAAATGTTTGTGGCTGCAAGGATGGTTATTTCCACTGAGAGCAAAACAGGAATTTGAAAATTAACTAGTTAATATGTTGTGTAAATAAATCCAAATGATTCTCATCAAAATGGTGTGGGATATTATAAAACCTTTTACTTGATGCTAAACTGACAGGTGAAATGATCTCTTATGTTGCTTTCGGTTATGTATCAGCAAGTAGGCTTAGCAGCTTTTCCCATATTAATTACAAATTTGTGCTTCTTCTCCAAGGAATTGCCTATCATATCCTTTGCCCATTTTTCTGTTGAATTATTGTCATTTTCTAATTGATTTAAACTATGAAATAAGCCATTTGTCACAAACTTTTTTTCACAGTAGTTCATTATGCTTTTGATTTTGTACATGACATTTAGGGTCTATGCAGGTTTTTTGTTTTTATTTTTGATCTATCAAACTTTTCCTTTATTCCCGGAGAACCTGGGCATCCTTTGACTCTATGTTTCTCTCTCTCTCAGGACTGCAAGTCTTCTGTTGGGTTGGCAGCAGGCATTCCATCCCTGGCGGCCACAGCCCTGCTGGTGGCTTTATTATTGACCTTGATTCAAAGAAGAAGAAGAAGCAATGACTCCATCGAGGTAACTGCCAGCTTCTTTGGTTCTGATCGTGTCAGCAGAAATCAGTATTTTGGTGAACTTAGTGTTAAAATCCAGGACCCAAGTCTGTTTCCTGAGGACAAGATGGTGGAAGTTCCTGTGCCTAGGTTTCTATCTTAGACTCAAGATATTACACAATAGGCAGAGATGTCAGTACAACCCACAGGGCACCTGAAGAAATCTGTGGCAACAAGGAAGGTGGCAAAGAGTAGAAGTGGAAAGGGGTGTTTGTTGCCATGGCAAACTCATGTCTATACAGTCTTTTCTAAAATTGAGAAAGAGAAGGGCACAAACTTCACAGAAAGGATTGAGACAATCTTAGGAAAGATAGGGAACAAAAAGGCGCTCAGGTACCTATGGTAGGGTTATGTCCAGAAGTAAGTGACTCTACTTATATCTGCCCTTTTCCACATCTGAACACACATAGGTCACAAGACAAGCTACCTAACCCCCAAATGTCAGCTTGCTATGAGGACTCTACCCAGAGTTCAAAGGCCACACAGAGAAATATCCGTCAAGGTTCTGTGGTTATGACACAAATGTGTCGTGTGGACTCTGTATTCTAATCCTAGTCTTTATTTATGAACATTCATGGTTGTTCTCATACTGTAAGCATTAATGGGAAGACAGAAAACCTAGGATCTAATCCCGGCTCTGCAACTTTATGAGTTACATGGTCCTGGGCAAGTGACTTAACCTTTTCTGATCCTCAGTTAGTTCACCTCCAAAACAGAAGTCATAAAATTGCCGTCTTTATTTTACAAGTAGACAGAGTCGTAAGAAGGAAATGAGATGATGAATGTAAAGATGTTTGACAAGCTACAGACTTTAAAAACACTAAAAAGTATTGTGGTGGTTGGTGGTATTATTTAAGTAAGATATCTCAACTCCTCAGTGTGCTTTAAAATCATCTAGGAGGCTAAAAAAAAAAAAGTGGCAAAACCAATTAAATCAGAATCTCTGGATGATGATAGACCTGTGACATTGGTCTTTTATAAAAGTTTTTAGTATGGAGAATTTTAACATATACAAAAGTAGAGAGGATAGCATAACGAACTCAATTATCAACTCATGGACAAAATTGTTTCATCTCTACTCCCACCCTCTCCTTCACACTTTCAATTTTGGATTATTTTCAGAGTAACTCACATTAGTTTCTTGTTTTTGTTTTTGATGGGGGTGGAGGGGGAGTTATAATCTATTTGTTTGTTCACTTTTAAACTCCCTGATGATTCTAATATGCAACCACATTTAAGAATCACTGATTTTAATTATGGTCGTGGTCAAATGCTGTGACCCTTCATTTCTTCTTTGTTTGGGTACCAATTTAGGAACATGAGAGACCGTGTGAAATTTCAGACATCTTTGACAACCCCAAGATATCTGAGGTAAGAACTCTAAGTTCTAATCTCTAAATACCATTTATACAGTAAACAATGTAAGAGTTCTAAAGCCTTTACATGAAAAGGATTCTCTGAACACATGTGGAAAGAGACTACCAAGTGAAGTTCAAGCACAAAGAAGGTTCTCAGTGGGTTTTTGTTGACTGAACAGGATTGCAAGGTTGATTTAATATTGGAAAACCAATTAATGTAATTTATTTCACTGACGAATTAAAAGAGAAAAATCATGTGACCATGTTAATAGAAGAGTGTTCAAAAAAATTTCAACAGCCATTTGTGATATGAACTCTTAGCAAACCAAAAATACAACAAGAACATCCTTAACTTGAAAGAGGATATCTTAAAAAAAACTGCAGCAAATATCATACCTACGGTAAAACATTGAAAGCATTCTCTTTTAACATCGGAAACAAAACTAGGATACTCGCTCACAACACTTCTATTCGATATTGTACTTAAGGTCCTAGTCAATGCGATTGTTGTTGTCAGGTGCCATCAAGTCGGTTCCGACTCGTAGTGACCCTATGTACAACAGAACAAACCACTGCCCGGTCCTGCACCATCCTCACAATCGTTGTTATGCTTAAGTCATTGTTGCAGCCACTTCGTCAATCCATCTCACTGAAGGTCTTCTTTTTTGCTGATCCTCTACTTTGTTTTGTTTTTAAAGCTCCCTGATGATTCTAATATGCATCCACATTTAAGAACCACTGATTTTAATTATGGTCACGGTCAAGTGCTGTGACCCCATCATTTCTAATGACCCTCTACTTTACCAAGCATGATGTCCTTCCCCAGGGACTGATCCCTCCTGACAACATGTCCAAAGTATGTGGGTCGTAGTCTGACCATCCTTGCCTCTAAGGAGCATTCTGGTTGTATTTCAATGCAATAGGATAATAAATGCAATGGGCTAATAAACAGAAATAGAAAGTATAAGACTGGAAAGGAGGAAAAACTATTATTATATGAAGATGATATGTCTACAAAGAAAAAGCAAGTAATCTACAGATAAATTATTGGAATTAACAAGAGATTTTAACAAGCTTACTGGATGCAAAATCAATGCATAAAAGTAATTTGTATTTCTAAATATCCACAAAAATCAACTAGAAAAATTAGCTCTAAAAAATACCATTTTGCAATGGCAATAAAATATACACAGTGGTGATGAAAAAATCTAACAAAAATATGTAATCTCTTTACGGAGAATAATAGAACTTTAGTAAAAGAGATTAAATAAGACCTAAATAATAGCAATTATATACTATACTCCTGGATAGAAGACTCAACAGCATAAAGATGTCAAGCAATTCCAAATCGTCCTATATAATAAATGTAATTCCAATATAAATTCCAAAGGATATTTTTCATGGAATTTAGAAGGCTAAAACCTATATAGAAGAACAAAGAGGTAAGAAAAGCCAAGGCATAAAAGAAGACAAATAAATAAAAGATTTAAAAAGTAACAATATCAGATGGAATAAATAGAAAACAAATGACAAGATGATATATTTAATCCCCACCATATCAATGATCAGGAGTCCTTTGGTGGTATACATGCTTAAGCACTTAACTACTAGCTAAAAGGTTGGTGGTTCAAATACATCCAGAGGCATGTCAAGAGACAGGTCTGGCAAGCTGCTTCCAAGAGGTCACAGCCTTGAAACCTTGAGCAGTTCTATTCTGCGCACATGGGATCTCCATGAGTCAGAATTGACTCAACAGCAACTAACAACAATAATTACAAATATCAATAATCATATTAAATGTAACTAGCCCAAGTACCTCAGTTAAAAGGCCGAGATTGCCATATTGGATAAAAAAGCTGCCTATAAAAAAACTTATTTTAAATATAAAGACACAAATAGATTAGAAGTAAAAGGATGGAAAAAGAGATACTATGGCAACACTGAACAAAATGAAGCTTTAGTAGCTATATTAATATCAGACAAAGTAGATTTCAGAGCAAAGATCATTACCAAGTAAGAGAATATCCCTTACCAAATGATTAGTAGCTCCGTCTCAGGTAGTCTCCTTGATGCATGCGCATCTTTGGAGTTGTTTCTACGTCCAGGTATCTCTTCTCCAGTGCTTTACCCTGTGAACTTTAGCTCGTTTGGTCCTAACATCTCCATCTCCACAACTCAGCGAATCTGCTGGTTCTGCTTGGGTTCCCCATCCATTCACTGCTGCCTGAAAACTCTCTCAAGGCAGTAAGCTCAGGCAATTGTAGGCCTCTCTTCATTTATTTTTTGTCTCACAAGGATCACTTGCCTTCCTTGCCTGAATTCCAGTGTTTTGAAAACCATAGTTTTATATTTTGTCTGGTTGCTGTTATACCATCTTGGATGGAAGCAAAAGTCTCTGCTATATTTTTTAAAACCAACATTTTTTTTTTTTTCCTCAAGAATCCTCGGCGGTCACCCACACATGATGATGTAATGGGGACAGAAGAAGGCCACATATATGTGAAGACTGTAGCAAGAAGCGAGGGGGCCATGGATGACACTTATCGTCGCCCTCCTGTAGAAATGGAGAGAAGACGGGGCTTGTGGTGGCTTATACCCAGACTGAGCCTAGAATGATGCTGCCCAGTTAAGAAGTGAGCCTGGAGCTGGAAAAGAACTGAAAACCCAGGAATTTGTACTTGGAGTGAGGAGGGTTGCCAAGCTGCTTCTTAACCAATAGAAATTTCATTCACGGATCTGGAAAATTTTTATATTGATTTAGTCTCTTTAGGAGATAGATTTGATAAAGTTCCATCCAACACTTAGATTTTTGGTTAAATAAGCAGTGAAGTACCAGGTGAAGTTGCCAGGCATCCAGAAGTAGCCCTTGGGTCTCATTCCTAACCCCAGCGGGAATTTTCTTTTCTCTGTAACTTTGGGAAAAGGACTTGTTTCTGAGTGTCTTACCTTCTCATCTTATCTCACATCCCTTTTCTCAAAAAAAGCCAGCAGACCTGGCTTCCATGGGAGTATTGGCTGAGGCCTCCCTGATGTGGTGGGATATGTGGAGGGAAGAAGTTCCTATTTTTAAATATCTTAGGATAGAAATCATGTGGGGCCACAGGTACCCTGACCACAGGGACAGCAATATGGCTGGATCATGTCACACAGAGGTGGAAGCTCTCAAGTCAGACCTGCCATTGAGCAGCTTTATGACTCTGGAGAATTAATTTAACCTCCCCAAGCTGTCTCATGTTATTGGAAAGATAAAATAAGAAATAAAAGGATATCATCTGCCACTTAGTAGGCACTCAAAGTGTTAGCTCTTTCTCCCCTCTTCCTTTCCCTTCCTCTTCCCATATTATTTGTCTGATTAAGTCAAACAGCTGATATCTAGCATTTGTTACCCATGGTTATGTGGTCATCAAGAGAACTTTTATGGCAAACTTTCTTCTTGATCTGTGATCCAACTTGTTGATATCTAAAGATAACTCTAGGTGTTGATAGTAGTCTGTGAGACTTCAACTCTAGATGTAATCTTATCCTTCAATATGAACCATGAAAGCCAGGGGCCTCTTGATTACAAGTCCCAAGTTCCAAGTACAGAGGCTTATGGTAATGCATTTAACCTTTGAGACATTGGGAGATTCATATTTCATATTAACATGACATTTTTTCTTTTAAGATGAGGTATTTTGTCTTAATATTTTAAGCAAGACATTTTGATACCTCTGATAAGAGTTTCTGAAAATTTGTAACATTTGTGCCTCGGGCTAGTTGCTAAAGATACAGCTTCTTTTGTTTAAAAGAAGAAGAAATCTTCAGAGTAGACAAGAACCCTTGTGTCCATGCTCAGAACTGCTACATAAGCTAGCTGGGAACTCTACAAGGAGGCTGAGTGGAATAGAAAAGAGGTTCACTAGGGGCAGCATTGGACCCAGTGAACATACTGGGGAAAGAATACCCAGTTTGCCCTATTTCATTTCTATTACTCCGGGATAAACCAATCCTCTGGCTTTCTCCTATCTTAGCAACTTTTCCTAGTTTTCCAATCTCTCTCTTTCTCTTTTTTTTTGGGGGGGGGGGCAGGGTCCGGGGGTTGGCTGTGCCCTCTTTTTGCCCTCAACACTAATTTGTTTTTCTCTTTGACTTTGGGCAAGCTGCCTTCCAAAGTATGTTTCAGATATCCACCAACCACCTGGCCTCAGAGATTCTTCATTCATGACCTACCACTTGTGTCTATGATTAGAGAATATTTAAGGAAGGCAATTCTGCAGTGGGCTCTGTGTGTGTTCACATGTAGGTGCATGTGTGTGTGCATATGTGTGGAGGGTAAAGGGGTAGAGAGAAGGCAAGGGTTGTTCCAAGAGATTATTAGAAATAAGAGCTCTATCCATTCTGTGGGAGTGGAGAGAAAGGCTCGAATCCTTGGACTATCATAGCGAAAAACTAGGTGGCAGGAAGAAAGATCAAGAGTATTCCAAGTGGGTGAACACAGGAAGCCAAAGGGGTACACCAGATAGCAAAATGTTTGCCGTCAGAAGAAAGCCTGTGGACACCGTCGGGGGCTCGGACCCGGACTTCACATTCACTTCCACAGAGGAGGCTTCCAGGCAGCCTAGTCCTTGCACAGGGCCATTGCCCTTGAACAGCCTGGGCCTCCTGGTGGGAAAGCCCGAGTCCAGGGAAACTCTTGGTCCATCTACCAGCTGTTCCACCCTGGGTATTCTGTGGAAACATTCCTTCCTTATACGTTGTTCTTGGATGCTATTGAATTGATTCCAACTAATAACAACCCTATAGGACAGAATTGAAATGCCCCATTGGATTTCCTAGGCTGTAATCTTAACAGGAGCAGATCCCCAGGTCTTTTCTTCCAAGGAGTGCCTGGTGGGTTCAAACTACTGATCTTTTGGTTAGTAGCCAAGAGTTTAACCATTGTGCCACTAGGGCTTCTTTTAATTCCCCATTTAGGGCCCCTGATTCCTCAGAAATGCACCCCCTCGTCCCAGAATAACCAAGAACACAGGTTCTGTAAACCCAAGTACTGCCACATGCCATCATGTACTTTCCAATGCTCCTTGTGACTTTCAGTTTTGTGCAAAGTCCCTTCAGTCCAGTCACCTTTATGCAGGGCTTCAAACTGGTTTGTTCTGGTTCAAACCCCTGCTGAAGATTTGCATTTCTAACAAGTTCCCGGGAAGTTATACATAAGAATTACCTGGGGATCTGATTCTGATTCAGTATATCTGGGGCTGAAATGCAAATTTTCAGCAGGGAACTTGTTAGAAACTCAAATTCTCGGCAGGGGTTCCAGCTGGAACAAACCGGTTCAAAGCCCTGCCTTAATTAAGCACATTTGGCCATTTTTAAGCAGACATACTCAGTGATCCTGGTGCTTGTACTTCTCTTAACTGTTGGGAAGCACCTTGAATTTACTGAGAACTCAGCTGTGCCCTTGGCTTTGACACTTCAGCGCAAGCCTTTGGGCAGATTGTTGACCACTCTAAGCCTCAGTTCTGTACTTATAAATTGGAAAGAGCAGATCCCATCCTCCTACCCCACAGGGCTGTTGTAAGACTGAATTGGAAGAATACACGTGAATAAGCCTTGTAGCCTATAGTGAGGTATTACTTGTACTTGGGGCTGTTTATTTTAAGTTTATTTTAAGTCTACTTACAATCTATTATTTAGAATCTTTATTTCGAGTTGATTTTACTAAACTAGGAAGGTTCCCTATTTCTGTCTTTTTCTTTTTTTCCTGGTATAATGAACAAGAACTTATTTTGGAAGAAAGTGAAAGGTAAAATGGCCATTTTATGGACCTACGAAAAGGCTGCGGGTTTTCTTTTCCTGTTTTTTTTATGAAGGTATACAGCGTTGGCTCTGGTGTTGGAAGCAAGGTCATACAGGGATATTCCCGGTACTGGCGTTTTTCTAGCTGTGTTTTGGATGGAAGATATTCAGTCCTTCATGCAGGGCAGCCTGGTTCTGGAAGAAAATGCTGACTAGAAGTCAGAAGGGCAAGCCACCCAACCTGTTTGGGTCTCCTTTCTTCAGGTATTGCCTGTTGGTTAGACTGGCTTGTCTCTAAGGTTATGTCCAACTACTTCAAACACTCTAACTCTGATTTTCCCAAACCCAGCAAAGTAAAGCCTCCCCTTCCACCTTTCTGTTCTTCACTGTCACATCAGTGCAAACCTAAGGGCAAGAGCATACTGTTCCTGAAAGTAGTGATTTCTGGAGCTGGAAGGGAGGGAGACTCTTCATGACCGTCACTGTGGTTCCACACGTGGATTTGAATAGCACTGTAGTCTACAATGCGTTTTGTATCCTACATGTCCCCAGCATGTAGGGTGGAGTATTTTCACAAGAAACAAGTCCAAAAAATGTGTTCAGTCTTTTAGCTTTCCCCACCAGGGGGCAGGAGGCAGGGAGAGGTGCAATTACAGTCACCTTCGTTATCTGTACCTCCTTGCTGCAAAGGGGCGGGCGGTGGTAAGGAGGGGAAACCTTAATATTCTTGGAGGGATTTGTAAAAGGTATTTATTAGGCAGAAGGAACCCTGGTGGCAGAAGGAGCCCTGGTGGCAGAAGGAGCCCTGGTTTAGTGCTTGGCTGCTAACCAAAAGGTTGGCGGTTTGAACCCACCAGCTGCTGTGCAGGAGAAAGATTCAGCCTTGGGAACCCTATGGAGCAGTTCTTCTCCGTCCTATAGTGTCATTATGAGTCGGAATCAATTCAATGGCAATGGGTTTTTTTGTTTTTTATTTTTCAGGCATTTTCACTCTTTGCCAACATTCTGTTAAACATTCTCCTGGGACCTTGGTCAAACCAGAAATGAACGAATGGATAAGTGAATAAATAGAAGATAGATAAATAAATAAAATTAGTGCTTCACAAGTGATTGATTTGCTAGGAAGGTAATGTTATTGGTCCTGGATATTGTAATGCAAATTGTTTTGAGGGATGGTTTAAGTTTATGGGAAATAAAGAGTTAAGAATAATGAGTTTAATTGATAATGGGGAAAGTACCTGTGTTGTTACAAGAGCGAGAAGAATTTGAAATGCTTAGTGTAGTATGGTTGATAAAAAATTCAGCAAAAGAGATCAACGTGGCTCCTACTGTGGCTCCCATCTGTCCCTAAGGGATAAAGGTCCGTGAGTGCTCAAAAAAAAGTCCCCATAAAATAGCTCTTGGCCTCCACGGAGGAGACTCAAGAGTCATTCGAGCAGGACTTTGCCTCCCACTGCTTGTGACCTGGAAACCCTGGTGGTACAGTGGTTAAGAGTTTGGCTGCTAACCAAAAGGTTGGCAGTTCAAATCCACCAGGCACTCCTTGGAAACTCTACGGGGCAGTTCTACTCTGTCCTATAGGGTCACTATGAGTCAGAATCGACTAGACAGCAACGTTTTTTTTTTTTTTTAACGGGCTTGTAACCTGGTGCCTGGAGAACTTCAGCTGGTATAGCTGGTTCTGGCCAAGTCCGGACATGTGTGGGTGTGGGTGGCGTCCAAGAGCCAGGACACTGGTCCTAATATTCCTGTTCCAGTTTTAGGGGCTTGGGATGTACCGGTAGAGGAACCTGCAGGTAAAGTACTGACCCAAAAAACCCAGCGCAGCTTAAATGTCCTTTTCCCAAGGTAATTATTAACTTGTTCCTTGATGCTCCCAATCCAAAAGATCCCAAATGAAGCACTTTACAGGCATCGCCTCATTTAATCCTCCAGCAGACACGGAGGAAGGAAACATTATCGTCTTTATTTTATTTTTATTGTAGTGAAAATAATATAACATAAAATTTGCCATTTTGAGTGTGCAATTCAGTGGCATTAATTATATTCACAAAGTTGTGCAACCATCACCACTTTTTTTCCAAAACTTTTTCATCACCCCCAGCCTGTGGTAAACACTAATCTATCATCTGTCTCTATGCCTTTTCCTATTTTAGATATTTCGTATAAGTGGGATCATAACACATTTGTTCTTTCATGTTTGACTTATTTCACTTAGCATAAGGCTTTCAAGGTTCATCCATGTTGTAGCATGTGAACCATTGCCATCCTGATTTTACAGAGGAGGAAAATGAGGCTCAGAGAGGTTAGGTAATTTGTCCAAGGTCACACAGCTAGTAATTAGAGAAGCCCAACCTGTGTCCATAACCTTTACCAAATCAGCAAAAGCTCTGGCACTAACTTGCTCTATGATGTTGGGCAGGCCACTGCCCCTCTCTGGGCCTTAGGTTCTCATCTGTAGAAGAGGAGGGTTGGACTAAAAGGTCTCTAAGCCCTGCCCAACATCTTTGAACGTCTTTGCGCCACGATGACCATGTTGTACTTGCTGCCAAAGGTTTTCTGTTTGCCACCAGAGGGCACTCTGTTCCCAAACTAGGAGGCACCCAGGAAGACTGAGTTCTAATAACTAGTATGAGTAGGAATTGACTCGAGGCAACAGGCACCCTAATTGATAAGGAGCAGGGACAGATTGCCCAATAATCGAGGTAAGCACGTGCTTAGGGCATCAACAAAAAGGGGGCGCAAGTTGTCCAAAGCAAAGACCCATAGATGCCAAGCAGATAGGACACAAGAAAAAGTGAATACCTCAGTGGAAAGGAACTGGCAGGGCACTAAATGAAATTGATACCAGATGCAGTGCTTGAGAATGTGTTGGCCAGAATAAAGCTCATGCAGTGTCATGAAGGTGCCCACATGCAAGGAATTTAAGCTATGAGGCCCCTACCACTTCAACACCTTTGTCAACATTTGTCTCCTAAGGTCCACTCACGTGTAATTGAAACTCCTTATCTCGGTGGGTCTCTTGGGAGTATACTGTTTATTTCTAATAAACAAGAAATGGGGGTGGGCTGTCTAGCCCAACTCTTGGTACATTCACCCAATATCCAACTGGATCCAACATGAGTGGTTACTGGGCAAGGATGGATTATGTTAATATATAACAGCTCTCTGATCCATTTTGAGAGAGCCATCTTGTAACATCCACGTCTACTGATCCAGCCGCTCCAGCCAGGAGGGCCAGCAATGCTCTTTGCCATGATACGAACACAAGGGTATGCTCTTACATGTGTTCTGGTAAACAACCAATGGGAACTCCAGTCCCAGATGAGGCCCAAAACCCAGGGAACTTGAATAAGTTGACCATTGCAATGAATTCAATCAAATTACTTTTTAACTGCATAACATTTATGTACAGAGTTATACCTTAAAGTTTTGTAAACAAAAATATTTGCAACTTTAACTTTAAAATATGATTGGCATATACACGGAAGCAATCTAGCATACATTGAATACTAACATGGGTAATAAATTAATACTAACATAGCAAACATCCAGAAGATATTGGAAATACTAATATTTACCTAACATGTAAAGTTTTATTTTATGTATCAAGTGAGTTTCATTTTTTATTGTCTGTTGTGTGGGACACAGTGCTTGATATTATTCTATATATGCTAATAAATAAGGTATTAGGCATATTAAGAGGATGCAAAATCCAATATTTATCATGCAAAAGGTTTCTGTTTTGTAAGAATGAGAGTGTGTTTCTAAATTCTTCTTCCAAGAAACCAACAAAGGACATTAACATTACATTTATATTTTATCAGAATATTTACCTATCTCCATGTAAGGACATTGAACAATTCCTCGAGGAAATAAATTAAATGAATATTTAAATGTATTTTATTTTCCATTTCCCTTCAGACTGACTTTCTTTTAAGAAACTGATTGATATTGTTATGATTCACAAAACAAACTTGCTCACCTGAGAAGTTGTACTATTGTTACATCAATTATGTACAGATCTCTAAATATGGGAGTTGGATAATCTCACAAAGAAATAAAATGGACATTTTATAAATTTTGTGTGTGATAACAATTATATTTTCCTTTTCATTTTGAACCAATTGTGTATAGCCTCACATTCAGTTCTCTCTCATCGACCACATTAAGAACGCATCAGCAGCACTATTATCACATGACTCAGGACGTATCTGGTTCTGTCCTGCACAAAGCGAATCAAAATGCTCTTCAGATTGAACATACCCTTGTATTTGTTTCATGCTCTTTGTGATCAACCTTGCCCCCACTGGGTATCAGCAGTATAGTCCAACGAACTGTGAAGATGCAGCCTCAAATGACAGAGTGTGAGTACACAAGTTTTTTAGGTGTTATTTCAAGACAAAAAACACTTGTGGAGATCTGTGAAGGGCCCGCCAAGAAACACTGTACGACAAATGATATTATTTCCAGCTGCCTTGTAAATACTATTTCTTTTGACCACCTTAGACCTGAAGAGCAAAATTATATGTTCCAAATCAATTTTTTTACTTAATACTTTTCAAATATAAAATTTTGTTATGTTCAAATTCAAATGTAAATTTTATTTGATATATTTTACTTTTTTATATAAATTTTATTTTCAATTATTCAAATTTATTTGCTATGGTAGAACCAAATTTAAAGAGCAACATAATTTTATATCCAGGTAACAAGAAACAGCAACAGCTAAGTGGAATGGAAAAATGAAAGCTCACAGAAGATAAAAAGAGAAGGATTTGTGAATCCCTAAAGAAAATTACAAAATTAACTTCCAAAGAGACTGCTTCCATTGAGTGCTCGAGTTTAATGGGTGCAAACCATTGTACTAGTACTGCTAGTGCTGGAATTACTAACAGCAGTACAAACGTAACAGAATTTATTCCAAATTCTGCATCCATCCCTCGCTGTAGTAGAAAAAAATTAATAATGGTACAGAAAAGTGAACCTATTTTAGAACCTGGAACAGCCGCATCTGCATACCCCATAAATAAGACAAATGCAGATCCTGTTTTGTGAAGTAATTTTTCTTCTAATGATGTAAATTATTGGATCAAAAGAGGGCCAAGTGGTTGTCAACATCAAGTGGACCATTTGAAAATTTGTGTCCAAAATCTCTGGAGGGCAAACAAACAAGGTTCTATAGGTAGACTATATCTCTAGGTGCAAAGCTACTGGTGAAAATTATAAGAGGGAGTGGCTACTGTATTCTCCCTAAATCATTTAATTCTTGATTTGCTATGGACGGATTTAGGGATTAGCGGAACTTGATTATCATTGATAAACATGAAAACAGTTCAATTCACAGAGATTGTATGTTGTCATATTTAAGCTGAAGACATGGTTTTGGTTTAACTCATGAACTGGAAACACAAATTAATGAAGAATGTCAGTACTGGAAAGCTATTTTGCAATGCATTGTTGCGGTCATTATAACAATTGCTGAACGTGGACTATCCTTTCGAGGAAGAAGTGAAGTGCTTGGGTCTCCAAAAATGGAAACTTTGGGGGTTTACTTGAACTTGTTGTCAGTTTTATCCATTTTTATCAGGTCACATCCCAAAATATGGTAACACAGGAAAGGGCAACCCATTGTATAAGTCTAAAACAATGTGGGAAGAATTGATAGACTTAAGTGATAAAGTTCAATCAATTATTTTCAGTGATAAAAAGTATAGCTTAATATTTCAATTTGCCTGTAGATCCCACTCCTGATCGTTCTCATACAGATCAGCTAAGTATTATTTTAAGATACATATCTCCAGTAGATTGAGCAATTTATCACATTTAAAAAGTGATACAAGTCATACAAGCGAAGAAATTGCAAATCAAGTACTTCACTATTGATGTGAAGTTTGTAAAACTGATTTTTCTAAGTGCAGGGGCCAGTCCTATGACAATGCTGCCAATATGTCAGGGCATTATAAAGGCATGCAACAGAAAATTTTAGAACGTAATGAATATACCATATTCATACCATGTGCTATGCGTTCACTTAATCTTGTATAACATAGTGCAGTAGATTGTTGTACAGAAACAGTTGATTTTTTTTCAACTGTTCAGGTACTCTACACATTTTTTGCTGCCTCTACTCACCAATGGTGGGCAGTTCTTAAAACATGTTTATGCAGTGATTGAGTATTAAAATGTCTTTCTAATACACATTGGGAAGCACATACTGTAGCAACAAGTGTGATCCTGGAATCCTGTACTGAGATTCTAGATGCCTTAGAAAATATTCCTGAAGACCAGGCACAAAAAGGAGGTACCAAAAGAGAAGCTGAAAACAACACCAACAAAATGCAAACACTAGGGTATGTATTTATGTTGGTCATGTGGAATAATATATTGCAGCATTTTCATCAGAAAAGTCAAGCTCTCCAAGATTCAGAAGTAAATTTAAAGACATGCATAGATCTCTACCAGTCATCAACAGAGTATTTACATAATTTAAGAGAAGATTTTGAAAAGCTTGAAAACACAACAAAACAAACACTGCCAAATGCTGATTATCAAGCAGTTCACAATCACAGAAGCATTAGGAAGAACTAAATGACAGAAGAGTTCCAGAAGTATTGGGTGCCAGAGATCAATTTCACATAACTGCATACTACACCATCACTGACACACTTGAATCTTGCATGAAAAGAAGGGCCAAATTGCATGAAGTTCTTTCAAATAGATTTTCCTTCTTAAACAATGTAGGTATACCTGAGGAAGAATGTATGAAGGCATCCAAGAAATAAGTGCAGGCTCCTGGTGATTCAAATACAAACCTTTATGGAGAAATGTAACAACTTCATTCTTACATGAGAACTAAGTTTACAGATTCAGGAAAGACAAATTTTACTCATGTAGGCATGTATGATTCCATAATAAAAGATAAAATACAATGCATATTTCTCAATGTTGAAATTGCTTTATGCTTATTCCTAACCTTAATGATCACAAACTACATAACAGAATGCTCATTTCCATCCCTAAAGAGACTCAAGAACCCTTAGCATACAACACTGATTCGAGAAAGAGTCAATTCATTATCCTTATTATGTATGGAAGTAGATATTGTTCGGTAGCTCAACTGTAATGAAATCATTGAAGAATTTGTAAGAGCAAAGAATAGAAAGAAATGTTTTTAATTATAATATGTTAGGGATGAAAGGTGTATTAGTCATCTAGTGCTGCCATAACAGAAATACCACAAGTGGATGGCTTTAACAAAGAGAAATTTATTTTCTCACAGCCTAGTAGGTTACAAATCCAAATTCAGGGTGTGGGCTCCAGGGGAAGTCCTTCTCTCTCTGTTGGCTCTGGAGGAAGGTCCTTGTCCTCAATCTTCCCGTGGTTGAGGAGTTTCTCAGGCGCAGGGACCCCGGATCCAAAGGATGCACTCTGCTTCTGGTGTTGCCTTCTTGGTTGTACGAGGTTCCTAATTCTCTGCTTGCTTCCCTTTCCTTTTATCCCTTGAAAGATAAAAGGTGGTGCAGGCCAAACCCCAGGGAAAATCCCTTTACCTTGGATCAGGGAGGTGACCTGAGTGAGGGTGGTGTTACAATCCCACCCTAATCCTCTCAACATAAAAAATTATAATCACAAAATGGAGGACAACCACACAATACTGAGAACCGTGGCCTAACCAAGTTGATACACACATTTTTGGGAGGACAAAATTCAATCCATGACAAAAGGTCTATCTAAAAATGAAATTTAGCAATTTGTTTTAATATTTACTTACTGATCCCTAAATTTTCTTTTATGACATCTTTTCATTTGGCCATTTATAATTATAGCATTTATTATGAAACAAACATTAAAATTGAAGTATGAGCCATTTAAAGCAAAATTGGTGAAAGTCAACTTTTTGTTGTGGGAGATCAACAGAATTTTACATTGATTGTTGAAACAACTAAGTTTACTGACTCATTTTCTTTGTCGTAGAGTATGTGGAATATTCTTTTTGTAGAAAATGTGGTGTATAGTAAAAATGTTAGCATCCACTAAAAATTTTATAATCCAGTTCATTTCATTCCACTAAAATGACACACCATTTTAGTGTTCAATCACTAATATAGTTGCATTTAAAAAGAAGTTACATCATGGATAGTTAAGACACACATACATATATTTACAGCCATACACTGCATAATGTACGTTTGGGCAACATCTGACCGTATATATGTCATGGTCCCATAAGGTTATACAGCACTGGGAGGAGGAGGAGCCTGTGGCCCCATTCCATGCAAGAGAGAGAAAAAGAAAGTCATGTATGGTGTTTGCCCAATGTCCAAATCACATAATGTCCTATTTCACAGAACGTATCATAGACCATTACTGTATATACGTGTACATGTATAACTCACATATCCTGTTTGAATGTGTGAGTAAGCAGAGGAGGGGGCATTGCAGATTATCAGTGTTTAAGGTCCTCATGCGTATCTTAATCCAGCTTTGATAAGTAGCCCTGATAGCTCAAAGTTTAAATACTTGGCCGCTAACTGAAAAGTCAGTAAATTGAACCGGCGAACCATTCTGTGGGAGAAAAGACCTGGCAATCTGCTTCTGTAAAGATGACAGCCTAGGAAACCATGTGGGGCAGTTCTACTCTGTCACATGGGATCACCATGAGTCATACTAGTGGGTACCCAACAACAACAACAGCAATATCCTAATGGATGAAATTCCAGCCTAGAGCAAAAAATTCTGGGCAGCCTTATCGAGGGCAGCTGTAGAATTCTTACCAAACCTTTTCAAACAAAGAAAGTAGTTTGAGGACCCCATTAGAACTTTGAGGTTCTCTAACTGGGAAACACCTCCTGAATGGACCCCCAGGGCTTTTGTGCAGTGGGGACAGTCAGAGCTGGGAGCTGGGGAATGAAGATGGGAAGACCCCGGACAGCCACCGGTGCACTTCCCAGACATCAGCCCCCTGTGTACCTCTATCCTCTCTCCCAAATCTTGCCACATCCTCACACCACTGGCTAATACTTACTAAATGTTTTTTCTTACATTCGTTCATTTCTCGTATTTAAATAAGTGTATTTAAAAAGGTTCATGGCAACTCCATTTGTTACAAAGTAAAACTGCTCCATAGGGTTTTCTTGGCTGTAATCTTAAGGGAAGCAGATCTCCCGGCCTTTCTTCCACTCGATGGCAACAGATTTCCTTTCCAGATTATTAGCTTCATACATATAATCAAGTGGGCAGACATATTTGACTGTTTTCTTTGCTGCTCTATGCCCAGAGCCTAGAAAAATGGCTGCTATATAGTAGGCACTTAATAGATGCTTGTTGGTTATACTGGTATAAAAAAATTCACCTATATAAAATAATCTTGACTATCACACTTGGAAACATTGGGGCAGAGGAAAGGAATTAAGAGATTTTTTGTGTGTGGATTTGGGGATTCAAGGCATGTGAGTATAATTTGCCATGTTATGCTGGACTATGAGGCCTTTCTCAGTGTGGGTGGCTGCTGTCTACTCCCCTCCTTACCTACCCCCCACTTCCTTTCCCTTGTGTGGCTCTGAATTACATCTTTCTTTAAAACCGGGTCAACTCCCTCCCCTTCCTCTGTGAAGTCACCCATCCCCCTCAATAACACCCCCCTCACCTTCCCAGCCCATATGGTCTCCCACCCCACCCCACCCCCTAGAGTTTCTAACACTGTATTATCCTTACCTTGCAGGGACATTAATCTTCCCCTGCCACAAGACAGCTCTCCTACTGTGGTGCTGGCCAGCCATTTATCTCTGGCATTGCCATTTTGTTCTTCATTTTTCTTCCCTTACTTTCCAGGCCTCTTCTTTAAGAGAGGCTGAAATAATAAAAAGAGGCCTGGATTTCCAACATTAAGCCCTGACCGCCCTGGGCCTAGGATTTGCCCTCTCCTCCCCTCCCTTCCCTGTCCTGAGCTTTTTGCTGACCCCTCAGTCAACCTGTGGATATAGTTTGTAGTTATGTCCCTGGATATGGGGGAGCCTATCAAAGGTCATCTCAGGCTCCGTTGTGTGCCAGGGCCCAGCCAAGCTGGCTCCAGGCTGGTCTTATAGGGCCCTCAGGCTTCATCTCAGCCACCTAGAACACGTTGTGACTTCTTGTCTCAGGGGAGGTCAGTTGGAGGTTTCCTCTCCTCAGCTGGGTCTACAAGACTTCCCCTGGGTGGCCTTTAGTTCCCAAGAGGTCCCAAGCAAGAGAAGCTGCCATGTTTTGTTCACTCTGAATCCTCAGCACCACAATAAGGGCTCAATAAATAGGGTGATCATATAACTTATCATCCTCCAAACCAGAAACTTTTAAGACAGAAAGGGTGTACTATCATATAGGGACAGCAACCATAACCTGGAACTGTCCCAGGCAAACCTGTCAATATATTTGTTGAATGACTGAGTGAACACAGCTAAATACCCACTCCTGAACCTTCCTGCCTAGTGGTAACAAGCATTGCCTTTGGATTCAGACAGCCCTGGACCTGGGCTCAAACCCCAGCTTTGCTGCATATCAGCTTGACCTTGGGCAGGGAACACCTCAGCTTTCCCTTCTTTGTAAAGCAGGTGTCGTACTCACTTCAGGGATATTGGACTGATTAAATGGGACAATGCCCATGAGACACACAGCAGAATACCTGCAGCAGATAGTCAATGTAGTTGTGATGTGATGCTGAGGGGTGTAGTGGCCACTTATATGTGGCTTGACTGGGCAACAGAAACTCACCTCAAGGTCTTTCTTTTTCTTAAAACTCAGACACTGGGGTGAGTTTCCCTCTGCAGCCAGCCCCTCCTTTGAATCTTCCACCATCTTTGCCTTCAAAGCTCAATGCTCCTGCTGAGCAGAAGCACTGTCTCCCCAGATTTACCAGGATGGCACTTGCCTGAGATTTACTGGGATTAAGTGAGACAGTTAGTGGGAAAAGAGGAGAATGAAAAGAAACTAAACCCTTGACTCCCCAAAGTAGCTTGCATTAATGACCCCAGTTCTTCACCCCTCCCTGCACCCATGCCCTTTTGACATATAACTTGGCAATGTCCTCCCATTGTGGACAGAGTATAATTCCCCATCCCCTGAGACTTAGGCACGTGGTGTGCTTTGGCCACTTGGATATTAAACTACAATGGCAAGAGTCTTGAAAAGCATTTGCATGCTTGGGCTTGCTTGCTTTTGCATCTCTGCTGCCATCATGGGAAGAATATGCCCAGGTCAAGCCACTAGTCTCAGGGACATGAGGATGAGGAACATGGGGAGTAGAGCCCTGCCTAGATCAGCTGACTCCCAGCCAATATGCAGATCTGTGTTGTCTTATGACACAAAGTGTTGAGATGGCTTCTTATGCATCATTTTTGGCAAAACTGACTCATGCCCCATCTCCAGGTTCTACACCAGGAAAGGAAGGAATCTCCTTCCTTCTACCCAGCGTAGGACATCAAGCCTGTATGGGGTCCTGGATCTCCCAATACCCTCCTCTCTAAGGAGGCTGGAAGGAAGGGAGAAGGGTGGCCAAGGGTCCTCCCATCTCCTCAGCAGGCTGAGGACACAGAGTAGCTGCAACAGATGGCCTTTAAATCCCATCAAGTCATAGGGTCTATGCCCTCCTGGAGAAATTGGAAGTCCAGAATTGATCTGGAACCTGGGGCATTCCACCCATACCTTAGGTGCCTTGAGATGAAAAGACCAAAAAGAGATCACCTTCCTGAGAGAGACTGGACCACCAAAATCCAGAGAAAGACTCCAAGGTGGAAAAAAGAGAAAGATGTTCGTTTGGTACTTTAGGCAATTCTGCTTCCGTCCAAGTGAAAGCAGTGGGCATATTTCCTTATGTGGCCTTGTGCTGGGACATCTAGTGACGCAGCTCCGTGGTGAAGGGGGAGAAACAGGCTTTGAGCTTAGCTGAGCCAGAGCCAAGAGTTAGCCCTTCTTTCCAGAAGGGACCCAGAGTCCCCTTCAGAATCTCTGCATCTTCTAATTAAACCTGTTTCCTCCTTAAGGTAAATTTCAAAATTTTCTTATTCCATTTTTGTTTAAAAGTGTTTTTATAATATTTAAGTGAAGAAAAGAAGACTCCACCATCTTGTTTCTTCCTATTTTTAATGGAGATAATATAGTACTTCAGTTACACTGTGGGCAAAGTGGGCTTTGATGAGCTTCCTTGGAAATGAGCCACCAAGTGTAATACTGTTTCTATGGAAAAATGCAACGTGAATTCTAAGCAACAGCCATACAAATGGTCTGTTAGAGCATAACCTGTTACTAGGTGGTGCTTTATTATGTTTCCAAAACAACTTATTTCTAGTAGCAATCTACATTTCAGTAAAAGTTGAAGAATCCTGAACTTTTCTAAGGAAGCTTTTTACTATAACATGAAGCATAGTTATTTAACTTGATCTTATAACAAAATGTAGCAAAAAAAAAAACCAAAACACATGCACACACACACACAAAACAGAAAAAAATCCAGGACTCTTTTCTAGGCATTTCTTTCCCATGGTTCAATGTAATCCAGGCCCAGATGTGCAAAAATTTCTTCTTCGCTGCCTGCTTTGAGAAATATCCTCTGGAAACATAATAAGAAATGTGTACATTCAGAATATTTTTGTGAAGCATCTCAGTGCTGACACAGTGGAGTTACTACTTGTAAAACTGTCTTGTCAGAATGAATTATTACCAAATTATAATTCTGTTTCTGAGTATAAAAGTCATCTTTACTAAATTCTGTAATTTTTATATTTTCCCACCCAAAAACCGAGTACTAAATGAGTTAAGATAAAATCATGACATCTTTACACATTCAGCAAAAGGCTTTTGGATTTTTTCCTAGGGGTCTGTAATTCTTGACCACGGCTGTTCATTACAATGACCAAAAGGAGTTTTTATAACTAGAGCTTGAGCCATACCCCAGTTCAAAGAAATAAGAATCTCAGGGCAAGACATCTTGGCATCAGTCTACTTAAAAGCTCACTAGGTAATTATAATGTGCAGCCTGAACTATGAACTCCTGCTATAGGTAATTACAGGGTATTTCTATGTGTTGACTTCTCCTCCCAGTCTTCCACTGGTGCTGCTGCCCTGCCTCCCACCCCACAATCTCTTTAAAACCTAGCACCACTTCTCCTCCGTCCCTTCTTGTGTGTAGCACACTTATATAGACACTTGCTGACACTGAACTATTAATTATGTGTTAATTTGTAATTGTTCCTAAATTCTGTTATATGAATCTACCACCACTCATATACTAGATGTTGGAGACTTTCCTGCCAGCATCCATGGCCCCCTACTGGCAGCAGCCCCTAACCCTTAGTCCATAAGGTTCAGGTGAAGAACAACCCACCCCAAGCTTCAAGAAGGGGCAAATGACCAAGGCCTGGCCAATGAACATCAGCTAGGTTTCTTGCTGGAACTATTAGCCAAGAAACTCTTCTTATCTTTTGGAATAGCTAAACTAGAAGGATGGAACTCATGAGAAAACCCTCCCTGAGCATGAAACCAATACTGAGGAAAGTCTACCTCAGCACCTGGCTACAGCCATACCTGAAAAAAAAATTTTTTTTTTTGAAGCTACTGTTAATTCTGGATGCTGCAGTTAAACCAAAAAAAAAACCCAGTGCCGTCAAGTCGATTCTGACTCACGCTGCGGTTATAGAAGCTAAATTCTCTCTTTTGGTCAGTTATTTAGACTATTAGCTCCTAGAGGGCAAGTACCATTGCTTCTAGTTCTTGTGTATCTCCTTTCCCCTTGGAGCCTAGTTTTGTGTCTTTGACCACCGTAAGAACAATTGGTCCTTGGTACTTGTGGATTTAAGAGTTGGATATTTAGCTCTTTATAATTCAAAAAGTAATTTATCATTTTGCTGAGGCATGTACTTGGATCATGACCTCTGCAAGGCCAGCATGCCAAATGAGTCTCTTAGCAAGGGACTGTCCATCACCATCTCAGGGGAGCTCTGTTGCTCTCAATTCTTGCAGTAGACTCTCAATAATGACCAAAGTGATCACTCAGGATGTTACTGCCCACTGCATTTAAAGTGTACTAGAGTGGTATTTGTGAATTGGAGGGTCTTTGTTTTTTTCTGGAGTTACTCATTGCAAACAACAAGGACGTACAAACTCAATAGGTATCCACTGCTAGAATGATTCTGGAGGCCCAACTAGTTTGTTGTCTTTGGGCCAAAAGCCCCTGAGGTGCATTCTGGGACAGCTGGGGACTGTGTGCTGCTGGGATCTTTCCATCAGCCCTCAACTGTAATCTGTGGGAACAGGAAAATCATGGCAAAGAAAACTGTACTTGGACACTAAAATCAGTTCAGCAAAGTGCTCAGGGAGCCAGCCTTAGGGTTGAGGGTCAAAGTAGCCCATCTCAGGGAGAAGACTCTACCTTGGTCTTGTCATACAGAGCATGGTTGTCCAGTATCATCTTCCGCTCATGCGAGGCATAGCGCCGGATGTCCCTCTCAAACTGCTGGACAAGAGATAATTAAAATAAATTGCTATCGAGTCCAGAATGCCTTCAGTATTAATTATGTGTTTGTGTTGTTGTTGTTCTGTGCCATCAAGTCAATTCCAGCTCAAAGCAACCCTATAGGAAAGAGTAGAACTGCCCCCAAAGGAAACAGATCACCAGGTCTTTTCTGCCACGAAGCCACTGTTGGGTTTGAACCACTGACCATTCGATTAGCAGCCAAGCACTTAACTACTGTGCCACCAGGGCTCCTTATTATGTGTTTAATGAAAGCTAAATCACTACAGTAAATATCTATCTCCACTAAGCATTCACAAAGAGATATTACCCCCGGGCAAAGCCTTATCATGGCAGAGCTCATGTTTGCTGCTTTTCTCTATACCTGCGGCTTGCACAATGCCAGGGACAGAGTAAGGGTTCAACAAGTCTTTGCTGAGTGAATGAATGTTTTCAAATCCCCAAAGAGGCAAAGAGTCATACTTCATATAGTCTTTTCTCTAACTTCGGTCTCTCCTTCTTTTGCTTTAAAATTTCCCCCTAGTAATCTAGGGGTCATCATTCTTAAGCCTTAGCAAATGGTACCCCCACCTGGTAGTACATCTCATCTGAAGCCTTTTTCTTCTTCTTTTTTTTTTTTTACTTATTCTCTGGCTTTTGTCCACATCAATCCCTGGGCCAGCCAGCTATTAGGGGCAGGGCTATGAATGAAAGGAAGGAATGAGTTCCTTGGCCCTCTCAGGCCCTTGGCTGAAGGCATGTCATAGAACCCTGACAGGACCTTCCCTTTTCAGGGTAGGAAGAGTCCCCCTTTAATTCAGGCCACACTTACTTCTGGCAGACACCATGAGTCTCCCACCGCTGATCCTTTTAATGAGGTTTTATTGCTATCTGAGCCAACAGCTTCAGGGTTTGAGTCATAAGATGTACTCGGGGTGCTTCCTTTGGCACTTATGTGTCCCCTAGCACATGAGCACACAGGAAGGCTCTCCCGCGCTCAGCCACTTTGGTTTGGCTTTTGTTCTTTGGGATGCCCAGATGCCCGTCACGGCATCTGCTCTCTGCCTCTGACCTGCACCATGGGCCAAGCTGCTTCATAACTGGTTCTGAATCTCAGCACAGAGGTCGAGGACAGGCTTGGCACAGGTAAGGAGAAAGGTCCCCCGTGTGTCCTCTTGTCTCTCAGTTCCTCGTCTGGCCAGCTGTAAACTTCTATGCCTACTTGGGGTGAGGTCCAGCAGACCGCAGCAAGGGTAGGGTGGGGTGGGAGTTGGGGTGAGGGTGATGTACAAGTATTTTTATACTTGGCTCTGTTTCACATTCATGATCGTTCTCTGCCGGGCCCACTGCCCAGGCGCTACCAGCTTTCTCCTAATGGGGAGCTTCCCAGATCCAACTGCAAGCTGACTGCCCCTCTCCCTTCAGTGGTTGGACAAATGACAGGCCTGGTTTCCAGTCCTGACACTATTGCGGTGCCTAAGGCACTCTGGATCCCCAGTCATCAAGCAGGTGTAACAGTCTCTCAGCGGAGGCATCCCAGATCCCCTCTCTCTTTCACCCCTACATCTAATCCATCAGAATGTCCTGTCAGCTCCACTTCCAAAAGAGTCCCTAAGTGGGATACTTCTTCCTGCTCCGCTGGCCTGCCTATAGGTCTACTACTGCCATAGCCCCCAAGGGGTCTCTCTGCTTCTACCCTTGCCTTTCCACCTCCCCCAGTCCATCCTCAACACAGCAACCAGTGCTCCTTTTACAAAGGCAAAACAGTTCATACTGCTGCCATGCTTAAAACTGTCCCCACAGACCCATCACTCTTGGAATAAAACCCAAACATGGGCTACAGAGCCCTAACCTATCTGGTGCCACCCACCTCTCCAACCTCACCACCTACCTCTATCCCCCAGTAGTCGCTCAGGCCTTTGAGTCCCTCAGATGCACCAACATGCTCCAGCCTCCGAACTTCACTCTTACTGGCCTCTCTGGCTGGAATGCTCTCCCTCAGTCTGGGCATGCTGCTGCCTCTCCATTTCCAGCTCTGTTCAAACGTCAGACCATTCTCTCCTAAAGAACCCCCAGACGCTGCTGGTCACTTCTCAGGATACTCACCACTTTCTGGAATTATTCTGTTTGTTTTCTGTCTGGGCAACCCACCCTGCCCCTCTCTGGCGCACGTGCACACTAGAACAGAAGCTTTGTGAGAACATGAAAGGATGTGTTGTTCATAACCATAAACCCCCTCCCACCTCAAATAGTGCCTGGCACAGAGAAGATATATGGCAAATATTTGTTGAATGAATGAATGAGTATTGTGAGGATTATTGAAGAAAGATAATACGCAAAGTTTCCAGAACAATACCTGATTCAGAGTGAATGCTGAATAAATAACAGCTTTTTAAAAAATATCTTTGCTGTTAAAAGAGGATGAGGAGTCAGGGGACCAAGAGACCAGCCTGGATGTTGTCCCCCAGCCTCTCTGAATCCTGGCTGGTCAAACGAGATGGGTACTGAACTACTAAGGTCCCTTCCCTTCCAGCTCTAACAGCCTCTTATACAGAGATTCTGTAAAGCTGATGGGCTGAGCGGCGTGCTCTCATAATGGCATCTCCCATGATCCTGGTGAGCTCTGAGGCTGCAGGCAGAAAAGCCTGAAGCCTAAAACAGAGGACAGGAAAACCTTGGAAAAGAGAGGACAATAAATAGAGTTGTAGTTGAAACTACCGTAATTTCCCTGAGAAGCGCGGACATAGAAATTCTATGTTTTCTAGGAGGAATTTGTAAGAAAGGCGTGGGAAAATTGCGCCCTCTAGTGGCGATGAAAGGATCCCTGTGGCTTAGCAGTTAAGTGCTTGGCTGCTAACAGGTCAGCGGCAAGGGCGTTGGAACCCACCAGCCGCTCAGCTGGAGAAAGATAAGGCAGTTGGCTTCCTTAAAAGTTACGGTCTTCTAAACCCGGGGGGACAGTTCTTCAGTGTCCTATAGGGTTGCTATGAGTCAGAATTGGCTCAATGGCAGAGGGTTTGTTGTTGTTGTTTAGTGGCAATGAATAATTTCCTATTTAGTTCTAAGAAGAGGCTGTGGGGATGAGGCATATCATTGCTGATGTCAGATGGATCTTGGCTGAAAGCAGAGAATACCAGAAAGATGTTTACCTGTGTTTTGTTGACTACATAAAGCCATTCGATTGTGTGGATCATAACAAATTATGGATAACATTACAAAGAATGGGAATTCCAGAACACTTAATTGTGCTCATGAGAAACCTGTACATAGATCAAGAGGCAGTAGGTTCGAACAGAACAAAGGGATACTGCATGGTTTAAAATCAGGAAAGGTGTGTGTCAGGGTTGTATCCTTTCACCATACTTATTCAACCTGTAGGCTGAGCAAATAATCTGAGAACCTAGACTATATGGCATCAGGATTGGAGGAAGACTCATTAACAACCTGTGATATGCAGATGACACAACCCTCCTTGTCAAAAGAGGACTTGAAGTACTTACTGATGAAGATCAAAGACCACAGCCTTCAGTATGGATTACACCTCAACACAAAGAAAACAAAAATCCTCACAAATTGACTAATAAGCAAAATCATGATAAACAGAGAAAAGATTGAAGCTGTCAAGGATTTCATTTTACTTAGATTCACAATCAATGTCCATGGAAGCAGCAGGTAAGAAATCAAATGACGTATTGGATTGGGCAAACCTGCTGCAAAAGACTTCTTTAAAGTGTTAAAGAGCAAAGACATCACTTTGAGGACTAAGGTGAGTGTGACCCACGCCATGGTATTTTTAATCGCCTCATATGCATTCAAAAGCTGGACAATTAGTAAGGAAGACTGAAGAAGAATTAATGCATTTGAATTATGGTATTGGCGAAGAATACTGAATATACCATGGGCTGCGAGAAGAACAAACAAATCTGTCTTGGAACAAGTACAGCCAGAATGATCCTTAGAAGCAAGGGTGGTAAGACTGAATTATATAATTTGGACATTTATCAGGAGGTAAAGTAGAGGGTCAGTGAAAAAGAGGAAGACCCACAATGGCACCTAACAACAACAACAACAACAGCCCTATATGGAAGGAGCCTTGGTGGCGCAGTGGTTAACAGCTTGGCTGCTAATTAGAAAGGGGGGGTTTGAACCCACCAGCCACTCTGCAGGAGAAAGATATGGTAGTTTGCATCTGTAAAGATTACAGTCTTGGAAACTCTATGGGGCAATTCTACTCTGTTTTATAGGGTCACTATGAGTCGGAAACCCTGGTGGCATAGTGGTTAAGTGCCACGGCTGCTAACCAAAAGGTCGGCAGTTCAAATCCACCAGGCGCTCCTTGGAAACTCTACAGGGCAATTCTACTCTGTCCTGTAGGGTCACTATGAGTCAGAATTGACTGGATGGCAATGGGTATGAGTCGGAATTGACTCCATAGCCATGGGTTTAGGCCTATATGGAAAGCTGACTGAGAACTGCCCTTGTCCACCACCTGGGTATGTGAGAAGACAGACTTCCCAACCAGAAGTCTTTTATAATAGGGCAGAGAGGGAACAAAGGTTGTGGTAGAATCTGGATGAAGAAAATTCTGGGTGCAGTAGCTGCAGGTCTATGAAACTACAGGGTGTTTCTTAGCACTTTACCCCAGCCCCAGGGCCCTGGGCCAACCTCTTCCCCTCTCCCAGCACGTAGCACAGTGATGGCTGCTCACACTCTGTATGAAGAGAGGGCTGTGCAGGAGATGAATGGGGGCAGTGCGGGGCTGCCCTTGGCTCCTTAGCCCCCTGTGGGATGAGAGACATATTCCTGGATCCCTCAGGAGCATTTCCCTGTAGACCATTCAGGATGATGATAATGCCCTTTATTTGCAGAATAGTAGTATTCATTCAGCAAATATTTGTTGTGCCTACTATGTGCCCTTTATGTTCTGGGTGCTTAGAATACAACACGGCAACTGGTTACTGGTCGGAGCTACGTTTATCCTGCACTGACCAAGGGCCTGACGTGGTGCTGAGGCCCTTGCCAGGGTTGTCTCACATAACCCTGGCAACCCAGGGAGGGAGCTACAGTTATTGCTCTCACTTTCCTGATGGGAAAACAGAGTCTTAAAGGGTGTGAAGAACGTGTCCAAGATCACCCAGCCAGTGAGAGGCACAGCAGGGACTTGTAAATAGGTCTGGATTGAGCCAAGCCTGTACTCTTAACCACCCTGCTGGTTTTTGTACTGGTGTTTTTTACACTTGAGATGCATCAGAATCATCTGGGAGGGCTTTTCAAACACAGATTGGTGGGCTTTACCCCCAGAGTTCTGATTCAGTAGGTCTGAGGGATACCCAAGAATTTACATTTCTAACCTGTTCCCAGGTGAGGCTAATGCTGCAGGTGTGGGCACCACACCTGCAAATCAGTTCCACATGTGGGGGAATGCCTTGATTTAGGGGTTTTGGGGACAGCCCCTTGCCCCATCACCCCCACCCCACCACCATTGTCTCTCCCCTGGGCTCAGGTTAACACAGCTGATGTCTTTTGGAAAGCTAACATGATCTGATTGATCTGTGTAGCACTTACCCTGGAGCCAGTCCAGCCCAGCAGGGCGAAGGCATGGCACTCATACGGGCACATGACCAGGTCCACACGAATGGCCTTCCAGGTCTTTCCTTGCAGCTGGCTGGACTTGCTGTTGTCTATCCTCTGATGGTGCAATTTTAAAATCAGAAAGCATTTTTGAAAATGGTCTAAAGCATCCACCTTCCTGCTAGGCAACTTGAGCTTTTCAAATGTGGACTCGATAAGGTCACTGTACAAAAGCAATCCCTGAAAATAAATAGGAAGACATCAGTATTGGTCTCCCATGGAGAGCGTTTGTGATTCTATACTGGGCTCCTAACGAACAAAAGCCATTAGTGAAATCTTTACACGTTTGAGCAGAAGTGGGTATGTTTTTGTCCTTGCATTGGGCCCACCTGGCAATACGAGGAAAGGAAGTGGTTCTGTTATCCTCTCTTTGCAGGAGTTTACAATTAGAGGGGCTGACTCACAGCCATCTAATGGCAAAGCTGCAAAAGAACCTCCAATCTTCTGAATCTCACACCAGGGCTCAGCTCCTCCCCACACCCACTTTAAAGCCAACCAACCAACCCATAAAAAGCCAAACTGTTTCTGTGAAGTTGCTTTGAATTAGTGTCCCTTTATATTTATATATAGTGTCCCTGATGAGCAGGTTTAATTGGCCCAAAGGGTAATGGCTGGAGGCTCTGCCCCATGTCGCAGAGGACTTCCTCTCCTAGGTAACATTATGGAATTTTTTTTTTTCTCATTAGAGGTGGTTACTCTGCCTGCCTTGGAGACAGAGTGGAATAAGCTTACTGACTCGTGTTGTATCTAACGTTGCCTAGTCAGAAAGTTAGTATGTCATTCTAAGTATGCCCAGCAATACTTGCTATCATCCAGTTTGTCTACCCGAGGGTGAGAAGTCTTCAGGGCATTAGGCAGATGTGGGGTAGAGAGAGGCAGAAGCTTGCAATTTATTCCTAAGCCTGAGTGGTAACTGCAAGAGCAAATAATCCCCAAAGAATTTAATTTTAGTCACTGGGGTGTGTTATCATGTATTCTGTAGCATTTGGGTGCTTTAATGCCTTTGCATGTCAAACACAGATGCATAGCTGCCCCAGACCGCTTTGGTAAGAGGGTAAGCATAAGTAAAACCCAAAACCAAACCCTTCACCGTCCAGTCAATTCCGACTCATAGTGACTTTATAGGACAGAGTAAAACTGCCCCATAGAGTTTCCAAGCAGTGCTTGGTAGATTTGAACCACCGACCTTTAGGGTTTGCAACCGTAACTCTTAACCACTATGCCACCAGGGTTTCCAAGTGTAAATAAACAAGATATATATTTATAATGTGTACTTGGACCGAAGCAACTAAGTCTCACTGCTTGTGCATGTGGTATTGTGTGAACTGTTGCAAATAGTTAGGAATTGATTAGATGTTGACTCAACATTGTAAAAATGTCCACTCTGCCCCAAGTGGTCTATAGATACAATGCAATCCTGATCCAAATACCAGTGACATTTTTTAATGAAATGGGGAACCAATCACCAACTTCATATGGAAGGGAAAGAGGCCCCGGATAAGTAAAGCATTACTGAAAAAGAAGAACAAATTTGGAGGCCTCACACTACCTGATTTTAGAGAATACTATACCGCCACAGTAGCCAAAACAGCCTGATACTGGTGCAACAACAGATACACAGACCAATGAAACAGAGTTGAGAATCCAGACATAAATCCATTCACATATGAGCAGTTGGTATTTGACAAAGGCCCAAAGTCAGTTAAATGGGGAAAATACAGTCTGTTTAAGAAATGGTGCTGGCATAACTGGATACCCATCTCCAAAAAAATGAAACAAGACCCATATCTCACACCAAGCACAAAAACCAACTTAAAATGGATCAAAGACCTAAATATAAAATCTAAAACAATAAGGATCATGAAAGAAAAAATAGGGACAATGCTAGGAGCCTTAATACATGGCATAAACAGTATACAAAACATTACTAAAAATGTACAAACACCAGAAGAGAAATTAGATAACTGGGAGCTCCTAAAAGTCGAACACTTATGCTCATCCAAAGATTTCACCAAAAGAGTAAAAAGATTACCTACAGATTGGGAAAAAGTTTTTAGCTATGACATTTCTGATCAGCACCTGATCTCTAAAATCTACATGATACTGCAAAAGCTCAACAACAAAAAGACAAATAACCCAATTAAAAAATGGGCAAAGGATATGAGCAGGCACTTCACCAAAGAAGACATTCAGGCTGCTAACAGATACGTGAGGAAATGCTCACAATCATTAGCTATTAGAGAAATGGAAATCAAAACTACAATGAGATTCCATCTCTCCCCATCAAAACCCAAAACCAAACCAAACCCACTGCCGTCAAGTTGATTCCGACTCATAGTGACCCTATAGGGCAGAGTAGAACTGCCCCATAGAGTTTCCAAGGAGTGGCTGGTGGTTTCAAACTGCTGACCTTTTGGTTAGCAGCCGTAGCATTTAACCACTGCACCACCAGGGTTTCCAAGGCTGGCATTAATCGAAGAAACACAAAATAATAAATGTTGGAGAGGTTGTGGAGAGACTGGAACACTTATACACTGCTGGTAGGAATGTAAAATGGTATAACCACTTTGGAAATTGGTTTGGTACTTCCTTTAAAAGCTAGAAATAGAACTACCATATGACCCCGCAGTTACACTCCTTGGAATATACCCTAAAGAAATAAGAGCCTTTACATGAACAGAAATATGCACACCCATGTTCATTGCTGCACTGTTTACAATAGCAAAAAATGGAAGCAACCAAGGTGCCCATCAACAGATGAATGGATAAATAAATTATGGTATATTCACACAATGGAATACTATGCAACTATTAAGAAAAACGATGAATATGGGAAACATTTCATAACATGGAGGAATCTGAAAGGCATTGTGCTGAGTGAAATTAGTCACTTGCAAAAGGACAAATATTGCATGAGACCACTATTATGAGAACTCTAGATTAAACACAGAAGAAAATATTCTTTGATGGTTACCAAGGCAGGGAGGGAGGGAGAGGGATATTCACTAACTAGATAGTAGACAAAAAAAAATTTAGGTGAAGGGAAGGGCAACACATAACACAGGGATAGTCAATACGACTGGACTAAACCAAAAGCAAAGAAGTTTCCTGAATACAACCAAACGCTTCAAAGGCCAGTGTAGCAGGGACAGGGGCCTGGGGACCATGGTTTCAGGGGACATCTAGGTAAATTGGCATAACAAAATGTATTAAGAAAATGTTCTGCATTCCACTTTGGTGAGAGGCATCTGGGGTCTTAAACTCTAGCAAGTGGCCATCTAAGATGCATAAATTGGTCTCAACCTGTCTGGAGCAATGGAGAATGAAGAGCACCAAAGACACAACGTAAATATGGGCCCAAGAGACAGAAAGGGTCACACAAACCAGAGACTGCATCAGCCTGAGACTGGAAGAACTAGATGGTGCCCAGCTACCACCGATGACTGCCCTGACAGGAAATACAACAGAGAATCACTGATGGAGCACGAGATCAGTGGGATGCAGACCTCAAATTCTCATAAAAAGACCAGGCTTAATGGTCTGCCTGAGACCAGAGGGATCCTGACGGTCATGGTCCTCAGATAGCCCAAGATTGGAACTGTTCCTGAAACCAACTCTACAGACAGGGATTGGCCTGAACTATAAGATAGACAATGATGCTGGTGAGGAGTGAACTTCATGGCTCAAGTAGACACAGGAGACTATGTGAGCAACTCCTGGCTGGTAGCGAGATGAGAAGGAAGAAGGGGACAGGAGCTGGTTGAATGGACACGGGGAATACAGAATGGAGAGGAGGAATGTGCTGTCTCGTTAAGAGGACAGCAGCTGGGAGTGCACGGCAGGGTGTGAATGGCTTTTTGTATGAGAGACTACCTTGATTTGGAAACTTTCACCTAAAGCACAACAAATAAAAAAAAAAAAAAAGAATTGTTTAGTTGTCACTACACAATTGTGTGCAAACTTCAACAATATTCATGTAATGCCTGAATGTCTAAGCATCTGGTTTTTTGTTTTTGTTTCTGTTTTTTTGTCTTTCTTCTTACCTCTTTTTTCCACAAGTTTACCACTTTATGTAAAAGCTGTTGCTGTTCTTCCTCTGTTGATCCTTGGCTGGTAATTAAAAAATCTACATCATGCCCAACCTTCTTACCCCTGATTGAAAAATAGGATAAAATGGAAATAAATTAGATCTTTACCTCTCAATTTTTAAAAAAGCACCTGTGTTTCTATGCCCAATGCTTAAGGTTTGCAACACGAAATTTTAAAAAATTATTGTCTTCTTATTTTAAACTAAAGAACTCTATTTACTTGCAAAATAAACTTTTAACATAGGAAAAAATCATATATAGTATGTATACAATTACTTATATGAGTTGCAAAAAATGACAAAGAAGATTAGTCCTTCTACACAAACACACAGGTATACACACGCACACAGAGAGAAAGAGAGAAGTCAAGCTAAGAACTATGACATCCAAAGCTGACCTCTTGAAATGACGATGTAGATTAGGGGCATTTTCTTAGATTCCATCTTCTCCTACTTCCTGCCTTACCTCACACCTGGCTTGCCAGATAGCTGGCAGCCACACAGCCACCAGGTAAGAGGGCCAGGGGAGGGTTGGAGGAGGAGATGAGAAGGAAGGAATCCCTTTGTGAACTGGATGTTTCAATATCCAACAACTACACTCTATTTCTGCTAAGAGCTCATTCATTCATTCATTGAGTCAACCAACATTTCTTGAGCATCTTCTTTGTGCCAGGCACTGAGCACTAAGCTGACTTGCACTGAGTACTAAGCTCTAAAAGTTTAGTGGGTAAAAACACACATCCAACAGATTGCCATCATGCTGTGCACCAAGTGATTGACAGGGGTCAAGAGGGCATAGAAGAGAGGTGCCTGACCCACCATAGAGGATGAGGAAGTCAAGAAAGGCTTCCTGGAGGAGATGATATCTGAATTGAGTTGTAGAGGATGAGAAGTTAGCAAGGTCACAATCTGAGGAAAGGCAGTGCAACTAGAAGGCCTGACTAGGCAAAGTCACAGAGTTAAGAAACACCCTGGTGTGTATAGGGAATGGCAAGTCCTTTGTGGTTGCTGAAATGAAAATGAAGGGGCAGTAAAAGAGGCTACAGAGAGAGGGTCCATGCCAGATCACAAAAGGCTTTTTGTGCAGTGTTCAAAAGCCAGTAGGAGAGAGGAGACGCTGAAGGGGTTAGAGCAGGAGAGGCAAAAGTAGTCTTTGTTATTTACCTCCGGAACCCTCCTGTCATGGTGACAAAGGCATCTGGCAGAAACGCCCACACAGCCTCTTTAACCAGCACACTGACGGCATCTGCTTCAGCCTTGGTCACACAGCTGACAAGGTCTTCGTAGTAGAGGAATCCTGATAGGCCATTTGACAGGTCAATGGAGAGAGTAAAATAACCAGCCCTCATTGGCTAGAAATTCTGCCCTCCAAATAGAGCGAACATGACCACAGGCATTAAAGTCAAACTTAGTTTCCATAAAAAAAAAAAAAAAATTTTTTTTTTTTAGAGACAGAATAATCCATGTTGTCCATTTGGTTAATGAATTTTTCATAGTAACAATGGCTCTTTGCTTTTTGACAGAGGGGTTGACAATATTCCTGACTAATAAGGAGGCAGTATTTCACATTCCTCTGGAAACCAAATGGCTCAAATATGATTTCCCAATTGTAGAGCCAGACTTCTTGATCAATAAGCTATTTGCTATTATTTAAAAAAGATAATGCATAAGGATTTGGGATGGCAAAGCTTAAGCTTGGAAGGTGATGGATCAATTTAAAAATAAAAGTCAAGAATAGGAAGAAGATTTGTGTCTGAATTGAGGGAGACAATGTCTTAGGTAGTTTGGCTTGGTGCTTCATTGTCTGACCACCACAGATAAATAAAAACTGGGACACAGTCATTATGATGAAGAGCTAATGACTTGGCTATTCCCACAGATCCACGGAGGGTGTCTTGAAAGTGAGAGGAAAGGAGATGGGGTGGGGGTCACGTCTGCAAGAATTGGGATGAAGAATTGGAAGGGAGGTGAGCAGGGACGTGGGGAGATTCATAGGGCCTTAGGGACAGCTTGGGATTTTCAAGAAAGAGTCACAGGGCCCTATCCTTCAACATGAGCCACTGCTCTTAGCTAGGAACCCCAAAAAAGGGTCATTCAAACTCTGTCTGCTTGAATCTTTCTAATAATTGCAGACTTTGATATCTCTGGAGGTAGCCATTTGCTAATTGTAAACTCTGTTTGGGCAGCTCTTTTTTTTTTTTTTTTTTTGATGTGCCCAAGTCTACTTCCTTGGAGTTTCATTCGTCACTGGCCCTGGTTCAGTTCTCCAGAACGACACAGAGCAAATCTATTGGTTCTTTCTTTCTCACCACCAGGATCCTGGTAGGGAGAGGAGTCAGGGGACAGGGAGGCCATTTGGCTTGAACACCATGTTCACAAGTTTTTAAATTCAAACTTCCCATGCTATATCTAAGTTGGGATAGTTATAGAAATGTGTTGGCAAGACCACAAACAAACATGTTCCTACATCTATAAACTCGTGTCCAATGCCAAACCATAAACCAAAAAACAAACCCAGTACCGTCGAGTCGATTCTGACTCATAGCAACCCTACAGGACCAAACCACAAGGCTTTTATAAATCATAAAACTTTCTACTTTTTTTCTTGTATAAAGCAATTTTTATTGCAACGTGACCATTTTTGTGAGGCTGAAATTTTTATCTAAAAGGCAGTGTTCCATTAGGGCTCTTTTTAAACAGAAATTGCCATCATGACTTATATTCAAAGTACAACTCATTCGGCAGTCACAAAACTTTTTCAGTAATGTATGTGCAATTATAGAAACAAAGGCATGATTACCAACTATTTAAAAAGATGTGGAGATATCAGAAATGAAATGCATAGGGAGGTCCTATGATAATTTGTTTACACCATGAAAACAACTTAATTGGCATTCCTTTTTGGAATGGGAGGTTTAACTTTTTACAAGAAACTTATCACACTGAATAATGTTATGTGTGTGCTGCTGTATATCGAAAATTGACTTTTCAAGACCAATATGGCATAGCCAATACTCAAGCCTCATGAAGCTGCAGTCCAGTGGAATTATAAGTCATACCAAATCAACTTTTCCATCCAACCTGTGGATCATACTTTCAATGTGTTCAATCAGCTTATCTTTTGCTGTATTCTAAGCTATTGCCATGGATAATTCCATTAATTGTAGTGCTGCTAGAAGGGATGCATATAGCTGTTTTTTGGACTAAAATAAGTCTGATCATGTCTTAGGTGGATTCTCTAGAGAAGCAAAACCAGTGAAACATACATATATAGAGAGAGAGAGATTTGTCTCAAGGAGATGGCTCACGCAGTTGTAGAGGCTGGCAAGTCCAAGTCTATGGATCACGCCTCACGCCGGAGGCTTCTCCTGACTCACATAGCTGCAGCAGCTGACGAACCAAAGAATGGCAGGTCAGACATCAGGCCACTGGCTCATGGGCTGTAGAGGCTGATGAATCCAAGATTGGCAGGTAAGATGGCAGGCTGCTGGCTCACAGGCTGCAGAAGCTGATGAATCCTGAGATTGGCAACCTATATGGCAGGCCTCTGGTTCAGATTCTGAGAACTGGATGACGAGCCAAATGCAGGATCCAGAGCAAGCAAATGAGCTTTGCCAGAACATCCATATGTATCTATCGAATGCAGACCACACCCCCGAGGAAAATGATTGGCTGATCACATCAGATCACATCATGGAGGATGACTATATCATTACATAACTGCCAAATTACATCCTTACATAATTGTCAAACTACATCATTACATAATTACCAACCACTGAGAATTATGGCCCAGCCAACTTGACACACAACCTTAACCATTACAGGTGGGAAGGCATCCCCTGAGTTCTACATAACCCCATTAAACAGTCTGGTAGCAATCACTGACTGCTTACATGAATGACACCTACTTCATTCATTGGGTTGGGAGAGTACAGTTTTTATTGTTGTTAGGTGCCGTTGAGTCAGTTCCAACTCATAGAGACCCTCTGCACAACAGAATGATATACTGCCCAGTCCTGCACCATCCTTACAATTGTTATGCTTGAGTCCATTGTTGCAGCCACTGTGTCAATCTACCTCATTGAGGGTCTTCCTCTTTTCTGCTGACTCTGTACTTTACCAAGCAAGATGTCCTTCTCCAGGGACTGTACCCTCCTGATGACACGTCCAAAGTATGGAAGATGCAGTCTCACCATCCTTACTTCTAAGGAGTATTCTGGTTGTACTTCTTCCAAGACAGATTTGTTCGTTCTTTTGGTGGTCCATTGTATATTCAATATTCTTCACCAACACCACAATTCAAAAGCGTCAATTCTTCTTCGGTCTTCCTTATTCATTGTCCAGCTTTCACATTCATATGATGCAATTGAAAATACCATGGCTTGGCTCAGGTGTACCTTAGTCTTCAAGGTGACATCTTTGCTTTTCAATACTTTAAAGAGGTTCTTTGCAGCAGATTTACCCAATGTAATGTGTCTTTTGATTTCTTGACTGCTGCTTCCATGGGTGTTGATTGTGAATCCAAGTAAAATGAAATCCTTGATAATTTCAATCTTTTCTCCATTTATCGTGATCTTGCTTATTTGTCCAGTTCTGAGGATTTTTGTTTTCTTTATGTTGAGGTGTTAATCCATACTGAAGGCTGTGGTCCTTGATTTTCATTAGTAAGTGCTTCAAGTTCTCTTCACTTTCAGCATCTGCATAACGTAGGTTGTTAATGAGTCTTCCTCCAATTTTGATGTCCCATTCTTCTTCATATAGTCTAGTTTCTCAGATTATTTCCTCAGCATACAGAGTAAACAGGTATGGTGAACAACTATGACGTACACCTTTCCTGACTTTAAACCACTCAGTATCTCCTTGTTCTGTCTGAACAACTGCTTCTTGATCTATGTACAGGTTCCTCATGAGCACAGTTAAGTGTTCTGGAATTCCCATTCTTTGCAATGTTGTCCATAATTTGTTATGATCCATACAGTCGAATGCCTTTGCATAGTCAATAAGACACAGGTAAACATCCTTCTGGTATTCTCTACTTTCAGCCAGGATCCATCTGACATTAGCAATGATATCCCTGGTTCCATGTCGTCTTCTGACACACAACCTTAACCATCACCGATGGGAAGGCATCCCTTGATTTCTACATAACCCTATTAAACAGTGATTGGTAGCAATCACTGACTGCTTATATGAATGACACTTGCTTCATTCATTGGGTCAAGAGAGCACAGTAGGAAGGGAAAAATCCAGTTCATAAAGCTGGGGAAATGGGAGCGCCTTAAATCCTGAGAGCCTTGATGTCATCTAACAAGGGTTTGCATCTAAGTGAAACACTGTACTGACTCTCAGTTTCTAAGCGTTGAGAGTCCTTACTCAGATTCTAAACCATTTGCTCAATACTTACATTTAATACTTATGTATCTTTTTTTAATGGTATCTCTAAATTTAGTATAAATCTTGCTTATTAATTGTATAGTTTCAGAGCCCATAATGTGAACACTGAACCTGTTTTTTCTTGCACTCTTTTGTTTCCTATATGGCACAGTATAAAGCTTATTAACAATCTTTCAGAGGTTAGCATCTTTACAAAAGTTGAGTAGGAATCTTCTATATCACCGATGTGACCTACGAAGATTTGATTTGCTTCCTCTATGGTTGCTTGACTTTGGGATTATTTAAACAGCAAATAAACTATTTTCTTTCTTCCTTTTTTTTTTTTCCTGGTTTCCTTTTGTAGGAGTTCCCTTCTTTTCATATCATTAAAAATTCTGGAGACTGCATCAATCCCCGTAACTCCAGAAGCCATATTGCTCAAGACTGTGGTTGCAACCCTTTTTTGAATCACAATTGTATTGTAAAGTAACCCTTTAGGTACACCAATGTTCATAGCAGCATTATTTACAATGGATCATTTAACTCAACATAATGTTTTCAAGATTCATTTATGTCACAGAATGTATCAGAATTTCATTATTTTTTATGGCTAAATAATATTCCATTAAGGAGCCCTGGGGGTACAATGGTTAACTGCTCAGTTGTTAACTGAAAGGTTGGTGGTTCAGACTCACCCAGCTGCTCAGCGGGAGAAAGAACTGGCAATCTTCTTCCATAAAGATTACTGCCAAGAAAACCCTGTGGAGCAGTTCTACTCTGTCATATGGGGTTACCATGATTCAGAATCTACTTGAGGGCACCCAACAACAACAACAACGATGTTCCATTGTATGGATATACCACACTTTGTTTATCCATTCTTGTGTTGACGGACATTTGGTTTATGGGACGGTTAAGTTTATGTTTCAACTTGGCTAGGCCACAATTCTCAGTGGTTTGGCAGATATTATGCAATCATCCTGTATTTTGTGATCTAATGTGAGCACCCAATCAGTTGAAAGGCCAATCAGCTGAAAGCCAGTCAGTTTCCTTGAGGGTGTGGCCCACATCAAATATATATGGATGTTCTGGCAAAGCTCACTCTGGATCCTGCATCTGACTGGTCATCATCTGACCTCTGGTTCTTGGGACATGAGTCAGCAGCCTGCCATTTGACCTGCCAATTTTGGGTTCATCAGCCCCTGCAACCGTGTGAATCGGGAGAAGCATCCAGCCTGATGCTTGACAAACGGATTTTGGGACTTGACAGCCTCCATAACTGCATGAGCCATTTCCTTGAATTAAATTGCTTGCTTTATATTTATATATACATACATTTCACTGGTTTTGCTCCTCTAGAGAGCCCATCCTAAGACAGATTGTTTTCATCTTTTGGCTATTGTGAATAATGCCACAATGAACATTGATGTACATGTTCATTTTTAAAAAATATACTGAGACCCTCGAAACATGGAAGTAACCTTCACCTCTAAAGGGCCCTGCCAGGGCTTCAGGTAGGTGATACCAGCTTTCATGTCCCACTACAGACTTCTCAGGTTAAAGAGTCCTGGTCAGGTAGATCAACCCTGTGCCTAGATCTCATCATTTGCCTTATGTTTCCAATCTTTAAAGCATATTCACATTTGTGCTAAGCAACAATTCTAGTTTGTTCGAGTATTCTTTATTCTTCAGTCCTCCATGTCGACTTTCTGTCCTTGACTCCTCACTCACATCTCTTACCAAAGGATACGGCCAGGACCCAAATGTCTCGAAGAGTCAGTCAGTAAGAGCCAGATCAGCAGTGAAACCGAATTTGGCATCTGGATAAAGGAATAACAATACCACCACAGAGAGTGCCTTTGTTCTGTACAGGCATGGTACTACGGGATTTACCTGTAGTATACGATTTATTTCTCAATGTAATCTCCCTTTCACAGATGAGGTAACTAAGGCTCAAAGGCTTTAACTTGCTCACAGTCATGTTGCTAGAAAGTGCTGGATGCAGGATTTAAATCCAGGTCTGTCTGATTCTGAAAGTTTATGCTTTTAATCACAAACATCAAGGAAAGCAAAAGAGGTATCCCAGCTCACCCAGGTTGGAGCTAAAATACAGCTGACTTATCAGATCTCCACCACAATCTGGCCAGCCCCACAGTAACCATGTGAGATTTTTCAAGAGAGACAATTCACCTGCTTCCTGCATTTCTGTAAATTTCAGGGTTTTGTCTGTCCTTATTTTACTCAGACTTCTGAAACCCATCCTGAACCATTTCTCAGATGTCTTTAATCCCACTCCAAATACGGAAGTGAAGAGCTAAAAATGGAGGAAAAGGCATGCTGTTAGTTTTAAAAATAATCATCGTGACAATGAAATGGTACTTTTTAAGGTCTCAGGCAATTCAGAAGGTGTGTAAGCAATCTCTGACCCAGTTTCTCCCGAATATGACACGAAGGTGGGTGATAGTAGTCTACTGGAGACATTTTTGTTTCAGGGTCCTTTCCTGACACGTGGCATTACTAAATGAAACAGGTGAGGAAGCCGGTTCTGGGATAATCTGATTGTGGCATTGTCTGTACCGTCAATAAGCGATGACAGTTATCCCTGATGGGCACGTGCCTTTGCAAGAGTCTCTTTCACGCAAGCATGCTCTGCATATTTACTCTCACCTTTTAAAGAGGAATGCTCAAGTAGGTGATATAAGTTCTCCATCATCACACAGATGGGAAGTGACAGACCAAAAAAATCCCAAACCAGTTGCCATCAAGATAATTCTGACTACTAGCGATCCTATATGACAAAGTAGAACTGCCCCATAGGGTTTCCAAGGAGCAGCTGGTGGATTCGAACTGCTGACACTTTGGCTAGAACCCAAGCTCTTAACCACTACACCGCTAGGGCTCCACAGGTGACAGAACCTGGACTCAAACCTTGGTCTGTCTGTACTCCAAGCCTGGGCTCCTACCCACGACCATATTTTAGGCCTGTGCATAACACTTCTGAGCCAAGGCTCAGGGTTGAGGGAGGCTCTGAAGCCAAGCTACCTTGGTTGAAAGAATGAGCCGCGCGTGTGGAAGGGCTTTTCGGAGGTCTCTGCCACCTGCAGCTCTAAGGTAGGGAAAATTGGGAGGTAACAAACCCTGCTTCAAGTAGAAAAGGATGCAGTGAGGAGCTTTCCAGACTCGGGTTTGCTTTTTATGAGCAGGCTTGGCCTGTCCCCAAGGTCCTTGTGTCTCCATGATATTTGTACCCAAAAGTAACAGAGTCCTAGAAAGTAAGATGATTTGTATCTCCAGGTAGCATGGTAATAAGCTAGGGCAGCCATATTTATTTAGGCGCCTGCTTCCTGGACCGCCCAGAATAAGGTATATGATGAACTGAAAAGCCACCTTAGATAAATATACGTAAAATCACTTACTTTGAAGGATTTATATCGTTCATCATTTAACACAGCTTTAACTTCAGAACTTTCTCCATCTTCAATAATATCCTGCATGGACAGTTGAAAAATATTGTAAATTAGCGATGTTAGACAAGCAGTCTGAGACCCTCAAATTCACAGATCTGGAAGCTTGATTTTTCATGAAACCCACCTCCATGGCAAGCAGGATGTTTTTCTAGCTGATTCGGAGAACACAAGACATTTCCCTCTAATTCTGAAAATCCAAGCTCATCATATATCTAAGTACCCCTTTACAATCCACCCAGACAAAAATACTGTAGGATTCAGGTCCAAATCTACAGAATACCAAGCCGAAATAATCACTGATAAACGTATGTCCATGTATTTGTGATAATTTTCTTTTCAATGGATATGAACTTGCTAAAATGAGAGGGTTTTGCATTTGAGCAGGATAGGTTTGGACCCACTAGGAAGCCAATCCAAGTTCAAGCCCTTATAATGGCTAGCTCGGAGACACCCTCTTCTAAGTAGAGTTGGGACCATTTTCTTTGAATAATTTACCTGTTAATTGACTAACCGGAAACTTACTACCCAATAGACCTTGCTGGAGGGGCCTTTAAGGATCAGCTCCACTGCATGTCATATCTGCCACTGTTCTGGAGGGTGATGTCCCCTGAGAGGAGCTGCGGTCCTACGCACAGACTGTTTGAAGTCAGACTATTCCCCTACTGTTGAGATTTTGGGTCGTTTGAGTCTTTCACCGTGATAAATAATAATATAAGAGAGTTCTTTTTCCATTAGCTGACTCCACACACTCTAGCTGTGATCATACTAGGATATGGATTGTACAAATATGGCACTCACACACATATCTCTGTATCTGTATCCATACATATGTATGTCCAGATAAAGGAAGAAGTCACGGATACCACATCTGTATAGTTGACAGGAAAATCTATTAGGTGCATCTCTCTCTCAGTATGAATTTTAGCCTACGAAAGAAATACTAGGAGGGGGACAAATTCCATTTCACCCTTACCTCTATGACACACTTTGCCTTGTCCTCCAGGCAGGGAATTCCTTGCGTGTCCTTCATACTGATAATTGTGAACGGAAGAGATTTCAGCACAGAAGCGGCTCTCATAAAAACCACATAAGACCCTTCGTTTTCTCTAAACTCACAATTTTCAGCCAGTATCTCAAAGGCATCCTGAAGAATAAAACCAAGTGAGCAAAATACGGTTTGTTTTCTATCCCCTGAGCCAGGGATCACTCACAAATGCCTTATTGCTCTCCTTTAAGTATTGGTGTCGCCTAACTGTCTCCTTAAAGATCAGGAGATGGCTTTGTACCTGGAGCAAAAGGCCAGCCAGTTAATGTCTGCTTATCCGAGTGGAGCTGAACTGGAAAAACAGGCACCAGAGTTAGAGTTTCCTGCCATTAGATATTCAAGAAGGAGTCGTGGTGGCACAACGGTTAAGCAATCTGCTGCTAACAAAAAGGTCAGCAGTTTGAACCCATGGGAGAAAAACTTGATGATCAGCTCCCATAAAGATTAAAAAAACCTGGGAAACCCTATGGGGCAGTTCTGCTCTGACACATTGGGTCACTAAGAGTGAGAATCCACTGGTCTATACACAACAACAACAGATATTCAAGAATATAAAAAAGTAATCTTGCAATCACCACACCCAAAAACTCACTACTGTCTTGCTGGCTTCCCACCACTCTGTGGCTACAATTCCGTCTTGATGGCTGGACATCCTTCTCTCTTTGCAAGTGGGTAAAACACAGCACTTAACACAGGCTTGTTGAATGAATGGATGGATATAGTCTTAGGTTGAATGTCCCAAGGCTAGGGTTATTTAAGGTAGGGCATGTTTGCATTTCTAGCAGAGGGGAAGTGTCTGCAGTTGTGTGACTTCATGACAATCACATCTAGTAGTTGCAGTTTCCTTATAAGTCTAGAAATGAGAAGCTTTGCATTTGGTGCAAAAACCCTTTGCTGTCCAGTCGATTCCAACCTGTAGCGACCCTGTAGGACAGAGTAGAACTGTCTCATAGGGTTTCCAAAGCTGTAATCTTTTTTTTTTTTTCCCCTCTCTTTTTTTCTGGGCCTGTCTAATTTTTGGCTAAACAGTGAACCTCAGGAGTAACTTCATTACTGAGCTAAAAGGGTGTCCAGGGGCCATATTCTCAGGGTTTTTCCAGTCTCTGTGAGACCAGTAAGTCTGTTTTGTGTGTGTGTGTGTGTGTGTGTGAGTTAGAATTTTGTTCTATGTTTTTCTCCAGCTCCATCCAGGACACTCTATCGTGATCCCTGTCAAATCAGTCCGTGGCGGTAGCCGGCACCATCTAGTTGTGCTGGACTCAGTCTGGTGGAGGCTGTGGTAGTTGTGGTCCATTAGTCTTTGGACTAATCTTTCCTTTGTGTCTTTGGTTTTCTTCACTCTCCCTTGCTCCAGACGTGGTGAGACCAGTGGAGTCTCTTAGATGGCTGCTCACAAGCTTTTAAGACCCCAGACACTACTCACCAAAGTAGAATGTAGAACATTTTCTTTACAAACTGTGTTACGCCAGTTGAGCTAGATGTTCTCTGAGACCATGGTCCCCACAGCCCTCAGTCCAGCCATTCAGTCCCTCAGGGAGTTGAGATGTGTCTATGGAACTTCCATGACCTTTCCTTGTACAGGTCGTGCTGGCTTCCCCAGTATTGTGTAAGGTCTTACCCTTTACCAAAGTTACCACTTATCTATTGTCTATTTAGTGTTTTTCCATCCTCATTCCTCCCCTCCCTCATAACCATCAAAGATTGTTTCTTTTTGTGTGTAAACCTTTTCATGAGTTTTTATAGCAGTGGTCTCATACAATATTTGTCCTTTTGTGATTGACTTTTTTAACTCAGCATAATGCCCTCCAGATTCATCCATGTTGTGAGATGCTTCACAGATTCATCATTGTTCTGTATCATTGCGTAGTACTCCATTGTGTGCATGTACCATAGTTTGTTTATCCATTCATCTGTTGATGGGCATCTAGGTTGTTTCAATCTTTTTGCTATTGTGAATAATGCTGCAATGAACATGGGTGTGCATATGTCTATTCATGTGATGGCTCTTATCTCTCTAGGATATATTCCTAGGAGTGGGATTGCTGGATCATATGGTATTTCTATTCCTAGCTTTCTAAGGAAGTGCCATATCATTTTCCAAAATGGTTGCACTGTTCTGCATTCCCACCAGCAATGCATAAGAGTTCCAATCTCTCCACAACCTCGCCAACGTTTGTTATTTTCCGTTTTTTTTTTTTTTTTTTTTTTCTGATTCGTCCCAGTAATGTCCGAATGAGATGGTATTTCATTGCGGTTTTGATTTGCATTTCTCTAATGGCTAGTGATTTCAAGCACTTCCTCATGTATCTATTACCCACTTGAATGTCTTCTTTGGTGAAGTGTCTGTTCATTTCCTTTGCTCATTTTTTAATTGGATTGTCTTTTTGCTGCAGAGACGTTGGATTTTCCTATAGGTTTTAGAGATTAGAACTTTATCGGATTTGTCATAGTCATTTTTTTTTTCCCAGTCTGTAGGTTCTTTTCACTCTTTTGGTGAAGTCTTTTGATGAACATAAGTGTTTGATTTTTAGAAGATTCTAGTTATCTAACTTATCTTCTGGAGTTTGTGTGTTGTTAGTTATGGTTTGTATCCTGTTAATGACGTGTACAAAGCTGTAATCTTTACGGGAGTGGACTGATGTATCTTTTTTCTCCCTGAGCAACCCCTTGTGGGTTTGAACTATTGACCTTTCCATTAGCAGCTGAGCACTTAAACCTCTGTATGTTTTATTCTGCTGACTACTGATTCTAGACTAGAAGACAGGAAGTTGTGGGCTTATTAGGGTCATTTGAAACACAGTTACCAAAATTCAGAGCTGGAAAGGGCTTTAGAGACAATCCAGCTGGTGGTAACAGTTAAGCACTCAGCTGCTAACCAGAAGGTTGGCAGTTCAAACCCACTCAAAGGCTTTTGGGGACAAAGTCCTTCCTGCCAATTTGCAAGAAACCCCTGTGGGGCAGTTCTAATCTCTCACATGGGTTCACTATGAGTTGAAAATGATTCGACAGCACCTAACAACAACGAGCTAATTTTTTATTGAAGAGATGAAGAAACTGAGGCTCAGAGAGAGAGATTGATTTGTCCAAGCTAGTTAATTAGGCTGAGGCTAGAATTCAGGTCTGCTGTCTCTTCTCTGTCTTCTGGTTTTCCAAAAAAGGCTGCCTATGCATTATTGCTGTTTTTATGTAATTTGCTCTTACTATGTGTTGGACCTAAGGAAGACCGAAGGAGAATTGATGGCTTTGAATCATAGCTAGAATTCTCCTTAGAAGCAAGGATGGTGAGACTTCATCTCACATACTTTGGACATGTTATCAGGAGAGATCAGTCTCTGGAGAAGGACATCATGATTGGTAAAGTAGAGGGTCAGTGAAAAAGAGGAAAACCCTCAACAAGATGGATTGACACAGTGGCTACAACAATGGGCTCAAGTGTAGTAACAATTGCAAGGATGGTGCAGGACTGGGAGGTGTTTCGTTTTGTTGTACATGGGATCACTATGAGTCAGAATTGACTCAGCAGCACCTAACAACAACAACATGTATTGGACTAATTAGAGTATTTCGTTTTTCAGAATATTTCCCTTTGAGAAGAGCTATGCACATTATCAATGCTCAATCAATATTAATAGTAATTTACTGTCTCTAAAGAGTATAATCCAGATGAGGGATATAATAGGTAGTCCTGGATAGTAAGGGAGAAAAATGTAGGACAAAACTCAAATTCTTAAGAAAGGCCAGATTTACTAGATCAGTAGAGGCTAGAGGAACCCCAAGACTATTGCCCTGAGATACCTTTGAACGTACTGAAACCACACCCAGAGGTCACTTTTCAACTAAATAACAGATTGGCACATAAAAGAAACCATATCACCTGTGAGTATTGTGCTTCTTTAAAAAATTATCTATATGAGACCAAATGGTCAGCATTTACCCTAAAGTAAAGATGGTAAGGTAAAGGGGGCAGGCAGGGAAGCTAGATTAATAGAAACAGAACAACCAGAAGGGAGATAATGAGAAAGCTGACACATTGTGAAAAACGCAGTTAATGTCACTGAACAATATGTATAAAATTTATTAACTGGGAACCTAATTGGCTGTGTAAACTTTCACCAAAAACACAGTAAAATATTATAATAAAATTTAAAAAGAATATAGTCCAAATGTACTTCTCTATTTCCATGAAAGAACGGGACCTATTCTTGACAGCAAAGAGAACCAGAGATCATGATAGGTGGGTAGGTGAGTGGGTGTGGGGAAAACATCCCCAAATTTTCAGAAATTTTCATAATTTAATTCGTAGATAAATGGAAAGAAACTGCAAGCCATTCATCTGCTCTGGGTGTTGCTGCAAAGCCCCATTACCGTGAATATGTTGTTATGGTTGTTTAAAGTGGTTCTTCTCTGACATGCGTATTGTGAGATCTTCTTTACAGCAGGTGGTGGAGTCTTCTGAGGACTTGGGTTGGAGCTGGCTGAATAGTCTCCTCTCACCTGAGCAAATGGATAAGCACTCATTTTTAATAACAATTATCAATAGCAATAGATATAGATGAAGAAAAATTCTGGAGGCAATTTGATGGCTGTTGTCTTTGGAAGGAGAATAAAGTTATGGGAAGTCTCAAATGCTATGTTATTTACATCACTAATGTGTGGATTTGCTATAACCAACATATATTATTTTTGTAATCACAAATAAAAACGTGAAAAACAGCCATCAATTAAATATCATTTTCCTTTTCTGTGAATTTGTATAGTTATGATCCAGACTCTTTTCCTTCCTGAGGTTCTGGCACTACTGGTCAAGGATTTAGAATTAAGAGATGAACTTTCTTCATTTTTTTACTTTCTGAATTATCATAATAAGAAAAAGAAATAGGAACCCCCTCCTTTTTCTGCTGCCAGAACATCAAAACTTGGATGTTTTGAAATATTTGTGTGTAAACTTGTTCATAACAATAGCTGCCATTACTCAGTGCTTTCTGTATACCAGGCACTGTGTTAAATGCTTTACATGTGTCATTCTAATCCTCGTCACTATCTTATATGGTAGGCACTATGGTTATCTCAAAATATAGAAGAGAAAACTGAAGCTCAGAAAAACAAAGTGACTTGCCTGAGGTCATACTGGGATTAAGCAGAGAATCTGGGGTTTAATTCAGGTCTGTGTGATTCTGGAAGTCCCCGGGTAGTACAAGCAATTAATGCTCTTAGTTGCTAACCCAGAGGTTGAAGGTTTGAAGTCCACCTAAGGGCACCTCAGAAGGAAGGCCTGGCAATCTAATTCCAAAAAAACAACCATTGAAAACCCTATGGAGCACAGTTCTACTCTGACGCACAGGAGTCGGAATTCATTCGGCAGCAACTGGTTTACCAGTGTGATTCTAAAGCCAATGTTCTTAACCATCAAGCAAAGGGCAATGACAATCACAACTGTGACACTTACAACAAGCTGGTGTTTTCCTGTCATCTCCACTGGTTTTCCTGCTCCCATGCATTCTATCAGCCAGGAGACATCAAGGAGTTCTAGCTGTGAGCTGGCTTTTATTTTCTGTACCTGAAGCCACTCCAGAACATCTGAACCAGAGTTGTTTTCTGCCACAATGTGGGTGACGGAATCACTGCAAAGTGCAAGACAAAGTTACCAGCTGAAAGGGCTTTCAAAATCAGAAGCAACTATTTTCCTTCAAAGTGTTCAGAGCATTCCATTTGATGGAGAAAGACACACACTAGAGCATAAAAAAAAACACACTAGAGCATAGGCTTGATGAATTTAAGCCTCTGTTCAAGGGAGTTCTCTCTCTTTGTTGCAATTAGTGCAGAACGGTGGTTTTTGTTCCACGTCAGATCCAAGAATTAAGGAAGCTTTAGCAAGACTGCAGTATAAATGGAAAACCAAGTTCCAGAGAAGATGGAAGATGAAATTTTTCTCAAAATAGCCCCTAGGTTCCCGGACAGAGCTGGAGAAAAATGTAGAACAAAATTTTAACTCACAAAAAAAGACCAGACTTACTGGTCTGAGAGAGACGGGAGAAACACCAAGAGTATAGCCCCCAGATACCCTTATAGCTCAGTAGTGAAGTCACTCCTGAGGTTCACCCTTCAGCCAAAGATTAGACAGGCCCATAAAATAAAATGAGACTAAATGAGAAGGCAGGAGGGGACAGGAAAGATGGTAATGGGAAACCCAAGGTCAAGAAGAGGAGAGTGTTGACATGTCTTGGGGTTGGCAACTAATGTCACAAAACAATATATGTATTGTTTAATGAGAAACTAGTTTGTTCTGTAAACCTTCATCTAAGATACAATTAAAAAAAAAAAAGAAAGAAAACTAAAGTCCCTATCCCACAGAATTGTTGTGAAGAATAAATGAGAACAACAAAAAAGCCCATAGGTGGTGCAAAAGTTAATGTGCTCAGCTGCTAACCAAAAGGATGGAGATTCGAGACCACCAAGAGGAGCCTGGGAAGAAAAGCCTAGCAATCTATGTCCAAAAATCCAACCATTGAAAACCATGTGGAGCAGAGTTCCACAGGGGTCACCATAAGTCAAGATCAACTTGATGGCAACTGGTTCTGGTTCCTGATTTAGCCTTCTATGTGCGACTTTTGTGGGCTATTTTATTTTTATTTGTAGAGGGTTTTAATCCAGTGTCTTTAAAACGTGTTTAACTGTGCCTCACAGTTAGAAATACATTTTATATAATGACCCAAAATAGAAATAAGTATAGATAGAGATTTGTTTGAAGTGTGCCACTAAATAGATCTGTGACCAGCTTTTGGGAATTAATGCTTTACATTTAGTGATGTAAGATGGACAGGGATCTTTAACAACTACTGAGCACCTACCATGATTTAGGCACCATCCGAGTACTTTACATACATCATCTTATTTAACACTCACAAAGCTCTTCAAGGGGTATATTACTCACACTCCAAAAATGAGGAAACTGAGAAACAAAGAGGTTTAGTGACATCCTGAAGGTCTTTTTCTGCTGCCAGAACATCAAAACTTGGAGTTTTGAAATATTTGTGCGTAAACTTGTTCATAACAATAGCTGCCATTGCTCACTTGCCCTTTTGATGATCTTTTCTGGGTCAATATGTTATTTCTAGTTTCTAACAGACCTCCAGTGTGAGCATCGTATTGTCCCCATTTATCAGAGAAGGAAACCGAGACTTAGAAAGGTAAATTAACTTGCCCCAAATCACACCAGCTAGAAATCAGCCTGGGTGGAAATACAACCTAAAATGTGGGATGTCTAGTCTAGGGCTTTTTTTCCTATGTTACCTAGTCTCACCTGAATAATTTCATGTGAACTGTGGAAGAGCATTTAACATGAAATGAAAGGGCAGACCCATTGGCCCACCCCCAGAAGATGGTGGTTAACTAATGATTTTGAAGTAGTGCTCAGAGGGACATCTGCTGGTCCAGATGTGTGAAGATAGCATGTGTAGACAGCGTGTGGCTATCTGAGCAGATGGAATTGGCACAATGAAGCGGTGCAGGTGCCAGTGTTGAGGTAGATGAAGCTACTTCAGGCTGAGCTGTTGACTCTCAGAAACAGTGGGTGAATAGTAATGGAGGGGCCCAGCTGGATGGGTAATTCAGAGGGGGCTTCCTGGTAGAGGAGTCTGTCCATTAGGGTTTTATGGAGGAGAGGCCACTGATGGGACATTTTCCTTCTCTATAAAGTAGAAGATTTGATCCAATGATTTTTAAGGCCCTTTCAGTCTGAAGAGGCTAAAAATTTGGGAAACAGCAAGAGCAAATAGCACACCCACACATTCAAGAGAAAAAATAGAATCATTTTCTCTTCCTCTTCCTTGACTTCCTCTTTCTCCTCCTTTTTCTGACTGACTGTGATTCATTGGGTATTTTTCTGCCCTAGGTTCCTTGCAAAGGTGGTGGTGGGGTACCAAGGAAGAAAAACAAAGGTTCTGGGCATTGGTATCTTATATGAAATAGACAATTAATGATGTGAGCTGTGCCAAGACATGATGTGAACAAGGTCTGCAGATGGTATTCAGGGAGGGAAAAGAGCTGGTGTGAGCTGGGAGAGCCAGAGGGCTTTGTGGTTGAGCTGGGACTTGTGTCTGGTCTTAATGGATGGTGTCTAAGTTTCTTAGGGCTACCTAACAAGTCAGTTCTGACTCATAGAAACCCTGTGTACAAGGGAACGAAACACTGCCTGGTCCTGTGCCATCCTCACAATTGTTGCTATGTTTGAACCCATTGTTGTAGCCACTGTGTCAATCTATCTTGTTGGGGTGGTCTTCTTTTTCACTGATTCTCTGTTTTAACTCTGGAGGCTAGAAATTTAAATTCAAGGCATCTGCAGGGTGTTCTCATGCCTGTATATGCACGTGTGCTCTCTGTCTCTTCATCAACTCTAGGGAAAGGTCCTTTTTTATCTCAGCTTCTGTAGCCCAGGTGTTTCTTGGTATTCCTTGCTTATAGATGGATCTTCATGTGTTCCCCCCATGAGATTCTGTTTCCATATCTGTTCTCTTCTTTGTAAGACATTGGTTATATAGGATTTGGTCCCACCCTACTGCAATAAGACCTTGTTAACTAACAACATACAAAGAAAAACTGTTTTCCCAAACAAAGTCACATTCACTGATGCAGGGCTTAGGACTTCAACATATCTTTTTGGGGAACACAATTCAATCCATAATAGATAGGTAAGAATAAGGTACCTGGAAGGTAGAACTTTGGGTCCTATTGGAAGAAAATGTTCAGTAGCCCAAACAAAGGTAGTACGTTTAGAGGCGCTCTGAACCATTGAGCCACCAGGGCTCCTGTTTAGAAAACAGGAAGAATAGCCTGAGCTGAAGAGCTAATGTGGTGAAATAGTTGTAAACGTGACAGAATCAGTAAATGAGGCTGTTGGTAGGTACGATAACATTATAGAGGGTCTTAGAAGTCTGGTTAAGGAGGTTGGATCTTATTTTCAGGGCATTATGGAGATAGGGAAGGTTTTTGTGTAACAGGACAGTGATCACATTAAAGTGTTATTTAAAAAGACTAATCTAGCACATGGGGTGACTTGGGGGGAAGAGCTATGGGTTGGGGGAGGTAGGAGAGCTTAGAAGGATGAAATAATAGTCCAAATATGAGATGATTTTACCCCAATCTGGTTCCTGTGGAACTAGGAAGGAAAGCAAAGGGAAAATGTGATGGACATGTGGCATTTGTTCACCTGTAAGGCATGAAGTGGCGCACAGAGTCAAACATCACTCCAGCATATCTATCACTGCATCTGGTAGAAATAGGGATTTAGGATATTACACTATTTGGGTAAAGGGGTATCAGTTGCTGTCCAGTCAATTCTGATTCATGGTGACCTCAGGCATGTCAGAGTAAAACTGTGTCCCATGGGGTCTTCAATGGTTGATTTTTTGGAAGTAGATTGCCAGGTCTTTCTTCTGAGGCACCTTTGGGTAGATTTGAACTGCCTTTCGGTTAGCAGATGAGTGTGTTAACCATTTGCACTATCTAAGGACTCCAGGGGAAGGGACAAGGTCATAGAACTGAAGTTTCTTTCAGGCACACTGAGTTTGAGGTTGGCAGGAGACCCAAATGAAAATATCCAGCTGGCAGTGGGGGATCTGAGGTTGGAGCTGGGAGACAGGTTAGGGCTGGAAGTCAGAGCTGAGGCCATCCGGTGGAGAGGCTGGCAAGATGTACAGCACACCCAAGCAGAAACATGTCATGGTAAAACATATTTTAAGGGTTAAGGGAAGATGGATAACTGCTTCCCTAGCTGCTAACCGAAAGGTTGGTGATTTGAATCCATCCAGTGACTCCATGGGATAAAAGCCTGCAGACCTACTTCAGTAGAGATTAAACAAACAAACAAAAAACCCACTGCTGGCAAGTCAATTCCGACTCATAGCGACCCTGTAGGACAGAGTAGAACTGCCCCATAGAGTTTCCAAGGAGCGCCTGGTGAATTTGAACTGCTGGCCCTTTGGTTAGCAGCCATAGCTCTTAACCGCTATGCCACCAGGGTTTCCTGGGTTATTATAAAATTACAAAAATTAATTATAAGAACTCCTGAAGGATTCTTTATGGCAAAACTTTAAGAAGACAGCATAAGAATTAATAGTGTTATATAGGAATTGTTATCTAAATTTCTGCCCTTTGGAAGGAAACATTTTTATTGCTATATTATTATTTATTATAACGATGCTTAGTTTTATAATAATGAATAGAGTTTTTGTCTAAACCTCAGAGGGAGATGGGTGTGCTAAAGAGGAGACCTGAGGCTCACTTTCCAGATTCAAGCCCCTCACCATTGACTCTCTTCCCACCACCACCACCTCTTCACCTAGGATTCTCCTGGGCACTGTGGGGAGGTCTGAGCTCCCACAATTGGGTTAGAAAAGTATATATGTTTTATACAGTTAATATAAGTATATTTATGAATGACAGGCTATAAATCATACGAAGGAAGACTCTGATTTAAACTTCCAATTCCTCCTTATTAAGCAACTATCAAACAAAACAAAACAACAACAGCAAAACCCAGAACATACAAAAACAAAAATCAAGCAAAGCTTCTTAAGCCATTCACAGACTACTACTCAAGGTTTGGTACTTCTTGTCCTTAGTTCCCAATGAGGTAAGTACAGAAAGTGAAGGCCAGCATTTAGAAACTTTAATAGTAATTTGACATTGCCACAATATTTTATTGTTTTGTTTTGATTTTTTTTTTTAAACATTGGTATGCAACAAATTAAAAATAAAACTGACCCTTCACCGATCACCTCATATGCCTGTGAAAGCTGGACAATGAATAAGGAAGACTGAAGAAGAATTGATGCATTTGAGTTACACTCTCGGCAAAGAATATCGAATATACCATGGGCAGCCAGAAGAACAAACAAACCTGTCCTGGAAGTAGTACAGCCAGCATGTTCCTTAGAAGCAAGGACAGTAAGTCATCATCTCAAGTACTTTGCACTTGTTATCAGGAGGGACCAGCCCCTGGAGAAGGATGTTATGCTTGATAAAGTAGAGAGTCGGTGAAAAACAGGAAAACCCTCAACGAGACAGATTGACACGGTGGCTGCAACAATGGGCTCAAACATGGCAACAACTGTAAGGATGGCTCAGGACTGAGCAGTGCTTCGTTCTGTTGTACATAGGATGGCTATGAGTCAGAACCAACTCAATGACACCTAACAACCACAACGATATTTAGAGAAGATCTCTGTTCTGGCTCAGACCAAAATGGATGTCAGAAGAGACTCTGAAACTTGTCCTTGAGCACAGAGTAGCTAAAGTGAACAAAAGAAATGATCAAGTAAAAGAGCTGAACAGAAATTTGAAAGGGAGGCTTGAGAAGACAAGATAAGGTATGATGATGAAATGTGCCAAGTAGATTTCATACATTACCTCATTTAATTCAATAACACTATGAGGTGGATGTTTTCTCCACTTAAAAAAAAAGAAAGCCTCAGGGATCTTATCCTAAGGATTTGATTCTGAGCCTGCATTAATCCACAGCCTGTGTACTTGACCACACTCAGCTACCCCTCTGTGTCTTTATGCTTGTTCAGTGGCAATGGAAGGAGCTGCTCATTGCCCTGTTTATTACAGAGGAATAACATCTGGATGTGTATCATGGTAAAACTTTTAAAAATTCCCGCTAAAGGGTTAAAAAAATAGATGGAATAACACTTTCTATATTCACACTATTAGATACACTACTGCTGCTGCCACATAGAATTTGTTTTGTTCTTTTATATCCTCCCTCCCCCACCCCAGGAGCCCTGGGGAGTCCTAGTGGCGCAGTGGTTAAGAGCTCAGCTGCTAACCAAAAGGTCAGCAGTTTGAATCCACCGCCACTCCTTGTAAACCCTATGGGGCAGTTCTATTCTGTCTGTAGGGTCACTCTGAATCAGAATCGACTAGACAGCAAAGGGTTTGGTTTTTTGGTTTGGGTAGGGGCCCTGGTAGGGGAATGGTTAAGTGCTTAGCTGCTAACCAAAAGGTTGGCATTTGAACCCACCAGCTGCTCTGAGGGAGAAAGATGTGGCAGTCTGCTTCCATAAAGATTTATAGTCTTGGGAACCTTATAGGGCAGCTCTACTCTGTCCTATAGAGTCATTATGAATCAAAATCATCTCGATGGCAATGTTTTTTTTTTTTTTAATTGAGCTACAGTTGAGCGTATGAGCTACAATAAAACTGTCAGGCATGAAGAATTGTCCCAGAAAACTGAAAGACCGGTTGCCATAGCTACATACCAAGATGGAGAAGCCACAGGGAGGTTGCCAGGCTCTTTAAGGTCTGGCTTTTGCCCGCACCTCAGAGGGAGATAGGTGGAGGACATAGTGGTTCAGGAGGAGCACTGGAGCTCATCTTCTTAATTCAGACCCCTCACCACGGACTCTTACCACTGTCACCTCCCCTCCACACCTCCTCTTCACCTAAGATTCCCATGGACATAGCCCAGCCTTCTGACAGAAATGTCCAGAATGCTGGTGAAGTGGAGGAGTAACTGGGGAAGTGAAACAATCAAGCAAACAATAAAATATAGGCATATACACAGGAAAAAGACTAGAAAGAAGTACTCCAGACTATTGGCAAAAATAACTATACACACACACACACGTAACATACACACGTGTCTGTATGTTACATGTTTTTAATCCTCCTAACAGCCTTATAAGGTGTCCGATATAATTTCAGAAGAGAAAACCAAGACATAGAGAGGTTACATGAAGCCAGAATCCAAACCCAGGTGTGCCTGACTGAAGCAATCTTTTAACCGTTCTAGCAGATTGTGGTTAGTCTCCTGAATGAGGTTTTGTTTGTTTGTTTTAAATACTTTCTGTATCGATTTCAATGTTTTCTGTATCTTCCCATTTTCTATCATGAACTATCTATCATCAGTTTTCTACTTGGTGGAAAAAGTAAACATGAATGTTATTTTAAAGGGCAAATAAACCTGAGCATGGGCTGAGGTAATTTCTGCACTGCCCACAGAGGCCTGGGTTTCCTTCTTATAAAAGGTCACAGAAACCCTCCAGCAGCCACTCCCAGCCTCTTAAAGACCTCAAAGTGCTGCTGAGATAATTGATTCTGAAAAATCAATGATTTAATTCTTCAAGTACATCTAGTTTCTTAAATGACCAGTTAATACTGTCTTGGACTAAATATGGGAGGCTTTGAATCAATTATAGCCATTGTACACTAGGATTCGTCCCTCAGCTTCGCACAGAGAAAAAGATCTGGAGTCTTCTCCTTCAATGTGCTTGGCTTGTCCTTGGCGTCCCTGAGGGCAGGAACGGTGGCATAACAGTCTCTGGATTCTAGTCAGCCCCAGTGCCCAGCACGTGGCCAAGCTCATATAGTTGGGGCTTAGCAGATGGTGGAGTGAACAAATGAATGTATTAATCAACAGTTCCAAAGGAATGTTTCTGAAACCCTAGTGTCTACCAGAAACACCAGGAAGCTGCGTTAGAATTCAGATTCCTGGGCTCTATTACCAGAGATTCAGATTGAATAAAGCTCAGCTGGGGCCCAAGACTATGCATTTTAACAAGCTCCCTTGGTGATTTGATAGTCAGTCTGTTCTAGTTATCTCCTGCTGCATAACAAACTATCCCCAAACTTTCTGGTTTAAAAGGCAAGAATTTTATTATATCTCATAATTTTGTAGGTTAGGAATTCAGGCAGGCTTAGCTGGGTGAATATGGTACTTCTCTTCCATATGGAAGGAAACCCTGGTAGCATAGCAGTTAAGAGCTACGGCTGTTAACCAAAAGGTCAGCAGTTTGAATCCACCAGGTGCTCCTTGGAAACCAAATGGGGCAGTTCTACTCTGTCCTACAGGGTCACTATGACTCGGAATCAACTCGACGGCAATGAGAGAGCTTCCATATGGAGCTGACGGAGGTCACTCAGCAAAATTCAACCAGTGTGCATGCTGGTCTGGAGGGCCCAAGATGGCTTCTCTCACAGTCTGGCACTTTGGCAGGAACAGCCGGAAGGCTGGACTCAGCTGGAACTATTGACCCAAGCACCTTTACATGACCTCCGTAGGAGAGCACTTGAACTTACAGGGAGCCTCGGGGATTCAAAAGTGTTCCACGGAAAAGGCAGAAACTTCATGACCTTCTATGAGCCAGCCTCAAAAGTCACGTAGGGTCACTCCCACTGTACTCTATTGGTTGAAACTAGTCTCAAGCCCTCTCATACACAAGAGAAGGGAAAATAGTCCCTGCCGCTTGATGGGAGCCACTATATTTTAAAACTGCCTCACAGCCCAAGAACTCCACTTTGAGAAACACTGCTCTAGATAAAAGCCTTCTCTCTTGAACTGCCACAGCTTCGATTTGTTCCCCGTGCTGGTCTCTGGGCTCCATTACAGCAATGTTTCCCAACATAGTACTCACTGGAGACACATGACATAATTTTAGGGAATACACAGCTGAACATTTTTAAAAATGTGTTTTTATAGCTGTGCTTAAAAATTAAGCACATCAGACTCCTGGTTTTATGGATATTATTGTTTAAGACAAGGCTAAATTTTTTTAAATGATTCCATTTAGGAGCAATTAAAAGAAATAACATAAAGTACCTAATAAAAACCACTTGCCATAGAGTTGACTGTGACTCACGGCACCCCCATGTGTGTCAGAGTAGAACTGCGTTCCACAGAGTTTTGAATGGATGATGTTTCTGAAGTAGATCACCAGGCCTTTCTTCCAAGGCACTTCTAGATGGACTCAAACCTCCAAACTTCCACTTAGCAGCAGAGCACATTAACCGTTTGTACCACCATGTGGTAAAAGATATTACAGGAATCGAGAATGTCCAGAAAGTCCTAGATTAGGGAACTAACAAGCCTCAATTCTGAGATTTTTTTTTTTTTTTTTCTCCCTCAGATACCAGTTTCCCTTTTCTTCCAGCTTTTCTTTTCAGAGTTGGCCTTGCTGGAAAACCATTCATGAAGAAAGAGGCAGCCATCTTTCTTTTCCTGGAGACAGACTGCTCCCCAGTCTGACTTCTTCTATCCTCATGGATGATCACCTGCTTTTATCTTTGCCATCTCAATCCAACAGCATTCTTTAACAAGATGGAAAAACTAATCATTAACTTTATATGCAAAGGAGAGGCCCCAGATAAGTAAAGCATTACTGAAAAACAACAAGTAGGATGCCTTGCACTACCTGACCTCAGAACTTATACAGCCACGGTAGCCAAAACAGCCTGGTATTGGTACAGCACCAGATACTTTGACCAATGGAACAGAATCAAGAACCCAGATGTAAATCCATCCACCTATGGCCACCTGATCTTTAACAAAGGCCCAAAGTCCATTAATGGGGAAAAGACAAACGATACTGGCAAAACTGGATGTCCATCTGTAAAAAAATGCAACGGGACTCATACTTCACACCATACACAAAAACTAATTCAAACTGGATTAAAGACCTAAATATAAAACCAAAAACTATACAGATCATGGAAGTAAAATATGGCATAAACAGGATAAAAGCTATAATTAACAATACACAAACACCAAAAGCTAAGCTAGATAAATGAGACCTTCTAAAAATTAAACACGTATGCTCATCAAAAGACTTCACCAAATGAGTAAAAAGACAACCTACAGACTGGGGAAAAAAATTTGGCTATGACATATTCAAAAAAGGCCTAATCTCTAAAACCTGTGGGAAAATCCAACAACTCTGCAATAAAAGGACAAACAATCCAATTAAAAAATGGGCAAAGGATAGAAACAGACACTTCACCAAAGAAGACAGTCAGGTGGCTAACAGACACATGAGGCTTGTTGAACACTAGCCATTAAACCCATTGCAGTTAAGTCGACATTAGAGAAATGCAAATCAAAACTAAATTAGATACCATCTCACCCCAGGCATTACTGGCACGAATCAAAAAACAGAAAATAACAAATGTTGGAGAAGTTGTGGGGAGATCAGAACTTTCATGCACTGCTGGTGGGAATGCAAAATGGTACAACCATTTTGGAAAACGGTATGGCACTTCCTTAAAAAGCTAGAAATGGAAATACCTGTAAGATCCAGCAATCCCACTTCTGGGAATATATCCTAGAGAAATAAGAGCCATCAGATGAATAGACATATGCACACCCATGTTCATTGCAGCATTATTCACAATAGCAAAAAGATGGAAACAACCTAAGTGCCCATCAACAGATGAGTGGATAAACAAACTATGTACATACACACAAAGGAATATTAAATCAAACCAAAACCCATTGCCATCAAGTTGATTCTGACTCATAGCGACCCTATAGGACAGAGTAGAGCTGCCCAATAGGGTTTCAAGGAGCAGTCGGTGGATTCGAATTGCCACTTTTGGTTAGCAGCTGAGCTTTTAACCACTGTGCATACTACTCAACGATAAAGAACAATGATGAACCTGGGAAACATCTCACAACATGGATGAATCTGGAGGGCATTATGCTGAGTGAAATAAGTCGATCACAAAAGAACAAATACTGTATGAGACCACTCTTATGAAAATGTTCCACACAGAAAGAAACAATCTTTGATAGTTATGAAGGAGGGGAGAGGTGAGAAGGGAAAAACACTAACTAGATAGTAGATAAGTGGTAACTTTGATGAAGGGTAAGACAACACACAATACCGGGGAAGTCAGCATAACTTGACCAGGACAAAGTCATGGAAGCTTCACAGACACATCCAAACACCCTGAGAGACTGAGCTACTGGGCTGAGGGCTGGGGACCATGGTCTTGGGAGACATCTAGCTCAATTGGCATAACATAGTCTATAAAAAAAATGTTCTACATCCAAATGTAGTGAGTAGCGTCTGGGGTCTTAAAAGCCTGCATCCCAATTGGAGCAAAGGGGAATGAAGAAAACCAAAGACAAGGGAAAGATTAGTCCAAAGGACTAATGGACCACAACTACCACGACCTCCACAAGACTGAGTCCAGAACAACTAGATGGTTACCACTACCAACTGCTCTGGCAGGGATCACAATAGAAGGGTCCCGGACAGAATGGGAGAAAAATACAGAACAAAATTCAAATTTACAAAAAAACCGCCTTGCTGGTTTGACAGATACTGGAGAAGCCTGGAGAGCATGGTCCCTGAGCACCCTTTTAACTCAATACTGAAATCACTCCTGAGGGTCACCTTTCAGTCAAAGATTAGACAGGTCTATAGGGCCAACAATAACACGTGAGGAATATGCTTCGGAGTTCATTTCATGCATAGGAGTCTAATGGGCACACCAGCCCAAAAGCAAAGACAAGAAGGCAGGAAGGGATAGGAAAACTGGACAAATGGAAACAGGGAACTCAGGATGGAGAAGTGAAGGCTTTAACATATCGTGGGGTTGGCAACCAATGTCACCAAACAATTGGTGTATTAATGGTTTAATGAGAAACTAATTTGCTCTGTAAACTTTCAGCTAAATCACAATAGGGAAAAAAAAACAACAAAACAAAGCAAAAAAACCTTTTCTTTCCCTTGAAGGGGTCATTCTTGATTCTTCCCATCTGGTGTGGGACTTCTTTTGTAAACTTGTAAACAATGACCTTAAATAGTCACAGTTAAACTGAGCTGTTTATAGTTGAAAAAACCTCTTAACCCATTGCCATCGAGTTGATTCCAACTCATTGCAACCCTATAGGACACCGTAGAACGTCCCATAGGGCTTCCAGCAAGGACGGATTACTACATAATCTTTGAAGTGGTGAAGAGCAGATGAAATTGTGCACTACAGATTAGTAAGTAAGCACAAGTAAGCCTGTGCGTACCTTGCTTATTGGGTAATTCGGCCCTGTTTTCAAGCTTGTAACCTTTACAGGTGCAGACTGCCACATCTTTCCCCTCACAGCAGCTAGTGGGTTTGAACAGCTGACCTTTCAGTTAGAAGCCGAGCACTTAACCACTGCACTACCAGGGCTCCTTGCAGTTGAAGAAACCCTCCCGCAACTGATGTTTCAGAATCCCTGAAACAGAAAAATCGAAGCAGTTTTATCCCACACTGTTACTAGTACCTGTAAAGACAGGCTTCTGTTTTAGCCTGGGTAAAGTAGCAATTCGTTTTCTTCTAAAATTCAGCCCTCCTTACAGTCAAAGAATGTACCAGGAACTATGGAGATTGCCACCTACTTTCAGAGCTTTTTTTTTTCTTCTTCTTCTTAGCTCCTCTTTCTTTGAATCTTATACACCAGCTTTTTAAAAATGACTTTTACTTTTAAAATACGTGTGTATTGCAAAAAATGTGGAAAACAACCATCATCTCTCCCTACTACCCTCCTAAATAAACACTTAAGACATTTTGATGGGTTTGCTTCCTGTCTTTGTGCTGTTTGTTTGTATTTTTGACCTAGTTCATAGTATGGAAAGAGAACCTTCCCTACAGGGTTTTACTGTGAAGGTCAATGGATTTAGCTAAGCAAAAAGAAAATAATCCCACTTTACATTGGTATGACTGTTTTAATTTACCAGAGCACATTGATACCCATCGTCTCATTTGGTGATCACAGCAGACAGAGTATTTACCAGGAAACTAAGTTCGGAAAGGAAAGAGAGGGCCTTGCCCCTTGTCACCTGGCTGGGAAGGGGCAGAGCCAAGATTTGAGGGCTCTGGATTTATCTAGAGATTTCCCCCATAATAATTTCTATTTTCCTTTCCAATTACAGGCTATCTTATCTATGTACAGAAATTCCGTTTGAGAGCTAGGACTTCAACTTCCTGTGGTTTAGTTGACGCTACAGAGCACGTTTTTATTTACTGTGTCTTCCAAGCTGCCAGCCTGGGAACTTTGTCAACATCACATGCACAGCAGCAGTTTGCTCACCGTGCACCAGTTTCCTCTGTCGCCAGCAGCTGGCTCTTCCTGGGCAGCAGGCATGTGGGGCACAGAGCGGCCTCTCCTGCCCTCCTGCCAACAGAAGAAACTTACCGCCCACAGTCTGCCTGAGTATTTGCCTCAGCCACCACGGACGTGTTCATAGCTGTGTTTATGACCATATCCGTGGGCCCTTGCTGGAAGTTTGGATGCTTTAACAGGGAGCTTTCTATGTAAGTGGTACCTTAGGGTCATCCAGCTCTTGCCCTCCTGCCCACCAACCCTTGCCAAATTTCTTTACCATAAAAAGCAGATCTGTATTTGCTAAGGAGTTTAATTTCTGGGGCTTTTTTTTTTTTTTTTTTCCTCCTCTTTATTGTTTTTTTGGTTTTGGTTTTTGCTTGTTTGTTTTTTGAGGGCTCTAGTGGCACCAACAATTTGCACTTGACTATTAACCTAAAGATTGATGGTTCAAACCCACTCAGCAGTGCTGCTGAAAAAAGTCCTGGAGATCTGCTTCCCTAAAGATTATAGCCAAGAAAACACTATGGAGCAGTCCTACTCTGTAACACGTGGGGTCACCATGAGTCAGAATGGATCGATTTGTGATGGGCTGTTTTTTGACCTTATATGTCATTTTTTCCTCCTAGCTTTAGCATTTTACATAAGTCTGTAAAATTAGGCTATAACAATTAGATGATATCTAAGATATTGTGGAGAGGATGTTAAACCCAAAATGAGATTGAGATTGAGGGTGGCTGTAGGGGGTTTAAAAAAAAAAAAAAGCAGAGCAGGGGAAAAGGAGATGATGCAAAGAGAAATAAGAGAAAGACTACAAGAAACTCAGAAATTTCTGAATTGAGCATTTTAGTAAAAACGAAATATTTCTGTGGCATTGACTTTTCCATGAATATTAGTGAAAATTACCGTCCCTAATGATTGATTTTTGATGTATGTCTCCCCAACACTTTGAAGCTGACATTCCTTTGTTAGAAAATTCTGGTCAGCTTTTATTTTCAAATATCAATGACCAATGACTATTTTTAAAATAAAAATTTATTTTAACACATAGTTCTTAGAGTTTTTCCTGAAAAAATTGTGGTTGATCTATTTCTTGGACATCCCGAACCAGACAAGTGCATTAATCATTATTCTTCCTTCATCGCAAGCCCCCTGACAGTTTGGCTTGGAACCACCATTTATGCCAAAATTCTAATACACTTGTTACTGGATTTTGTTTTGTTTTCTCTTCCATCTTCCATACCAGCTTATATAATAGTTAAAAAAACAAAAACAAGGATAATTGCTACAAGTAGCGTGTGGGTTTATGAGTAAACCAGTCTAGGTGGCCCAAATGATTGCTTCAATTGCCAACTAACCTGGGCTCTGATCTTATCACAATCAGCACGGTGTCTACCACCCCTGGACATAGCAACCACTAGATCTTTACCAGGATCCCTGCCTATGAATCGCATTTGGATGGCTCTTCAGAAAAGCATGATCAAAGCCATACTTGGGTGCCTGTGGTGAGGCAGCTACAGTCACTAATCCTAGTCTATCACAAACAGCCAAATATCTAGGTAAGAGCCAAGCAACCAAACCATTCTCTCTGTCTCAAAGAATGGTCAAGAATGAAATTGAATGGATTTAATATTAAATTTTCCAAATTGTTTCCTGTTTATTAGATGCCTTATCTCATACCTAAATACCTTATCTCATAATAGTGAAAGGCACAAACAAAAAACTATCTTATCATTTGGCGCCAACTAGTTTCAATATAATTGTGTTCAGTTTTACCTCTTTTTCCCCTTAATTGTCTCAAGATTGCTTTTTGATTTCAGATCTGTTCTTCTCCCAGTGAAGAAAGCACATCTTTCTTGGCTTCCAAAAGACCTGTTCACAAAGTCCCTGCTTATTTACAAAATGAAATCTGTGATGTCCTACCTGAGCTCATTTTCAACCCTGAACCCTTTCCTTCGGGCCAACTCCATGAGGAAGGCTCTGCGGGACGTTCCCATTTTCTTCTCCAAAATGAAGAGGACCAAATCCTGAAACTTGATGTCCTGAGGAGTGGTGGCCATTGATGCACCCATAGGTCTGGCTCTCTTCTTCCGAGGGCCCGTGTGGGCCATTTGTAGCGGATCCATGGGAAGAGGATGCTGCTGCTTCTGGCTCTGCCAGCAAGTGGCATCTCCCACAGTGAGGGCAGAGCCTGCCACTCTCCTTCCTGAAGAGTTTGAAGTCGTCTCACTAGCAGACTCTGAAGCCAGGGCAAGGCTTCATGGGCACTGACTGCCCTGGCAAGGGCTTCCTGCTGAAGAGCTCTGTTCAGTTCATTTGTCCAATATGATGATTATCATGAAAACAGTAAATTAAGATTTTGCTTTCATGTACACACGGAGTAACCTCATCAGATCCTCAGATTAGCTTTATGAGGAAGCTAGGGGTGCATCATTGTTCCTGTAATTTATGTGGTTATTTTTCAATTTGCTGAGGCCCCTCTGTTGTTCTATTTATCCCTTTTAACTTCCTGCCTCACTTGTCTTCTCTTCCTCCCACAATCACTGCGATGAATTTGGTTTCTACAGTTTGCATAAAAACAGTTTGCATGGGTATTATAAATTGTGTATGTTTTTTATATTTTACATAAATGGTACTCTTATATTTCTCATTCTGCTGCTCACTTTTTTTTTTTTTTTGCTCAGAACTGTTTTTCAGGCCCATCCACACTGCTCATGTTCTAATCTGCTGCTTCTAACTGCTCCATAGTGCTTCGTTGTGGGCATTTACCATATTTTCCCCACATTGGTGCATTTTATAAGTGAGGAAACCAAGGTTCAGACAATTCGACCCCAAGGTCCAAGGTCAATAGAAAAGGGACTGAATCAGGGTTAGAATTCAGGTCTTCTGACTCCAAAATCTTATATATCTGTTTTTTGTTTTTTTTTTCTTTTTCCCAGTCAGTGGACTAAGGTTGCCCAAAGGAGCCCTGGTGGCACAACAGTTAAGTGCTTGGATGCTAACCAAAAGGTTGGTGGTTCAAACTCACCCAGTGGCTCTATGGGATAAAGACCTGGTGACCTGCTCCTGTAAAGATGGCAGTCCAGAAAATACTATGGGGCAGTTCTACTCTGTCACATGGGGTTGCTTTGAGTCAAAGTCGACTCTATGGCACCTAACAACCAGGCTGCCCAGAGAACAATCTGTAATATAACCCTTAAAACAGAACTTTTGGTAAAGGGTGGGATGACCTTTAGGTAAGAATCACTGCCATAAAGAGACATTTCCATGGGTTTATATGCAAAATCAAATATGCACCTTTCACCCACACACTTAATAGATCTCATTTCCGGAGCATGTACTATGTGGCCAACGCCAAGCCAAGTGCCTACAAGCCTGATTAATGGGTTTGTCACAGCACCACTGACAGGTAGGTGACGTCATCTTCATTTGATTAAACAACTCACTCAAGGTCACAGAGCTTGTAAATGATCACAGTAAATGGTTGATCTGGGACTTGAACTCGGACTTGTCTGATTCTAAAATCTGTGCTCATAACCATAGAGAAGTCTTTTTGACACATATCTTCCACACTAACAATGTGAGCTCTGCTTACCCACTCTACCATGTTATTTGGGACTTTTGGCTACCTCCAAATGCACATGAGCCCCTCAAGTTCTCGGTGTTGCTCAGGAGAACAAAATCATAAACCTTCAGCTGGAAGTTATAGAGTAATAGATTGTAGCTCTCTGAAACTGAGAAATTTTTAGTAACTAGAGCTTCTTTTTCTAGAGCTTTCTAAAGCATAGAGAAGGCCACTTTGTACGGTGGTATATTACAGGTCATGAAAAGTGTTCAAATAGAGGCTGGACAACTGTTTGTTGAAAATGTTATAGAAGGGATTCAAACATCTGGTAAGGACTTGTAGTACAGCTGTGAGATAAGTATTCTGCAATTGCTTGCTGGAGATCAAAATTTGGAAATGAGAGTCCATGCTGGCCCTCACTGTTAGGGGTTTGGTTACTGAAGTGCAGCATGCTTCATGTCAGACGTGCCTCCGCAGCATGGAGCAAGCAGAGGGTTTGACCAAGAGTGTGGGGTGGTTGTGTTCATTCCCAAGGTCTGGCCTAAGGAAGAATCAGCATGTCACCTAAACAGTAGAGGGAGTAAGAAGGTGTGGTCCCCCTGAAACACCTCCAAACTGACTCTCCTTTCAAGCATCATGTAGACAGGGAAGTACTTAATGAAGTGTCAAAGGGCTATCTTACGTTTGGGTCAGGTGCCTTCCTTGATCCCACAGTCCTCTGCATATTCTTACCAATAAAAGCATGTGTCATTCTGTGTTATAATGATCTCATCCCTTCTATGTACCCCCATTAGGCTTTGAGTCTTATCGGGGCAGGAACAATTTAGTTCTTATTCAGAATTGAATTCCCAGCACCTAGCACATTGCCTGGTACAACCAAAACCTGCTGCTGTAGAGTAGATTCTGATTCACAGTGGCCCTATAGGACAGAGCGGAACTGCCCATATGGTTTTCAAGGTTGTAAATCTTTTTTTTTTTTTTTTTACAGAATATAAGACTTATTTTTAATTATCAAATTGAACATACATAAAATGGCTATTTCAAATCACCATAAAAGTTCCTAAAAGCTTACTCTGAATCTCTGAACACATGTCACTGGTAACAAACAGTTCATTCTCCAGTTCTGATCCACAGACCACATTTTTTTTTTTTCTAAATTTTGTTTATTTTATTGTTGTTGAGACTCTACACAGCAAAACATACAGCAACTCAACAGTTTCTACATGTACAATTCAGGAACATTTATTACATTCTTCGAGTTGTGCAGCCATTCTCTCTCTCATTTTCTGAGTTTTTCATCCATCATTAACATAAACTCACTGCCCCCTAAGTTTCTATCTAATCTTTTTCAAATTGCTGTTGTCAATTTGAATCCATTTAGATAGTTCCTGAAAAAGCATAATGCTCAAGGCAGATTTTTTTTTTTTAAACTAGTTAAGCTAAACTATTATTCAGTTTTAAGATGACTTCAGGAGATGTTTTTGATTTAAGGTTTAGAGATTTTCTCGAGGCAATAGTTTCAGGGGTTCATCCAGTTTCCATGGTTCCAGAAAGTCTAGAGTCCATGAGAATTTGAAATTTTATTCTACATATTCCCCCTTTTGATCAGGATTCTTCTGTGGAATCTTGGTCAAAATGTTCAGTAATGGTAGCCAAGCACCATCCAGTTCTTCTGGTCTCATGGTAAAGGAGGCAGTTATTCACAGAGGCAATTAACCACGCATTCTGTATCCTCCCCCATTCCTGACTCTTCTTCCTCTGTTGCTCCAGGTGAATAGAAACCAATTGCCATGCCTTGGATGGCTGCTTGCAAGCTCTTAAGACCCCAGGCACTATGAAACAAATTAGGAGGTAGATGCACTAAACACATTGTAAGGCCAATTAACTGCGATGTCCCATGAAACTATGACCCTAAACCTCTAAACTAAGGAACCAATCCCGTGAGGTGTTTGCTCATACACAAGCAGATTCAGCAGCTACTTTTTTTGTCATTGTTGTAAATATACCTATCACACAACTTTTGCCAATTCAACTTTTTACTAGTGTACAACTTATTGACAGCAATTACAATAATTGGCTGTGCAACCCTACCCTTAATCAATGCAATTTTTTCATCACCATTAACCCCTTTTTCCTCCTCCCTCCCACCCCTGGTAACCACTATTAAACTTTGGTCTCTATACATATGCCTTTTCTTGTCTTTTTGGATAAGTGAAGTCATACAATACTTGTCCCTTTGTGATTGACTGATTTCACTCAGCATAATGTCTTCAAGCTCCATCCATACTGCAGCATGTCTCAAGACTTTATTTCTCCTACTGGTTGAGTAGTATTCCGTTGTATGTATGCACCACATCTTGTTTATCCACTCATCTGTTGATGGACCTATAGGTTGTTTCCACCTTTTGGCTATTGTGAATAGTGCTGCAATGAAAATTAGTGTGCAAGTCTCTTTTTGAGTCTCCGATTTCCAGTTTTTGGGTATATACCTACGAGTGGAATTGCCGGGTCACATGGTAGTTCTAATTTTAGTTTATTGAGGAACCGCCACACTGCTTTCCACAACAGCTGTACCATTTCACATTCTCATCAGCAATGGATAAGAGTTGCAATTATTCCACATCCTTGCCAACATCTGTTATTTTCTCTGTGTGTGTGTATGTTATTATTATTTTTTAATCTTAGCCCTTAGTTGGAGTGAAATGTTACTGCAGTTTTGATTTGCATCTCTCTGATGGCTGATGACGTTGAACATCTTTTTACGTGTTTGGTGGCCTTTTGAATATCCACTTTGGTTAAATATCTAGTCAAGTTCTTTGCTCATTTTACGATTGGGTTATTTGTCTTTTTGTTGTTGTCAAAGTTTTATGTATATTTTAGTTATTAAATTCTCGTTGAATATATGGCTTCTGAAGATATTCCCCGAGTTGGTAGTTTGTCTTTTCACTTTTTTTGTAAAGTCTTTTGATGAACAAATTTTTTAATTTTTATGAGGTACCATTTATTTATTTTGTCTTTTGCTGTTTGTGCTTTTTTATTATTATTATTATATTAGATAATCAATTGTTGAAAGCTAGGCCTGATGCATTGCCCCTACTTGTTCTTCTAAGAATTTTAGAGTTTGTGTTTGAACATCTAGGTCCCTGACCCATTTTGAATTAGTTTTTGTGTATGTATGAGGCACAGATTCTGTTTCATTTTTCCACATGTGGAAATCCAATTTTCCCAGCACCATTTACTGAAGAGGCTCTTCTTTCCTTATTTAATGGACTTGGCACCTTTGCCAAAAATCAGTTGACCACAGACAAATGGGTTTACTTCTGAACTTTCAATTCTATTCCATAGGTCTATGAAAACCAACACCAAATCCATTGCTGTGGAATCAGCTCTGACTCATAGGTCTTTGTTCTATCGAAGTGGTGTATTACGTCGATTAATTTTCTAATGTTGAACCATCCTTGTACCCCTGGAATAAATCCCACTTGGTCTTAGTGTATGACTCTTTTAATATGCTGTTGGATTCTGTTTGCTAGTATTTTGCTGAGGATTTTTTCGTCTATATTCATAAGAGATATTGGCTTGTAATTTTCTTTTGTTGTGTCTTTGTCTGGTTTGGATATCAGGGTTATGTTTGCTTCATAGAATGAAGTAGGAAGTATTCCTTTCTTTTCTATTTTTGGAGGAGTTTAAACAGTATTACTGTCACCTCTTCTCTAAATGTTTGGTAGAATTCCCCAGTGACACCATCTAGTCCAGGACTTTTTTTGTTGGAAGAAGGCTATAAATCTTCATGGGAACAGACTGCCATATCTTTCTCCCCTGGGGTGGCTATTGAGTTCCAACCACCAACCTTTTGGTTAGCAACTGAGTGCTTTAACCACCGTGCAACCAGGACTCCTCCTAGTACAAAAGCTACCAGTAAATATTTGTGGAATAAATGTGAATTCAAATGTAAGTTAATGTTACTATTATTATTATTATTATCATTAAGTATTAAGTATTAAGCTTTTGAGTTGTTTGGGTAACTGTGATATGAATTTTCTGCCATGACCACCTTTCTCCATCCCACACACCTCCGACTAAACAGTTCTTCAAGACGAACAAGTATAATGCAGTTAAGACATATTTTTTTTCCATTACGGCATTATTTATAATTTTGGAAATTTAAAATACCCAAACACTCAGCAGTGGGAGACTGGTAAATAATAATATATCCATACAACAGAATACCAAGTAGTCATTTAAAATGACATAGAAAGGAAATTTTGTAGAAAAATTCAGGGAGAATTTAGCTTGACCTCATGGTTTAATCCCTTGTCTTTCCTTCCCAATCTAATGTCCATCAACAGGTAAATGTGTAAACAAAATGTGGTATACTCACACAATGTAATGCTACTCAGCAATAAGTAGGAATGAACTACCAATCTAGGCATTATGCTGAGCAAAATAAGCCAGATATAAAAGAATGTATACTACATGTTTCTGTTTATCAAAATTTTTAGAAATTTTAGAAAAGGGAAATCTAATTTATAATGATGGTAAGCAGATGAGTGGTTGTCAAGGGCTAAATCTCTGGCTGAAGCAGAGAGGAATGACTGAAAAGGGTCTCAAGGGACCATTATGAGGTGACTGAAAAGGGTCTCAAGGGACCATTATGAGGTGATAAAAAGGTTTTATGTGTTGATTGTGGTAGTGGGTACACAGAAGATTACATGGATGTATACTTTGATCAAAACTGATCAAAACAGACACTTAAAATATATATTTCAAGTACACGTTTTCTTTCTTTTTTTAAATTGTTCATTAGGTGAAAGTTTACAGAGTAAATTAGATTCCCATTCAATAGTTTGTACATAAAGCTTTTCATGGCCTTGGCGTCATTCCCTACAATGTGTCAGCACTCTCCCCGTTTTGCCCGTGTTTCCCATTTCCTTTCGTCCTGTTTTTCTACTGCTTCCTGCCTTCTCATCTTTGCTTTTGGGCAAATATTACCTTCTTGATCTCTTATTATTAATTGTTCTAATAAGTACATTCCCCTTGGGTGCTACTGTTCATTTTACAGACTTGTCCCTAGTTTGGCTAGAAGGTGGCTACGACTAAACTACAGCTTTAGTTCCAGGTCAGAAAGGTATCTTAAGGCCATAGTCTCAGGGGTTCCTCCATTCTCTGTCAGACCAGTAAGTCTGGTCTTTTTTGTAAAGTTGATATTTTGTTCTACATTTTTTTCCTGCTCTGTCCAGGATCCTCCATTGTAATCCCAGTCAGAGCAGTCGGTAGTGGTAGTCAGGCACCACCTAATTCTGGCCTCAGAGTCATGGAGGCTGTGGTTCAAGCGGTCCGTTAGTCCTTTAGACTTATTACTCCCTTGAGCCTTTGGGTTTTTTCACTCTCCTTTGCCCAGAACTGGATGAGGCCACTAGTTGCGTCTTAGATGGCCACTCGCAAGCTTTTAAGACCCCAGACGCCACTCACCAAAGTAGGATGTAGAACACTGTCCTTAAGAACTATGTTGTGCCAGTTGACGTAGATGTTCCCTGAGTCTATGGTCCTTTAACTTCAAGCCTAGGAACTTCATCCCACGAGGTGTTTAGTTATGTCTAAGAGGTTTCCCTGACTGTGTTACTTGTGTGCTCTATTGTCTATATTAATATATGAGGAGAACCTACAGTCATGTTTTCAGAAATTTCCACTACCAAACCTGTATCTATTGGTGGGTGCACTCCCATACACCTTCCCTCACCTCTTGGCATATCTATCTATGTATCCATTTGTAAATTATTGTTAATGCTGTTGTTGCAGGACCTCCTATGCTGTAGTAGTTACCATAGCTGTCCTTTTTTCTTGCATTCCTTTCAGGGTCCTCTCTTGCCTTGATCATGTTGTGAACAGCCAGATATTTATGAGCTATCTGGGCAAGTTATCAAGCTTCTCTGTACCTCAATTTCCTCATCTGTGCAATGGGGTTATAGTGATTTCTGTATCATAGGTACTTACGAGAACTCAATAAGCTCTTAAAAGAGTACTGGCATGCAACAAGTGATCAGAACTATTAATTGCTACTATTATAATTACCTAGACCTAGTTCCCCTTCCCCTTGTTCCCCTTTCCCTTGCCTGCTTTTCCCCTGTGTTCTTACATACTATATAGGTATTTTCGACAGAGTACTTCCCACTTGGCCATTTGCTTTCCCTAGACTTCTCCAAAAGCAGTGTCAGGCCCACGCAAGAACAGATCCAGGACCTCAGTGAGGCTTGATGGGTGCTCTACAATGATTCCCAAACTGGCTTTCCAGTAACACCAGTCCCATGAGGTGTTCCATGCAAAAGAAAAAGTTCTGTGGTGAATTAAGTTTAGGGAAACTAGACTAACTCTATATTCCTCATAAAGATTTACAATATCAAAATCTGTTCAACTTTATTTAGCCCAGTGTTTCCCAATTTGCTTGTAGTTTGTTTATTTTGCACCCTGTTGATTACAACAAGGAATTTTGGTGGCTTTGGAGTTACACAGGTTTGGTAACCACCTGCCACTCAGTAGGTGTGTGACCTTTGGCAAGTCATTTAACCTGTGGGAGTCTCAGTTTCCTATTTGTAAAATGGTAGTCATGGTGCCAACTTCATGGCATTGTGATCAATAAATGAGATAACATGAAAACAACCCTCCTCACTCACTGTAGGTGTTTGGTCCATGATTCATCCTCCCCTTTGCCCTGCTTTTTCTGTTTGCTGTCAGATAAAACCAGTGTTCATGACTTGGTTAGGTGATGATAGCTATAAAACCAGAAAACAAACACATCTCATCATTGGCTGTCAGTCTCATACACAGTTGCTGCTCTTCTTAGTTTAATACTGATTTTTTCTTCCCCTGTTTGGGTAGCACTTGAAATCCCTATGACCACTCTTAGAGGCCTTTATTGAACACAAGTATATGGAGCAGGAAAGACGGATGAGGGTTGCAGATTTTCTATTAACAAACATTATTTTTATACTCATGAATACTGTTGTTCTGTTTATGTGCGTTAGAAGAAGTCAGTTTGAGAGAAAAAGCTTATGCTTCCGGCAGTTTTATTTTGTTTTATATCAAGCTGTAGATCTGGGAACTCCGCCATCCTTGAATGTGTGGGCAGGGTTGTGTTTTGGTTTGGTTTTTACCGAGCACCAGCTTCCTTTGTGCCTGAACAGCTGTGTTTGGTTCTTGGCAGCAAGTGTCTTCTGGAACTTAGAACTGTCTCCTGGGGAAATATTGTAGAGTTTCTTGAATGACAAAATCGTTAGAAATGTGCTTCTTGACAGTAAGCTCTCCATCCTTGGTGCTAATAAACACAAGAAAAACATACATTTGAACGACAACTTGACGTTTCACCTTCATTCACAAGATGAGAAGTAATGGCTTCAACAAGGACAGAAAGGAAGCTTATTGGTGACTTCTAGTCTTTATTTATTAGTTAGGAGCTAATCTTTATTTCCAGATATATTACAGTGATAAAGTATTTCCCAAAATGTTCATCTTTATCCAGCAATTACATCATCCTGGGCAAAACTCATCTCTGGTCTTAAAAGTTTATTGTCACATTTATGTGAGGCATCGGAATTAGAAATCTATTCCATGATCTCAAACTCTTCTCCTCAAACAAGGGATGTTCTTATTCCCACTCTTTGGGAGAGTCTAGGGTGCAGCAGAATATGCTTACAAAGATTTTGATAAAAGATCTAACCTTAATTAGCCCTCACCACCTTTCCTTAGCTCCTGTGCCCTTGGTTTCTTTCCTCGTCTTGTTGAGGATGTGCGTATTTCAAAACTGAGTCTGATTTACAGTGATGTTTCCCTTGATGCAAACTATGATGAAGACTGAATTGGCTGAATTCACTAGATATTTAAATGCTTTGTGGTCAGAACTCGAGACTTGTTGACCTTCATTTGTTTATATTTTGCATCTATTTCATTCTCCAGCTGCAAAAATGTTGTCAAACTTGTTCTCAGTTAAATCAGTCTGAACTTACCTCCAGTAAAAAAGGTCTCTGTAGGGACGGATCCAGATTTTGAAGCCCCTGAAGTTTAAACTGGTTACAAGGTCCTCATTAAAAAAATGGAGGCTCTAGTCTTGCATCTAGTTTTTATTGAAGGCACCCCGGTGGTGCAACAGTTAAGCACTAGGCTGCTAACCAAAAACTTGGCTGCTGGAACCCACCCAGCCCCTCATTGAGAGAAAGACCTGGCCATCTTCTCCCATGAAGATTATAGCCTAGAAAACCCTATAGGGGCAGTTCTACTCTCACATGGGGTCAGTATGAGTCAAAAATCGACTCCATGGCACCTAACAATAACAATCTTTATTGAAAAATATTTATTAAACTTCAGCTGCACACAAAATGGCGGGAGACAGCATGAGAAAGTACAGATCTTTGCCTGGAGGAAAAGTTTGAATAGAGAGCAGGATTTTATTGGCAAATGGGAGACTTTGAAGGTGTTTGAACAAAGGCAGAATGTGATCAAAATGGTGCTTTAGGAAAATTAGTCAGGCAGTAATGAATGGAATGGGGCAGTGGTAGTTCAATAGTAGAATTCTCACCTTCTATGTGGGAGACCCAGGTCTGAATCCCAGGAAACGCACCTCAAGCACAGCCACCATCCGTCTGTCAGTAGAGGCTTATGTGTTGTTATGATTTTGAACAGGTTTTCAGCAGAGCTTATAGAGTAGGCAGAAAGGCCTAGTAATCTACTGAAATCAGCCAATGAGCCCCTTATGGATCACAAAGGCCCTATCCTGTTGTGCCTGGTGCCCGACAGACAACAACAACAATGAATGGGATGATTGGAGAGGGAGAGAGAAAGGAAGTTATTTAAGAGACAATTGTGACAATCTAGGAATGAGGTAATCAAAGATGTGAACTGGGACAGTTACAGTGGGGAAGGAAAGAGAGAAGAGAATTAGAAAATAGCCTGATGACTGTGCACACCATCAGGCCAGGGAAGGAGCAGTCAGCATCTGTCCCTGGGTACCCAGGGGGAAGTCCTGCCAATACCCTGATGACTTCTAAATCTTTATCCCCAGCCCATTTCTCTCTCTTGAGCCCTCAATCCATTTAAGTTCCACTTAAAAATCTCACTAAAGATGCCTAAAATGGAACTCCTGTCTTCTCTCCCAAACTGCTCCTTCACTATTTATCACTAGATCCTTTCTATTTTCTTTTTCTCACTTAGCGGGGTTTCTAAGGTTATCTGTGAATTTCATCCCTCTGCCCTCTGGATGGGGAGAGGTGCCAGGAACAGTGCTCACAGAGGAGGGCACCTGTCAGAGGCTGGGAGAGGTGGGCAGGACTTGGCAGACAGATGAAAGAAGGTCCCAGGGAAACAAAGGGAGATTAGGTTTGGGTCAGACCTTGGAGAAGACTGAAGGCCTGTGTTGGCACTCGGAAGCCAGGGAAAGCTTCTGAGCAGGACAGTGGCATGACCAAAAAAGGGCCACAAAAGGTCAGTCTAGCAGAGATGTGTGCAATAGTCTAGAAAGGGGAGACCTTAGAGATGTGGAGACCTGAGGCAATGACCTCAGCTACAATCATCCAGGAGAAAGCTCATGGAAGCCTAAACAGGGCTACTCATTCATTCATTCATTAAATATTTATTGCGTGCCTAGTATGTGTTAGGAAACCCTGGTGACGTAGTGGTTAAGTGCTACGGCTGCTAACCAAAAGGTCGGCAACTCGAATCCACCAGGCGCTCTATGGGGCAGTTCTACTGTGTCCTATAGGGTCACTATGAGTCAGAATCGGCTCGACGGCAGTGGGTTTTACTATGTGTTATGCACTATTCTAGGCAATAGGAATACAGATTGAATAAAACAGACAGAAATCCCCGCCCTTGTGGAATTTACTTTCTATTAGAGGGAAATAGATACGTCAGCTATAGTTTACTATAAACCGGTTGCCATCGAGTTGATTCTAACTCAAGGTAACCCCAAGTGTGTCAGAGTAGAACTCTACTCCACAGGGTTTTCAATGGCTGTGACTTTTTGGAAGTAGAGCCAAGTCTTCCTTCCAAGGTGCTTCTGGGTCCATCTGAACCACCAACCTTTCATTTAGTAGCCGGGCACTTAAACATTTGCTCTACCCAGGGACTCCTTATAGTTTTCTTCAATTAACTATACACAAATAAGTAAACTTTACTAGGTTAGGTGAGCCCTGGTGGCTCAGTGGTTAAGTATTCCACTGCTAACCAAAAAGGTAGACAGTTTGAACTCACCAGCCACTCCACAGGAGAAAGATGTGGCAGTCTGCTTCTGTAAAGATTACAGCCTTGGAAACCCTATGGGGCAGCTCTACTCTGTCCTATAGGGTCACTATGAATTGGAATCTACTCAACGGCCGTGGGTTTGGGTTTGGTTTATTGCAGGTCAAGGGTAATGAGTGCTATGGGGAGAGATAAGGCAGACAAGGGGAATAAGGTGTGCCAGGTGGGGCTGGGTGACAATTTTAATGAAGATGATCAGAGAAGCCCTAACTAGAAGGTGACATTTGAGCAAATATCTGTAAGAAGCTAATGGCAGTAGGAATGGAGACTAGAGGATAAATGTTATAGACAAAGGAGATTAAATCATAAATGAACAACAACAAAAAAAGAATTTCACAATCATTTAGGCAATTAATGGGAAAGCAATAGGGTCATAACTAAAATTGTAAAATATATAGAATTATATGAAACTTGAAATGTGTTTGACTTTTATGGTTTGAAATGAGTCAGCTGAAATTTTGTTTTTTGCTACTGGATTTTATAGGGGAAATTTTATATGGTACAGTAGTATATGTAACTCTAGGGCTTTGAGATAGTCTCAGGTCAGAGCAAAATTAATAGCACATGAAGGCTAATGCAGTAAAACCAGCGAAATCCAGAACCTGTGTAAAGCAGAAACCTGCCGGAGAAGGAAAACGCAAATATTTTCCACTAAAACAAGCAATAGAAAAGTGGTAAGACTGCACCCTGTCAAAGGTGGAAAACTTGTGAGACCCAGAGAAACAAGGCAGAGTTCTGTTGAGCTCCGGCTCTCACAGGATTCACTGTAATGATAATATGCTTCAAATTTCCTGATTACTCCCACTCCCTTAGTAATGGCCTTTTCCCCGACTTTTGTTATAGGTCCTTATCATTGAGGTCACCAAGTATCCCCCTGTGAATGCTGTGGCATGCTGCCCGAAGCCCTGCTTCAGAACTGAGGTTCTCAATTTCTCCTGCTGCTGGGAGGAGAGAGCCACCTCCTTAAGATCAGGCTTCTTAGGGAAGTCCAAATACAATTACTGGCCAATGTGGGGGGTGTTATGAAGGCCTGAACCCTCTTGTTTCAGGGGATGACAATCCTGAAGGGCCACCCCAGCTCCAAAGCATCCCATGGGATCGGTTGATGCCTGTGCTGTGACCACACGGTACTTCACTTGTTCCCTCTGCCTAGCCTACTTTCTTTTCTCTCACACTGACGTTCCCAATGAACTTCCTACGCACTAATCTCCATCTCAGAGCAAGTTTCCCAGTTTCTGGCCTAAGAATGCACTGTTGATACTTACTCTGTTTAGATGGACTTCTGCCCCTAACTACCTTTCTTTAATAAGTATACAGTCTTCTCACATGCGTCTTAACCGTCTTTGCGGCAATGAGAGGGTCTTTACCCCTTTGTGAACCCTGGAGGGCCCAGCATAGGTTCTTGTGCAAAGAGACAGTCCCTAATTATAGGCTTAAAGACACCACTTCTGCTTCCATCCAAAGAGACCAGTAAGAACTCTGTTGTTGACACATCCCCAATGCATAGGAGAGGGGAGAGAGCTCAGTCCCCCAATGTTTGAGCCGCCCCATTTCTTTGAAGCTGGCTTTGCTGGGGATGCAGGCAAAACCCTCTCTATTCCCTGCCAGGAAGTAAAAATCTTTTATCAACACCTGGGAGGAAAAAGGGGTTCAACGGCCCCACAGAAACAATCTCACGTTGGTGAGCATGGTGCCAAACTCGCTTGTCATGCAGCAAATTTGAGAAATTTATTTTGAATATATGTTTCTCAGAGAGAGTAATTTGGGGGGGGGACTCACTTTCAATAGAATAATCTTTTGTATAAAAGTTTGTGAGCAATTGCTCATGTTCTAAAAGTAACAAAAAAATGATATTCAATGTTTTAAAATTGTGAAGATAATAGTTGTTTATAAACCAAAAAACCAAACCCGCTGCCATTGAGTCAATTCCAACTCATGGAGACCCCGTGTATTACAGAGTTGAACTCTTCCATAGGGTTTTCTTGGTTGTAATCTTAATAGAAGCGGATAGCCAGGCCTTTCTTCCATGGTACCACTGGGTAGGCTCAAACTGCTAACCTTTAGGTTAGTAAACCTGTTGAAATCCATTGCCTTTGAGTTGATTCTGACTCTTAGCGACCCTATAGGATGGAGTAGAACTGCCTCCTAGGTTTCCAAGGCTTTAATCTTTATGGAAGCAGACTGCCACATCTTTCTCCCATGGAGCAGCTGGTGGGTTCAAACCACCAACCTTTTGGTTAGCAGCCGAGTGCATAACCACTGCTCCACCAGGGATCCTTTAAATTTTCCATATGTACATTTAAATTTTTATGGATATTGCTACTCTGCAAACTGCTCTCCATTGAGGATGTACTAATTTACACTCTGATTACACACCAGCAAGGTAAAAATGGGCCTGTTTTCTCACACTTTCGCCAACACAGTGTGTTACCAAACTTTAGGATCTTTGCAAATGTGACATGTGGGGAAAAAAAATCTCGGTGGAGTTTTCATTTGCATTTCCTTTAATATGAGTAAGGTTGGGCATCTTTTTTTTTTTTTTTTTAATCTATTTAAGGGCTACATGTAATCTAGAAACCATCCATTTATATCTTTTGCCTATTATGCTATTGGATGTATTTTTTTTTTCTTAATGACTTGTGGAATTTGATTACATATTTAAAAATTAGCCCCTTTTCTGTGTATGGGTTACAAATACTTCCTCCACTTTGTTCTTTGCCTTTTGACTTGGTAAATCGTGGTGCTTTTTTAAGCATGCAGATTTTATTTAATATAGTCAAACAGATCCATCTTTTTATGAGTCGGAATCAACTTGACAGCACGGGGTTTTTTTTTTTTGATATTTTATACCATACTTAGAAACCTCCTCCACACTGAGACTCTATAGCATTAGGATGGTGGGGGGGGGGAGGAGAAATCCCCCCCTTTTTTTTAAGTGGTTTTATTTTCACACCTAAATCTTTGATCCACCTGAAACTTATTTTCATGTACCATGTGAGGTTTTGGACCCTGAAGTTTCTTTTCCCTGAGAAAGCTTCCTACTTGTTCCAGAATCGTTTATGAAATAATCCATATTTTCTCCACTGATTTGAAACCTACTTGGGTTGTGAAAGAATAAGAAGGTCAGTGACTTCTAAATTTGGCAGCAGGACAGTATCTGAGCTGCAGAACTTTAGACCAGGTTCTTGGCTGCTTCTGAATTGTGCATCTTGTCATTTAGAAAAAGAAGAAAAAAATGTGCATTCATTCGAAAATTGAGTTCAGCGAATAGCTGTGTGGGAGTGTGGAAAGAATATCAGCTCCCAAGTCATAAAACTTAACTTTGCTTCTCATGTTGACTAATTGTGGGCAAGCCACTTAACTGCTGTGTGCCTCAGTTTTCTCTTCTGTAAAATGGACCTAGTAACAGCATCTATGTCATAACATGTAACGTCCAAGTGCATTAGTACATGTGAAAGAGCTTTACAAACTATAAAGGGCTATGAGCACATTAGTTGTTATTTGAATTTTTACAGCATTGCCAGTTAACTCCTGAAACACAACCCTAGGTGTCTGATTTTATCAACTTGCTTGAAATCTTTCCATCTTCTTTGGAAATGTTAATTTTTTTGCCTTGCTGGTGAGGATTCTGGGTTTGCTGGGTTAAAATTTTTTTTTTTTTTTTCCTATTCTGACAGTGTCTGAACAGTAGAGGGGGAGGTGGTGGCAGGAGGGGAAGAGGTGCCTGGGAAATTAGAATAATCCACTCAGCTTCAGGGAGCGGGAGGTAAACAAGCACCTGGGGAGTGATAGGACAGAGAGGAAACTAGGAAAACCAAAAGGAAAGCAAACAAGCTTATTTGCAGTCTTGTAAAAATACAGTCTGTTCTGTTCTGTTGTACCTCAGGTCACTCTGAGCTGGAACCAACTCGAAGGTACCTAACAACAACAACAACAACAAGAATACAGTTTATCGTCATTATTCACAGATTTCGTATTTGCAAATTTGCCTGCTTGCTAAATCAATGCTCCCAAAATCAATCCTCACAACACTTTCGAAGCCATTTGCAGACCTGCGTAGAGTGGCAAAACTTTGACTCAACCAACGTGCCCGTTCCCAGCTGAGGTCAAACAAGTCAACTTTGTACCTTCTTGCTTCAGCTCTCATGCTGTCAACAAACGTCCTTTCTGTGGTCTATTTAGTGCCCCATTGTTCGCATTATTGTGCTCTTTGGTCTTGCTGTTTTAAATGTCCCTCATACATAGTGCTGAAGTGCTGTCTGGTGTTCCTAAGTGCAAGGAGGCTGTGATGTGCCTTATGGAGAAAATATGTGGGTTAGATAAGCTTCGTTCAGGCATTAGTTATAGTGTTGCTGGACACGAGTTTGATGTTAATGAATCAACAATATATATTAAATTAGGTGTCTTTAAACAGAACACGCATTAAACAAGCTTATGCACTGATTGGTTGACAAGAACGCGACCGAGGCTCACAGGAACCTAACGCTGTGTTTCCTTGAGAAGTGATGGTTCAGTGTTTGCAGCAATTTTATAGTGTTTAACTACTGTGGATAATAAGAACTGGCTATAATTATTTCCTAGAAAATGTAAAAAATTTGTGTTTGATAATTTAATTTATAGCAAAATTTTGTGATCAGGACAATAATGGTTAAGAGTCAGGCAATGCAGTGGTTGAATCACAGTCCCTCCTCTTATTAAAAAATAAAAAAATCCATTGCTGTTGAGTTGATTCCAACTCATAGCAACCTTACAGGACGGAGTGGAACTGCCTCATAGGGTTTCCAAGAAGCGGCTGGTGAATTCCAACTGCTGACCTTTTGGTTAACAGCCGAGCTCTTAACCACTGAGCCATTATTTAAACTCTACAAGCCCCAGTTTCCTCATATGTGAAGCAGGGATGCTCACACCTACCTCTAAGGGTTGTAAAGGTTAAATGCATTCCTCAAGGAGCCCTGGTGGTGCAATGTTGAGCACTAGGCTGCTAACCGAAAGGTCGGCACTTTGAACCCACCAGCAGCTCCACTGGAGAAAAGACCTGGTAATTTGCACCCATAAAGATTACAGCCTAGCAAACTGTATGGGGCAGTTGTACTCTGTCTTACTGGGTCCCTGTGAGGTGAAATCAACTCGACAGCACCCACCCACCCACCCACCCACACACACACACACACACATGCATTCCTCATGCTCATATGAGAGTAGACACCAGGAGTAGGGTGTACAAATGAGAAAGACAAGTAAATCTCATGATGGTGGCTTGTGTCTGCCCTTGGGCGATGCAGTAGAATCTGTCCGTAATCAGTCCTGCAACCGGAATTCAGATAAACACCACCTCCCCTTCTGGCAGACAAATACTCTTCCTCACTTTAAAATCACAGAGGTCTAAGCAGAGGAAGATGCCACTGATATTCTGAAAAGTGTGCAAGAAAGGACATAGGCAGTGACTCCATTATCATCAGGGAAAGGTGGAGTGTCCAGGAGGACAAGAGGTGAGAACATCAGGTGGCAGTCATAAAGAGGGAGCCCGTGGGACCAACAGAAAAAGAACTGGGAGAGAATGAAAACACCATATGATTTGCAGCTATGGAACAGTTAACGAGGAGAAATGGGACAGTGATTTAATTAATGGGAATCAGAGAAACTGGTTTGTCAGAATTCCCTCAACCATAAACCTGACTTTATCAGCCCTTCCATCAATCCGTCCATTAAGCCATTACTTGGTGGCTAATGCTGGTCATGGCTCCCAGCAGGCAGAGCCCTTACACACAGATTATCCTGAATGCTTCCAGCCCCAGGGGAAAGGCAACTTCAAAATTCCTTCCACATTTAGCACATTTTGAGCATATTTTAAAGAGTTCTAAAAACTTGAAAACAGGTCATCCAAAACACCCCATTCATCCGTTGCCCCAGGTGCTGTAACGAATTATAGCAATGTTTTCTCTGTGTCAGTTACTGTAAATTAGTGAATTCTCAGGAAGTGTATTAGCAAGGAAGTGAACAGGATGTTTTCACTTTTGGGGAGGCATCACATTAAATTTTCAACATAAATTTTTCATTAATTCTATACCCAACCAGCCTAGAGAATTATGCATGTGTCTATGTGTGTGCTCTCATTAATAAAAATGCATCCGCAGGCCAGCTTCATGAGTGTGTGACCTGTGCAGTCATACAGAGCTCTGTGCTCAAAAGGGCGCCATACTTGATTTAACACTCTGGTATCACCTGGTGGCATATTGGTTAAAAGTTCAGCTGCTAACGAAAAGGTTGGCAGTTCGAATCCACCAGCCGCTACTTGGAAACTGTACGGGGCAGTTCTACTCTGTCCTACAGGGTCACTATGAGTCAGAATCAATTTGACAGCAATGGATTTGGGTTTTGGTATCACCATCTTAAGGTGCCCTGGTGTCTCAATGGGTTTGCGCTTCGCTGCTAACTTAAAGACTGGTGGTTGGAACCCAGTGGCATCACAGGGAAAAGACTGGTGATAAAGATTACAGCCTAGAAAACCCTATGGGCAGTTCTACTCGGTCACAAGGGGTCACTATGAGTCATAATCGACTTGATGGCAGCTTAACAACAACATCGACTTCTTGAAATTTTAAACTATTTTTAAACAAGGAGCCCAACATTTTCATTTTGCCAAAACTTCAGAAATTATGTGTCTGGTCTTGACCAATTTAAAATATTGGTCTTTGTTCAAAAGCACAAGCAAAATAAAATAGATAGTTTATTTTCATACTTATCAGTATTTTATTTTAAAAAAATGCATACCATCCAACCAGTACCAGTTAGGCTGAGTGGATCCCGATTCATGCTCACCCCGTGTGTGTCAGACTAGAACTGTGCTCCATAGGGTTATCAACAGCTAATTTTTCAGAAGTAAAAAGCTTTTCTTCTGAAGTGCCTCTGGGTGGATTCTAACTTCCAACTTTTCAGTTATCAGCTGAGACTGTTAACCATTTGCACCACCCAGAGACTCCGCATACCATTCAGGTATGTAGAAATTACGTGCCATGGCTTAAAAAAAAAAGCCATGGCTTAGGGAGGAAAAAATGCTTCATCATGCCAATGTGTATACAAAGGGTATGAATTGCGAATAAAGAACACCAAATAAAAGGTTTTGAAAAGGGGAAAAAAAACTATAGTTGAATTAATTTCTTTGGTTCAGGAGCATTAATTCTAACCACGTCATGCCCTCTAGTTAGAGGAAGTGAGAGAAATAGACTGAGGTTCGGTCACGGGTGTAGAAAAAAAAAAAAACAGAGAAATCGAGGGGCAGGAAAGTAGAATGAATCAAGTGTTGAACCCAATAGTCCCCTTTTGATGCAAAAGCAAATATACAAGCAGAAAAGCAATTAGCATGATCACCCTTCTGACGTGCACATTAACTGATGATATCCATTTATCAGGTGAAAAGGATTTGTGCTATCTTCACTGTGTGGTTTTAAAATTTTTGTTTGGCTGGGCTTGCTTTGAAGCAGACTAGAACCTTCATCTTGGCGACCACTTTGGGCGGCTGGATTCAAAGTAAAACCAAGCTGTCAGGTGGCTTTGATCTTTTATCTCTCCCTGTGCTTGGAGGCTCTTTGTTGTATTGCCTTAACCCTATAATAATAAAATTAAAGAGTAAATTAACCTCTTTTTTATACAGTGCAAATATATATCTTTTTCCCCTGAACTTTCAGTATTGCTATTTTATTTTTTGGCGTCAGTCATTTCTTTTGCCACCTTTTTTTTTTAAACAGAAAACAATTCTGTTGCTTTAAGGGGTGGGGGCGGGGAGTTACACTTGACCAATCTGAAAATGCAACACCTGGAGCCCATATTTAGAAATTTTAACACACACACATACCAGAATTTAGTACTGAAGTGTGCAGAGCATTACAGGAAGCTCACTGCTTAAAAGCAGGTTGTATTCAATCATTCATTTGTAAGTTGGTTGTTTGGAACTTGAAAGCATTTTTTCCATAGAAGCAAAGCTATAAACAGTGCTTTGGTCCTCAGTGTTAAAAAAAAACGGTTGCAGAAATATCTGTCCTTGTGATGAAAATAGAAAACAATTCTGTGGCAATACAGTAACTGCCAGGGAGGAAAGCTAACCAAGTAATAACTTGTTCGTCATGAATGCCTATGCTTGAAGAGGAATGGGTTTCCTCCTAGGAGACGGTAGAGGCAGCTGGAAGTTTCCAAGGTACCCGTGGGTCATTTCAACAGCCCACATTCTTAGCATGTTCAGTTTAAAGCTTATGTGTTTTTTGTCCTCCATGCAAGGATGCTCCAAACTTTTTTTTTTTTTTTTTTTTGACTCAGCATGCTTAGGTTCTATTTTTGGCTCGAAATAGAAAGGGGATCAAAAGAGGAAGGGGAATTTTCCCGAGATGCTTAGAGAGTTGGAAAAAAGAGAGGAGGGGTAAATGAAGCTGGGTGGCCTTGTGGTGTTATAGCTCACGTTGTTTGCTCAGAATGCACAAGCCCCTTTGTGTTCCTCTTGCCACACAGGGAACTTCCCATTTTCTAACTCCTCCACTAGCTCTCAGGACGGCTTGTACATACTTCTGTGAAAGCACACTTCACATTGTTCTGTAATTGTTTCTTTGTGCCCCACACGTTTTTCAGTGATTATGTCTCCTCTGCTTGATTAGGGAAACCCCACCCCCAAAGAAGAAACTAATTTAAATTCTTTTTTTTTTTTAATATCTGAGGAAACTACATGATACAGAAATACATATTTTGATTGTCTAAGTTGAAATCAAGCTGTGAGAGTAAAAAATGGGACTAGGGGAGAACATCGTGGGGAGTCATCACACCAAAGGGAAGACTGGAGATAGTGGGGGAAAGATCTCACATCAGAACCTAAACTTCCCTCCTCATTTACCAGGAGCTTCACTGATGCAGAACCACTTGCCTCTTGTCCAAAATAAATGGAGGAAGGAGACATTTAGGTGGGTTAGAGGAGATAGAGACTGCGTATAAGCCACTGCTTTCCAAACCATGGTGGCTATGTTTTGAGGTTTCCACTGTAACCATTTTCGCTTCTTCCAGTGAAAGCCTCTGATTTTCACGTGGGGACACCCAGATAGATGGGCCTGGGTGGGTGCCTGACCCAGCTCCAGGATGGAGGATAAGGCATCGCTTTCTCTTTGCCCTTGGGTGTTTGGTTCAGGGATAGAGATGTGACCAAAAATTTCCAATTGGGATGAATCTCACTGCTTTTGAGGGCGCAGTCTCCATTCTGCTTCACCTGAAGCTGAGGAGCTATGAGACTGGAGCAGCCAGGACAGTGGTGTGCTGCTGAACATTCAACAGCTGGCTCTCAAAATTTAAAAAATTTAAAAGCCCTGATTTTTAGCACTTGCCAACTCCTGTGGTTTAAATACTTCCACCATGGCCAATTTGAAGCTCCAGTGTAACATCGCTGAGCATTGGCTTGGGAAGAGATGTGCAGTAGCACGCTATTATACAGTATTTTCACCACAGAGATAGATACAATGGGTGTAAATAACCTCAACTCATAGATAATAGTAAAATGTACTAAAATAATTAGGAAGAGATGAGTTTTGAATATTTACTATCTCTGTTTTTAAGATAATGTATTAAATTGTAAGCTTACATAATTTTTTTTTTTCAAATAATGGCTAGTGCCTTCAGAGGAAACATGGCCCTGCAGACAACTCAATTTTGAACTTCTGGCCTCCAGAAATATGAGAGAGTAAGTTTCTGTTGTTGGAAGCCACCGAGTTTAATGTGTTATAGCACCCCTAAGAAAGTTTGTGAGGATGGTACTGGACCGGGCAACATTCTGTTTTGTTATGCAGAAGGTTGCTGTGAGTTGGAGCCGGCTCAACAGCACCTACCAACGACAACAAACAAGAAAGTAATGTAAAGTAGCAATGTTTCACCTGTACAACAGTATCTTTTAATTTTTTTACCCTTTTTTTCAAAGCAAAAAAAAAAGTCCACTGTAGAAATTAGGAACATTTTTAAAGTGAACATGATAACCACCCAGAGATAACCGCTCAACATGTCAGTGTGATTTCATATATATGTGTGTAATTATAAAGCCTGGATCATACTATACAAATAGTTTCGTGTCCTACATTTTTTTTCTTTTCCCAATGCATTGTGAAGATCTTCTCATTTCATTACAGATTATTTGAAAACACTGTTTGTAATGACTTCAGAGCTTTTCATTTTATGGATATGTCATAATTTATAAAGTTATTACATTATTGTTGGATGTTTATATCATTTCCAATTTTGCACTATTATAAATAATTCTGTATTTACGATAAATTTCTAAAATCTTAAGCCTTTTTTTTAAGCATACAAACATTTTAAGAATCCTGATACATATTGCCAAATTGCCCTCTAGGAAATTTCTATCAATTTAAAGTGCTGTCAGCAGCAAGAGTGGCCATTTAACAAGAACTGTGAATTGTGATAAACCTAGAAGTGGTGTAAATGGTTAAGTGTTCAGCTATTAACTAGAAGGCTGGTGGTTTGGATCCACTCAGCAGCACCTGGGAAGAAAGACCTGGTGATCTGCTTCTGCACGATCCCAGCCAAGCTTATGGAGCACGGTTCTACTCGGACATATATGGGGTCTTTGCCAAGCTTATGGAGCACGGTTCTACTCGGACATATATGGGGTCTTTATCAGTTGGAATCAGCTTGATGGCAACTGTTTTCTGGTTGCTTTTTTGTTTTTTGTTTGTTTTACAAACCTGATTATTATCATTTTTTAAAAGCTTAACTACTTTGACAGGAGGTTTCTATAGCTTTATCAGCCATTCATACCTCTTCTTTTGTAAATTAACCTTTTTTGTGCTTTTTGCTCCTTTTCTATTGGGGTACTAGCCATTTACTTACTGATATGAAAGATTTCTTCATATAGTTATGTTACAGAATATTTAAAAACATTTCTTTATATAAAATGACTTTCTATAAATATTTGTTACATTTTATATGCAGGGTCCTCTCATTTATAGAAGAGCAGAATGTTGAAATCTCACGACACAGGCATTCATGGTCTGGGAGGATGATAGCCATCAATTTGGTTCTCTCACTCCAACCCCAAGGCTGCTAGGGTGCATTGTTTGATATTTCCCGTCTGACAATCCTTGATTTGCCACTTCTTAAGGGAGAATTCAAATTCTTCCACTCAGATAACCTGAGGTTAGATTAAGGATGTGATTACTTTCTTAAGCCATTTCACCCGAGAGACCCAAATTGTGTGGATAAATAATGGGAAAGTATGTATAAAATTTTTTCAAAAGCAATTTGCTTCCTAGTTCTGATTCAACACATCTTCCCTCAGGTTTGGACTGTACGCTTCGTTGTCTTTGAAAAGAACAACATGGGCTAGGGGTAAGGAGAGCTGAGTTCTTTCTGCACAGGTTTTTTCCTGCTTCAGGGTCTTTCTGTAAAACAAGGTTTTGCAAGTCACTTCACTTCTTGTGCCTTGGTTTCCTCATCTCAGGATTGCCAGATAAAATACAGGATAATACGATGCAATAATTGGGATTTACTTTTACTAAAAAGGCATTCGTTGTTTATCTAAGTTCAAATTTAACTGGGTGTCCTGTATTTCTATTTGCTAAATAAGGCAACTCTATTTCTAAGGCCTATTCCAGACCTGAACAATTAAAATTGAATGCAGAGCTAGGAAATATAATCCAATCTCAAGGCAACGTTTGCAGCCTGGGTAATTCGGGTCCCATACTCCGATGGAATGGGATTTCATTGGCCAGAGACTTTTTCCAGGAATGATTGTGAAGGAAATGGTGAATCCTGGACTGGCTTCAGATCTGTTTGAACCTCTAGGTAACTAGATGTAGAGTTTGGAGGTAGGTAAAATATGCAGGTGGGGTCAGAAGGACAATATGGAAGATACTCTAGGACTAGAGTTGATGAAGAGTGAGCTCTAGGAGAGGCAAAAGTTTGATTTTTAATCTTCTCTTACAGCAGTGATGGCAAATAGGTTTCCACTGGAGTTTCTGCTGAGTATTTAGCAGGTTTTTTTTTTCTTGGACATGTTTTGGGAAGGTCTCTGAATCCAAGCTGAGGGTCAGCTGGAAGAAGAAGGATTGAAAAGCAAGGTCTCCTGGCCACATAGTTTCCATTCCTTCATAGTTAAATAATTAGAATTTCAACAAGCTTTAACATCACGGCAGTCCCTCAGTTTGAACTGTAGTTGTATCTCACGCCTAGTTTTTACTTTATTTGCAGGTGTCTTTTAATAACTGCCAGGTTTAATTCAGGAAGGTTTTTTTTTTTTTTTTTAAATTTTGTTGTTATTGAGAATATATACAGCAAAACATATACCAATTCAACAGTTTCTACATGTACAGTTCAGTGACATTGATTCCATTCTTTGAGTTGTGCAATGATTCTCATCCTCATTTTCTTAGTTGTTCATCCCCCATTAACATAAACTCACGGCCCCCTAAGGTTCCTATCTAATGTTTCGAGTTGCTGTTATCACTTTGATCCCATACAGATAGTTCTTAAAAGAGCATAGTGCTCAAGGCAGACATTTTCTACTAGTTAAGCTAGACTGCTGTTTGGTTTTAAGAACACTTTAAGGAATACTTTTGGTTTAAGGTTTAAAGATTATCTCAGAGCAATAATTTCAGGGGTTCATCCAGCCTTCATGGCTTCAGAAAGTCTGGAGTTCATGAGAATTTGAAATTCTGTTCTGCATTTTCCCCCTTTAGATCAGGGTTTTTCTATAGAATATTTGATCAAAATATTCAGTAATGGTAGCTTGACATCATCCAGTTCTTGTCTCACGGTAAAGTAGGCAGTTGTTCATGGAATCAATTAGCCACACATACCGTATCCTCTTCATACTCCTGTATCTCCTTCTTCCTTTGTTGCTGCAGGCGAATAGAGACCAATTATCATGACTTGTATGGCTGCTTGCAAATTTTTAAGACCCTGGGCCCTACACAAGAAACTAGAAAGGTAAAACAGAAGCACTAAACACGTTATTAGGCCAATTAACTGGGATGTTCCATGAAACTGTGACCCCAAACCTCCAAACCAAGGAATCAAATCCAATAAGGTTTTTTGTTCTACATAAGCAGTCTCAGTAGCTGCTTTTTTTTTTTTTAAATCTTGTTATATCTATCACACAACTTTTGCCAATTCAACTTTTTATAGGTGTACAACTTATTGTTTATATAGTATTCTAGTTTTGTGTTTGCTGCAGAGAAGTCCAAAGAAGTAGAATACAGTCCTTTCACTGGGATGTTTGTAATAGGATATACATTTATGAGAAAAATTAAAGAGTTGGCATATGGCTAAAAGTCAAAACAGCGGTCCAAGAACCAAGAGATGAAGGAGGTTGGAGTAGAGGCCCAGGTGGACTGGGAGATGGGAGCAGGAGGAAGTGATCCTTGCAAGTGAATGAGATTTTAACAGACCACAAGAAATTAGAAAATAGTCAAGACTGGGGAAATATATGGGAGCTAGCAAGACTCTTCCAGGGAATTCCAGAGCAGGATTCTGCTTTGGAACCCTCTCCCTTGATGAAGAGAGCATTAATATGGAGCCCTGAGGCACCTGGGAGTTCTAATCCCCCTGATAGTTCTTTGGCCGAGCTTAAGTATTAAAGACACTTGTAGTCTTGTCATTTTTTAAACTCTTATTTTAAGCATTTCAAATGTATTAAAAAGGTTGAAAGAATGGTACAATGAACACGGATACACTCACCACCCAGGTTCCACAATTGCTAACATTTTTTAAAGTTTTGAGCCACCTTAAAGTAAGTTGTAGGTATCATGACACCTTAAACCCATCAGCACGCACTTCCCAAAATATCCTAATAAGGATCTTTTCCTACATCACCACGATACCATTATCATACCTAAAAACATTAACAATAATTACCTAATAGCATCTAATGTTCAAAACCGTATTACAATTTCTCCAACTGTTTCCCAAAAGTCTTGTAGAATTTCCCATATTTGGATTTTTTAAAAAATTGTTTCATTTTGGTGCTACCCAATGTGTTCCTCTAGCCCCTTCATTTCCTATAAACTTAGCAGGACCTCACATTCTAGCTTGCCTGGGAATGACCTTCTTGTTTGCACCTATAATCCTGACATACTGTCAATTGAGTTCCCTTCACTCTCGAATGCCCTAGTTTGCTGAATTTGATCCCTTAATTAAGGTGATCACAGCCAGATCTCATCACTGTAAGGTCGACTTTTCTCTTTGCAATTAGCCAGCAGCCTGTGGGATAAGACTTTGGTAACTTATGAATATCCAGTTCCCCCAACAACATTTCACCTACTGGTTTTAGCATTAATCAACGATCCTTTCTTTCATCAGCTATTTCTTTGGAGTTACCGAATGGTGATTTTCTTACTCTAGCATTCATTCAACATTTATTAGCTAGCATTCTTCTGTGAAAATTGGGGAGGATTTTCAATTCTTCCTAAAAACATCAGGGAAATGCTTCATTCTTTTTAATTTCAAATTATCAGAAGTAATGAGTTGAACCCAAAGCAATCTACAAATACAATGCAATCCCGATCCAAATACCAACAGCATTCTTTATTTTTAGATGGAAAATTTATCATTAACTTCATATGGAAAGGGAAGAGGCCCCAGATAAATAAAGCGCTTCTAAAGAGGAAGGATTAAGTAGGGGGACTCGTACTACCTGACTGCAGAAACTACTATACAGCTACAGTAGTCAAAGCAGCCTGGTACTAGTACAATGACAGATGCATTGACCAATAGAACAGAATTGAGAACCCAGATATAAATCCATTCACCTACAGTTACCTGATCTTTGACAAGGGCCCAAAGACCATCAAATGGGGAAAAGACAGTCTTTTTAACAAATGGTGCTGCCAAAACTGGATGTCCATCTGTAAAAAAATGAAACAGGATTCATACTTCACAACATACACAAAAACTAATTCAAAATGGATCAAAGACCTAAATAAAAAACCAAAAACTATAAAGATTGTAAAAGAAAAAATAGGATCAATGCTAGAGGCCCTAATACATGGCATTAACAGGATACAAATCATAACTAACAACATACAAATTCCAGAAGATAAGCTAAATAACTGGGATCTTCTAAAAATTAAACACTTACGGTCATAAAAAAAAAAAAAGCTTCACCAGAAGAGTAAAAAGAGAATCTACAGACTGGAAAAAAAAATTTTGACTATGACAAATCCGACAAAGATCTGATCTCTAAAATCTGTAGGAAAATCCAACACCATTACAACAAAAAGACAAATAATCCAATTAAAAAATGGGCAAAGGAAATGAACAGACACTTCACCAAGGAAGACATTCAAGCAGCCAATAGACACATGAGGAAATGCTCGCAATCACTAGCCATTAGACAAATGCAAATCAAAACCACAATGAGATACCATCTCACCCCAGCATTACTGACACAAATCAGAAAAACAAAACAACAAATGTTGGAAAGGCTGTGGGGAGATTAGAACTCTTTTTTTTTTTTTTTTGGATAATATTGTGTTTTTTGGTGGAAGCTTAGATAGCACAATAGGTTCCCCTCCAACAATTTCTACACAAATTTTTCAGTTTGTGAACATTCTCATTATTTCTGTTCTGGTTGTTCCATTTCCAATAATCTAATTTCCCTGCCCCCTTACCTTCTCATCTTTGTATTTTTTTATAATTTTTATTGTGCTTTAAAAAAATTTTTTTTTATTGCGCTTTAAGTGAAAGTTAACAAATCAAGTCAGTCTCTCATACAAAAGTTTATATACACCTTGCTATATACTCCTAATTGCTCTCCCCCTAATGAGACAGCACACCCCTTCCCTCCACTTTCTCTTTTCATGTCTGTTCGGCTAGCTTCTGACCCCCTCTGCCCTCTCATCTCCTCTCCAGACAGGAGATGCCAACATAGTCTCATGTTTCTACTTGAACCAAGAAGCTCATTCTTCACCAGTATCATTTTCTATCCCATTGTCCAGTCCATTCCCTGTCTGAAGAGTTGGCTTTGGGAATGATTCCTATCTTGGGCTAACAGAAGGTCTGGGGGCCATGATCACTGGGGTGCTTCCAGTCTCAGTCAGACCATTAAGCCTGGTCTTTTCATGAGAGTTTGGGGTCTGCATGAGATTGGAACACTTATGCATTGCTAATGAGAATGCAAAATGGTAAAACCATTTTGGAAAATATGGCGGTTCCTTAGAAAGCTAGAAATAGAAATACCATATGATCGGCAATCCCTCTCCTAGGAATATATCCTACAGAAATAAGAGCCATCACAGAAGTAGACATATGCACACCCATGTTCATTGTAGCATTGTTCACAATAGCAAAAAGATGGAAACAACCTAGATGCCTATCAACAGATGAGTGGATAAACAAACTATGGTACATACACACAATGGAGTGCTACACAATTATAAAAGAAAATGATGATTCTGCGAAGCATCTCACAACGTGGAGGAATCCGGAGGGCAGTATACTGAGTGAAATAAGTTAATCACGAAAGGACAAATATTGAATGAGACCACTATTATAAAAACTCATGAAAAGGTTTACACACAAAAAGAAACAATCCTTGATGGTTATGAATGAGGGGAGGGTTGGGGATGGAAAAACACTAAATAAACAATAGATGAGCGGTAACTTTGGTGAAGGGTAAGACAGTACACAATACTGGGGAAGCCAGCACAACTTGTCCAAGGCAAGGTCATGGAAGCTCCACAGACACATCCAAACTCCCTGAGGGACCAAATTACTGGGCTGAGGGCTGCAGGGACCATGGTCTTGGGGAACATCTAGCTCAACTGGCATAACACAGTTTGTAAAGAAAATGTTCTACATTCTACTTTGGTAAGTAGCGTCTGGGGTCTTAAAAGCCTGTGAGCAGCCATGTAAGAAACTCCACTGGTCTCGCCCCTTCAGGAGCAAGGGAGAATGAAGAAAACCAAAGACACCGGGAAAGATAAGTCCAAAGAACTATTGGATCACAGCTACCACAGTACAGTTAGGCAATCCCCAGCTACCACCACTGACTGCTCTGATAGCAGTCACAACAGAGGGTCCCGGACAGAGCTGGAGAAAAATGTGGAACAAAATTCTAACACACACAAAAAAACCAGACTTACTGGCCTGACAGAGACTGGAGAGACCCCGAGAGTATGGTCCCTGGACACCCTTTTAGCCCAGGAATGAGGTCACTCCTGAGGTTCACCCTTCAGCCAAAGATTAGATAGGCCCATAAAACAAAACAAAACTAAATGGGCACAACAGCCCAGGGGCAAGGACTAGAAGGCAGGAGGGGACAGGAAAGCTGATAACAGGGAACCCAAGGTCGAGAAAGGAGAGCGCTGACATGTTGTGGGGTTGGTAACCAATCTCACATAATAACATGTGTACTGATTGTTTAGTGAGAAGCTAGTTTGTTCTGTAAACCTTCATCTAAAGTACAATAATAATAATAAAAAAAATGAAATAGAACGCATAAACACTGATATCCTGGGCATTAAAAAAAAAAAAAGTTGATGAAATAGTTATCTCTGATGGTGGCGAATGAGTTGATTTGGGGTTTTTGTTTTATTGCTATGGACTAATAGATTTTCAGCTGTTCAGTGTAATTTCTTCTAGGGCCTTTCAATGTTTGGTGCTAAAAAATCATAAATTCAGACTGGCATTACCAATTAAATTTAACATTATTGGTACTTTTTCTTTGATTTTATATTTGTATTTTTCCTCATACCAAAATTCTTGGCTCCTACTAATATTAGTGTATTCATTAGTTTTCTCTACAATATACAAAAATCATTTCAAAGTTATACTATGTATTTTACTACTAAAATTAAATTACCAAGTGGAGTTGGATATTTATTTACAGTTCTTTTTATTCTCAGAATATGTTTTACTGAGAATGCTTGGAGGACTATGTCCAAAAGTATTTGAAATGATTTTCTTCTCTTTGCTCTCAACTACTAACCTGAAGATCGGCAGTTCAAACCCACCCAGCAGCACTGAGAGGGAAAGTCCTGGCAATTTGCTTCCATAAAGATTACAGCCCAGAAAACCCTATGGTGCAGTTCTGCTCTGTAACACATGGGGCCACCATGACTGGAAATTGACTTGATGGCAATGGATTTGGTTTGGGTTTTGTTCTTTGCAGTATGTTACCATTTAAATTTAAATTTGTTTGTTGCCACTTCTTTTCCTTTTTAAAGATTGACATATTTTTCTTTGTGCTTTAATTTTGTTTTTGTTGTTGTTAGGTGCTGTGGAGTCGGTTCCAACTCATAGCGACCTATAGGACAGAGTGGAACTGCCCCATAGGGTTTCCAAGAAGTGGATGGTGGATTTGAATGGCTGACCTTTTGGTTAGCAGCCAAGCTCTTAACCACTGTGCCACCAGGGCTCCCAATTTTGTTTTTTAGGAAAAATCAAAACTCCGTAAAAAGATAAATTCAGAGACTATATTAACATCCTTATCACTTTTGCTCTGTTTCTAGCTCCAGTATGCCTCCTATAGGTGACCATTTTTATTAGTTTCCGATTTATCCTTCCAGTGTCTATTTTTATAAGTATGTGTGTGTGTGGGTATATGTGTGCGTATAAATATATATAACTTTCCTCCCTTCTTGTAAAAAATGTAATTTATACCGTCCTGACTCTTGCCTGTGTCATGTAACATATCCTGAGATCACACCATACCAGTACAGAGAACTTCCTCATTCTTTTTTTACAGTTGCACAGAAGTCCATTGTGGGGGTGGACCAAAGTTTATTCATCCAGTCTCCCACTGATGAACATTTGGGTTTTTCCAATTTTTTTCTATTGCAACTAAAACATCAATAAATATTTGTGTGCAGATAATGTTTATGTGTGTATGTGAAGATGTGTCTTCGGGACAGAGTTCTAGAAGTGAAATTGTGGGTCACAAGGCAAACGCATGTGATTTTGTTAGGTATTTCTATTGCCCTCCATGGGAACTGTAAACACATGCACTCTGTCCTCACATTCTCAGCGACAGAGTGTATCATCAGATTTTTAGATTTTTGCTAATCTGATAGGTGAGATATTATTTCAGTATAGTTTTAATCTGCCTGTATCCCAATGTGAGTGTGACTGAGCAATCTTTCATACATTTAAAGGCCACTTGCCTTTCGTATTTATGGGTGTTTGTCCTCTTTTTCTCTTTTTTTTTTTTTTTTTTGCCATCTCAATTCTTAGGTGCTCTTTACATATTAGGATAATTAGCCTTTTATCTGTGATACCTGATACAACTTTTTCTTTACTCCTAGTTTATCCTTTGTCTTTTGACTTTGCTTATGTAGTTTTTGCCATGAAAAAGTTCTTTAGGCTTCTCTAGTCAAATTTATCAATCTTTTACTACTTCTGGATTTTAAGTCATAGATAAGATTATAAAGAAATGTAATTCTATTTTCTTCTGGTATTTCTATGGCTTCCCTTTTTACATTTAGAGCTCTGAGCCATTGGGGATTTTTTCTGATAAATGGTTTCAGGTATGAATTTAAGTTTTACCTTCTTCTCTATGGCTTTGCAATTGCCCTATATTTAAAAGTCAATTTTTCCCCATTGCAGATGCCACATCCATCATGTACCTAATTTTCGTACGTTCTTCAGACTATATCTGCACCTTCTCTTTAGTCCCATTGAACCGTCAGTCTGTTTACACAGCAATATCACACTTTTTATTATAGAGGCTTCATAATGTGTTTTAATATCCAGGAGGGCTAGTCCCTTCTCATTCCTTCGATCTTCTTTATCAGGCGTTTCTTGGCTATTCTTGCTTGTTTATTTTAAAATCAGTTTGTCTGCGGGTGTTTGAGAACTGGTCTGACCAAAGGATGGTTACCTGCTGGACATTAGTAAGGCATAAAATGGATCATCCAGGTGAGACTAAGTCACAGAGAAGCATGAATGACATTCATATTTGGTCTTAGAAGAAAGGAAAAGCCACTGAAGTCCTTAACAGGGGCAGCAATTGGGAGCATAGACTGGGGGTGAAAACGGGGGCGGATCTAGATACAGAGGAGTAGCAAGAGGCTGAACAGTGGTCCAGAGGGCTTAGGCTGGGGTGAGAGCAGGGTGAAGGTGGAAATATTTCAAAGAAGAGTCTTTTTGGTAGATTGGTTCTGAGGGCTGAAGGTGAGGGAGAAGATTAAGCTGATACATAGGCCAGGACTTGTCCATTCCAACAACAGGCTATTGTAACATTTTTGGTCAACAGGGCTTGGACTGATACAATGAATAAAGGCTGTTTTTACCTAAGCTTTCCTCCTAGTAAAACAGGTGCCTCACTCTAGGTCAGCCTGATGTACAGAATGTTGAGTTTACTGAATAGGTAAAATAAGGAACCACTTGTCTCACAGAATGTGAAGCGTAAGCCCCCTTACCCAAATCACAGATATTGTTTTCTTCCTTCTTTTTCCATTCCTGCCCTCTCTCCACAAAGGAGGGTGGCAGACAAATCACTACCAGCACCTGCCACACTTCCTTTTCTCCCTGCCTTTCCCTGGTGTTTTCTGCTGTTTTTCCTCCCCTGGCTCACCCAGACTCCATCTGGGTTCTTAACCAGTACTGGCTGAGAAAACCAGGCATGGGCCTGACCAATCAGGGTCTCCTGCCACTTTGACCTGTGTGTGTCAGAAAGCTGCCGGGGTGCTGTTGCTGTAGACGCCACTAACAACCACCCCCCCAAACAAAAAAAAAAAGAAGAAGAAGGGAAGGAAAAGAAAGAATCAAAGAAAAAAGAGGGGATCAAATAGAGAGAAAATGGTTTGGGAGGGGTCAGGAAGACTGGGTGGCCTTGGGTAGGTCACATCACCTTTCTAAGGCTCAGTTTTCACATCATAAAATGGGAATGATAACAGCACCCATCTCATAGGGTTGTTGTGAGGCTGAGAATCATGGTGATGGTTCTGCATAGAGAAGTTCCAATGCCACACCTTGCCTATTTCCTCTGGGAGCATGCCTAAGCCGGCCCTGGAAGGGCAACGGTTATCAGCGATTGGGTAGCAGAGCAGAGAGGGTAAACTGTAGCTGACTTCCCAGAGCAGGAATGCACGGAAACGTGCTCCTCAGCCCAGGCTTCAGTGAGGACTTGGACCACCTCCAAGATCCATTAAGCTGCCCACGGTCTCCTAGCCTCTCCTCTCTCTGAGAAGCAGTCTAGAGTGAAGAATCAGAGGTTCTCTTCTTGAAACTTTAAACCAGAACCTTTGCCCAAAGGTGAAGGAAATATAGAACATTCTCAGACTATGCCCACTGGTGCTAACCTATTCCTGTGCCCATTACCAGTGTCCAGACTCCAAGTCAGAAGAGGCCTGAGCCCTCTTTGAATCCCTTCTCCTTTACTCTATAGGTGAGAATTGAGGCCAAACAGACTGAGTTGCTCAAGGTCATGGTTAAGTTGGCACCTGGGTGACAGAGCAGGGTCCTCTGCCCCCAGACGAATCACAAAAGATCTCTCTTCAGTGAAGGTAGGGCCCTGGGATCAGCAGCTTAGGCGACAGAAATAGACTTGGGTTTGAATCCCAGGTCTTCCACTAATTAGCGGTGTAACTTTGGGACAGTTACATGATCTCTCTAAGCATCAATTTCCTCACCTGTAAAATGGATGTAATCATAGTACAGGCACATGGAGACCATTCAATAAACATGTTGTTTTCATGCCAAAGACATAAGAAAAAAAGCCCAAGAGGAGGCAAGCCTAGCTGGGTCTCATCCCCAAGCTCCAGTATAATCTTTCTGCTTGTTCTCTTGTCTTATCATCTTACAGAGCTAACTCAGACTTAGGCAGACTGTCTTGGCTTTTCCCCATAAATCAAGACTAGATCTTCTCTTATTTAATACCTATGATGTGTGTAAGTTATGAATAACAATAAAACGAGAATTCGTATGCTCACTACTCAACGTAAAAAATAGCACACTACCACCATCTTTGAAACTCTATGTACCCCTTCACCTCAACTATGCTCCCTGGTAACCGTTCACCTGAATTTTATATTTATCATTCCTTTCCTTGGTTTTACCAAATTGGAATGTATTCCTAAATAATATATTATTTAGCTAGCTTCGCATGTCTTTAACCTCATTATAAATGGAATTGTGCTGTATCATCTTTTATATCTTGCCTGTATTGTTCAAATTGTTTTTGAAATATATCCATAGAGGTGTGAGCAACTGTAGTTCACTCATTTTTTCACTAGTTGTATGGTATTCCATTGAATGAATATACCACAATTAATTTATCCATTCTCCTATTGATGGACTACTGGGTTATTTCCAGGTTTATTTATTTGTTTGGTTTTTGCTATTATAAAAGTCTCTCAATGAACGTTGTTGCACATGACCTTGGTATATAGTTAGGAGTGGAATTGCTGTGTCACTCGATGACAGCGGGTTTAGGTATATATATAGCTTACTTTATTAGATAATGCCACATTGTTTCCAAAGTCATTGTACCTAATGTATGTAAAATATGTGTACTTTTATCAGTGTATAAAACCAAAACAAAATCCATTGTCATCAAGTCAATTCCGACTCATAGTGGCCCTATAGGACACAGTAGAACTGCCCCATAGGGTTTCCAAGACTGCAATCTTTATGGAAGCAGACTGCCACATCTTTCTCCCACGGAGTGGCTGGTGGGTTGGAACTGCCAACTTTTTGGTTAGCAGCTGAGAATTTAACCACAGTTCCAGCGGGGTTTCCCATTATCAGCAGTGTATAGGAGTTTCAAATTTTCTTTAAGGTTGGGATTATACATTTTTTCCCCATCTTTTAATTGTAAATTTCCACATCCCTGTGCCATGTACCTTGAGCCTGAGCATTTAAATGTTCTCCGTGTGCTGTGGAAACCATGTTGTGTGGTTTCATTCCCTTTATAAGTCATCAACTAAAACTTGATGTCATAAATTTCTATCCTTGCATTGACCTTTGTAGCAAGCCAGTTACAGCTACTGAGTAGGCACGGCAGGCCTGGAACATTTTGATGGTCACGCTACACACCACATGGGGCAAAATGTCCAGTCTGGAAATGCAGACTCTCATTTTTATCATGTCAGACTAAATGCAGTAAAAAGAAGAAAGACAAGTGGCTGTAAAAAGAAAAAGCAGAAGTAACCCATCCCCCTGGTCTTTTTCTCTGGGGAAATAAGTTGCCAGCCCAGGTGCTGAGCAGAGTTGTTGATTGAGAGAAAAGTCAAGGGACGGATGGAGTACAGTTTACAGTAATTTAGAAAGAATGAGCTTGTTGTTTTCACCCCATTCAGTGAAGCTTGATTTTCCTGATCTCAGATGACATTGTACATGCCTTGGTAACATCCTTGTCTACTGGATCCTTTCAGTTAGGAACCTGAAGAGTATCTTATGGCTCCTTCACAATACATTGCAAGATAATTAAGCTGCTTGTTTGAAGGAAATACATGATTGGAGGAGGAAAGCTGTTGAATTTTTCTCATGAAATATCATCTGCTCTCTTGCTAGCCTGGCCAGTTTGGTGGCCTGGCCAAGCCGAAGGGCCCTACCCTTTAAAACTTCTGAAGATTCTCCCCCTGAACATCTGGCTCAACCAGAAATTTGGAGGCAGGCATGAATGTGAATAATCAAAATTTATCTAGAGAAAAATAGAACCTCAGTTTGTTCAAAGAAGAGGCACGGGAGGAAGAAAGGCATCTACTCTTTCCACTTCTGCCACGACCTCCTCCTCCTCCTTCCCCTTCTCTTTTGTTTCCTCCTCCTCTTCCTCCAGAGCCCTGATAGCTCTGTGGTTAATAGCTATAGCTGCTAACCAAAAGATCAGCAGTTCAAATCCACAGCCATTCCTTGGAAACCCAACGGGGCAGTTCTACTCTGTCCTATAGGGTTGCTATGAGTCAGAATTGACTCAATGGCAATGGGTTTGATTATTTTTCCTCTTCCCCCTTCTAACTGATAGACCTTGAGTCTGTAACAGGAGAGGTAACTGGGAGCCCTCTATTTTGTCCATTCAGTGTATTTTTCAGACCAAGGAGAGGACCAGTCACCTTGGTAAATGTGGGAAATGTTCACTTGACCTCACATAGGTGAGCAGGGCATTATTGCCGGAAGCAAGGGAAGTGTGTCTAGGAAGAAAAGGAATGGTCCCTCTCACCGTCTTCCTTCTACACTCTAAACGATGGACAAATCAGGAGTTTTCAGCAAAGTTTATTGGTATAGTTATTGTTGTTGTTATTTAACGTACTCACAATAGGTTGAAGAAACTGTGAAGTTTTCCAGAAAAGAAGTAGACCTCTCTGGATGGGTCTGGCCACATGCAGGTAGGGTGCCTTCCTCCCAGCACCTTACCTGCTCCTCCTGTCTGTGCTCTGGAGACCCATTACTGCTCCCATGTCACCTGGGTATGGTGAGGCAAGAGGGGACAAAGACAGGGAGGAAAGTGGCACTCTACTTTTAAGGGAACTTCAGAATGGCCTGATGTCAGAATTACATCATTGGGAGACTGTTAGATTTGTTCTTGGCTAACTTTTGTACATCCAGGCTGAGCTTGAAAGCATCTAGCTACCAGCGTGGTAACTCCAGCCTCCACCAGCCCAATAAGGAGGCCACGCTTCTTATGATGGTGATCATCTCTCCTTTTCCAGATCACCTGTCTCTACCCCTAAATGATCTTGCATAGAGAATTTTCCATCCAATTTTACATAGATCTCCAGGAAACGAGAGACTCTAACTCTCTGAGGAAACTGTTACCACTGTGTCACTGCCACCTTGATATTTATTCAAATAATATTTTGGGGGGGGGAGGGGACGAGACAGAAGAGACAGCACAGAAATGCCATTTTCATATAGCAAAAAAATCCGTTGCTGTCAAGTCGATTCTGACTCATAGCAACCCTGTAGGACAGAGTAGAATTTCCCCATAGAGTTTCCAAGGAGTGGCTGGTGGATTTGAACTGCAGACCTTTTGGTCAGCAGCTGAGCTCTTAACCACTGTGTCACCAGGGTTCTCATTTATAATGGTTTTAAAAGTGGGAAAAGTATATCCATGACTTTAAGCAAATGAACAGAAAGTCTCAAAAAGACATTAGGATGGAATTGGCTATCCTGCTTTTCCTTGAGGCCAGGAAGCTGCCGTTGACAGCATATCATGATACTTGCTGAAAACAGGCACTGTATGTGGACAAGACAACAGGAAGTCGTGACCAGCCAGAAGCTTGTCCTGCCCTAATTACAAATCTGGTTATAAAAAAAAGCAGCTGGAAAGAAATCTGCATGCCCAATAGGTTTCACTATTAAAGTTTACACAACATGGAGTAATCAGCCAAGCTGGCTGGCTACCCTGATCACATGATTATGTAGAAACATGAAACTTGCTATGTGCTCGAGCAAGTTTTACTTCTCTCTAGTGCAGGAGTGTCTGCCAGCAGCCTGTGCTCTCGGAAATCAGATTCAAGTGACAAGGGACCCTTGAGACCCAACGCTTATCATGCTACTGCCTGGGAGGGCCAGGAACTGCTGATGCTACCACTGAACACTTATCTGTAGTGCTTACAATTACCGAAAAGAATGGACAAGCTTAATAAGATAACTGTCCCAGCCAGTCAGAAGTTGAGGTAAGATTTTCCCTATTCAGTACTTCTCCTATTTCTCCTTTTTCTTCTCCTTTTTTGGGGAATTTTCTTACTGTATCTCAGAAATACTGAAATCCTGGAATACTTTGCTAACTTCAAGGCAGTGGGTGGCAATTACTGTAGGGAAATAGACTGAATTTTTAAAGAAACTTGTTGGAGCAAGAAATGTGTAGCCAGCACAAACTGGCTCTTCCCAGTGACAGATTAAAGTGCAAAGCTCTGGAGAGACAACAAAAAAGAAAAGCTAAGAGGCTTAGATTTCACCAAATGTCAGCTTTCAGAGTCTGAAAGCAACAAACTTTTCTAAAGAAGTATTTGTCTAAACTGAGTCCTCAACCGTTTCATTGTGAATTACTATTTAATTTTGAGAACAAAGGTAATCATTTGTAGTCATTATAGTTTTATCATCTCTTATTTGTTTTGTGACTATATATCACAAGTATCTTTGGGCGATTAGATCTGTTTTTCCAATGTCCTCATGCCACTGTTATAATTATCTATAAGAAGCCACTTAGTAGGAATAAATAGAAGTGGCCCAAGGGGCAAGAGTTAAGAAACTCCTCTTAGCTATGGAATAAATGACTTTCTAAATTTTAATTTGGAAGGCTTTCTTTTGGCCTAATTGTAACATCATCATGGTTTTTGGAGATTAGAACTCTTACATGTTCAATGAGCATTTTGTATTCCAAGTACTAAGGGAACTTCAGTTTTCCATGAGGTGATGTGACACAAGTAGCAGATAAATTATCACAGAGAGTAAGGAGCAAGAGAATTAGAACTTTGAGACAAATTTTAAGAAAAATAATTTTTAAACTCGCAAAGGGATAGCCCTTCACAGTTAAAAGAAATATCTTAAGCCTAGTAGCAGCTTGATAAATGGTAGTTTGAAATGAACTGTTGATCTGGAATCAGTAGGCAACAGCTGCGTCAGCCATTGCAATAGCTTGTCATTGAATGTGAACCGTGTGATCAGCGCTGAGTGCCGGGCAAGATGACACCTCAGTCTTGCCCTTGCTCTCAAGTTGCTGTATTTACCTTCAGGGGTGGGAGGCAGCAGGTAAAATGATGGAAGATAGTAAGTGACTAAACGAGTATAAGAAGAGAATTGGAGTAGTTGGAGGATGTGTCATGGAGAAGAGGTTTCAAGTGGTAGGCATTAAGAGGGGGTAAGATAAACGTAGCTGGAGAGTTCAAAGAAAAGTGTTAGGTGCTGGGAACCAGGAAACAGCAAAAGCTGAGGTTTGGAACTGCCCATGAGTACAGTCCACTTGTGGGATGAGGGGGAGAGTTTTCTGGGCCAACAGAAGTGGTAGAGTAGGGTATGTGGGACCAGAATGTCCTGATAAGGTTGGACACAGGGTGGGCCAGATCATAAAGAACAGTTAGGCTCTAATGATAGGGAGGCAGAGAAGAGTTCACCAGTAGGTTTGAGGGAAGTCGGCAGCATGGATTGAAAGGGGAGGGAACCTGGAGGCAGGGATACTAGGAAGGGGGCAGGTAAGTAACCCAAGCATCTGGGGTTGTAGGCCTGGACTTGGGGCACAGCACTGAGAAGGAAAAGGAAAGACAGACCAAAGAAATTATCAAACATGGCTATCAGGGCCTCTCTTAAATCAGCAAGAAGGTCAAAAAGGACCTTTTCAGACATATTCCATAACCTAGAGCTATAGAAAACATTAGAACCTCTTTTAGGAAATCCAGATTGGAATTTAAATAAAGAAAGGCAATAGAACCTAAATTATTTTATGATTCTTCCCTTTGGAACAAAGTTCAGCTTGATTGCAGAGTAGTTGATAGGCAACATATAACCATAGATCACAGGGTAGAAAACTTAAATTATATTGTGGCTGATCATACACTACGTTCATCTGCTTGGGCAGAAGTAACTTTTTTTTTCCACTTGGTTGCTCAGTTGTCTTTACAGAATTGGCCTGTTTTGGTAAAATGGGCATTGTCAACGTGGAACTTTTCAAAGAAATAAAATTTAAACACAATGGACTTGAAACACCATCTTAAACCTTTTCTATAGTTAGGTGGGATGATGAAGAATAGGTAGATAAAATACTTGACCCTTGTGATTTGTATTCTCTGTCCTCACTGGTTAACATCAATTCAGAATGTTGTCTAACTGTGCAATTATTTGGCACTGGATGACAGAAGAAGAGCTGTGTTCATAGTTTTAGGATTATCAAAGATTAATGAGAATTTGCTCAAATTCTTAACCCCAAAAATAGAGAGATCGTGAGTGTCTTTCACGGAAGCTAGCAGGGAAGACCTTGATCCAGGGCATATATTCCCAGGGCTGAAAAGAAATAGAAGCAGAAGAGAGATCAGCAGGGGAAGGAAAGCGAACTCAACCAAGGAAAGGAGGGCAAGCAGGATTGGAAGGAACCAAGGACTCCCAAAGTGAAGGTGAGAGAGAGAAAATGGACCAGCTGGGGATGGGTACTCACCTTGAGAGTTTCCACTGGGGAAAAATTGAGACAGTTAAGGTGGCTAAGTTGTAACAGAGAAGCACGAGCACAAATTCTCGCTTTTTCCTCCTACTGAGGCACTAAAATAAAGTAGGATTCTCTGTTGGTAGGAATTCATAAACTTTCAGAATCTTTTAGTTGATTCTTAGCATGATTTTCCCTTGATTATATAACATAATGCTAGCAGAACCCAGCTGAGGCCTGAGTTCTCAATTCTTCCACACTAAATATTCCTATGATCATAAAAATGTCATACTTCTACGTAAACATTTCAAAATTTTCAAGCCTTGGATCACATTGTGTATATTCTTATGTCTTTAATAGTCTCCCAATTGACTCAATATCTATGCTTGTGTATTTTTCTTCATAACACACATAGACATGTACCCACTTATTTTTATGAATGGAAAAGTTAAAATCCCCAGGTCTTTGACACAAGTGTGGTCGATTCAGGTCTCCCCAATCCTTAGCTTATTGGTTAAAGAGCATTGTAGTTTTCAGCCAGACAACCAAAGCTAGAATACTGACTCTGTCACTGACTAACAGTGTGACTTTAGGCAAGTTTATTTCATCTCCTTGGTCCCAGTTTCTTCACCTGTAAGACAAAGATAATAATAGCCCCAATGCCATAGGGCTGTTGTAAGAACTAAATAGATGATTTAGTGAAGTAATTGGTGTATAGTGAGCCTGGTATATGGTAATTATTGGATAAAAATAAATGGTGGTTATTAACATCATTATTGTTATTATTCTATGTAGTTGTACAAGTTCTTTTCTGAATATAAACATGGGACTTTACATTGATCCCTGATAAATTTCATGTTAGTTTCAGTTCTTCTTTCCAGTCTTTTTGGCTATTTTTGCCTATTAATTCTGACACCTGTGGCATTTAGGAGCCCTGGTGGAGCAGTGGTCAAGAACTCGGCTGTTAACCAAAAATTGGGCAGTTCGAATCCACCAGCCACTACTTGGAAACACTGTGGGGCAGTTCTACTCTGTCCTATAGGGTCGCTATGAATCTGAATCAACTCGACAGCAATGGATTTTTTGTGGCATTTAGCTTTGTGTGGACTATAGATGTAACAAAACTTCCTTCTCTGCCTTCATCTAACTGGCAAAGAAAATGACTGAGCCCTGTCTGAGTCTCTCTGCTAAGCCTCTCACTCTGGAATCCTGACAGATTCTGGGACATGACTTCTCTTTTCATGTCTTGGAATCTTCAATTAGAGTTTCCAGTTACTTGACTTTTCAAGTTCAGTTCTTCAGAAGGAAACTCTACCTTCTTTTCACCCTCCCTCCACTACCTCCCCCTCTGGTCCTTCCTGTTTCGGTCCATGGTATCATTATCAACCCTAACTCTGACTCACCCTTCTCCAAGCACTCATACCCACTCACCCACCACTCCCTGTAGAGTCTTTCCTTTATGATACGTCCATAGATTTCCTGATTTTCATCTGTCTGGGACAGTTTGGGTGAGGAGTTGCCAAGGGGAAGAGCTAGAGGTCCTTGAGACTACATTTCAATTCATTTTTTCTTTTTTGGTGTCAAACAAAAAACAGGTTCCATGAATTACATGCACCATCAAGGTACACATTGTCTTCTGCTGGGGAGAGAAATGAAAGCAGGAAAAGATTTTCAGACATAAGTTTGTTCTGGAATAGTCTCTGTTTCTGTCTCTCCAATAGACTGGATGAATGTTGAGTGAGAACCCTTAAGGCAGTCATAAAAAGCAAATTAGGTGATAACAGAGTTATTAAAAAGTCCAACGACCAAATTCTGATTGGAGGTGGACACACTGTGAGCATCTGGGAGCAGAATGTGACTCTCTGAAGATCCATGGAGAGAACATTACCCAAGGACACTGGATAAAGGACCAAGGAAGATGTGAAAGGGAGACAACGCGCTTGTTTATCCACCATCTAATGCCTTCTCAGTCATAGATGTAGATTCTGTGGCAGTGTCTGTGAGGCACGGATTTGGAATAATTTTCCTATTAATGGAGATTGTTCCTGCTGCAAGAGTCACCTCTTGCCTGGTCTCTCAGTCACCAGTGGTGCATTATTTTTATTTTTAAAAACTACTAGATGAGTTTTGGAGATGCAACCCTGTTTGTTTTAAAGAGGTTTTTTTTTAATTTTATTGTCTATTATGAATCAATGCTATATCTGCCCATGAAATGACGATTCAGATTGTATTGATCTTCTTCAGATGTTAGGAAACAGCTTGCCTGATACTCTTATGCACATTAGGAATGGTGAGAGGCGGTGTTTGTGAGGTATCCAGGCTGGTGTGGGGCTGTTGTCTATTGTAATGTTAGATGCTCAAGGCCTTGGGTGATCCTAGATCCTGCCTCTGAGTTAAAGGGGTTGCAGTGCTCTTGTGATTACATATACACCCTTGCCAGGGAAACTTTTTAAGTCCATTTAACCAAGACATTGTGTTTCTTTAAGCTGAACTTACTTTTATTTGCTGTATTGGGTGTTTATGTCTAAACTCTCAGGGACAACCTTAATTTTCTTATTCCAAGTTCTTGCTGGGCTTTCTAGGCCTTCAGGGCTGTAAGAAGGTGACACACTTTTTGCTCCTGATATGGGCCCCACCTGCGAATTAGGTGGAATTCTGGCCACCATCCAAGTCCCTGCCTCCAGATCAAGGAAAGGGTGAACCCCAAAGTGTGACACTGGCCAAGGCTCCAGCACTGTCTCCAGGGCAAGCAGCTTTGGTGCTGGGCACTGAGGTTGGGACACTGGGATTGCCTGGCCTGCTGTGGAAACCACACTCAGGGAGTTACATCTCTTGGCTGCGTGTTGACCTCCTCATTGGCTCTTTTATTTCCCTATCCCCAGTTCTCTATCCATCAGTGAGCAAGTTTGTCTTCCTTCCCCACACCTTGTACCTTGTTCCACAGCTGAGGGCTGCGTGCTCCACAAAGAGCTCCTCCCACAAGTCCCTGCTCCTCCTCCCTGTCCTGCCTTCACCTCTCTTTGGAAAGGGGCTTCTATTGGCAGTTACACCTCCAGGCTTAGTTTTCACATGGTTTTTACAGCACTATTGTGTAACCCCTCCAAAAGATAACTGTCAGTCCAGTATGGCTGTTTTAATGCTTATTTCAAAAGCAAGGTGAGGGAGGTGTGGCCAAGATGGCAGAGTAGTCAGATGCTTCCGGTGGTCCCTCTTACAACAAAGACCCCCTCAAAAAAAAATCGATTATGTATATGACAATCTACGAACCCTGAGCATCAAAGGCAAAGTTAAGAAATTGGACTGAGTGACAGAGGAAGGGAGAGATGGTGCAGAAGCAGCAAGGAGTTGCTGAGTCGGTGGCAGTGCCTCAGCCCCGATTCCCTAGTGTGACTGTGGCAGGGCTGGCGGTACTGTTTGGGGACATGGCTGCATCAGCGAAAGAAGGCAAGCAAAGTGGTGCACCCCAGTTCCCCTGGCATGACTGTGGCACGGCTCGCAGTGGTGTTTAGGACACAGCTGCTTCAGCAAAAGAAGGCAAGCAAGGTGGCACAGCCCCAACCACCTGACGTGACCACAGCAGGGACCAAGACAGCACATACAATCTACACATGCCTCCAGAATCTGAGATAAAACAGCGCTCTCGGCACAAGACAATTGATTTTGTCTAATTTACTCTGCAGATCTAATAGCTTCAACTTTTGAAATAACTCTTTTTGTTTGGTTTTATCTCTCTGATCCCTCCTCCCTCTGCCCCAGCTGGCTTCATTAACAGTTGATTTCCCTGGCCTGAGATAAGTTCTGCTGCACTCCCAGAGCCACTCTTCTGGCCTTGGAGAAGGAACAAATTAACAAAGGGAGGAAAAAGGCTCTGCTGACTCCCCTAATCTGGAAACTCAGAAAAGAAGCGGCTCCAGTCCAGGCGCAAGCAGTCCACAGACTTTGTCTTTCACCCGTGCATGGATCCAGGTGGCCCCTTTACAGCGGATAGGAGCTGGCTGTTATATTGCAAGGGCGAATCTGTTTGAGGTCTGACTGTAACTGTTTCAGCTGTGTGGCGGAAAGGCACATTTCTGATGTTTGATACTGCTCTGCCTATTAAACAGGGCCCTCACCTACCCACAGCAGGGGCCTGAGGACTGGAGGCTCCACCCACACCACCTAGCCACCTGCAACAGGGGTCCAAGGATAAGTGGTGCCTACCAGTCCTTACACTTAAAAGCACTGGCTACCTATGATACGGCTGCAGAGCCCACCCACCAGAGTGCTGTAGAGAACAGGGACATGACTTCCTCACAGACACTCAGGGGAAGGTTTTCAGCCCCCTGCCTTCTTCAAAGTGTGACTCCCTGCTGTGACCAGAAACCTGTGCATACACCAATGCTCCTCTAAGATAGTAGGTGAGAGCCTACACCACACACTAGGTGACTGACCACCTGGACACCTGAGCTGAACCTATACAAGAAAAGCGAATGCATTCCTAGGCTCATATACCTGGTAACAGCTCTAGCCATTTGGTGACAGGACATTTGTGCTTCAAAGGCTCCAATAATCAAATTAGTTCACCCTCATAGCCTATTTGGGTATATCAACACAAAACTAAGCAAGAAGCTAGGACACAGTGAGCAAACATAAAATAAATAAATACAATAACTTACAGATGGCTGGGAGACAATAGCCAATATCAAATCACGTAAAGAAGCAGATCATGATTGCATCAACAAACACACAAAACAAAGAATCAAGGAATCTTCCAGATGAGAAGATGTATTCCTGGCATTACCAGATGCAGAATACAAAAGATTAATATACAGAACTCTTCAAGATATCAGGAAGGAGATCAGGTAAAACATAGAACAAGCCAAGGAGCACACAGATAAACCAGTCAAGGAAATTGAGAAGATTGTTCAAGAACATAATGAAAAATTTAATAGGCTGCAAGAGTCCATAGAGAGACAGCAATCAGAAATTCAGAAGATTAACAATAAAATTTCAGAATTAGACAACTCAGTAGAAAGTCAGCAAAGCAGAGTTGAGGAAATGGAAGTGAGAATTAGCAAGACTGAAGATAAAACACTTGGCACCAATATAAAAATATATTCAAAGAAAAATCAGATAAAAGAATTAAAAAAAATGGAGAAACCCTAAGAATCATGTGGGACTCTATCAAGAGAAATAACCTACGGATGATTGGAGTACTAGAACAGGGAGAAAAAACAAAAAATACAGAGAGAATTGTTAAAGATTTGTTGGCAGAAAACTTCCCTGACATTGTGAAAGATGAGAGGGTATCTATCCAAGATGTTCATCAAACCCCATACAAGGTAGATCCCAAAAGAAAGTCACCCAGACATTATAATCAAACTTGCTAAAACCAAAGATAAAGAGAAAACTTTATGAGTGGCCAGGGATAAATGAAAAGTCACTTACAAAGGAGAGTCAATAAGAATAAGCTTGGACTACTCAGCAGAAACCATGCAAGCAAGAAGGCAATGGGATGACATATATAAAGCATTGAAGGAGAAAAATTGCCAGCCAAGAGTCATATATCCAGCAAAACTGTCTCTCAAATATGAATGTGAAATTAGGACATTTCCAGATAAACAGAAATTTAGGGAATTTGTAAAAACCAAACTAAAAACTAGGATACTAAAGGTAATTCTCTGGTTAGAAAATCAGTAATATCAGATATCAACCCAACACTAGAACACAGGACAGAGCAACCAGATATCTACCCAGATAGGGAAAATCACAAAAATAAATCAAGATTAAAAAAACACTAAAAACAGGGAATCAGTGATGTCATTATGTAAAAGATGACAAATTAAATCAATAAAGAGGGACTAAATAAAGTAGTCGTAGATCTTTCATATGGAGAGGAAATCAAGGCAGTATAGGGAGATACAAGTTAGGTTTAAACTTAGAAAAATAGTAGTAAATATTAAGGTAACCACAAAGGGGACTAACAATCCTATATATCAAAATAAAATATAAGAAAAACAACAGCAAGGTGAGGAAGCTAGCTTAAGAAACATGTTCTGTCTACCTAATGAGCCACTTTATCTATTGGGCACTTTCCTGGGAAAGGATTATTTACCCAGGGAAGTTCTTGCCTCCCAGCAGGCTAGCTGGGGGTCCCACACTTACTCCAGAGTGCATCCCTCCCACAATGCAGGGAACACAAACAGAGGCCACAGAGCTTTCTGGGTATGCGGCCTGTGCAACTGCACACAGCACACATTCAGAAGGACTCTGCACTTGGTTTAATGCTCTGCTGCCACCTTCTTGAAATCGTTAATAATTTTTTAATAAGGGACCCTGCATTTTCATTTAGCACTGGGCCCTGGAAATTATATAACTGGTTCTGGCCGTGGGCTCCATAGGGATCCCAGTCATGCCTATTATCCCTGTAACATGTAGGGACAACAGACATGAATGGAGAAACCCCATCACATTATAAAGATTCACCTTAATAACCTTAGAGGCCATCCTCTCCAACCCTTTTGTTTTTCAAGCAAGAAAGCTGAGGCCCAGAGAGGTTAAGTCACTAACAGAGCCCAGTCTAGAGCAGACTTCCACGTGTTTCTGTGAGAAAGAAGGAAGAGCAGGACACGCCCTCATTTTCTACTCTCTCCCTGTGTAATTTACTGGGGAGAATTTTTTTTATAACATTCTAGCCAAGTCTGGGTTCTATATTTTTCCTAGACATTTTTTTTTTTTAAGGCAGTCAAGTTACTAGTCAGAAACCCCGGTAAAGTCCTACAGAATCCATGCTGTCAGTATTCCAGGCCATTACACTGTTTTCAAGTCCAAACTTAAATTCTGTGCTGACTCAAGATATGTATGGTTTTACTCTAATATATATTCTTCAAGGAATATTCCCACAGCAGTTCATGTAATCTGAGAGTGGGGTATAATTATCAGGAGCAGAGCTGATCTTACATGTAGACTGAGCATACTGCAGCAACGTAGTATTATTTAAGAAGTACCCCTGAAAGGTGTGTTTGCTGTACTGGAAAGAATATGGACTTTGAAATCACAGAGAACCTGGGTTTCAATACTTTCAAGAGCTGATCTTACATGTAGACTGAGCATACTGCAGCAATGTAGTGTTATTTAAGAAGTACCCCTGAAAGGTGTGTTTGATGTACTAGAAAGAATATGGACTTCGAAATCAGGGAGAACCTGGGTTTCGATACTTGCTGTGGGAATAATAATACATATATACTAATAATACATAACATATAATAAAACCAGTTGTCCTGGAGTCAATTCCAACTCATGGTGACCCTACGTATATCAGAGTAGAATATGGCTTCATAGGGTATTTAATGGCTTATTTTTCAGAAGCAGATTACCATGCCTTTCTTCCAAGGTGCTTCTGGGTGGGCTCAAACCACCAACCTTTCAGTTAGCAGCCAAGCACCATAACCATCTGCACCACCCTTGGGACTCCATGCAGCCCTAGTGGCGCAGTGGTTAAGAGCGCAGCTGCTAACCAAATGGCTGGCAGTTTGAATCCACCAACTGCTCCTTGGGAACCCTGTGAGGCAGTACTACTCTGTCCTATGGGGTCACTATGAGTCGTAATCGACTCAGTGGCAACAGGTTTTTTGTTGTTGTTGTTAGTGACTCTATAATATATAATTGTTGTTGTTAGTTGTCATAGAGTCAGCTCCGACCCATGGTGACCTCAGTGAATGTCCTGTTCCCAAAAATTCCTCCTGACCTGGGCTTTCTTGGTGTGCCAAATTGTGTCATTGGGGTAATGCGGTGTTTTAGGATGGAAGCTGAAAACAACCTCTTACCACGATAAAAGCAAAAGCTATTCTTGTAAATGCCTCAAAAATAAATTGAAAAAAAAAACTTTATAATTGTTAATGAAATTATTTTCCATATTTGCTATAAAACAATGATCACATTTTGTTTGATCAACTAGCTATTATTTTGAAGGTTTTTTTGTTTGTTTGTTTTGTTTTTTAATGTATTCTTGAAAAACATTCCTAGGTGCTTTTTAAGAATTACAATGCTTTTCCCCACACCCATTCCTGCACGTGAGATACTCCCCATTTTCAGGAGGGAAAATGCGGAACAGAACTCAAATTCTAATGGAATCCAGACTTTGCCCTGAGGAAGACGTTAAACCTTAAAATGGAACTATCCCCTGAAATTATCTTTAAACTAAACAGTTTACAACTCAGAGTGACCCTAGAGGACAGAGTAGAACTGCCCCATAGAGTTTCCAAGAAGCACCTGGTGGATTCAAACGGCGGACCTTGTAGTTAGCAGCTGTAGCTCTTAACCACTACAGCACCAGTGTTTCCTAAGCCAAACAATATAGTATAGTTTAGCTTAGTTAGCAAACAATGTCTGCCTTGAGCGTTGTGTTCTTTCAAAGATTATGTATATGGTAACAAATTGACAAAAGCAACTTGAAAGGCTAGATGAGAAGCTGAGGAGGCAGTGAATTTGTGTTGATGATGGTGAAACTGTTTGGAAAAGAATACCAAGAAAGATAGTACAACTTGCAGAGTGTAACCAATGTCATTGAATTGTTCATGTAGAAATTGTTGAATTGATGTATGTGATATCTTCACCAAAAATAATAATAAAAAAAGACATTTCCTATTTTTTTTTTTTACTCAGATCCCAGGGAAATGAGATTAAATGAGCAAAAATTTTTCAGTATACAAAACATACATTCCTCAAAATTATTCTTCTCTCCCTGAAAACATTTTTCTTTAGTTGCAGAAATGGGTTCCCAGTCAAGTATACGATACTAAATTGTACCATGCAGACACAACCAAGACTCACTTTTCCTCATTAAATTTTTAAAAGGACAAGCATAAATTCTTAAAACACATTCATTTTCTAGAATTACATTTTCTGACCAATATCACTTGTAAACTAAAAATTTTTTTTTTCTGAAATGTAATTAGAATGACTTATTTGTCACTTGGTCTTACATGCTTATTCCAGTTGGTTCAGCTTTGGAATCATGAAGTTCATGCAGTCATTTCCGTGCTGGTAAAGGAAAGACTGGGCATGTATCAAAATTTCAGCGGTCACCACTTCATAAGAACAATGACCACACCAGAGCCAAGCAAAGTGACAGAATTAAACAGCATGACCTCGGAAGTCTCTTCCAAACCCAAGAGTCTGTGTTGTCTATGGATGCAGCTGCCTCCTTTAACTTCTTTAGCATTCACACCCTGCTTTTGTGTGGTTTTATGAAGAAATTTCCCTTTACCCAGGCCCCTCCCTGCTGTGTGGGTGGGTGAGAGCAAGGACCAGCAAGGTTTCATCTGTGCTGTGAGAAAGGAAAGTGCTAGACTCCTAGAGACCCCAAAGGCCCCCAGCGCCTAAAGTCAGGAAGAGCTTGGGCCTTGACAATTTCTGCTGTCACATCAAGTGGCAAATATTCTAAGAGCTTTTTAAGCTAGTGTAGCAATAATTTCCTTGTCATTTCACCAGTCTCAGGTGACGTGTCCTACACTTAACTGGCTCTGTTAGTCAGGGGGAAGCCTGCCAGGATTTTTGAAAGATACAGGTTGTTAGTAGAATCATCCCCGCTTCTCATTGTGCCAAGTCAGCCCAATTTCTGTCTGCTTATAGCTCAGATCAGCAGTTTAGACCTCCCAAAGACTTGCACAAAATATTTGCAGATCTCAGTAAAAAAAATAAAAAAAGAAATGGTAAGGTGTGAACTGTCTGGAGTAACTTGCAAATTACTTTCTAAGGTGAATAGATGGTTAGTGAGAAATGACCCCAGCAGCCAGATGCTCATGTGTAATGTGGACACAGTCCCTCCACTCCATGACTCTTTGGTAGCCTTCCTGGCAGGTGTCAGGAAAGGACACATGGACCTACGGTGCTCAGGTCCCCCTCCACCTGCTCTGCTCAGCCACCTTACTTCTGAACATGTTGCAGACCTCAGACAGCCCCTGCTACCTATCCTCCCACCACCTAAAAGCACTACCTTCTCCTTTCCCCTTCTCCCAATCTGTCACTTCGTCTTCCCTCTCTGTTACTTCCTAAAGACTGAAATAGGCTCCTAAGCATTTATGGGCCTAGGGACCAGTAACAGGGCAGGGTGGGGAATCATGTGGCTCCCCAGTAAAGATTGGCTGGTAGAGGGATTGGATGCCATCTCCGAGGCAGAGAGAAAAGTGCCTAAAGAGGCACATGGTGAAACCTGCCACCTGCCCTGGTGAGGGGCCAAATTAAAACAAGTTAGTTGGTATCATTCAGGGGTGATTGACAACACGGGCTTTGGAGTCAAACTGTCCAATTTTGAATCCCAGCTCTGACATTTACTAGCTGTGGGATCTGGGGCTAATTGCATAACCTGTCTGAGCCAAGTTTTCTGATCTATAGAAATGGGGACAATAATTTTACCTACCTCAGAGGGTACTTGTGAGGGTTAGATGACATATGCAAAGTGCCTGGCACATAGTAAGTGTTCAATAAATGCTGGCTGCCATTGTTGTTGCTCTTTTTGCTGTTGATATCCCAGCCTGGCCACTGGCATGTATGATGAAGTTTTTTAACAATGGCGTCTTGGGCTTGTACTGTAAACATGGCTCTGGGCTGTGGAAGGTGGAAAACACAGTCCCTGTCATGGAAAAACTTATTCTCCAGCAGGAGACTTGACGAACAGGGTATGATGGAAAGAGCTGGGAGGGGTCCTCAGCTAAATTAACACTGGGGCAATCTCAGAATCTCCCTGGAACTTGGTTTCCTCCCTTGCAACAAGAAGAGGCTGGTCCAGGATATTCCTAAAGTCTCTCTTACTTCCAAATGTCTGTGTTTATCTTTAATTATAAGGAGTCCTGGGGGCACAGTGGTTAAGTGTTCAGCTGCTAACTGAAAGTTCAGCAGTTGGAACCCACCAGCGGCAATCTGCTCCCATAAAGACTACAGCCTAGAAAACCCTATGGGGAAGTTCTACTCTGCCCAGTAGGGTCGCTATGAGTCAGCATCTACTAGAAGGCACACAACAACAACAGTAATCTTTAATTATAGGCAAAATTACGAGTTGGGATTTCAAAGCTGTGTGGTCTGGGATAAGCATCATGATCTCTCTGGGCTTCAATGAAATGGAGGCAAGTGGGGTGCGGGGAATGTTAACTCAGCTTTAAGAGGTTTACTGAGGTTATCACGCCATGGCTGGGACTGTCAAAATTCTGTGCCAGCTCCACCAGGGACTTACCCTCTGGGAGGAGGCAGCCTCCAGTGCTGAATTCACAAATCTAAATATAACACCAATAATGCTGCCAGAAGGCCAGGCTGGAGGAAGTGAGGAGCCAGGATTGAAGGAGGCTGTGGAGAGGGCAGAGGAGGGAAGTTGGTGATAGGAGCTCTGCTGCATGCAAATAACAGTAGTCACTAGGAAGTGTCATTCTGTTTCAAAATGACAGGTGGGTAGCCAAAGACTTTGGCTTTGAGACAGAAATGATCCAAAGGGAGACATTCTGAATGAATCAGAGTCTCCTCCAGGCTCTGTTCACATAGGGCAGAAGGTTTTTGTCCTGCGGGAAGGTGGTGGAAGGGAGCTCTCTCCTGCATCACCAGAGGGCAGGATTTGCGTTCACTGTAGCTCCGTATCCAGAATTTGCCTTGCCCAGTGGGCATTCACTGAATATTTGAGGAATAAATAAGAAAAATAAATGTTCTGTGTAAAACAATGAAGGCTCAACATGTCCCAGCAGGTTTGGATGCCAAATTTAAGCCGGGGGAGGGGGTGCAAAAAAAAAGCCATCAGTAAATCAAGATAAATAATATCTTAATATAATCTTTTTTAAAAAAAAACCAAATTAATGCAAAAAAGATTTATGGTAAACAAAATATCAGTATTTTAAATAAAGACAGGATCAGTATTGCCTCAGGCTTCAATATGGCCCACAGGGCACTGTGCCCCAGCATTGCCCTCATTGAGAGCCGTTGGCCGAGGTCCTGCTGATTTTACTCCACTGCTTCTTGTATCCCACTGTTACGGGCTTGGGCTGGGGCCCAGCACAGTTGCCTCCAAAATGGTCTCCCAGCCACCAATGTCCTCGTGCCCGGGACCTCCTCCATGCTACCACCTTAATCATGACATGCCCCTAAGTAAACGTCCCCAAGGGCTTCCCACTGCCTACAAATCTGATCTCCTTGGCCTGACAATCAAGGCCCTTGATTACCTGTCCCTTACCCCATCCAGCCTCATCTTTGGTCACACCTCTCCCCACACCCCACATTTCTGTCACACTCAACTTCTCATTGGATCCCAGACAATTCTACCTCTGATCCTCTGCACTTGCTATTCTTGCTACCTGGCTGCTGATCCCCAACTGGTTTGCGCATGAATTTTTTTTTCCCATCGGGATCAAGCTCCCAGGTCACTTCTTAGAACCTCAAGTTGTTCACTTCCTTCTGACAGCCCACACAGCTCTCGGAGTAGCTTTCACTTTTTATTTGTCTGTATCATATGAATTTTTAGACATTAGTGTATATTACTTTCATAAAGAAAAAAAACCTATTTTCATCTAAATAAAACAATTTAAGACATAAAATACAAAAGATTTCACATGAACCAACTAATAGTTCAAAAATTTCTATTAGGCACTGGGGCACCACAAACTATAACCGGAAACCCTGGTGGCGTAGTGGTTAAGTGCTAGGACTGTTAACCAAGAGGTTGGCAGTTCGAATCCGCCAGGCACTCCTTGGAAACTCAGTAGAGCAGTTCTACAGTCCTATAGGGTCGCTGTGAGTCCGAATCCACTCAACGGCAGTGGGCTTGGTTTTTGGTAATCAATAAACAGAAACCCTGGTGGCGTAGTGGTTAAATACTAGGGCTGCTAACCAAAAGGTCAGCAGTTCGAATCGGACAGGTGCTCCTTGGAAACCCTGTGCGGCAGTTCTACTCTGTCCTGTAGGGTCGCTATGAGTTGGAATTGACTTGACGGCAGTGTTTTTTTTTTTTTTTTTTTTTGTAATCAATAACCAGTAAGTAGTATTGCCTGAAATGCTATGAATCAGGATATACAGAAATAGAATTAAGAGCTGCAAAATCCTGGGTAATCCAATCTTCTCATTTTATTGGAGACCATGAAGCATACAGTGATGATGAGGACTGCTCAGGTTTGCACAGACAGTAAGCAGCAGAGATTAGAGTAGAATCCACTTCTCTGGATTCTCCATGAGTGCTCTTTTCTTAAGTGCCGTCTCTGCCCGTGCCCAGAAAATGAGCTAGACCTTGGAATGGGACCAGTTGTGGATTTATAACAGTGGGTTAATTATGCCTAAAATGTTTGTTGGGTCCACACTGTGAAGGCCTTTGAATGCTGAGTTAGTGAGTTTGGACTTTATCCTGTAAGAAACAAGGAGACATCAAAGATTATTTATAAGCAGGGGGACATGAAAAGGGCAACTTAAGAAAATGAATTTGGGGTTGGTAGAGATTGGGGAGGAAACCCTGGGGGCATAGTGGTTAAGGACTACACCTGCTAAGAGGTCAGCAGTTCAAATCCACCAGGCGCTCCTAGGAAACTCTATGAGGCAGTTCTACTCTGTCCTATAGGGTCGCTATGAGTCAGAATCTACTTGATGGCAACGTTTTTTTTTTTTTTTTAAATAAATTGGGGAAAGGGAGAGACTGAAGGTTGGGAGACAAGCTAGGAGGCTACTGGAATAGTCTACTGCCCTTGAGATCACAATAGAAGTAGCTGAAGGGGTGGACTGGAAGGGACAAAGACAAATAAGATTTGTCTAAAGACAAATTGGCATAAGTAGTGATGGGAGATGAAGAGTCAAATGGAAAGAAAGGAAAAAGAAAGGGCCAAAGAAAGCTCAGAAGTTTCAAGCCTGAAGATCTAAGGACACCAGGGTCTCCTGTATTGAAATTTAGTAACAAGAATGAACTATACCATAAGAATCATGAATGGCATCTTAAAAAGAAATCCAAAGTCAATAACGTGAGATTACTTTGTTGTTGTTATTAGATCCCATTGAGTTAGTTTGAACTCATAGCGACCCTATGTACAACAGAACAAAATGCTGCCCCGTCCTATGCCATCCTTGCAATGGCAGCAGGTTTGGGTTTTTTTTGTTGTTGTTGTTTAACAAACACTCTGGGTGGCACAAGGTTAATTAAGTACTCAACTACTAGCTGAAAGGTTGGAAGTTCAAACCCACCCAGAGGCACCTTCGAAGTCAGGTCTGGTGATCTCCTTTTGAAAGACCACAGCCTTGAAAACCCTACTCTGCATACATGGGGTGGACATGAGTTGGAATCAACTTGGCAGCAACTAACAACAATAACAACAAACACTCACAACATCATTTCAAGGGGCACACTGCCAGGCACAGCCTTTTTCTGGTGTCAAGAGGAAAGGCTTGATTTTGGATTTTGGCTGAGAGAAGAAGTCCAGCCCAAAGGACACTGAAATGATGAAACTTGGGAACCAGATCAGAGATCAAGATGTGGAAGCAAAGGAGAAGGAAAGATTCATCTGTTCATTTGTTTGCAGGAAGTCACTTTAATCTGATACTCTATTTAATCCATTCACAAATCCAGATTAAACAAGGATTTTCTCTGATTAACAATGCGTTGCTTTCCACCTTTTCTGGAAAGATAGAAGTGAAAAAAAAAATACTTTAAACCTACCTTTTCATGGTTCTCTGTGAATGCACTGAGGAGCTAAAAGCGGAGCAAGATATTTTCTGATCTTTTTTTTTTTTTTTCTACTAAACCAGTAGGATAACCAGCAACCGGTTGCCAAGGTGCCTACGGATGGACTTCAACTTCCAACCTTTTGGTCAGCGTTAACCTTTTGCCCCACCAAGGAACTTCCCCTCATGCGCCAGACTCAAATCTGACCTTATAGGACAGAGTAGAACTGCTCCATAGGGTTTCCAAGGAGTGGTTGGTGGATTTGAACTGCTGACCTTTTGGACAGCAGCCGAACTCTTAACCACTGCACCACCAGGGCTCCAGATATTTCTCTGTTTCCTGTTACACCCACCAGGATCAGTTTTAGCTGGTTAAAAGCCATTCAATTTGCAGAAGGAGGGAATATATAGATAAAGGCTGGCTGGGCAAAGTTCAAGGATGAAAAACCAGGTTTGTGTGCGTGTGTGTGTGTGTGTGTGGGCGTGCGTGCACGTGTGCGCCCACGCACGGCTGAGGGGGTGGGGGGGATGGTGGTGGAGTTGTGTTCCCTTATGAAACTAATAATATGGAATATATTAACCGGAAATGCAGATTACAAAATGTCATCCGTAAACTTAATTGTGCAAAATATATACATACTCATGCATTCATATACACACATAGTAAAATAACTGGAAGACTGTTCAATTAAATGTTAACAGTGAGGGTTAGAATTAAGAGTAAGATTTTTAATATTATTTCTAAACTTTGATACAGTGAACATGTATTACTTTTGTAGTCAGAAACAAAGGCATAAAATGAAAAGCTGTATAACCTACGTGACCAGTCACTATTCACCTGTGACTCCAAACAACAAAAAAGTCATATTAACTTTTGCCATTCAGATTACAGTGGCCAATACCCCTCTTTCACTTTTACCAGATTTCCCACCCCTGGGGTTCTGGGAGCCCCAGAGGCACTTACATACTCCACAGTTCCACACTGGCTATCCCTGGTCTCAGATCCACCCTCCACTCTTTCTAGGGCGATTTGTTCCCTCACTGTGTACAGCTGGCATCTTCTCAGCTCCATCTGGATATCCTTGGGCTCCTTTCACCTTTGGCCACAGCCCTTCTCTTATTTCCCCACAGTCCTAACAGAGACTTATTTGTGCATAATAAGACCTTACTGAAATTTGGGGAAGTACAACACAAAGAATGGTTTATACTAGACTAGACTTCTCTCAGTGTCCCAGGTCTTCTTCAGGTCCTCCCCACTTTACTCCTAGCCACAGATCATTTCAAGTGCCAGCTCACCTCTACACCGTGGGAATCCTTTGAGAAATCCACTCAACCTGTAGTCCAGGGATCAACAGCCAGGAGGCCCCAGGAAAATAGGAAACATCTCAGTACAAAGCTTAATGCCTATCTACCACATCTTCATTTTCCTCACTTCCTGTTTCTAGACTAGTCTCTTTGCAGGATGTGTGACAGCGTGGACACCCATTTCCCACTGACAGGAATGTGCCAGTGTCTTAGTCCCAACATCACTATCTTGTGTTATTCAGTTCTAGAACACTGTATTAGAAATGGCAAAATGATCCTGGCCATGTCGCTGTGCTTCAGGTGTGGTCATCCCTTTTTGTATGTTGTTCTCCAACATGAAGTACATGTTCTTCCTTCATCTCTACTCTGCAACTCATGTAAACCATGACTCTTAGATAAGTAAAAATAGACAGGCATAAGGTAATCTAAATTGATACAGAGAAAAGTTTAGAGTTCCACAAAGAAGCACATGCAAAATTATGCTTTCAAACTGACTGCTCAGTTTGTCTCAAACTTTGTACTCTGTTTCATGAGGACTTTAATTTTTCCCAAGCAGGTATTAGCTTTACGTAGGCAAAACTAAAAGTCCCGCAATGGAAAAAGATATGACCTATCACAGCAGTGCTCAAAGGGTGGTCTCCTGATCAGTAGCATCAGCACCACCTGGGAACTGGTTAGAAATGCAAATTATGAGACCCCACCACAGACCTTCCCAATCAGAAACCCTGGGTGCAGGGCCCAGTGATTTGTGTTTCAATAGCCCTGTAGGTTCTGATGCAGCGCAAGTGTGAGAACCATTGGTCTATCAGATTCAAAAGTAAGCTTCCACTACTGTGAAGACGAAAAAAACAAAAAAGTTGGTAATATTCAAATGATGACTTTTTCATTCTCAGTACCTCATGGGATCCAAATCTCTTGAGATTTAGACTCAGCCAGGGTCACGCTGGGGGAGTGTGTGGTTAAATAACGACAGTAACAATCACTTAAATAACTCGTTTCATTGAAGTTAAATTTAAGAGCTTGAAGTTTTTTTAAAAACAAAGGATAGAATATAAAGTTTGATTTGGTTTATACAAGTAATAATTATTATAATCATTTATATGATCTGCTCACCATTTTTAATGCCCAAATGCCAGATTATTTAAAAATTACATATTAATATATATTAGATAAACTTTGTTCTTCATTTTATTTTGTTACATGACCATGGCTGTCTCTTCACAACTTAAAAAATTCCGACAATATGATCCTATTATTCTTCTACTACCATGGAGGGTATCTCTGAAACGGATAATTAAAGTGAAGCTACTTTATATCTTGCCTATTTTTACCTACACACAACTTATCTCAGGAAAACAATGTTGAAACTGAAAGTAACCTCTCCTCGAACCATCTAGTATAACATTCCTTTGTTATCACATATGCTATAAATTTCAGTAGAGGAAAAAAAAAAGCTCCAAAATGAAGTGGACAATACTAGAAACAAGCAAAAGCTGTTCATCACTAATTTAAGTTAGTAAGAATTGATAAAATGAGCTAAGAGCATCATCCCATTCTCCTGGTTTTGATGTTGTTGTTGTTAGGTGCTGTCAAGTTGGCTCCAACTCATAACGACCCTGTGTACAACAGAACAAAATACTGCCAGGTCCTGTGCCATCCTCACAATCCCTGTTATGCTTGAGCCATTGTTGAAGCCACTGTGTCAATCCATCTCGCTGAGGGTCTTCCTCTTTTTTGCTGATCACCTACTCTACTCTCTCGGTTTGGGGCCTATAATTTTCTTAAAATGCTATCTTGACATAGGTCGTTTTGTTTTTTTAAATATTTCATTGTGTTTTAAGTGAAAGTTTACACAGCAAATTAGATTCCCATTCAACAATTCATACACAAATTGTTCTGTGACCTCGATTACAATCCTCGTAATGTGTTAGCACTCTCACCATTTCCACCACACCTGCCTCCATTTCCATCCATCTAGTTTCCCCGCCCCTCCTTGCCTTCTCATATTTGCTTTTGTGTAAATGTTGACCGTTTGGCTTTATATAGTTGATTGTTTAAATGTGCACATTCTTCACAGGTGTTATTATTTATTTTATAGACTAATCTATTACTTGGCTGAAAGGTGACCTCCAGGAGTGGCTTCAGTTCCAGATTAATCTTGACAGTTTTAAGGCCTTGTCTAAACAGTGTTCCTTCCCCTTCTTGAGCAGCTGATTAAATCCATTTTCTGAACATTTTCTTTATCCGGTTCTCACACCCCTGAGTCCCACGACACACCCTCCCAATCGCCCCAGGGCCGGGTATGCAACAGCTAGGGACAGCCCCTGGAGCCCCTGAGCTTGCAGAATTATTCAAACTCCCCAAATCCCAGGAAGCCCACACACATCCCCAGCACTGACACGCACTTGTACACATGCAAACATAAAAATATATCCTTATACACTTCACCAGCATTTCCTCGGTATTAGTCTAATGTTCATCCATTGATTTGTGTTTACAGTGTGAGGTAGTATTCCAAAATCATGTTCTTCTATCTGCATGCCTGTCTCAAGCCTAATTAACAAATATATTTAAATACATGCTTTGGTGCAACTAAAAAAAAAAAAAAACAGTTGGTGAAGTTCCTCTGAGGAGCTGTCTTCTCATCAGAAGTTCTGAGGGAGCTCAAAAGTTTGTCTCCTCTAAGTAACTATTCCACCACCACACTGAAAAGTAACATTTCACAGCATGGGCGTTCTAAATCCATATATAGTCAAGGGACTATTTCTCCCACATCCCCAATCAACAGAGTTTCATAAACCTATGTTAAGCTTAATTATACACCACTATCCATTTTTATCCATTACCTTCTCCAGGGACTGATCCCTTCTGACAACATGTCCAAAGTGCGTAAGATGCAGTCCCACCATCCTTGCCTCTAAGGAGCATTCCGGTTGTACTTCTTCCAAGACAGATTTGTTCATTCTTTTGGCAATCCATGGTATATTCAATATTCTTCGCCAGTGCCACAATTCAAAGGCATCAACTCTTCTTCGGTCTTCCTTATTCATTGTTCAGCTTTCATATGCATATGATGCAATTGAAAATACCATGGCTTGGGTCAGGCGCACCTTAGTCTTTAAGGTGAAATCTTTGCTCTTCAACACTTTAAAGAGGTCCTCTGCAGCAGATTTACCCGATGCAATACGTCTTTTGATTTCTTGACTGCTGCTTCCATGGCTGTTGATTGTGGATCCAAGTAAAACGAAATCCTTGACAACTTCAATCTTTTCTCCGTTTATCATCATGTTTCTCATTGGTCCAGTTGTTGAGGTGCCATCCATATTGAAGGCTATGGTCCTTGATCTTCATTAGTAAGTGCTTCAAGTCCTGTTCACTTTCAGCAAGCAAGGTTGTGTCATCTGCATAACGCAGGTTGTTAATGAGTCTTCCTCCAATCCTGATGCCCTGTTCTTCTTCATATAGTCCAACTTCTTATATTATTTGTTCAGCATACAGATTGAATAAGTATGGTGAAAGAATACAACCCTGACGCACACCTTTCCTGACTTTAAACCAATCAGTATCACCTTGTTGTGTCCAAACAACTGCCTCTTGATCTACATAAAGGTTCCTCATGAGCACAATTAAGTGTTCTGGAATTTGAATTCTTCACAGTGTTATCCATAATTTGTTATGATCCACACATGCTTGGCAGACATCCACATCATGCTTGGCAGAGTACAGGATCAGCGGAAAAGAGGAAGGCCCTCAATGAGGTGGATTGACACAGTGGCTGCAACAATGAGCTCAAGCATAACAACGATTGTAAGGATGGCTCAGGACCGGGCAGTGTTTCGTTCTGTTGTGCATAGGGTCACTATGAGTCAGAACCGACTCGACAGCACCTAACAACAACAATTCATTACCTATGAGTTCTCTATGAGTTGGAATCAACTCCACAGCAATGGGTAATATGTTACCTTCATCACCAATCTGCCAGTTTGTCGTAATGTGGTGGCTTGCATGTTGCTATGGCGCTGGAAGCTGTGCCACAGATATTTCAAATACCAACAGGGTCACCCGTGGTGGACAGGTTTCAGTGGAGCTTCCAGACTAAGACACTAGGAAAATCTACTAGTGATCTACCTCTGAAAATTAGCCAGTGAAAACCCTATGGATCACAACAGAGTTTTGTCTGATGTATTGCTGGAAGATGTGCACCCTAAGTTGGAAGGCATTCAAATTACACAGTGGCCACAGCAATGGACTCAAGCATACCAATGATGGATCCGGCAATGTTTCATTCTGTTGCACATGTGATCACCGTGAGTTAGAGGTGACTCAAGGGCAACTAGCAACAACCGATTACTTAACAGAAGACCTAGCTCCTAAAGTCAGAGAAATCTGCATTTAGGTTTATGGAAAATCACAATTTTCTCGTCACAGTGGTTGGGGTTAACTTTATATTTGGCTGACTAAACAGCTCAATCAAATAGTTTTCTCAGAACAAAGGAAAGGTTTGACTGAAAGGTGAGTTCAAATATACTACTCTTTCAGAGGAGAGTCATGTGAAATTTTATTTGAATTTTTTTAAGTCAGAAAACAAAACATGGCCCTATATTCTCACCCTGTTAACATTAATAATAAAAGATCTATAATAATAAAGTGATATATGAACATGCTATGGAAATTGCAAGTAATATTGAAAAATCTCAATCATAAAGTAAAAATCTTCTCTTTATGAAGTAGAGGCTCACACTGCCAGCCATCAAGTCCTTGCTTTACAGTTGGTTGGGCTGTGCCCAGCTCTGGTGACAAGTGGAGACTGAGAGCCATCCTTTTTTTTTTTTTTCTGTCAAGCTGCATGCCCGAGCACTGGGCAATGTCCACCCACCAAAAAGGGGCACCATTTCTAATTTGTACAAAGGCACTCTTAGAAAGCCACCTTTTAACAAATTCTAAAAAGTTATGCATATACCAGGAAATATGCCTCTATTAGTTCTTTTTATTTCCACAAAGAAACCGTATGATACACACTATTCTAAACTTTCCTTCCTTCCTTCTGTCTCTTCTCCCTCCTTCTCTTTCTTTTTTTCTTTTCCCCCTTTTTATTTACTATATCTCTTGGGGATTAGGCATTAGTTTCTTTTCTTTTTTTTTTTTTTAAGGGTCTGTAGTATTCCATTGTATGGCTCTATCAAAATTTATTGAACTAGTTCCCTTTTAATGACTGATGGGCATTTACGCTGTTTCCAGGTCCTTTTGTGGAGGAGGTGGGGAGGACTGGGGCTATTACACATAATGCTGCTTTAATGAACATGTTTATATGTGCCTAATGGCATGGTTTTGTGACCATGTTTATAAAACAAATTCTTAGCAGTGAAATCATTGGGCCAACAGGCACAGACATTTTAAATTTTGACAGATATTGATTGAAACAATTTATGCCAGTCCTGGCTGTTACCACACTTGTTAATTTTTGCTAATATGATAGGTAAAATATGATATCTCATTTTTTATTTATATTTCTTTAAATATAAATGATGTTAAATGTACTTCCATTGGTCTGTGGCCACTTGCAATAGACTAATGTGTTACTTTAGCTTTTCTGTTAACTATGTGTTCATATCTCTTGCTCATTTTTCTGTTAAATTTTTCCTTTTTGTCTCACTGAGTTGTAAGATTTCTTTGTAAATCAAGACATGCAGTTCTTGTTGTTATTATATGTAGCAGATATGCCTTCTAGCATGTCACTTATTTTTTGATTTTGTGCATCTCATTTTTGTTCTACAAAAGTTTCAAATATTAATACAATGAGATTCATCAGTAATTTTCTTGTTGGCTTCCATGTATGTAGCTTTTAAATGACAGCTTTTCTAAAGTCTACCTAGTAAAGTTAAAAAACAAAAAAGTCTTGGACCTGATTTCAGCCTGTATTGTGTTCTTCAAGGTAGCACCTATCCTTGCATTGTGGTTTCTCTAAGGAAACACGCGATGGACAGGGAGATTTATGACAGGACCAGAGAATCCCATGGGCCTCTAGCTGTCACCTGACTTCTTTTGCAGTGAAGTGAGCTCCTTGGTAACAAACATGGTGAAGGGGAGGGGCTCTACCACTGTAGGAATCCACTTCCACAGGGCAAAGCCCTTCAGGAATTGTTCACCCTTTGTGCACAGATCTAGAAGCTACCTGAGGAGCCCTAACTCCCTGCCATGTTAATTTGAGGTTTCTGGACTTCTCTCTGATAATAAAACTCTTGCAGAATCAGGATTACCATGCCCTCTTCTAACAGTGGCACCTAGGCCAGAAGACCACTCCCACTAGGCCCTGTTGACAGACACAGATCATCCCTCCACAGTGTCCTCCTCCTCATGGCCCCGACCTGGAAACCAGCACTGGAGTAGGGCAGGAGAAAAAGTGTCTCTAGGTTGCTGCATTGCAGCCCTAATTTCAGGTACTTCTTCATACGGCAAAAAAAAAAACCTTCATATTTTGGGATGAGGGCACAGAAGGGCATGTTCGAGATGAGACCAGAAAGTTGGGAATTTCCTACTCCTCTGGATCCTCCCAACACCTTCATCCCATTGTCACAGTCTATCTTTGCCAGCACAGAATTAAATTGGACAATGGAAACCTGAGGTAATAAAGAATTGAAATGACACCAATTGCTTTCAAAAGGTGATTGCAAACAGCCTCAGCTTTTCTAGTAAAGTAACCTAGGACCAGAGAAGAACGTTATCTCACTGCGAATTGTTTGGTGCTATGAAAAGCAGCCATCGCCCTCATTCATTGGTTTTATTTGTTTTTGTTTTTTTAAATTAACTAATTTATTTATTGCGCTTTAAGTGAAAGTTTACAAATCAAGTCAGTCTCTCATACAAAAAGTTATATACAACTTGCTATGTACTCCTAGCTGCTCTCCTTCTAATGAGACAGCACATTCCTCGTCTTTATCCTGTATTCCCCATTTCCATTCAACCAGCTCCTGTCCCCCTCTTCCTTCTCATCTCACCTCCAGACAGGAGTTGCCCACATGGTCTCATGTGTCTACTTGAGCCAAGAAGCTCACTCCTCACCAGTATCATTACCTATCTTACAGTCCAGTTCAATCCCTGTCTGGAGAGTTGGTTCCAATCTTGGACTAACAAAGGGTCCAGGGACCATGACCTCCAGGGTCCCTCCAGTCTCAGTCAGACCATTAAGCCTGGCCTTTTTACGAGAATTTGAGATCTGCATCCCTCTGTCCACCTACTCCATCAGGGATTCTCTGTTGTGTTCCCTTTCAGGGCAGTGATCAGTGGTAGCTGGTCACCTTCTAGTTCTTCTGGTCTCAGTCAGCCTATCTGAATCCTTATCACCATTAAATTATTCTAAGGCAGGAGCTGCCACACCTCAAAAGCTCATCTTTGATGGGTACACAGCCTCTTAAACAGCTTCATAGCTGCATCACCAAGACACAATCACTGTTAGTTATCCATCCCAGAGTGTGCCAAGGTTTCTTCCTTGTAACCCTATTCCAGTACCAATTTCTGTTTTAGTGTCTTTTGGTTGCATGGAACATCAGCTGGTTCAAATTACCTGAGCACAAAATGGATTTATGTTAAGGATATACATGTGGACTTGAAACACAATGAAAATATATTCTGGAACTAAGGGAGTGAGTGCTAGAGACCACCTAGCTCTTTCTGTCACCTTCAGGGTATCTCTGTGTTTCTCTGCACATCTGCTCTGTCCTTAAGTATAGACTAACCTCCATCTCCTCCTCCACCTTCCCTTCTCCCTCACTCATCTTCCCATCTTTGCTCTCCCTCTTTCTCCCCTCTCCCTTGATTCTTCCTTCTTTTTACTCCTTGTGTTGTTTGGGATAACCATATCTCAATATCATTCTTTCAAATAGTTCTTTCAACTAAATGCACTATGAACAAAATTTAAATGGTTGCATTTAAATCAGAGTTATCTCCGCTCTACTGATTGATCCCTTTGCCTCACATGTATCCTCAGATCAGACGGATCTGGGAATCAGAATTCCTGTCTTCACAGCCTGAGGCTGACCCAGACATCCTAATGGATGGAAACATGGCCCAATGACCACACTCCTTATAGAGTCCTTATCTGTTACTCGAGTAACAGATATGAACATAATTCATTAAAATATAATTCATGCTATTTGGGGGTTTTATTGTAGGGTTTTTTTTTTCTTTTTTTGTAGTCAAGAAGGGTAAAAACCTTTGAAAAATCAGCCTAGTTATATGAAATTATTACTGTATAATAATCACTAATATCTCATGTTTAATTTCATTTCTTACAGGCAGCTTCAAAAGATGGTCCATGATATTAAGAACAATGAAGGTGGAATAATGAACAAAATAAAAAAGTAAGTTAAACTTCAGAGCACTATATAAACCTTATTATGTCAGCCTGTGCTAAGTGGAAGAAAAGAAACTTCTGTTACCTGAATGAGGGGTTGCAACCTCTCTTACTCATGGCGAGAGTCCATGGTGGTTAGCTTCATAGTCAGAAAACATGGCAAGTTATTGGAGTAGTACTCAGGGTACTTTGCTGTTCCTTCACACTACAGAGAAGGTGAGGTATGCCCATTGGATTTGTCCCAGAAAACATCAAAGCAGGAAAATCAGCTTCTATAATAATTTAGCTGAGAGTCACCAGGACACACACGGAGAAATCCAAATAAGTTACGAGAACACAGTGCTAGCTTCTACTGTCTGTAGGACGCCACACTGTTCTCCATATTTTCATCTGCTTTCTCAGTAATTGCCTTAAAATGGTGCTTTCAAGTGGTATCTGGAGGAGGAAAACTAGAATCCTCCAAATTCTGTATACCAAAAACTTCTTAAGTTTTTTTTTTAAGAAAATGGAAATTGTACATGCCTTCATTTACCATTCAAAATATAAGTCAAGAGAAAAGAGGAAATAATATTTTTAAGTCTTTAAGTTTTTGTTTTTAATGAAAGTAATATATGTTCAAAGGAGCCCTGGTGGCACAATGGTTGAGCGCTTGGCTACTAATCTAAAGGTTCGGGGTTCAAGCCCACCCAGATTCACAGAAGAAAGACCTTACAATCTACTCCTGCCCGTAAAGATTACAACCTAGAAAACCCTACAGGACAGCTCTGCTCTGTCACATGAGGTTGCTGTAAGTTGAAATCAACTCCATAGCACCTAACAACAACAATAGATGTTCACCAGGAAGAAAAAAAAGAGTTCAGAAATGCATAAAGTCAAAAGCTCCCACCTCTTCATATCCCACCCCAACCCACTCTCCAGAAACAGCCATTGTCCATTGTCACGAAACAATGTTATAAGCATGTATACTAAACACACATCAAAACACAAAAAACCAAACCCATTGCCATCGAGTCAATTCCAACTCACAGCAACCCAATAAGACAGAGTAGAACTGTCCCCTAGAATTTTCTAGGCTGTAATCTTTACAGGAGCAGATCGCCAGGTCTTTCTCCCTAGGAGCCATTGGTGGGTTCGAACTGCTGACCTTTTGATTAGCAGCCGAGCACTTAACCACTATGCCACCAGGGCTGACACACACACATACACTGACATAGATATAGCACATACCCATACACCTACACTTCACTTTTTCATCATGAATGGCATCAAACTATAAGCCACTATTCTACCAACTTGCTTGCTTTGTTTTACATAATGCTATGTCATAGACATCTTTATTTAAAAAATATATTTAGATACATAAAAATAAACCGTATTTCCTTTTGAACTGCTGATTGTCTAAATAAATGTATTAAAATTTAAAATTTATTTAATTGGTTTTATAATAGCAGACATTTTTCTAAGGGGCTAGGAGTTTGTCATAGACATCTTTATTTAAAAAATATATTTAGATACATAAAAATAAACCGTATTTCCTTTTGAACTGCTGATTGTCTAAATAAATGATTTAAAATTTAAAATTTATTTAATTGGTTTTATAATAGCAGACATTTTTCTAAGGGGCTAGGAGTTTAAAATGGTACAATTTTGGAGGACAATTTGATAATAACAGTGGAAATTTCTTTGACATTTTCTTCAGCTTGTTTTAATGGTCACAAATACTACTGCAATAAATATCCTTTGCACATCAATAAACTAAACTCCTGAAATGAAATTTAACATAACTATATAAAATTACTACTCTATAATAACTACCAATATTTCATGTTTAATTTCATTTCTTACAGGCAGTTTCAAAAGATGATCCATGATATTAAGAACATGTACCCTTGAAATTAAGATATGTGCCCTTAAAGTTTGGATTGATATTACCAAATTGCCCCCCAGAAATTTTGTACTACTAATAGTGTATGGTCGCTATGAGTTTGCATCAACTCTACAGCTACAGGTCATATGTATTCAGTAAAGAGTATTTTTGCTCTTTTTGATCTTTGTTAATCGTATAAGTAATAAGTTTTGGTGGTGTTTTTTGGACTAGAAAATGTGAATGAGTTTCAAGATGTGTAAGTCATCATCATCATCATAACATACTTAAAATGGTCTGCCTGTGGGCAGTGGTCATTTTATAGAGAAGACTTTTGTCTTCATATTTTGTTCTGTGGCTGGGAGAGGTGAGCGATTATTTTCATTTTAATGTTATTTCTGATACATATAGGATTTCATTCAAATAAGAGGACCCTGGGAGTCACTGCTATAATCACGAGAAATTCTAAATTGATTATCACGCAGTTGCCAATTTTGCAGTACACCAGTTTGTTCAATAGTAGGAAGCTGCCATATAAGAGGTCTATCTATCCCATGATCAGTCCTACTGTCAACAACCACAGCTTTCAAATTTTCTTGGATAATTTCTATTTCAAACATTCTGTCCTTTGTCACCAAAAGACTTTTACTTGACAAACCACGTTTCTTCTCAGTTTGGAAAATATGGCTGCTATAGTCATTTCTCTGGGTGAAGTCATTGGCCCTTTGATTCAAACTGATGTGCGGTTAAGCTGTCACTCAAACCCAGAGAACAGGTGCTACCTTGAAAGGAGGAAGCATGGTCGAGTACACTGGTTTCCTAACACAAAACCGTGACTGAGTCTCTACTGGTCCATGGCCAAATGAGAAAATATGGACCTTAAACTGTGTGCAACTGCAGCTCCTAAGCAAGACCCAAACCACACCTTTTATTCCCAGTTGGTCTTCAGTGGCCAACAGCTCTTTCTTGAGGCTGTCCTATATTCTAAGATTATGACCTTCATACATTTTTAAGTGTTAAGATATCCATTCTTTTCTTTTATAAAACGATGATAATAGTAGATAGTAAGGGCAGTCCCCAACTTTTGATGGGGGTTTTGTTCTTAAGACTCCATCTTAAGCCAGTTCTGACATAAATTGAATACCTCTTTTTTTTTTTTAAGTTTTCATTATTATTGCCTTTTATTATCAGTATCTTTATAAATCCCATCTTTATTTGTCCTTGGGTGTTGGAAACATTGCCTATAAACTTATAGATATATTTTAATACATAATACATATTACTAAAAAAAATTTTTTTTTTATTGCTAGTAATATAAGATGTATAAAAAAAGATGGCCATAAGTGCACTTTGTTGTAACTTGAATACCTCATAAATTGGGGACTGCCTGTAGTTGTTTGTGTTTTTTGAAATATTTCTGGCCCATGAATAGCCCTGAGCACCAGGCTCAGTTTTGTTTTTGTTTTTCTTCCTTACAATACCTTGGACAATCTGTCTGGACCTCATCATAGTTTTAATGATAGTATCCTCCCAGCATACCCTGCTGGCTAGCTATGAGGATTGAATGAAATAATAGATATGAGAGCCTACGGGGAAACAAAAAGCAGAATTTCCATATAAATATAAATATTGTTATTTTTGCAAAATTATAAGCCTGGTTTGTAAGGTTTTCACAATCAAACAAGAGTTTCTATGCTGCTTCCTGCTTCCCTCCCCTCCCCCCCTCCAGGAAATGAAAAATATTTGGTATATAATGATTACTTCATACACTGCTTCTATAAAAGAATATGATATTTTAGTTAAAAAGTTATTGGATATAGGCTTTATCACTATTTTAAATTTCATTAAGCAAATCATTTTAAATAAGATGGGTGGCTAGTATTAAAAAACAGAAATTTACTATAAGTCTTACCCACGTCACATAATGGAAGAGAAGGTGTTGTTAGAACTTTTTAAAGTCTAAAAAATGGGATACTCTTTTAAAATGTAATCTTAGTTTTCTTTTAACGAGTGGGGGAAATTATGAATATTCAGTATATTTTATATGTAGATAAAGATACTAAAGTGGTTTTTAGCATCGTTGAAACAGTTGAACTTCTAAGTAAGCTAAAATCACAATCCCCAACCTGGAGATGCTCACTGCTCATTTATTCAGCTTTTTTTTTTTTTTTTTAACGGTGCAAAAATAATTTCAGCCCAACCTCCAACTAAGTGCTCATTGTAATTAATTTCTTCTTGTTATTTAAAGCATTTGTAAACTCTTAAAATACAGTTTACCTTTCTGTCAACCAATGAACACTGTCTTCCTTGAACCTCTGAACTTACAAGTGCTCCAACATCTCAGAGCCCCTTCATTGTCTGTTTTTGCCTTAACTGAGTCCCAGCCACATCTTGAGCTGGGGAGATGAGAGGTGACAAACCTCAGGATTAATGGTTTCACTATATTTAAAATACATTAAACCTTTAAATGTGATAGATCCAGAAGAAGCTATTATTCTAGTAGTTGTCCACCTGTTATCTCTATAACAGTTTATGTTTATGAGCCTTGACAACAGCTGTCCTACCTACTGACTGTTTGTCTAATGGTTATTACCTACAGGCTGAAAGTTAAAGCACCTCCAAGTGTTCCTCAAAGGGACTATGCTTCAGGTAAGAGTGTTTCTAAGGTACTTTAATTCTTGATTAATTTAAATGTTCTATTTACTTCATGGAAGGAGAAGTACATTCTACTCATTTGAAACAAAAAGTGTCTATCCTAATTTTAAGAATGAGTAAATCTTTAGGCTTTTGACTATAATGGAGGTATAGTATTTGATTCATTCATCTATCCATCCATTTGTCTATCCAACTATCTATTGAACATTTATTAAGCATCATCCATGTGCTGGGCACACACAAGGTCTTAGGTAGAAATACAATGTAAAACAAGAATCATATATCATCTGTACACTCACAAAAGTTATAATCTAGAAGGGAAGACCCATAAACCCATTGCCATCCAGCCAATTCCAACTCGTAGCAACCCTGTAGGACAGAGTAGAACTGCCCCATAGGGTTTCCAAGGCTGTAAATCTCTCTCTTTTTTTTAAATTGTACTTTAGATGAAGGTTTACAGAACAAACTAGCTTCTCATTAAACAATACACATATCGTTTTGTGACATTGCTTGCCAACCCCATGACATGTTAACACCCTTCCCTTCTTGACCTTGGGTTCCCTATTACCAGCTTTCCTGTCCCCTCCTGCCTTCCAGTCCTTGCCCCTGGGCCGGTGTGCCCATCTAGTCTCGTTTTGTTTCATGTGCCTATCTAATCTTTGGCTGAAGGGTGAACCTCAGGAGTGACTTCATTACTGAGCTAAAATGGTATCTGGAGGCCATACTCTCAGGGTTTCTCCAGTCTCTGTCAGACTAGTAAGTCTGGGCTTTTGTGTGTGCATGTGTGAGTTAGAATTTTGTTCTACATTTTTCTCCAGCTCTGTCCAGGACCCTCTATTGTGATTCTTGTCAGAGCAGTCGGTGGTGGTAGCCAGGCACCGTGTAGTTGTGCTGGACTAAGTCTGGTGGAGGCTGTAGTACTTGTAGTCCATAGTCCTTTGGACTAATCTATCCCTTATATCTTTGGTTTTCTTCATTCTCCTGTGCTCCAGATGGGGTGAGGCCAGTGGAGTATCTTAGAGGGCCACCTATAAGCTTTTAAGACCCCAGACGCTACTTGCCAAGGTAGAATGTACATTTCCTTTATAAATTATGTTAATTGAACTAGATGTTCCCCAAGACCATAGTTCCTACAGTTTTCAGGCCAGCAATTCAGTCCCTCAGGGAGTTTGGATGTGTCTATGAAGCTTCCACGACCTTGCCAAGGCTGTAAATCTTTATGGAAGCAGACTGCCACATCTTTCTCCCACAGAGAGACTGGCAGCTCGAATCCCTGACCTTTTGGTTAGCAGTAAGCACTTTAACCATGGCTTCTTAGAAGGGATGACCAGATGATGTTAAATGTAATTCCAGTTCACTGTGATAAGGAAAAGTACAAAGTTCTATGAAACGATATAAAAAACCAAAATAAAATAAAATAAACCCATTGCCAAGTTCATCAAACTCATGGTGACCCCAGGTATTACCAAGTAGAACTGCTTCTTAGGGTTTTCTTGGCTACAATCTTTATGAAAATAGATTGCCACACCCTTCTTCTGCAGTGCTGCTGGGTGGGTTCAAACTGCCAACCTTTAGGCTAGTAGTTGAGCACAAACCACTTGTGCCACCAGTAACCTGGAAGTATATACAACAGCACCTAACTGAATCTGAGGTAGAGAATGGAAAGGACACTTAGAGTGGGGAAAGGAAGGTTTCTTGGATAGAGCTGCTATAGTTTAAATCGATAATTGTGGGTTAGTGAAAGAGAAAACAATAAATTACTGGTGGCATACGATCATCCCTGAGTTTAGCTCTGCAACCCCAATCTAACTAGGATCAGCTTTGGAGGTGGGGAAGGATTAGTTTTGAGATTGGTACGGTTTATGGCAGTAGTGACTGAAGTAAAATACCCAACACACTTTCCTTTTCTAGAAGATATGCCCTGGAAGGGTAAATGTAACATCTTTTCTTTCCTGGCACTAAGTATAATAATTTCCTGAATGTAGGCAGATTCTATGTAGCCCCAAGTGAAACCCACAAGGCTATAGACATCGTTGAAGACTCTACCTCTACAGGGCACCAGCTAAAACCAAATCACACCCTTAGATGATGATGACTTCTTTAACTGATAAAGATAGCAATTAATCAGATAATTGAGTCCCTTCTAGGCATGGATGAAATCTTATTGCACTGAGAAATGCTAACCAACATACCCAAGTCTAGTCACTGACCTATGGGCCACTTTCCATAACTCACCAGGTCATGGAGTATTTATTGACCCCCCCTGCCAATCAGTAAGCAAGTCTAGACAGTTGATCAGGGGATTCCTGCACAATTTGGAACTGAAAAAGAGGAATCCTTTCCTGGGCTTTAAAATTTACCTAATCAATAGGTTAAGGAAGCTGCTTATTTAACAGATGAAAGCAAACACATTCTTCTCCCCGAGTACCAAAAAGAAACGAAAACAAAGTACACTAAACCTATTAAACGGCCAAAAAGGTCCAATGGGAGAATTACGGAAACATGGAGTCTCGGGTTTAAAAGGAACTCCAAAGGCCATAGAGTCTAATCCCCCAATCCAGTGTTTAAATCCTACTCCTCCACCATGTACCCCCACAAACAGGGCCTAGTTTCTGCCTGGACACTTCCTATGATGACCTCATAAGCCTGCCTGTCCAGTTAAGGACAGACAGCCTGGCTGGATATAGAGATGAGATCTATCCCTTGTGGCTTCCTAATTCTGCCCCAATGGCCACATAGTACAAGTCTTCAAATATTAAAGAAAGTGGAACTAGAGTTGTCCTGTGCAACTTCAAAGGATTGAACTTAGATGTTAGGTCATTCGAACCTTCTGCAGGGTAAACATCTCCAAACGCTTCAGCTGTTCCACACATTCATTCGCTCAACACATATTTCAGGAGTGCATCCTATGTGACTCTCACTAGGCTTAGTGACTAGTGGGCAGTCAGATAATAAACAAGAAAACAAACAAATGAATATAAATTATTACCAAGTATGGTAACTGCAATGAAGAAAAATGATGGGGCACAGTGATACAGTCACTATGGAGTGAGGGAACCACTACCGTGATCAGGAAAGGTCTCTGGAAGAAGATGACATTTACTTCGAGTCCTGGGGGATGAGCAGGAATATTTATCACTTTGTAGATGAAACAACAGCACTGCAAATGCTGGACACAGATGTTAGGAGCTTGGAGTCAATCCTCTGAAACGTAAGTAGACTCATATATCTGACTTCAGGATGGACATGTCTTCTGAATGTCCCAGACACCTCATACTCACCTGAACTCATCATGCTCTCCTCGTTCATCTTCTCACCCAGGGCCTCTTGTCTTACTCTATTTGGTACTTGACTGAAACGCAGGTAGCATTCATCATTTATTCATCCTCTTGCCTAATCCAGGCACCTTGGGGGATTCTCCTTTTCCCTCATCCTCTGTAAGCAATTAGTTACAAAATCCTATTGATTCTATCTCTCAAATAGTTTTGCCCCTCTCTCTTTCCATTGCTACAGCTCAGATCCATATCATCTCTTACCTGTCTTAGTACAGACAAGCTCTAATTAGTGTCCTTAATTTCCAAATCCGTGTGGTCCTCTCCACCAGAGATATCTTTTTGAAATGCAGCTCTTTTCATGTCACACCTCTGTTGGAATCTTTTTTATGGCTCTATAACACCAATAAAAGAAATCGTAAACCACTAATCTTCCATTTGGAAACCCTACTGGAGTAGTCGTTAAGTGCTTCGGCTGCTAACCAAAAGGTTGGCAATTCGAATCCACCAGGTGCTCCTTGGGAGCCCTGTGGGGCAGTTCTACCCTGTCTGTAGGGTCTCTATGAGTCAGAGTGGACTCGACAACAATGAGTTTGTTTGTTTGTTTGGAATCTTGCATTCAAAGTCCTTCATTATCTAGCTACTAACTGACTATATAATCTGGGGATTTTCTGTATTTATATCATGTCGTTGTTGCTGTTAGGTGCTGTGCAGTTGGTTCTTACTCATAGCCACCCTATGTACTACAAAACGAAACACTCTCTGGTCCTGGGCCGTCCTCACAATCGTTGTTATGTTTGAGCCCACTGTTGCAGCCACCCTATCAATCCATCTTATCGAGGGTCTTCCTCTTTTTTGCGGACCCTCTACTTTACCAAGCATGGCACCAAAAAAACACCAAACCTATTGGAGTCAAGTCAATTCCAACTCACAGCAACCCTATAGGACAGAGCAGAAATACCCCATAGAGTTTCCAAGGGGTGCCTGCTGGATTCGAACTGCAGGGCTTTTGGCTAGCAGCCATAGCACTTAACCACTATGCCACCAGGGCTTCCTACTAAGCATGGTAAAAAAAAAAAAGTAGAGGGCTGAAATAGATCTATAAGGTTCCCTCCAATGCCAACACTCTTCACTCATATGGGAACAGATTTTTGGAGACCGGATCCCAGTGAAAACCAGCCTCTCTTTACCTTTCCCTGCTTTAAGAAGTTGCATCTTCCAATCTCCGTGATGCTTGAAGTGTTCTCTTTCTTGACCTCAGACACCTGCTTTCTTCCCTAAAACCCAAGAAATATTTTTGACATCAGTACATCTGTACATATTCTCTCTTGGAACACAGATGTGCAGCCCAGCGAGATCTTCTAAGCCTTTGCTACTCTTTGCTGTTCAAAGTGGGGTCTCTAGCCTGGAAACATTAGCTTCACCTGGAAGGATGTTAAAAATGCAGAATCTCAGCCCCATCCTAGAACTACTGGATCAGAATCTACATTTTAACAAGAGTTCCAGGGGGATTTGAACATATATTAAATTTGAGAAGCCCTGCTCTAAGCCACCAACTCTATCTTTATTTCTTCTCCTGAACTGAAGGACAAAAAAAAAAAAAAAAAAGTATAAACACCGTTGCTGTCAAGTTGATTCTGAATCATAGCAGCTGTGTGTGCTTCAGGGTAGAACTGCACTCCATAGGGTTTTCTTGGCTGTAATATTCTCATGGAGACCTGGTGGTGCAGTGGTTAAGAGTTCGGCTGCTATCCAGAAGGCTGGCAGTTTGAATCTACCAGCTGATCCTTGGACAATCCTATGGGGCAGTTCTATAGGGTTGCTATGATAGCAATAGGTTTGATTTTTGGTTTAATCTTCTTATGAAAGTAGATCACCAGGCCTTTCTTCCATGGCACTGCTGGGTGGATTCAAACTGCCAACCTTTTGGTTAATTAGGAGCCAAGAAGAAACCATTTGCGCCACCAGGGACCTGAAGGACAAACAGATCCTCCCAAATCTATCGAAGTTACAGGATCTCAGAAATTCATCCCATTGCTTCACCAGACCAATAGGGACTTTCCCCCAGCCTCCCCCGCTTTACACTCAATCCCCTGAAACAGTCCTTTTTGCAAAACCACCATTACCACCTGCAGTAGCTGCCCTGCCCCCTCTCAAACCAACTCATGTCCCAGGAGCATTTCCAGCTGCTTCCTCTGAGCCTCCAGGCCCATATATGTGCAGCTACAAGCCCGAGTCCTCAGAAACCAGACCTGAGAGTTTTTCCTGGACCCAGGGAGTGTGCAAGGACCTCAAGGTTCCAGTGCTTGGAGACTTTAGCCCATGATATGCCTCCTGAGGCTGGAGACCAGGCAAGTGCTCTCTGGAGATCTGTGGAGACTTGGTCCATCTGTTTCCCCCAAACCCTGGAATTTTATCCTCTTTCCAGTCCGTGAAGCAAATGTCTTCCTTCAACCCTCTAAACAGAGAGAATGTGTTGACCTTGGTGATCCCGACATTCAGAGATGGTCAGTGCCCCCAGAGGTCAAGAGAGGAGTGTCTATAGTCCCGCCCTACGGTTAGAGTATAGGACAAAGCTTCAATTACACCAAGAATGGAGGCCTGGACCTCCTATAGTGATGGAGGTCAGGCCAGTGTGGAGCCTGCTGTTTTCAAGTCACAGCCACAACCCTACCTTAGTCTCCAAGGAGCAGACGTTGCAGGGACCTCACATCTACTGAGCAGAGTGTATCACCGCTCCCCCCGCCAGGCAGCTAGCACTGCTGTCAGAAGGGAAAACATCCAACAGTATCAAGTATTTACTCTGCTCCAGGCATGACGTTAAGCTCTTGACAGACATTGTCTTATCTGATCTTCCCACTAGCATCATTATGTAGAATTTATTATGTCCATGTTGCAGATAAGAAAAATATATCTCAGGGAAGTTAAGTAACCTGTCCAAAGTTACTGCAGCCGCTCACAGGAAAACCTACCCCCGGCCCCCATTCCACTATTCCTCCTTTGACCCGGGCTGAGATCCTTATACTCTTCTGGGCCATTTCTCATTATCCTGACGGCACTGGAGCCACTGGCATTAGCACCAGAACCTGCTTCCCAGTTCCTGAGCTTTCATTAGCTGAACAGCCTCCTGGGGCTGTATTTTTGAAACCTGAGTTCTGGCTCTCAATGGGTCTGTCTTTGTGCCCCCAGAATCTACCAGGGGCATTGAAGAAGCCCCTCTGGTCACTCCAGAAACCCCTGAAGTGTCAGAACTGAACAAGGCCTCTCTTCTCATACCCTTGGGACCTGATATCCAGGATCTGTTGTGATATCCCCAGGAAGTCCGCCTTCTCCTCCCACCACTGATGTCACTCACAGAGATCACAGCAACTATAAAAGGGGCAGGTCTGATCTCCTCCGGTGAACTGACTATCATTTTCCTATAAGGTCACTATGAGTCGGAATTGATTCGATGGCAGTGGGTCTGTTAGGATTTCCTAGAGATACAAGGGTAGGAAGGATCCACTCACATAAAAAAGACTCCAGGGCAAAAGAAAGTACTTGGACAGGGATTCTTGGATAAATACCCAGCATGGAAGCACAAGATATGCATAAAAACCCTTAGTCCACTAAAACAAAAAACAAAAAAACATTTCTTTGCCATGGAGTCAATTCTGACTTAAAGAAGCGAAGTATAACACTGCCTTTCCCCTGCCCTGGTGTCCTCAGTGAAACAGTATTTACCTGATTTTCCATCTCCCCTGGTGGTATTAGCTAAGCTAACATGAGGAGAACTGTGTTTGACATTGTTCCTGCCACGTGGCACTAAGAGTAAAGTAATGAAACCTGAACTCAGGGTATTTTAAAATTGGGAAAGTCCTGAAACATCAACCAATCCAGGCCTCTTGTCTTACAGATAGTAAACTGGAGGCTAGAGAAGCAAAGTGACTCCCCAAGGTCACCCACCAGCTAGTGGCAGAGTCAGGACTATGTCCCCCATGTCTGCACACCAGCCCCTGTTTATAGGGCCCTGCAAAGGTGGAATAAACACACAAAGGGAATTTCTAAGCTATTAAGTATATAGGCTCAAAACACCTCTCCCAGACAGCTGGGGTCTGGGCCTTGTCCTCAGCTTCCACCCTGAACCACATCCCTATCTCCCCTCAGACGGGGCTCCCAAGGGGACTATCTGCTGCTGCCTTTTACACAACCTCCACAGCTCTGCTTTCTGTTCCTTGCCTGCATCTGTCCCCACCACTGCAGCTGGCCCACCTTCCTTCCTTTCTTCCTTCCTGAGTCTTCCCACTGGGGGAGTGGGGACTAGGTCCCTGTTCACCATTTCTGCTCTGTAAGACAGAATGAGCAGAGTTGGGTGGCCCAGAGCATGGCCACCAGGGCAGGGTCAGGGCCACAACTAAGGCTGCATACCAGGCACGCAGCTGTGGGAGCCCCAATCAACACCGATGGCTGAGATGCCACCAGCATCTGCCCCAGGAGCTCGGGTGCTTCTGTTCACTCAGAACTGAGAGGCTGAGGTCACCGCCGCCCCCACCTTCATGCCTTTGCTCACCACAGAGCCCTTTATTGTCCATCCATGACCTCCAGTCTGGTTCCTCCTTTGTTTCTTCATGCCTGAGTTACTCAAACACTACCCTTGTCAGCCTCCGAATCTCACACATGTCACTGGGACCTATGTGTCCACTGTGGCTGGAGCATCCCCTTGGCTGGTAATAAATCCGGCTTTGTTTTACCACTTGGCAATCTCCTGTTACTCACTCTCCAGTGTAGCTCATTCACTCCATGCACATCTGCCTCCTTAGAGATGCTCTCTTCCATCCATCAGCTATGTCCTGCTCTTGGTGCTGACACTGAGCCCCTGCCTTAGCTGATAGCTGGAGGACACCCTCCTCTGTTCTCTCACCTGAATCCTGCTCATCTTTCCAGTCCCAGTTCAGGCCCACCTCCTGCTCACAGCCTCATGCAACCTCTCAGCCCTCACTGAGTGCACCTGTCTCTGAACTTTCCCACCACCTGGAATCATTGTTCTGGGACATTTATTAAGAATTTTTATACCATCCTAGATTGTCCTCAGTCTACTATATGTCATTCTTCTAGTCTCTAGGTCTTCTATTTCAGTTACTCAGGGTTGTTTGGGGTCCTTTAGGCCTGGGAGTGAATCCTGGCTTTGCTGCCAAGCAGCTGTGTGACTTCTCTGAGCCTCAGATTCCTGACCAGGAGATAAGAATACCTGTCCTTCAGATTATTGTGAGAATTAAAAAGAATGGAAATTAATAGGTGTGGCTAACATCCATGGAGTCATTACTCTATATCAGGTACTCTTCTAAGCCCTTTACATTTCATTCTCTCAACAACCCTATGAGATAGGTACTATTGTTGTTGTTGTTAGTTGCTGTCAAGTCAGCTCTGACTCATGGCGACTTTATGTATAACAGAACAAAACATTGCCTGGTCCTGAGCCATCTTCATTATCATTGGTATGTTTGAGTCGATCATTGTGGCTGTTGTGTCAATCCATCTCATTGAAGATTTCCCTCATTTTCTCTGACCCCTCTACTTTACCAAACATAATATTCTTTTCATAAAAATCTTTTCGTAGGAACTATTAATAATGTCCATTTTAGAGATGAGGAAACTGAGGCCCAGAGGTTAAGCAATTTGTTTAAGGTCACGCTGCTAGCAAATGGCAGAACCAGGATTTCAAGTTAGGCAGTCTGACCCCAGGCCTGGAGCAGATGCTGAGATGGGGGCCATTGTGGAATTCTCACATGTCTTATAGCCTCTGTGCTGTGCCCACACACCTGGCAGGGGCCGTGCGGATTGCAAAGCCAAGGCCAGACGAGGGATTCCAAAACCAAACCTGTTGCTGTTGAGTCGATTCCAACTCATAGTGACCCTATAGGACAGAGTAGAACTGCCCCTTCAGGGTTTCCAAGGAGTGCCTGGTGGGTTCAAACTGCCAACCTTTTGGTTAGCGGCTGTAGCTCTTAACCACTACGCCACCAAGGTTTCCAGGCAAGGGATTAAGAACATTTGGATTAAGCCTTTTTTATTTTGACACAGTAAATGAACCATAAGCCCCAAATTAGATCAACGACAAAGTAAGAAAGGCTTTACTCGAAAGGCTGGCAGTTCGAATCTACCAGATGCTCCTTGGAAACCCTATAGAACAGGTCTACTCTGTCCTATAGTGTCGCTATATGTCGGAATCGACTCAATGGCACTGGTTTTTTTTTTTTTTGGTTTTACCTGACAAGAAGGCCAGACCAGAATCTTGGCTTCCTGGGAGGGACTGTGCAATCACACACACAAAATTGAACCACCTGGCCCACATTAAACTTGAACTCACTCTCCCTAAAATTTCATCCAGTATACTAGGAGCTTTATTGGATCCATTTCTTTGTGGTAGCCATACTGTGTGATTGGAGTTGGGGTGAATTAGTATTGGTGTTGCTTTGAGGGTTTATTGAGACATTTTCAACACCCAAGACAACAATACCTAATATTTACATAGCACTTATTGTGTGTTAGGCTTTGCTAAGTACTTCACATGTATTTGGAAACTCTGGTGGCATAGTAGTTAAGCGCTACAGCTGCTAACCAAAAGGTCAGCAGTTCGAATCCACCAGCTGCTCCTTGGAAACTCTACGGGGCAGTTCAACTCTATCCTATCGGGTCACTATGAGTCAGAATCGACTCTATGGCCATGGGTTTTGTTTTGTTTTTACATGTATTATATGTGTTATATTACTTGCTTCTCATACAAAGAATATGTTGTTGTTGTTACTGTTGTTAGGTGCCGTTGAGTTGGTTCTGACTCATAGCGACCTTATGTACAACAGAACAAAACATTGTCTGTCCTGCACCATCCTTAGTTTTGTCTGTGTTTTCCATAATTTTGTCTATTTTTTTCTTGGTTTTTTCTATGTTTTCCTTGATCTTTTTCCTAATCGCTTGGAGAGCCCTAAATACTAGCCTTTTTTTTTAACTTTCATTGAGCTTCAAGTGAACCTTTGCAAATCAAGTCATTCTGTCACATATAAGTTAATATACATCTTACTCCTTACTCCCACTTGCTCTCCCCCTAATGAGTCAGCCCTTCCAGTCTCTCCTTTCGTGACAATTTTGCCAGCTTCCAACTTTCTCTATCCTCCCATCCCCCCTCCAGACAGGAGATGCCAACACAGTCTCAAGTGTCCACCTGATATAATTAGCCCACTCTTCATCAGCATCTCTCTCCTACCCACTGTCCAGTCCCTTTCATGTCTGATGAGTTGTCTTCGGGGATGGTTCCTGTCCTGTGCCAACAGAAGGTTTGGGGACCGTGACCGCCGGGACTCCTCTAGTCACAGTCAGACCATTAAGTATGGTCTTTTTATGAGAATCTGGGGTCTGCATCCCACTGATCTCCTGCTCCCTCAGGGGTTCTCTATTGTGCTCCCTGTCAGGGCAGTCATCGATTGTGGCTGGGCACCAACTAGTTCTTCTGGTCTCAATACTAGCCTTTTGAATTCCATATCAGGTAGCTCCACTGCCTTTTCTTCTCCCTGAACGTCATCTGATTCTTTATTTTGGTCACTAGCCAGAGCCATCTTGTCCTGCTTTATTATATATTTTGATATTGTCTGCTGTCTCCAAGACATTAAGGCATTATTTTCTTTATTTATTGATTGTGTCTTAATTTGTTTCATCCTACTTTTTTGTTTTGTTTCGATACGTCAGGGGGGTGTTGGACAGGTATGTTTGCTGCTTGCTTGTCTGTGGACATGGTAACTCTCACCACTTTGTCCAAGTGGGCAGGGCAGCAGCAGGCAGGATGAACCCACTTTGCTGTATGTAACTGACTTGGCTAGGTGACTGAGAGCAGACCGGGCAGGCACTGTCTGCCTCCTGATGTTGGTCCAGTGGCATGGTGGGTGGGGGCAGGGCAGACCTGGGGCAGCAGTGGGCTAGCTTACTGGTGGCACTCTATCTGCAGTGGCACTGTGGGGGCTGGCAGGAAGGGCAGAGGTGGCCTACAGGGCTAGGTAGGAGGGTGAAAGAAAAGTAAGAACAGAAAAAAGAAAAATAAAATGGCAGTGCAAGGGGAGCTGGTGGGTGGCAGCAGGCCAGTGGCTCTCTAGCTGAGTGGCACAGCATGGCCCATTGGAAAGGGGTGGAGGTGCCATATGGGCGAGGTGGGAGGGAGGAAGAAAGGTGAAAAAATGGCATTGAAGGAGCCAGCTGGTGTGGGTGGGGAAGACCCAGGGTGGTTGTGGGGTAGTGGCTCTCTAGCCAAGCAGTGCAATGTGGCTCGTCGGGACAGGGTGGAGGTGGTATACAGGGCAGAAGGGTGAGGGGTGGGAAAGCATGTTTCTCTGGTTACCAAGTGCTCTGTCACCTATTGGGAGCTCCGTGAATTTGCCTTTCTATACTCCCTGTCTGGGATTATTGCCGGTTGTGTTCCTATATGGCAACCCTGTGCCGTGTTAGTTGGCAGGGACCTCCACTCTGTATCTCTCCTCATTCTCTGTTTTCCATCCATTTCTTCTTCCGTTTGGTGTTTGATCTTGTTCTTTATCCCTTCACTCAATGCTTAGGGTTCCAGGACTGACATTTGTATTTATTTTACTCAGTTTTTCAGGTCTTTGCTGTAAAGGGTCAGCACGGTACATCTGTCTATGGTGCTATATTGGCTCCATCTCATTACTGAACATTTTGATTAAAGATTCCTTAGAAGAATCCTGACCAAAAGGGGGAAAATGCAGAACAGAATTTCAAATTCTCATGGACTCCAAGCTTTCTGGAGCCATGGGGGCTGAATGAACCCCTGAAACTATTGCCCTGAGATAATCTTTGAACCTTAAACCAAAATATCCCTGAAGTCTTCTTAAAACCAAACAACAGTCTAGCTTAACTAGTACAGAATGTCTGCTTTGAGCATAATTCTCTTTTAAGATCTATCCATATGGGACAAAATTGACAACAGCGACTTGAAAGATTAGATAGGAAACTTAGGAGGCAGAGAGTTTATGTTAATGGTGAAGGAACACGTTGGAAAAGGAGGTGAGTATGGTTACACAACTTGAACAATGTAATCAGTGTCACTGAATTGTACATGTAGAAACTGTTGAATTGGTGTATGTTCTGCTGACTATGTTCTCAATGGAAATCAAAACAATTTTTTTTAAGTGCATTCTGGGAGGAACAAGCTATCCGGGATTACTGGAAGTGAACGTAGGAGACTGCAGCAAGAGAGGAGATGGAGAAGTCAGTGAGGAGGGAGCATTTGAATGTCTTGACACAGAGTCTAGGCTTTAGTCTATAAGGAGTCACTGATCTTCTTGAGGAGAGGAACAACATGATCCCATCTTTAAGAAAATAACTAGAATCAGCAGGAAGGAAGAATTGGAGAGGAGAGATAATGAAGACCGGGAAACTGGTTAGGTGGCTTCTGCAACTACTTTCTACCAGTAATTGATCATAAAGTAGACTCTGGCTCATTAAGAAAAGGTTCAGGAAATACAGGCTACCAAGACAGGGAAGCGTGTAATGTATTTTATACAAGTTTCTATTTTAAATGGCTTCTATTTAAAATAAAACAAAAACACCCTGCAGTCTTAAGTGTTAACCTTCAATTATTCCCAAACTTAAGGTGGAAACTTGTCATTCTCCCACTTTGCTAGGTAAGAGATGTCACAATATTAGGAAGAGTATTTATTCACCCATTCTTCTAGAGTTGTCTTGGCAAACTCCAATAATTGCAATAAACTATAATTCGGTAAAAATTAATCCAAAGAATAATTTAATAAAACTTATTTTCTGTTAATATCAAAGTTTAACCTGTATTTGGCTTATAGGGTGAGGCTCCTTCTTAGCTCCTATCATGTTTTTTCCACGACAAGGCACTGCTGCTGCTGTTGCTTAAGACATGAGTTCCCTAATCCAAAGATCTCCTTCCTGTCCTCATTTCACCTCCCTGATTCCTTTCTTAGTGACTCTGAGAAACCCACATGGAACTGAAGTTAGCAGTCTGCTGTGGCAAGGGATAGAAATTGTGAGAAAAATTCTGCTGAGGTTCTGGAGGATTCAGGGACCATGCACCAGGTCCTCTGTAGCAATGGTTCCTCAGTGGGGTCAAAGAGGGCTGGGACCCTTTATTGGGCAGTTGTTGGTGCCCCTCTACCATTGGGCCTGTGTCTAGTTGATCTCTTACATAGGAGAGTGAATTTCATTTAACCTCTAAGCTCAGTTCATTTGATGGAATAGATGCTAAGCTTCTCATAGCCTAAATGTGTTTTGGAGAAATGGTCAAATATGCTCCCTTGACTGTCATATGAATTATGACAACCATTGTACCATCCAGGGGAACCACTGTCAGTACCTGTGTTATATCAGTTGTTAAACTTATGATTTATTCTTCAAGATCACAGCTTTATTTGCATCTTTTATTATTCTCTCATTCTTCAAGATCATAAGTTTCTGGAGGGCTGAGACCTGTCATATTCATTTTCATATTCCCTGTGGAGCCTAGGGCAGTGCCTGCACCCTAGAGCTCATAAGCTATAAGGTGGCGTGGCGTTGGGATTCAGAGCATGAGCTTTGGAGTCAACCTGCAGGGTTCAAATCTTGACTCTACCGCTTACTATCTGAGTGACTTTGGGCAAATGATTTATCTTCTTTATGCCTCAGTTTCCTCACAAGGTTTTTGAGAGGACCAAATGAGTTAATAGGTGCAAAGCTCTGATAATACTGCCTGCCATGTACATTGAAAAAAAATTTTTTCTTAATTAAAGAAAAAATCAAAGTCAGGGCCAGTGGAAATCATAGATGTTCTCCCCTCATTTTATAAATCTGGAAACTAAGGCCCAGAGATGTTAAATGTCTTGCCATTATTACCCAATTAGTTAGCAACATAGACTAGGTGCAAATTTGGGCCTATCTGACTCCCTGTCCAATTTTCTTCCTACTACACCACCTACACATTGATTCCAAAAAAAAATTCTTAGAAGCAATGTAGTATGGATTGCGGATCCCTGCTGGGTTACTAAAAGGTACCAGAAATGTCCTTTGATAAAGACAGACATGGGTCAGATGCATCATTGCTCTGCCCCAGCAGGACTTTATACTTTGAGAATTGATTTATGAAAGAAAAAAAAAAAGAGCAGCCACAATTGAATGAATATGACACAGCTGTAATAACCATCCAAAGACAAGTAAATGGAACCAGGAAGTCCAAAGGCAGGGAAGGTGAGGCAGGGTGTTTGTGCATGGGTGGAGCTGGCCAGCTGAGGTTCATGCTTGTGCATTCTCTGTTCCCACACACCGTTTCAGGGAGTGCTGCTGACGAAGAGGAACAGTGGTCAGATGACTTTGTAAGTATTTGCTCCTGGGACCAAAAAGGTGCTATTTCCACCAGGTAGTTTTAGTGGCTTATTTCTGAATTACATGCTTCTGGTTAGCTGCCCATTAGCTGCACATCACAGAGGAGAGAGGGCAGAGCTGGAAAGGCCACCTACAGACAAGGCAGCAATAACCTTCATAAAGGCAGACTTGGCCCAGCACTCACTACAGCCCAGGCCTTTGGCTAAGAGCTTTATGTGCTTTCTTCACTGAATCCGCACCACAGCCCTGTGAAGTAGGTATTCTTATCCCCATGTTCAGCATACTCACCAGCAGAGCCAAAACACATGCAAAGATGTTAAAGGATTTCCGTATCAGTTGATAAATGGCCTCTGCCCTGAATTCCCCAGTGCCCTATCACCAGGGCCCCTGCCCAGGATCCCTGAACAAATCAACAACTAGAGTTAATGCCTGGCACATCAGGAGGCCTCCCAGACTCTCTTTACTGCCACAGTCAGTAAAAACAACAACAACGATGAGTTGCAATAGAGTTGATTCTGACTCATGGCAATCCCATGCGTTTCAGAGTAGAATTGTGCTTCATAGGGTTTTCAATGGCTGTGACCACTCAGAAGTAGATCACCAAGTCTTTCTTCTGAATTGCCTCTGGGTAGATTCAAGCTACCAACCTTTTGGTTAGTAGCCAAGCACTTACCACCTGGGGACTCCACTGTCAGTATCTGTGCCTTATTAGTTGATAAACATTTTGAATATCAGCCCTGTCCATTTTACAGACAAAGAAACCAAGGCATGAGGACTTTAAGTAACTTGTAGTTCCAAAATTCAAACCCAGACCCTCAGAACCAGGCTTTTAGCCACCAAGCTGCTTACTGTGACCAAGTGGACATAAGAAGAGCTCCAGGGACCACTGAGTGAGGCACTGGGATCTAAACATGACGACATGAGAGGGTTCAGAATTAACTGTCAACCTCTGTGAAGTAGCTCTGCAACACAGAGGAACCTGAAGGGGGCTGCTGTGGCCACTTCTCTCCTGGGGTGAGTCTTACAGGGACAAAACACCTGAAAGCTTTTCTTCACAATATACCCACTCCTTATTTACTGGCATGCTTCAGTTGCAAAGACCAGGTCATTATGTGAAAATCAGCATTATGCAGAAGTCGAGGATGACCACATCAGATCACAAAATGGAGGATGACTACATCATTACATAACTACCAAATTATATCATTACATAAATGTCAAAATACATCATTATGTAACTGCCAAACCACTGAGAATCATGGCCCAACCAAGTTGATACATAACAATGACTATCACAGCCAACATTACTCTCACCTCGCACCACGGCGTTCATTACTGCCAGATGTCATTGTTAACGTGTAAAATAGTCAGATAGTAGATTTTTTACTGTTGTTGTAAATGAAAAACGCCTGATAACGAGATAGTCGATAAGTGAGGACTAGGTATAATGTCTTCTCATTGAACACAGATTAAAATCCAGGTTTGTTACTAAAGCCTCCAGACCTGATGAAATTGGACCCTGGTTGTGGAAACATGTGAGAGAAAAATTGCAGTGAATTTGACATCCTAAAAAATTTCTTCACAATAATTATTTTTCTCTTTCATCAAATTCATCCAGAATGTTGGCCTGCTCCAATCTGGGAATTTTATATTCGGAAGAGATCCAAGAGGGTCACCACACCACCACACACCCTATTTCACAGATAAGGAAACTGAGGCCAAGAGAATGGAAATGACTTGCCCACCTTCACTCAATTCCCCAGGGGAATGAGAGCAATGCCCAGAATTGAGCCTGAGCCCATTGCAGCACCCTGCATAGCTGCAGGAGTTTTTTCAAAGGACTGGGAAAGAGTGTTCCTACTTTTCACCTGCAGGGAAGGAGTGGCCTCTCTCTAGTTGCTTGGCTGCAGAGCTCCTCCCAGGGCGCAGCCTCTACAGTGGCTGCGAATCCCCACTAGTGCTGCAGTTGCACCCCCTGCTGGATACACACACCTGGGCCACATCTGAAGCTCCGGAAAGAGGCTGGTCCACAACCAGATGGAAACAAGAAAAGTGAGCTCACTGACTTGATTAAAAGCACCCACTGGAGCCTTAGAAGACATTGGGAGCACAAAATAAAATCAGCCTGGAGAGGGAGAAAATGACTTGCCTCAACCAAAATTAAGATACTAGCTATAATAAGGGTTGAGTAAACAGTAACTCATAATTATTTTTATTTCAGTGGCTTTCCAGTGCACATAGAATAAAACCCAGGCTTGTCGCCAAAGCCTCCAGGCTTGACAACATCCAGCCCCTGCGGACTTGTGCGGACTTTCATAACATGTGCATACACCCCACCCAGGCCATGTTCAGCACATCCCAAAGCACCAGCCCCTCCTCAGTTCCCAGAACAGGCTAAGGCCCTGCCTACCTCAGGGATCTCAGGCTTATGGTTGTCGGGCAGGAGAAGGGAAGAGAAGGGAAGAAAGGAGAAACCAAACCACGTTTTCATTCTTCCTCACTTTGTTTCTCACTCAGCCCTCTTCAGGTTCCACCCTCCTGTTATTCTCATTCAACCCTCCTCCAGCCACCTCAGAAAAGCTCTCTCCTCATCCTCCTTTCGCTTTTCCTTATCCACCCCTTTCTTCTCCTCTCTGCCCATCTCCCTGCTGAATAAGGAGGAAAGAACAGTCCTCAGCCATTCATTCATGCATTCATTCATGTCAAACATACTGAGTGCTTCTCATGTTTTAAGCCTTGAGAACATGACAATCAATAAAACAGTTATCACACTATACCTGCATCAGTGTTATAAAGTGCAAAATGAAAAAGGACAGGCCAAAAAGAAGGTGCATCATCCATTTATTGGACAATTGCGTATCAATCATGTATTGATCATCATGTACTGTCCAGAGTAGTGGGCAGAGGGGTTAGAGAATCTCTTGTGTCCTGAATCAAATATTTCCTCCACAGAATTTACACATATTATATATATATATATATATATATATATATATATATATATATATATATATATATCTTCTACTGTTCTTCTTTGTCAACATACAGTGTTTCGGCCACCCTAAGGATCAAATAGTCCAAACATTCCCCCAGGATAGTACAGTAGTCAAGGTGATGATCTTTAGAGTCAGAAACGCCTGGCTTCAAATCCCAGCTTTGCCTCTTAAGAGCTGTCTAGCCTTGGATAAGTCAGCCTCTCTAAGCCTTGGTCTCCTCACCTGTACACTAGGGGAAGAGCTCTGCCTCCTAGAATAGGAATTATCCTGGACTAAGCACACATGGGAAACCCTGGTGGCGTAGTGTTTAACAGCTATGGCTGCTAACCAAAAGGTCGGCAGTTCAAATCCACCAGGTACTACTTGGAAACTCTATGGGGCAGTTCTACTCTGTCCTATAGGGTTGCTATGAGTTGGAATCAACTCGATGGCAATGGGTTTGGTTTTGGGGTTTTAAGCACACATGAGGAACACTGGGTCTGGTGTCTGCATTTCCAGGATGGTGATTATGAAAATCCAGACGAGCACTCTGACTCGGAGATGTACGTGATGCCAGCGGAGGAGAACGGGGATGACAGTTATGAGCCACCTCCAGTTGAGCAGGAGACAAGGACAGTTCAGCCAGCCCTGCCCTTTGCCAGGGGAGAGTATGTAGGTGAGGCCACCCCACAGACCCTTGGCACTCTGCCTGCCAGGCCACAGGGAAGGTGGGAGCAGGCCCATGTTGCAGGGTGGGGGCAAATCTTGTTGCTGCCTGAAGACCCTCTGCCCACCTCCCTCCCATTATCACCACCTCCAAGCAGGTAATCGGGTCGCTCATGAATAATGGAGCCCAAGGTACAAAGCTTTTCAATCTGAGAGGAAGAAGTATCCTTCCTAAATCGGAATTATTGAAAACAGGAAAAAATAAAACAAGTACACCCCGATGGTTGCTTCCCCCAACTCCCAATAACCCCATGCGAAATCAACCCTGAGATTAATCCCCACTTCTTTTATTGCTCCCTGTGCACAAAATACCTAGAATATCTTTTAAGAAGTCTGTACAGACCAGCAGTAACATTCAAAGGTCCCAAGTTTGCTAACGCCACTCCTCCCTCTTACACCCACCAGACAACCCCACCTCACACTGGCTGGCCTCCTACAAACTGAGTCTAGACTGCATTTTTACCTGGGTGGGGGCAGTGGGTAAGAGTTTTTGGAGTAGGCCCCCAATTCATGGGCAACCTCATGTATTAACAGAGTAGAGCTCCATAGAGTTTTCTTGGCTGTAATCTTTACAGAAGTAGTTTTCCAGGCCTTTCTTCCATGATGTCCCTGGGTAGGTTCAAACTACCAACCTTTAGGTTAGCAGCCGATTTCAAACCCCTTGTGCCACCCAGGTTCCTAACCCCCCAGGCATACGTATGCTTAACATCTTCTGTCTACTCATTTGTTAGGATGCCATATTGTCAGCCTTACTTAGTTCGTGAGGCTCCTCACTCCCCTGGGAGGAGGTTTTAAGGGAGACATTATTTTTATAATGTAAGTCAATGGGTAGTTGAAATATTTGGCTAATTAACAGCTAGTAATTTTTGGCTACAGAGATGCTGGTGGTTTTATATTTTCTAGATCTTAGTTGGCTTCAACCCAGAGAATGATCCAGAGCTTTATTTGTCTTATGTTTTTTTCCTTTCAAGACAATCGCTCAAGCCAGAGGCAGTCTCCACCCATCAGCAAGACACTTCCCAGCAAGCCCAGCTGGCCCTCATCAAAAGCAAGGCTCTCCTCCACTCTGCCATCCCTCACTTCTCTTCAGAAACCTCAAGTCCCACCCAAACCCAAAGAGCTCCTTGAAGATGAGGTAAACTAAATCTATCCCAAAGACCCCCCAGAGGATTAAATAAGAGAACATATATACAGCACTAGATACAATGCCTGATACCTAAAGGGGCTTAATATATGTTGGATTTCTTTCTAGTATATTCTAAATTTTTTTTTTTTTAAAAAATCCTGATGTCTAGCTTCACCTGGAAACTGAAGATGTGCCAACACTGGGCCAGCTGTGGCCTCAAACCAACTGATCCTCTTGGCAACCCTCTAGCTCAGCTGTGAATTCTCGATTCCTTTTCCTGTTTGCCATAGTCCCCACCACTCACACAGCACATACACCCTCACCATCCTTCTCCCATAAGCATTGTAGTTTACACACCCTTACCATCCTTCTCCCATAAGCATTGTAGTTTACGACACCTGCTCTAGGGACACTTTGAGTACGAACATCAGCAGACCTAAAAGGAGAAAGTGTGGCTTGTCCATACTTGCTCTGTCAGTTGGAGAGGTGATGCTGTGCTTTCAGGGTAGGATTAGGGTGGTAGGGAGAAGATGAACAGCGGACAGGGGACAGGGTGCACAGACCAGATGTTAGGGTTTCACTGTGAATTCTTTCAACATTCGGCAAATTCACATGAAGATATAAATTCAGACACAGAATACAAATTAATACCGTGGATTACGTAAGGTTCTCCATTTCTGAGAATAACCGAGGATGGACTCCAGTGAGGCAAGTGAGAGTTTTGCTAATAACTGCCTTGTGAAAGTGGCTCAGCCAAGTCTGAACCAGTGGGAAAAGGAGAAGTTTAAAGGAGGCTGCAATATGGAATGGGCAGATAGAGAATGGAGATAAGAAAGAGGTTTTTTGGGGGGTTGTTTGTTTCCTTTAAAGCCAGCATTAGGAGCCCTTGTGGAGCAGTGGTTAAAACTCTCGGCTGCTAAACCAAAGATTGGCAGTTCAAACCCACCAGCCACTCCGTGGGAGAAAGATGTGGCAGTCTGCTTCCATAAAGATTTACAACCTCGGAAACCCTGTGAAGCAGTTCTACTCCATCCTATAGGGTTGCTATGATTTCGACTATAAGTCAGAATCAACTCAAAAGCTGGTTTTGGTTTAAGAAGCCAAAAAAAAAAAAAAAAGCCCATTGCCATCTAGTCAATTCCAACTCATAGTGACCCTATAGAACAGAGTAGAACTGCCACATAGGGTTTCCAAGGAATGCCTGGTGGATTAGAACTGCCAACCTTTTGGTTAGCAGCTGAACCCTTAACCACTATGCCACCAGGGTTTCCTTGGTTTAAGAAGGTAGGTGTTACTATAAGAATTCAACAAAATAATGTATGTAAAGCTGTTAAATGCTCACAAGAGTTGTAATGAGGAAGAAACTCATGCGGGCATTTAATAGCTAATCAAAATGATTCTTGATAAGTAATACAGTGTGGAGCAACGGGAAAGTGAAAATAAGATGAATCCCCATGTGTCTTAGTCATCTAGCGCTGCTATAACAGGAATACCACAAGTGTATGGCTTTAACAAAGAGAATTTTATTCTCTCACAGTCCAGTAGGCTAGAAGTCCGAATTCAAGGCACCGGCTCCAGGGGAAGCCTTTTTCTCTGTGGCCTCTGGAAGAAAGTCCTTGTCATGCATCAGTCTTCCCTTGGTCTCTCCTTGGTCTGGGAGCATCTCGGCACAGGAACCTTAGGTCCAAAGGTCGCTCTCTGCTCCCAGCACTGCTTTTCTGGTGGTATGAGGTCCCCAGGTCTCTCTTCTCGCTTCTCTCTTTTATACTTTTTATACCTCAAAAGAGATTGGCTTAAGACACTATCTAAGCTAATCTTGTGGACCTCATCAATATAACTGCCACTAATCCATCTTATTACATCATAGTGACGGGATCTACAACACATAGGGAAATCATATCAGAAGATAAAATGGTAGGCAATCATATAATCATACAAGGGAATCATGACTTAGCCAAGTTGACAGATATTTGGGGGCAACACAATTCAATCCATGACACCATGGCACTCCTATCTTTCGAATCTGTAGTCTTGGGGGAGGCAAACATGTAAACACCTACGGCAGGTGTCTTAGTACTGAAAACATCTAAACATTGGAGTTAATCTAAGATGATTTTAAAAACAATCATCTATTTACTTTTAAATCACATCACTGTAATAACTGAAGAAGGATTTGTAATATTGTATAAGCTACAGTGGTAGAATAATATACCTGATTTCAAAAGATCAATCACTAATATCACTACAGTCAAGTTTTTGTGATACACACATAGGATAATGGAGTTTATATTAAAATATTGCTGCAATTTCAAGGTGGTCTTGTCAGTATACGAATTGTGATAATTCTTGATTATTTATTTACTTTTGGCAATTAACAACTATTTTAAAATATTGAATTACAATGCTGGAAATATACATTATATATCCCCTCTCCTCAGGCCATCTAATGGCAGAGAGAAGACTACAAACAGAATTTGTTTGGATTGGACCAAATGGTTTTGTTTGTTTGTTTTTCCCTACCATTGCTCTTTAGGACTTAAAATTTCTCAACTCCAGAAATATTATTATTCTAAATAGGTCAGTTTTTAGACATTTCAGATAAAAAAAAACCTTCCACTGTAATCTAGTACTGCAGAAAAAAAAAAAAAACTAGTGTAAAATAGAGAATTCAGAAAAAGGAATTCTGAGGTGGTGAAGTAGGGAAACGAAACCTTGGTGGGGCATGGTGCTTCCAACTTATAATACCTGAATCATCCATTATATCTTCTAATACAATTCGAGTATTATTGCTGATTGCCAATACCAATGTTACATGTTCAGATATAAGATATTTGAGAATTTTGTTGACTATAGGCTTTGAGAGGGTGGGCACATCTCCCTGGGGGATGACCCTCTCCTTTCACAGAAACCAGACTTTGGGAGCAAATAACCCCTGGATCTGATAACATGTCAGTCTGGCTACAAGCTATTCCAGAGAAGTGGATCCATGGAACCAAAAGGAATACCAAAAGGAACACCAGAGCCAGTCAACATCCCCACTATTCGATGCTGCTAAACCAGCCTCTTCCCAGCCCTGGATACTGATCAGTCGATTTCATTTCAACTCAACCAGGCTATGGACTGCCTAGGCACTGGAAATACAAATACAGAGAAGGAAGAGGCTCTGTCCTTTAGGAGTTCACAGTTTAACACAGTCAGGCCAGGGACACAACAGAGGGGAGGAACAGGTCCTTTGTGCCACAGAATAGGACCCTGATTGGCAGGATCCAGGAAGGCTTTTGATGATTCAGCTATTTACACCAGGGCATACAATATAGAAAAGTGTAGAGCAAAGATTTCCACCTAGGTCTGTTTGATTCCAAAGCCTAATATCTTTTAGCCAAATCATCTCTAAATATGACTCCAAGATTGAAATGTTGTGTGAATAAAGCCACCTGGTGCCTCTTGGTTAGACTGGAAGATGAAGAAAGAGATGAGAAATAGCAATTTAGTGAAGAGAAGGTAGTAATAAGACAGAAAGAGGGGGAGAAGGAAAGAAGGTACTGGAGGGTGGTGGATAAGAGTATGGGCACTGGATTCTTTAACTGTCTGGGTTCAAATCCTGGCCCTGCCACTTTTAACTGTGAGAGCTTGAGCAAGCTACTTAACCTCTCTGTGCCTCCGTTTCCTCATCTTGAAATGGGGCTGATAGCGGATTGTTATAAGGATTAAGTGAGATAGCACATATAACATACTTTGAAGAGCACCTGGCACATATCAAGTGCTCAATAGATGTTTGTTTTTTCTTTCTGAGTATCCATCTTGGTTACCCACCAGGGCAAGTTGTAAAAACCACTTTTGAGAACTGATACTTCACTTGCCTCTTATTGAAGTAACATTAGTCCCTTCCAACATTTATGACTGATTATCATCAAAGGTGCGAAGACAATTAATGTGAGAAAGAATAATTTTTTCAACATATGGTCCTAGGACAACTTGATATCCACATGCAAAAGAATTAAGGTGAAACTCTACATCACACCATGTACAAAAATTAACTAAAAATGAATCACGAGGCAGGACAAGATGGCAAAATGAGCAGATGCTCTCATTTACTCCCCCTAGCAAGTAACCCACTGAAGAACAAAGAAAAAGAAGCATATACTGAAACCTCAGAACTCTGGATGGCAGCTGAGGTGCTGGAGAGTTGGGGCGAGTCCAGAAGTGAGGGAGAAAAGGAGCAGGGATGGCACAGAAGCTGGGAGAACCTATCTGCTAACTTCTGGAGCACTTGTTCATCACTGCCATTTTGGGATGGGACTGGGCAACATCACAAACAGGGAACACAGAAAGGGAGATAATCTGAGGAAGCTGTAGCCTGATTTTTTAACGTGGCGCAGATTGGCTATGAGACTTCGTAAGCCACACAACTGGGAGAAGGTGAAGGGAGGCCATGGTGCTGCGAGGGAGTGCTGTTGAATCTCACTGAAGCCCAAGACAGATGGGCACTAGGGCCAAGAGGAACTGTAAAAGCAGCAGGGCAAGGGGATACTTCAGATGGCTCCCTGCCACAGGAGGACACCATAGGAAAGCCTGTGCAGGAGTGCCCACGAGGGAGAGACACAGCTCCCCACCTTTGCTACATGAAAGTTGATCCCTATTGCTATGTCAGCATCTGCAACCAGCTAAACCACACCCTCCTGCATGCACACTGAATTCCAGAGTTCAAGCATCTAGAACTCCTAAATCAGCACTGAAAAAAACTAAGGATACAAGTGCCTTCTAGTGGTTCTTAGGAGAACATACCTGGCCCACTGTTACTGGGTCAATTCTGACTCATGGAGGCCCTACGGGGTAGAGTGGAGCTCCCCTGTGTGGTTTCCAAGGCTGTGAGCCTTTGTGGAGGCAGGCTGCCACATCTTTCTCCAAAGAGTGGCTGGTAAGTGTAGGTCCTGGCCTTTCAGTTGGCAGCCAGGCACATGGCTGCTGCACCACTAGGGTACCCAATCAGAAAATTTTCCCATAAAATCAGAATACAAAATTTAAAGTAAAAAAAAAAAAAAAAAAAAAAGGCCAAAGTTCAACAAAAAATAGTAAAACACACAAAATCAAAGAGAAGAACCAATCAAAAGCAAAACATGAAGAAAATGAAGTTTCTCCTATGGAGGCCAGACTAACAGAACAAATTTAAAATTTTCAGACTTTGGTGCTAACTATGTTTAAGAAAACAAAAAGTGCACAGAAAACAAATTAATGGAGATAGGGAAACAAATGGAGGAACAAAATAAGAGACTCAACAAGGAAATTGAAAACATTTAAAAAAGAGAGAGAACTACTGGAACTGAAGAATAAAGCAACTAAATTAGAAAAAGCAAGAGAAACACTTAGAAACAATAGAGTCGAACAGACAGAAGATGGAATAAATGAACTAGGAGACAAAATAACTGAACTTATCAAGTCTCAAGGGAAACAAGAGAAAAGAACAAAGAAAAGCAAACTCAAATGGAAATATGGGATTTGATTAAGAAATCTAACATTAGAATTACTGGAATCCCAGAGTAACATGACAAGTGAGTGGAGTGGACACTTCCATTCTAAAGGCATGGAAACAATTTTCCAGGAGATAATCAGAGAGAATTTCTCAGATCCGAACAAAGAACCACGCCTGCAAATACACAAATCCCAATTAGAAACACAAAAAAATCAACTCCACACCATATCCTAATAAAGTTCTTGAAAACCAAACACAAGGAGAGAATTCTGAAGCAAGAAGAGAAAAATGCAATGTAACATACCAAGAACCTTTCATAAGAATCAGTGTGGCTTTCTTCCCAGAAACTTTAGAGGCCAGAAGACAATGAAGTGACATATATAAAATACTTAATGAAAACAATTGCCAACCAGAAATTCTCTACCCAGAAAAGTTGTCATTCAAAAATGGAGAAATCAAGATATTCCCAAACAAACAGAAGTTCTGGGAATTTGCCACTACCAGACCAGCTTTACAAGTATTACTCAAGGGAGGACTTCAGATGGAAAGGCAAGAGCATTAAATAAATACTTGTATCTATAACGGGAGAAAAAATAAAAGAGAGAGAGAGAGATCTCCAAAAAACACAACAATGTGGGCAATCATAAGGACCAAGTATATGATATTTTCAGGAAATGAACTCAATAATTAAATCCTGCAAACAATACAATATCAAGTTTGTAAGAAATAAGTACAAAGTAAACTTATCAAATATAGGTTGTATATTGATGTTAATGGAAGCACAACAACAGAAAAAGGGGGGAGGAACATATCAGGAATAAATTTATTATGCTAAGGTTTTATATTAACTGTTGCTCACATATTAAACATTGTTATAATTATAAGTTGTATAATGTGATATATGTGGTAACCCCTAAGAAACCATTAAGAAAAAACATTGAGAAGAAGGAAGAAAGTAAAAAGGCTCACCACAAGAGAGCAGCCAAATACAAACAAAAACAAAAATCAGAATGAAAAAACAAAGAAGATATGAAATACTCGCAAAACAAATAGCAAAACAAGTGAGGCAGACATTTCATTTCCAGTAATAACCTTAAATGGTCTAAGTGCCCCCATACAAAAGGCAGAGAGTGGCAGAATGGATTAAAAAATATAATCCATTCTTTTGCTGTCTACAAGAAACACACCTTAGACATAAGGACACAAACAGACTGAAAAGAAAAGAATGCAGAAAAATATTCCATGCAACCAGCAAACAAAAAAGAGCAGAGGTGGCCATGCAGTTATCAGATAAAATATAATTTAAACCAAAATCTATTACAAGAGATAAAGAAGGACATTACATAATAATAAAAGGATCAATCCAGCAAGAAGACATAACAATTATATATATATATGCACCTAACAGTAATGCTCAAAAATACATGAAACAAGTACTGACTAATGTGAATGGAGAAATAGACAACACCACAATAATAGTAGGGGACTTTAACGCTCCACTTTCAATTACAGACAGAACATATAAAAAGAAGATCACTAAGAACACTGAGAACTTAAATAAAACCACAAGCCAATTGGACCTAATGGACATATACAGAACACCCCATCCTGCATCAGAATGGGGCACATGGATCATTTTTCAGAATACATCATAATAGATACAAAACAGCTCTTGACAAATTTAAAAAGATTGAAATCATACAAAGCATCTTCTCTGACCATAACAGTATGAAGCTAGAAATCAACAACAGAAAAATATGGAGGAAAAAAAAATACATGGAAACTAAATAATACACTACTAAAAAAACTATTGGGTCATAGAAAAAATCAAAAGTGAAATTAAAAAATTCCTTGAATCAAATGAAAATAAAAGCACAATGTATCAAAACATTTGGGGCACAGCAAAAGCAGTACCCAGAAGGAAATTCATAGCAGTAAATGCCTACATTAAAAAAGAAGATCCAAAATCATTAACTTAAACTGACAACTTGAACAAATAGAAAAGAAAGAAGCCGAAAGCTACCAGGAAAAAAAAAAAAGAAAGAAAATAATAACAATCAGGGCAGAAATAAATGAAATAGACAAGAGTAAAACAATAGAAACAATCAACAAAACCAGAAGTTGGCTCTTTGAAAGGATTAATAAAATAGACAAACCACTGGCTAGATTGACAAAAAAAAAACAGAAGAGGCAAATAACCAAATTAAGAAATGAAATTTGTGACATTACAACCAATTCAACAGAGATAAAAAAAAATCATAACTGATTACTATGAAAAATTGTATTCCAACAAATTTGAAGACCGAAATGAAATGGACAAATTCCTAGAAACACACTACCTACCAAATTAACACAAATGGAAGTAGAAACTTTAAACAGACCCATTATGAAAAAAGAGATTTACGATGTCATTTAAAAAAAAAACTGCCAACAACAAAGAAGACCAGAACCAGGTGGCTACACTGGAAAATTCTACCAAACATTCAGAGAAGAGTTGAGATCAATCCTACTCAATCTCTTCAAAAACACAGAAGAGGAAGGAGCGCTACAGAACTCTTTCTATGAACCCAACATAACCCTGAAAGCTAAACCAGGTAAAAACCCCAGCCACTGCTGTCGAGTTGATTCCAATTCATAGCGACACCACAGGGTTTCCAAGGCTGTAAATCTCTACAGAAGCAGACTGCCACATCTTTCTCCCATGGAGCCACTGGTGGTTTCAAGCCTCCAACCTTTCAGCTAGCAGTCAAGCGCCTTAACTACTGCATCACTAGGGCTCCTTAAACCAGGCAACGACATCACAAAAAAAGAAAATTACAGACCAACATCACTTATGAATATAGATGAAAATTTTTTCAACAAAATTCTGGCCAACCGACTTCAGCAACATATCAAAAAATCATACACCATGATCAAGTGGGATTCATAACAGGATTACAAGGGTGGCTCAACATTAGGAAATCAATCAATGTAATCCACCACATAAATAAAACAAAGGAAATGAACCACGTGATCATATCAACTGATGCAGAAAGGCAGTTGATAAAATTCAACACCCTTTCCTGATAAAAACTCTCAGCAAAATAGGAATAGAAGGGAAATTACTCAACATAATTAGGGGCATATATGCAAAACCAAAAGCCAACATTATATATGATGGAGAAAAGCTGAGAGACTTCCCTTTGAGAACGGGAATGAGACAAGGCTTCCCATTATCACCACTTTTACTCAGCATTGTACTGGAAGTCCTAGCCAGAAGAGTAAGACAAGAAATAAAAGGTATTCAAATCAGGAGGAAGTAAAACTATCTCTATTTGTAGATGACACGATGTTATACATAGAAGACCCTAAAGATTCCGCAAGAATGCCGCAGGAACTAATAGAAGAATTTAGCAATGTTGCAGTGTACAAGGCCAACACACAAATAGCAGTTGGATTCCTCTACACTAACAGAGTACTCTGAAAAAATAAGTCAAGAAAGCAACACCATTTACAATAGCCCCCAAATCAATGGAATTAACCTAATCAGGGACATAAAAGACTTATACAATGAAAATTATAAAACAATACTACAAGAGAGTAAAGAAACCTACAAAAAAATGGAAAGATACCCCGTGCTCATGGATTGGAAGACTTAATATAGCAAAAATGTCGACTCTACTTAAAGTGATATATAGATAAAATGCAATCTCGATACAAATCCCCACAACATTCTTAACTGAAATGGAAAAGCTAATGACCAACTTTATATGGCAAGGAAAAAAACCCCAAAAGAATACTGAAGAAAAAGAACAAAACAGGAGGCCTCACACTCCCTGATATCAAAATATACTACAACCCACTGCCGTCGAGTCGATTCCAACTCATAGCGACCCTATAGGACAGACTAGAACTGCCCCGTAGAGTTTCCAAGGAGCGCCTGGTGGATTAGAACTGCCAACCTCTTGGTTAGCTGCCTAGCACTTAGCCACTACGCCACCAGGGTTTCCAAAATATGCTATACAGCCACTGTAATCAAAACAGCCTGTTATTGGTCCAGGCATAGACACATAGACCAACAGAAGAGAACTTAGAACTCAGAATTAAACCCAGCCATCTATGGACAACTGATTTTCAACAAGGGGTCAAAGTCCATTCAGTGGGGCAGAAACCATCTCTTTAATAAATGGTGCTGGCAAAACTGGATATCCACCTGCAGAAAAATGAAACAGAACCCATATCTCACATAATATACAAAAACTAACTCAAAATGGATAAAAAACCTAAATGTTAAACCTAAAGCCATAAGATTCTTGGGAATCTTTATTTGATCTTTTGAACAAATAGAATAAAACATAACAACAAATGAGTGACTAGAATAAGACAAAATAGATAAATGGGACCTCATAAAAATTAAAAACTTACGCTCATCGAAACAAAAGAGTAAACAGATAATCTACAGACTGGGAAAAAATCTTCAAAAATGACTTACCCAATACAAGTCTAATCCCTAAAATCTATAGAAAACTGCAACAATTCAGCAACAAAAAAGACAAACAACCCAAACACAAAATGGGCAAATAACATGAAAAGAACCTTCATCAAAGAGGACATCCAAGCCGGCAACAAACATATGAAAAGATGTTCATGATTATTAGCCATTGAACCCATTGTCGTCAAGTCGATTCCAACTCATAGCAACCCTATAGGACAGAGTAGGACTGCCCCATAGGGTTTCCAGGGCTGTAAATCTTTATGGAAGCAGACTGCTGCATCTTTCTCCTGTGATAAGTATCTATAAACAAACAAAACAAAATCCATTGACATTGAGTCAACTCTGACTCATAGCGACCCTACAGAACAGAGTACAACTGTCCCATAGGGTTTCCAAGGAGTGGCTGGTGGATTCGGACTGCCGACCTTTTGGTTAGCAACCAAGCTCTTAACCACTGTGCCACCAGGGCTCCGGTAAGTATCTATAACCAAAACCAAAACCAAACCCAGTGCCGTCGAGTTGATTCTGACTCATAGCGACCCTATAGGACAGAGTAGAACTGCCCCACAGAGTTTCCAAGGAGCGTCTGGTGGGTTCAAACTGCCGACCCTTTGGTTAGCAGCCGTAGCACTTAACCACTACGCCACCGGGGTTTCCATAAGTATCTATAGGTACATGTGAATACAAATATGTGGATGCAGGCACAAATATTCATTGACTTTTATACAAATAAGGATACTCCTCAGACATAACAACTTCCCAAGATTGGTCTTCTGGGTTTGAAAGCTTAGAACCGTAGTTTTATGGACAAATCAGTCAACTGGCATAACGTAGTTCACAAAAATCATGATCTGCATCCTAGTGAAGTAAGTAGCACCTGGGGTCTTAAAAGCTTGCGAGCAGCCATCTAAGATACAACTATTCACCAGGAGCAAAACACTAAGAAGGTAACCAAAAGCTCAGAGGAGAAATAAGTCTACAAGAGCCATGACCTCATCTACCCTGAGCCCAGAAGAACTAGACGGTGTCCGGCTACCACTGACCATTCTGACCAGGGTCACCAAATATGATTCCAGATAGAATGGGAGAAAAATGTGGAGCAGAACTCAAATTCTTAAAAAAAAAATTTTTTTAAACCAGACAAACTGGAACAGTAGAGAACAGAGGACTCCCTGAGACTCACCTTCAGACACTCTAACCTAGAACCGAGCCTATCGCCTGAGATCACCTTTTAACAAAACAGCAGAGGGGCACACAAAATAAAGGATATTACCCATAAGATCTGTGCACTACTTAAAAGCCATCTGTATGAGATCAAAAAGGTCATTAGTTACCCAAAAGCAAAGATGAGAAGATAAGAGGGCAGGGAAACTAGAGTACTGGAAAGGGAACAAACAGAACATAATGAAAGAGAATGTTGGCACATTGTGATAAATGTAACTAAACAATTTGTGCAGAAACTGTCAAATGGGAACCGAACTTGCTGTGTGAACTTTCACCAAAAACTCAAAAGATATTAATTTTAAAAAATGGGTCATAGACCTAAATGTAAGAGCTAAAACTACAAAACTCTTAGAAGAAAACAGGAATAAATCTTAGTGACACTTGGGTCAGGCAATGGTTTCTCAGACACAACATCAAAAGCACAAGCAACAAAAGTAAAACAAAAAAGATAAAATACTTTATCAAAATTTAAAGCTTCTGTGCTGCAAATGATACCATCATGAAAACGAAAAAAACGATCCACAGTATGGAAGAAAATATTTGCAAATCGTATATCTGATAAAGCACTTGTATATATGAGTCGGAATCAACTCGATGGCACTGGGTTTGGTTTTTGGTTTTTTATTAGAAATATTTAAAGAATTCTTATAACAATAATAAAAAGATGGTGGTGGTGGTGGTGGTGGTCGTCGTCATCAAGTTGATTCTGACTCAGAACTGCTCCATAGAGTTTTCAAGGCTGACCTTTTGGGATTGTCAGGCCTGTCTTCTCAGGAACCTCTAGGTGGATTAGAACCGCCAACCTTTTGGCTAGTAGTCAAGGGCTTAACCACTTTCACCACCCAGGGACTCCAGCCAAAAAAGATAAACCAATTTAAAAATGGGCAAAGGATTTGAATAGACATTTCTCTAACAAAGATTTACAAATGGCCAATACACACACAAAAAGATGCTCGACATCATTAACTATCAGAGAAATGCCAATCGAAACCACAGTGAGATACACTTCACACCCACAAGGATGGCTACAAAAAAAAAAAAAGAAAAACAATATAACAAGCGTTGTTGAGGATATAGAGAAATTGAAACCCTTGCACATTGCTAGTGGAAATGTAAATTGGTGCAGCCATTTTGAAAACAGTTTGTTAATTCCTAAAAATGTTAAACATAGAGTTACCATAACCCCAAAAAATCAGTATGATCCAGCAATTCTCCTCCTAGGTAAATACCAAGAGAAATTAAAGTTTATGTTCACACAAAGACCTGTACCTGGATGCTCACAGCAGAATTATTCACAATAGCCAAAAGGTGGGAACAACCCAAATGTGCATGAACCGGTTAATGGATAAACAAAATGTGGTATATCCATACAGTGGCATATTATATGGCCATAAGAAGGAATGAACTTCTGATCCATGCTACAACATTTATAACTCTTGAAAACATTATGCTAAATGAAAGAAGTCACAAAAGACTACGTAGCATATGATTCCATTTATATGTAATGTCCAGAATAGGCAAATCTAGAAAATGGAAAATAGATTAGTTATTGGAAGAAGGGGTGGTGTTGGGAAGAGAAGTGACTAATGGGTATAGGTTTCTTTAGGGAGTAATGAAAATCTTCTAAACTTAGGTTGTGGTGATGGTTCCACAACTCTGTGAATACACTTAAAACTAATGAATTGTATACTTTAAGTAGAGGAATTTCATAGTACGTGAATTATATCTCGATAAAGATTTTTTTTTTTAAAATCAAACTCTCCCATACAGAAAAATATGAATGTACAGCATTCCCCTCATTCATTTCTACATTTCTTTTAGGCTGATTATGTGGTTCCTGTCGAAGATGAAGATGAAAACTATATTCATCCCACAGAAAGCAGTTTGCTTCCATCTGAAAAAGGCAAGCATTTATAGCTTTAAGCACCTGAAAACTTCTAGCAGTTGATCGGGTCACCCAAGACTATTTCGTAGTAAACACTAATGGGCTCAGAAAGGTCTGTGTCTGGCCTCTCTCTGCTTGGTTTGTCGAGCAGAGAGCATCAGGGAGTGACCCATCTCTGCCTTTCATGGTCTTTCCCCTCCGTCGTCCTTCTGCGTTCATGATTTAATACTCCCATCTCTAATTGTGAAAGCACCTGGGTTCTTGTCTTCAGCTGTCCTTGCTTCCAGCGAATTTCTCAAAGAGCCTAGTGCCTTAGAAAGTCACAAGCCACTATACTGACATTACAAATGTTGCTCCAGGAGCAATTTCTGCTATATAATTTCTGCTAGGACTGAAAAAAATGAAAGAGTGAAACATGCTCTGGAGCTTACCTTGAAAATGTAGGTCTGCCTCAGGTCCATATTGTTTTATATGACAACAAATTCTGTTGCAAATAAATCATCTTGAAAAGCTACACATTTACTCTGGATAGACATAATCGCTATGAAGACTATAATCCCGTGCCTCTAGCCTCTTCAGGTAACAACTTGGAGGTAGCAGTGTTCAGCTTTTACTCTGCTGTCATGTAGTGACACTGTCCTGCACTCCCTAACTATTATCAACCGTTTCAAGACCCACCTGAATTCCTGAGCCACCCAGCATGAAGAAACAACAAACACACATTGTTGTTAGCTGCCACTGAGTGGAGAAAGAAACGCTGCTTGGTTGGGCCTGTACCATCCCCGTGATCAGCTGTGGATTGGACTGCTGTGATCCACAGGGTTTTCATTGGCTGGTATTTGGAAGCAGATCTCCAGACTTTTCTTCCGAATACACATTACCCATTCCTTCCCCCACCCCACAAAAACAAAAAAACACACAACATGAAATTCAAGAGAAGTGTGTATGCTGTATGTGGCAGGGGAGGGGGGCTGTTACTTTGCCTCCCCACCACCACTTTTGTTTCAGTACATTTCTCCTGATAAAAAACAAAACTCTTACATCTCCCAGCCCTCTGGTTAGGCAAATGAAATTTCTAGCCAGTTGGATTCACTTTAACAAAATCTCTGTATAAAAACAATTTGATTATTCCTTTTAATCCTAAATACATTCATTCTAAAGATGTTCCTTAGGTGATGTCTGCTTTTAATGGAGAATAAATTTGTGTCCAATTCTTTGGTCTGACCCATCATTTTCATAATGCATTTTTTTCCACAAGTGTAAATTTCCTTCAGTGGGATACATCTGTAATCATTATATATGTATATTTGTGTTTTTAAGCTCCCATGGTGAACAGATCAACCAAGCCAAGTAACTCTTCAAAGCCAGCCTCTCCTCCAGAAACAGTTTCAGGTAAAATATACACGTGATTTGGGTTAGATTTAAAAAAAAAAAATTTTTATTGTGCTTTAGGTGAATGTTTACACATCAAATTAATTTTCCATTCAATAATTCATACACAAATTGCCCTGCGACATTGGTTGCAATCCCCTCAAAGTATCAGCATTCTCCCCATTTCCATCCTGGGTTCCCCATTTCCATTCATCCAGTTTCCTTTCCCCTCCTTGCCTTCTCATCTTTGCTTTTGTTGTAAGAAGCACAGTCTTCACAGGTGTTATTGCTTATTTTATACGTTATTTTGTTATTTGGCTGAAAGGTGGCCTCCAGAAGTGGCTTCACTTCCATGCTAGTGGGTTGTCTTAGGGTAATAGTCTCAGGGTTCCTCCATTCTCTATCAGACCAGTAAGCCTGGTCTTTTTTTATGAATTTGAATTTTGTTCTACATTTTTTACCCATTCTAACCAGAACCCTCTATTGTGATCCTGGCCAGAGTGGTCGGTAGTGGTAGCTGGACACCATCTAGTTGTTCTGATCTCAGGTTAGAGGAGGCTGTGGTTCATGTGGGCCATTAACACTTTGGACTAATTGCTTCCTTGAGTCTTCAGTTTTCTTCATTCTCCCTTGCTCCAGATGGGAAGACAGCAATATCTTAGATGGTGGCTCACAAGCTGTTAAGACCCCAGACACTACTCACCAAACTAGGATGTAGAATATTACCTTTATGAACTTTGTTATGCCAATTGTCCTAGTTGTCCCCCAAGATTATGGTCCTTAGCCTTTAAGCCCAGTAGCTCACTCCCACAAGGTGTTTGGTTATGTCTAAGAAGTTTCCTTGATTATGTCCCCTATGTGCTGGTGGCACAGCAGTTAAGAGCTTGGCTGCTAACCAAAAGGTCAGCAGTTCAAATCCACCAGCTGCTTCTTCAAAACCCTATGGGGCAGTTTTACTCTGTCCATTACATAGTATTTCATTGTATGAATGTACCACAGTTTGTTTATCCATTCATCCATTAATGGATACTTAGGTGGTTTCCCTCTATTTGCTATTGTGAATAAAGCTGCAATGAACATGGGTGTGCATATGTATATCTGTATCACAGCTGTTATCTCTCTAGGGTATATACAGGAGTGGGATTGCTGGATCGTATGGTATTTCTATTTCCAGCTTTTTAAGGACGCACCATACTATTTTCCATAGTGGTTGGACCAATTTACAGCCCCACAAGCAGTGTATAAGAGTTCCAATTTCCCCACATCAGTGCCAGCATTTTTTGTTTTCTGTTGTTTTGATCAGTGCCATTCTTGACGGGGTGAGATGGTATCTCATTATACTTTTTATTTTGCATGACCCTGGCGGCATAGTGGTTAAGAGCTACTGCTGCTAACAAAAAGGTCAGCTGTCTGAATCTACAAGGTGCTCCTTGGAAACACTATGGGGCAGTTCTACTCTATCCTTAGGGTTGCTATGAGTCAACACCGACTTGACGGCAACAGGTTTGGTTTTTGGTTACTAGCTGATGCTTGGTAGGTCAGCATTAAAAAAAAAAAGAACCTCAATGAGATGAATGGATTGGACTGTGGCTGCAACAATGGGCTCGAGCATAACAACGATTGTGAAGGTGGCACAGGACCGGGCAGCATTTCATTCTGTTGTACATAGAGGTGGTATGAGTCAGAACTGACTCAATGGCACCTAACTACAACAACAATAACTTACTGACATCAATTACATTAATCAGTTGTGCTACCACTACCCTTAATCGCTGTGAATTTTCCATTACATAAACAGAAATTCAGTGCTCCATAAGCAATAACTCCCCCTTTCCTCCCCCCTCCCACCCCTGGTAACCACTAATAAACTTTGATCTCTATACATTTGTCTGTTCTTATCTGTTTATATAAGTGAGGTCATACAATATTTGTCCTTTCGTGATTGACTTCTTTCATTCAGCAATCCATGCTTTAGCATGGATCACAACTTCATTTCTGTTAAGATTCTTTTTTACCTCAGATGGTTCTGTTGAAATGTCATCCATCTCATTTTTTATTTGGGTTATTTGCTTTTTCTCCTTCTTTTCCTTTGTCAGTTTGGCGAGAGTTCGTCGCTTTTATTGAGTCTTTCAAAGAACCAATTTCTAGTTTTGTTGATTCTTTTCATTGTTTTTCTGTTTTATGTTTCATTTATTTATGCTCTAATCTTTATTATTTCCTTTCTTCTGGTGGCTGTGGGCTTCTTTTGCTGCTCTTTTTCTATTTGCTCAAGATGTTGGGTTAAGGTATTGATTTTGGCCCTTTCTTCTTTTTTGATTTGTGCATTCATTGCTTTAAATCGACCTCTGAGGGCTGCTTTTGCTGTGTCCTAAAGGTTTCGGTATGTTGTGTTTTCATTCTAGTTTGATCCTAGGAATTTATTTCATTTTTAATTTATTCTATACCTAATGGTTTTTAAAAAAAAAAATTTTTTTTTTAAGCAAGGTGTTTATTCAGTTTTCATGTGTTTGATTTTTTTCCCTTGTTCTTATCGATTTCTAATCTAATAGTGTTGTGATCAGAGAAGATACTTTGTATTATTCTGATGTTTTTTAATTTATTGAGGGTTGCTTTGTGGAGTAAAATATGGTCTATTCTGGAGAATGATCCATGTGCATTGGAAAAGAATGTATACTGTGCTTCTGTTGGGTGGGGTGTTCAGTGTATGTGTATGAGGTCAAATTGTTTGATTATGTTATTTAGATCTTCTGAATCTTTGTTGAGTTTCTTTCTAGTTGTTCTGTCCTTCATTGAAAGTGGTGTGTTAAAGATTCCTACCGTTATTGTGGAATTGTCTATTTCTGTTTTCAAAACAGTTAGTTTGTTTTATGTATTCTGGAGCTCTGTCATTGGGTGTGTAAATATTTATTATAATTATGTTCTCTTGGTGAATTGACCCTTTAAAAAATTTTTTTTTAGTCATTATATAATCCTTCCTTTTCTCTTATGCTGGATTTTGCCTTAAAGTCTACTTATTGAAGATTAGTATTGCCACTCCTGCTCTTTTTTGGTTATTGTTTCCTTAATAATTTTTTTTCCTTTCTTTAATTTTTAGCTTATTTTTATATTTGTGTCTAATGTGTGTCTTTTGTAGGTAACATATTGCTGGGTCATGTTTTTTTCATCCACTTTGTCACTCTCTGTGTCTTGACTGGTACATTGAAACCATTTACAATTATTGTAATTATCAATAGGTATGGATTTACTGTTGTCATGTAATTGTTATGCTTTTTTGGTGTGTGTTTGATGTTAACAGTTTCTTTGTTCCACTGAATTTTGTGTACTGAGTTTTTTGTTTGTTCATGGGTTTCCTTTCCTTTTTTTCATTGTTGTTTCTGTGTTTACTGAGTCTTTATGATTTTCTTCTCTTTTATTTTTAATGGGTAGATTTGTTAATTTTCTTTGTGGTTACCCTGAACTTTGTCTTCCTAAGTTTAAAACTGTCTTTTATTTCTTGATAGCACCTTGACTTTTCTCTCAATATGGAAGTTCTGAAACCACACTCTTTTCCCCTTTTTTGTTTTGAAGTTGTCCTCATTTACAAATTGGCATCTCTGATTCCCTGATTTCAGTTTTGTAGCTTTATTTTGGAGCCTTGGTGGAGCAGTGGTTAAATTGCTCAGCTGCTAACCAAAAGGCTGGTGGTTCAAAACCACCAGGAGAAAATGTGGCAGTCTCTTCCATGGGAGAAAAATGTGGCAATCTGCTTCTGTTAAGTTTTACAGCCTTAGAAACCCTGTGGGGGAGTTCTAGTCTGTCTTTCGGGTTTCTATGGGTTGGAATCAAGATGGCTATAGGTAGTAGGTTTTAGCTTTATTTTACTTTTGAGAATTCTTTATCTGGATTGGTATCTGTCTTATGGCCTTGCATTATTCTCAATAGCAAAAAGATAGAAACAACATAAGTGCTTGTCAGCAGATGAATGGATAAACAAATTATGGTACATACGCGCAATACACACAACAACAAAGAACAAAGATGAATCTGTGAAACATCTCACACCATGCATGAGTCTAGAAGGCTTTATGCTAAGTGAAATAAGTCAATCACAAAAGGATAAATATTATATAAAACCACTTTATTAAAACTCAAGAAAAGATCTACACACAGAAAAAAAACAATCTTTGATGGTTATGAGCGAGGGGAGGAGCGGGGAGGAGAAATCTCTAAGTAGATAGTAGACAAGTTTTAACATTGGTAAAGGGAAAGACAACACACAATACAGGGGAAGTCAGAACAGCTTAACCAAACAAAGTCTTAGACACTTCCTAGAAACATCCAATCACCTTGAGGGACCAAGTTACTGGGGCTAAGGGCTGGGGACTATAGTCTCAGGAGACATGTAGGTCAATTGGCATAACGTATTTCATAGAGATAATGTTCTGCATCCCACTTTGCTGAGTAGCGTCTGGGGTCTTAAAAGCTTGTGAGTGGCCATGTAAGTTACATCTATTGGCCCTGTCCCATTCAGATAAAAAGAGAATGAAGAAAACTAAAGACACAAGGAAAATATAGCCCATAGGACTAAAGGACCAAGGGAACCAGAGACTCCACCAGCCTGAGACCAGAAGAATTAGTTGGTGCCTGGCTATCACCAATGATCGCCCTGACAGGGAACACAACAGAGAGTCCAGGAGACAGCAGGAGAAAAACGTGGGAACTGAATTCAAATTCATGTAAAAAGACCAGACTTAATGATCTGACAGAGACTGGAAGAACCTCCAAAACTATAGTCCCCAGATGTTCTGTTAACCCAGAACTGAAATCATTCCCGAGGCCCACTCTTCAGACAAAGATTAGACCGGACTATAAAACAAAAAATACACATAAGGAATGTGCTTTTTAGTTCAACCAGATATATGAGATCCTGTCCAAAACCAGGATGAGAAGGCAGAAAGGGACAGGAATTGGTTGAATGGACACAGGGAACCTGGGGTGGAAAAGGGGAATGTGCTGTCACATTGTAGGATTGCAACCAACATGACAAAACAATATGTGTTTAAATTTTTGAATGGGAAATTAAGTTAGGCTGTAAAATTTCACCTAAAGCACACACACAAAAAAAGATATTTCATACATAGGATTTCTCTGGTAGCAGTTTGGGGTTATGAGGGAGACATCAATAGGATTTCAGTTTTTTGTAACTGTTAAATACAAAGAAAACCAAATAAAACTTACCTTAAACCTAAAAAAAAAAAAATTTCAAAGGGCAGTTTGAGAAGACAAAGTAAAATATTATAATAAAATGTGCAAATACCCAGAGTTGGAAAATCAAAAGGGAAGAATGCTCTAGAGGGCATTATGCTGAGTGAGTTTCTCAAGGTGAAAGTACTGAAGAAAGAATTCAAGCCTCGAGGTGCAGTATTGAAGGATTCTATGGGCAAAATATTGAATGACACAGGAAGCATCAAAAGCAAATGAAAGAAATACACAGTCACTGTACCAAAAAGAATTGGTTGACATTCAACAATTTCAGGAGGTAGCATATAATCAAGAACTGATGTTATTGAAGGAAGAAGTCCAAGCTGAACTGCAAGTACTAGCGAAAAACAAGGCTCCAGGAATTGATGGAATACCAACCAAGCTGTTTCAACAAATGGATGCAGTGCTGGAGGTGCTCCCTTGCCTGTGCCAAGAAATTTGGAAGACAACTGACTGGAAGAGATCCATATTTGAGGCCATTCCAAAAACAGGTGATTCAACAGAAAGTGGAAATTATTGAACAATATCATTAGTATCAAACGCAAGTAAAATTTTGCTGAAAATCATTCAAAAGTGTTGAAGAAGTATATCCACAGGCAGCTGCCAGAAATTCAAGCCAGATTCAAAGAGGATGCAGAATGAAGGATATCATTGCTGATGCCAGATGGATCCTGGCTGAAAGCAGAGAATACCAGAAAGATGTTTACCTGTGTTTTACTGACTATGCGAAGGCATTGAACTGTGTGGATCATAACCAATTACGGATAATATTGTGAAGAACAGGAATTCCAGAACACATAATTGTGCTCATGAGGAATCTGTACAAAGACCAAGAAGGAGTCGTTTGAACAGAGCACGGGGGGATACTGCATGGTTTAAAATCAAGAAAGGTATGCATTAGGGTTGTATCCTTTCATCATACTTACTCAATCTGTATGCTGGGCAAATAATCTGAGAAGCTGGACTATATGAAAAAGAAAGTGGCATCAGGATTGGTGGAAGGCTCTAACAACCTGCAATATGCAGATGACAAAACCTTGCTTGCTGAAAGTGAAGACAACTTGAAGCACTTGCTGATGAAGATCAAAGATTACAGCATTCAGCATGCATTACACCTCAACATAAAAAAACAAAAATCCTCACAACTGGACCATTAAGCAACATCATGACAAATGGAGGAAAAGATTGAAGTCGTCAAGGATTTCATCTTACTTGGAGTCACAAACAACGCCCATGGAAGCAGTCAGGAAATCAAACAACGTATTGCATTTGGCAAATTTGCTGCAAAAGACCTCCTTAAAGTGTGAAAAAGCAAAGACATCTCTTTGAGGACCAAGGGCCACATGATTCGAGCCACGATATTTTCAGTAGCCTCATCTGCATACAAAAGCTGGACAATGAATAAGGAAGACCGAAGAAGAATTGATTCCTTTGAATTATGGTGTTGTTGAAGAATATTGAATATACCATGCACTGCCAGAAGAATAAACAAATCTGTCTTGGAAGAAGTACAGCCAGAGTGCTCCTTGGAAGTGAGGATGGTGAGACTTTGTCTCACATACTTTGGACATGTTATCAGGAGGGACCAGTCCCTGGTTCTGGACATCATCCTTGGTAATGTAGAGGGTCAGCAAAAAAGAGGAAGACCCTTGACTAGATGGATTAACACAGTGGCTGCGACAATGGGCTCAAATTTGTCAATGATTGTGAGGATGGCGCAGAGCCCAGCAATGTTTCGTTCTGCTGTACATAAGGTCACTATGAGTCAGAACCGACTCAATGGCACCTAACAACAACTATTTGAGGAGGCAGCTCTTCCCCAGTCATATTTGGATTGCTTTCCAACCTATACCAGACAATGTTTCACTGCTATTCATAAGGTTTTCACTGGCCAATTTTTTCAAAAGTAGACGGCCAGTTCCTTCATCCTGGTCTGTCTTAGTCTGGAAGCCCCTGACACCTGTCCACCATGGTGACCCTGCTGATATTTGAAATACCGGTGGCCTAGCTTCCAGCATCACAGCAACATGCGAGCCACCAGAGTACAACAAATTGACAGACGAGTGATGTTGGAGCACATTAAAAGATTCAAAAAGTAAAGTAGCATACAGTTTTAGCCTGATAGGTATATTGATACACGTAAGCTGGGCTTACAAAAAAATTTCATTGTATTAACTAACTACAGAGATATTTATTAAAAAAAAAAAAAAAAAAAAACTTCCTCCTGAAACATTGCACAAAAGCTTTATAGACAGTTATTTTGGTGTCACCCCCTCTGACTGCACCCCCCCAAACCCTTCTAGTAATGCCATTGACTAGCTGATTAATCACAGTTGGACTTATACTGCATATTCAGATAATATTTCAGCTTGTTGTTGTTGTTAGGTGCCATCAAGTTGGTTCCGACTCATAGTTGACTCAGTGCAACAGAACAAAATACTGCCTGGCCGTGTGCAATCCTCACAATCATTGCTATGCTTGAGCCCGTTCTTGCAGCCACTGTGTCAGTCCATCTCATTGAGGGTCTTCTTCTTTTTTGCTGACGCTCTACCTTACCAAGCATGAAGCCCTTCTCCAGGACTGGCTCCTCCTGATAACATAACAAAAGTACATCAAAGTCTTGCCATCCTTGCTTCTAAGGAGCATTCTGGCTGAACTTCTTCCAAGATAGATGTGTTTGTTCTTCTGGCAGTCCACCGTATATTCAATATTCTTCGCCAACACCGTAATTCAAAGGTGTCAATTCTTCTTCAGTCTTGCTTATTTACTGTCCGGCTTTTGCATGCATATGAGATTATTGAAACTAGCATGGCCTGGGTCAGGGGGCACCTGCCTGGAGGAGGCAGCCAGGAGATGCTGAGGGGGGCTGGCTTAGCTTCTGGCCTCTCCCTCTCCAAGCCTACTCTTTATCCCCATGGTGAAGATCTACCCTGTTCTCTCCCACTCTCCTCTCTCATAATGATCACCTGGCTTCTGTCTTCGGGTAGAGGTAGGAAAGGTTGGGCCCACGGACAAGGCTCTCTTAGTCCCTTCTGTGACTTCAGAAGATAAGATTTGGATGATTGGTTCACTTTGTCCATTTGTGCAATGAGCAAAGGCCCCAAGAACGCAGAGATGAATGAATGAATATCTTCCAAATGTGAAATTAAGTGTATGTATTTAAGTACGGTTATGAATGAGCAGTGCCTGTATGTGTATGTATATGTATCATGGGTGGTGGATTTGTGCCTCTGTCTCTAGGCATCTGTGCAGTATGTATAGATGCAATTGTGAGCCCTTGGTTTCCTCTCACTTGTTACTGTTGTTAGGTACTGTCAAGTCAATTTTGACTTATGGTGACCCCATGTGACAGAGTAGAACTGCCCCATGGGGTTTTGTAGACTGTGATCTTTATGGGAGCAGATCACCAGGTCTTTCTCCACTAAATCACTGGGTGGGTTCAAACCACAAACCTTTCTATTAGCAGCCGAACACTTAACTGTTGCTCCACCAGGGCTCCATCCCCTCTCACTGAGCCCTCAGAATTAGGGGCTCTGGACTTGCCCCATGGGGTAAGGAGAAAGTTAACTAGAAATTTTAAAATGGAGTCCCTAATCCACATCCTGGTTTTGAGCTTATGAATTGATATCTTAAAAATGTTTCATCACATTTGTTTTTTCCAATAGCTTCAATGCAACTGCCCATATATATTTAACTGAAAGCTACAAAAAAATGTGCATGTATTTCCATGCCTGCCAGAAAGGCCAGTGTCACTGTGACCATCAACCTCAGATTCAAGACTTGGAGCCTGACCTGTATATATGTTTGTGCAGGTCGAAACAGCAGGCCCTGGGAATCCAAGTTACCTTCTTCACCTGCAGCGCCATGCCCACTGCCAAGGGCTGGGTAAGTACCTGTTGCAGAGAAGAAGCCGAAAGAAAGAGGCCCGAGGTCACCAAGTACTTAGTAGCAGAACTAGAACAACGGCTTCGCTCTGCAGACTCCCTGGTAATTGCTGTCCCCATTTATCCCAACTAACCCCTTTCCCTTTCTGCCAGAGGGCTCCATCTGAGGTTAGGAGGATCATAACTAAATCCTGCTCCCATCCCTCTCCACTGTTCAAGGATAGGCTTCCTAGACATTTACACCACTTTCATAATTCTTGTTTAAATTTGAGAGTGAAATGATAAGTGGTCAGCTCCACTTGTTTTCATTGTGGTTTAAGAAAGATAATCTCTTTATTCCACAGGAAGAAGCCAGCTACACCACTGAAGATAGTAAGTTAATTTTTCATTTAAAAGTGTTTCATATTTCCTACAATGTTTATTCTCATCCACTTGTTTCAAGTTGAAAATGCTTTCATCTAAGATGAACACAGCAATCTTAACAACTAAAGTTGCTGGCCAGATGGTCCAAGAGAAACTTAAAATACTCAGTTAGCCAGGGAAGATGCTGCTTAGGAGCGTATCCTCGCTTGGTCCCAGCAGCGTTGCTGAGTGTGTGCAGCAAATCAGAGACTGAGGCCAGGGTCCCTGCCTCCTACCACATCTGCCTTCCCCATGGGAACCTGCACCTAAGCCCATGTATCCAGACCCCATCCACTGACCTGGGAGGTAGTGGCTGGCAGCTATGTATCAGGCCCACGTAAAACAAAAAAAAAGAAAAACAAGCCCATTGCCACTGAGTCAATTCCAACTCATAGTGACCCTATAGGAGAGAGGAACTGCCCTATAGGGTTTCCAAGGAGCGGTTAGTGGAATTCGATTGCTGACCTTTTGGTTGGCAACTAAGTTCTTAACCACTGCATCACCAGGGCTCCCAGGCACACATAGGCCCAACTATAGTCAGAGAACAGTGTACTGGGGCTCCCTCATTATGAAAGGAAGCCCACCTTGACCTGGTACCTGCCATGCAGCTTAAGATTTATACTCACTTAGCAAGACCAGATGCTAGAATCTTACTACATAGGCACTATTGCCTGGGCAGAGCCCAGTCGTCATGGTATCCATCAACCCCATTGACAGAGCACAGAGGTCCCTAAACCAAGACAACACTGCCCCTGCCATGAGACACTTCCAGCCAGTTGTCACTAAACCAGTTGAGCTAGGGGTTATGTGTTTTTAATTTAACTGTTGTTGGGATTGAAAGAACAGCTACGCATCATATAAAAGTTCTCCCAAAATACTTATCTTAATAATATTGCTTTGACTTGTATTTCCACATTCAGCTGTACTGAATATCATTGCCTTTTTTTTTTTTTTCTGTATATATATAGACTCCGATTGCCTCGCAACAGAATGCATCAAGTGTTTGTGAAGGTAAATCTATATGTTATTTTGAAAGACAAGCATGTCTCTTAAAGTTGGTTTCATTAAGGATTTATATATAAATGTATTTCTAAATTTCTTTCATTATAAGCTATTGTAGATATGAAACTCAACTTTCTAAACAAAATGGCCTTGACTCTGCGATGAATAGTGGGGAGCAAAGCAGACCAGAACCTGAGCTTACGGCGTAGGGTCTTTGGGATAGCCTACAACCTACATGCTAAAAACCTGCCTGTTTGCAGACAGGTATGCCTTGCCAAGAAACAGTATAAGTGGCCCTACACAGATGTGAACAAACACAAATTTAGAGCCATTCCCATATCTGAGAACTAATTCTTCAGTTAAGGTTATGAATTTTTTTTTTACTCTGCTCAAATGAGAACACATTATTTTGCTAAGTTTTCAAAGTTCAAATGTCTATCCTCTTAGTGCATTTTTAAATGCTTTCCTTCCTTTGTTTTATCACCAGTCAAAAGCCTCACACACATTTTCCATTAGAGCTTTCCCACTTTAAATTGTATTTGAGAAATACTGGGGAAAACCCCACAAATCTCAACATTTAAGACATTATCTAGCAATTACACTCCTTTACTCATCTAACCCCACACTTGAAGGCACCCAATCTTCAGATCTTATAGTGAGTGTTCCTCTCACCATCTCCTGATTGGTATGGGCATCTCTACAACAGTGTCCTGATTTCTCTGACTCTGAACAATGGATGATTTCTGAATGTGCACTGCAACTCACCCTTTCTGCTTTCATTGCTCTTATGAGGTTTTTCCACCTTGTTTCCCACATCTTTTTTCGCCATACTATTTCATTCCTTTTCTGCTGATTTGCTTTCTTCAGCCTTTCCTTTGATGCTTTTGTCTTCTTGCTCTTCCATTTCTTGTGCTCTTCCATGCCTGCTGATCAGGGATGAAGTTATAGTGGAGACTCAGGGCCTCTGAGCTACTAAAAGAAGTAAGTATAACCCTGTGCAAACTTCAAGGCTTTGAGAGCCCCAAAAACCAGGAGAAAAAGAATTCATGGCATACCCCAGGCTGTTTAGGTGCATGGTGCCCCCCTCCCAAAGGGCTCCCAGTACAGGGCCTTGGCATGCTTTCTCTTTTGTTCCTTATTCCAAGAACAGAAGCAATGGCCTTCCAAACCCAAAGAGGGGGAGGAGTCTCTTCCTTCCCTGGGAAGGAAGCCTTTAGGCAGCAGAGGCCAAGCAGGTTTAGTCAAAGCTCATTACGCTGTTGGGACTAATGTGTTTATTGTCCCTCCTTCTGAAATTACTAAATTGTAGAGTCATGAGCAAAACCTCTAACAAGGCTACTCAGGGTAGCTTATCACGTATTCGAAATATGATCTTCCTAACTTCTGGGCACCACAACAAACTCTGACGTGTATCTTACTGTTTATTTAAATCTTTGAGTTCTTACTACTTTTATTCCTTTTAGGTTCCTATAGTAGGAGATAAGGAGCCCTGGTGATGCTGTGGTTAAGCGCTTCTCAGCTGCTAACCAAAAGTTTGGTGGTTCGAACCCACCAGTCGCTCCACGGGAGAAAGATGTGGCAGTCTACTTCCATAAGATTACAGCCTTGGAAACCCTATAGGACGGTTCTACTCTGTCCAAAAGGGTTGCTAGGAGTCGGAATCAACTCTACAGCAAGAGGTTTATAGTGGGAGATCAATAGGTCTCAGACATTCTTCATTGCAGGAGACACAGCCATGGGCATACCCAGATTTTAACATACCCCCAGAGAGTGTTAATGGTTCAGTAGTAACAATCCACTATGGGCTTCAACATAAATTTCGTACATTTAGGTTATGTGCGTTTCCATATGTACTGGTTATAACTCTATCTCTTCCCCTCCCATCCAGGAAAACACAGTGAAATGCAAGTGAGATCAACACCACTATAGGGATAATGTTGAATTTGCTCCAATTAATTTTTCAAAAATTGGATCATTCACAAACTATTACTTTATTTCTTATTAGTAACAAATTACTCATACTACATCTCACAACTCATCAAGGCACACCAGGGTGTTCTAACACTTGTGTATGTGTGTAGTGTGTGTGTGTGTGTGTGTGTGCGTGGAGACGACATACAAAGTTGAGGGTGAGGTATTCAGAGGGTAGCTAAAACTTGCTCATCTTCTGCTCCCACTAGTACTCACACACTTAAAAGTCCAGTCCCTACAAGCTCAGTCCCTAATAGCACAAACATCACTAGACTGACAGGTGAACAAGCCAATGACATCTGGTAAAAGACAAGTTTCCAGGAAGACATCGGACGAAATTTGGTCCTTCTCAGATGATAGTGCTGGGTGTGGGGGCAGAGACAGATATTTCACTCTAATCCTAATATGAGAATTTTCCTAATCCAGAAAAACCTATCCCTGCTGAACGTCACCGAGGGTCTAGTCACAGACAAGAAGCTGTGCAGTCACCAGCATTGCCTCCTGCCCAGAAGTAAGAACCTTTTCTTTTCAAAATACTAAGTTGCTGCAGGAATTAACACTCGCCTTGTTCTCCCACATAGTGAGCTGGTTTATAAATCCTGTAAAGATCTGCTAACTGCTTTGTAATTAAATTTTAAAAGGTGCTAAATTAGTAACAATTTTACTAGAGTTGCAGGGGTCTAATATTCAGGCTCCCCCTAATTATTGGGCTTAACTAAAATCTAGTATCTCAGTCAAGGCTCCTCCTTTTTTAAAATTAAGGAGAAAAATTTTGCTTATATTTAAGGTTTTGGTTCCTCTCCTATCTTTGGATATGTTTCATTGGCCATTTGTCTTGACTTCTTTGTGACATGCCTGTTCAGAGCATCTTCAGTGTAAACAAGTCATATTTATTCACATGGTGCTTTAAAAAATGGTGCTTTACCCTTTAGTTAATACGAAATCATTTCTTTCAGACAAATTCATCAAAAACCCATCCCTCTGCCAAGTAAGTGCAACGAAGTCATGAACAGCGATACCAGGTAGTGGTTAAGACTGGGTCTTGGCATCTGACCTATCTGGGTTCTAACACCAACACTGTCACTTCCTAGCCTATTTCCTAATTTGTAAAATGGGGTGAAGAATCAAGAATATTTATCTCACAAAGTTGTTTGGAAAAGTAAATATTTTTTAGATAATTTTTACTTTCTTTTTTAGTACTGATTTAATATCTCTACTGGTTATATATCTTCCCCCCCCCACACAAAAACAAACAAAAAAACTATTTTCGAAGTTAAAAGATTAACTAAAACAACATATGGGAAGTTCCTGGTATAGTGGTTGGAACATATAAGTTCCTCAATAAATGATAGCTATTTAAATTAAAGCTAAAATACATTTTAATTGTCATACAATATCTCTACAAAAGGCACCTGAGAAGAGAATTTGGCAAATATCTGTATAATTTTCCCGAGACAAAGCAACCATTGCTCTAAAAGTATGTGAAGCAGATTAGTCAGGTTCACAGAACGTAACTGTCTAAACCCAGGTTTGCTTTCTACTCAAGGAAGGAAAACAAACAAAAAAATCTACCTTACATGGGTAATTTAGGAAATATCCCAAAATAATCAAGATTAAATTAGTTTCAATAAACAGAATAATCATCACATAAAAAAATATTTATGTGCATGTATACTAAACACAAATCAGTCTTTAAGGTTTTAATTAGATTTTTGATTCATCTTAAATAAATGAAACTTTTACTAGTTTTTTATTCTGACAATACAAAATCAAGATGATTTTCCTATAGAAATTTGTCAGTATTTAAAAGCTTCATTATACATTTTTTTGTTTATCAATCGAAGCCACTCTTTCAGTTGATAAATATTTATTAGCCATCTGCCATGTGCCAGGCACTGGTCTAGGCAGAGGGAATACAGCAATGAATAAAATAAAGTCCCTGCTCTCGTGGAGCTTAGTGTCTACTAAAGGAGACCATCAGTAAAAAAAGAACACACAGGTAAATAACATAACATCAGGTAAATGCTAAAGAGCTGTGAAGAAAACTAAAGCAAGGGGGCAGAGGGTGGGGTGTAGAAAGTAACAGAGGCAGTGAGAGCTGCTATTTTAGATAGGGCAGTTAGGAAAGGCCTAATCTGTAAAAGGCTATTTTAAGGATGAAATGAGCTAATATATGGAAAACAGAACAAGCCTGGCACATATTTGGGGCTCCGAAAATGTAAGCCATGTGTACTACACCAACCACCAAAACTCAGAAACCACCAGCTGCTGTATGCTGTGTGTCTTGGGAAAGCCTGAACACCTACTCGCCTTTGCCGCTCCCATCTGAGAACACCATCCCCACTTAGGATAGGCCCTCCCTTCAGGTCCAGTCTGGCCGGGCCTACCAAGCCTACACAGCCCACTGCTGTTACAATGGTGCCTTCCTCCTTTGAATGTGCAGGGCACTCTCATCTGAACTACCTGGTTATCATGCACCTGTTCCTATCTGTCATAGGGTCGCTATGAGTCGGAATCGACTCGACAGCAACGGGGAACAGGTTCCTCCTGCAGACTTTCCCATATTAATAAATGATAACTCTGGTCACTCTGGCCAAAAACCTTAGAGTGACCCTTGACTCCGTTCTTTCACACACCTCCAGTTACTCCTTCAAAATCTATCAGGAATCCAGTCATTCTCACTACCTCCATTGATGCCAGCTCTTCCAAGCCACCATCAACTCCTGCCTGGGTTTGTGAGAACACCGAACTAGCCTCCCCTCTCTGTTGTTGCCCCTTCTATCTATTTCCAGCACAGTAGCCAGAGTGATCCTGTTAAGAGACAGGTAGATCATATTAGCCTTCTGTTCAAAACCCTCCGAAGGCTCCCCATATCATGCCTCATTAAAGCTCAAGTCATGATAAGGGTCCCCCAGGTCCTATAAACATGGTCCCCTCATTGCCTCCTGTATGACCTCATCTCCTTTTTCTTCCCCTTTCTCACTGCACTCTAGGCATAGTGGCCCCCTTGCTATTCCTCATACATGCCAGGCACGCTTTTGCCTCAGAGCCCTTGCACTCACCATTGCCTCTACCTAGAACTTTCTTTCCTCAGATATCCATATGCCTCCTCCCCCTCTGCTGACGCATCTTACCCAAACATTACCTCAAAGCCTTCCCTAACGAGCCTATTTAAACTTGCTGCCTGCCCAAGGCTATTCCCAACCTCCTTCTTTGTTTTATTTTCCCCATAGCACTTATGACTGATAGTGTGTATATAATTATTTGTGTTTTATTGTCTATCTCACCCCATTTAAGCTCCAGAGGGACAGGACATTTTGCCTGTGATGTTGACTGCTGTATTTCCCCCAATGCCTGGATCAATGCCAGGCACAAAATAATGAATGGATAAATACAACTAAGTATTTTCTCTATTGCATGTGTCTCCATATCTACACTATAAGCTCCTGGAGGGGGTTTATGCCTTAAGGCAGCAATTCTCAAACATTTTGTTCTCAGGACCCCTTTAACACTTTTAAAGTGATTGCAGACTCAAAGGGCTTTGGTTGATGTGTTTCTTTCTACTGATATTTAATGTACTAGAAACTAAAACTGAGACATTTAAAAATGTTTATTCATTTAAAATAATCGTAAACTTATTACACATTAACATAAATAATATATTATGAAAAACAACTATATTTCCCGAACAAAAAATTTTAGTGAGGAGAATGGCTTTATTTTACATTTTTGGAAATCTCTTTAATGTCTGAAGTATCAGAGACAGCTGGACTCTCATATCTGCTTTTACATTCAATCTGTTGTGATATGTTATTTTGGTCAAAGTATATGAAGAAAATCGGGCTTTGCACAGATTTGTAACTGGAAAAGAAAAGACCTTGTGAACCCCCTGAAAGGATCTTGGGGACATTCAGAGCACACTTTGAGAACCACTGCCTTAGGATTGTGTGTGACTGTGTCCCCTGCAGCACCTGCTACAGTATTACAAACATTATTCAAGAAATTGTGAAAATTAATTGATATTTCAAATCCCTTTCAGGATTTCCAGAAATGGGAAGCCCAACTGTGGATGGACCATTACCCAGCTTTTCATCTAATTGCAATTTGTCAGAACAGGTATGAATGAACTACAGGTAAGGGCATGCCCTCTGATAAAAGAGAGCATTGGGTAAAGCTTGAGAATAGAGTCTGTATTTTAAGTCAGTTTGTGAGTTACCATTTGCTGGTGAGTATAGAATCCTTTTTTTTTTTTTTCCAGTGACTAAGACTTTGCTCCATTTATTTCTACTTGCATTCCAGGTGCCTTGAGTAACAATTCGAGTTTCTTCAAAACTAGCAAAGTGTGTTGTCTTCATTATTCTTCTTCTCACATAGATTTTATTTAAACTGTAATTTCCTCAGGATAGATCTGTGGAGGCTTATGATACTAAAACGTATATTACTTTACAGTTTAAAAAGAGAAAATCTAAGCTGCAGCTTTCTGAACTGTAAAAGAGGGATGACATCATCTGTCCTTGCCTTCAAAGTAGTTGAATCAAATAAGATAACGTCTGTGAAAACACTTTGCAAACTAAAAAGCACTCCACAAAGCAACAACGAGAGAACAATGGAAAGACAGTTCATAACTTATTCAGAAGAAAAGAATAAATGGCTCAGGAACCTAGCGGAATTTATTTGTTATGTCCAAATAAGACAGCCAAGGCCAAATGGGAAAAAAAGTCAATTATATAATTTTTACGGTCAATCAAAGGAAGCACAAAACTCATTTTCCAGTTACTGATCCCAAATGTAGTTAGGCCTGTCTTAGTAATGCAAAGTGAGTCCGTTTCTCATACACAGAAGTTACTGAGTTTTTATGGCCCATCTCATGCCTAACAACACCCTCTATTTCACAGGAAGCTGAAGTTTACTGTAAGCCATGGTATGCTGGTGCCTGTGATCGAAAATCTGCAGAAGAGGCATTATACAAGTCAAATAAGGTTTGACCATTTTTCAACCCCGTATAGTGCCCTCAGTCTATAATAGGCCCAGTTGTTGTCCTTATAGTATGCTAATTAAAATAATTGCAACAGTTATGAATGCAGGGATCTTTTTCCCTTACTCAAGAGGGACCACCATCCTCTCCATCTTTGTTCCTCCTTCTCATTTCTACTTGTCCTTTCATCTCTCCAAGGATCCACAGGCTCCGCTGCTCCCCACACAGTGCAAGAGAAGTAGGCTTCAGGGGTAGGCTCTTTGTAAGGCTTGGTGCTACATGAGGCCCATGCAGGAGTGAGAAGTGACAGGCTATTTTGGATCATTGCACCCACGCTCCTTTAAATGTTTTTTTCCTCTTTTCTTTGCCAAGTGCCACTGGTTTATAAATTTTCTCTCACATTCCTGGCAATAATAGGTAATACTTCTTTGTCCAGGGTTATATATTACCTCTACCATGTGTCTTTAGTGCTACTGGAAATTAGTGGTGGTTCATCCAATTCATTCAACAAACATTTACTGAACAACTACTGTGTCAGGTGCTGTACTTGGCACAGAAGATTCACAAGTAATGAGACATTCTTTCCTCTGAAAGTACTTACAGACAAGTAAAGAGAAGAATGATACAGAGAATTCCTGTTTTATCTCTTAACCAAATTTGCCAGCTGCTGGTACTGGTGCATGAATAGCCGGGCCAATGGAATTGGACAGAAAGGCCAGAAATGGACCCGACTTCATATGGAAATCTAATATATCCAAGGGTAGTATCTCAAACCACTGTTTTAATTTAGGTGTTCTGTAGTATATTTTAATATCTGGTAGGGCTTGTCCCCTCTTGTGGCTCTTTCTGAAGCTAGACAAATTGATACTAAAATTCATACGGAAAAATAAGCATGCAAAGCACTGAAATGAAAGAATTTTTTTAAAATTAGGAGTGAATGTAGAATTTTGTCAAAGGATTTTTCCACCTTTTTACAGAGATAATAAAAAATTACTTTTCTCCTTAGATTAATATCATAAATTATGTTAATAAATTCCATATTATTGAACTTTCCTACTTGGACATGTATATTATTCTCTTAATGTGGTGTTGAAGTCTGTTCAGTAATATTTTATTAAGATTTTTGTATCCAGAGTCATAGGTAATATTCGTTTATAATTTTATTTTATTGCTCTATGATGTTTAGATATCGATACTATACTTGCCTCATAAAAACAATTTGGAAATCTTCCTTCATTTTCTATGCTCCAAGATAATTTATATAGCATTGAGACTATCTGGTTTCTAAAGCTGGCAGAATTTCTCTGTAAACCATCTGGATCTGGTGCTGTTTTGTGGAGTAGTTCCTTGATAACTTTCTTCTGTGTAAATTGGTCTGCTTAAGCTTTATATCTCCATTGACGTTGATTTTGGTAAACTATTTTTTTCTAAGAACTTACCCATTTCATGTAGGTTTCCACAGAGGTGAGTATAGAGGTGCAAAGAATAGTCTCTTCTGGTGTTTTAAAACTTACTATCAATAATTATTTCTTCCTTGTCATTTCTTATTTTATGTATTTGTACTTACACCTTCTTCATGATTAAATTAGCTGTCTATTTTGATTTTTTCAAAGAACCAGAATTTTTATTTATTAAATTGATCTGTTTTTGTTTCTTTTCTCCTTCATTAATTTCTACTTTTGTTTTTATTATTTTCTTCTTTGCTTTTTTGGGGGGGGTTGCTTTGTTCTTTTTATAGCTTTATGAAATGAAAATTTAATTCATTTATTTTAATTCTTTCTTTTTTATTGATATAGGCAATAAGTTCCCCTCAATCACCACTTTAGGAGTATCCTATAGGTTCTGATATGTAATGGTTTCTTTAACATTATTTTTGAGAAAACCTGTAATTTCTGTTTCTGCTTTCCCTTTAACCCAACCGTTGTGTCATAGAATTTTTTTTTTTTTTTAATATCCACTTGGAAGGGCTTTTTTGTTTGTTTTAATTTCATTTTTTTATTTCTAGTTTTAGTCCTTGTGATCTGAGAATATTGCTTGTGATATTTCCATTTCATGGAACCTAGATATTTTGGGTGACCCAATATATGATCAATTTTTTTGTGAGTGTTTCACAAGTGCTGAGAAAAAGGTATTTTCTCCATTATCAAGGTGGTGTTCAATATATACCCGTAATATCTGCTTTACTGATTATGTTGCTTAAATCTCCTATATCCTTACCTTTTTCCTGGGGGACAGGGAGGTCAGCTTAACCTGTTTTGTACCAAGAATGATGTATAAAGTCTATTATTCATGTATTTCCAGCTGTTTCTCCTTATTACCTCCTGCTTTATTTGGTAGTTACTATGCCATATTCTCATTGTGAATTATGACTTTCAGCATTATATAAAGTAGCTTTGTTTGGCTCATTTAATGTTTTATATCTGGATCACATACCCTTTTTTTTTTTTAATTGTTTTTATTTTCCTGGTATATCTTTGCCAATTCTTTTATTTTTAGCCTTTTTTTTTTTTTTTTTTACTGTTTTTTTGTCTCTTGTATATAGCATAGAGTTGGGTTTTGCTTTATGAGACAGTTCAAAAATATTTGTTAATAAGCAAGTTAAGCTCATTCACATTATTGATATGACTGATAAGTTTAGTCTTAACCTTGTCATATTATTTTATGTTATTATTACTGTTACGTGATTTTTATTGGGTTTCTTTCTCTGTTTGGAGAGAGTTTCTCTTTGCTGTATGAAGTGTCTTAATTGTTATTTTTTAATTTTTCTTCTGGTATTTAGACAGATTTGTATTTTTTCTTCTAGTGGTTATCTTGATATTTACATCTTTTACAGTGCACTTAAACACTTTGCTCGTTTAATGTTTACTGTCTGGTCTGTCAGTTTTAAGTGGTGTCCTTTCAGATACTATCTATAAAACAGTCAGTGATCTTATTCTACTTTTCTTCCTTCTCCTCTCATTTTTTTTTACTTGCACCCTTGCTACTTTGTCAGAACATACAGCATTTTCATGCTGTTCTTCTCCACCCTTGAAGTCCTAGCTGTACAATTAAATATATTAAATGCACTATAATAGTCCTTTCACTGATTTCTCCCGTTATTTCTGTTTGACAAAGCTCACTGCAGTAGATTGTCAGGAAGGACTTGTGTTTACAGTATTTCATGAGTTCTTGTACATTTAAGGCTGCTTTGTCACAGCCTTATACTTGGAGGAAATCTTGGCTTGAGTTTTTAGAAGCATTGCTCTGTTGTATTGCTGTATTGCTCTGTTGTATGATGCTCTTGAGAAGTCTGGTGCCATCCAGGGCTGATTGTCTTGCCCTTATATATAATTTGATATTTTTTTTTTCTTAAAGGCCCTGCAGACGTTTCTTTGTTTTAAAAGTCTAATAGTTTTATCAGAATACATCTCTGAGTTGATCATGCTGAGGTCAGGTAGATGTAAGCCTTTTCAATATGTAGATTTAAGTTTTCTCCTATTTCCAGTAAGCTTTCTTAAGTAATAGTTTCAAAGAGTAGTTCCATTCCTTTGTTTTGGTTTCCTTTTTCAAGAACTCAAGCGATATATGTTTTGGACTTTTTCTTTATTCCCATCACTGTCTCTCTGACCCTATTGTACTTTTATCATTTTTTTAAATCATTTTTCTTCTCTCTTGGTTGTGTTCATACCTTCCTTCAATGTTGTTTATAAAATTTTCATTTGAAGGTACTGTCCCATGGGCATCTTGTAATTTCTTCTTCATTTCTGAAATAGATTTGTGCTTTTCTTCAATTTCTTTCCTGAGTTTAATCAACTTCTGTTGCATTTCTTCTTCCTTCTTTTTGTCCATAATTTTTAAATTTGTTTCTGGATTAGTTTTATAAAATATTTAATTAAATTTGGAGTGTTGTGTTACAGAGTTTGTTTTTTGTTTTTTTTTTTCCTGCTTCAGTGTAAGTTTTTTTGGTGAGTTTTTATCAACTGAAGCATTTTGATTCCCAATTTCTGTTTTCATTTTGCAGAACTTTTGAGTGGAATCTGTTTGCTTTTTCTATTCATAGGCAACTGGTAGGCATGGCTCCTGGGTCAAGAGTACCCTCTAGGCTTGATCCTAATGTGTCTCTTCACATATATCTAAATCCTAAAGCATATTATCTTACTTATCACATCATAAAGCTAGCATTGAACTCACTGAGGATTTTCTACATATATTTTCTTATGTCATATATTTTGCTGATGTCTTTTTCTTGGAAAATAATAAGCTGTAATCAATAATAAAAATTATGTAGTTAGATAATTATCTTTTGAATGTAATATAAGTATTCTTTATAAAATAATTTGTAACCTATGGAAATATGAATGAAACTAACCAAAATTATGCTTTTCTTTTTTCAACAGGATGGATCATTTCTTATACGGAAAAGCTCCGGACAAGATTCCAAACAACCATATACATTAGTTGTATTCTTTAATAAGCGAGTATATAATATTCCTGTGCGATTTATTGAAGCAACAAAACAGTATGCTTTGGGAAGAAAGAAAACTGGCGAAGAGGTCAGTAATTTCTCTTTTAGCTAAACTCTGTAAATATGTATTGAGCACAATAGCATCATACTGTATTAAGTGCTAGGGATAAGAAGAAAGGATACAAGAGTACTTGGTCCTAAGCTTCCATATATCTCATAAATAGAGAACAACAGGTAATACTGTGTTCAAGTAATTTATCCTATGGGAGAACCAAAACAGGGAAAGAGTGGCGTGATGTCAAACTTACATGCTGGTCCCTTTCATTCAGCTACTTAATGGGGTCAGTCTGACCTAGGATTTTACTCCAGGAGACATATAAATCAAGGTTAACTATCAAGCAGAATTAAGGTTTAAAGAATCAAAGTCAGGAGCCAGACTCCAAAATTAATACTTAGAATCTCAGCTCTGGCACCAAGTTAGGTGATCAGGGAAAGATCCGGAGGAGACAAAACCTGTTGAGTTGAAACATTGGATCATTACCTTTGGGCCTGAATGAGCTTAGGGACCTGCAGCAAAAAAAAAAAAAAAAAAAAAAAAATCTTATGGGTCTTAAATACTAACTGAACATGAACTTCAGCTCCTCTTTAATCTTGACCAAACTCAATGCTCACCCTAGGCCAGTTTAGCCAGCCTGTCCCTGTAGTGAAATATGGGCTGGAATAATCCATGAATGCTCCGTAAAGGGAGTGATACGTCTCTGGTCTTGAATGATGGGCTACATTTGAATAAAAACCCATTGTCATAGAGTCAATTCTGACTATAGCGACCCTATAGGACAGAGTAGAACTGCCCCATAGAGTTTCCAAGAAGCAGCTGCTGGATTCGAACTGCAGACCTTTTGGTTAGCAGCCTGAGCTTTTAACCACTGTGCCACCAGGGCTCCACCATTTGAATAGGTGGACAGAGATATGGAGGAGAGGAGAAGGAGAAAAGACCAAAAACAAAGTTCAAGTTAAGAAACACTTATTTTCAAGATTTCCCCAGGAAAATTATACCCAGTCCAAGCCTAGCACTTGTTAGGAAGTGTCTGAATTGTTAGAAAGTGTCATAATTTTTCAAATGTCTGTCTTCTCCACTAGGTGAAACCAGTGACTACGTATTGTTCATCTCTGTATCTCTAGAACAGCACAGTGGTTGGCTTCAATGAATGTTTGATGCTTATTAAATGAATAAATTATTGATTGAGTGATTACAGGCAAGAGAATAGCATTTGTAAAACAACTGAAAAGGTTTTGTGTCAATGCGTGTGCTCTTAAAGTCTCAGATATTTAGAAAATACAAAATTCTTGAATCTGAGAACATTGGTCAAGACCAAACTAGGGTTCTAAAATGTAGATTGCATTATCATTCAACACCAGTTCAACTTTACCAGGCCTGCCTACTTTCTCCTACTCATAAAAGCCCTCATTCTCACTGAAGCCTTTATCGTAAAAGTCTTTTTAAATAAATGTTCCTCAGTAGTAAAAAGAATGGTAGGAGATGGTGGTGATTCTGGTAGAACAGAATGATATTTAGATGCATGATTTCATTCTGGGCATCTAGCTCTTCTATAAAAGGCTAAAGGGGAGAGCCTGTCCTGTTTAAAGATCCTGACATCCTCCCACATAAATTTGGAGCTCCAAAAGGGATTCTGGACTTTCATGTCTTTCTAGGAAGCTCTGATAAAGAGCAGAGAGATTCTTTTGGCCCACAGATTCCTTATCCCCACTTCAAAGTAAATAGATCATATTTGTTTTTGTTTTTTGTTTTAACTCCATTCCCAACATATCCAGCCTATGGACACCAAAAGAAGTACTGTATTCTTCTTCTTCTTTGTATTGAATAATTTATTTTGTGTGGTTGTTGTTGCTGAAAATATACATGGCAGAACACAAACCAATTCTACAATTTCTACACGTACAATTCATTGACACTGATTACATTCTTCAAGTTGTGAGACCATTCTCAGCCTCTTTTTCTGAGTTGTTCCTCCCCCATTAACTTCACTGCCCCCTAAGCTTCCTATCTAACATTTTGAGTTGCTGCTGTCAATTTGATTCCCTACAGATAGTTCTTTAAAAGAGCACAATGTTCAAAGTAGACATTCTTTGCTAATTTAAGCTAAACTATTTCTGTTTAAAGATGACTTCAAGGGATATTTTTGGTTTAAGGGCAATAGTTTTGGGGGTTATCCAGCCTCGATGATTCCAAAAAGTCTGGACTACATAAGAATTTGAAATTCTGTTCCATATCTTCCTTCTTTTGATCACTATTCTTATTCTTACAGTGGTATCAAGAAGCACTGACAGAGTCAATTAAAATTCTTATTTTAATAATCCCTTAGTAAAAAAAAAAAAAATCATGCCTCCCATATACTTAACATATGAATGGAAAATGAAAAGTTTGGTTACAGGAGGTCAACCATGTGGATATTTGGAAAGTCTGGGTGTTTGTATTTGTGTTTGTGTGTATAGGTAGAAAAAGAAGCCAGTTGATTAAATATTTAACTTTCCATGTAGCTGTTTCGGCATATGTAGATACAGTATTGAGTAATCTTACAGCTTTGGCAACTCTCTATTTTATTAACTGTGAGATTTTGAGTTATCAAACAAGTTGCTTTTCTGTCCAGGTATAAATATCTCAAACACACTGAGTTAGTATAGACAGGAAAAAGAGAACTGAAGGAAAACAACAACTAAGTTACACACAATTCTTTCAATTAAATCACAAATACACTTCAACCTTACTCATCATTCCCTGCTTCAAACATTTCAATCCCCAAACCGTAAAACAAAGCAATACTCAAAAATATTCAAGGACTAGAGAGACAGAATGAGACTTTGTGTAGGTATAGCAATTCTCTCCTTTGCTTCCTGGGTTTAGAACATACTTTTCCACTTGGAATCCACTTCAAAGGGGTCACATGTAAGGGCTATGTCATTTCCCGGTCCTGCAGTCTATATATTTAACTTCCAACACCATTCAGTAAAGACAGATGCAATGCCAGAAAAACATAATTAATGTCTTGCGGTATTTATCACAAAAGGATTTCATTGGGAATTGCAACAGGGTTGAATGACTGAAGAGAAAGAAAGGAATAAAGACTAAAAGTATTCAGAAATTCCTGTCTCTCCCGTCGACCTAATATTCATGTACCCATTTGAAAAAAAAATTGATGAGTATTCTGAATATTTTACTTTATTCAACATATAGATGTTTGGAAGACATCCAAATAATTAATATAAGCTTTTTAAAAACTTGTATTCCAGATATTTAATTTTATTCAAAAAGTTAAAAGAGATAATAAAATTAGTGATAGTAATTGCTGAATTCATGGCACTGTTGAAAAACAATGACTGCTTTTTAAAAAATGACTTTAAATGCATTTCTTCGGTGACTGTGACCTTGTCCCACATTTGTATAATCAATGCATTTCATTTCATGGCCTGTGTTAAATTTATTTTCCCTTTAATTTAAAAGTTAGATCATTTTTACTTTCAGAAAGGATTTGGATAACCTTAAATAAAAACTCATAGACAACAGGAATTAAAATATAGAAAAATAAATATGTATGGCGAGAGACTGGCATGAAATAGTTAATTAGGCATTCATTTTGTTCTAAGCTTACTGGTAGCCAAAGCAAAAATGGAAACATGAGGATTTATAAAGTTTTCATTATTTGTTAAAAAAAGAAGAAGAAAAAAAGAAACTTATCTGACAGTAAATTTAAGGGAGAATTTATTAGATCAATCCTTTTATCTAAGAGTTGTATAATATAGCAGATAATCTGTGGTTTGTCAAAAATTCAGGAAACATAATTGTATGACAGTTTCACATTTGACCCTAAATAAAAAGCAAAATATTACATTATAACTCAAGAATTTCTACAAGAAGTTATGCTAATTGACACTATCAGTTCCATTTTTAGACTTATTGAATATGGGAAAAGCCAGGGCCTGTCACCTAGAAGGCTACAGCCTTCGTAAAACTAGACTTTTTTAGGCGATGTCAGCTGGTACTAGTAACTTTGGGTAACTTGAGTAAGTGGAGAAGGTAGAACTCAACCGGGCTTTGAAAAATGGGAGGAATGGAGCTCGAAGTTAACATAAATGTCAGTGTATAATTCACCTATGTTTTCTCGCTCTAGTACTTTGAAAGTGTTGCTGAAATAATCAAGAATCACCAACATAATCCCTTGGTTCTCATCGACAGCCAGAATAACACAAAAGATTCCACAAGACTGAAATACGCAGTTAAAATTTCATAAAGAAAAAAAAAATGCAGGTCCGCATCGTTGATTCAGACATTTTCCCAAACTTTCTACTTTGGATAAAAAATCTCAAAACTTCATATTTTGGATTATGAATAATCCAGTAAGAAAACAGAAGATGGAGGCAACTATTAAGGTGGTCATCCTTTTTTTTATAAGATGGTCACATGAAATTGTTTTATCTATTGCCCGACATGATGAACTGTTAATATTTGATGAGGTTGAGTTATTATTCTACTAATACTCTCCAAATAAATCATTATTTAAAAAAAACAGGTGTACAGTATTTTGAGTCATGTGAGAAAATACCACACTATTTTCAAAATAAGAAAATAATATTCTTGGATAAAACAAAGCTGCTAAAAATTTAGGCCACCACAATGGTCACTGGTGCACTAATGTAGCTGGGATGTCTACTGTCAATGCTTGACAATTATGTCTTGGTTAAAATTTTAATGTGTAGAAAATCAAAATATTATAAGTAATATATGATATTTGTAAGTAGCAGACAAGGAAGATGTAATAGTTCCTTTTTTGTGACTGCTCCCAACCATAGGACATAATATATGGATATGAACTTTCTAGAAGTTATTGCTCCGGACTGTGTTGTTAGCTTTGCTTATTAAAGATGATTATACCCTCTTGTATCTGCATTTTTTTTAAATGAACCTAAACTTGACATGAAGTTCAAAGTGGAATAAGAGCAAAACCAGTTCCTAGGGAAACATATCACAGAACAAGAGCAGAAAAACAGACATTTACGAACACTAGGGAATAAAAAGGATACCATTGTGAGCAGCCCTGTCCAGAAATGTATTATACTCTGTAATATGAAAGTTTTTTTTTTTTTTAACTGTATACTTTAGACAGCATGGAAACTCTGGTGGTGTAGTGGTTAAGAGCTACAGCTGCTAACCAAAGCAGCAGTTCAAATCCACCAGGTGTTTCTTGGAAACCCTATGGGGCAGTTCTACTCTGTCCTATAGGGTCACTATGAGTTGGAATTGACTTGACAACAAAGGCTTTTGGGTTAGACAGCACTGAAATGATAAAGCAGCTAATTAAGATAAATTCAATAATTAAATAAGAAGTACATTGATCACTGAATAAGACAGCAATGTCTGAAGGAGTTGTGAAAGGCTAGAAGGTAATGATTTTAGAGTAACTCACAGACTGACTTGGAAAGATAATTTTTTTTTAACAATTTGTTTTATTTTGTTGTTGTTGAAAATACACACAGCAGAGCATATACCATTGTAACAATTTCTGTGTGTATAATTCATTGACATTGACTACATTCTTCAAGTTGTACAACCATTCTCATCCTTTTCCAAATTGTTCCTCCTTCTTAACATAAACTCACTGTTACCTAAGCTTCCTATCTAACCTTTTGAGTTGTTCTCCTCAATTTGATCCCATTCAGATAGTTCTTTAAACGAGCAGAATGCTCAAGGCAGACATTGTTTACTAATTAAGTTAAACTAGTATTTGGTTTAAAGAAGACTTCAAGGTATATTTCTGGCTTAAGGTTTAAAGATTATCTCAGGGCAATAGTTTCTGGGTTTCATCCAGCTTCAATGGCTCCAGAAAGGCTGAATTCTACGAGAATTTGAAATTCTATTCCACATTTTCCACCTTTTGATCAGAATTCTTCTACAGAATCTTTGATCAAAACATTCAGTAACAGTATCCAAGCACCATCCAGTTCTTCTGATCTCATGGCAGGGGAGACAGTTATTCAGGGAGGCTATTAGCCATACATTCCATATTCTCCTCTTATTCCTGACTCTCTTTATTCCTCTGTTGCTCCAATTGTTGTACCTTGGATGGCTGCTTGCAAATTTTTAAGACTCCAGGTACTACACAACAAACTAGAAGGTAGAACAAAAGCACTAAACACAGTATTAGGCCAATTAATTGAGATGTCCTATGACATCATGACCCTAAACCTCCAAATCAATAAACTAAATCCCATGAGGTATTTGGTTGTACATAAGCAGTCTCAGCAGCTGCTCTTTTGTTGTTGTTGTTTTTATTGTAAAAATATATATCACACAACATTTGCCAATTCAACTTTTTATAGATGTATAACAAGCCATGGTGTTTCTAATCGCCTCATATGCATGTTAAAGGGGGACAATCAGTAACGAAGACTGAAGAAGAATTGATTCCTTTGAATTATGGTGTTAGCAAAGAATAGTGAATATACCATGGACTGCCAGAAGAACAAATAAATCTGTCTTGGAAAAAGTACTGCCAGAATGCTCATTAGAAGCAAAGATGGCAAGACTTTGCCTCACTTAATTTCTACATGCTATCAGCATGGACCAGTCCCTGGAGAAGGACATCATGCTTGGTAAAGTAGAGGGTCAGAGAAAAAAAAGGAAGACGCTTGGCAAGGTGGATTGTCACAGTGGCTGCAGCAACAGGCTCAAGCATAACAACTATTGTGGGAATGGCACAGAACTGGGCAGTGTTTCCTTCTGTTGTACATAGGGTTGCTATAAGTCGGAACCAACTTGACGGCACCTAACAACAACAATAACGTATTGACATCAATCACATTAATCAGTTGTGCTAGCACTACCCTTAATCAGTGTGAATTTTCCATTAAATAAACAGAAATTCAGTGCTCCATGACCAATAACTCCCCCCTTTCCTCTTCCCTCCCATACCTGGTAACCACTAATAAACTTTTGTCTCTATAAATTTGTCTGTTCTTATATTTTTATATAAGTGAGATTATACAATATTTGTCCTTTTGTGATTGACTTATTTCACTCAGCAATCCATGCTTTAGCATGTATCACAACTTCTTTTCTCTTTCTGGCTGAGTAGTATTTCACTGTACATAAAAAACGTACCACATTTTGTTTATCCATCCATCCATTGGTGGACATTTAGGTTATTTCCACCTTTTGCCTATTGTGAATAGTGCTGCAATGAACACTGGAGTACATATGTCTGTTCGCATTGCTGCTTCCAAGTCCCTTGCGTATATTCCTAGCAGTGGAATTTCTCAATAATTCTATTTTTAAATGTCATATACTTTCATGATTACTGCCTATATACTTTTGACAATGAAATTAAATATAAATAGGCTTTAGATATTTTGTATGGGAAGATATTTTTTTCCCTCTTAGAAAAACAGTGGAATCATTTAGAATGTACTAAAAAGGACAGCCTGTAATTTAAAGGGAACTGGGTTAATTTTTTCTAGTGTGAAGCATTGGCTCTCTAATTTAATCCTGTTTTCCTCAGGGTTATATGGGATTTTTTTTTTTTTTTTCTACTTAATCCCTCCACCACCACAGTGACCTGGCTCCACGACAATCTCTTTGGCCCCAACCTCAGTCTCCTCCCCCAGGTGGCCCATTCTAGCTAGGCAGAGGAGCACAGCCATAGCATTTTACTAGTCCAAGAAACTGAAAAACCAAACCCACTGCTAGAGGCCTTGTAGGGCGAAGTAGAACTGCCCCATAGGGTTTCCAAGGCTGTAAATCTTTACGGAATCAGACTCCCATATCTTTCTCCTGCTGAGTGGCTGGTGGGTTCAAACCACCGACCTTTTGGTAAGCAGACACGCACTTTACCACTGCACCACCAGGGGTTCCTTACTAATCCACTGGGGGTTGATATTCAGCATTGCTGGGGTGGATTTCTTGGAGCAGAGGTTGGGATAAACACTCAATCTAAGATGCCGCCACTTTACAGAAGAGTTAACTGGAGGGTGGCCCTACCTGCTTCCCTAAACCCTCTTTTGTAGGTGGTATAGGCTTCATGATGAGACCAGGAAAACCTTCAAGAGATCTCAATGGCCTTGCCTGTGGTTTTCAATGCTTGACAAACAAGTGGTTTTGCATAGGGAGATTTCCAGGTAAGATGAATGGCAGGAAATGAGACATTAGCCAAGAAGAAGTATATTGTGTGGCAACTGAAGAAGGAAACAAACCAACTTAGTTCCTGTTTTGTTTCTGTTTAGAGAATGTTCTCTCTTTTCTATCAGTGGGGATTTTGCAAATAAGATTGCAGTTGGGGTATTAAGAAGGCTGTTCAATTTATTCAGATAGACAATGGAAATAGGAAGGCTGGGTCTTTGGGCATCAGAAGACTGTATTGTGTTATAATGAGTTTGCCAGGGAAATGGTTTGGACACCCTGCACTCTGGAAGCAAAACCACGGTTACTGCATCTGTGGTAGGCTTGCATTAAAGAGTCCAAAAGAACAGAATGCAGTGATATGAAGCAAAGAGAGCGCCGCATGAGCCATGATCTTAAAGCAGGACTGAAACCCTGTCTCTTAAAATGGCCTTAAGAAGCCATATAACTCAGCCTCTATTACTAAGCAGCGCTGCATGGAAATCACTGAAAGACCAGCCTCCTAGCAAGGTTAGTTGCACTAAAGGCCCTTGGCACTTGGTGGCTGTGTCTAACCACAAGGTAAGCTAGTTCTGTGACTTCATAATTAAAAAAAAAAAAACTAAACAGGTACGAATATCCTACTTTTATCATTTACCAGTGTGGGACCTTGGGCATGTTTTTCACCATTCTAAGCCTCAGTTTCTACATTTGCAAAAAAAATGTCGTAGAGGAAGTACCATCAAAATGCTCCTTAGAAGTGAGGATGATGAAAGTGCATCTTGATTACTTTGGATATGTTATCAGGAGGGAAAAATTCCTAGAGAAGGACACCATGCTTGGTAAAGTAGAGGGTCAAGGAAAAAGAGAAAAACCCTCAACGAGATGGATTCACACAGTGGCCGCAATAACGGGCTCAAACATACCTACTATTGTGAAGATGGTGCAGGACCTGGCAACATTTCATTCTGTTATACACAAGGACTCTATGAGTCAGAGCTGACTCGACTGCACCTAACTTCTTTCTGGTAATGATACAAGAGTTAAATAAGCTAGCATATGTTGAGTGCCTCCTCTTCTCCTCCCCTTTTGGAACTCCAGTTACATGAATGTTAGACTACTTGATGTTATGGAGGTGTGCTGCTTGGGTCTTCCTTCAAGAAAAAAAACTTGGCATTCAGGTGCAAGAAGTGCAGTTATTGTACAGCCTCTAACTGTTAGTACCTTCAGAATCTACCTCAGGTTTTGAGCTAAGTCCATGCTGTTCTTGGGAAGTCCTCAGCCTGGCCATTTCTACCCAACATGGGACTCCTGTAATGGGCAATCTTTAATCTGAAGCCCTTTTCGGGTTGGCTGATTTTATCAGAGAGGTATGACAATTTGAGGCTCTCTGTGCCCAATTCTGCTTCCACCCGCCAAAACTTTTCATTCAACAGTATCAGATCTGCTTCATGGTCTGAAAGATTTTCTTGCACAATCCTGTTCCCTCCCCCTTAATCTTTCCAAGGCATTACCCCCCGATAAATCTCCTGCACCCCAAACTCCATCTCAGCATCTTCTTCACAGAAGACTCAATTTAGACAGTTGGTACCAGGGGTGGTCCAAGAAAGCAGGTAGTAAGATTGAGTTTTGGAACCAGATTACTCACCACATCGCTGGCAAATGAGAATCCAATCTCAGGGTTATGTGAGGCATGGAACATCCCCGGTACAAAGTGTGACCCAGTTGCTGATCTGTAGTGGGAGAGAAAAAAAAGCTGAAGACCAAACTCAGGATTTAATAAAGAGTTGCTGAGCTGCAAAGAAAATTGAATGCTAAACCAAGACAGGTCTGCCGTGCCAAGATCAGGGTCCCAATTCAAAAAACCCACCCTGACAGATGGGATGAGGACATTTGGGCAAATTCCACCAATTATCTGGCTCTCCAGACTCCTCTGGGCCCTCAGAGTCTGTAGAAGTACTGAGAGGGGCAGCATGGGAAAGAGGGTGTACAGAGGGTATAGGCCTAACAACTTGGGCATTATGGTATTGTTTTTACCTAGCTTGCATAGTTAACTTTTACATACGCCAGTGATTTTGTGATTTTACAGTTCCCTTCTCCTCCCCTTGCCTTTGTCTTTCCCATGATCCTATAAAGTTTGAAATCAGCCTATGTGCCTCTTTAAGAAGTAGGCAGCAAGTGATACATCTGGAGGAGAAAGAGACTAAATAAAAGAGCCAATCTGGTGACTGGAACTAGGATGGCCTTAGAGGATCTTTGAGAATACTCACAGAAGGTCAATTTGTCTGAAACGCAGTTATCATGCTTACTTCAGAGAGGAACTAACAAATTTCTTGAGCTCTTCAGACCCAAAACCCGTCCCTATCCTCTGGCCTCCAGGAAACAGATTTTGGAGGAGTCCATTTCCCTCTGTCTCTTGTGTACCTGTATACAATAAAGGCCCTCTTGCTGCTCACCCCACCCGTTTCAGTACTGGCTTCTGCAGCAGGTGGCTCGAATCCGTACTTTGCGGTAACAGTGCCCCTTTCACTAAGAGCTGCCATTCTTACTCTGTGTGGAGACACTGCAGAGGCCTCTCCCCTACAAAGCAAGAGAAGCTCCCCTCACGAAGGGAATTCAATATACTGGAGTAAATATATTATGTGAAGGCAAAAATATTGACCAGAGGATTATGTTCCAAAGGACCACTATTCATTAAAAAGCCATCAGATATGCACTGATGGTAAGAGACAGGAGCATCTAAGAAGTTCAGTGGTGGCCCATCACTACTGGCTAGAGCTAACAGTGGCTAGGGCTATAGTCACAAATTGTGGCACAAGGATAGTAGCACTTAATTATCACTTAAGGGCACTCAATCATCTTCCAGTGAGCTTTTCATCACCCTGCAAACCACTTCCCATGAACTGGTCTCAGCCCACCAGCCCTCATCAGTGAATTTCATTCAAACACACTGTGGACTCCAGCTTGGCCATAACCTCTAGAGAGTTTCTTGCCCAACTAGTTGGCAACTTCCCATGGTACAGCTCAAGGATTTCATTACCTTCCAGTAAGTTTGACATCCAGCAGGCTGCATCCTGCAGGCCAGCTCTAGCTGACAGACACCTGTCAATAAGTTTCATAGACACCAGATGCACTGTTCCTACAAACCAGTTCCTACCTGTATCCTCCGGCAAGTTTTTTCGCTACCAGTATCCTGAATGTTTCTGTCATAACTACCTTTCCAATTAGATCTGAATATCAGACTGGGGGTGGGGACCCCTCCTCTAAGTTCTTAGTTATTCTTTGTTTGCTGTTGTTATTGTTAGATGCCGTTGAGTCAGTTCCGATTCACAGTGACCCTATGTACAACAGAATGAAACACTACCCAGTCCTGCACCATCCTCATAATCATTGCTATGTTTGAGCCCATTGTTGCAGCCACTGTGTTAATCCATCTCATTGAAGGTCTTCCTTTTTTTTTTTTTTTTGATGAACCCTATACCTTACCAAGCATGATGTCCTTCTCCAGGGACTGGTCCCTCCTGATAACATACCAAAAGTATGTGAGACATAGTCTCACCATCCTTGTTTCCAAGGAGCACTCTGGCTGTACTTCTTCCAAGACAGACTTGTTCATTCTTTTGGCGGTCCATGGTATATTCAATATTCTTCACCAAAAGCATAATTTAAAGGCATCGATTCTTCGGTCTTCCTTATTCATTGTTCAACTTTTGCATGCATATACTATCATGGCTTGGGTCAGGCACACCTCAATCCTCAAAGTGACATCTTTGCTTTTTAATACTTTAAAGAGATATTTTGCAGCAGATAACCAATGCAATACACATAGTTTCATTTCCTGACTGCTGTTTCTATGGGCATTGATTGTGGATCCAAGTAAAATGAAATCCTTGACAATGTCAATCTTTTCTCCATTAATCATGATGTTGCTTACTGGTCCAGTTGTGAGGATTTTTGTTTTCTTTATTTTGAGGTATAATCCATACTGAAGGCTGTAATCTTTGATCTTCATCAGTAAATGCTTCAAGTCCTCTTCGCTTTCAGCATGCAAGGTTGTGTCATCTGCATATCTAAGGTTAATGAGTCTTCCACCAATCTTGATGCCACATTCTTCTTCATATAGCCAGTTTCTCGGATTATTTGCTCAGCATACAGATTAAGTGAGTGTGGTGAAAGGATACAACCCTAATGCACACCTTTCTTGATTTTAAACCATGCAGTATTCCCTTGCTCTGTTCAAACGACTGCTTCTTGGTCTATGTACAGGTTCTGCATGAGCACAATTAAGTGTCCCGGAATTCCCATTCTTTGCAGTATTATCCATAATTTGTTACGATCCACACAGTAGAATGGGTTTTCATAGTCAATAAACCACAGATAAACATCCTTCTGGTATTCTCTGCTTTCAGCCAAAATTCATCTAACATCAGCAGTGATACCCTCGTTCCACATCCTCTTCTGAATCCAGCTTGAATTTCTGCCAGTTGTCTGTCCATGTACTGCTGCAACCACTTTTAAGTGATCTCCAGCAAATTTTATTTGCATGTGATATTAATCATATTGTTCAATAGTTTCTGCATTCTGTTGGATCACCTTTCATTGCAATGGGCACGAATATGGATCTCTTCAAGTCAGTTGGCCATTAGCTGTCTTCCAAATTTCTTGGCATAGATGAGTGAGCACCTCCAGTGCTGCATCCCTTTGTTGAAATATTTTAATTGGTACTCAATTGGTATTCTGTCCTGGAGCCTTGTTTTCTTCAGTGCCTTCAGTGCAGCTTGGACTCCCTCAATACCATCGGTTCTTGATCATATGCTACCTCCTGAAATGGTTGAACGTTGACCGATTCTTTTTGGTACAGTGACTCTGTGAATTCTTTCAATCTGCTTTTGATGCTTCCTGCATTGTTCAATATTTTGCCTGTGTTGTTGTTGTTGTTAGGTGTCACTGATTCAGTTCCAACTCATAGTGACCCTGTGTACTACAGAATGAAATATTGCCTGGTCTTGCACCATCCTCATGACCGTTGCTATGCTTGCACCCATTGTTGCAGCCCCTGTGTCAATCCATCTCATTGAGGGTCTTCCTCTTTTTCTTTGACCCTCTACTTTACCATACATGATGACCTTCTTCAGAGACTGATCCCTCTGATAACATGTACAAAGTATCTGAGACATAGTCTCACCATCCTTGCTTCTAACGTGCATTCTGGCTGTACTTCTTTCAAGACAGATTCGTTCGTTCTTTTGGCAGTCCATGGTATATTCAATATTCTTCACCAATACCATAATTCAAAGGCTTCAATGCTTCTTCGGTTTTCCTTATTCATTGCCCAGATTTTGCATGCATATGAGGTGATTTAAAACACTGTGGCTTGAATCAGGCACACATTAGTCCTTAAAGCGACTCCTTCGAAATTGCAGCTTGAGGCTTGAATTTTTTATTTGGTTTTTTTGGCTTGAGAAATGCTGAGTGTGTTTTTCCCTTTTGGTTTTCTAACTCCTGGTCTTTGCCCATTTCTTTATTTTACTCTGTCTTCTCAAGCCACCCTTTGAAATCTCTTCAGCTCTTTTACTTTATCATTTCTTCCATTCTCTTTAGCAACTCCGCGTACAAGAGCAAGTTTCAGAGTCTCTTCTGACATCCATTTTGGTCTTTTCTTACTTTCCTGTCTTTTTAGTGACCTTTTCATTTCTTTATGTACAATGTCCTTGATGTCATCCTACAACTCTTCTGGTCTTTGGTCAATAGTATTCAATGCATCAAATCTATTCTTGAGATGGTCTCCAAATTCAGGTGGGATATACTGCAGGTCGTATTTTGGCTCCTGTGGGCTTGTTTTAATTTTCTTCAGTGTCAACTTGAATTTGCATATGATCAGTTGCAAGTCGGCCCCTGGCCTTGTTCTGACAATGACATTGAGCTTTCTCATCATCTCTTTCCACAGATGTAGTCATCTTGATTCTTGTGTTTTCCATCTGGTGAGCTCCACATGTATAGTTGCCATTTATGTTGTTGAAAAGGTATTTGCAACGAAGAAGTCACTGGTCTTGCAAAATTCTATCATGCAATCTCTGGTGTTGTTTTTATCACCAAGGTCTTATGTTCCAACAACCTATCATTCTTCTTTGTTTCCAACTTTTGCATTACAGTCACCAGTAATTTTTAATGCATCTTGACTGCATGTCTGATCAATTTGAGACTGCAGAAGGTGGTAAAAATCTTCAATTTCCTTATCTTTGGCATTAGTGGTTGGTGCATAAATTCATATAATAGTTGTATTTACTGTTCTTCCTTTTAAAAATAACATTGCCTTCTAGTTGATCCCGACTCATAGTGACCTATAGGACAGAGTAAAACTGCCCCCACAGAGTTTCCAAGCAGCGGCTGGTGAATTCCAACTGCCGACCTTTTGGTTAGTAGCCCAACTCTTAACCACTGCGCCACAAGGCCTCTTCTTCTAGGCGTATGGGTATTGTCCTATAGTTGACAACATTGTACTTCAGGATAGATCTTGAAATGCTCTTTTTAAAGATGAATGCGATCCCATTCCTCTTCAATTTGTCATCCCGGCATGGTAGACCATATATATGATTGTCTGATTCAAAATGGCCAATACCAGTCCATTTCAGCTCACTAATGCTTAGGATATCGATCTTTACGCATTCAATTTCATTTTTGACCACTTCCAGTTTTCCTAGATTCATACTTCATACATTCCACGTTCCAATTATTAATGCATGTTTGCAGCTGTTTCTTCTCCTTTTGAGTTGTGCAACATCAGCAAATGAAGGTCTCAAAAGCTTGAATACATCCACATCATTAAGGTTGACTCGACTTTGAAGAAGCAGCTCTTTCCCAGTTATATTTTGAGTGCCTTCCAACCTGAGGGGCTCATCTTCTGGCACTATATCAGACAATACTCCGCTGCTATTGGTAAGATTTTCACTGGTCAATTTTTTTCAGAAGTAGACTGCCAGGTCCTTCTTCCTAGTCTGTCTTAGTCTGGAAGCTCTGCTAAAACCTGTTCACCAAGGGGGACCCTCCTGGTATTTGAAATACTGGTGGTGAAGCTTTCAGCATCACAGCAACATGCAAGCCATCACAGTACAACAAACTGACAGATGCGTGGTGGTCTCCCTTGTTTACTCTCTCTCAATTTCTGAAGATAGTAGTTGATTCCTGTATTTGCCCTTTTTGTAATCCACAGAGTCCTCTTCTGCCTTTTAATAGTTAACCACCTATTATGGAATGAATTGTGTACCCCAAAAATATGTATTGTAAATCCTAACCTCTATGTCTGTGGCTATAATCCCATTTGGGAATGAGTTTTCTTTGTTATGTAAATAAGGCAGGATTAGTGTAGGGTGTGTTTTTGAGTCAATCTTTCACAAGATACAAAAGAAGCAAATTAAGCAAGCAGAAATGAGGGGAAGATAGATGCCTAACCACAGGCAGATCTCCAAGAAACCAGGAAAAAGAAACTGAAGAGACAAAGACCTTCCCCCAGAGCTGACAGAAAGAGACAGCTTTTCCCTAGAGTCGGCGCCCTGAATTCAGACTTCTAACCTCCTGAACTGTGAGAAAATAAATTTCTGTTTGTTAAAGCCATCCACTTGCAGTATTTTTTTATAGCAGCACTAGATAACTAAAAAAAAAAACTAAGACACCATATTTACTGGTTGCTACTTTTCTTAACAGCATTATTGAGATATAACTCATATACCACAAAGTTCACCCACTTAAAGTATTTGAAATACTGGTAATTCAGTCACTTTTAGTATATTCACAGAATTGTGCAACCATAATCTCATTGAGGACATTGTTGTCACCTTCGAAAGAAACTCCATACCTGTAAGCAGATACCCTCCATTTTCCGCCAACCTCCAGCCTAGTCAATCACTAATGTACCTTCTGCCTCTATAGACTATTCTGGACATCACATATAAAGGAAATTTTACAATATGTGGTCTTTTGCTACTGGTCTTTTCTCCTAGTTTCTATGTTGTCATGTCACTTTTCCTTTGACACATAAAAGTTCTAAATTTTGAAGAAGTCCAATTTTTTCTCCCCTTTGGTTCCTTATGTTTTGGGTGTCTTATTTAAGAAACTATTGCTTAATCCAAAGTTACAAAGATTTACACCTATGTTTTCTTCTAAGAATTCTACAGCTTTAGCTCTTACTTAGGTTTTGATTCATTTTGACTTAATTTTGTGTATGGCATGAGGTAGAGGTACAACTTCATCCCTTTGTAGTTTTCACTGACCCTGTACTTTACCGAACATAATGTCCTTCTCTAATGATTGGTCTTTCTTGATGACATGTCTAAAGTAAGCAAGCCAAAGTCTCACCATCCTTGCTTCTTAGGAGCATTTGATTTTATTTCTTCTAAGACTGTTTTATTTGTTCTTCTGCCAGTCCATGGTATATTCAATATTCTTCACCAATCCTACAATTTGAAAGCATCAATTCTTTTCATGGCCCAGCTTTCACATGCATATGAGGTGGCTGAAATCCAATATGAGTGATGAAGACACACAGAACAGAGAGACAGAGACGAAAGAAGCCATGGGACAATGGAGGCAGAGACTGAGAAAGGGCATGGAATAGATTCTCTCTCAGAGCCCTCAGAACAATCAACACAGTGACACCCTGATTTTGGACTCCTAACCTTCTGAACTGTGAGAAAATAAATTTTTGTTCTTGTAAGTCACACTATTCCTAGTACTTTGTTATGGTAACCCTAATTAACTAATACAACTTTCTTGATTAAAATGTTTTATTCTTTATAATGCTATTGTAAGTGAAATTGTTTTCTTATCTCATTTTAGCATTGTTCATTGCCATTGTATAGAATAATTGATTTTTGCACATTAATCTTGCATTCTGCACTCCACTGATTTACGAGTTTAAGTTTTTATGCGGTTCCTTAGGATTTTCTATATACAAAACTATGTCATCTGCAAATAGAGATATTTTTACTTCTTCCTTTCCATTCTGGATGCAATTTGTTTCTTTACTAGTCTAACTGTCCAGACTGGAACTGCCAGCACAATCCTTAAGAGAATTAGCAAGAGCAGACATCCTTGCTTTGTTCCTGATCTTAGGGGAAAAGGATTCAGTCTTTCAGTATTAAAAATGATGTTAACTGTAAGTTTGCTGTAGATGCCCTATATCAGGTTTTGGAACTTTTCTTCTATTTCTATTTTGTTGAGTGTTGTTATCCTGAAAGAGTGCTACATTTTTTGTCAGATGCTTTTTCTGCACCTATTAAGATAATCATATAGTTTTTGTACTTTATAGTATATTGTATTAATCAACTTACCTAGGCTGAGCCAATTGTGTCTTCTTGGGATATATCCCACTTGGTCATGGTGTATAATCCTTTTTCTATGTCCCCGGATTCAATTTACTAGTATTTAGTTAAGGATTTTTGCATTTATATTCATTAGAGATACTGGTTCATTGTTTGTTGTTCTTTTCTATCTTTGTCTGGCTTTGGTATGAGGGTACTACTGGCTTCATAAAATGAGTTTGGAAGCATTCTCTCCTCTTCCAGCTTTAGGCAGTCTAGCTAAAGTTTTGTCAATGTTACTGATTTCAAAGAATAAACTTTTGGTTTTGCTAATTTTCTCTGTTGTTTTTTCTATTTTCTGTTTCATTTATTTATGTCCTAATATTTATTATATTCTTCTTTCTGCTTTCTTTGAGCTTAGTTTTCTTTCTTTCCCAGTCTTAAAGTGGTAAGTTATTGATTTGAGATCTTTTTAAGTATGTGTTTATAGTTATAAATTTTCCTCTAAGCCCTGCTTTAGCTGCATCCCGTAAGTTTTCGAATATTGTATTTTTGCTTTTATTCACCTGAAAACCTGTTGCTGTTGAGTGTATTCTGACTCACAGCAACCCTATAGGACAGAGTAGAACTGCCCAATAGAGTTTCCAAGAAGCGGCTGGTAAATTCAAACTGCTGGCCTTTTGGTTAGCAGCTGTAGCTCTTAATTACTGTGCCATCAGGGCCCCATTCATCTGAAAGTACTTTCTAATTTCCTTTTGTTTTAGTTATCTAGTGCTGCTATAACAGAAATACCACAAGTGGATGACTTTAACAAAGAGAAATTTATTTCCTCACAGTAAAGCAGGCTAAAAGTCCAAATTCAGGGTGTCGGTTCCAGGGGACGGCTTTCTCTCTCTGTCAGCTCTGGAGGAAGATTCCTTGTCCTCAAATTTCCCCTGGTGGAGGAACTTCTCAGGCGCAGGGACCCCCACGTCCAAAGTACACGCTCTGCTCCCAGTGCGGCTTTCTTGGCGGTATGAGGTCCCCCTGTCTCTCTGCTCACTTCTTTTATATCTCAAGAGATTGCCTCAAGACACAATCCAATCTTGTACATTGAGTCCTGCCTCACTAACACAACTGCTGCCCATCCTCCCTCATTAACATCATAGAGGCAGGATTTACAACATATCGGAAAATCACACAATACCAGGAATCGCGACCCAGCCAAACTGATACACACATTTTTGGGACATAATTCAATCCATGATACTTTTGTAATTTTTTCTTTGACATATTGGTTATTTAGCAGTGCTTTTTAAATTTCCAAATATTTCTGACTTTTCCAAATTTCCTTGTGTTATTAAATTCTAATTTAATTCCATTGTGGTTAGAAAACATATTTTGTATGATATCAATCCTTTTAAATTTATGTATGTTTCATGGCCCAGCATATGGTCTATATTGGAGAATGTTTTATGTGAACTTGAGAAGAATGTGTATTCCATTGTTATTGGGTGGACCACTCTACAGATATCTTTTAAGTCTAGCTGGTTTATAGTGCTGTTCAAGGCCTTTCTTTGTTGATCTGACTGCAAGTGGGGTACTGAAGTCTCCAACTGTTCTTGTTAGGTGCCACCAAGTTGATTCTGACTCACAGCGACTCTATGTACAAAAGAATGAAACACTGCCCAGTCCTGTGCCACCATCACGATCATTTTATGTTTAAGCACATTGTTGTAGACACTGGGTCAATCCATCTTGTTGAAGATCTTCCTCTTTTTTTGCTGAAGTCTCCAACAATTATTATTGAATTTCCTTTTTCTCCCTTCAATTCTATCTGTTTTGCTTCATATATTTTGGGGCTGTGCTGTTAGGTTCGTATATATTTATAATTGCTTTATCTTCTGACATCATCTGGTGCCATTTCCTTATTCCAATATGGCTTTGTTCTCATTTCACTCCTTTGTGATGTTATCAAGTACATTATATTTTTGTTATTGGCCCAAGTATACAAATATACATATTGTTTTAAGCAATTGCTTTGTACTTCATTTTATTTTTATGCTTTAGGTGGAGGTTTACAGAGCCAGTTAGTTTCCCATTCAATAGTTTATACACAAATCGTTTTGTGACATTGGCTGCAATCCCCACAATGCATCAGCAGTCTCCCCATTAGCACCCGCAGTTTCCCATTCTCATTTGTCTGGTTTTCCTGCTCCTTTCTGCCTTTTCCTCATTGCTTTTGGGCAGATGTTGCCCTTTTGGTCTCATATAGATGACTGTTCTAAGGCACTTTCCTCACAGGTGTTATTGTTTATTTTATAGGCCTATTATTTGGCTGAAAGATGATCTCCAGGAATGGCTTCAACTCCAAGTTAGAAGTGTGTCAAAGGGCTATAGTCTTAATGGTTCCTCCAGTCTCAGGCCAGTAAATCTGATCTTTTTCATAAATTTGAATTTTGTTCTACATTTTTTTCCCACTCTAACTGGGACCTTCTATCGTGATCCTGGTCAGGGCGGTCAGTACTGGTAGTCGGGCACCATCTAGTTCTTGGTCTTAGGCTAGTGGAGGCTATGGTTCCTGTTGTCCACTAGTCCTTTGGACTAATCATTTCCTTCAGTCTTTGGTTTTCTTCACTTTCTTTTGCTCTGGATGGAAAGAGACCAATAGTTGAATCTTAAATGGCTGCTCGCAACCTTTTAAGACCCCAGGTGCTACTCACTAAAGTAGGATGTAGAACATTGTCTTTATGAACTGTTATGCAAATTGACCTAGATGTCCCCTGAGACTATGATCCTTAGCCTTAAAGCTCAGTAACTCAGTTCCACAAGGTGTCTGGTTATGTCTAGGATGTTTCCATGATTGTGCCCCCGTGTGCTCTAATATATATATGAATATGCATGCAGCCCATACAAATACATATGTAGAAATATCCACAGCCAAATCTATATATGCACGTGTGTACTCCCATACGCCCTCCCACACCTTTTCAGCATACATATCTGTGTATTCTCTCATAAATCCTTGTTTGTTAACACTGCTGTTGCAGGATTATGTTATAGTATTTACCATCATTGCCTTTCAGTGTCTTCCCTTGCCTTGGTCATGTTGTGCTGACTGTCCCCATATTGTGTAACATACGTCTACTTTCTAGTTAGTGATTTTCTCTCTCATGCTCTCCCATTTCTGGTAACCATCAAAAAAATGTTTCTTTCTGTGTAAACCTTTTCTCGACTATTTATAATCGTGGTCTCATACAATATTTGTCCTTTTGTGATTGACTTATTTCACTCAGCATAATGACATCCAGATTTCATCCATGCTGTGAGATATTTTGCAGATTCATCATTTTCTTTATTATTGCATAGTATTCCATTGTGTGTATGTACAAGTTTGATTAACCATTCATCCATTGATGGGCACTTAGTGGTTTACATCTTTTTGCGATTGTGAATAAAGCTACAATGAACATGGGTCTATTCTCTAGGCTCTTATTTCTCTAGGAGATATACCTAGGGAAGGCTACATCATATGTTATTTCTATTTCTAGCTTTTTAAGGAAGTGCCATAATATTTTCCATAGTGGTTGTGCCATTTTACATCCCCACTAGTAATGTATAAGAGTTCCAACCCCTCACATTATCATCAACAATTGTTGTTTTGCTTTTTTTTTTTTTGATCAGTGCCATTATTGTCAGGGTGAGATTGTATCTCATTGCAGTTTTGATTTGCATATCTCTAATGGCTAATGATTGTTAGCATCTCTTCATGTGTTTTTTAGCTGCCTGAATGACTTCTTCAGTGAAGTGTCTGTTCATATCCTGTGACCATTTTTTAACTGGGTTGTTTGTCTTTTTGTTGTTGAGGTGTTGACATTTCCTATACATTTTAGAGATTCGATTCTTGTCAGATACAGTGAAGCCAAAAAGTTTTTCCCAGTTTGTAGGTTCTCTTTTCACTCTTTTGGTGAAGTCTTTTGATGAATATAAGTGTTCCATTTTTAGGAGATCCCAGTTATCTAGTTTTACTTCTGTTGTTTGTGCATTTTAGTTATGTTTGGTATTCTATTTATGCCATATACTAGGGCCCTGTCTTGATTATCTAGTGCTGCTATAACAGGAATACCATATGTGGATGAATTTAACAAAGAAAAATTTGTTCTCTGACGGTCTAGGAGGCTAGAAGTCCGAATTCAGGGTGTGAGCTCCAGGGCGGGGGGGACGGTGCTTTTTCTCTCTGTCGGTTCTTGCAGGGGGTCCTTGTCATCAGTCTTCACTGGTTGAGGAGCTTCTCAGCACAGGGACCTTGGGTCCAAAGGATGCACAATTCTCCCAGTTCTTGTTTCTTAGTGGCATGAGGTCTCCCCGTCTCTGCTCACTTCTCTCTTTTATATCTCAAAAGAGATTGGTTTAGGACACAACCTAATCTTGCAGATTGAGTCCTGCTGTATTAACATAATTGCCTCTCATCCTGCCTCATTAACATCATAGAGGTAGGATTTACAACACATTGGAAAATTACATCAGGCAACAAAATGGTGGACAATCACACACTACTGGGAATCATGTCCTAGCCAAATTTACAGATATTTTTGAGGGACACAATTCAATCCATGACAGTCCACCCTTTTGCCCCCCCAAAATTCATGTCCTTCCCACATAAACACATTCACCTCATCATATCATAGCAAAAGTCTTAAATCAACTCCAAGTCCAAAATCCAAAACTTCTTCACCTGTGAAATCTAGAATACATGTTATCTGCTTCCAAAGTACAATAGTGGAAGCGGCACAAGCTAGACACTTCCATTACAAATGGGAGAAACCGGAGGGGAAAAAGGGATAACAGGCACCAAGCAAGTCAGCAGAACACATTACATTAGCCCTCAAGGGCTGAAAATAGTCCTCTGTTCTCTGAGACCATTTACACAATGGCCCTGCCCTCCAGACTCCAGGAATTGGCCACACTCTCTGGATTCTGAGTGGAGGCCCCTGGGTCCTGGGCTTCAGACTTGCCTTCCAGTTCCACTGGAACCACAACTCTGCTCCCTCGGCTTTGGACAGCCCCATTCTCCTGGTCCGAGTGACCGGTTCTCTACTGCTGGTGGTTTTCTTTGGTCTTTTACATCCCTAAGTTAGATTTATTCCTAAGCATTTTATATTTTGGCAGCTACTGTAAATGGTATTATTTTCCTGATTTCCTTTTCAAATTTCTCGTTGGTGTAGAGGAATCCAACTGGTTTTTGTAGGTTGATTTTGTACCCTGTCACTTCGCTGAATTCTTCTATTGGTTCCAGTAGATTTCTTGTGAAGTTTCTGGAATTCTCTATGAATATGATCCTATCAACTGCAAATAGGGATAGTATTACTTCTTCCTTACCAATTTTTATGCCCTTTATTTCACTTCCTTTTCTTAGTGGTCTAGCTAGGACTTCCAACATAATATTGAATAAGAGTGGTAATAAAGGGCACCCTTGTCTCATTCCCATTCTCAAGGGGGATGCTTTCAGTCTCTCCATTGAGAATGATGTTGGCTGTTTGTTTTGTATATATTCCATTATGTTGAGGAATTTCTATTTCTTTTTAGATGAGAGTGTTTATCTAGAATGGGTGTTGGACTTTATCAAATGCCTTTTTTGTATCAATTAAGCTGATCATATGATTCTTCCTTGTTTTATTTATGTGGAGGATTACGTTGATTGATTTGCTAATGTTGAACCATGCTTGCATACCTGGTATGAATTCCACTTGGTCATATCTTTTTTTATATGCTGTTGAATTCTATTGGCTAGAATTTTGTTGAGAATTTTTGCATCTGTATGCATTAGAGATATTGGTCTATAATTTCTTTTTTAGTGGTGTGTTTGCCTGGTTTTGGTATCAGGGTTATGCTGGCTTCATAAAATAAGTTTGGGAAATATTCCTTCCTTTTCTGTATCCTGGAATAGTTTGAATAATATTGGTGTCAACGCGTCTCTGAATGTTTGGTAGAATTCTCCAGTGAAGTGTCTGGGCCAGGCCTTTGGTGGTGGGGGGGAGGGGGCGGGGGGGCAGTTTTTTTAAGGACCTCTTCAATTTCTTGTTATGGTTCTGTTCAGATTTTCTACCTCAGTTTGTGTTTGTTTGGGTAGGTAGTTGTTTCTAGAAATTTGTCCTCTTCTAGGTTTTCAAATTTGTTGGAGCATAATTTTTCATATTATGCTATGATCCTTTTTATTTCATTTGGTTCTGTTATGTCACCTATCTCATTTCTTATCTGAATTATTTGCATCTTGTCCTCTTCTTTTGCCACTTTGGCAAGTAGTTTGCTGATTTTATAGATCTTTTCGAAGAATCAGCTTCTAGTCTTGTTAATTCTTTTGGTTGTTTTTCTGTATTTTAATTCATTTATTTCTGCTCTAATCTTTATTATTTCCTTTCTTCTAGTGGCTGTGGGCTTCTTTTGCTGCTCTTTTTCTGTTTGAGTTGAAGGTTAAGATATTGACTTTGGTCCTTTGTTATTTTTTGATGTGAGCATTTATTACTACAAACTGATCTCTGAGCACCACTTTTGCTGTGTCCCAAAGGTTTTGGAATGGTGTTCTCATTCTCTGATTCTAGGTTTTTCTTTAAATTTCATTTTTAATTTCTCCTATTACCCAGTGGTTTCTATACAAGGTGTTATTCAGTTTCCATGTATTTTTTTCCCCTTGTTCTTCCTGTTACTGTTTCCTCATTTATAGCATTGTGATCAGAGAAGATATTTTATATTATTTTGATTTTTTTTTTAATTTATTGAGGCTTGTTTTTTGGCCTAAAGTATGGTCTATTCTGGAGAATGATTCATGGGCATTGGAGAAGAATGTGTAACGTGCTGTTCTTGGGTGTTCTGTATACGTCTGTGAGGTCGAGTTGCTTGATGTGATGTTTAGACCTTCTGTATCTTTGTTGAGTTTCTTTCTAGTTGTTCTGTCCTTCATTCAAAGTGGTGTGTTAAAGTCTCCTACTATTTTAGAATTGTCTATTTCTCTTTTCATTATCATTAAAGTTTATGTATTTTGCAGCTCAGTCACTGGGTGAGTGCAATTACTTTTTAAATCAGTTAAGGAAAAATATGTAATTACACTCTTTAATACTTACATAATCACCTTTACTGGCACTCTTTTATTTTGTGGGTTAATTTATTGTCTGGTATCACTTGCTTTCAGTATGAAAATTTTTCTTCAGTATGTCTCGTAAAGCAGATCTTTCATTTTATCTGAGAATGTCTATTTTGCTTTAACTTTTGAAAGATATTTTGGCTTAAAATATGATTGTTCCTTGAGTTTGCTTTTTCTCTCAGAACCGTGAATGTTATCCCACTGTCCTCTGACCTCCATCGTTTCTGATGAGAAGTTAGCTGTTAATCTGATTGGGGTTCACTTGTACATGATTATTTTTTCTCTTGATGTTTTCAGTATTTTCTTTGTCCGTGGCTTTCAACATTTAACTATGATTAATCTGGTTATGGGTTTTCTTACATTTATCCTACCTGGAGTTTGTTGAGTGTCTTGGAGGTGTAATATTTTTCATCAAATTAGGGAAGTTTTCAGTAATTATTTCTTCAAATACTTCCTTCTCTTTTCCCTCCTGTCCTTCTAGGCCTGCCATTACATGTATGTTGCTAAGCTTATGGTGTTGTCCACATTTCCTTGAGTTTATGGTTAATACATGTATATGACCTGTTGCCATGAAGTTGATTCCTACTCATAGTGATCCTGTAGGACAGAACAGAACTTCGCCCATAGGGTTTCTAAAGGCTGTAAATCTTTATGGAAGCCAATTGTCACATCTTTCTTCTATGGAGCAGCTAGTGGGTTCGAACTACCACTCTTCCAGTTATCAGTTGAGCACTTTACCACCGCACCATCAGGGCTCTCTCCATATGTGTGTGTGTGTGTGTGTGTATGATTTAATTTAAATGGTACAGTTCAATGGTTTTCAGCATAGTCAGAGCTGTGCAACCATCACCACAATCCATTTTAGCATTACCATCACCCAAAAAGAAACCCCAGACCACTAGCAGTCACTCTGCAGTTCCCTTCAACACCTTTAGCTCTAAGCAACCACTAAATACCCTATCTCTGTGAATTTGCCTATTCTAGATATTTCATTGAATCATGCAACATGTGGTCTATGCGACTCATTTCACTAAGCATATTTTCAAGGTTCAACAGTGTTGTAGCATGAACCAATAACTCATTCCTTATTAGGGCTAAATTATATCAGTGTATGGATAAACCACTTTTTGTTTTCATTCATCAGTGGGCTCATATTTGGGTTGTTTCCACTTTTGGCCCATATGAATGATGCTGCTATGAACATCTATGCACAAGTTTTTGCATGAAGATATGCTTTATTTCTGTTGGGTATATATCCAGGAATGGAATTATTAGATCATATAGTAACTCAATGATTAATCTTTTGAGGAAGTTCCCGTTTTCCAAAATGGCTCCATCATCTCACATTCCAACCAGCAGTCTATCATGGTTCCAATTTCTCCACATCCTCTCTGATACTTTTTATCTTCTAATAGATTATAGCCATGTAAGTGGGTGTGAAGTGGTATATGATTTTGATTTGCATTTCCTTTATGATTGACATGCAGGAGAAAGATGTAGCAGTCTGCTTTTGTAAAGATTTACAGCCTTGGTAAAGCTATGGGGCAGTTTTACACCATATAATAGGGTTGCTAAGATTCAGAATCAACTGGACAGCAATTCATTTGATTTTTGGTTAATGAATACTGATGCTGAACATCTTTTCATATGGTTATTGGCCATTTGCATATCTTTAGTCAGTCCCTTTGCCAATTTTTAAATTAGGCTGTCTTACCGGTTGTCTTGCAAATATTTTCTCCCATTCTGTGGGCTGTCTTTACACTTTCTTGATGGTATTCACTGAAGCACAAGTTTTAAATTTCGATGAAGTTGAATTAATCAATTTTGCCATGTTGACCAAAATGGCCGAGTAAGGAGCTCTGAAATTCCACTCCCTTCAATAAAAATCAATAAAAAGACTGCAAAAATAGTCAAAATTAGCTTTTTTCAGGATTCTGAAAACTAATCAAATGATTCTAGTGACCCATAAAACACTTGTTCAAGAAAAATGACTGAGTCTCAGTAAGAACAGTGAGCTTTGTGACATTTTAACTTATGCTAGTTGTAACCCCAATTTCCCAAATCAGCAGTAGCCTTAAAGGCCTGCATTACCAGTATGGAAGAGAGAACAGTCCTCAATGGAAAATAATTGTAAGGATTTGTTTTGACCTGAAAGACATTTACGGCAAATGTTTTAGATATTGCTGCCTGAGGCAATAGGTAAAAATTGGAGTAAACAAAAGGTTAACGAAAAACCTTTTGGGAAAAGGCTGGGGGATGAGATGTCCATAACGGCTTCTAAAAGCTCTGACATACTCCTAGGAATCTAGAAGTTCACACGCCTCTCCAAGGCTGCGCACATGCTCAAAAAAGGCCTAATTCTCACCTCTGATGGACCTAGAGGCTCTGCAGAAACAGGAAGTGACGGTTAAGGCAGTACTGTAAAGTGCTTGGCTGAGTGTTTAAGATGTGTCCCAACACACACATAGAGCCTCTCAGCAAAGACTTGAAGTTTATTTTTCATTCTAGACATTTAAGAAAATCTCTGTCCCATCACTACCTAACAATTAAGGTAACAAAACAGTGGCCATATATGAAAGAGAATACAGACTTCACAAACTTAGAACTAAGAAAAGTCACTAAACAAACAACTACAGAAAGACGCAACGACAAACCCTGGGGAGGAGAGAGAATCTTATCTCCAGAGTTACCATATTACAGCATTCAAAATGTTTAGTTTCTAACAAAAACTTATGAGGAATGCAAAGAAACAGGCAAGTATGGTACACACACGATAAAAAAAAAAGCAATCAACAGAAGTTAGCCCTGCGGATGCCCAGATGTTGGAATTCCTGGACAAAGACTGATTTAGCTATTTAAAACACATTCAAAGAGCTAAGGGAACATATCTAAGCGAAATAAAGGAAAACAAGGCAACAATGTCTCAATAAATAAAGAATATCAATAAAGAGAAAGAAATTATAAAAAGGAACCAGATAGAAAGTCTGGAGTTCAAAGGTAAATAAGTTAAATAAAAAATACAACAGGGAAACTCAACAGCAGAAATCAGCAGTAAGAAGAAAGAATCAACAAATTTGAAGATAGGTCAATTGAGATTATTCAGTTTGACGAACAGAAAGAAAAAAAAAAAAGATGAACAGAGCCTCAAAAACCTATGGAACACCATCAAGCATACCAACATACACATAAGGGAAGTCCCATACAGAGTGAAACAAGTGTCAGAATGAATATTTGAAAATTTTGATTAAAAACCACCTACAAATCCATGAAACCCTATAAACTCCAAGAAGGATAAACTCAGAGATCCACACAAAGACACATCATAACCAAACTACTGAAAAACAAAGAAAAGTATCTTGAAAGCAAGAGGAAAGCAGCTCATCACATACAAGGGGTCCTCAAGACTAACGGCTAATTTCTCATCAGAAAACATGGATGCCAGAAAGTAATAGGATGAAATAGTCACAGTGCTGGAAAAAAAAAAAAAAACTGTCAACCAAAATTTCTATATCCAGCAAAACTATCCTTCAAAAAATGAAGGATAAACAATCCATGTCACAAAACAATATGTGTATTAATTGTTTAACGAGAAACTAATTTGCTCTGTAATCTTTCACCTAAAGCACAATAAAAAACTTCAAAATGAAGGAAAAATTAAAACATTTCCAGGTTAACAAAATGAGGGCATTCTTTTCACTAGCAGACTTGCCCTAACAGAAATACAAAAAGGAATCTTTCAAGCTGAAATGAAAGGGCACTAGATAGTAACTCAAGCTGACATTAAGGAATAAAAAACACCAGAGTAAAGGTAACTACATAGGTAAATACAAGACAGTATAAGGGTACCTTTTCTTTGTAATCCCTTTTTCCTCCTGACTTAAAAGGAAATTCCACAAAGCAATAATTATGAATCTATGTTGAAGAGCACACAATTTATAAACATAATTTGTGACACACAGAATGGTGGGGGTGGGAATGGAACTATATGAAAGCAAAGTTTTTGTATACAATTGAAATTAAGTTGGTATTAATCTGAAATAGACTGTTATAAATTAAGATGCTAATTTTAATCCCCGGGGCAACCACTAAGAAAATAACTTAAAATACTGTAAAATAAACAAGTGGATTAAAAAATGTATACTTGAAAATATCTCTTTAACATGAGAAGGCTGTAATAGAGAAACTGAGGTACCAAAAAGATATACAATGTATTTTTAAAAAGGAGAGAAACAAAGACAGAGAGTAGGAGAATGGAAAAAAAAAAAAAAAGGTATGATCCAACTACATACTGCCTAGAAAGGACTCATTTGAGAATCTGATACAAATGAGTCAAAAGACACCAGGAGTGAACATATTAATATCAAACAAAGTAGACTTTAAGGCAAAAATTGTTATGAGAGACAATAGGGTCAATTCCTGAAGAACATATAACAATTATAAAGATATATGCACCTAACAACAGTACCACAAAATACATGCAGCAAAAAAAGAAGTGAAGGGAGAAATAGTTCAGCAATAATAGTTGGGGACTTCAATATTCCATTTTCAATAATGCGTAGAACAATTAAACAGGCAGATCATAAAAGAAATAAAAGACTTCAGAAACCACTATAAACCAACTAGAGGTAACTGATGTATATAGAAGACTCCATGCAACAACAGAACATACATTCTTCTCAGTGCACACAGAGTATTCTCCAGGATAGACCATATTTTAGGGCACAAAACAAGTCTCAATTAATTTAAAAATATTTAAATCATACAAGGTATGTTATTTATTCACAGCGAAATGAAATTAGAAATCAATAACAGAAGGAAATTTGGAATAATCACAAAAATGTGTAAACCGGACAACACATTCTCAAAAAAATCCATGGATCAAAGATACCACAAGGGAAACTAGAAAATATTTTCAGATGGAAAAAATACAACATACAAAAAATTATGGGAGGCAATAAAATCTGTGCTCAGAGAGAAATACAAACGCCTACATTTAGAAAGATCTCAAACCAACAGCCAAATCTTCCACCTTAAGCAACTAGAAAAACAAGAAAACTAAACCGAAAGCAAGAAGAAACAATAAAGATTACAGTGAAGATAAACAAAATAAACAGAAAAGCAAAATGGAAAATCAACAAAACCAAAACCTAGTTCTTTGAAAAGATCAATAAAACTGACAAATCTTTAGCTGGACTGGCCAAGAAAAGGAGGTACAACTAAAATTATTAAAATGAGGACTTAAAGGGGGGAACATTACAAAAATACAGGACTATAAGGGAACTCTATGAACACTCGTAACGCCAAAAAAAAATTAGCTAACCAAATGAAATGAACACTTTTCTAGAATGACAGACACTATCAAAACAGACTCAAGAAAAAATAGAATATCTGAATAGACCTATAGTAAGCAAAGAAATTTAGTACTTTAAAAAACACACAACAGGGGCGGGGCCAAGACGGTGAACTAGTCAGAAGCTTCTGCTGATCCCTCTTAAAACAAAGACCCGAAAAAACAAGTGAATTGATTATATATATATGACAAGCTAGTAACCTTGAGCATCAAAGGCAAAATTAAGGAATTGGCCTGAGTGACGGGCGAGAGGCCGTGCAGAAGCTGTGACAAGTTGCCGAGCCCATGCAGCACCTCGGCTCTGATTCCTTGGCACCGTTCTTTGATGCAACTGCAGTGGGGCTAATGGTAGTTTCCTGAGACACGGAAGCCTCAGTGAAAGAAGGCAAGCACAGTGGTGTACCCCTGACCCTGTGGTGTGTCTACAGCAGGGCTGGCTGTGGTGTTTAGGAAGTGGCTGCTTCAGCAAAAGAAGGCAACCGAAGTGCCAGCACCCCAGCCCCCTGGTGTGATGGCTGCGGGACTGGCTGTGGAGTTCAGGACATAGCTGCTTCAGTGAAAGAAGGCAAGCGTGGGATGCAGCCCTAACATGCTGGGGCAATCCTGGCGGGGACCCAGCCAGCACACACAGGCTACACATGCCTCTGGAATCTGAGATAAAACAGCACTCTTGGCACAAGATAAGCAATTTTGTCTAATTTAACATAAGCACGTGGATCTAAGCTCCTTTTTTTTGAAAGAACTCTCTCCTTTCTGATCCCTCCTCCCTCTGCCCCAACCGGCTTCATTAACAGTTGATTTCCCTGGGCCTGAGATAGAACCTGCTGCGCTCCCTGAGCCATTCTCCTGGCCAGGGAGAAGGAAAAATTGACAAACAGGGGAAAATACTCTGCTGACTCCCCTAATCTGGAAGTTCAGAGCAGAAGTGGCTCCAGTTCAGGCATAAGCAATCCAAAGATTTTGTCTTTCACCCCTGCATGGGTCCAAGTAGCTATTATATTGCAAGGGCAAATCTGTTTGAGGTCTAAATGTAACTGTTTCAGCTGTGTGGTGGAGAGGCGGGTTTTGGAGGTCTGATATCGCTCTACCTATTAAACAGGGCCTTCCCCTAACCATAGCAGGGGTCTGAGGACTGAAGGCTCCATCCACACCACCTAGCCACCCATGTAGGAGTCCAGGAATAGTGGTGCCTACCAGTCCTTACAGGTACAAGCATTGGGTGCCTAAGGTACAACTTCAGAGCCCGCCCACCAGAGCGCTCTAGAGAACAGAGATGCTCCATCCTCACTGACACTTGGGGGAAGGCTGTCAGCCCCCTGCCTTTCTCAGAGTGTGACCCCCTGCCGCTGCCAGAAACCTGTGCATACACCCAGCACCACTGCTCCTCTAAGATAGTAAGAGCCTACACCACACAACAGGTGACCAACTATCAGGACACCTGAGTTGAAACTATACAATAGTAAATGGACTCCTAGGAACATATACCTGGTAACAGCTCACACCATCTGGTAACAGGACATTAGTGCTTCAAAGCCTCCAAAAATCAAGTTAGCTCACTCTACTAGCCTATTTAGGTATATACTGAAACAAAACAAAGCAAGAAACTAGGACACAGTGACCAAACATAAAATAATACAATAACTTATACATGGCTCACAGACAACAGTCGATATCAAACCACATAAAGAAGCGGACCATAATTGCTTCAACAAACTCCCAGAGAATCAAGGACTCTCCCAGATGAAGATGTATTCCTATCATTACCAGATGTAAAACACAAAAGATTAATAAACAGAACTCTTCAAGACATCAGGAATACCATCAAGAAGGAGATCAGGCAACACACCGAAAAAGCCAAGGACCATACAGATAAAGCAGTTGAAATTAAAAAGATTATCCAGGAACATAATGAAAAATGTAATAAACTGCAAGAATCCATTGATGGCAATCAGAAATTCAGAGTATTAACAATAAAATTACAGAATCAGACAACTCAACAGAAAGTCAGAGGAGCAGAATTGAGGAACTGGAATTCAGAATTAGTGAGAATGAAGATAAAACACTTGCCAACAACATATTCAAAGGAAAATCATATTAAAGAATTAAAAAAAAATAAAGAAACCCTAAGAATCATGTGGGACTCTATCAAGAATAACTTGCGAGTGACTGAATACCAGAACAGGGAAGGGTAACAGAAAATAGAGAGAGAATTGTTGAAGACTTGTTGGCAGAAAACTTCCCTGACATCATGAAAGATGAAAGGATATCTATCCATGATGCTCATCAAACTCCATACAAGGTAGATCCCAAAAGAAAATCACCAAGACATATTATCATAAAACTTGCCAAAACCAAAGATAAATACAAAATGTTAAGAGCAGCCAGGGAAAAGCAAAAAGTCACCTACAAAACAGAATCAGTAAGTTCACGCAACTCAGCAAAAACCATGCAGGCAAGAAGGCAATGGGATGACATATACAAAGCACTGAAGGAGAAAAAGTGCCAGCAAAGAATCATATACCCAGCAAACCTCTCAAATATAAAGGCAAAATTAAGACATTTACAGATAGACAAAAGCTTAGGGAATTTGCAAAAAGCAAACCAAAACTACATGAAATACTAAAGGGAATTCTCTGGCTAAAAAATCAATATCAGATATCAATCCAACACTAGAACAAAGAACAAAGAAACCAGGTATCAACTCAGATAGTGAAATCACAAAAATAAATCAAGATTAAAAAAAAAAGTTCAAAACAGGGTATCAGTGATCTCATTACATAAAAGATGACAATAAATCAATAAAGGGTCTAAATCCTGGTGGCTACAGCTGCTAACCAAGAGGTCGGCAGTTTGAATCTACCAGGGGTGCCTTGGAAACTCTACCAGGCAGTTCTACTCTGTCCTGCAGGGTCGCTATGAGTTGGAATCGACTCGACGGCAGTGGGTTTGGTTTTGGTTTTAAAAAAGTAGGCACAGATCTTCCAGATGGAGCGGAAATCAAGACAATATAGGTAGATACCAGTTAGGTTTATACTCAGAAAAATAGGGGTAAACATTAAGGTAACCACAAAGAAGACTAACAATCCTACACTTCAAAATAAAGAACGAGATAAACATAAAGACTCAGCAAAAACAATTTCAACTACAATGAAAAAGAGGAACACACAATTTACAAAGAAAAACTCAGCATAAAAAAAGTGGAAAAATGAGACAGTCAACAACACACAAAAAAAGGCACCAAAATGACAGCACTGAACTCATACCTATCTATAATCATGCTGAATGTAAATAGACTAAACGCACCAATAAAGAGACACAGAGTTGCAGAATGGATAAAGAAACACCATCCGGCTACACGCTGCCTACAAGAGACACATCTTAGACTTAAAGACACAAGCAAACTAAAATTCACGGATAGGAAAAAAATATCAAGCAAACAACAATCAAAAAAGAGCAGGAATGGCTATACTAATTTCTGACAAAACAAATTCAAACTTAAATCTACCACAAAGGATAAGGAAGGATACTATATAATGATTGAAGGGACAATACAGGAGGAGGATATTACCATATTAAATATTATGCACCCAACGACAGGGCTTCAAGATACATAAAACAAACTCTAACAGCATTGAAAAGTGAGATAGACAGCTCCACAATAACGGTAGAAGACTTAACCACACCACTTTCAGTGAAGGACAGAACATCCAGAAAGAAGTTCAAGAAAGACATGGAAAAGCTAAGTGCCACAATTAACCAACTTGACCTCAAAGACATATACAGAACACTCCACCCAACAGCATCCAAGTATACTTTCTTTTCCAATACACATGGAACGTTGTCTAGAACAGACCACATATTAGCCCATAAATCAAGCCTTCACAGAATCCAAAACATCGAAATATTACAAACCATCTTCTCTGACCATAAAGCCACAAAACTAGAATAACAGAAAAATCAGGGAAAAGAAATCAAACACATGGAAACGGAACAACACTTTGCTCAAGAACAACTGGATTACAGAACAAGGACAGATTAAAGAAATTCATAGAATCCAACAAGGATGAAAACACTTCCTAACTGAACCTTTGAGATACAGCTAAACCAGTGCTCAGAGGTCAATTTATATCAATAAATGCACACACACAAAAAGAAAGGCCAAAACAAAGATTTATCCCTATCACATGAACAAACAGAAAGAGAGCAACAAAAGAAAACTTCAGGCACCAGGAGAAAGCAAATAATAAAAATTAAAGCAGAATTAAATGAAATAGCAACAGAAAAACAATTCAAAGAGTTAACAAGACCAAAAGCTGGTTCTTTGAAAAGATTAACAAAATCAATAAAGTATTGGCCAGACTGACAAAAGAAAAATAGGAGACGAAGCAAATAACCCCAATAAAAAATGAGATGGGCGATATCACAACAGACCCAACTGAAATTAAAAGAATTGTAACAGAGTACTATGAAAAGCTGTACTCTAACAAATCTGAAAACCTAGAGGAAATGGACAAATTTCTAGAAACACATTACCTACCTAAACTAACACAGAGACAGAACTAAATAAACCTATAACAAAAAGAGACCGAAAAAGTAATCAAAAAATTCCCAACAAAGAAAAGCCTTGGCCCTGACAGCTTCACTGGAGAATCCTAACAAATGTTCAGAGAAGAGTTAACACCACTACTACTAAAGGTATTTCAGAGCATAGAGAAGGACGGAATGCTCCCAAGCTCATTCTTTGAATCCAGCATAACCCTGATACCAAAACCAGGTAAAGACTCCACAAAAAAAAAGAAAATTACAGACCAATATCCCTCATGAACTTGGATGCAAAAATCCTCAACAAAATTCTAGCCAACAGAATTCAACAACGTATCAAAAAAATAATTCACCACAACCAAGTGGGGTTCCTACCAGGTATGCAGGGATGGTTCAACATTAGAAAAACAATCAACGTAATCCAACACACACACAAAAAAAAACAAGAACCACACGATCTTAGCAATTGATGCAGAAAAGGCATTTGACAAAGTCCAATACCCACTGATGATAAAAAACTCTCAGCAAAATATGAACAGAAGGAAAATTCCTAAATATTATGAAGAGCATATATACAAACCCAACAGCCAACATCATCCTAAACGGAGAGAGACTGAACCCATTCCCACTGAAAACAGGAACCAGACAATGATGCCCTTTATCACTATCCTTATTCAACATTGTGCTGGAGGTCCTAGCCAGAGCTATAAGGCTAAATAAAGAAAGGGCATCCAAACTGGCAAAAAAGAAGTATCTGTTTGCAGATGACATGATCTTATACACAGAAAAGCCTAAAGAATCCTTAAGAAAACTACTGAAACTAATAGAAAAGTTCAGCAGAGTATCAGGATACAAGATAAACACACATAAATCAGTTGGATTCCTCTACACCAACAAAAAGAACATCGAAGAGGAAATCACCAAATCAATACCATTTACAATAGCCCCTAAGAAGACAACATACTTAGGAATAAACCTAACTAGAGACTTAAAAGACCTATACAAAGAAAACTACAAGACACTACTGCAAGAAACCAAGAGACCTACACAAGTGGAAAAACATACCTTGCTCATGGATAGGAAGACTCAACATTGTAAAAATGTCTATTCTGCCCAAAGCGATCTATAGATACAATGCAATCCCGATCCAAATACCAGTGACATTTTTTAAAGAGATGGAGAAACACATCACCAACTTCACATGGAAGGGAAAGAGGCCCCAGATAAGTAAAGCATTACTGAAAAAGAAGAACAAAGTGGGAGGCCTCATACCACCTGATTTTAGAACCTATTACACCACCATGGTAGTCAAAACAGCCTGGTACTGGTACGACAACAGAGACATAGACCAATGGAACAGAATTGAGAATTCAGACGTAAATCCATCCACATATGAGCAACTGATATTTGACAAAGGCCCCAAGTCTGTTAAATGGGGAAAAGACAGTCTCTTTAACAAATGGTGCTGGCATAACTGGGTATCCATCTGCAAAAAAATGAAACAAGGCCCATAACTCACACCATGCACAAAAACCAACTCAAAATGGACCAAAGACCTAAATATAAAATCCAAAACTATAAAGTTCTTGGAAGAAAAAATAGGAACAGCGCTAGGATACCTAATACATAGCATAAACAGTATACAAAACATTACTAACAATGCACAAACACCAGAAGAGAAACTAGATTAACTGGGAGCTCCTAAAACTCAAATACCTATGCTCATCCAAAGACTTCACCAAAAGAGTAAAAAGATTACTTACAGGCTGTGAAAAAGTTTTTAGCTATGACATTTCTGGTCAGCGGTTGATCTCTAAAATCGACATGTTACTGCAAAAACCCAACAACAAAAAACAACCCAATTAAAAAAAGGGCAAAAGATATGAGAACTTCACTGAAGAAAACATTCACGCAGCTAACAGATACATAAGGAAATGCTCACGATCATTAACCATTAGAGAAATGCAAATCACAACTACAATGAGATTCCATCTCACTCCAACAAGGCTGACATTAATCCAAAACACACAAAATAATAAATGTTGGAGAGGTTGTGGAGAGACTGGAACACTTAGACACTGCTGGTGGGAATGTAAAATAGTACAGCCGCTTAGGAAATCGATTTGGTGCTTCCTTTAAAAACTAGAAATAGAACTACCATACAATCCAGCAATCCCACTCCTTGGACTATATCCTAGAGAAGAGTCTTTACACGAACAGATATATGCACACCCATGTTCACTGCAGCACTGTTTACAATAGCAAAAAGATGGAAGCAACCAAAGTGCCCATCAACAGATGAATGGATAAATAAATTACGGTATATTCACACAGTGGAATGCTATGCATCAATAAAGAACAACGATGAATCTGTGAAACATTTCATAACATGGAGGAATCTGGAAGGTATTACGCTGAGTGAAACTGCAGTTGCAAAAGGAGAAATATTGTATGATACCACTGTTATAAGAACACAAGAAATAGTTAAAACAGAAGAAAATATTCTTTGATGGTTACTAGAGACGGGAGGGAGGGAGGGAGAGGGGGATTCACTAATTAAATAGTAGACAAGAACTAATTTAGGTGAAGCGAAGGACAACACACAATACAGGAGAGGTCAGCACAACTGGACTATACCAAAAGCAAAGTTTCCTGAATAAACCGAATGCTTCAAAGGCCAGTGTAGCAGCGGCGGGGATTAGGGGACCAAGGTTTTGGGGGACATCTAGGTCAACTGGCATAATAATATTAAGAAAACATTCTGCATCCTATTTTGGAAAGTGGCATCTGGGGTCTTAAACACTAGCAAGCAGCGATCTAAGATCCAACAACTGGTCTCAGCTCACCTGGAGCAAAGGAGAATGAAGAACACCAAAGATGCAAGGTAAGTATGAGCCCAAGAGTCAGAATGGGCCACAAAAACCAAAGACTACATCAGCCTGAGACCAGAAGAACTAGAAGGTACCTGGCTACAACCAATCACTGCCATGACAGGGAGCACAACAGAGAATCCCCGAAGGGGCAGGAGTGCAGTGGGATGCAGACCCCAAATTCTCATAAAAACACCAGACTTAATGGTCTGACTGAGACTAGAGGGACCCCAGAGGTCATGGTCCCCAGACCTTCCGTTACCCCATTGTCAAAACCAACTCTTCAGACAGGGATTGGACTTGACTATAGGACAGAAAATGATACTAGTGAGGAGTGGGTTTCTTGGATCAAGTAGACACAGGAGACTATGTGTGCACCTCCTGTCTGTAGGGGAAATGTAAAGGTCAAAGGGGAGAGAAGCTGGCTGAATGGACACGAAAACACAGGGTGGAGAGAAGGAATGTGCTGTCTCATCAGGGGGAGAACAATTAGGAGTATACAGCAACGTGTATATACGGTTTTCTATGACAGACTGACTTGATTTGTAAACTTTCACTTGAAGTACAATGAAAATATTAAACACACACACACACACAACAAAGTCTGGAAATCTGGTGGCCTCACTGATTAATTCTACCGAACGTTTAAAGAAGAATTCAGATCTTAAACTCTTCTAAAAACTAGGAGAAACAAAAACTTCCAAACTCATTCTAAGAGACAAGTATTACCCTAACTCCAAAGCTAAAGATATCGTTAAGTAAACTACAGACCAATACCTCTTATGAAACACAATACTAAATCCAGCATCATATGTAAAAGATCATACACTATGACCAAGTGGTATATAGCCCAGGAATGCAAGGCTGGTTCAAAACATGAATATCAATTGTTATAATATACCACAGTAATAGAATAAAGCAAAAATAAATAAATAAATACAACACCATTTCAATACAAGCAGAAAAGAGCAACTGACACAAATTCAAAGCCCTTTCAAGGAAAAAAAACACTCAACGAGGATGCTCAATTTTCCCACTTCTGTTCAATGCTGTAATGGAAGTTCTAGCCAGGGCAATTAGACAGGGCAAAGAAATAAAAAACATCCAGATTGAAAAGAAGCAGAACTATCTCTACAAGCAAATAACCTGAGCTTACATACAGAATACATTATCCACACACACAAAATATTAAAGCTAATGAGTTCAGCAAAATTGCAGCATACAAGATAAACTGCAAAAATCAAGTACTTCTATATGCTATTGTGTTGTTAGGTGCTGTCAGTTGGTTCCAACTCATAGCGACCCTATGTACATCAGAATGAAACACTGCCCAGTTGTGTGCCATCCTAACAATAGTTGCTATGTTTGAACTCATTGTTGCAGCCACTGTATCAATCCATCTTGCAGAAGGTCCTCCTTTTTTTCCCTGGCACTCTGCCTTACCAACCATGATGCCCTTCTGCAGGGGACTGGTCCCTCCTGATAACATGTCCAGAGTATGTGAGACAAAGTCTCACTATTCTCGCTTTCAAGGAGCACTTAGGCTGTATTTCTTCCAAGACAGACTGTTTTTTCTGGGAGTCCATGCTATATTCAATATTCTTCACCAATATCACAATTCAAAGTCTTCCTTATTTATTGTTCAGCTTTTGCATGTATATGAGGTGACTGAAATACCATGGGTTGGGTCAGGCACATTCAGTCCTCAAAGTGGTTATCTTTGCTTATTAAACACTTTAAAGGGGTCTTTTGCAGCCGATTTGCCCAATACACATCATTTCATTTCCTGACTGCTGTTTCCATGGGCGTTGATTGTGGATCCAAGTAAAATGAAATCCTTGACAATGTCGCTCATTTCTCCATTTATCACGATGTTGCTTACTGGTCCAGTTGTGAGGATTTTTGTTTTATGTTGACATGTAATTCATACTGAAGGTTGTAATCTCTGATCTTCATCAGCAAATGCTCCAAGCCCTCTTCGATTTCAGCAAGCAAGGTTGTGTCATCTGCATATCACAGGCTGTTGAGTCTCCCACCAATCCTGATGCCACACTCCTCATATAGTTCAGTTTCTTGGATTATTTGCTCAGCATAGACTGAACTAGTGAAATGAGACAACCCTGACGCACACCTTTCTTGATTTCAAACATTGTAGTATCCCCTCGCACTGTTTTAACAACTGCTTCTTGGTCTATTTACAGGTTCTGCATGAACACTATTAAGTGTTCTGAAATTCCCATTCTTTGCAATGCTATCCATAATTTAAGAACTACACAGTAAAACACCTTTGCACAGTCCTTAAAACACAGGTAAATGTCTTTCTCGTATTCTCTTTCAGCCAAGATCCATCTGACATCAGCAATGAAATCTCTCATTCCACGTCTTCTTCTGAATCCAGCTTGAATCTCTGACAGTTCTCTGTCAATACACTGCTGCAACTGCTTTTGAATGATCTTCAGCAAAATTTTACTTGAGTGTCATATTAATGTCATTGTTTGATAATTTTTACATCCTGTTGGATCACCTTTCTTTGCGATGAGTACAAATCTCTCTTCCGTCGTTCGTCCAGGTAGCTGCCTTCCAAATTTCCTGACCACCTCCACCGCTGCATCTGTTTGTTGAAACTTCTCAATTGGTATTCTACACACTAAAAACCAAACCCGTTGCCATCGAGTCGATTCCGACTCATAGCAACCCTATATGAGTAGGGTTTCCAAGAAGCGCCTGGTGGATTCAAACTGCTGACCTTTTTGTTAGCAGCTACAGCTCTTAACCACTACATCACCAGGGCTTCCATTCTATACACTAGCAAAGAACAATCCAAAATTAAAACAATTCCACTTATATAATAATCTCAAAATATCTAGGAACGAATTTAACCCAGAAGCGCAGGACTTATACATTGAAAACTACAAAACATTGTTGAAGAAGCTAAAGAAGACTTGAACATATGGAAGACAGCCTGCTTTTATGAATTGGAACATTTAATACTGTTAAGATGGTAATATTCCCCAAATTAACCTACAGTCACTGCAACTCCTATCAAAATTCCAACAGCCTTTTGTGCAAAAATGGACAAGCTGATTCTAAAATTTGTATCAAAATGTAAGGAAATCAGAATTGTCAAACCAATATTGAAAACAAAACTGGCAGACTCACACTTCCCCATTTTAAAACTTCCTGCTACCGAATCAAGACAGTGTGGTACTGGCATTAGACGCATAAGCAATGTAACAGAATTGAGCCCATCCAGAGATAAACTCATACTTCTATGGTCAATTGATTTGACAAAAGTGCCAACACAATTCAACGGGGAAAATGACAGTGTTTTTGACAAATAATGCTGGGATAATTGGATATTCATAAGCATAAGAATTACATTTGAACCCCCACCTCAACCATATACAAAAGTTAAATCAAAATGGATCAAAGACCTAAAAGAGTTAAACTATAAAACTCTTAGAAGAAAACATAACATGGGTATAAACCTTCATGATCTAATCAGGCAATGGTTTTTTTAAATAAGACACCCAAAGCACAAGCAACCAAAGGAAAAAAATAAATGGCACTTTAACAAAACTAAAAACTTTTATGTCAAAGGAGAATGAAATGACAACACACACAATGGCAGAAAAGATTAAGAACTCTTAAAATTCAACAATACAAAAGACAACCCTCATCAAAGGATCTGAGTAGACATTTCCCCAAAGAAGATAAACAAATGACCAGTTAAGCACATGAAAACATGTTCAATATCATCAGTCATTAGACATATTTAAATTAAAATGTGACACTACTTCACACACAACAAAATGGCTATAATACATTTTTTAAAAGAAAAATAACAAGTGTTGCCAAGTATGTGGAGAAACTGTAACCCTCATGCATTGTTGGTAGGAAAATGGTGTAGCTGCCGTGGAAAACAATTCGGTGATTCCCCAAAAAGTTAAACACAGAATTACCATATAATCCAGCAATTTCACTCCTAGGTATCTACCCAAGAGAAATGAAAATATACATTCAAACAAAAACTTGTACTCAAATGTTCATAGCAACTTTCTTCATAATAGCCAAAAAGTGGAAACATCCCAATTGTCCATCAACTGAATAATGGATAAAAGAACATGGATTTTCATTCCATGGAATATTCTTCAGTCATGGGAAGGGGAATGAAGTACTGATAAATGCTATAACATGAACTTGAAAACATTATGCACACGAAAGAAGCCAATCACGAAAGACCACCTATTGCATGATCCCATTCATATGAAATGCCCAGAAGAGTCAAATCCATGGAGACAGGAAGTAGATTAGTGCTTGCCAGGCAATAGGAGAAGAGGTGAATTGGGAATGACTGGTAACAGGTATGGAGTTTCTTTCTGAAGTCACAAATATGCTGGATTTAGTGGTGATGGTTGCATCATATTGTGAATGTACTGAAAACCACTGAATTGCACATTCTAAAATGATGAATTGCGTATTAATTTAAAACCACAATATTTGACCTAATAATAAGAGAGTCAATTTAAAGGTAAACTTAAACAATGTTGATGGTACTTAGGTATGGGAAAAATACAAAGAGGGCATTTGAGTTTGAAAAAATCTACAAAATAAATTTCTACAAATCTCTAATTAAAATCCTATAAATTTTTAGAAACGTTTTTTGATATCACATTTAAGAAGGCTTTGCCTAACCCAAGTTCATGAAGATATACTTCTGTATTTTCTTGTGTTTTGGTTTCACTTTAGATATACAATCCATTTTTAGGTTTCATTGTGTGTGTGTGTCAATTTTTTTCTGTGCATTCTTTAGATGGCATAATCTTTATTGAACTACCTTCAAATGTGCAGATTCCTTTTTCTAGTGGCTCATACTGTTGAGCGTGTCTAGTGAACTTTTCAATTGTTGTGCTTTCAACTCTACAATTTTCATTTGATTTTTTATAATTTCGTTCTTTATCAATATTGCATTTGAGTAGACACTATCATCACCATTTCCCTTTAACACTTTAAACATGGTTTTCTTTAGTTCTTTGGACATATGTAACATAACAGCCGCTGGCCATTTACATTTGGGCCCTCTGAAATGGAGTTTCTATTGCCTGCTTTTTCCTCTCAGTGTACAGGTCACATTTTCCTATTTATTTGCATATCTCATATTTTGTTGTTAAAAACTAGAGTTTAGTTAATATACCAACTCTGGATACTGATCCTCCTCTCCGGTACCCCAGGCTCGTTATTTGTTTGCTTATTTTAATGACTTGGCTGGACTAACTCATGACGCTAATTTTAAGCAACTTTTAAAACTTTAAGGCGAGAGGTGTAAGTATATTTCTCAACACTAGATTTTCCCTACTAGATTGATTTTTCTGACAAAGAAATAGATTTTTATACTGCAGTATGTATTGACAAAGCAGTTTCTTCTTGATCCTCTCTACTCACAGCTAATGATGCCTCATTATAGCTATGCATAAGTGTTTCAGTTTTTATGATTTTTACGTACTGAAATGCCTACGCCTCTCTATAGCTTACCTTATAGCACAACCATAGCACAATTATGATAAATTCCATCCTCAGCAAAACTTTACCCATGATTTCTTTTCGGGAAAAAAAACCCACACTTTTTTATAGTTCACCAGCATTTAAAAAACTTTGAAATCTAAATATTTGCCATTTGAATAAAATTCCCATCAGATTCTAGCACAGTAAAAGAAAATCTTTTACACAAGCTTAAGATAAATTTAATTGAAGAAAAGTTTCATTACAGAAATGAGCAATACTTATCATTCTTTAAACACCGTAACATTATTAATATAACCTGTATGTTCACAATCAGCTCCATTCTTAGGCTCAATTTTAAAAACACAATTATAACAGATTTTATACAAAAAATACTTCACTAAGAAAGTAGACAAACTGCACCAGAACAGTACAAGTATAATGTGCATAGCAAGATAGCTTGAAGCATCTACATATGGCTTTTTTAAAAATAAAACTATTGGGGGGGTGGGCCCATTTGGGACCTACTTTTACAGCTGACATATGTAAACTGTTTCACATCTTTTAGGCACTTGCTAACAATAGTGTTCAATCCCTGAAAAATGAATTTATGGGAGAAAAAAAAATTCTACATCTGAAATAAAAACCAAAAAAATAACATGGGTAAAGTTTTATAAATTCCTTTTAAATTAAACAACCAGTTTTATTAGTGCATGCACAGAACTAAACTGAAAATAAACTTTTATGTCAAAACTTTCTGTGCAAAATTTACATAACTGAAAGGTACAAAAAATATGTACAGGTTTAAATTCTTCATTATATACAAAAAAGAAGCCCTGAAGTTTTAATCCAAACCAAAATGTCCTAACACTTGTAGTAACAATGTAACAAAAATCATAGCAAATTAACCTTGTAATACAAGAATGTCATATTTCAATGATCCAAACCTACAAAATCAAAAGTTTAAATCTATGATTCTGTTGCTATCATGAAAACATCCATTTAACTCTCCCTGTTGGGTATGCCCCTTAGGAATCTGTCCTGAAGTTTTCTGCACTACCACTGCATCCCCTGGTAATGCTTCCCCATTTTCACCTGCCAACAATTAGTAAAAATCTGCTTTGTCAGTCATACTGAGAAGCTGCTAACAAAATGCTTTGCTCCGATTTGGCCATATTCCCACACTAACAGTAATTAAACAAAAATTTGATTTGTCTCGCTAATCTTGCTTTTAAAAAGTATTTCTGTAAAATAATTTTTAATTTTCAAGAAAAGCCATTCCCTTGGAAGAGCTTCTCTGTTCAACTCTTTTTAAAGGGATGACAACCAAGAAAAAAATGGCCATTTGGTTTATGTGAAATGACTTAAATCAGATAAGCATAGTTCTTTTCAAGAGGATCCCAAGAGAATATAATCAAATTCAGAGAAATGTTCTAGTTAATTGGTTTCTAAACTAGACCAAGAGAGTTTTTAATTCTTCTCTCTAGGCTACCAATCTACTGCAGTGCTTGACACAGCCACTTAGAGGGAGTAAGAAAATCACCTTGGGAAGGTGTTCCAATCTCTGGCCTGGAACATAGCTTAATAAGAAAAAAGATTTATGCAAACAACAAAAATGTTTCAGATCTACTTGCCAATAACTCTTCAAGCATTATATGAGGTGTAATTGGAGTAAATTATATGTGCTCTCAAAAGAGCCTATATCCTTCAAAAGAACCCTATTTACCAGATGTACAATAAGTTCTTTTCCCAAACTCTCTCAGTATATCTGTACAAACGAGAAACTGCATGGTGAAAGAGCTCTCCACCTTCAGAGGAGCTATACTTATCAGATTCATAAGGCTGGTGAAAGAGAGGGAATGGGGCTGTCAGCTGTCATCTTCTAAGAGTCACAAAATTTTTTAATATAAATTGGGAAAATAAAGCTGTTTTATAAAAGTTTTCTTTAGCCCTAACTTCCCCAAGAACACATTTCTAAAAAATTAAATCAAGGTACATCTGTGCTGTGATTAGTTTCTTTCAAAACTTACATGTGTCCAGTGATAGCATTATCAATTATCACATACAAAACTTTTGCTCTTCCACTGAAATATAACCAACCTTAAAAGTGTTTAATTTCAGGTACTAATTTGAAATGGAAAATGTCTGCATTATGGTCATCCAACCTACTGTTTTCTTCTAATATAGTTTTACTTTTCTTTTCCTTGGTAATTAGGGTAAATTATTCTAACATATGCCAATCCCGAGTGGCTTCCATTAAATGTCTCTGCCCATGACCAGCCCAAGCATCCTGATTGTCAAACACTCGACCACAAAACCAACAGTTAAACTTAGCCTTCAGAACACTTTCAGAGGTAGTTTTCACAATTTGATAATTGTTTTTGCTTGTCTTTTTGAGTGTTAATTTTAGCACAAACCTTTCTTTCACAGAACTAACAGGTTTAAGTGTTTTGTGCCTCTTGGAAAACTCATCATAAGTTGTTTTATAAGGGTTACAATGAACTGGTTTCAGTAAGGCATTCATAGTTCTTTCTGACAACGAAACCTTGAGTACACGTCCATTAAATTTAGCAATGGTTTTCATTACATTTACTACTTCCGGTGCATCTGCATCAGGATGATTCAAAACTACAACTGGTTGGTTTCTCCTAGGACATTTCACAAGCTGTTTGGAACTAAACGGGAAAAGCCTCAAAGTTCTAATTGAATCTTTTGAAAACCTAGGTCCCAGTGTTTCACGGAAATCTTCAGGTTTAGCCTTTTCTTTACACTTTCTATGCAATGTTGCTTTTTTTCTAGGAGGTTCTTGGTAACTATCCCTACATTTCCGTTTACAGTTTCTGTCTCTAGTTGCAAAGGCAGTTTCAAAATCTTTACTTCCTATGTGAGTTTTTATTCTTGAAATTTTTCTTTTGGAAGCCTTTTTTCTATTGAAACTTCTCTCACTTGCACAATTTGTTTTAGACCTTAAAACTCTGGCGTCTGAACAGTTGGTGATACATACTGGCTGCTCGGGAGATCGCGGGCATGCTGCCGTAGAAGTTACCACAATTTCATTTGCTGGCATCAAATCATCTAATAAGACGGGTAAGGCATCTCTGGAAGACTCTGGCTCTTTCTGCTCTCCTCCCGTAGTCTGATTAGATGGGCCCTCAGCTTTTTGCAACGAAGATGCAGAGTGGCTTACTGGCAGATTACTAGCAGCAGTCACATTTAAAACAGGGTTAAAAACTTTCAGCAGTATTTTTTGTGGTGTTCCTTCAGGCTTCTTTGGCTGTATATTTTGATGATAAGTACTATTTTGGACTACTGTAGGTTTAAGTAGGTCAGTTTTATTTGGCATCACACACTTTAAAAACACCGCTTGTTTGCCATGAGGCAAGAGCGTATAAACAGGTGGTTTGGGGAAAACCTCATTCGGCTGTTTTACTGAATCCAAGATATTCAACTTAGTGCCCTGATGCTCAGATAGCACAGTAGGAGTAGGAACAGTTTTCACTGAAGAATTTGCTGATGTTTTAATAACGTAAGGGCCTTTTAACGACAAAGTATTTTCTGAGCTACTTTTCATGCTCAAACAACTGCCAATGCTGGAGCAAAGTGCAGGTGTAAGACAATTATTGCTCGGCTCTACCTTTAAAAAAGGCGTTCTGCAAGGCTCCTTAGTCATGACCCCACTAGAAGACTGAGCGTTCTCAGTTTTGACATTGGAAATATCTTCAAGTTTCCCGTTATTAAAAGTTAAAATCATCCCAGGTTTCTTGTTTAAGAGCAGAGAGGCAGGTACACTTTGTGTGTTAACCAAGGAAAGTGGTCTTCCTGAAACAACGTGTAATCCAGGCTTGTTAGCAATGTGCAATGGTACAAAGAGGCCTTTTGGAGTCTGAACAAATATAGCTTTTTTTGGTTCTGAATTTAGAAGTGGATTCTGTATATATAAAGAACTTAAATTTTGTGTAGTGGCTCGTAATTTGTCTTTTACAAGCTGCTGTGTTATTATTGCATCTGATTGAGTCTTAAGTAATGTGCCAATTCCTGAAATTCTAGGTGTCTTCCCTGCATCTCTCAGATTTTGTGACATTGATGGCACTTGTTTTCCATTCAGATCATTTGTAAGCTCACTGACACCAACACTGCCAGATGGAACTGGGAAGTTGCCTTGCATTTTCAAGTCTCTTGAGGATTCAACTCTTTTGCCCTCTCCCTCATGTTTCTGAAATGGTTGGTCACCATGTAGTGGCAGGCCTTTATCCGAAGTGTTATCAGAGTCTTGCTTTACATCAGATTTTGTTTTTAATATATCTTGAAGTAACTGGTTCACTTCAGGTGGCAAAAATTCTGAAGCCTGTTTGCTCTGGAGAGAGAAAACAGATGTGATTCTAGGCATCATGGGTGAATCAACATTAGAAAAGTTATCCCATTTAGGTTTTTCAGTCACACTCTCTACATTTTGATTTTCGTTTGTGTACGGGTTATGTCCATCAATGTTTTGTCCTTTTCCTACGTCACACTGTTCAATTCCCGACTGCGTTTTTATAGTTCCATATTTAGGATTTAAAAGGCTAATAGATGCTAACAGGCTATCTGGATTTGCGCTCTCCTTCTTCACTAGTGATAAAACTGATTCACTTATTGGTTGCTGAACCATCGTTTTGCTTGAAGATTCTCTTTGAGGATTTTCATACACTGCTGTTCCTGAAAACCTATGATGTTTATTAGAATTATTCACTTTTGAGTAATTATGAAAAGGTAATGATCCTTGATTGGAAGATTCAACAGGTAACTCAGAATTGACATAATTAATGCAATAATTATGCATATCTCCACTGTTGTATGCATTTGGTTTGATGCTATAGTTGACTTTATCTGGACTTTTAATGGTGGTACCTAATATCTGAGGGTGACTCTGAGTAATATGATTTCCCCATAAGTCAACACTATCTCTGGTTTCAACTTTTGTGGTCAGATTCACTGGTGCTGTAACAAATTCTGATGATGTTGGCAAAAAAGATACAGTTTTTTCATCCCCCACTGTCTGGAGCATATTATTCATTTGAGATATCAAAGCCATTTCTTTTGCTGAAGTTACTTTCCCTGCAAGTATAGGAGATGAATATGAAAATGGAGTAGTTGTTTTCATGCAAACCTTGTCATTTAACTCAGCTGCTACTCCTGCAGATAAAAATCCAGTGGTGTCCAAAGTCTGGGGCTGCAAATTAGCAGTACTGTCCTTAGAAGCACCTGAATGTGAGCCTGGTGAATAAAAACTTTGTTTATTGGCAGGCAACAATTTTATTACAATATGTTGTTTTCCATCCACCATCTTGAAGCCCATAAACTTAGCACTGTAGTTTGCAGGAATTGTTATTTTATTATTTTTCACCATTAACACTGTAGGTCCTTGTACAGAAGTCGTCTTCAAGGAACCTGAAGTAGAATTTGATCCCTCTCCAGCTCTATTACACTGTCCAGTGGACAGAAGAGTGGATTTTTCTGACTGTAACTCAGTGGGTTTATCATTCTTCTCACAGTGTACTCTTTCATCCTTTTTCTCCTTTAAATGTTCTTGAACAAGATGACTCTGGTCTTTAGATTTAGTCTGTGTTTTGTTGGTTTTTTTAAGTATTTTTGTGTTTCTTTCTAAGCTTCTGTCACTTCCGTTGCTAATTTTCTTACGTTTCCAGAATGTCTTCCTTGACGCACCTATTTTGTATCTTTTCAGTATTAGCTTAAGTCCTGCTGAAGTCTTTGCCATCCTTTTTTCATATTTGTCTTTTTCCAGTTTTTCTTTTGCATATAAGTGTTCTTTGTGCAAAGTTATAACATGTCTTATAAGGTACTCTCTCCTGGTGGCACCGTAACTACAATACTGACAAGTGAAGGGAAACGTACCAGAATGAACATTAAGGTGCTTCTGAAGCTCTCCTTTGGAAAAACACACATGATGGCATTTACCACATTTATAATGAACTTCATTATGTCTGTGAGTGTGCTGAACAAATGTGCCAACATCCTGGGTGGAAAATCTGCACCTTTCACACTGAAAATTACCATTAATACAATGTGTGGATGTGAAATGCTTTGTCAAATCCAATAAAGTATATACATTCTCATTGTTACAAATGACACATTTTACTAAAGTGCTTTTATGGGTGCGTCTGTGTTGTTTAAATACCTGGAAGTCATTTGCTGAAAAACTGCACATTTCACAAGGATAGGAAGGTAATTCACCGCAGTGCCACATTTGAAAGTGTTTCTGCAAATCATTTGGGCTGTATCGAGTGTTGTCTCGGCATTTTGAACAGTTGAAATTGAGTATTTTTGCAGACATTTTTATACCCTCTTCTTCAGTTATCTCCGATTTATGCAGCAACATGCACTCCTCGACACAGCTTATGGTCTTTACACTAACAGATTTTCTTGCAGTCTGTGGTTTACTCTGAAATAATTTTCTGTATTTGTCAATTTCATGTTTCAATAGGACTCCACTGGGAATATTTATCTTCGGCAAATCAATTTTCACATTTCTTAGTTCATAATGACAACTACTTTCTGAAATACTTGGTTTAGGTACTAAACTGACAGTATCAACTATCTCATTTTTCATATCATAATCTTTTTGTAAAGTAGTATGTTTTTCATCACAAAACAACTGATTCTGTTCAGATGGCATGATTTAACAACAACAAAAAAAAAAAATCCCAATTTCTTTTTTTTTTTTTCCTCTGAAAATCTCTTGAAGTTATTTGAAATTTAAACAGGAGACAATATTGTGTTGAGACATCTTCAAAATACCAGGATTTTTCCCACATTAACTCACCTACAATTAAACAAAGAATTGAAATTTTCATCACAAAATTATCAGTAAATTATCTTCAAGCTCATTTGACAAAAAGTAGGGCTGTTAATCAAACATATAAATAAAAGATACAAAAGACCTGTTAAGTATTTTAAGAATAGCTTATCAAGAAATAATAGCTTGAAGTTAAAATAATAATAACCTAGGAGTCAAGAAATGCAAACTCTACTTCCAACTCTGCTCTGTGATTCTGGGCAAGTTTCAATTTCTTTGTGCCTCAGATTCCTCATCTAAAGAAAATATGAGTTGGATAAGCCCACTCAAGCTCTAAGAATTTTATGTAAGACTGATACGACAATTTTTTAATAGGATTTTTAAAATGTTAGCAAGGCAGCCCTAAAAACCTAGACATATGGTTTACCCATGTACCATTAACTTTCTCCTTTGCTTAGCAGATCCCATAGCTATGACTTTTCAAGAATCGCAACGGACTTTTCTCCAGGTTTTCTACTTTCTTAGTGCCTCGGGGATAAGCTATGTTTAAAATAAAAATTTCATTCATCTAAAAACAATAAAAAGACAGTATCTGCTCTCTCAGCAAGTTGTCATTGCTAACTGGTGAAAAAAAAAAAAAGTTAGAAATAAGAGCACATCTCCCTGGGTTAAACCCAAAGTCTACATACTACCTTTCTGGATCTCTACCATTTTGGCTATTGGATTTTTCTGTTCCTAGAAAATTAAGCAAGGAAAGGCCTTGACAGATTGGAATGTATCCATTACTATCAATCTCCATTAATTTAAGCACTTACTGGCTGTGTTACTTCAGACAAGTCTCAATCTCTGTGTTTTAGTTTCTTGATCTGTAACATGAAAAAAAAAAAAAAAACTTAGTGCTTACCCTATCTCTTTCAGGTTGTTATGAAAATTAAATGAGAAAACATATGTAGAGGTATCCTATAAAAAAAAAGTGCTCTATAAATCATAGCTACCATTATTAATGACTGTGTGACTACTGTATATGAGACATTATGGTTTTAATTACAGAAGAATAAAAAACAATAAAGTAATAAGATATGACAATATATTCCTGAAAGTGGAATCTAAGTAATGAGGGTGCAATAGTAAAAATACTAAACTGTGTATTGCATTTTCTTATTTTCATGCTCTTAAGTATGTATATGAATAATAGATAAAATCTGGTAAGCTAAACAAATTAACTGTAAATCACATTAAGTGCCATCCATAATGTTGGTTTGCATTTATACTCTCAAAGGTCTCAGCTTTAAATTTCAACTAATCTAAATGCCTAGGAACTTCACTGTTCTAGAAATCTAAACAGTTTTATATTTTAAGTTAAATGACTTTACATTTAGAGATCTGATGGGAGGAACAAGTCTGAACACAAGGGTGAGAATGGTTGCACAACTCAAAGAATGTAATAAATGTCACTAGATAGTACATGTTGAAACTGTGGAATTGGCGTATATTTTGCTGTGTATACTCCCAAACAACAAAATTTTAGAATTTTTTAAAAAGAGGTCTAATATTTCTGAAACTTAATCCTTTTGCCTAGGTCTGAGACATAACAGTCTTCAAATACACATGTATTTGCTAAATACGTAGCTGATAATTAGAAAAGTATCTGTTCACTGAAATTTTCACATTCCTTTTAACAGTAAAATGTTTAAAATTTTACTTCAAAATTTTTACTACACTACTTAAAGCTCAATGTAAAAACTTTTTCCTCAGAAGTAGGAACAACGGTAAGTGGCCAGAAAAAAGTTCAATGATTCCTCGTGGATACACTACACCAGTGTGTAGATTCCCTAGACAGTGATTTCTCAGTGGTAAAAAGCCTCGTAACCACCTATGGAGCTTTTTATCACACAGAATCTGAAAAGTGGGGCTCAAGCATGTGAGACTTCTTAAGCACATCTAATAGTGGTTCTCCCTCCCCATTTGCCAGAATACCATAGGTGCTCACTCTGGATTATCCATACTCAAGCCTTTCTGTTACTACATATCATCAAGAGACTATATCATGGGTTTCATTAAAAAAAGGCAATTTGCTTCTTACAGTAATACTATGTATGCCCAAAAACATATTTCTGCAATACTAGAAAATTACAGATTGTGGTATTTTTAAGTACCATTAATCCCATTTCAGAACATGTACACAACTAAAAATTTTCCTTATGAATTAACATACATCCCAAAGTCTGATATCCAGTGTAAAAATATGATTTTAAAATAAGTGAATCAACTAATAATTACTACTAAATACCTACTATGTATGCAAGGCATTTGGATGGCGGCTCTAGGGAGATTCAGAAACATGTTTACGGTCCCTACCCTTCCTTACATAATTTATAATCTAAGGGAGGAGGCAGAACATATACACTAATACATTACTTATTCACAGTAGATTATCTAGCAACCCCAACCTTCCAGTGCACAGCCAAGGAATAGAAAAATCATTAAGTAGGCTGCCTGGCAGCCAAAATAGATGCCACAAAGTTCACCCATTAAAGTACTTGCCCGCACATTCTCATGCATTGTTTACTCTTATTTAGGTACAATTAAGATGAATTTTCTTTGGTTTCACAGTACTCAGCAAATGGGTTTGTTATGTGCTCTCAAATTTTAAGTTGGTTTGAACAGGCTATTTTGTCTTCCTTCAACTATGTTCAACTGGTAGCAGAGGGAGCAAATGATGATACCTAACAGCAAATCAACTACGACTGCCACCCATGGGCAAAAAAGAAAATTGCATGTTGTGAACATCTCAACATAAAAGAAAGAATATTTTATTATAATTTAAATTTTCCAACCTATTAGCTAACACTTTTTTTTTTTTTTTTAATTATCATTCAATCTCTACCCTACCAACAAGGATTACTGGTTTTAAACCTGCTGTTTAAACTATTATCTCATAAAACTTGACCAACATTTCAAGTTTGGAAATAAACAATACTGTATGTATGAATGAGCCCTGGTGGTACAGTCGTTAAGCACTTATTTGTTAACCAAAAGGTCAGCAGTTTGAACCCAACTAGCCCACTCGCAGAAGAAAAGATGCGGCAGTCTGCTTCTGTAAAGATTTTCAGCCTTGGAAATCCTACAGGGCAGTTCTACTTTGTCCTATCGGGTCACTATGAGTCGGAATCAACTCGATGACACTAGGTTTTGGTTTATTTGAATGAAGCATGATTAGCTCTTTAAGGTAAACTGGAGGGCTTCCAGCATCAATATGGCAACTTAAAGTCACTTGATTTCTTCTCTCTCCCAATTACCCACTGAAATGACCAAAGAATTCAATAAAGAAAATCCTACAAAATGGCCAAAAACTACAGGAACATTCCATACACATACCACGAGGTTTTTTTGTAAGAAAAGCTCCAAGGAGAAAAGAGGGAAAACAAATGTGATCCACTGTCAACCACCACTTTTAAGAAGAAAGCCCACTAGGGGACATTTCCATTGCTGTGGAGTCAATTTTGACTCAGAGCAACCCTACGGGACAGTAGAACTGTCCCGTAGGGTTTCCAAGGCTATAAGTCTTTACAGAAGCAGACTGCCACATCCTGCTCCCACAGGGCTGCTAGTGGGTTCAAACTACTGACCTTTTGGTTAGCTTAACCACTGTACCACCAGGACTCCCTAGGGGACATTCATTTAGCCAGTATTTAACGAATGCCTCAAATAATGAAGTGAGTGACATAATTCTGCCCACTCTGCCTCCATACCGCCAATCCCCCTAAGCATACCTTGGGAGAGAAAGTGAGGGCTTGAGAGGGAGACCAGTGTAGCTCTTTGGATGACAGAGCTCAGGCTGACGTATGAGCAGGAAGGACGTGAATCCAGAGCCTCAGGCTGGGTCCAGAGCCAGGTAGTGTAGGAGTATGCTAGCACCAGCTGTCAAGAAAGATGTAAAGAGGAAATTATTCGTGAATGAAGATGAAACTTCCTACACCCATTGTGATCTTCTTCTGCTTAAGAGATTTGTCCTTCCTTTGCATAAGTAAATTATTAGCAGAAAAGCTGTCAAAAAAAAAAAAAAAAACTATGCTAACTCTGAACTCTCTCTCCTTCTAACTTAAAACACTAAAAAATCTTGGTTTTTTCTCTAAGAACTCATCTCAACTATCAATGCCATCAATAAAGCAGCCAAAAACATCACTGGATGCAGTAGCTCAAAAAAGGCAAAACAATCTGAGCACTCAGAGGAACCTCCTTCCCCCTCCCCCTTCCAGCAGTGAAAAACAGTAACTACAATGAGATAGTTACTGAAAACTTAAAAAAACAATAATAATAATAATTTGCAATCTCAGTGAGACCTGAAATACTATATTGAAAAAAATAAGAGCTTACTGTCACAAAAGAGACAACAAAGTAGATGGGGAGAATTAACTGATTTTAAAAACGAGAAAAAATTAGAGCTTTTTTTTAAAAAGACTTAAATTTTCAACATCAAATTTTTAAATGCGAAACAAGATTATTAAAGGGAGAAGAAAATAAAAATCAAGATATAAACTTCTCTTGGCAAAATATTTAAAAGATAAAAATAAAACAGCACCAAAAAAAGGAAGGGGAGAATTAACTAAAAAGTTAGTCTATTTTTTCATCACCAACACCAACTGATATCAGGTATTTTGTTCACAACTTAATGTGAGAAGACAATAGAGAAACACTTACAGTTATGAAGAAAAAGGATTAGCCCAAGAGTTAATTCTATACCCAGGAAAACTCTCATCCACATGTGGAGGAAAACCCAATTTTTAGATATGTAAAGGTTCAGAAAATATACTACATATTTACTCTTTACGGGGGTTTAAAAAATTAACTTCAGCAAAACCAGAGATCAATCAGAAAAACGGAACTCAAGAAAGGCAATAATGTGATACGGAAAAAATAACTGTGGACGATAAAATCTACAAAACAAATTTAAATGTTACTAATACAATTAAGAAAATGGAAAAGACTAGAGAAGGTGAAAAAATGCAGCGTGACAAATATATAAGAAGCCCTTACAAGTAGCACTTTTTGAACCTGAGTACAGTACCCAAGTGAGCCTGGACCAATTCTTAACAGTTATCTGACTTGTGTTGACATAAGTTGTTGATGGGTCTGCTTTCCCTCCACATCCTTATGTATGGATCAGCTGAGATTACCGTGAGCTTAAAAAGCAAAAAAACCAAACCCAGTGCCATCGAGTCGATTCCGACTCATAGTGACCCTATAGGTGGGCTTAGAAACCAAAATCATAGAGCAGCCTACTCCTTCTGCTAAAAAATCCAATATTTGGTCTACACTATAACGTTGCCGGATTTTCTAACAATGGTAAGCCCTAAGGTTTCACTCTTGACTTTACACACTGACTTACCCAAAAGGGGCTGTGGTAAATTATCAGAGAAGCTAAACCTAGACCCTGGCCTAGATTCACCTTAACTTCTCCTAGGAGCCTTCAGAGGTAGATTTAAGTTTGCTACTCAGATTTTCAAAACTAAATAATATACTACTTATACCCATATCCATTCCCATTGCTGTCGAGTTGATTCCAACTCATAGTGACCCTATAGGACAGAGTAGGACTACCCTACAGAGTTTCCAAGGAGCACCTGGCAGATTCGAACTGCTGACCTTTTTGGTTACCAGCTGTAGCACTTAACCACTACGCCACCAGGGTTTCCATACTGCTTATAGTCGTAAAAATACCAAAAGTTAGGATGGTAGTTTCACATGGGTTGGAAGGAGAGGAATATGACCACACAGAACACACTGAGGGTAGAAAAAAAGGAATTCTGTTTCTTAACTTAGATAGTAGATACACAGATATTTTTCTTATCATATTATCTTTAAAACACACACATATTTTATAACTGGTATAGAAATACATTTATGGGCAAAGGACACAAACGAAAAAGTTACAGAGAAATACTAGTGAATTCAAAGACACCAAATGAAAATGAGAAAACAACTTTTGCATATCAGATTGTAAAAGATGTTACGTATTTCTGATACCCAGTGTGGGTCAGACTTTGAGGAAATAGAGGCACTATGACATGCTAATAATGGGAATACAAATTGGTACAACTTTATTAAGAACAACTTGCATTATACGTATCAAAAGTCTGGAATTCAATATAGTAATAATCAAATAATAAAAAACTAATAATCAAAAAGATCTTCACTGTAACACTGTTTATGAAATCTCAAAATTAAAAATAAAATGTGCATCAATAAATAATAATTAAACAATTAATGGTAATTTGGTTTAATGGAATATTATCCAATTTTAAAAATATTGTAAAAAAAATCTGTATCTCTGTATCTCCCGTATTTTTTAACAGGAAATTATCTACAATTCCTGAAGTGAAAAAGGCCAAGATTATACAAATTAAAAGTTCCATCTATTTAATCAGAAAACAGACGGTATTTAATAATGTTTCCTGATTCTGGTACACTGTTCAAAGTAACAGTAAAAATTCTTCAAATATGGATAGAACAAGGAGACAGATGCACACAACCTCAGGGTTAAAAAGCCAAGAACACACACATCTATTGTGATTACTAGTTGCCATTAGGTCGGTGTTTCTTAAAATGTTGTCCTTGGGTCGCTATGGTCTCTACACTGGCATACTTCCTCACCATAGCATGAATAGTTTACATTTGGATGTTACAAAATTTTATCAAGAAGTGGCATAACGTCATCAAAATTCTGAAATTCTTAAACAAAGCAAGTGACTTGTCATAAACCAACTCAGTATTTCCTGAACTTTTTTTTTTTTAAACTGTACTTTAGATTAAGGTTTACAGAACTACCTACTCATTAAACAGTTAGCACACATACTGTTTTGACATTGGTTAACAACCTCATGACATGTCAACACTCTGCCTTCTCAACCTTGAGTTCCCTACTACCAGCTTTCCTGTCCCCTGCTGCCTTCCAGTCCTTGCCCCTGGCCTGGGCTGGTGTGCCCCTTCAATCTCGTTTTGTTTTATGGGCCTGTCTAATCTTGGGCTGAAGGATGAACCTCAAGAGTGACTTCATTACTAAGCTAAAAGTGTAACCAGGGGCCATACTCTTAGGGTTTCTCTAGTCACTGTCAGGCCAGGAAGTCTGGTCTTTTGAGTTAGAATTTTATTCTACATTTTTCTCCAGCTCTGTCCAGGACCGCCTATTGTGATCCCTGTCAGGGCAGTCAGTGGTGGTAGCTGGGGACCATCTAGTTGTACTGGACTGAGTCTGGTGGAGGCCATGGTAGTTGCGGTCCATTAGTCCTTTGGACTGATTTTTTCCTTGTATCTTTAGTTTTCTTCATTCTTCCCTGCGCCTGAAGGGGTGAGACCAGTGAGGTACCTTAGATAGCCGTTCGCAGGTTTTTAAGACCCCAGACACTACTTACCAAAGTAGAATGTAGAACATTTTCTTTGTATTATTCCAATTGAGTTAGATGTTTCCCAAGACCATGGTCCCCATAGGCCTCAGCCCAGTAATTTTCCTGAACGATTTGAAAATAATCTTCTTGATGCCAGTACACCTCATATGATGCAAAAGCTGGACGATGAGTAAGAAGACCAAAGAACTGACACCTTTGAACCGTGGTGTTGGTGAAGAATACTGAATATACCATGGACTGACAAAAGAATGAAAAAGTCTGTCTTGGAAGTAGTACGACCAGAACGTTCCTTAGAAGCAAGGATGGCGAGACTACGCCTCACATACTTTGGACATGTTAGCAGGAGGAATCAGTTGCTGGAGAAGGACATCATGCTTGGTAAAGTAGAGGGCCAGTGAAAAAGAGGAAGACCCTCAACAAGATGGACTGACACAGTGGTTGTAACAATGGGCTTCGAGGAGAACAACTGAGTATGGCGCAGAACCAGGCAGTGTGTTTTGTTCTGTTGTACACAGGGTCGTTATGAGTTGGAACCGACTCAGTGGCACCTAACAACAACAATAACACCATGCAGTGTTGTTATACAAATTAAAAGTTGCATCTATTTTATACACAAAAAAGATGGTACTTAACTAGTAATCTGTTTCCGGATCTTGGTACATTGTTAAGAGAAACAATATATATTGTAAGATCTATCGCATTTTCATGTTGGGTATATATGCACACGTATTTATATACATACACACATCATGTGCTATACAAAGAAAGGAACACCAAGTATAATGTTGAACTATTCGTGTGTGATTTAAATAAAGTGCCTGTTCTTTTAATAAAGTGCTGGATTTTATCTGACAAAATTTAGAATTTTTTTTTTTAGATGCTATTTTTAACAGTTTTGATATTAGCATTATGGAAACTTTGTAAAACAAACTGGAGGACTTTCCATCACTTCAACTCCTCTGGAATAATTCACTAACCATGACAATTACCCACTCCTTCAAGTTAGACAGACTGTACCAATAACACTGTATGGCCCTAGAACCTCTTCAGATTTTAGACTTCATAACCTTTCCAAGTTCTTCTATGGTTTCTGGTCTCTTCAGATTTTCTACTGCTTTAGTCACTCGGCAATTTGTGTTTCTCCTTGAAAATAATGTTCCCTTCACATTTTCAAAGTACACTTCCATAAACCTCACTTCTAAGAACCTATTCTGCAGAAAAGCCAGACTATGGCCTACAGAAATAAAAGCACAATATAAAAATATGTGTATCATGTAAATGTCCATAATTAGGAAAATGACTAAACTATGGAACAATTATATGAAAACATTATTAAGAAAGACGCTTATGTATTGAATTTAGACATTAATCCTGGACGATTTAAAAAATATTTTAGGAAAAAGAAGTTGCAAATTAAGGTATATAAGACATTTTTATATTACAAGGAAAGAGCCTCATTTTGATGTCACTTTATGTGAGGAGAAAAGATCCTATGGGCATGTTTGTATAAACACAGACAAATCTACAGGATACCCTTCAAACTACTGACAACAGGTTAACTTTTTTAAAAGAATGACAGCACCCAAAACCAAACCAAACCCAGTGCCGCCAAGTTGATTCCAGCTCATAGCAACCCTACAGGACAGAGCAGAACTGCCCCACAGAGTTTCCAAGGAGCGCCTGATGGACTTAACTGCCTGACCCTTTGGTTAGCAGCCGTAGCACTTAACTACTACGCCACTAGGGTTTCCGATGACAGCACAGCACAGCACAGCTAAAAACAAACCGACAACAACAGGGAGAGAATTATCAGCTCTCCTAAGTACCGTTTGATATTCAGAGGGCCAGGTCACCACCATAAGCTTTTACTGAGGCCTGCCTGTATTCCTGCCCTTGAATTCTAGGAAATCCCTGTATCCTCAAAAACAATTTCTCTTTTCACATAAAAGCAGTATTTCAGAAATACTATTAGTATTCAGTAGAATGCAAGATAAACTGGAGAAAGCAAGTAGAAACAGAAGTGAGAAAATGAGAGGACTACAAACGCAATCCAAATAAAAAGTGAGGACTGTATCACAATGCTCCTATGCTTCAAACCCCTTAGCAGCTTCCTGAGGAACTTAAAATAAAACGTAATCTCTTTACAAAGGCTTGGAAAGAACAGTGACATCTGGTCCTGGGCCTCTGTGTTCAACTTCATCCCACACCTCTCCCCATCTGTAAATATACTCTAACAAGCTTCCACGGTCTCAGTTCCTCAAACACTATTTCAGGCCTTTGCACCTGCTGTTCCCCTGCTTGAGATGTTCATTCTCCCATTCTTCAAATGGCTAGATCCTTTCCATCTTTTAGGTCTCAGCTCAAATATCAACACCTCAGAAAGGCCTTCCCCAACCTAAAAATCACCCTGTCTTTAAAACAACAAAAAAAAATTCTCTACTTCAGCCATCTGTATCTCACCAGTAACACTTTTATCTCTAGAAATAACTTTATTAGCCAATTTATTTTCTGTCAGTCTCAACCACTAGAATATAAGCTGCGTAAGCATACAGATCATGTTTGTTGTTACATCCCTAACATCTGGCATAGTGCTGGGCTTGTAGCTGGCACCAAATCTGGGTCAGTCTCTGTTCTAAGCACTGGGGATATAGCGTTGAACAAAACAAGCAAAAATCTCTTTCTTCAGCAGCTAACATTCTACTGTTTACTTAGACAATGAATAAAATAAGTAAATTCCATAATATATGCAAAGGTGACAAGTGCTGCAGAGAGAAAAAAAAAGGCAGGGAAGGACAAGCAGAACAAGGGAGTTCCAATTTTAAATAGAAAGTCAGGGAGGCCTCCCTGAAAAGGTCATATTTGAGCTAAGATCTTGAGTTGAGGGAGCCAGTATTCCAAAAGAAATAGTAGGTGCTAAGACCCTGGGGCCTAGTGGTTAAGTGCTACAGCTGCTAACCAAGAGGTCAGCAGTTCAAGGCCACCAGGCACTCCTTGGAAACTCCACGGGGCAGTTCTACTCTACTCTATAGGGTCGCTATGAGTCGGAATCAACTCGACGGCAACGGGCTTGGTTTGGGTTTCTTTTTTTTTTTTTTTAAGACCCTGGGTGTAGAGTATGCCTAATATGTTTAGGGCATCAAAAGAAGGAGGTCGATATGATTGGAACAGAGAATGAGATGGAAACCAGAAGGAAATGCAGTCAAAATAACAGAGCGACAGCTCATGCAGGGCCTGACGGACACTGTAAAGACTTTGGCTTTTATGCTGAATGAGATGGGAAGCTACTGGAGCATTTTGGAGAGAGAAATAACATGAGCCGAATTACTTTTTAGCAAGATCACTTTGGCTGCTATGTTAAGAACAGAGTATTTGAGAGAGAGGTAAGGATGGAAGCAAGGAGACCAGTTCAAAAGTTATTATGCTACAATAATACAGGTTAAGCAATGGTGGAGGCCTGTGGAGACAATAAGGTATGAACAAACTCGGGATATATTCTCTAGATAGGGCCTATAGGATTTGCTGACAGAATGTGCTATGAGAGAAAGAGAAGCAACAAGGATAACTAAGTTTTGACCTTAGCAGCTGGAAGAACCAATTTGTCATTTACTGAAACAGAAAAGACTGTGTGGGAGTAGTAGGCTTGTCAGTGTAGGATACGATGAGTTCAGGGTGCCAAGGGTCCAGTTTCAGCCATAAAGAATTTGAGATGTCTATTCGACTCAATGGCAATGGGTTTGGTTTGGGTTCCATTCAACATCCAAGTGGAAATGTGGAACGTGTAGCTGGATATATATATTACAGGGGTCTAGAAAATTTTTGGAGTCGTCTGTGTGTGTGTGTGTGTGTACACATGCACTCTTATGTATACAATAAACAAAGTGATGAGAATGGATGAAATCATCATGGGAGAACACATAGAGAGAGAAGCTCAAGGCCCAAGTCCTAAGACAGTGAAATATTTAGAGGAAAAGAAAGATGAGGAAGCGCCTATGAGACTGAAAAGAAACAATGAGTGAGACTGCAGTTAAATCAGGAGTATGGTACCCTTAAAACGAAGGGAAGAAAGTGTATCCAGGATCAGGGAGTGATCAGCTCTGTCAAGTAACAGGAGGACTGAGAACTGACCATTGGACTTAATGTCAAAATCACTAGTGACATTAATTAGAAGCTTCAGTGGAGTTATGAAGGAAAAACCTGACTAGCACGGTGTCATGGATTGAATCACATCCCCCAAAAAATGTGTCTATCAATTTGGCTAGGCTAGGATTTCCAATATTCTGTGGTTGTCCTCCATTTTGTGATTGTAACATTATGTTTAAAAGGATTAGGGGGGGATTATAACACCCTTACCAGATCACACCCCTGATCCAATGTAAAGGGAATTCTCCTGGGATGTGGCCTGTGCCACCTTTTATCTCTCAAAAGACAAATGGACAAGAAAGCTGGCAGAGAGGTGGGACCTCATACTACCAAGAAAAAAGCACTGGGAGCAGACAGCGTCCTTTGTACCCAGGGTTCCTGCACAGAGAAGCTCCTAGTCCAGGGGAAGATTGACGAGAAGGATCTTCCTCCAGAGCCGACAGAGAGAAAGGCTTCCCCTGGAGCTGACGTCCTGAATTTGGACTTCTAGCCTACCGGACTGTGAGAACGTAAATTTCTCTTTGTTAAAGCCATCCACTTGTGCTGTTTCTGCTATAGCGGCACTAGATGACTAAGACACGTGGGTTTAAGAGACAATGGAAAGAAAAAGACAAGTAATATAGACAACTCTTCCAAGAGTTCTGCTATAACGGGGCAAGAGGTAGAAGAGTGGAGGTGGGGTTTTTGTTTTTTTAACAGTGGGAGAAATTACAGTATGACTGCATGCTTATTGAAATGACCCAATAAACACGGAAAAAAATTGACGATGAGAAGGAAAAGGAAAGAAATGAAGGAACAACGCCCTTCAGTAGGTGACAAGGGATGGAATCTAGTGAACAACTGGAAGAGCTGACTTTAGAAAGAAGTAAAGTAACTACAGGGAAGGATAAGACGCTAGCAGGTGGGGAGATGTGATTTTGAGAGCTTTTAGGATAAAATGTCTCATTAAGTCTAACAGAGGTTGGCAAACTATGACCTGTGGGCTAAATCTGGTCCCTGACTGTTTTTGTAAATTAAGTTTTATTGGAACACACTCATTCTTATTTACATATTATCTGCTTTTGTGCTACAACAGCAGCTGACAGCTGCAGCAGAGACTGTACGGTCTGCAAAGCCTAAAATATTTATTATTTGGCCCTTGACAGCAAAAGTTTGCTGACCTCTGGTAGAATGGAATACTCCAACTGTATCTCTGAGTTGAGAGTCAGATGACTATAAGAAAAAAGGTATGCAAGGACCTGGGAAACAACAGTAAATCTCACTTAATGCTCCTAAACTTCAAGTTATACACTTCCATTCCTATATCCTGAAACTTGTTTCATGTAGCTATACCAATGACAATTTCAAGTTCCTAGTCACACTTCTCTCATTCTCATTCAACATGGAATAACCCAAATCATTTTGGTCAGTCATCATATAACAACTTCTTATTTACTTCATTAGGAGCTCTGGTGGTGCAAACAGTTAAGCGCCTGGGTGCTAGCTGAAAGGCTGAGTGATCTGAACCCACCTACTGGCAGACCTGGTGATGTGCTTCCACGAAGACTGTTTTTGTTGTGGGCTATCAAGTTGATTCCAACTCATAGTGACCCTACATGACAGAGTGAAACTGCCCCATAGGGATTCCTAGGCTGAAATCTTAATGGGAGCAGACTGCCATGTCTTTTCTCCTGCAGAGCCGCTGGGAGATTCAAACCGCTGAACTTTCAGTTAGCAGCCAAGCACTTAACTACTGTACCACTAGGGTTCCTTTCTGTAAAGATTATAGCTAAAAAACCCTATGGAGCAATTCTACTCCATAACATGGGGATGTCATGAGTTGAAATCAACTGGACAGCACCTAAGAACGTTTACTTCATTGCATTTAAAGCTTTCTTTCTTCATCATATTACTTTCTCTGAGTAGTCCAGATCAAACAGAGTATAAGAAGCTCTCAGCATTCAGCATTTACTTTCTCTATCCAGGAACAACACAGCACTCATGTGACTCTCACATGGTAAGAGGCCAAGAAAATGTTACAGAAAAAGAAGTTGCTAAAGTAAATAAACACGATAACCTGGTATTTCAACTCACCTTTGCTGCTCTCTACTCAGTGTAGTTGTCAAACATTAATTTCTAATGAAATAAAAAAAAATTGTGCCTTTGTAAAAAAACTGCCTTGAAAAGAAAACCATCTTGATTATGTACAACCAAAAACCTCATGGGATCTAATTTCTTGGTTTGGAGATTTGGGGTCATGGTTTCATAGTACATCCTAGTTAACCGGCCTAATAACATATTTAGTGCCTCTGTTCTACCTCCCAGTTCGATGCGTAGTGCCTGGGGTCTTAAATGCTTGCAAGCAACCATCCAAGGCATAAAAATTGGTCTCTATTCACCTGGAACAACAGAGGAAGGAGAGTCAGGAAGAGTGGGAGAATATGGAATGTGCGGCTAATTGCCTCCATGAACAACTGCCTTCCTTACCATGAAACCAGAACTGGATGGTGCCCCGCTACCATTACTGAACATTTTGATCAAAGATTCCATAGAATCCTGACCAAAAGGGGGAAAATGCAGAAGAGAATTTCAAATTATCATGGACTCTAGACTTCCTGGAGCCATCAAGGTTGGATAAACCCCTGAAACTACTGCCCTGAGATAATCTTTAGACCTTAAACTAAAATATCCCTTAAGTCTCTTTAAAACCATGTAACAGTTTAGCTTAATAAAAAATGTCTGCCTTGCGCTTTAAGCTCTTTTAAGAACTATCTATATGGGATCAAACTGACAAAAGCAACTCAAAAGATTAGACAGCAACTTTAGGGGGCAGTGAATTTATGTTAATGAAAGAGGAACAACTCAAAAAAGGAGGGTGAGAATGGTTCCACAACTCAAAGAATGCAATTCATGTCACCAAACGGTATGTGCAGAAACTGCTGAATTTGTGTGTTTTGCTGTGGATATTCTCAACAACAACAAAATAAAAAGAAAGCAAGCTATCTGCTGGTAAAGTTCAGTGAAAAACATGATTATGATTACTAAAGTAATGTAAGGTGGTATTGCCTACTTTCATTATTTTAGCAGTTACGTACACAGTTTTATTCCTAACTTACGGTTATATTTATAGGTATGCTTGTTGCACTCAGTGAGGAAAATAATATGATACTGTGATATCCACAAATTTATGGATTTGAAAGATCCTAGGACTCATCCAACAAAAACAGCAAGGAACAATTGTGTTTCAAGGGTAGCTAAATCAGGTACGGTACTTTCCATTGAGTTTCCAAAGCTTTCCTTATAACACCATGGATTTGTTGGCTGTTTCCCCCCTTCTTTTTGTCCACACCAGGCCATTCAGTTGACTGTCTTCAGGAAGCCAGTTATGACCCTGTAATTCCCACATCCCTTTTCTGACTCATAATGTAGGTCCCATTAACGATAATATAAATATATACCGGAGAAATTTTTCCTTAGGTGCATTATTTTGTGCTTACTAGACCGAAACACATTTCTGGCTATTAATACAACTTCTAAACATCTTCCTGCTATATTTATCTCCATCATTCATTACCCAGAAGCCCTTATTGCCATCTTTAGAAGGACAATACAGTTAAAATCATCTTTAGATTACTACTAAAATGTTAAATAATAAACTATGAAACCAAGAACTACTTTTCTGCTTATATTAAAATGAAAACCTATGGAGAAGTACTTTATTTAAGCTACAAATAAAACCATAACTTGTGAAAGTTCACGTATCCGTAACTATTTCATTTTACTTAGTACGACAGTAAATAATAGTAAAACATATTAACTTACAATTTAAGAGACTACATACTCCAGTACTTCAATATCCACCATACCTTTTTCTTCAAGGAACAAAAAGGACACAGTTTAATGCTTAGACAATGCCACAGTCAGGAACAGTGATCAAAAGAAGAGATGGTATCTGGAAATGAAGAGTAAGATTTTAAAAACTTTGGGAAAAAAAGTTAATAAAACATTTTTATATTCTTGATTCTCTTACACTTCCATGTTCAACTCAAGGTTATAAAGTAAAGCCAACGAAAACCTCTCTGCACTTAGGCAAACAACGTATCAATACCCAGAGATAACATGTCATAAATTTACCAAAGTCACAAAACTCAAAGCTTAGAAGGGCATTTAAATTCAGTATCTTCATTTATTACAAGACAGGAAAAATGAGTTTACTCAGTTACAATGTTAAGAGTATAATCTGGGTCTGATTCCATCCCAGTTACCCTAATACCACAATGCTACCTCCTAATACTCACTTCTGGTATCTAACATCCCATGAATATTACTCACCATGTGAAGCCAATACCCAGCTAAGGAACTGAAATACTCAACTGTCCAAATACAAAAAAAAAAAAAAACCTCACTGCGGTTGAGTCGAAAACCTTGGTGGCATAGTAGTTAAGTGCTATGACTGCTAACCAAAAGATCAGCTGTTCGAATCCACCAGGCACTCCTTGGAAACTCTACGGGCAGTTCTACTCTATCCTATAGGGTCCTATGAGTTGGAATCCACTACGGCAATGGGTTTGGCTTTTTTTTGGTTTGCAATGAGTCAATTCCTACTCACAATGACGCTACAGGACAGAGAAGAACCGCCCCATAGGGCTTCCAAGGCTGTAAATCTTTACACAAGCAGGCCGCCACATCTTTCTCCCCACAGTGGTTGGTGGCCTCCAACCACTGACCTTTCAGTTAGCAGCCAAGTGCTTTAACCACTGCTTTAACAGGTCTCCTATAATAGCCTCATTCATGGGATCAAATAACCAATAAAAATTTCAACTTTATTATAACTATTTTTTTCTACTTATAGCGCTTTGCCAAAAACTGTAGAGTACCCGAAGGAACCTGAGCAAGATTCACGCACTTTATCATTTAAAAAACTTTTTTTTTTAAGTTACATTAAGTGCTCTAGGGCACACAATGCTTCAATAAGAACAATTCCAAACTACAAACTGAAAAGTAAACAATAAAAATAAATTTTAAAACACTTAAAGTCAAACTGTAGATTAATGGTAAAGCCTATCTCCTCTATGTTTCAAAATACAAAATTTTTTTTTAGATTACCGCATACTATTATTACTACAGACAACAAGATTTGAACAGAAGTCTGACAATGATAAAAAATCTTAAGCATTTTAAATCAGTTTTTAATCCATTATCAGTGCACTCTAGGTGTTCATTGTGATTGCTGTCCTTTTATCCTCTCAAACCAAATGCAAAATGTTTTCGATCAGTTGTATTTATTTTCACTGCAATAAGAAAATTTTTAGATGTGCAAAATCGTTTAGATACCTACATTTTGCCTCTCCCCATAATTTTTATTAACAATCTTCTAGATCTAAGGCTTAACTCATTTGTGAGTTTTATCAAAAATCAACACGGTCTACTCTACTTACTAGACCCATGAAATGTTCTGAAAATGTTAGTAGAACGCCACTGTCTTTACCAAGTTTTGATAATGAAAGATAATGAATTCATTTGTATAGATTTGCACTTAAGCTCTGAAAATGTTAGGGAATTGCAATAAACCAATTTAAATAGGTTGTCTATTCAACCTGAGAGTACTACTAAACTTAGCGTATACTCAAAACAAATACCTGCTTCAAAAAAACAATTCAACAATATCAGGAAAGTACGCCTAACATATATATATTAAAAAAAAAAAAAAAAAAACCTTAACCTAATGAAATTTCTATCCTGATGTACTGTTTGGTACCTTCATGTATCATTGTGACAATGGTACAAAGTTCAACACTGTTCTGAGTTTCTTAAACATTGACTTATTTTACTTTTCTAGAGTTTTTTAGACTTTAGATAACACACTGAACGAATGTTTTTGATAAAATGGAGAACAAACACTAAATGCCCCCAAATTAAACTTATAAAAACTGTACCTTAACTTTTCCATTCTGAATTTTAAAGCCACCGCAACTACTCTGCTGGTCTGCTTAAGAGTTATAAGTATATAAATTCACCCTACGTATTTCCAACTACCATAGACATCTAGGAAGAACCTGTCCACTCAACAATGAGGACACCATATTAAAAATAGACTCAAAATGGACCCTACAAGTGAGAAAGCCAGTTACAAAGAAATCCATCTGCGACTGGGTGTGGCTGGGATCTGCAGGGAAGAACAGCTATGGCCAACTCTTGAAGAAGAAGAGCGCGCGCCAGGGAGCTGGGCATCTTGACTGCAAGAATTGGCCCCCGATGACTAAAACTAGACCCACAGTAGGGACGCCGTCGAGTCGGGCCGCGGTGGGTCTGCGAACGTACAGTTCGAGGGATGAAGTCTCAGGAAGGGCGCTCATGCTGCCTTCACCAGCCCAGGATTCCGCCGACTAGGTGCTTCGAGCGCCGCGCGCCCCGCTACGCCCCAAACGCCGCGCCCGATCCGCCCCTTCCTCCGGGGCTCTGCTGCCCCTCGGGCGCGCGGAAGCACACTGTTGCCGCGCTGCCCTTCAAGGTCATAGCCTTTCGAAGAGTAGAGAGGTCAAAAAAGCCCACAGGCATAGAAAGCCCAAGCTAAGAAGCGATGGTCAACTCCAGCAGCTCACAAGAGCACTGAGTAAAAACGCCGACTTCTCTATAAAAACTTTGCGGCAAGTTAGGCGGAAGCACTGAATGGCCGGGACTATTTAACAGACGCTTCCTATCATAAGAGGCGGATCCCTGGGCCTGTTCGGGGGACCCTTAAGCCCCACAAACTCGCCCTTTGCCCCGAGGCTGGTGCTCTAGGAGTCCCGGCATGCTAGCCGGTCTGTGCGGCTCCGCTCACGGGAAATACCTGTCGTGGTCCCCATTGCCTGCGAGCCCCTGATGGCGGCCATTATACTTCCATCCGGGTATTGCCGAAAATCCGATCGCAGCGCTACCGGGAGGGCACGCTGCGGCGGAGGAATCCGCGCTGTACCTGAGACAAGCGGAAGAGGACGGAGGCCGGGAGGACCCGAGAGTTAGCCTGCTGAGACGAGGCCATAGGGTCGGGCTCGCACTGACCTCTCAAAGGATCGCGTTTCCCCGGTGCTCGCTATTCCGGTGACTAATTGGTGTCCCTTTGCTTACTAGCAGCTGCAGAGATCCTACAGCCAAGGGAATGGTAGACAAACGACGACTTTAGGCTCTTCAGAGTAGACACCAAGGCTAGAACTGCGTTCTGTAGCCAGCCCTCACCGATTGGGGATGGTCTCAACTCTAAAATTTCCGGTTTTACAAATGGCCTCTACGCACCCTTTCCTTCTGACATGCAGATTTTAGCAGCCGTTGCAGCCCAGGTCAATAAAATGAGCTGCCACAAGCAGCTCTGGAAGACATGTTGAACTCCAAACATGTACATATTTAATAATTGAATTGAGAATCAGTCTTAACAAAGAGAGAAGCATTCGTCCTCATCGAAGGAATCCTTTTTTTACATCGCGCAACAAGGCTAGACAAAGAGGTCAATTAATATTATGGTTGTTGACTTCCCCCAAAAGCCAGTATGGCTCCTCTACCCTCCTTTAGAGAATTCTGAAAAATCCAATGTATTAATTAACTTTACTTTTTACATAAATTAGGTTATATATATATGTATAGCGGCAGGTATGTTAAAAAAAAAATGACAAAGCTATGATCGAATTTTTGTCTTCTAATATTTATGTCCCGTATTTTCTTAAGGATGTATGGTTTTTATAATCAGAAAAAAAAAAAAAAACTTTAAAAAATGCTTAGGATATTTAACTTCTGAGCCTCAGAGAATTAGGTAATGCATAACTAATACCTGGTTGATAGATTGAAGAGAGTAATCAACTCCGTTGCATTCACTGTGTAATGAAAATGGTACAAATGATGGTAGTGGTTATGATCACAAAGTTTCCATCGTAATTACAAACCATTTTCTGCTTTTCATGGACGCTATGCCAAAAAGCAGATCACTTATATGAGACTGTCAGATTTTCTCAAAAATATATATATATATATAATTGGTAATTACATTTCACTGTAGGGGTTCATGCCACTGAAGCATACTGTATAATACGTTTAAGGCGCTCTGGTGGCACAATGGTTAAGTCCTGGGCTGTGAACTGAAAGGTTGGCAGTTGGAACCCACCCAGTGGTCCACGGAAAAGACGTAGTGATAACAGCCTAGGAAACTCTATGGGGCTGTTCTACTCTGTCACATGGGGTAACTAGGAGTGGAAAATCAACTCCACCAGCACCTAACAACAACAGCAGAATAAAGTTATAGCTAGAAACTTACATATGCATCATGAAAATATAAGCATCCTTTTAAGGAATAAGTGTGTAAATGTCATAATCATCACTAAAGAGTTAAATGGTACTAATTTAGGGAACAAGACTTTCTTAAACATGGCTATCTTCTTTTTGCGTATCAGTCCAGTCTCCCTAACCCCAACAATATAATCATAGCAACCAGAAGTAGAAAAAAGAGACACCAAGAGCCTGGGTGATCTAGCGTAGAGTAGTCACATTCACTGGTCAAGGATATTATCATTGATAACACTCTTAAACCTATCAACCAAATGTTAGTTGAAAGTGAGCTTTAAATATTATCCTTCCCAATATTTTTTGCAATGTATGTGAAAAAACAAACCAACCCACTGTTGTCAAGTGGATTCTGAGTCCTAGCAACCCTACAGGACAAAGTAGAACTGTCCCACAGGGCTTCCAAGATGGTAAATCTTTACAGAAGGAGACTGCCTCATGTTTCTCCCATGGAGCAGCTGGCGGGTTCAAATTGCAGACATTTTGGTTAGCAGCCAAGAGTTTTAACCATTGCACCATGAGGGCTCCTTGCAGTGATACATTACTCAATATTTATTCAGCAGACATTTTCATGAATACTTATTATATGCCAGAAACTGTACTAATAATAAATTAGACATGATTCCTCAAGGAGCCACCAGTTCAATGGGAGATTTTTAAATATTTAAAAGATGTTATCATCCTTCAACAGTACAGGCAGTCCCCAGGTTACAAGTGTCCGACTTAAACATGCAACCCATAGTTAAGAACTAACCCTATAAAGCCTATTATATGAAAAATTTGAGGTACATGGAGTGGTTCATAATAACAAGGAGGAGCTACTGTACCGCACACATCAAAACATTACTGTGTTATTATGTTAAAAATATTTTAGTGTGTCTGGAAGTGTTTATTTAATTTTTTTATGCAGTATATAGTTACACTATATACTATATGCTAAGACAACATTTGACTAAATGACGTTAGATACAAACCATACCCAGTTGTCCTGACTGACATATGAATTTAACGTAAAGACAGATTTGGGAACAGAACTAGTTTGTAATCCAGGTACTGCCTGTATTCCAAGTAGGAAGAAATGAGGAGAAGTAAAAAGTCTCACAGTCTTTCACCTTTTTTTAATCAGGGAGAAAATTCTTTTCCAATAAACTTCTCTTTATATTTCATTGGCCAGTTACAATCCCACCTATAGAACAATCAATGGCAAAGGAAAACGGGATTGTTGTGATTGGCTTAAACCAATCATGATTTATACACTGGAATTGGGAAAATTCCCACCTGAGCAAAAAATACTAGTTCTAATCAGCAAGGAGGAAGGGTGAATAATGTTTGATTGGCAGTTAAAGATGTTTGACATGTTCCAATAATACAAAAAAAGTGAGAAAACCAGGCATTATGGAAGGACAAAATAGCACCCATGAATTTGTCTTACTGAAGCAAGCAGTCACGAGAAGGTTATTGACCATTCCATAATAGTTGTTTTTCAGAAAAGTCTACTCTTGCCACACTTTTGTTACAACTCTTACAACACCTCACCATGATTGGTTGATTCCCAAGGTTTCCTTTCTTCTTGAGGCCAAGGTGCAGGCGCACTAACTCAAAATCTACCGGCTGTACAGCCTTATCTCCACTCTAATGTTTCTTATTTCCTTCCTTCTTCTAGCTTTGGATTTAATTTGCATTTCTCTTTTAGTTCCTTAAGGTTTAAGTTAGGTTTTTTATTTGAGAGCTTTCCTTTTTTAATGTAGATATTTACAGCTAAGAAGTTCCCTCTGAGCACTGCCTTTGCTACATCCAGGGCTGGATTACCCGATAAACAAGGTACACACAGGCTTACTTGTGTGTATTTACTAATCTGTAGTGAACAATCTTGCCTGTTTTTCACCACATCAAAGAACGAACTTTTGTTTTTGTTGATTCTTTCTAGTGTTTTTGTTTGTTTTTGTTTCCCCCCCCCCCCCCGCTATTTCATATATCTCCACTCTAATCTTTCTTATTCCCTTCTTTCTCCTAGCTTTGGGTTTAGCGTGCTTTTCTCTACTAGTCCTTTAAGATGTAAGATGTGGTGAAAGCCATGTAAAATTGTTTGCTACAGGTTAGTAAATACATACCAGTAAACCCATATACATACCTTACTTACTGGTTAATCCACCCCTGGCCGCATCCCATGAATTTTGGCATGTTGTGTTTTCATTTTTATCTCTAAGTATTTTATAATTTCACTTGTGATTTCTTTTTTGACCCACTTGTTGTGTTTTTTAATTTCTACATATTTGTGAATATTCTAAGTTTTCTGTTATTAATTTTTAGCTTTATTCCATTGTGATTAGAAAAGACTTTGTATGATTTCAATCTTTTTTTAATTTATTGAGCCTTATTTTGTAGCATAATGTGTGGTCTATCCTACATAATGGTCCATGTACACTAGAGAAGAATGTATATTCTGATGTTGTTGGGGGGAGGTTCTATGTGTATGTGTTAGATCTAACTGATTATGGTGTTATTCAAGTCCTTACTTCGTTACTGATCTTGTGCATCATCATTCTATCCATTACTGAAGGTACTGTATTGAAATCTCCAATTCTTGTTAAATTATCTGTTTCTCCCTTCGGTTCTGTCAAATTTTGCTTCATATATTTTGGGACTAATAGGCATTTATATGTTTATAATTGTTATATCTTCTTGATTGATCACTTATCAATATATGTATATGTCTTTCCAACAATTTTTTATATAAAAGTCCATTTTGTCTGATACTAGTATAGCCACTCAAACTGTTTTCGCTACTATTTTCATGGCATATATTTTTCCATCCTTTCACTTTCAGTCTCTTTTTGTCTTTATGTCTAAAGTGAGTCTCTGGTAGACAGCATGTAGTTGGATCATTTTTTTTCCTCCTGTCTTAGTCTCCTAGTGCTACCATAACAGAAATACCACAAGTGGATGGCTTTAACAAAGAAAAATTTATTTTCTCACAGTCTAGTAGGTTACAACTCCAAATACAGGGCTTCAGCTCCAGGGGAAGGCTTCCTCTGTCGGTCACCTCTGGAAGGAGGTCCTTGTCCTCAATCTTCCCATGGTCAAGGAGCTTCTCAGGTACAGGGACCTCATGTCCAAAGGATGCACTCTGCTCCTGGTGCTGCTTTCTTGGTGGTGTGAGGTCCCCAACTTTCTGCCTGCTTCCCTTTCCTTTTATCTCTCAGGCCACACCCCACGGAAACTCCTTTTACAGTTTAGTAGAGAAGTCCGAATTCAGGGCACCGGCTCCACAGGAAGGCTTTCTCTGTCAGCTCTAGGGGAACGTCCTTGTCATCTGTCTTCCCTTGGTTTGGAAGCATCTCAATGCAGGAACCTCAGGTCCAAAGGGCATGCTCTGTTCCCGGTGCTGCTTTCTTGGTGGCATGAGGTCCCCAACTGTCTGCTTGCTTCCCTCTCCTTTTATCTCTTGAGAGATAAAAGGCGGTGCAGGCCACACCCCAGGGAAACTCCCTTTACATTGGATCAGGGAGGTGACCTGAGTAAGGCTGGTATTACAATCCCATCCTAATTCTCTTTAGCACAAAATGGAGGACAACCATACAATACTGAGAATCATGGCCTAACCAAGTTGACACATATTTTTTAGGGGACACAATTCAACCCATGACACCTCCATTTGCCAACCTCTTCCTTTTAATTGGGGAGTTTAATCCATTTACATTTAATTTAATTACTGGTAAGAAAGGACTGACTTCTGTTGTTTTTCTATACATCTTGTGTCTTTTTTGTTCCTTAACTCCACCTTACTGCCGCCTTTTGTGTTTCATTAATTTTATAAAAATTAAACATGCTTTTTCATTCAAACCAAACTTTTAAGAGTGATAACTAAAGATAAGATATTGGGAAAATAACTATGCACTACCCGAAAGGGTTTAAATATAACTTAAAATGAAAAATAGAGAATGAAATCACATTTGGTGATTTTTTTAGGAAGGGAAAACCTCAGTGGTGTGGCGGTTAGGAGTCTGGCTGCCAACCAAAAGGTTGGCAGTTCAAACCCACCAGGTGCTCCTTGGAAACCCCATGGGGCAGTTCTACTCTGTCCTAAAGGGTCGTTATGACTCAGAATTGACTCAACGGCAATAGGTTTGGTTTTAACCTTAAAAAACAAGCATGCCAAAGGTGATATCATTGAGTTGTAAGTATATTTTGTGTACATTTTTCCTCAGCTGTTAAAATATCTCTTATTTCATACTGGAATTGGAAAATGATGAGCTAGTTATAAGTCATGTCAAATTTTTTTTTCTGTCTTCTTCATTGCCAATAATTGCATCTCTAGTTAATCACTTTGATGTGACCTTTTAAACAACTTTTTCAGAGACTATATTTTTTTATTTTTAGTGAATGATTATAATCTTGTTTCAAAGAAAGAGTTTCCAGCTTTTCTTCTTTAATTTCATCTCATATAGATTAGTTTCCAAATAAAATCATCTATATTAATTTCAATGCTGTCATATTCCAGTTATTACAAATGTATTCGACCTGGTATAAGAAATAATCTTACAGTAAAACCATTGTTTTATTGACTGTTTCTTCCTCCTCTTGAGGGATACAGAGGTTCCAAGTACCTTTGCTTAATTCAGATTTATTGCAGTAGATATGTAAATATATATAGTCTTAGGCTGGGTTCTCTAGAGGAGTAAAACCAGTAAAGAGTACGAATATATAGAGAGAGATTTATATCAAGGAAACAGCTCACCAGATTGTAGGGGTTGGAAAGTCCCAAGTCCTTGGATCAGGATAGAGCCCTTTCCCAATTCATGGAGGTGCAGAAGCTAGTGAACTTAAGATGCGCAGGTCAGAGAGCAGGGCTCCTGCTCACAGGCTGTGAAGGTCAAGGAATCCCTAAGGTCAGCAGGCAAAACCACAAGGTTTCTCCTGATACATGTAGCTGCAGGGGCTGGTGAACCCAACATCGGCAGGTCAGGGAACAGGACTCCTGCTCACAGACTGTGAAGATCGACAAACCCCAAGATGGACAGGTAAGCTACTAGCTCAAGTCCCAAGAACCAGAGGTCAGACAAAGACAGCTGCTGGATCCAGAACAAGCCAACAACTTTTGCAAGGTGAGCAGGAAGGAAGTAGGCAGTGGAAGGCAGAGAGATGAAGGCTGAGGGGGCAGTGAGTTGCCCCACGGCCCACCCCTGCTGGTACCACTCAGCAGATTCCATCATGGGAGTGATTACAACATTATACAACTGCCAAAACATTGAGAATCATGACCCAGCCAAGTTGATGCACAATCTTAACCATCACATATATATGTATATATGGAAGTGAGAATTTTGTAGAGCCAGTGTTTTCACTATAAACTTCACAGTCATGTTTGTGGTGTGATATTTATCTGAATAGAATTATGCTTCAATAGCCAGATTTTCTGGAAGAAACACCAGTTATAAGTAGTATTGAGTCTGACTTCAGAAACATACTTGTTGGCCCTTTGCAGTTCCATGTACTTTAATAATTCTGTCAATTTTTATAAAATTTCTTAAATTTGAATTAAGTTCATACCAATTTGTGAAAAACTGGTATCTTTACAACACTGAAAGTTCCAATTCCAAAAAATGGGATATTCTTCAATTAATTTAAATCTTCTTTAATTTCACTCAGTAACAGTTTATACTTTTCTGTATAGAGGTGTCTTAGTCATCTAAAGTCATCTAGTGCTGCTATAACAGAAATACCACAAGTGGATGGCTTTAACAAAGAGAAGTTTATTCTCTCACAGTCCAGTAGGCTAGAAGTCTGAATTCACAGTGCCGGCTCCAGAGGAAGGCTTTCTCTCTGTGTTGGCTGTGGAGGAAGATCCTTGTCATCAGCCTTCCCTTGGTCTGGGAGCATCTCAGCACAGGAACCTCAGGTCCAAAGGACACGCTCTGCTCTCAGAGCTGCTTTCATGGTGTTATAAGGTCCCCAACTCTCTGCTTGCCTCCCTTTCCTTTTATCTCTTGAGAGATAAAAGGTAGTACAGACCACGCCACAGGGAAACTCCCTTTGCCTTGGATCAGGGAGGTGACCTGAGTGACTGTGGTGTTACAGTCCCACCCTAATCCTCTCAACATAAAATTACAATCACAAAATGGAGAACAACCATACAATACTGGGAATCATGGCCTAACCAAGTTGATACACACATTTTTGGGAGGACATAATTCAATCCATGACAAGACATCTTCCATATATTCCCACATATGTAATATTTTAATTGTAAATGGTATTTTCAATCAATTCTTTTCTAACATTTTTTTTCCTAGTATATAGAAAACAACTGATTTTGGCATGTTGACTATGCCCAAAAACATTGCTAAACTTACTTTTAACATTAATTTATCTGAACATTATTTTGGATTTCTTATATATACCAGCATGCCATCTGCAAGGAATCATTTATTCAAAAAGAACTAATGAGGAAACTTAGAAAGTTATCAAAACTAAGTGATAATGAAAACACTATGTATCAAATGTGCCAGATGCAAACAAAGCATTTCTCAAGTTTGAGGGCTATACACACACAGTTGTAAATGCTTCTATTAGCAAAGAAACCAAGAACCAAACCAAACCTCTTGCTGTTGAGTCAATTCCAACTCATAGAGATCTTATAGGACAGAGTAGAACTGCCCCAAAGGGTTTCCAGGGAATGACTGATTGATTTGAACTGCTGACATTTTGGTTAGCAGTTGAGCTCTTAGCCACTGCACCACTAGGGTTCCATTAGCAAAGAAAGAAGGTTTAAAATTAATAAGTCTGTATAAATGCAAAGAAAGTATAAGAGAAATTTAACAAGTAAGTAGCTTTTAAAAGTTGGCTTTACTATTGCTTTTCCAGGGAGCCCAGGTTGTGCAGTGGTTAAAGCACTCGGCTGCTAACCAAAAGGTTGGTGGTTTGAACCTACCAGCTCTTCACAGGGGAAATATGTGATGTGGCAGTCTGCTTCCATAAAGATTACAGCCTAGAAAACCCTACTGGACAGTTCCACTCTGTCATATAGTGTCGCTATGAATCAGAATTGACTGGACAGCACACAACAGCTTTCAATCAGGGAGATTTTAATATAACCCTCTCAGTAATTACTAGCTCAGTAAGAATATAGAACATATTTGAGAACAAGAAACAAGTTTGGTCTAATGGGCATATATAGAGTACTGACCCCAAAACCATGGAATATACATTGCTTGTAAGCGCACACAGAATGTTTATGAAAATTTACCCTGTTTTAGGCCATAAATAAGTCTTTAAGAATGTCATTGAATTAACATTAAACAGATCAAATAAATACTCTGACAACAACACAATTAAGTTATAAAAATTAAAAAAAGATAATTAAAATGTTTGGTTTTTTAAACTGCCAAATATTTATTCAAAGAAGAAATCATAAGGACACTTAGAAAATATTTAGATCTAAACAATAATGAAAACACTGTGTATCAAAAGTGTCACATGCAAACAAAGCCCTTCTCAAGTTTGAGCGATATATATATATATACTTGTAAACACTTCTTTTAGCAAAGAAGGTAATTTAAAAATTAATGAACCATGCATCTAATTTAAAACGTTATAAAAGTAACAGTAGTATAAACTCAAAAAAGGTATAAGGGAAATTTAAAAAGGGAAGTAAATTTTAAAAGTTGGTTCTTTGAAAATATTAATGAGTTAAACAAACCTCTAGTGAGAATGAGCATGTGAAAAAGAGAATACACAAGCAAGATTAGGAGTTTAAAAATGGCAGACATTGAAGTTTTAAAAGAAAAGAATACCAAGGACAATTTAGGCAAATAAATTTGGAAATTTAGAAAAAATAGACACATTCTTCATAAATATAAGTCAACAACAATAAGTTATGAGCACACAGAGTATCTGAGTGGTTCTTTAACCATTACATAAATTGAATCAGCAGTTAAATATTTAGCCCCTCATTCCCACCCACAAATTCTAAACATGCAAGAAACTATTCCCTGAAATTTTATACAATCTTTTTTTAAATTTTTATTGTGCTTTAAGTGAAAGTTTACAAATCAAGTCAGACTCTAATACAAAAATTTATAAACACCTTGCTATATATGCCTAATTGCTTTCCCCCTAATGAGACAGCACACACTTCTTCCTTACACTCTCTCTTTTCATGTCCATTCGGCCAACTTCTGACCCCCTCTACTCTCTCGTCTCCCCTTCAAACAGGAGATGCCAACATAGTTATACAATCTTTTTGAGAAAATAAAAAAAGAGGTACTGCTGCCTAAATTATTTTAAGATGCTAGAATAATCTTAATTCCAAACAATTACAATTCAAGGAAAATAATATTTAAAGAACAATGTCACTGATAGATGAAAAATTCACAACAAAAGTATTTCATAAACAAATTAATAAAAGTTAATGCATCATTACCACTGTTGATTTACCCAAGGGGTATTGATTCAACATCAAAAAACCTTGTAAGGTAACATAATACCACATTATCAGATTTAAAGCAGAAAAAATCACATGATCATCTTAATATATGTAATAAAAGCACTAAAAATAATTCAACATTTTTTCTTATTTTTAATTTCTGGAAAAAAAAATTGAGACCCATGGAGCCAACATAGTACTATAGACAGAAGCACCACACTGTCCCTCCACAGCAAAGACTGAAAAAAACTGAGTAAAACAGAAAAAAACATCAATCCTGGTACCCTAAGTGTCAAATGAAGAGATAAAGAACTCAGCCAAGCACCAAATGGTATAAGAAACTGACAGAAAACAGAGAGCAAGGAAAGAGATGTGTGGAGGTCCCCTATCTGCTAACGCAGCATGGATTCGCCATCTTGCACTCCTGTTAGAGATCAGTGACAGGGAGTATGAGAAAGCAGCTTCACAGAGCTCCCAGCAAGCAACAGAACACCCGGTAACCAGCCATATATGCTTTCCTAACCCCCACCCTTCTCCGCCCCAGGCCTCCACCAATTCCTGTTGACCACATTCTCTTGGCTGCGAGGCTCTGTTCCGCTTGAATTCGTCCCAACAACAGTGGCCAGCACCATCACTGCCATTTGTTTGTTGCTGATGTTGCTTTTTTCCATTTCTTTTGGTTTCCTTCCTGCCTCCATCACCTCCCCCTCCTTTCTCTTGAACACCCGGCTCTGTGTGCCAGCTTTGCTTCTTCTTGAAAGGCTGTGAAGCACCACTTAACTGGGAAACTGCTTCCCTGGACCGCACCACCATGCTTGTGGGATCCCCAGGTCCTTTTTTGTTTGTTTGCTTATTTTCTTTTTCTTTTCGAGGCTTGGGAACTTCTTCTAGCCAGGCTGTACTCCCCAGCTTGGGAGCCACTTCCTGAGTCTGCGCAGCTGCAATGGTGGGGACCCTGGGAGCATTTCCTTTTTTGTTTTGTTTTGTTCTGTTTGTTCATTTGTTTTCTTTTCCTTTTTGTGGTTTGGGGGCCCCTTCTAGTCAGACTGTACTGTGCAGCCTCAGAGCCACTTCTCCGGTTTTCGTGGTCACACCAGTGTGATGCCTGGGGTTTTTTCTTTTTTCCAGTTTTTTTTCTTTTTCTCTTTTTATTTTATTTTTTCCTTTTTGTTTTTCTCCATTTCTCAGTTTCTCATCTGTCCACGTCAACAACAAACTCCCTATGCACTCTTTTTTTGTTTGTTTTTGCTCCTGTTTCTGTCTCCTGTCTCTCTTCTTTCCCATATCCATGTTAGCGCCACATATCACAACAGTCTTTCTGCCTTCCCGCACAGTGTGCTGAACATCAAACCTCTGAGCAGCACAGGCACAGCCTACCAGAACCTGCCCTGCACTGATTCCCAGCCCACCCTGTAGGCTCTAATATGTGCCAAAAAAAAACCCATCCCAGCCCCTCCACTTCAGCTGGACCTGCCCTGCTGTACCACACATGAATGATTGGCCCTGCCCATTGGACAAGAAGGTGAAAACCATTGTACCAACAGACAAGCAAACAACAAAGAACACTCAGTCCACCTGCCCAGACATAACCAAATAAAACAAAAAAAGGACAAAACAAACAAATCTACAATCAATATATGAAGAAAATAACTACTGAATGTTCCAAAGACAGTAGACAATATGAAAACATATACAAAAACAGGACAGGATAGTTCCAGCAGGCATCCAAAATAAAACATGAGATAACTTTCCAGCAGAAGAAAAGGCACTAGAACTACCTGATAGGGAATTCACATCTCTAATATTCAGAACTATCCAAGAGTTGAAACAAAAAGCAGACAAAAATGAGGAAAAATAGACAAAGTCATGGAAAAGGCAGACAAATCCATAGAAAATGCAGACAAAAAATGAAAGATGTCAGGAAAATAATACTGGAACAAAATGCCAAAATAGAGTCACAACTAGAAATCACACAATAACAACAATAAAAATCCAAAAGATAAACAAGATTTCAGAAATGGACAGTGTCATAGAAGGGCTGAGGAGCAGGTTTGAAACAATGGAACACAGGCTCAGCAAAGTTGAAGACAAACACTTGGATACCACTTTGAGGAACACTCAGAAAACAGAATGAAGAAAAAGAAAGAAACCCTCAGAATTACGTGGGATACAAACAAAAGCAAAAATTTGTGAGTGATCAGAGCTCCAGAACAGGGGAAGGAAACGGAAAACAGAGCTGATCATTGAAGAATTGCTGACAGAAAACTTCCCTAATATCATGAAACATGAAAGCTGAACATAGAAGTTCGACAAACCCCATATAGGATAGACCCCACAAGAAAATCACCAAGGCATATCATACTCACACTCTAAAACCAAAGACAAAGAAAGAATCCTGAGAGCAGCTTGAGAAAAACAAAAAGTCACATACCGAGGGAAAACAAGACTAAGTTCTGATTATCCAACAGAAAACATGCAGGCAAGAAGGCAACGGTATGACATATACAAAACCTTAAAAGAAAAAATTGCCAACCAAGAAGAATATATCCTGCAAAACTCTCTTTCAAATATGATGGTGAAATTAGGACATTTCCAGATAAACAGAAATTAAGGGAATATGTAAAAACCAAACCAAACTAACAAAATTATTAAAGGGAGTCTTTTAGTTTGAGAACAAACAACATCAGACCACAGTCTGAATCTAGAACACAAGATCATACCATCTAGTTACCAACCCAGGAAATGAACTCTTAAGGACAGTCCAAAACCAAAAGAATTACAACAGGGAATCAGAGAGGTTAATTTGTAAATGACAATGTTAGAACAATAAGACAGGGAATAAACAGTGTAGGTATAGAACTTTCTAATGAAAAGGCACTCAAGGTGATACCAAGTAATAATAGACTGGTTCAAACCCAGGGAGATAAGGGTAAACTTCAAAGTAACCACAAATAAACTTAAGAAACCTACTCATCAAAATACAGAAGAAAAACATAAAGTCTCAGTAAAAACAAAATCTACAAAAACAAAAGAAATTTTTTAAAAATCCACAAACAAAAGGAATTAGCACAAAAGAGTAAGAGGAACAAAGAAAATGTCAGCACCACAAAAAAAGCACTACAAAATGATAGCAATAAACTCACACGTATCAATAATTATACTGAACATAAATGGCCTAAATGCATCCATAAAGAGACAGAGAGTTACAGAGTAGATACAAAAACAGGATTGATCAATATGCTGTCTATAAGAAACACCTTAGAAACAAAGATGTAAATTTATGAGATGGAAAAAAATATTTCAAGCAAACAGCTACCAAAAAAAAAGCAGGAATGACCATACTAATCTTAGGTAAAACAGACTTTAAAACAAAATCCACCACAAAAGACAAGGAAGGGCACTATATAATGATTAAAGGGACAATCTATTGTGAAGACATAACCATAATAAACATCTATGTACCCAATGACAGGGCTCCAAAATACATGCAACAAACTCTAGTAGCACTGAAAAGAGAAATTGACAGTTCCACAATAATGGTAGGACACTTCAACATACCACTCTTGGTAAAGGACAGGGCATTTAGAAAGAAACTCAACAAAGATACAGAAGATCTAAAGGGCACAACCAGCCAACTTGCCCTCATAGACATATATAGAACACTCCAACAAACAGCTGCAAATTATACATTCTTTTCCAAAGTACATGGAATGTTCTCCAGAATATATCACATCTTAGGCCACAGGGCAACACTTAACAAAATCCAGAACATTGAGATAATACAAAGTATCTTCTCTGACCACAACGTGACCAAGGTAGAAATTAACAAAGGAAGAGCAAGGACAAAAAAAAAATCAATTACATGGAGCCTGAATAACACCGTGCTTAAAAACCACTGGGTAATAGAAGAAATTAGAGATGGAATAAAAAAAATTCCTACTATCAAATGAGAATGAAAACACATCATACCAAAACCTTTGCGACACAGTAAAGGCAGTCCTTAGAGGTCAATTTATAGCAATAGATGCACACATCAAAAAAGAAGACAGGGACAAAATCAAAGCATTAGCTGCACAACTGGAACATATAGAAAGAGAACAGCAAAAAAAATAAAATAAAATAAAGGCCCACAGCCACCAGAAGAAAGGAGATAATAAAGATCAGAACAGAAATAAATGAAATAGAGAATAGAAAAACAATAGAAATAACAAAACCAAAAGCTGGTTCTTGGAAAAATCAACACAATCGAGAAACTATTGGCCAAACTGAGAAAATAAAAACCGGAGAGGACACAAATAGCCCAAAGAAGAAATGAAACAGAGGACCTTACAACAGACCCAACTGAAATAAAAAGGATCATAACAGAGTATTATGAAAAACTATACTCAACAAATTTGAAAACCTAGAGGAAATGGACAAATTTCTAGAAACACACTACCTACCCAAACTAACACTAAATGATGTGGAAAATCTGAACAGACCCATAACAAGAGAAGATATTCAAAAGGTAAAAAACTCCCAACAGAAAAGCCCCAGCCCAGATGGCTTCACTAGAGAATTCTACCAAGCATCCAAAGAAGAGCTCACGCCAGTACTAGTCAAACTATTTCAGATCATAGAAAAGGAAGTGATACTTCCGAATTCATTCTATGAAGCCAGCATAACCCTGATGCCAAAACCAGGCAAAGATACCACAAAAAAAGGAAATTATAGACCAATATCTCTAGTGAATATAGAAGCAAGAATTCTCAACAAAATTCTAGCCAATAGAATTAAGCATCTTATTAAAAAAATAATACACCACAACCAAATGGGATTCATACCTGGTATGCAAGGATGGTTCAACATTAGAAAATCAATCCCAATCCAGATACCAACAATGTTCTTTACAGAGATGGAAAAACTAATCAGTAAGTTTATATGGAAAGGGACGAGGCCCCAGATAAGTAAAGCACCATTGAAGAAGAAAAATAAAGTAGGAGGACTCGCACTGCCTAACCTCAGAACCTACTATACAACTATGGTAGTCAAAACAGCCTGGTACTGGTACAATGACAGATACATTGACCAATGGAACAGAATTGAGAACCAAGATGTAAATCCATCCACCTACAGTCACCTGGCCTTTGACAAGGCCTCAAAGTCCATCAGATGGGGAAAAGACAGTCTTTTTAACAAATGATGCTGGCAAAACTGGATGTCCATCTACAAAAAATGAAACAGGACCCATACTTCACACTATACACAAAAACTAATTCAAAATGGATCAAAGTCCTAAATATAAAGCTAGAAACTATAAAGTTCATGGAAGAAAAAACAGGATCAATGCTAGAGGCCCTAATACACGGTATTAACAGGATACAAGCCATAACGAATAACACACAAACTCCAGAAGATAAGCTAGATAACTGGGATCTTCTAAAAATTAAACACATGCTCATCAAAAGAATTCATCAAAAGAGTAAAAAGAGAGCTTACAGACTGGGAAAAAAATGTTGGCTATTACAAATCAGACGGTCTAATCTCTAAAATCTAAAGGAAAATCCAACACTTCTACAACAAAAAGACAAATAATCCAATTAAAAAGTGGGCAAAGGAGATGAACAGACACTTCACCAAAGAAGACATTAAAGTGGCCAACAGACACATGAGGAAATGCTTGCAATCACTAGTCATTAGAGAAATGCAAATCAAAACCACAATGAGATACCATCTCACCCTGACATTATTGGCACGAATCAAAAAAACAGGAAATAACAAATGTTGGAGAGGCTTCAGGGAGATTGAAACGCTTATTTTATCTCACCAGAACTCTGTTGGTGGGAATGCAAAATAATACAACCATTTTGGAAAATGATATGGCGCTTCCTTAGAAAGCTAGAAATAGAAATATCGTATGATCCAGCAATCCCACTCCTAGGAATATATCCTAGGGAAATAAGAGTGGTCACACGAATAGACATATGCACATGTTCATTGCAGCATTGTTCACAATAGCGAAAAGATGGAAACAAGCTAGATGCCCATCAACAGATGGATGGATAAGCAAACTATGTTCCATACACACAATGGAGTATTATACAAGGATAAAGAACAATGATGAATCTGCCAAGCAGCTTGTCATATGGATGAATCTAGAGGCATTATGCTGAGTGAAATAAGTCAATCACAAAAGGATAAACATTATATGAGACCACTACTGTAAAAACTCATAAAAAGGGTTACACAAAAAAAGAAACAATCTTTGATAGTTACAAGGGAGGGGAGGTGTGGAGATGGAAAATCACTAAATAGGCAATAGATAAGTGGTAACTTTGGTGAAAGGTAAGGCAGCACACAATACTGGGGAAACCAGCACAACTTGTACAAAGCAAGGTCATGGAAGCTCCATGGACACATCCAGACTCCCCGAGGGACCTAATTGGTGGGCTGAGGGCTGTGGGGACCATGGTCTCAGGGAACATCTAGCTCAATTGGCATAAAATAGTTTATAAAGAAAATGTTCTACATTCTACTTTGGTAAGTAGTGTCTGGGGTCTTAAAAGCTTGTGAGCAGCCATGTAAGAAACTCCACTGGTTTCATGCCTTCAGGAGCAAGGGAGAATGAAGAAAACTAAATATACAAGGGAAAGATTAGTCCAAAGGACTAATGGACCACATCTACCATGGCTTCCACCAGACTAAGTCAAGAACAGCTAGATGGTACCCAGCTACCACCACTGACTGCTCTGACAGGGATCACAATAGAGGGTCCCAGACAGAGCTGAAGAAAACTGTAGAACAAAATTCTAACTCACAAAAAAAGACCAGACTTACTGGCCTGACAGACTGGATAAACACCAAGGGGTTTGTTCCTCTGGTGGTTACCGGTGGCCCACAGATACATTTTTAGCTCAGTAATGAAGTCACTCCCAAGATTCACCCCTCAGCCAAAGATTAGAAAGGCTGATAAAACAAAATGAGACTAAAGGGGCACACCAGTCTAGGGGCAAGGACTAGAAGACAGGAGGGGACAGAAAACCTGGTAATAGGGAACCCAAGGTTGAGAAGGGAGAGCGCTGGCATGTCATGGGGTTGTTAACCAATGTCATAAAACAATATGTGTACTGTTTAATGAGAAACTCGTTTGTTCTGTAAACCTTCATCTAAAGTACAATAAAAGAAAAAAAATTGAATTGACTTGACAACAATGGGATTTTTTTAGTTTTAGTGAAAATAGAAGCAATGTGTTTACACCATACGTAAAAATAACATTTTGACGATAGCAGCACAAAGGATGAAAGAAAGGATTTTGTGTATTTTGCTGTAATGTTCTTATATTACAATGAAGGCGTATACTAATATTTGAGGATAAAAAAATAGACTATGATTAATTAAAGAAGTACCATAAACTCTAGGGCAACCACTATGTTGTTTTCAACGTATAAATAATAAGCCGATACCAAAACCCAAAAAACCAAACTCACTGCCGCCGAGTTGATTCTGACTCATAATGACCCTATAGGACAGAGTAGAACTGCCCCACAGAGTTTCCAAGGAGTACCTGGAGGATTCGAACTGTTGATCTCTTGGTCGGCAGCTATAGTACTTAACCACTATGCCACCAGGGTTTCCAATAAGCTAATAGGAATGATAAAATGGAATCATAAACAATACACAATTAACATAAAATATCACAGAAAAAGAGAAAAAGAAAAAAAAACTAAAGAATAAAAAAAAAAACTAAATGAAAACAATTATTTTAATTTTAAATTACCAAGCCAATAATTACATTAAATGTACACTGTCTCAACATAGCACTTTAAAAGACAAAGATTGTCAGCAAAGTTTTTTTTTTTAAGTAAGCCCAACTATATGTTGCCTAAAGAAACACCCTGTAAAAATAAAGACATAAATAGGCTAAGTAAAAGGATGAGAAAAGATACTCCATGCAAACACCAATCAAAAGGATATCATGAGAGTCAATTTCTCGCTGTACGTTTTGTAGGTTTTCTTTTTATATGTTGTTTTGTTTAGTGTCTAAAGACCCATTACAAAATTCATTAGACATTCAGTTCCATAAGGTCAGAGGCTGAGTAGATGTTATTCAATACTGTATTTCCTGTGCATACTTTGACTTGTTAATAAATGTGTTCAATTAATGAATTTGTGTTGTAACCTTCACCATAAAATTTCCTTCATTTCAACTTTGTCATATATCAGTCTCACAACTCTTGCTTTCTTTTTTTGTATTTTTTGCTTATCATGGTTTTATGTCTTTTTACTCAAATTTTTATTAAAGTAAGTAGTGAAAAGGAATTTGTAACGAGAAGCAAGGTTCCCAACTCAATACCACAAATCCCACCCCCACTACTGCCACCAAAATTTAACAACATTTAACCTTGTTTTTTGTTCCTGTGATGGGTTACCTTCCTCATCTCTAAACAAAACGGTAATTCTGCTAATTAAAAAAAAAAAAATCAAGTTTATTGAGGTATAATTCACATAGAATAAAATTCACCCTTCTTAGTGTTTGTTTGATACTGCTAATTTTTAATTTGTCTGTTTGAGACATCATTGTTTGACTTGCTGCTATATGATATATGAGGATTCAATCTTGCCCCTTTTTTCTGAATTTAGTTATAACACTATTTTAGTCCCTCTATTGGTTATCTTTGTAACTTTAAACAATATGATTATGCTTTTATTTCTGCATTGTTTTTTACTTCTATATTAATAAAATCATCAATAATAGACAGTATTTCTTGATGCCCTAATTTGTAAGATGAAGATATCAGGACACATAACCCTTCCTTTCATCTCCCCTCTTTGTCTTCTATGTCCCACATTCTGATGTATCTAATTCTCCCTTCTCATTATCAAAGCTGACACATTCTATGTAATTATATAGTTCTATAAATCTTTTGCTTTTTGCCTGAATGGTAATTTAAAACTAATCAATAAACAGTGGTCTTATGTGTTCATTGTACATCCAAGTACTATATGATAACTATATTTCCTGTCTTGTAAATTTTATTGTTATTGTGGGCTTTTTTATGCCATTTTAACCAAACTTAAGTGTACAACTCAGTGACGTTAATTACATTCACCGTGTTGTCCTACCATCACTGCTATCCACTTTTAAAAGTTTTTCATCACACCAAACAAAAACAAAATACCCCTTAAGCAATAGATCGCCATTCGGTCCTCCTTCCTGCCCCTGGTGATCACAAATAAACCTTTGCCTCTATGCATTGCCCTGTTCCAGATATGTCATGTAAGGGGGATCATACAATATTTGCCCTTTTGTGTCTGATATTTCACTCAGCATAATATTTTCAAGGTTCATTCATGTAGTAGCATGCATCAGAATTTTTTTCCTCTTTATGATTGAATAATTGTCCATTGTATGTGTATACCACATTTTGTTTATCTATCCATTTGTTAATGGACATGGGTTGTTTCCACCTTTCAGTTATTGTGAATATTGCTGCAATGAACATTGGTGTACAAGTATTTGTCTGAGTCCTTGCTTTCAGGTCTTTTGGGGTATATACCTTGGAGTGGAATTGCTAGGGTTGCTATGAGTTGGAATTGATTGGACAACAAAAAGTTTGATTTTTTTAATATTTATAGTAATTCTATGTATAACTTTTTGAGGAACTGCCAAACTATTTTTCACAGCACCTGTACCATTTTGCATTTCTACCAGTGATGCATGAGGATTCAAATTTCTCTACATCCTTACAAACACTTGTTATTTTCTGTTTTCCTGATAATATGAAGTATTATCTTATTGTGGTTTTGATTTACATTTCCCTAATGATTAATGTACGTCAGAAGAGACTCTGAAACTTGCTGTCGAATGTCCAGTAGCTAAAGCAAAAGGAAAAAATAATGAAGTAAAAGAGCTGAACAGAAGGTTTCAAAGGGCAGCTCGAGAAGGCAAAGTATTATAATGACTTGTGCAAAAATCTGGAAGTAGAAAACCAAAAGGGAAGAACGAGCTTCGCATTTCTCAAGCTAAAAGAACTGAAGTAAAAATTCAAACCTCGAGTTGCCATATGGAAGGATTCTACGGGGAAAACATTAAACGCATGGGAACCATCAAAAGAAGATGGAAGGAATACAGTTGCTATACCAAAAAGAATTGGTGGACTTTCAACCATTTCAGGAGGTAGCATATAATCAAGAACCAATGGAAGAAGCCCAACCTGCACTAAAGGCACTGGCAAAAAAAAAATTGAGATGGTTCAACAAATGGATGTAGCACTGGAAGTGCTCATCATCTACGCCAAGAAATTTGAAAGACAGCTACCTGGCCAACTGACTGGAAGAGATCCATATTTATGCCTATTCCCAAGAAAGGTGATCCCACCAAATGTGGAAATTATAGAACAATATCATTAATATCACATGCAAGTACAATTTTGCTGAAGATCATTCAAAAGCAGCTGCAGCAGTATATCGACAGAGAACTGCCAGAAATTCAAACTGTATTCAGAAGAGGATATGGAACCAGGGATATCATTGCTGATGTCGGATGGATCCTGGTTGAAAGCAGAGGATACCAGAAGGATGATTACCTGTGTTTTATAGACTACACAAAGGTATTCTACTGTGTGGATCATAACAAATTATGGATAACAATTTGAAGAATGGGAATTCCAGAACACTTAATTGTGCTCATGAGGAACCTGTACATAGATCAAGCAGTCGTTCAAACAGAACAAGGGATACTGTGTCAGTTAAAGTCAGGAAAGGTGTCCGTCAGAGTTGTATCCTTTCACCATACTTATTCAAACTGTATGCTGAACAAATAACCCAAGAAGCTGGCCTATATGAAGACGAACTGGGCATCAGGATTGGAGGGAGACTCATTAACAACCTGCCTTATGCCTATGAAACAACCTTGCTTGCTGAAAGTGAAGAGGACTTGAAGCACTTAATGATGAAGATCAAAGACCACAGCCTTCAGTATGGATTACACCTCAACATAAAGAAAACAAAAATCCCCACAAATGGACCAATAAGCAACATCATGATAAATAGAGAAAAGATTGAAGTTGTCAAGGATTTCATATTACTTGGATCCACAATCAACATCCGTGGAAGCAGAAGTCGAGAAATCAAAAGACGCATTGCACTGGGCAAACCTGCTGCAAAAGACCTCTTTAAAGTGTTGAAAAGCAAAGATGTCACCTAGAAGACTAGGGTGCATGTGTTAGTCATTTAGTGCTGGTATAACAGAAATACCACAAGTAGATGGCTTTAATGAAGAGAAGCTTATTTCCTCACAGTAAAGTAGGCTAAAGTCCAAATTCAGGGCATCGGCTCCAGGGGAAGGCTTTCTCTCTCTGTCAGCTCTGGAGGATGGTCCTTGTCCTCAATCTTCCCCTGGTCAAGGAGCTTCTCAGGCACAGGGACCCTGGGTCCAAAGGCCCCGCTCTGCTCCCAGTGCTGCTTTCTTGGTGGTATGAGATCCCCCTGTCTCTCTGTTTACTTCTTTCTTTTATATCTCAAGAGATTGCCTCAAGACACAATCCAATCTTGTACATTGAGTACTGCCTCGCTAATACAACTGTAGCCCATCCTCCCCCATTAACATCATAGAGGCAGCATTTACAACATATAGGAAAATCACACAATACCGGGAACCATGGCCTAGCCAAAAAAATACACACATTTTTGGGGGGACAGAATTCAACCCATGACAGCGCACCTGACCCAAGCCATGGTGTTTTCAATTGACATCTTTCAGTTGTGGTGTTGGTGAAGAATATTGAACATACCATGGATTACCAAAAGAACAAATAAATTTGTCTTGGAAGAAGTACAACCAGAATGCTCCTTAGATGCAAGGATGGCGAGACTATGTCTCACATACTTTGGGCATGTTATCAGGAGGGATCTGTCCCTGAAAAGGGACATAGTGCTTGGTAAAGTAGAGAGCCAGCGAAAAATAGGAAGACCCTCAACGAGATAGGTTGACATGGTGGCTGCAACGATGGGCTCAAGCATAGCAACAATTGCGAGGATGGTGCAGGACCATGCGGTGTTTCGTTCTGTTGTACACAGGGTTACTACGAATCAGAACCAACTGGATGGCACCTAACAACAACAATGATTAATGACATTGAGCATATTTTCATGTGCTTATTGGCCATTTTTATATTTTCTTTGTAGAAATTTCTATTCAACTCTGTTGCCCATTTTCTTTTAAATTATATTTTATCCTGTTTTTGGTGAAGGTTTACCCAGCAGTTTAGATTCCCATTCAACAATATCTACATAAATTGTTCAGTGACATTGGTTGCATCCTTCACAATGTATAAACATTCTCAATGTATAAACCATTCTGGTTGTTCTGTTTCCATTAATCTAGCTTCTCTTACATTCTCATCTTTGTTTTAAAATAATTGTTGACAGTTTGGTCTCATATAGGTGATTTTTTTTATTGTACTTTAGATGAAGGTTTACAGAGCAAACTAGTTTCTTATTAAACAATTAATACACATATTGTTTTGTGACTTTAGTTGCTAACCCCATGACATGTCAACACTCTCCCTTTATTGACCTTGGGTTCCCCATTACCAGCTTTCCTGTTGCCTCCTGCCTTCTAGTTCTTGCCCCTGGGCTGGTGTGCCCATTTAGCCTTGTTTTCTTTTATGGGCCTGTCTAATCTTTGGCTGAAGGGTGAACCTCAGGGGTGTTGTCATTACTGAGCTATTACGGTGTCCAGGGTTGGAGTTTCTCCAGTTTCTGTCAGACCAGTAAGTCTGGTCTTTTTTTTTTTTTTCCTTTTTTTGAGAATTTTGCTCTACACTTTTCTCCAGCTCTGTCGGGGACCCTCTATTGTGAGCCCCATCAGAGCAGCTGGTGGTGGTAGCCGGGTACCATCTAGTTGTGCTGGACTCAGTCTGGTGGAGGCTGTGGTAGTTGTGGTCCATCACTCCTTTGGACTAATCTTTCCCTTGTGTCCTTGGTTTTCTTCATTATCCTTTGCTCCAGATGGGGTGGGACCAGCGGAGTATCTTAGATGGCCTCTCACAAGTTTTTAAGACCCCAGGCGCTACTCACCAAGGTAGAATGTAGAACATTTTCTTTATACACTATGTTATGCCATTTGAGCTAGACGTTCCCTGAGACCATGGTTCCCAGGCCTCAGTCCAGTAAGTTTGGATGTGTCTATGGAGCTTCCATGACCTTGTCTTGGACAACTTGTGCAGATTTCTGCAGTATCGTGTACTGTCTTACTCTTCATCAAAGTTAAACCCATTGTCCTCGAGTGGATTCTGACTCATAGTGACCCTATAGTTACCACTTAAAAACCTTATCTAGGGTCTATTTAGGGTTTTTCCCTCCTACCCCTCCCCCCCTCATGTTGCCAATTTTTTGTGTTGTCTTTTTGTTCTTGAGTTGTAGGAGTTCTTTACATATTGTAGATATGAAACCCTTATCAGACATATAGTTCCCAGACATTTTCTCCCATACTGTAGGTTGTCTCTTGATTTTCATTATAAAGTCCTTTGATGCAAAAAAATTTTCATTTTGATGAAGTCCAATTTATCTATTTTTTTTTCTTTTGTTACTTTATTTTTGGTGTCAGAGCTAAGAAGCTATTGTCAAAAGCAAGGTCTTGAAACTTTATCCCTTCTAAGAGTTTTATAGTTTTAGTTCTAGTATTTAGGCCATTGATCCATATTGAGTTAGTTTTCATATATGGTGTGAGGTATGGGTCCAACTTCATTCCTTTTCATGTAGAATTACAGTTGTCCCAGCACCATTTGTTGAGTAGTTAATTACTGTTTTTGTATGGTCCTCTTGTATTAAGCAAGGTTACTGCATTCTATTATTTTTCATAGTAATTTGTCCCTTGATCCTTAGTCTATGTGAATGATCATATCATCTGCAAATAATGACAATTTGAACTCTTCCATTCTTCCTCTTAGTCCAGGCTTCTTGGCAGGAGACATGAAAACAAGTTGCTCAGGGTTGTGGTCTGTTCCATTTTTAGTGAATGGCAGTGGTGGTAATGGGAGCAGGGAGATGAGTTGCCAGACAGGGTGCCTGAGTGGCTGGTCTTCTGAGCTGCTCCTCAATCCTCCCCAGCACTACCAGTCACATCTCTCCATCTCAAGACCTGTTCCTGCTTGCAGAATGAACACCTAACCGTGATGTAGCACTTGCCTTTTAAAAGTTGGTGATATCTGATTACTACATATTGTTGTGTCTGTTCCCCTTTCTATATCTAGGGTCAAACATAGCAAGTTGGCATATAGTAGATGCTTGATAATTATTTATTGAATGCATGAAGAAAAGAAAAACAAATTGAGTTAAAATTTAAAATCTACCATGACTCGTTTTGAGATTTTAAGGCAAGTTACTTCAATACGCATGTATTACATGCCTCAGCTAGGCACTCCACATACATTACCTCATTTTTAATGTTAAATGAAGTGGGTTGTATTCGTTACAATATAATTTCAGATACCGTCATGGAGACCCAAAATTACAGAGGCTTATGTTGTTATTGGTAGTTGCCATTGAGTCGATTCTGATTCATGGTGTCGCCATGTGTCCATAACCAGCAGTCACAGCAGTAATAGTCCCATTAAGCAGTTCTGTGGTGTAATTTTGAGAGTTTGTCTTGGTGGGTCAGTCTCTTAGATGGGTTCTCTGGCCATCTCAGAGATTCTGTGAGCTGCCAAATACCCTTTGTAAATTCCTTTTCTGCTTAAACTAGTTAGATTGGTTTCTACTGATAGCAACTTAGATTTGTGACTGTTAACACGCCTCCTTCCTTTTCCTCCAACTTGCCTTAGGGCCTTTGCTCTTGCTGTTTTGTCTGCCTTGATCTCACAAGCCAGGTTCACTTGTATCATTCAGGATTCAGGTCAAACGTAACCTGTGGAAAAGGCCCAGATTCCTCCATCAAAAGAATTTCTACACCAACATTGGTTATTACCTATCAAATCATCCAGTTTTATTGCCTTCACTGAACTTACTACTACGTAAAATTATTTAGTTCACATTTATTTGTTTTCTTGTTTATTTATCCCCACCCCCCACCCCCTTTCAAATGGAGGCTTGAGAAATTATCTTGCATTAAAAAGTGCCTGGCTGATAGTATGGGCACAATAACTTTTTTTTTTTTAATAATTTTTATTCAGCTTTAAGTGAACGTTTACAAATCAAGTCAGTCTGTCACATATAAGCTGATATACACCTTACTGCATACTCCCACTTACTCTCCCCCTAATGAGTCAGCCCTTCCAATCTCTCCTTTCATGACAATTTTGCCAGTTTCTAACCCTCTCTATCCTCCCATCCCCCCTCCAGACAGGAGACGCCAACACAGTCTCAAGTGTCCACCTGATACAAGCAGCTCACTCTTCATCGGCATCTCTCTCCTACCCATTGTCCATTCCCTTCCATGTCTGATGAGTTGTCTTTGGGAATGGTTCCCGTCCTGGGCCAACAGAAGGTTTGGGGACCCTGACCGCCGGGATTCCTCTAGTCTCAGTCAGACCATTAAACAATAACTTTTGCTGAATGAATCGAGTAAAAGAATTTTATATCTTTGTTTTGTTGTTATTAGGTGCTGTAGAGTTGGTTCCAACTCATAGTGACCCTACGTACAATAGAAGAAAATACTGCCCAGTCCTACGCCATCCTCACAATCATTGCTACATTTGAGCCATGCTGCAGTCACTGTGTCAATCCATCTCGTAGAGGGTCTTCCTCTTTTTCACTGACCCTCTTCTTTACCAAGCATGATGTCCTACTCTAGGGACTAGCCCCTCCTGATAACATGTCCAAAGTACACAAGACGAAGCCTTGCCATCCTTGCTTCTAATGAGCATTCTGGCTGCATTTCTTTGAAGACAAGTTTGTTCGTTCTTCTGCCAGTCATGGTATATTCAATATTTGTAATACTATAAAGTCAAGACACATCTTTTGAATAACTGTCAACAGGAAGTTAATTAAACAGACTGTGCCTTATTCAGGAAACCCTGGTAGCGTAATGGTTAAGTGCTACGGCTGCTAACCAAAGGGTCGGCAGTTGGAATCCGCCAGGCGCTCCTTGCAAACTCTATGGGGCAGTTCTACTCTGTCCTATAGGGTCGCTATGAGTTGGAATTGACTTGCCAGCACTGGGTTTGGTTTTTGGTCTTGGTTCCTCTTTCATACAATACAATAGCATAGAGCCATTAAAAAGATAAAGTATATCTTATATATCTTGACATGGATAGATTTCCACAATATATTGCTGGTTGAAACAGTGACAAAAATAGGTTATAAAAGTATATGATCTCCTATATGTAACATGCTTAGAAAAACACATGGGAAGGTATTAAGCAAATTTTAAGAGTAGTTAATTCAGTATAATGGGAATACCAAGCTGTAAAGAGGAGGGGAAAACTCATGTTTTGTGTGATAATTTCTTAGTTTCTTTTTTTGCAGCAAACATGTATGCATCAAATCTTGTTTCTTTTGGTTGCAAATGGAAAAAATAAATAAAATTGGTTTAAAATGTAAATTTATTGGAAAAATGCTGTTATATATTCTCCTTTGTAATGAAAGAAAAGGTTGTACGAACAACTATTGAAACGGTGAGAATAGTGCTGGGCCTCAGGAGTTACTAGAAGCTGAGACAAAAGTTCTCAGATCTCTCTCAATCAATCTCCTTTCTTGGCTTCTCTTTGCATGTCAGCTTAATGCTAACTCATTGCAAGAAAAGCTTTGTCCAGATGGTGGAGAATATCATTGTTGACAGTTTCTAAGCCTTTCATCTCACCTCTTCTACCAGCTGAGGAAGACTAACTTCATTGTCTTTTCCAGGCCCAGTTTGAAAAACTCTAAGATTTCTGACTTGCTCGGTTAAGGTCACATGCCTCCTCTGCAACAACTACATAGCTGGGATTGGTTTAGGAGCAGTTCTCAGGAGAATAGGAGAGGTGCTGAGCAGTGAAAATATGAGATTTAAAATATAATATACTATTTTAAACATCGAATACAAAATCAAAGAAGTGATATATTGAAACTGTATCTGCATTTCAGGATTCATCCTTTAAAAATCAACGAAAAGGGGGAACATCCATATTTGCATCTGTTTTAGGCAGAATAATAGCCATCCAAAAATGTCCACATCCTAGTCTCTAAAACCTGTGTCTATGTTACCTTACACAACAAAAGAAACTTCTGAGGATGTGACTGAGTTAAGGATCTTGATATGGAAAGACTATTCTACATTATCTGTGAGTCCAGTGTAATCACAAGCATCCTTATAAGAGGAAGGCAAGTGTCTTAGTCATCTACTGCTGCTATAACAGAAATACCACAAGTGGATGGCTTTAACAAAGAGAAATTTATTCTCTCACAGTCTGATAGGCTACAAGTCCAAATTCAGGGTGTCAGCTCTAGGGGAAGGCTTTCTCTGTCAGCTCTGGACAGGTCCGTGTCATCAATCTTCTCTTGGCCTAGGAGCTTCTCCACACAGGAACCCCAGGTCCAAAGGATGAGCTCTGTTCCTGGCACTACTTTCTTGGTGGTATAAGGTCACCAACTCTCTGCTTGCTTCCCCTTCCTTTTATCTCTTGTAAGATAAAAGGTGGTACAGGCCACACCCCAGGGAAACTCCCTTTACATTGGATCAGGGATGTGACCTGAGCAAGGGTGTTACATCTCACCCCAATCCTCTTTAACCACAGGCAGAGATTAAGATTTATAACACATGGGAAAATCACAAAATGGAGGACAACCACACAATACTGGGAATCATGACCTAACCAAGTGGACACATATTTTGGGGGAACACAATTCAGTCCATGACAGCAAAAGTATCAGAATGAGAGAGGGGACTTGAATACACTACGCTGCTGGACTTGAAGATAAAAGAAGAGGCCACAAGCCAAGAAGTGCAGGCAGCCTCTCAAAGCTGGAAAAGGCAAGGAAACAGATTGTCCCCTAGAGCTTCCAGGAAGAACACAGCCTTGCTGACACCTTGATTTTAGCCCAGTAAGACTTCTGACCTACAGAACTGTAAGATAATAAATTTGTGTTGCTTTAAGCCAGTAAGTTTGTGGTATTCATTACGGCAGAAATAAGGAACTAGTATACCATTACCATTATACTAGTTTTGTTTTTATACCATTATTAGGTGTGAAACACCAATAAAATAATACACACTAAAAATCTCTAAGATAGAAAATTCCTTAATCTAATAAAAGGCATATACTAAAAAAACTACTGAAAAAAATCATACTTTAAATGCATCCATGGAACATTAAATGCATCCCATCAGAGGTTAGAATAGGACAAGAATGATAACACCATTTCTATTGCGACATTGTGTTTGGCATACTTGCTGGTGCAATATAACAAGAAAAAGGAATAAAAGGTATGAAGATTAGAAAGGAAGAAACAAAATTGTCATTATTCACAGATACTTGGAACTCCTTTGGTTGCAAGTGCCGGAAAAACAAAGCCAACTAGCTCAAATAGAAAGGAGGATTTATTTGCTTATATAATCAAACCTCAGGTTGGGGAGGGATAGACCCTACCTTTGCAACAATTGAAATAAAATTTGTGTTCTTTCTTTGTTGCTGGCCTCTGTTTTTCTATGTGTGTATTGGCTTTCTCCTTTAGGATTATATGTCCGTGTGTTAGGGGACATAGATGTGTCTCTGATCACATCCAGTTCTAAAAAGGACAGAGATGGACTGTAGTAAGTTCAGGAGACACACCCAATATTCAATATGATCCTCTTAACCTTGATCTTGGGCTTACCACTTGTACCCATGTCAACCAAGGTTAGCAGAAGTGATGATGTGTTACTCTGGTGGTAATTAGCTTATTTGTTCATCTTAATTAACCTATCTGTTCTTCTGTGTGAGCACAAAAAGAGGGCCCCAATTCTCTCACTGCTGGTATCATGGTAAAGACAGTGATTCTGTTGTCAATAGTCAAGGAGATTAAAAGTTCTGGAAGAGTAGTGAAGCTACCAGGAGATCTACAACCTCTGGTGTTTGGCATCCTTTCAAGAGCTGGGAGAGCAAAATAGACTCTTTATTAGAAGGTAAAAAGATGTACTTGAAACATTTATCATATTCTACACTGAGATACTTCATGAAACTTTTTCAAACAGTCAAAATGTATTCCTCACAACAGAGACTGCTAGATGTCCCCCAATATCCATTCTCCCCTTTTTCTAGAGCAGAGGTTGACACTTTTTTTTTTTCTTAAAAGGCCAGATAGTAAATATTTTAGGCTTGCCAGGGCCATACATTCTCTGTGGCAACTACTCATTTCTGCTGTTGTAGCATGAATGCAGCCACAGACAATGCCAAAAGCATGGGCAACAACAACAAAAAGTAGATAAACTGGGCATCATGAAAATTTTAAAACTTTTGTGCTTCCAAGGACACATCAAAAAAATGCTAATCTCTTGCAGAAGAGTGTGTATGGCTTTGGGGGATTGTCCTTAAATGGAAGGTGTGTTTTTCTTTGAATTCCTTCATCTTTCCTGTTGGTTGTAATGTGTATGTAACGGTTAGAGCTCTAGCAGCCATCTTGGGCCATGAAATGATTTTGGAAGACGGAAGTCACATGCGGTGAGGAAACAATATAGAAGGAGCCTAGAATTCTCACTCCATGAGTCACTGTACTGATCCTAAATTGATTTCGGACTTCTGGAAAGAATATATTTATATCACGCTTAAGTAACACTTATTTTGAGGCTTTCTGTTATTCCGTACTCAGAGCTGAACCTAGCACTGACTACTACAGCCCTCAAGGATTTAAAAATCAGATATGGCTCTTGAAGGGGTTCAAGTGGATGTGGATAGGTACAATTCTATGGCTTCTTTATAGCATTCATTCTTAATGTACTGGCCTTTTAATCTGACGTCATGCGACCACTTAATGTCTTACGTATTTGTAGCACAGCTGTAAGAAGATATATTCTCTGATGAATCAATCCTATGGAACTTTAAAAAAAAATTAAGTTTCATAAATATAAGTAGTGCCATATACACTGTTTACTAAGTCCCTTTTCAGCCCAAGTTCTGATCACTACGTATGCAGAAATCTGCTGTGGATTTCTGCACAGATTCAGAGAATGGGAACCAGTTTGCAGCTTCCTCTGCACTGCAGGACAGAAAAAGCATAGTTCTCTGGATGGGTCCAATTTTACCTCGACAAGATTAAAATAATGTTCAAAGATCTCTAAATGTCACACACAATCTCCAGACATAATAACGTCTACTCTTGTTCATGAAGAGACATATGATGCAAAGTCACCATAGCACATCTTCTCCATAAGGGTATGAGTCATTGAACAGACATAAAAAAAAAAAAGAAAATAGACATAATATTCACAAAAAGGGCATCTCTGAGTTCTAGAGTCATACTCCAAAACAATAACGTAAAGAAGGTCTTGCTTCAGACCATTTTTCACTTACACTCTGAAAAAATCCACTTTAACACTGGGACAGTCATAATCTGGCTTCACATACTCTGGACATGCCTAATAATTAAACTTGACTCTTACTCTCATGGATGCTTTTTTGGGTTTGTGGGGGCTCCCTGCTGGGGTGCTTCTATTGCAACTCCAGGGATATGTAGAGTGACCAACCATCCCAATTTGCTCAGGATGTTTCAGCACTACAGCTGGAAAAATCCCAGGGGCACTGGGACAAATTGATCATCCTAGATGGGCAACAGAAGACTGAAGAAGAATTGATGCATTTGAATTATGGTGTTGGAGAAGAATATTGAATACGCATGGACTTCCAGAAGAACAAACAAGTCTCTCTTGGAAGAAATACAGCCAGAGTGCTCCTTAGAAGTGAGGATGGCGAGACTTTGGCTCAAGAATTCTGGACATGCTATCAGGAGGGACCAATCCCTAGAGAAGGACATCATGCTTGGTAAAGTTGAGGGTCAGCGAAAAAAGAGGAAGACCCTCAATGAGATGGATTGACACAGTGGCTGCAATATTGTGCTCAAACATAACGACTGTGAGGATGGCACAGAACTGGGCAATGTTTCGTTCTATTGTACATAGGGTCGCTATGAGTCGTAGCTGACTCAATGGCACCTGACAACAACAGCAAGATGGGCAATGCATTCTATTTCTCCAGTTACTGCTCCATCCCAATGTTTTTTAAAAACCCACACCACACAGACTCTTTCTGTTGGAGTTCTATCTCCTTTCCAGGCAGTCCTTTAGAACAAGAGTAAAAAAGACTCCAGGCTAGCTCTCTTGTTCTTTCTTATGGGCCTCATCTGGTACATGAAAACACTCAGTAATCATTTATCCAGACAAACAATGGGAGTGCAGGCTGATCCAAACATAGCAGCCACTCTCCTTCACTCTTCTGCCCAAACTGCTCACCGACCCAATTCTGCTGACCTCGGGATTTCTCAGACGTGGGTCAGACACTACCTCTTGAAACCCGGGGGACACATAGCAAGATCTCTGAGTAATGCCATTGAAGCCCCTTTCACTGGACTTGAAAGAGCTTGAGCTCTCTCTACAACTCTTCCTCATAAAATCATCTTTCTCAAAATCTGCTTTTAAACCTTGAAATTGGTGAAAGGTTCCAATGATTGTAAAACCAGCTCTTGGATTGTGGCTGCCAAACTTAGGGAGTAAACTTGACCAAGAATCTCAGATGCTAACCTCTGAAATTCTTTGCTACATTTGTACTAAGAGCCTAGCTTCCCATGGGCTCCTCCCAGCCAATAAGTGAGTATAGCATGGATAATATGGCAGGCTAATTCATGAGAGGAGGAGGACCCCTCTGACAGGCAATTTTAGCTTGAGGATTCCCTAGTGGCATTGTTGAATCTTCTTAGACTGCAGAGTAGTCTAGGAGATTTCCACTCAGCCTCCTCTCCCTCTATCCTTCATTCAGTTAGACTTGCACCACACCTCTCCCAGCCTCCGCTGGCTCCCTCCCCATTCTCTCTCTCAGAGGTGTTTTCTTTAGTAAAATCCCTGTACATTTAAATACCTCCTAACATCTGCTTCTCAGAGGACCCAAACTAACATCAAGATATTCCGTTTTTTTGAAATTTCATCAGCACCTCACTTTGCTATTTCATTGGCAAAACTTTCAATTCAATATCCAGTTGTGCTACTAACCATGGGATGAACGAAGTGGTAGGCGGCATTGCTGACCATTAGAGGCGACTGTAGGATTTGACTTTACATCTCTTGTTGTCCAACCACCCAAGTCCTGTTTATATGTCCAGTTTTTGTGAGTATAAAGGTGAATTTTGGCAAGAATTATCATTGCTGTTTCTGAATATGCAAGTGGGAACATTGTATATCTGAATCTACCTTTTAGTGGGCAACCAGGCTTGTGCGAAGACTCAGGTGAGAAAGCTGCTACATGCTACCCTGGAATGCCAAAGAAAATTCAACCTCAAATACCAGCATCTTCTTTTATCCCTCTACATTTTCTTCTTCCCCTGATCCTGTTTCATGTTCTCATTATGTCACTGCTTGAGGGGTCACTAAAAAGCAATAGTGGGCAGTGGAGTATGAGGATAGAGCAGAAAATGAGAAGGAAGACTTTATTTTGCAGAGTCTGAAATAGATAAATTGCTTGAAGCTGCACCCTAAAGAATGTTCTCCAGCATTTTTTTAAGAAGGGAAGTTTTTGGTCGCAGTGTATTTTTATGCACAAGTGTGTAAAAAACCTATCAATTTTTACTCATTTGCTTTATTTTTCCTGTGAGGACTATGGACCCCAAACTGTACTTGGGTAATACCTTGATAAAAACCCAAAACTTTCCAAGCAAACAGGATTCTTCTATGTTATTTGTGTCAAGGTCCATCCTTTGGCAAAATGTGGCAACATGCCTTCATCTCCATTATAATAGCAAACAAAGATGTTTTCCCATCGCTAATTTTTTTTTCTATTTTAAAAAACATCATAGAAGATATAAATTCACCCACTCTTTGAACACTATCATTAACTTTCATGTATTTCTTGTTAGTAGTTTTTTTAATGCATAGTTTGTTTTTACAAAAATGGGACCTTATGGCTATTCACAAGGAGCTCCGTTGGCACAGTGGTTAAGTACTCAACTGCTAACTGGAGGGTCGATGGTCAAACCTACCAGTCACTGTGAGGGAAAAAGATGTGGCAACCTGCTTCCATAAAGACTACAGCCTTGGAAATCCTGTAGGACAGTTCTACTGTGTCCTATAGGGTCACTATGAGTTGGAATCGACTCAATAGCAACAAGTTTTTTTTCCCCCTTTCTTTTTTCTAATGACTATTTACACCTCATTTGTTGACAGAGCATTATAGTTAACGTAGAAGTAAGATCGAACAGTATATTGGTTTTCAGTCATATTCCAAAGAAATAGAAATGTAAAGAAACAATTGTTTGGGTGGAAAGTCAAAGACAATAGTCACCAGAACTTTGTTAAGGCCAGAACCACAATTTGATGATGGTGACAGACCTCCAGTTGTCTGAACAGGCCTGAATTAATAAGCGCCTGGCTGCTGTTGTTGTGTGTCATCACGTCAATTTTGACTCACAGCGACCCTGTATGACAGACAAGAGCTGCCCCGTAGGATTTCCTAGGCTGTAATCTTTATGGGAGCAGATTGCCAGGTCTTTTCTCCTGCAGAGAGGCTGGGTTAGCAGCAGGCAGCAGCGCTTTAACCATTGCGCCACCAGGGCTCTTCCCAGAGTCTTACAGCCTACGGCAGTTTCCTCAGTTAATCTTCGCTGCAAAGGCAAGGAAAACCCTGCAAAGGCAAGGAAAACCCTGCAAATGCCAGAGGCAAGGGGTGCGACACCAGGTGAAATCCCAGGATCACCGGGTTTGCGAAAGTGATCCTGACACAAATTTCAGCCCTGTGTCCACTGTAAAAAGGCAGTGGCTGTCACTTGGCCACATTCTTTGCATAATAGGATGCTGAGCTCAAGTTAGCCTAACACTTGCGTAAGTGGGTTACCAGAATGCCAAGTGCCAGGGGCTTGCACTTTTATAAGTAGATGCACTATGAGGGAAGTTAAAAGCACAGGCTATGCATCCAAACTGCCTGGGTTACAATCCAGCTCCTCCAAATACTAGCTGTATGATACTGAACAAATCACCTGCCTTCTCCCAGCCTTAGTTTCACCATGCACATTAAACATTAATAATACTTTCTCTCCTGGGTTGTTTTGATGAAAGGATAAAATAGTATGCCAATGCTGGTGTTTAGTTCAAAAACTGGCACGTAAAATGTCTCAGAAGGCGCTGGTTCTGCAAAACCCTGAATCCCTCACCGCCATTGCCACCGGCTCCGCAACAGCACCGGCTTCCGAGATCCTGTCAGACCTAGTCTCTTTTAGCCCAACGCGGATCCCTCCGCGCTTGCGTCACTTCCGGGAGAAACTGCCGCTTCCTTAAATGCCCGGATGCAACTGTCATGTCCGTCCATCAGTGAAGGCCCGCAGTGGAAATCGAGTCGAGGATTCCAAAAGGCGGCCAGAGCTTGGGGCTTCAGAGTGGGATATTATGGGACAAAAGATGAGTGTTTCGGGCGGCAAGGTCTCCCAAACAGCCTAGGAACTGCGCCTCCGCGCTTCCGGTTAACTTGATGCCAAGTTTTCTAAAGAAGTCTTAGTCTTGTCGGAATGTACTCAAGGGGGTGGTGGGGGCCGAGCCCCCGTTTCCTACCCGGGCCTTCTTTGTGTGCTGGGTTTTTATTCCCGTCACTTCCCGCAGTCCAGTAGCTGGGCGGGCGGTGCAGCAGCCAGCTGGGGAGGAAGGGGGCGGACCGGACTCTAGGATGTAGAGAGGTGGGGCGCGCCGATGGCTCGGGAGCGGTCAAGACTCCAGGGCGCCTCGCTGAGAGCAACCTCGAGCTGTAGTTCGCGGGGCCGTAGCACCGTGACTCGGCGGGCGCCCCACTGTGGCCTGTCCTCTCACCGTGGGGAGCTTAAAGTTGGTCTTTTCATGCTGACCCAACCACACTCCATCATAGTCGGCCCTGCCCTATATCGACTTTGATCATTGAAAATATTTAGGGTGGGTATAGTGCAGTTGGTGATTGTTTTTTCAAAACACGTAAACATAAACTTAATGGTAGTTTTAAGTTTCAGAATTAGTAGGATAAGTTCACGTATTGTCATCTGATTGTTTTAAGGTTTAAATTTGGATGTCAGTGCTTGTGAGAGTTTAACAAAAGCAGTCTTTAGACCTGTTATCTAAAATTTTAAATAACCAGTATGAGAAAATAGGTTAATATTTAAGATGGTAAGAAAGTTGTTGAACTTTGCTCCTGGTCACTTGTCATAATAAAACACGAAGACACCAAAGTTATACCTCAAGACAAGGTATTAACTACCAAGAGCTTCTGAAAATGTAATCATTCAGATATATTAATTTGAATTGTTTTTCCTGCGTGGAGGGTGTCCTATAGGCTTTGTCATCGGGTGAAACGGGAACAAATGTGAGTTGATTCATTAATGATTCCTAGTAGTTAAAATTAGGTCTGGGTGGATAGTAGTTAAAATTAATTTTAAGTGCCACCTGTCTTTTGGATTCAAAATCTCAGTTGAACTGGATTCAGAATTTCAGTTGAAACCACTTTTATTTGCTTGAAATATGTAATGATGAATGCATATATAGAATGTTAACTACTTTCATAGAAACAAAAATGGGGGAACAAATATTTAAAGCAGGTTTATGTAATATAAAACCCACTTCCTTGAAGTCCATTCCAACTCATAGCAACCGTGTGGGACAGAGTAGAACTGCCCCATAGGGCCGCTATGAGTCAGAATCTACTTGACAGCAATGGGTTTGGGTTTTGGTTTAATCTTTATGGAAGCAGATTGCCATATCTTTGTCCCACAGAGTGGCTAGTGGGTTTGAACCACCAACCTTCCTAGTTTGTAGCCCAGCACTTAACCACTGCACCACCAGGGCTCCTCTACACAATATAATGTGTTATAATTTGGACTTTTAATTAAACCTCAATGATTAGAAGAACTGACCCAGAGAGGCTTAAAAACAAAAAAGAAATATATTTACCCACTATGTGAATATCCCAGTGTTTGAACAAAAAATAAAATGCCATTATAAAGCACCTTGGATTTGTTTTCACAATTACCTGTATGTGCAAAGCACTGAGTTGATAATAGATGAGAAAACACTTAAAAAATTAAAGAAAAAAGTAATATATAAATCATGAACACTTATTATTCTCACTCTCTGGTCAAATCACGTACACTTGTGGCACATTTAACCTCTAAAACTTGTGGTTCTTGTACATGCATTAATACATAGAATAGTATTTTAAAGAAACAAAAATAATTTTCTGTTTATACGTTTTCAATCTTTTGTTCCTTGTTTCTATGTTATTTGAGCTTGTGCTTACCGATGCATTTTCACACAGAGCTTTTAATAATTTGATCATCATAGATGGTCTTGATTCTTAATTTTTCTATGATTTTTTGCAGGTAGTTCTACTGGGTTCTTGGCACAGTACCACATGAACATGGACAAAGCCTTGTTAAGGTGGAAATTTTTATTGTATTAACCAGTTCAAACATTTGACTAGTCTATTTAGTTTTCTAGTATTTTAGTCAGATGACTAAAGGTAGGCTTCATATATTCAATATGTATAGGATAATTAATATGTATAGGATAATTAATGATAACTTTAAATTATTTCCTGCCAAAATGTAAACTTTGATCTCAAAGGGTAATATTTATGGAGCACTTGTTGTTGATGTAAGCTGTCAAGTTGATTCCAACTCATAGTGAACCTTTAAGATAGAGTAGAACTGCCCCATAGGGCTTCCTAGGCTGTAAATCTTTATGGGAGGAGATCGCCAGGTCTTTTCTTCTGCAGAGAAGCTGGCAAGTTCCAACCGCCAACCTTTTGGTTAGTAGCCTGGCGCTTGACAATTGTGTCACCAGGGCTCCTTGTGATGAGTAGTGTACATAGATTATCTCACTTAATGCCTACAACTACGCTCTGAGTTACGTGTGTTAAGTCCCTGTTTTACAGATGGGAAAAACTGAGACAGAGTTTGAAGCTCTTTGCCCACAGTCACAAAACTATGTTCTTAACCTACTTATTTTATATGACACCCCTTTCCCTCCATTTAACTGAAATACTTAAGTAGAAGAAGTATGAGAATGGAACTCTAGTCTGGACTAGTCTTACCTAGCCTGCTTTATGACTTAGGGCAATTCATTAAACCTCTTTGAATTTTATTTTCCTCACCTGTAATACACGAACAGTTTGAACTGTTATATTTTTTATTGACTCTGGGATCATCAAGAATCATTACAAGGGTCCCTTCACCCCATCTCAGAGAGTTTCTTCCAATTTCCTGATATGGGCAGTGATAACTCCCATCTCTATTGCTGTCTGGTCTGACCACATTGTAAGATGTGGCTGATTTCAGAGATGTTAAAATGTAAAATAATGTGCATCTTATAATTAATGAAATATAGTAGATGATCTCTGAGCTTTTCAATCCTGATTCTATGACGTGTGACTTCATAACATTTTATTGCTAGATTATGTATTTGCTTTTAATGTTTTTTTTTTTTTTTTTTAATGTAATTGATTCAGATTTAATCCAAATTTAAACCTTAAAATCTTTTTGGTAGTAGAAAATTAGGAACCTTGTCTGTCTTTTTTATTTCTGAATCCCCAGTACCCAGAACAATGCTTGGCATGTAGCATCCCTGTTGTCATCGAGTGGTTTGTGACTCATAGTGACCCTGTAAGAGAGTAGAACTGCCCCATAGGATTTCCAAGGAGCACCTGGTGGATTTGAATTGCTGACCTTTGGTTTAGCAGCCTGAGCTCTTTTAACCACTGCGTCACCAGAGTATGTAGTGAGTGATGAGTAAATGTTTATTGAATTAATTAAGCAAGTCTTGATTTTATATTACAAATGCAACTTTTAAAACAATTGTGTTTGACAACAGAGAACCCCTGAGGGAGCAGGAGAGCGGTGGGATGCAGACCCCAAATTCTCGTAAAAAGACCAGACTTAATGGTCTGACTGAGACTAGAAACACCCCAGTGGTCAAGATCCCAGACTATCTCTTAGCCCGAGACAGGAACCATTCCCAAAGCCAACTCTTCTGACAGGGATTAGACTAGACAATGGGATAGAAAATGATACTGGTGAAGGATGAGCTTCTTGGATCAAGTAGACACATGAGACTGTATTGGCATCTCCTGTCTATAGGGGAGATGAGAGGGCAGAGGGGGTCAGAAGCTGGCCGAATGGACACAAAAGAGAGAGTAGAGGGAAGGAGTGTGCTGTCTCATTAGGGGGAGAGCAATTAGGAGTATATAGCAAGGTGTATATAAATTTTTGTATGAGATACTGACTTGATCTGTAAACTTTCACTTAAAGCACAATAAAAAATGGGAAAAAATTGTGTTCGATTTGAATTCAGTGTAAAATAGTATCAAAAAGTACAAAAAATATTTTGCTATAATTTTTTGCATTCTGAAGTATACTCTTATAAAACAATGGTCTCTCCAAATATCTTTTCTGTTACTCATTGTTGTTGATTGTAATCAAGTATGTGATACATTTTTTTTTTTTGAGGAGGTATAATAGAAATTGGAATGCTGGCAGACAGACTTTTTAACAAGAGATCAAACATTTTATTTTTCAAATAGGCTGAAGTATAGGAAAATGGTTTTGTATACAGTTTTCATTTTAAGAAAAGTTGGAAAATGTCATTTGATATTTTACTAAATTTTATGAATATTCTGAAGATGATTAAGTGTACTATCCTTCTAAATATACAGATACTATGAAGTTTCTGGGTTATAAATGATAAAAATAAACTATAATTGAAAGAAATTTTGAAGCTGTATGAGTGGGCAGGAAAGTGTTCTAGTGTTGGGATGGGCAAGTTCAAGATAATGTAACTAGAGAAATTATCCCAACCATGTTTATAGTATGTCTGACGAGGTCTATAATTTCAGTTAGAACCAGGAAAGGGGCACAGAAATTACTATAGAATTGTGTCTGTTCTCTGGAGATAACCAGTTATACGTTCTCCCGTGGCCAGAAAAGCCAACACTATGTGAGGTATCATCAGGAAGGGGTTTGGGAAAATCAACAAAAAATATCTTACCCTCAAACAACACAGAGGTTTATCTAAACATGGAAATTTTTAGGATACAGGAAACTATTTTATATTCATGATGCGTAGATCCAGAATGTCCAAAATCCCTTCAATTTGTAAATATGACTATATTTATAATTTTCTTCACAGAATTCTGTAAAGCATATATTCCTGTATACCCAACTTTTCAAGACCAACTATAGGAGACCCTGGTGGTGTAGTGGTTAAGAGCTATGGCTGCTAACTCAAAGGCTGGCAGTTCGAACCCACCAGGCACTCTTTGGAAACTCCACAGGGCAGTTCTACTCTGTCCTATAGGGTCGCTATGAGTCGGAGTCGACTTGACGTCAACAGGTTTGATTTTTTTGCTACAGGAGTACTCATTTATATAGCTACTCAAATTTCCTCTACTAAAATAAAATTCTGTGTACCACATGACAGCACACCATTACTGAATGAACACTGACCACTAATTTATCTGAATTTCTGCTATCAGTTTGCTTTCTTTGGAGCACTTTTTCACAAAAACACTGTTTTTATTCCTTCGTAACTTATTGCCTATGCAATCATGACTATAGAATAGTGTTCCTTTCTTTTAATAGTTATTTCTTTGCACAGACTGTATAAATGCATACTTTCCTGAATTCATCAAGCTGAAAGGAAAATAAGACCAAAGACCCACAGGAAATTATTTTATGAGTTCAAATAAAATAATTCATTTTATAAGACTTTCAAAGATTTAAATTTATTATTTAAAGGCCTATTAGTTGAAAGGGTTGGAGAACTAAAGGGGGAGTGATATTTATCATTGAGTTTGGAGCAAATATATTCTTTGATTTCAGTAACTAAAAAATTATTTAAGTTCCTAGTGATTGCCTTGTACCGCCTCAGAATTTTTTGTGTTTAAAACTTTCACCATTTCCACAACTTTTTCTCCCTTTCAGTACACTCTCTTCTCCCTTCCCACCCCCAAAGTGTGGATTTACCCTAGCTGAAATCGTATGATATATTCACTTTGTTTTACATACCTTCCCCTTGTGTTTATGAATTTTTATCAAATATAGATGAATTGAAAAGTTTGACATTTGGAGAGAATGTCAGGAACTCAATAAAATCAGAAAGGGCATATGTATTTGAAAGTAGGATCAGAAGCAAAATTTAAAAACTCTGTTACTATCATGTTATTTACCAACATTAAAGATGAATTTATAAACATTTCATTTTAAACTCTAGGACAAATAAATCCTTGAATGATTTTAGAAAACAAGGAGTGCAAATGGAATGTTACTAATTTGAGACAGCATTGTTGTTTTTAGTATGGTGTATGGAAGGTAGATGATTTTAGAAGTTCACGAACAACTTTATTCTCCTAAGAGGTCTCGGCCATAATTTCTTTTAATATGGTGTATTCAGAAATGTTATCTGACAAGTTGGTGAAAAAATACTACATTTCTTTTCTAATCTTTATTAGAAAGTCATTCTTTATAGTCAAAAGCCTAAATGCTTTATGACCCATTTTCATAGTCAGATTATTCTTTTTTTATGTACCGTCCCTTAATTTGCTAACTGTGAGAACTCTTTCATTTAACAAATAGCGTTTATGAAGTGCCTGCACAGAGTTAAGAGATAGACATGAAAAAAATGACTACATCTTGCCCCCAGCCCTGTAGGTATCTATGTGAAAACGACATTTAAACACATCAGTGCAATGAAGTAAGTCCTGTGCTGTGATGAAAGTATGTACAGGGTAGGGAGAGGACATAAGCGATCCTGCCCAAGGGATAGAGAGCGTGCCAAGGGCTTTAGAAAAGCTGTGGTACCTTGGATAGCCAGGTTCCTTTGAGGAGGCACTCTAAGCAGTTTTGTGGCTGTGTTTGTCAACAGGGGCAGTATTAACATTTTTCACAGGACAATTCATCCTATGCTAACTTATCTCAAGCATTATAAGCTGATTAGCAGCCTTGGCCCTGTGGTCTCTTGCCATCAGCTAGCTTCATTTGGAGCCAGGAGGAGCAATTAGCTTCCTCATTCCCTAATCCTGATCTTATACATTATTACAATTCCCTGCTTCTTTGGTGCTCACACAATCTGACTCTATCACTTTCTGACCCTTTCTGTCCATATCATTCTCGGTCATTCCTTTTCATTCACTGAAGACTTTGGCATGTAGTTTCAGTTTCCCTCCCTTCCCCAAATTCCATCGTTATGCCAGGTGACTGCAGATTCCATGTGAAAAATAGAGAAGGTGGCCTTTGGCTTGTGGGGATTTTTCTTAGAAACACTTTCTGCTTGAAAGATTTCATAGAAAAAACCACATACTGGAGAAAAGTAGTAACGATACAAATTTATGTTCATGACTTTACCTGGCAAGTCTTCTCTGTTTCCTTGGTTAGTTTTCCTATTCTCCACAGGAGCTATTTTAAATTTTTTCCACTTACCTCACACCTTCTCCATTGTGCCTGTCAAGCCCCCTACTCTTTCATTCTCTACAGATTATTTTATCTACCATTTTTACAGAGAAAATAGAAACTTTAAGAAGGAAACTTTCTCGAATTAGTGCCACCACACCTTCAAATGTACTTCACTGGGACCCATTCTTTGTCCTTCCCTTCTTTCACAATGGAAAAGTTGACCCTCTTCTGGCCCAAGGTGCTGGATCCCTTCCTACTCCTGCTTCTTAGGATCTTTACTTCTTAATTATCTATGGCTCCTTCCCATTGACATTTAGGCATTCTCAAGTCTTTTCTATCTTAGAAGAAAAAAAAATGACCTTCTTAGAGTAATTCTGTTTCCGTTCTGTTTCCTGCCTCCCCTTCATAGACATAATTAAAGAATTGTCTCTACCTTCTGTTTCTTACTTTGTACTTCCTATTTATTTTTCACCTGCAATATTATACCCCGACTGTGAAACTACCAGTTTTAAAGATCACCAGCTACCACTTTGTTTTTAAAGCCACTAGGGACTTTTCGGGCCTTATCTTACTTGACCTCTCTTCAACATATGACAGTTTAACCACTCTCTCCTTTCTTGAAATCTTCCTTTCCTTAGACTTCTCCGATACCACTGCTTCCTGGTGTCACATAACTTCTCTGACCATTTCTTCTCGGTATGTTCAAGGGCTTCTCATTCATTCATTCTCTTATTCATATATTTAGTAAGCAAGCATCTTATTACATGCCAGACTGAGAATATGATGCAAATATGCTCCATAAAAATGCACTTCCAAACATATTCAGCATTTCACATATATTTTCAAAGGTTCCACAGACTCCTAAGTACTTGTTTATCACGCATATTAAAAAGCTTTGCCTCAAGGCCTCTGGCCTACTTAGGAGAAGCTTTCCCAGAAACTTTAGAAAATGGCTTCAAGAGACTTAAATCACAAATTAAAAGTAATACCACCACTGCCACCCCCCCCCAAAAAAAAGCCTGTAGAAAGTAAAAATGAAGAGAGGTTTCCCAGAAGAGAGATTTTGCAATCATTGGAAACTTTCTGCAAGATGTTAAGACAAAACCAGTTGCCCCAACCTAACATTTGTGGAAAAGCTTCTGTTCCCCTCCCCAGGCCCCCCCCCCCCCGCCCCGTCCCTTGTCCTTGATTGGTGTCACAGAATAAAATTCAGGGAAGAGATGTTTCCTGGTAAAGGGAAAAAATGAAATGATAGAGCTGGTATCTTTACTTTGAGATTAGCTTGAGTACAGCTCTAGTTTCTCCTGTGGTTCAAATGAATATGTCAACTTTCGAGAAGAGGGGCAGAGAAAAGGCAGGGTAATTCCCAACTTGATGAAGTTATTTCTGGTGACGAGAAGGAGAGGGTCTCAGTGTTGATATTTTGTGGTTGCAACTACCAGAATATTGCATTCTGAGTGTTATCCCTTTATGCCATCCATATTCCACCCCCTTTCCAAAGTGGGTGGGTGCTAAGAAGATCCAGCTCTATCTTCCTGATATAGCATGTTTTTTAAAAAAGGATATTCTAGCCAGTGATTCCATATTGTTCTTCCTGTGATCTCTGGAAACAATCAGGGAAAAAACAAAAAATGTTAAGAATCAAGTTTCTTGCGGGGCTTTTGTGTAGGAGATAAAATGTTTGTCAGTTTTTTTTAATCCAGTAAATATTTATTGAGCATCCACTGTGTGCCTAACACTGGGCATGTAATGGTGAGGGGAACAAAAAATGGATAAAGCAGTAAAAACAGACTGGAAAGTAATGCTGAAGGAAGATGATCTGCTTCCCACTTCTCTTAGAAACTGTGCTTTGCTCAGAGCTTTGGTGCTTGAGAATGTCTTTTTGTAGGGTTCTGCAAATGTTATTTGTACCTTGGCTTATAATTGGTGGGAGGAAGTACATAATCATAATTATGACTTTATGAGCTTGAATCTGTTTGTTTATAAAAGTAAATGCAATAGTTGTGTGTGATATTTTTAGAAGCTTCTGGGGATCTTATTTAGTGCAGGTAAAAGAAAGTTGTATTCATCTAGGAGAATGCTTTTCCCCATCCTACTTTTCATGATTCAAATTGGCTATGACTTGAATGGAAGGAAAGGCGAATTCAGTTTTGAACATATTGTAGCCATAGAGTCTCTAGTTACAGCAAATTCAGTCATCTGGTTTTGCTTATCTTAGTGTTTCTTATCTTGGAAACATGACAGCTTGTTTCACCTCTGTATAAATCCTCCAGGACCATTAAAACCTGCCAGATTCTGCAGGAGCACTGTCTTTACTGATTCTTACCAGCTAAGAGGGGGAGAAGGCACTTTTCATTCCATGGGGCCCCATTTGGTCAGCCAAGTAACCTTCTTGGGTAGTACTCCCATCTCAAGGGAATACCTTCTTCAAACTAGCAAGCACTCCCACAGAAAATATATGAATCAGAATCCAATGAATTTTAATAGAAAAACTAAAAAATCACAAATCATGCTTGATTAAGCCACTTCATTTTCTACCCTCCCCCATGCTCCCTCTGTATTTGCTGCTTTAATATATCAAATACAACAGTATGTGATTCTTGCTAATAAAAGTTTATCTTGTTCTTGTGATGTAACAAAATATGTTATTCATGAGTTCTACAAAGAACACCAAGACTTCTGAGTGCCCTGGCATGTGAGTAAGTTTAATACTGACTTACACAGTTTTCACATTCCCATAGAGGAGTAGGGCCACTTTTAAACTTTACCCCAGATTATCTTTTTCCCATGGTCAAAATTAGGCATATGAGCCAACCAAGTGTTTAGCTTACATTTAATCCTTGTACTTAACCAGTGGCTGACAGATTGCCTGAGAGATATACATAAAAGGCACTAGAAAAACATTTGTTGAATGAAGGATAAATGATTGAAAGGGTGGATGAGTAAGCAAAGGTGCTAATGAATCCAAATACATTTTTTCATTAATTTCTAATATAATGTTTCATCATTCTTCAAACAGAAATGGCGTCCATGATGGTACTAATATGTTTTCATGCTAGTAGCACAGAATTGCTCCCCTTCCCAACCTGTGAGATACCAGTTGTTATCCATATTAATAGACACTCTTTACTGTGCATTTAACATGTGCCAGGCACAGTGTGAGGACTCCTGGGGCAATCATATTTGTATTCCCATTAATGCCCATCACAGTACCTGAGACCTAGTAGTTCAGTAGTTTTCTGCTATACTGCCCTAACAGTCATTGCAGGTATGGCTGCTGAGAAGCCAGGTAGTTGAGCTTTGTTTGGTTCCAGGAAAGTAGTAGCTATTATTCAACCTCACCCTTAGAAATGCCCTATCACAACCCACACGCAGATCCACCCCTTCCACAGTCTCATAGATAATTACCATTGCCATTGAGTCAGTTCCGACTCATAATGATGAGTCCCAGCCACTTAATGTCTCTGAAGGCACTCAAGTCTTTGGCAGAAGAAAAGCTGGGTGGTGCCTAGCCCCGCAGGTTTTAACAGGTCTATCTCTAGTCCTTCCATGGTCCTTATACTTAATAAGCAGATCTCTGATCCCTACTTGGATTTTCATTCCCACATAGCCTGCAAAGAGAAAGTTCCCATTGTGAATTACTAAATAGGCCTCCAGATACTAATTAGATTAACCTTAAAAAGTGGCATCACCTTATCTTTTCCTACCCCACAATGAAAAAATCTTCAACAGTGTTGGATTGCCTACAAAATAAATATTAGACACTAATGGCATATATGTATTAAATATATTCATTGTATTATTTTTATAATTTTTAGTATGTCATTTATGTCATATTTTTTATAATAGCTTATGTAATATACCTATGTCAAGCATTGCACCATAATGTTACTTAATTTTGGATGGAGTAGCCAAAATGAGAAAATGTTACGGAAAGAAGGAGGCAAAATTTTCATTATTATGGCAGTGATATGACTATACCTGAAAAACCTAAAGAAATCCGCTAAATTTCATGAAAAACAATAAGTGAATTCAATAAGGTGTCTGGTTATATAATTAACATTTTAAAATAGCTTATTTTTTATAAGAAATTTTGATTCACCTAAATTTTAAATACAGTAACGTATTAATGTATTATTAGTATAATTGAAAACAAATTATGGATTTAAATATAGATCACTCTTTCCTATATACAAATAATAACCTGATAAATATAGTAGAAAAACAAATTCCATTCATAATTGTTATTTAAAAAAAAAAGGGTAAGATATCTAGAAGTAAACTTAATAAGAAATATGCAGATGCAGGACTTACACGGAGAAAACATAAAAATTGTACTGAAGGTCATCAGAGAAGATTTGAAGACCTGAAAACCCGGTGCTGTCGAGTTGATTCTGACTCATAATGACCCTATAGGACAGAGTAGAGCTGCTCCGTAGGGTTTCCAAGGAGCGGCTGGTGGATTTGAACTGTCGACCTTTTGGTTAGCAGCCAAGCTTTTAACCGCTGTGCCACCAGGGCTCCAATTTGAATACATGAAAAGGTGTATCTTTTTTTTGACTCTTGGATAGGAAGATGTCTCCCCAACAATAGAAGAAAGGTTAAAAAAAAAATAACAAATTTGAAACAAAAAGTAGCCAAAGTGATTATTTCTGACTATTTGGAATGCTTTTAAAATAAATAAGATAGAATAACAACTACAGAGAAAAATTGGCAAATGAATGAACAAACATTTAATAGAAGAATTATAAATGGTCAGTAAGCTTACCAGAAGACGCTCAACTATGCTCAGAATTTAAGAATTGCCAATCAGAACAAAAGTAAGACATTTTCCACTTGTTAAATTTACAAAGATGAAAAAGTTTGATAATAATACCCATTGTTGGACATGTTCATTAGAGCATTTTAAAAATCATTTTAAAACATTGAAAATGTTTAAAATATATTCTGTTCAGCAATTTAATACCAATGACATTAACATTAGCAAACAAGACATCTTACGTGATCTTGTAAGCATTGGTGAAAAGGTAGCATATTCTACACTCTTAATGATCTATCTAGATCATTCTTACCAGTTTATATAGAGAAATGCCTGTTCCTTTAATGGCGTTGTAATAGTAAAACACGGTCCCCTATTGATGGATGTTTAAGTTGTTTGCAGTTTTCTGCTCTTACTGTCAGTGAAATAAATGCTTTGTCCGTGTATCATTTCACATATGTGTAATTCTACCTGTAGGATAATTCCTAGTAGTGGAATTTCTGGGCGAAGGATTTTTTGTATTTTAAATTTTGACATATATTGCCAAATCGCTCTTCACAGCACTGGATCTATCAGACACTCTGTCAGTTACAGGAAATGCCTGTTTGTCATGATTCTTACCAACACCTGTGTTACCAAACTTTGAAATGATGTTGTGCACTTTTCTTCAGAGACATGTGTATATCTTTTTTCTGATAACTGCCTGTTGATATCATTCCCTCTTTATATGTTAAGAAAATTAGCCCTTTGTCTGGAGACTGCTTGCAAATATTTGTTCTTAGGTGCCATAGAGTTGATTTTTGATTCATAGCAACAGAGTAGAACTGCCTCATAGGGTTTTCTTGGCTGTAATCTTTATGGAAGCAGATCGCCAGGTCTTTCTCCCACAAAGCCACTGGGTAGGTTTGAACTGCCAGCCACTTTACCCATGTATTTGTCTTTTGACTTTGATTATGGTGGGTTTTGACATGCAGAATTAAAAAAAAAAAATTATATAGTTAAATTGTATTGCTTCTAGATTTCTTATACTTAGAACGTTTTCCAGCTCTTTGAGGTTATAAATAATTCTCCCATGGCTTTTCCTTGATAAGAATTTAAATATTTGAGGTGTGGATCCAATTTATTTTATTTTTCCAGGTGGCTACCCCATTGACCCAACTTAATTTACTGAATAATCCACATTTCGCCCACTGATTTAAGGTATCACCTTTATCACATGTTAAATTTCATATATGTTTAGGTTTATTTTTGGAATTTCTGTTCTGTTTCACTAAGTTGTCTGTCAACTCATTTGTCAATGCCCTACTTCATTGTACACTTATATTTGCAGCAGTACATCGACAGGGAAATACCAGAAATTCAAGCTGGATTCAGAAGAGAACATGGAATGAGGGATATCATTGCTGATGTCAGATGGATCTTGGCTGAAAGCAGAGAATACCAGAAAGATGTTTACCTGTGTTTTATTGAGTATGCAAAGGCATTCAACTGTGAGAATCATAACAAATTATACATAACATTGGGAAGAATGAGAATTCTAGAATACTTAATTGTGCTCATGTGAAACCTGTAGTGAGACCAAGAGGCAGTCGTTGGAACAGAACGAGGGGGTACTGTGTGGTTTAAAATCAGGAAAGGTGTGTGTCAGAGTTGTATCGTTTCACCATACCTATTCAACCTGTATGCTGAGCAAATAATCTGAGAAGCTGGACTTTGTGAAGAAGAACATGGCATCAGGATTGAAGAAAGACACATTAACAACCTACGATATGAACATAATGCAACCTCACTTGCTGAAAGTAAAGAGGAATTGCAGCACACTTACTGATGAAGATCAAGGACTACAGCCTTCAGTGTGAAATACACCTTCACATAAAGAAAATAAAAACCCTCACAGCTGGACCAATAAGCAGCATCATGATAATGGAGAGAAGTTTGAAGTTGTCAAGAATTTAGTTTTACTTGTATCCATAATCAACGTCCATGGAAGCAGCAGCCAGGAAATCAAAAGATGTATTACATTGGGCAAATCTGTTGTAAAAGACCTCTTTAAAGTGTTAAAAGCAAAGATGTCACTTTGAGGACTAAGGTGCACCTGATCCAAGCCATGCTATTATCAGTCACCCCATATGCATGTGAAAGCTGAACAGTGAATAAGGAAGACTGAAGAAGAATTGATGCCTTTGAATTACGGTGTTGGCAAAGAATATTGAATGTATCACGGACTGCCAAAAGAACAATCTACCTTGGAAAAAGTACAGCCAGAATGTTCCTTAAGAGCAAGGATGGAAAGACTTCATCTCACATGCTTTGGATATATTATCAGGAGGGACCAGTCCCTGGAGAAGGACGTCATGCTTGGTAGAGGGTCAGCAGAAGAGAGGAAGACCTTCAACAAGATGGGTTGACATAATGGCTGCAACAGTGGACTCAGACACAACAACGATCCTGGAGATGGCGCAGGACCGGAAAATGTTTCATTGTGTTGTGTTGTTGTTGTTAGGTGCCGTCGAGTTTGTTCCGACTCATAGCAACCCTATGCACAACAGAACGAAACACTGCCCAGTCCTGAGCCAGCCTTACAATTGTTGTTATGCTTGAGCTCATTGTTGGAGCCACTGTGTCAGTCATCTCGTTGAGGCTCTTCCTCTTTTCCGTTGACCCTGTACTCTGCCAAGCATGATATCCTTCTCCAGGGACTGATCCCTCCTGACAACATGTCCAAAGTATGTAAGACGCAGTCTCATCATCCTTGCCTCTGAGGAGCATTCTGGCTGTACTTCTTCCAAGACAGATTTGTTTGTTCTTTTGGCAGTCCATGGTATATTCAATATTCTTCGCCAACACCACAATTCAAAGGTGTCAACTCTTCTTCGGTCTTCCTTATTCATTGTCCAGCTTTCACATGCATATGATGTGATTGAAAATACCACAGCTTGGGTCAGGCTCACCTTAGTCTTCGGGGTGGCATCTTTGCTCTTCAACACTTTGAAGAGGTCCTTTGCAGCAGATTTACCGAATGCAATGTGTCTTTTGATTTGACTGCTGCTTCCATGGCTGTTGATCATGCAGCCAAGTAGAATGAAATCCTTGACAACTTCAATCTTTTCTCCGTTTATCATGATGTTGCTCATTGGTCCGGTTGTGAGGATTTTTGTTTTCTTTATGTTAACGTGTAATCCATACTGAAGGCTGTGGTCTTTGATCTTCATTAGTAAGTGCTTCAAGTCCTGTTCACTTTCAGCAAGCAAGGTTGTGTCATGTGCATAAGGCAGGTTGTTAATGAATCTTTCTCCAATCCTGATGCCCCATTCTTCTTCATATAGTCCATCTTCGCGTATTATTTGTTCAGCATACAGATTGAATAGGTATGGTGAAAGAATACAACCCTGACGCACAGCTTTCCTGACTTTAAACCAATCATTATCCCCTTGTTCTGTCCAAACAACCACCTGTTGATCTATGTAAAGGTTCCTCATGAGCACAATTAAGTGTTCTGAAATTCCCATTCTTCGCAACGTTATCCATAGTTTGTTATGATCCACACAGTCAAATGCCTTTGCATAGTCAATAAAACTCAGGTAAACATCCTTCAGGTATTCTCTGCTTTCAGCCAGGATCCATCTGACATCAGCAATGATATCGCTGGTTCCACGTCCTCTTCTGAAACCGGCCCGAATTTCTGGCATTGTGTTGTACGTAGGGTCATTTTGATTTGCAACCTATTCAATGACACCTGACAACAATATATTTTATTATGTAACAGGGCTAATCTCCCCTCGTTAATCTTTTTCAGTAATTTCCTTATTACTCTGGATTATTTAGTTCATTTTTGAAAGTCAGTTTGGGAGATTTTGTTAAATTTATAAATTAAGGAGAATTGACATCTTTATGATGTTGACACTTCTGTCCAAGAACATGTTGTGCCTTTCCATTTGTTCAAGTGTTCTTTTGTGTCATTCAAGAGTATTTTACAGTTTCTTCATATAGATCTTGCACATTTCTTATGTTTATTGCTAGGTATTTTATCCTCTTTTGGTAACCATTATAACGGTATGTTGTTGCTGTTAGGTGTTAGGTATATCTTACACTAATTCTAATGGCAGTTGTTTATATGTGTGAAAGCTAGTATGTGTACCCAGCTAATTACTGAATTCTCTTTGTCTGCAATAGTTTTTAAATTGATTATACAGGTTGCAATCATATCTGCAAATAATGGTAACTTTATCTCCTCTTTTCCAATTTTTAAACCTCTAGTTTCTTTTCTCTTGCCTAATTGCATTGCTGGTACTTTCAGAACGGTGTTAAATAATAGGGGTGATATCCTTATCTCGTTCTTGGCTTTAATGGGAATGTTTCTAGTGTTGTGCAGTTCAATATCACAGCCACTAGCCACATGTGCCTTTTAAATTGAAATTTAATTAACTAAAATGAAATATAATTAAAACTTCTGTCTCTCAGTTGCACTAGCCTCATTGTCATGGATTGAATTATGTCCCCCAAAAGATGTGTATATCAACTTGGTTAGGCCATGATTCCAAGGATTCTGCGGTTGTCCACCATTTTGTGATTGTAATTTTATGTTAAAGAGGATTAGGGTGGGATTGTAACACCCTTACTAGGTCACATCCCTGATCCAATGTAAATAAAGGGAGTTTCCCTGGGGTGTGACCTATACCACCTTTTATCTTTCAAGAGATGAAAGGGAAGGAAGCAGAGAGTTGGGAACCTCATACCACCAACAAAGCTGCTCAGGGAGCAGAGCGTGTCCCTTGAACCTGAGGTTCCTGCACTGAGATGCTCCCATACCAGGGGAAGCCTGATGACAGGGACCCTCTCCAGATCCGACAGAGAGAGGAAGTCTTCCCCTGGAGCAGGCAGCTGAATTCGGACTTCTAGCCTATTAGAATGTGAGAGAATAAACTTCTCTTTGTTAAAGCTGTCCACTTGAGGTATTTCTGTTAAAGCAGCACTAGATGACTAAAACACTCATTTAAGAGCTCAGTAGTTACACGTGACTAATGGCTACAGTATTGGACAATGCAGATTATAGAACACTACCTTTATCACGGAAAGTACTTTTAGACAGCACTATTCTAGTATATCAGCATTAAGCATGATGCTGGCTTTAGGATTGCTATGGATTTATTTTTCTTTTTTAATTAAAAAAAACAACAAAAACCTGGTGGTGTAGTGATTAAGAGCTATGGCTGCTAACCAAAAGGTCGGCACTTCGAATCCACCAGGCGTTCCTTGGAAACCCTAGGGGGCAGTTCTACTCTGTCCTTTAGGGTCACTATGAGTCAGAATCAACTCGACAGCAACGTTTTTTTTTTTAAATTTTACACATTTTGTTGTTGTTAAGAATATATATAGCAAGACATACACCAATTCACAGTTTCTATGTGTATATTTCAGTGACACTGATTACATTCTTCGAGTTGTGCAACCATTCTCACCCTCCTTTTCTGAGTTGTTTCTCCCAGATTAACATAAACTCACTGTCTCCTAAGGTTCCTGTTTAATCTTTTGAGTTGCTGTCGTCGCTTTGATCCCATATAGTTCTTAAAAGAGCATAATGCTGAAGGCAGACTTTTTTTTACTAGTTAGCTAAACTATTGTTTGGTTTTAAGAAGACTTTAGGGAATATTTTTGGTTTAAGATTTAAAGATTATCTCAGGGCAATAGTTTCAGGGTCTGGAGTCCAGAGAATTTAAAATTCTGTTTTTCATTTCCTCCTTTTGATCAGGATTATTCTATAGAATCTTTGATTAAAATATTTGGTATTAGTAGCCGGGCACCATCCAGTTCTTCTGATCTCATGACAAAGGAGGCAGTTGTTCATGGAGGCAATTAGCCACACATTCCATTTCCTCCTTCTATTCCTGACTCTCCTTCCTCTGTTGCTCCAGATGAATAGAGACCAACTGTTGTGCCTTGGATTGCCACTTGAAAGCTTTTACGACACCAGGAACTACACAACAAAGACACATTATTAGGCCAATTAACTGGGATGCAGCCTCAGCAGCAACTTTTATTTTTTTTTGTCAATGTTGGAAATACATCTGTCACACAATTTTTGCCAATTCAGCTTTCTACAGGTGTACAACTTATTGACAATGGTTATAATATGCGTATATTTTTTCAGTGTTAAGGAAGCACCCATCTATTCCTTTATTACCAAGTTTTTCCTATGAAAAATTGATTTTGAATTTTATTAAATCCCCTTTCAGCATCTAGGGGGATGATCATTGTTTTTTTCCCTCCTTAGTTCTATCAATATGCTCAAATGTATTAATATATTTTCTAAAACTACTCAGCTGTCTGCATTCCTGGAATAAGCCCTACCTGGCCATAATTTATTATTCTTCCAATGTGCTGCCTTGATTTTATTTGCTATTATTTTATTTAATAGTTTTGTGTATTGATGGGTGAGACTGGTTTGTATTTTCCTTTTTTTTTTTTGTGTAGGCTTTAAGGATTAGATATCACAGTTAAGCTTATTTCATAAAAAAATATTTAGAAACTTTTTATAGTCTCCAATTTTAAATATCATTGGAATTATTCTTTAAAGTTTTTGTAGAATTAAATTTCTCTTTGAAATTGTCTGGGCCCGGTGCTTGCTGAGACAGCAATTATGGTCATTTATATTTTCCTAGAAATGCATTCACTTCATCTGGGTATTCAAATTTTTGTTAGCATAGAGTTATTCAAAATAGGCCTTCTGATGTTTAATTTCCTCTGTTTTAATGGTTGTTTTCTTTTCTTAAGTTTGTAATCTTTCCTTTTTTTCCCTTGATTTAGGTAATGGTCTACCTATTTTTGTTGATTTTTCAAAGAACCAGCTTATGTATATTATTTCTTTTATAAATTTTTTTTTTTTTTTATAATTCATTATTTTCTGCTTTTCTTTTATTTTTGTTTGGTTTACTTATTGTTCTTTAACTTTTTTCAGTGGAGTGTTAATTTTCTTGAGCACAGCTTTTAGTTTTACCTTAGAGTTCCCGATGTACAGAATTTTCATTATAACGATTTTCTAGATACTTCGAAATTTCAGTGTGAATTTCATATTTGACCCAAGGTTTGTTTGAGAATTTTTTGGGGGGTCCTATTATGTATTTCTTTTTATTTATATATTTATTTTCCTCTCTTTTTTTAAATTGTGCTTTGAGTGGAAAGTTTATAGCTCAAGTTAGTTTCTCATTCAAAAATTTATACACACATTGTTATGTGATCCTAGTTGCTATCCCTGTAATATGTCAGCACACTCCTCCTTTCTTCCCTGGATTTCCCATGTCCATTCAACCAGGTCTTGTCCCTTTCTGCCTTATCATCTTGCCTCCGGACAGGAGCTGCCCATTTAGTCTCATGTATCTGCTTGAACTAAGAAGCACACTCTTCACGAGTATCATTTTATGTCTTATAATCTAGTCTAATCTTTGAAGAGTTGGCTTCGGGAATGGTTTTAATTCTGGGTTAACAGAGAGATTGGGAGCCATGTCTTCTGGGGTTCCTCCAGTCTCAGATTATCAAGATTGGTCTTTTTACTAGAATTTGAGTTCTACACCACACTTTTTTCCTGCTCTGTCAGGGACTCTCTGTTGTGTTCCCTGTCAGGACAGTCATTGGTGGTAGCTGGGCAGCATCTAGTTCTTCTGGTCTCAGGCTGATGGAGTCTCTGGTTTATGTGGCCCCTTTTGTCTCTTGGGTAATATTTTCCTTGTGTCTTTGATGTTCTTCATTCTCCTTTGCTCCAGGTGGGTTGGGACCAATTGATGCATCTTAGATGGCCTCTTGGTAGCTTTTAAGACCCCAGATGCCACTCACGAAAGTGGAATGCAGAACATTTTCTTAATAAACTTTGCTATGCCAATTGATCTAGCTGTCCCCTGAAACCATGGTCTCCAGACCCCTGCCCCTGCTACTCTGTCCGCTGAGGTGTTTGGTTGTATTCAGGGATGTTCTTAGCTTTCAGTTTAGTCCAGTTGTGCAGACTTTCCCGGTATCGTGTGTTGTCCTTCCCTTCACCTAAGATGATTCTTGTTTACTATCTAATTAATGAGCACCCCTCTCCCTCCCTCCCCACCCTTGTAACCATCAAAGAATGTTTTCTTCTGTGTTTAAACATTTTCTTGAGTTCTTACAATAGTGGCCTCATACAGTAATTGTCCTTTTGCGACAAATTTCACTCAGCATAATGCCTTGCAGATTCATCCGTGTTGTGAGATGTTTCACGAGTTCATCATTGTTCTTTAGTATTCCATTGTGTGAATACACCATAATTTGCTTATCCATTCATCCATTGATGGGCACCTAGGTTGTTTCCGCCTTTTTGCTATTGTGAACAGTGCTGCAGTGAACATGGTGTGCACATATCTATTCATGTGATGGCTCTTATTTCTCTAGGATATATCCTAAGGAGTGGGATTGCTACATTGTGTGGTACTTCTATTTCTAGTTTTTTAAGGAAGTGCCAAATCCGTTTCCAAAGTGGTTGTACCATTTTACATTCCCAGCAGCAGTGTGTAAGTGTTCCAGTCTCTCCACAACCTCCCTATATGTATTATTTTCTGTTTTTTGGATTAATGCTAGCCTTGTTGAGGTGAGATGGTATCTCTTTGTAGTTTTGATTTGCATTTCTCTAATGGCTAATGATGATGAGCATTTCCTCATGTATCTGTTAGCTGCCCGAATGTCTTCTTTGGTGAAGTGTCTGTTCATATCCTTTGCCCATTTTTTAATTGGTTTATTTGGCTTTTTGTTGTTGAGGTTTTGCAGTATCTTATAGATTTTAGAGGTTAGATCCTGATCAGATATGTCATAACCAAAATTTTTTTTCCCAGTCTGTAGGTTGTCTTTTTATTCTTTCGATGAGCATAAGTGTTTGATTTTTTAGGAGCTCCCAGTTATCTAGTTTCTCTTCTGGTGTTTGTGCGTTGTTAGTAGTGTTTTCTATTCTGTTTATACCATGTATAGGGCTCCTAGCTTTTTCTCTATTTTTTCTTTCACAATCTTTATTGTTTTAGATTTTATATTTAGGTCTCTGATCCATTTTGAGTTAGTTTTTGTGCATGGTGTGAGGTATGGGTCTTGTTTCATTTTTCTGCAGATGGATATCCAGTTATGCCAGCACCATTTGTTAAGGAGACTGTCTTTTCTCCAATTAATGGACTTTGGGCCTTTGTCAAATATCAGCTGCTCATAGGTAGATGAATTTATGCCTGGATTCTCAATTCTGTTCCATTGGTCTGTGTATCTGTTGTTGTACCAGTGCCAAGCTGTTTTGACTACCGTGGCGATATAATACATTCTAAAATCAGGTAGTGTGAGACCTCCCCACTTTGTTTTCTTCTTCAGTAATGCTTTACTTATCTGGGGCCTTTTCCCTTTCCAAATGAAGTTGACCATTTGTTTCTCCAGCTCATTAAAAAGTGTCATGGGAATTTGGATCGCATTGTATCTGTAGATGGCCTTGGGTAAAATTAACATTTTTACAATGTTGAGTCTTCCTATCCATGAGCAAGGTGTGTTTTTCCACTTACGTCTCTTTTGGTTTCTTGCATTAGTATTGTGTAGTTTTTTTGTACACGTCTTTTATGTTGCTGGTTAGATTTATATATTCCTTTTTAATTGTATTTTAAAATTAATATTTTGTTGTGTTTTCTGGGGAAAGTTTACATAGTAAACACAGTTTGACAATTTCTGTAAATTTTTCAGTGACATTATATTTTTCACAATGTGTCAACATTTTCTTTGTGTTGTTTCCAGTGTTCTAATTTTTAATTGCATTTTGATGAGTGTATGTTTTCCTACATTAATTATACTTTTTGAAATTTATTGCCATTTTCTTTGTGGATTAATATATAGTCAAACTTTGCCGAAGTTCACATTAGTTTGATATTATCAAAGAAAAACTCAGAGAGATACAGTTAATTATTAGCACACTATTGTGCACAAGGGAAACCAGTAATAGATTGATTCATCTAACAAAGGCAAAAATTAGAGCGTTTTGCAGTTTGGAAACCATGTATTTTGATTTCCTTGGGTGAGCTGCAGATTAGCTAGCAGCTGGCCAAAAGGACCAATTAGGGTATTCTGATCTTAAGCACCTAGATAGATCAACAAAGAGAACAATTTCAGTTGGCTAAGGACTTGCCAAGGAGTCCTCATGGTGCAGTGGTTAAGCACTCAGCTGCTAACCAAAAGGTTAACAGTTTGAACCCAGCAGTTGGTCTGTGGGAAGAAGATGTGGCAGTCTACTTTCTAAAGCCTTGAAAACCCTATGGGGCAGTTCTACTCGTCCTGTAGGGTTGTTATGAGTTGGAATTGACTCAGTGGCAATGGGTTTGGTTTTGGTTTGGAAGGACTGGCTGGAAGGCTATGAGAGTTTCATTGTGGCATGTGTGACGGGCTGTCTCCGTATGTCTCTCAGCATCATTTGTTATCACCATCTTAGTTATGCCAAGCCAGAACAATTTCCCTTCTCAGAATTTCTCAGTGTACGTCAATTTGATCTACCATAATGATACGTCAGTAAGACTTTTTTATATCCTTCCTTATTTTTTAAAAAATTCCTGTTCTGCCATGGACAGAGAGATGAATTAGTTTTCTACTACCTATGTATTTATTTCTCCTTTGACCCCTTATAGTTTTTGCTTAATGTTGTATCTAGGTTATTTGATCCACAGTTATTCCTAAGTGTTCATCTTTATTCTGAATTGTAACCTTTAGTATTATAAATTTTTTTTTTTTTTGTCTTGTTTAATTGGCCTGAATTGAGCCTTCTCTGTTATTAACACCTTGATCTTCGGCTTTTTTTTTTTTTAATTCTGTTGGTATCTCTTTACTCATTCTTCTATTTTTGACCTTCCAGAATCATTTTATGTATAAGTCTTTTATACTGCACAGATTTTAGTTTTGCAGTATGAAGTTCTTTTCCCTTAATACTTGAGGTTAGCCCATTTACTTTCATTGATTTGATGTTTGGCTTTAGTTCTGCGTATTACATTATTACATTACAATGCTTTCTGTATTTGTACCTTTTAAAAACATTTCACTAAGTGAGCCATTTGCTTTGTTTTCTGTGTGCATTTCTTCCAATAATTAGAAAGGTTTGCATTTGTTTCTATAGTTAACCTTTCTAATATCCTGATTGTATAGTGCTCTCCATTCTCTATTTATTTAGCCAGTATCCCGTTGTCTATAATTCCCTTGTATAAGTAATACAGAATTAGTAATTTTCTTCCCTTTATTCCATCACCCACTTTTATTAATTCTATTTTTCTTAGTGTTTACCTTTGTACTATTAAATATCCACATACTTCCATTAACTTAATTTGCGATTATTGTATAAAGCTTCCTGACTCACATTCCCTCCTGCCAACTTGCCTTGCATTCTGTTAGATCATTCTTCCTAAAATCACTTGAATCATATCACAAATCATCAGAGGTATCTCTGAGCTCCTAAAAGTCTACATTCTCTTCTGGCTTTCAGGTCAACCCAACCTCATTTTATCCACTCAGCCTTATTTCCTCCATGACTTTTCAGTGAGTTTGTCCTCACTGTTCAACAGTTGAGCTGAGTGTAGGGCTGTCTGCTTTGTGCCATCATTAGAGTTGATGATCCCCACCTGCAGACTGCTTTGGTCTCGTTGGAGCATTTCCCTTCTTTCTACATGCAGGTCTCAAGTCTCAGATGTGTGAAACCTGGTAAATGACTGAGAAACTTGTTAGAGCCTCAGAAACTTTTGAGAATAGGAAGGTACCTTAGAAGTCATCTAGTGTGATTTACACCCAGGCTCAAGGATTACTTCTGTCCCATTCCTGGTCAAGTCAGCTGGTCTGTTAGTGACTAGCAACTCATACTCTCAAAGTAGCACTGCTCTGTTAGTAACATTCTGGCTTGTTCACTGAAACGTGAGAAACTTCTGACCACTGATTTAATTTTGCCCTTTGGAGTAACATGACATCCTTTCACATCCGAGAAGACACGCAGCTTGCCTTCCCTTAATCTCCCTCAGATGAAAACCTCACCAGATCCTTCAGTTGTTTCACATGTAACAAGATTTCTAGACCCATTAACCAGCTTGTGGCCACATGAGTATCAGCATCCATCTTAAAAACTTTATTTAAAAAAAAGATAAATTCTATCTAAAAACAAACAAACCTGTTGCCATGGAGTCGATCCCAACTCATAGCAACCCTGTGGGACAGAGTAGAACAGCCCCATTGGGTTTCCAAGGTGTGGCTGGTGGATTTGAACTGCCAAACTTTTGGTGAAGCCACTGAGCTCTTAACCACTGCTCCACCAGGGCTCCAAGCTTTATCTAAACGAAGAACCAAACCCATTGCCTTTGACTCAGTTCTGACTGGTAGCAGATACAAGAGAATGGCCCTCACCATTTTAAATCATGGATGCCTTTGACAAAAACTTTATGGACAGAGGAAAATATTTACATATAAATTACAAACCATGTCAGGGGTTCATGGATTCCAGGTTAAGGACACCTATAGTTTAGGATGGGGATGCTAACTGTACAAGGAGAGGAAAGCAGAGGGTGTTTTGGGAGCAAACATAAAGGGCAACAGTGGAGCAGGGGTGGGGAGGGTAGCAGCAAGTATTCCTTCCCATAGGAAGCCTGAGCCTGGTCTTGATGCTGCAAAACCAACTGTACTTGATGTTCTTTTTAAAAATGTAAGGGATTTTTAAAATGAGCTGTTGAGTGATCAGGAAACTAACACAATACTCAGCTCCAAATTCTCCATCATTCTAATTGCTTCAAGTGTGGTAGTTATTTTTATCAAGCTAGATGTAAACTGCTTGAGGCTGGGAAGGCAAGTCTTTTCACTAAGTGCTTGAGAAGCACTGCTGTTGATTACAAACTTATTATGTGGGATTCAGAATCACCTCAACACAAAGCTATCTGGCCCGGTTTGGAATGCTTGTTCCTAACTTTTCCTTAAATTCATCCCTAAAAAACACTGCATATTAACTTGAGGTCTGTTGCTAAACCCTGGCACTGTGACTAGCAAGTGACAACACACCGGACTAATTTTAGAAATGCTTTTGAGATGTAATTCCTAACCCACATGTACAAACCTGTTAAATTTTACTCTGCATGACAAATTCTATTTGCTAAATTTTAAAGATGAATTAAGTAGTAAATGATACTTATATTTAGGTAGGCAGACCATTATCAGTCACCATTGACTGTTTCCTCTCAGATCCTTGATTCTTTACTGTGCCCCTACTTTTGAAAACAGACATCAGTTATTCTGAAGCTTGCATTATTAATAAATTGGAATCTGCAGTTGCTGATTTTAAGCTCAAAGGGCAACAGCTGTGTCCAATATACTTTTGTGGAATTGATGCTCAGTATAGAATACATAATGAATGGGCAAATGTTTCCCAATATTAGTTATATTCTACCTCTGGGTGGTTCTTAAAATTCTATGGGAAAAAACTGTATGGAATCATACAATTATGATTCCAAGTCTGACTTACATGATGACTTGGCTCAATGAAGCTGCAAATATATGTCAAGTTTATCTTGAAAACAAAACATCAAAACCATTTTACTGAAAACTAATTTTATTTTAAAATCAAGTGCATAGCACTCATCTAATTCCATTGGTGTAGACTTTAGCACCATACTTGCTATTTGCAATTAATGTAACACAGATACATTTTGGTTTGCAGTTTGTACTTGAGTAGTGTTTATTTAGTGGACTTTGGTAAAGCCCTTTATACATATTAATTTGTTCACAGTACACATTTGATGATGGTCCAGTAATCTCAAAACAAAACAAAAAAACCCAACCAAACAAAAAACAAAACCTACCTTAAAGACTAGTCAATAAATTAAACAAAACAAAACCCACACAATTCTCCCACCCACCCACCCCCAAAAGCTAGCAGTTGTGAGTTGTATTTATTGAAACCTAATGTTTTTAAAATACTTCTGGTTCTCCAGCCATCCCACCCTACCCCACCCGGGTATGCAGCAATAGTAACCAATTATTTTATTCTACCCACCCTCTCCCCCCAAAAAAAAATCAATCCAGTGTTCTTTAGAATCTTTAAATATAAACTGGGAAAGTGTTAAGCTTTTTTTAAAAGGCATATTCTTCTATAACAAGAATGACATCTAAACCAGTCAATAAAAGCATTTGACAAGACATTAAATTACTGTAGGCACCAGTTGTTGTTTCAAGTTGGGATCTCTATCCCAGTATCTTACATTCATAGTATTATTGAGGTAGTTAAAATACTGAAAACTGGATCCAGGTTGCTGAGTTCTGAATGTGAATGATAGATTTTTTGAACCTACTTCTCCCCAAATAATAGAGGTTTTCTTAAGGTTAGAACTACCAAAATCCAATTAGCAGCCTTCTGTAAAGAGGGAAAGTGATGATACTTTCAGAAAACAACTTTCATGCTTGGAAACTACCATGAGTGTTTCTGTTACCTGAGTGTTTTTTTTTTTTTTTTAATCTACCAGACTAATAAATCCACATCATACCCTATGTGCTCTAAACATAAAAATAATCTTCATTTTAAGAAAAGGCCATTCCTCTAAGAATTCATGCTGGGAGAAGCACTCACCCACGTTCATCACCAGAGCCCCCTGGATCTGTCTGTTGCTGTGTGGAGCCCCTTCCCTTCCCAACAAAAGCCACTGGCTTCATTACTGAGACTCCTGCTGCATACCCACAACTTATTTATAATAAGTTTGTCTTCAATGCATATTGTGGCAGTCACATATCTGCCACGCAGACTCCCTTCTATTCAAGTGCTATCTTTTAAAAAAGCTTCCCTCTATCAAATCTCTCTTCTCCCACAATGTATACAGTTTATCAGTTATTACAATAATTTTTTTTTTACTTTTTAAATTTATTCCCCCAAACTCTTTACTCCCAAATTGTCCTTGCTGTAATGACTATTATTGCTGTTTCATTATCAGTACAGTGAAATGTCCCAGGACAGTTCTGGGGCCAGTCCAACAAAATGGGCTACTGAAATTTACTAATTAGTACCTTTGCCTGCTTAGACTAACAAGCTGGATTCAAAGGTTGCTCATAAAACCTGTCTTCCACAAAACAGAACAAAGTGCTGCTCTAGGACAACCTGAGAACTACCCCGGCCACGCTCCACTCCAAAATAAACCTACAGAACTTTTTTCTAGTAGTGTCAGTTTATAGTTATGTCTTCCCTTAGAAAAAGCATTTTTTAAAGAGTACTATCAAATCTGGGTATAGATCATTGATTGCACTAAGCAATGCAAAGCCCATATATGTATTGTGAATCATAGGAACCACCACTTCCTTCTGAGCCACAATGTACGTTCTCATCTGAAAACACACCCTAGCATGAGTATTTTAGCCCACGTTATAAAGGTAGTTCATACTCTTAACATTCCCAAAGCATGTTGCATTAGTTAAGTGTTTCCAAGTAGTATAAATTCCCTGAGTTAAATGTGTTTTTATATAAAGATTTCAGGCTGATCATTTAGGGAAAAAACAAGAACAAATTATGACCATGATTTTAAGATATGAGATCTACTTCACCCTTAACTTTAATACGTGAATTCAAATACCTATACTGTTTGTGATAGGGAGTGATATAGAATCATCTAAAAGTTTCTTTTTTTACTGTGCAGATTGGTGTAGCATAGCAATCACAATTTTAAACTTGGTCAAAAATTCATCCGAAAATAAAAAATATAACTCAAAACTGCAGGAAAAAAAAATTTCTTAAAAAATTAATACTGTAACTTTCCTTCATAAAAGACTGCTTGGCGAGTCCACAGATAAACATTAGTCTTTGACATATAAGCCAACATTAGGCCCAGAGACCACCACAAGTCAAATCTCAATATGGCGAATTGAGGTTGGTCCAAATTTTGTTGTATTGAATATTTTTGAAATATTTGGACCATCAGCCAGGGCTTGAAAATCTTTGTCATACAGGGATTTTGTTGTAACAAAATTTGATATACACAGTATTAAAGTGTTTGCAGAGTTTGCTGAGTCCTCTAGGTGTTCATGGTGCATTCAAAGGGATATGCAGTCTTCCTGGAGCTGGTATCTAAGTGTTCTGATGCCATTTCGCTCCCTTCCTTTTGAAAAGAAGTTTAAAAAAATTTTGCCCCAGAGCATCAAGTCCATAGTAGTCTGGGTCGGGTATCATCTTCACACATAGTCACCTTTCAAAGCATGGAGTAATGCAAGGATAATGTTCATTTATCTGATAACTCCGATTATAAGAAACGTTCAGACAGGGCTTAACTTCTACTGGTATTGCTAGTGACATCCCAACACCAGTCTGCACGTGCCCAAGGCCCTGAACACTAGTTTGGAAGCCAGCAGGACATGTCTGTAATGTGTAGGATGAGGTGTGTGTGGTAGATACAATCTGCTGACAGCTTGGCTGTTCTGACACAGGATGGCGATACTGCAGTGAAGTCTCATGTGTCTGATGGAGATACTGGGGTTGCTGAACATGAACTGGTCGTGAGGGCTGGGAGGCTGTCTGGAACACACTTAATTGTGCTGACTGAGGTCCTGCCTGCCCTCTCTGTTTGTTTGCTTCTTTCACATCATTATCATGAGCGCTACAACACAGAAAGAAAGGGATTTGTTAATAATGTTACCTGAGAAGAATCTGTAAGAAAGTCGTGCCCTACTCCCACACCCTCAACAGCTGACTCCACACTGTCACCACTGTCTAGGGAGCAGTCACTGTGCCATAATTTCAACACAGTGAGATCTCACTCTTATTCTTCTAAGGCACATTCCTTTTGTACAAACCTTGGGAACTGGCTGCTGGTAGCTTTGAGGGCTATTTCCAGCTTGGGAGATACAGCCACAAGAACAAATAAGTGCAGCTGCCACTCTGGTGACATCCTGGTGGCTCCAAGAATCCAAAGATATGGAAATGGGGAATGCGGCAAGATTTGCCTGGACTGATCTCAGAGTTATAGGCTTAAAGACACATAATAGTGGCATACTAGCAATGACAACCTCTAGCCAGCTAACAGCTAAGAAGGGCTCCCTTTCTACAGACTGCTGCTCATACAGCAGCTTACTCAAAGCAGTAAGTGGCTGCCAGAGCAAGTATACCAAAAGTTGTGCCTTTGAGAAGTTATTTTTAGGAAAACTTACATACAAAGAAAAATATTGAGAAACTGCAAACACAAGAACAAAAAGGCTTACATCAGCAGCCGTTCAATGCACTGAACTAAGAAATCCCAGGAGTAAGCGGTAAGACGATGCAGTCTTGTAGGCCACGTTGGAGAAAGACGAAGTATAATCCTTGAAGAAGCCACACATGCAGCAGCTACTAAAGAAGGTGCATAATTTAGAAAGGCATAATCTGTGGAGACACCAAAAATGAACTTAAGCAACAGAATACACAAGTCATGAGCTCAAAAATCACTCACTGGCTTCCACAACTCACCTTGCAAAGATACTTCCAGGAAGTAATCTGCATATTTGGCCATGTAGAGTTTAGTTTTTTCCAAGCAAATCATTGGCCAGCCATCATGAAGGTCTGTTTCATGTACTGCTTCGGACAGATAATATTCAATGAAATGGGCAGCTGTCGGAAGGCAGAGATTCCACTGAAAGGTTTCTAGTAATAATAGCTCCATATGGAGCAAATTTTGTTTTGTTAACACTAGATTCATATTAGTCATACAACCCAAGCTGTTGAGCTGCTCCAGCTTAGGCACACTGTCTTCTTTTTCTTCAAATTTGCCTTATAAGAAAAGGGGAAAAAGAGAAAATGTTAGGCAAGTGATTGTTCTAGATCTAGCTGGTAAATGGGATTTGCTGTCTTACTGGCAGGATTTAGATCCAAAGACCTTCTTTTCCCCTGCCTGATGCAGGTATCATTGTGCCCGAACTCTCTGGGGTTCTCGTATTTGCGTGTTTTCACCACCACCTTTCACTCCCCAAAATATGCTGGCAACATGTAAACAGTTTGATCTATGTCCTATTGTAGAATAGAAACAGTCATTTACGCCAGTGAAAAAATAATACTCTCAAATCCCACAAGCTGAATCTTTTCAGGAAATTTCTTTTTAGGGGCCTGGTGGTAGTGATAGAAGAAATTTAAAAAACAGAAGCTAGTTTAAAAAACTTAACATCATTGCTTTATCTGAAATAAAAAATAGTTAAGCTTCCAGTGTTTCACCTTGGCATATTTTCAGTTTAATCTCAATTCCAGAGCTGAATAGATTTGGGAAGGAAAAAAAAAAAAAAAAAAACTGGGCGACTAACACACACAAAACACCCACCTCTCCTCTTCTGAATCCAGAGCAAAAATCTAGTTAAGTCTGCTTAAAAAAAAAAAAAAAAGAAGGGAGGATACTTCATATCCTCTTTTATCTTCCCTATACAGTGGTTAAGTGTTTGGCTACTAACCAAAAGGTCAGCAGTTTGAATCCACCAGCAGCTCCTTGGAAACACTATGGGGCAGCTCTACTCTGTCCTACAGGATCACTATGAGTCAGAATTGACAGCAGTGGGTTTGACTGTTTTGGTTTTTATATCTCCTTACTCAAGGCAGAAGAGTAGTGGAGATGATCTGATGGCTGAACTTCATTATTTGAAGGCATTTACTTCTTTCCAGGAAATACTTATTTACAGGGATTTGTGCACAGCTAAGGAATAAAATTCCCTCACCAGGCCCAGAATACTTTTTTCTATAGTTTACATTCCATCTTACGCTTTTATTTCCAAGCAAGCATTTTACTATATATAAAGCATTGTTTTCTAGAACTTATGGCTGGAGAAAAACTGTGAACTAGGAAGTACTACTATGATTTTTCCAGATGCAGCAATAGACCCAAGGAGTTGTCTTCAAGTCTCTTTATGTCTTTGTTCACAGTGGTCTGTAGAAGGGAATTGTAACTAAGGCCATCTACTTCCTAGTTTTGTGTTCCATCTTACATTAAGGTTTATAATATGTCATGTCATATTACAATTGTAGATTTCTCACAGTATCTTTTATAATCATAATTCAAGATTATGATTGTTAGAGTATGTTACTAAAGCAGCACATATTACTATATCAAAAATTTGTTTTAATATTTTGATAACTATTTGGTTTCCTTAGGAGCCCTGGTGGTACAGTGGTTAAATGCTCAGCTGCTAACCAAAAGGTCAGCAGTTCAAACCTACCAGCTGCTCCACAGGAGAAAGATACCGCAGTCTGCTTCCGTAAACATTTACAGCCTCAGAAACCCTATAGGGCAGTTTACCTTGTTCTATAGGGTCACTGTAAGTTGGAATCAACTCAATGGCAACATGTTTTAGTTTCCTTGGAAATCTTATCATTTTACTTATTTAAAAGCCTATTTTGGAAGAGCCAGGAAGACTGCTCAAGCAGGGAAAACCAAATTGAGTCTCTCCATGAGGTTTCTCTTCCATAGGGATGGGTTTGCACTATACATCGAAGCTGCTCCAACAAATGGTATTGACCTGGAACACTCAGTACAGCTCAGGGTGCAGGCAGCGGTGCTAAAGCCAGTGGGAGTGTATTCACTTTGGCCTGCCTTGGAGCTAGGGAAAAGGCACTGCTGACTGCCTTGTTCTCTGCTTAGGGAGGGAAACTAGGGTTGAAGGTTTTGTCTCCTATGCCAGGAGATTCTAAGCTCATGACTTGAGAAGAGTCTAAGCCCAAAGAAGTAGGATGGATGATGGCTCTTCCCATTCCAGAGAGATTCTGAACTTTGGATCTAAACCGCTCTAAGTTTTTTTTTTTTTAAGGAAACACTGCTACAGGTAGGAACTGATCCAAAACTTACATAATTCAAACTTTTCAAGGATCCATATAGCCCTTCCCAATTAAAATTACACATAACATGAATTTCACAAATCAGCCAGTAGCATACACTTTTTACATCTGAAAGCCCTAAAGTTTTTATAACATAATTATCCAGCATCATCTTTGCATAAAGATACAGGAGATGAAACCACTGTTCTCAGTATAACAAAATGAATTCTTCAGAAAGAGAATGTCCCAGGAATTTAGTTTAATCATTCTGGATGAATCATTAGGGCTTTCAAAGTACCCGGCCATTTGTGTAACAGCAGCAATACTGGCAACATACATCAAAGGAATATTATAAAAATTAACGTGTTCTATTGATATCCTGCTTGAAGTCTCTTTGAAGAAATTAATACACCATAGTTCACTGCTTAATTCAAAGATTAAGAATGTTCCATATTATCTCCTTGAAACTTTTAATATTGCAAATAAAACTGTATATAACTAATTTCACAGCTCACAAATCCAAGGTAGTAAGGCTGGCTAATTCATTTAAGGTCAAATAAGTTGAGTCAAGTCAAAAATTGGAAACCAAAAAGAAAACTTATATTTGAATTCCCAAGTCTATACTGCTAGACCAAAGTATTGCACAAGGTTATATGGGGACAACAACTACCAGAATAGTCAGACTTCTGTATCATTAGGCATCTAAGGGGCTTCTATATTTATAAAGTACTTAGCTATTTCAAGCATGAGAAGCTTTACATCATCATTTGCAAAGTTAAAAATAACCATGCACTGTGTACATAACCATAGTTGGGATTTTAATTCAGGTTTAAGTTTTTTTGGAATTTTTTTCATTGTATAGTGATATAAATACTCAGACACATTAAACGATTTCGAAATCTGTGACAGCATCAATGAGTACCCACATTTGTATCTATAGTTTTTGTTGTGCTGAATGCTGTGTGTATTTTAAGCCTACTTATTCTCAATACCACATACAGGTCAGAAAGATCAGTTTCTGCAATTGAAAGGAAATACCAGAAGCCATGTGATTATATTGATAAAGGCCCCAAACAGGAAATTCATGTCTGCTTCCCAGAAAATTAAGAATTAAAGCCACAGAAGTCAACCATCAAGTCTTCTCTCCTTTATAGGAAATGTGCAGATGAGCCACGGAAACCAGCACATTTCCAAAGCTGGCAGTGAATGGCAGAAACGTAGTAGAGAAGACATGAACACTGAGTAAGGCACGGATCAGATGTCATTTTGAGCTCTGCCTACCCAATTCTGTCCTTCTGTTACCAGGTGAAAAATGTCATCCTTAATATATACTAAGAACCCTCACAAATCTATAAGACCATCAATCTAACAGAAAAATGGGTAAAAAAAAAAGGGAAGAGGCAATTAAAAAAAAAAAAGATTCTAAGTTCATTAAAAATTGAGATGTTAATCAAATCAACACAAGCACTTGTCACAAGCTATTACTACTACAAGCCTATAATCTTACTTTTGGCTTCATCCTGACTCTAAGATCATTTCTTAGTAATACAAATTCTTGAGTAAATTATCAGAAGCCTCATCTCCAAGACGGCTTCTATGGTCTCCACAAGTTCCATGCTGATCTCAGAAGCCCAGCAGAGCTGGAGTATGCATGTGGAGGAGTTGAAATTTGACAATTTCCCAGGACAAAGCAGGGCCCATTCTAAAATGATCCAGAATCTTTAGACAGAGGGGGTAAGGGTAAAGATAACAGAGCAGTTTATAGAGGGAAATTAACTATTACAACGCCAACCGTATTTATATTTCAAATTGCTATGTGCTTTTAAACGTATTACCCCCACTTGATCCTCGCAACGACTCTGTAAGTTTATTTACATTTTATTATAGAGAAGTAACCTGAGACTCAACATTCTATTGCCAGTAAGAAATTCAAGCCCAGGAAGTCCATCACTACAGTCCGTGCCCTTAAATACCATACACCACTCTCCAATCAGAAATAATGTATTAGGCCCTTTTCTTCCTACTTCTAATAGTACAGACAACTAGGCAGCTGCATATGCATTAGCACCTGAACTTACAAGCTATGCTCCATCTTTGGCTAAACTACATACAGCCTCCCAACCTATTCCCTAACTGGAATCCAACTGTCACCCACTCCTGTCAGCTATACACTTCTCTTCACTTCTAAAAAAAGGCTACCCATCCCAAAGAAGGGAGTAGCTGGGGGAAGGAGACACACAGAGCTCAATCATTCTGTGAGGAGATAAACACTATTTGAATAAACCTTATTATAACCAACTGGAGAGCTACAGTCCTAAGTTGGTATCCAAAGGTAAGATAAGAGTATATGAATGTAAGAAACACCGGGATAAACTCCAAAAAGTTAAAAGAGACATCAGATACTGAAAGCTGCTTATCAGCATTGTAAGAGTACTGAATATATTGTGGACTGCCAAATGAACAAACAAATCAGTCTTAGAAGACATACAACCAGAAAGCTCCTCAGAAGTGAGGATGGCAAAACTTTGGCTCATTTACTTTGGACATGTCATCAGGAAAGACCAATCGCTAGAAAAGGATATCATGGTTGGTAAAATAGAGGTCAGCAAAAATGAGGAAAACCCTCAATGAGATAGACTGACACAACAGCCCCAACAATACCAATGATCATGAAGATGGCAGACTGGGCAAAGTTCTATTCTTTTATACATAAGGTCACCATGAGTCAGAAGTGACTTGATTAAAAAAAAAAAAACAACAACTAATAATAATCACTTCTGTTATACAGTTACAGACTGGGAAGAGGAGAGATTGCTGCTGGCTACTGAAGGGCCAGGCTCTTAAGATTCCTGTCCCTATGTCATGCATTGAATTATGTCCCCCCCAAAATCATGGCTCAGTTTGGCTGAGCCACGATTCCCAATGTTATGTGGTTGTCCTCCATTTTGTGATTGTAATTTTCTATTAAAGAGGATTAGGGTGGGATTGTAACCCCTGATCCAACGTAAAGGGAGTTTCCCCGGGGTGTGGCCTATACCACCTTTTATGTCTCAAGAGAGAAAAAGGAAAGGGAAGTGAGCAGAAAAGAGGGGGCCTCATACCACCAAGAAAGCAGTGCCGGGAGCAGAGCATGTTCTTTGGACCTGGGGTTCCTGGGCAAAGAAGCTTCTAGTCATGCGAAGATTGATGAGAAGACCGACAGAGAGAAAAAGCCTTCCCTTGGAGCCAATACCCTGAATTTGGACTACTTTACTGTGAAGAAATAAATTTTTCTTTGTTAAAGCCATCCACTTGTGGTATTTCTGTTACAGCAGCACTAGATGGCTAAGACCTCTAGCTGATAGCTTGAACTCTTTTGACCTCTGCGTACCTGGACAGGACTGAGACCCTGAAGACTACTTATCCCAACAATTCTCACTCTCCAGTGGAAAACAAACGATGATAAACGCAGTTCTTCTTTCTTGGGGAGAGGGAGGTCAGGGGTGTTAATAGAACAAGGGAGGAAGTATCTGCCTCTCTCAGTAATTAGGTAATAAACAATTCATATCTCAACCACACCAAATACAGATCCTAAGGCCTAGTTACTGGAAATGAGCCAAATATACCACTGTAATAGCTACACGTTAGATAGATTTAACCAACAAAATAACTGATCATGACAGACAAACTATGAACTATGTAATTTAAAAAGAAGAGCAATTAAAAATTCCATTCTAACTAACCTAAGATGGTATACAAAGTACATTTCTACCTAACTGTGGAAATTACAAGAATTTGGTATCAATGCCAACCACTGCATGGTAGAATTCTCATCAGATTATTCAACTAGAGTCCTAAGTGAACCTGAAATAGAACTTGTAGTAACATGTAATTTATGAATATCTAGTTTAGTAACCCTTAACTCTTTTAGTAAGTCGGTAGTAAGTAAACTTTAGTCACAAATATAAGTCAGTCTATGAACTATGATCATTCATTACTTCTAGCAACCAAGATGAGCCTTTCCACTAATCTTTAGAATCGTAGGCATAGAGTAGGTGGGGCTTGGTAGTGGCAAAATGACAGTGATGTCCACAGAAGGCAAAAGGTTATCCTGTTAATGACGTTCTCATCCCAAGATTTTAAAATAACCTTACTTGCATGTTTGACTTCCAGTTCTACAAACTGATCCAAGAGTAAACTAACATTCTATAGGATAACAAAAACCACTCCACTGTAGGCTCTCACACATGTGACCTGTCACGTTTTTTCTATCCTATGCAAACTGTTAAACCACAAAGGGCTTCACAATCAGAAACACATACAGTATGGTAATATGTAAACACTTATGAGGATGAAACCTTAATTAAAGGTTAAAATAAATGTAGAAGCATTACCTCTCTGGCTTCTGGGGTGGAAGAGAAGAAGGTGGGTGACGTGTCTGGATCTGAGAGGACAGCAGATTAAAGAGGAAATATACATATTCAGGAAACAGATATGTTTTGGTAAGAATTCAGCTCCAGGCTATGGTGATAAGAGTTGGAAGATGAGACTGGAAAGGTGGTGGGGTCCAGATGAAAGGTTCTAAATGCTACAGTAAGGACTTTACACCTTAACCCATAGATGGTGAGAAGTTATCTCTGGGATTGCATCTTATTTATACTCAGCTGGTTTCACAAAGGATTTGGAGGAACTTACAAAGAAACATTCAAAAGAAAAAAATAAGTAGTTGAGGTCATCAGATCAAAGGAAGGATAGGAAAATAAAGCCTGAGAAGAGAGTGCCAGAAATGGTACCACACAGGACGGCATTTGGCTTTAGGTTTGTTGGCAGCCAAAGCACAATGGTGTTTTAGAAAGAACTCTGGTGGCAGAGTGTAGGGGGAATGTTCCTTAGACAGTAGCCACAATGGATCCCAAATGCTTACCTCAACTGAGAGTCAAAGGTGAAGGCAGTGGATATATCTACATACGTCTCTGAAGTGGGGCTTAAATTTCTATTGTAATATAAAAATTACATAATCGATTCCATTTCAATATCAGATACAATCCTTTCACATTACCAAAAGAAGAAAAACTCAATTTCTATTCCTTTTCTCACCCTATCTCTTTAGTGAGGGTGCTAATAAGCAATGAAATGAGTTACATGTAGATGTTAAGAAAAAGGCACCAAAAGGTTTGACAATATATTCGGTATTGGATAAGAAGTATGGTTATATCAGATTCTATCTTTCTGCCTACTACATAGTTGTGTCTAATACAGAGGCCAAGGTTTTCACATCTGTAGCAGTTGCACATGAACTTTCAGTTCATTATACCAACTCACTATGCTGGAAGTATTCTAACAATAAAAAAGTACGGTATCTTTAAGATGGAGTTTCTCAACCTTAACTCCATTGACATTTTGGGCCACCAGATAATTCTTTATTGTCCTGTGCATTGTAGGATGCTTAGTAACATCCCTGGCTTCTACCCACTAGATGCCAGTAGCATCCCCCTAGATTGTGACAACCAAAATATCTCCAAAAACTGCCCCTGTCTAAGAACCACTGCTTTCAGACAATGGTTCTCAACTGGAAAGGTACATCAGAATCACCTTTGGAACTTTTTAAAACTTAAAAAAATATCCGTGCCCCATGATGTAGATTCTGATTCAGCTGATCTAGGGTGGGCGTAGATATTTGTATCAGAATCTTCAGGATGTAGGGCTTAGGCACATATGTTTTTAAGAGTCCAGAGATACTTTTTAATGGCTAGTTAAGAATTACTGTGACGAGAAAAGCTTTCAACATAAGCTTCTGATACTAGTGAACTGGAATGAACGGGATTTGGTGATATTTTACTAAGTTCTACATAAACTTATTTTATTACAAACAATGAAAATTCCCACTCAGCGTAGATCAGATTCATACTTACTTGCTAGAAGCAAACAGGAAAGCGCAACTAAATGCAGCTGCTGGATAGAGATGTCATAGCGATCCATAAACAGGTCTAGCAAATAGACAGCAAGATGGCGGGCTGAAGGGCAGAGAGTGAAGCGATTGCTCACAATGGCTATCAGGTCAGCAAAATACCGTCTAAGACTTAGCTGAGGGGACTGGCCTTTGTAGGAGGGCAACTTCAGCTCCTAGGTCAAGAGAAACAACGTTTAGTCTGACATAATCTGTAGAAGTAAAACTACAATGCAAAGACTTAACACAGTTTTTCCAGGATATCCGTGCTGCTACGTATGCCTAAAACACTTTTCTGATGTGTTTTAAAGTTGAGCGGATCACTTTTAAAAGTTGAGTGGAAGGATAATTAATGGCATTTAATTTTAAAACCTAACTTTTCTCCTTATTCTTTACCACCTCTGACAAGACCAAATATAGGTTTTCTAAAATTTTTATCATGCTTTAAGTGAAAGTTTACAAATCAAGTCAGACTCTCATACAAAAATTTATATACGCCTTGCTAAATACTCCTAATTGCTCTCCCCCTAATGAAAGAGCACAGTCCTTCCTTCCACTCTCTCTTTTCGTGTCCATTCGGCCAGTTTCTGACCCCCTCTACCCTCTCATCTCCCCTTCAGACAGGAGATGCCAACATAGTCTTATGTGTCTACTCGATCCAAAAGCTCATTCTTCACCAGTATCATTGTCTATCCCATAGACCAGTCCAATTCCTGTCTGAAGAGTTGGCTTTGCAAATGGTTCCTAAGACCAAGTGTAGATATTTCTTGGTCTATGGCATAGATGGATGCTTTCTAGCAAAATTTTTAATAAGGGAATTGTTTTCCCTACTAGGTGTTTTCAGAAAATGTCCTTACCAAAACACCAACCATACCACACTACACATCACGCATGTCCTCTAGGAAGCACAAAGCTTTTGGTTAGAAGGTAAGAGATAAGTGGCTATGCTCCTGGTATACTGCATACTACATTATACTTGCAAGGATGAGGAAGGTCGGAGACCAGTACTCATCCATTAATATCTTCTAACCATCTCTCCCTTTCAGAAGTTTTATGATCTTTCCTTTGCCATCATCCTTTCATACACCTAAAATTTTTCCCATAATTTTTCAATTTTTGAGCTACATTAGGTTACTTTTTTAAAAAGTAGAAAATTTGTCTACTATAAAAAAATTTTCAGAGCACGGAGATGGAAAACTTCCAAATTCATTTTTTGAGAGCAGTATAATATACTAATAATAGACCCAACAGGTATCACAAAAAAAGGAAGTTACATATTAATCTAGCTTAATACTAAGATGTAAAACTCCAAAACTTTACATAAAATATCAGCTAATGTAGTTTAGTAATGTATCCAAAGAATATATCATCATCAACTGTTGTTAAATCCTAGGAATGCAAGGATTTTTTTTAATAGGATACAACAATTTTATGAAGTGACGGTAGTTTTCACTTGTTAATACATCCTTTCAGTGGACTTAATTTTAAACTTGAACCTCTGTTTGAAAAAATAAAACAGCCTTTTTTTTTTGGTAAGGATGGTTTGATATTTGAAAATCTATTAATATAAGTCACAATAATTTATGCATAGATATGCACAATCATCTCAACAGATGCCAAAAAAAGTAACCCTGGGAGAAATAACAACAGATGAATGCTTCTTTGACGATGGAAATGGAGTAAAAGAAGGAAGTAAAAAGATCTCAATTGTAACAGCCAGCATCTCACTTGGAGGTGAAACACTAGAAGGCTCTTTGAAGATAAGAGAAAAAAATGTATAAATTTCTCCAAACATGGGGAACATGCTGATTTCTCATACGTAGCCCTGGGATTTTTCTTCTCTCCTTTGCCGCGGTGTTGATAAGCTGCAACTCCAAACTTCACTTTTCTCCACTGTCATCAAGTGATTTACTGAGCAGCTACCACGTAGAAGGCATTGTGCTAACTCTAGGGATAAAAGCCGTAAAAACAGTTTCTGGTCTCAGTCCTCTCTCTGGCAGATGGACCAAAGTACTGAGATTATTAGAATATTAGTGTAGTAATCACAGGGTATTGTGGGAACACTGAGGAGGGAAATCTAACCCAGCTCAGGGGGTTAGAGTGTTAAGCGAAAAAAAAGCCACAGCAGGCTTTCTGGATGAGAAGCCTGAAGGTCTTAAAGGCTCATTGGAAACATAACTGCAACACTAGTGGACTTTATTTTAAAATATGTTAACTTTACTAAATGAAGAAATGCAAAAATAAAGGCAGGAACCTCAAGGGCCATCACGGGATTTTTAACAGTGTGTCCAATGCATTCTCTTTTTATCTTTTTAAATGGTAAAGTGTCTATATTACCTAATTGCTCTGCAAAAAAAAAAAACCAAACCCACTGCCATCAAGTTGATTCTGACTCATAGCGACCCTATAGGACAAAGTAGGACTGGCCCATAGAGCTTCCAAGGAGCGCCTGGTGGATTTGAACTGCCCACCTTTTGGTTAGCAGCCGTTGCACTTAACCACTATGCCACCAGGGTTTCCAATCACTCTGCAAAAGGTTGTAGTAATTGTCAATCTGACCAAGTACTTACCACCTGGCTATCAGATTCAGTTATCTTTGTTCAGATACTGAAGTTATAAGAGCATGAGAAAATGACCTATTCTTCACTTAGTTTACAAGTTTCTTCTGCTGTCTATTCCTGATCCCTAGAATTGACACTTTTTCCCATCTGCTTCTCAGGATTCCACAGGACCAAAACACAGAGAGGCCTGAACGTCACCTTCATCTTGTGTCAAGTACTTCTCAGGTCACTACCCCAAATATCATCCCTTTCCCAGAATGGGTTAATGTCCAGACAGGATGGAAATAAAGGCATGCAAGGAATATTCATAAGCATAACTCTGTGGGTATTTTCTCAATGTTTCTCACAAAGCTAGAATTATTCTCGTCTGTCATAAAGGCTCTCCAAATACTTCCCTCCAGCATCCTACAAAATGATAAAGGATAAGAAGAGGAAATAATGGTATAAGGGTACAGCTACTGTGTAGATTTGTTTGGTTTGGTAATTATATTTTACAAAAACAATATAGTTAGCATTTTGGGTTGAGGAGTATTTCTATTCATTGTAATTTTTATACTTCCCTAGTAGATACAATGCTGGTCACACCAATTATCTCCCTACAAACACTGGGTCTAAACACAGAACACCTTCTACAGTATCCAAATGGCAACTGCCCAGAGGAAGACCAAAATTCATATGCTCTGATTCATGTCTGTCTCATTCACTGCTAATGCACTTAACACCTGGCATAGCACTTCGTACACAGCAGACACTCAAGTGTGTTGACTAAATAAACAAGCAGCTCACTATCCAACTAAATCACCTGGCTGAAGAGCCTTTACTCTCCTTGACTTAGGTGTACTGCAAACAATGGTCTCTCTAGTTCTACAGGCTCAAGTTTTACTGATTAACATAAACTCTTTATGAAGTGTGGCCAACATGTCAAAGCGTAAGAAACGTGGCCTGTACAGTGCTTAGAGATAAAACAAAGACAAACTAAGGCAGTATGCTACAGGTGGCCCAGGACAATTTTTAGTGGCATTCCTTCAGACTCTGTGCTATCTTGTCCTCTGATACTTCATAAGCAACTTGAGTGTAGGACTGTCTTATTCCTCGGATCCTACAGAGCCTAATACATAAAAGCATTCATTCAACAAATCTGCTGAGTGAAAAAAAAAAACATCTACCCCCAAACTCAACTGACAAAACTGATTCAGATAATCACTCAGAATTAAAATTTCTACACATAAAACTTAAGAATCAAAAATCATGAAATCCATCAAGAAAAATCTTTTAAGTTTCATGTCAATTAAGAAACGTATGTATCACCTCAACCACAAAAAGACAAATAACCCAATTAAAAAATGGGCAAAGGATATCAACAGACATTTCACTAAAGAAGTCACTGAGGTAGCTAACACATACATGAGGAAATTCTCACAATCATTAGCCATTAACCCACTGCCGTCGAGTCAATTCTGACTCATTGCGACTGTATAGGACAGCGCAGAACTACTACCCCACAGAGTTTCCAAGGAGCGCCTGCTGGATCTGAACTGCCGACCTCTTGGTTAGCAGCTGTAGCACTTAACCACCATGCCACCAGGGTTTCCCATTAGCCGTTAGAGAAGTGCAAATTAAAACTACAATGAGATTCCATCTCACTCCAACAAGGCTGGCATTAATCCAAAAAACACAAGATAATAAATGTTGGAGAGGTTGTAGAGAGACAGGAACACTTATACACTGCTGGTGGGAATGTAAAATGGTATAGCCACTTAGGAAATCAATTTGGCGCTTCCTTTAAAAACTAGAAATAAAACTACCGTACGATCCAGCGATCCCACTCCTTGGAATATATCCCAGAGAAATAAGAGCCTTTACACGAACAGATATATGCATACCGTGTTCATTGCAGCACTGTTTACAATAGCAAAAAGATGGAAGCAACCAAGGTGCCCATCAATGGATGAATGGATAAATTATGGTATGTTCACACAATGGAATATTACTCATCGATAAAGAACGATGATGAATCCGTGAAACATTTCATAACATGGAGGAATCCGGAAGGCGTTATGCTGAGTGAAATTAGTCAGTTGCAAAAGGACAAATATTGTATAAGATCAGATTATAAGAACTGGAGAAGTAGTTTAAACAGAGAAGATAATATTCTTTGACGGTTACAAGAAGGGGGAGGGAGGGAGAGAGAGAGAGAGGGTTTTCACTAATGACATAGTAGATAAGAACTATTTTAGGTGAAGGGAAAGACAACACACAATACAGGAGAGGTCAGAACAATTGGACTAAACCAAAAGCAGTTTCCTTAATAAACTGAACACTTCAAAGGCCAGCATAACAGGGGCAAGGGTTTGGGGACCATGGTTTCAGGGGATATCTAAGTCAATTGGCATAATAAAATCTATTAAGAAAACATTCTGCATCCCACTTTGGAAGATGGCATCTAGGGTCTTAAACACTAGCAAGCAGCCATCTAAGATGCATCAATTGGTCTCAACCCACCTGGACCAAAGGAGAATGAAGAACACAAAAGACACAGGTAATTATGAGCCCAAGAGGCAGAAAGGGCACATAAAGCAGAGACTACATCAGCCTGAGACCAGAAGAAGTAGATGGTGCCTGGCTACAACCGATGACTGCCCTGACAGGGACACAACACAGAACCCCTGAGGGAGCAGGAGAGCAGCGGGATGCAGACCCCAGATTCTCATAAAAAGACCAGACTTAATGGTCTGAGACTAGAAGCAGCCTGGACGTCATGGTCCCCAGACCTTCTGTTAGTCCAAGACAGGAACCATTCCCAAAGCCAACTCTTCAGACAGGGATTGGACTGGGCTGTGGGATAGACAATGATACTGGGGAAGAATGAGCTTCTTGGATCAAGTAGACACAAGAGACTATGCTGGGATCTCCTGTCTGAAGGGGAGATGAGAGGGAAGAGGGGGCCAGAAGCTGGCCGAATGGACACAAAAAGAGGGAGAGGAGGGAAGGAGTGTGCTGTCTCACTGGGGGAGAGCAATTAAGAGTATATAGTATATGTTTATAAATTTTTGTATGAGAGTCTGACTTGATTTGTAAACTTTCACTTAAAGCACAATAAAAATTTAAAAAAATATATCATTCGTATCAAATAGTTGTACCACATACCAGAGGGATAAAGAGCTGATAACTTAGAAAAGAAGAACATTTCAAATTGAAAGATGACACCTGCAAAAAGCATTAAAAGTGTATCCTGGACAGTTTTCAAAGTGGAAAACCTGCAATTCTATTCCTAACATTCCAGCAGCCAATCCACAGTTGTGACTTTTATATGACACAATCTCTAAGGGGCTAAGATGTGTCTAAGAGATAGAGTGTCAGAATAGATAAGTAGCTTTTAGAAATCTGAAGCTTTAGAAAAGGGTACAATTGTAATAAGTCAGAATCTGGTTTTCCAATCTACTTAACCTGGTCAGATACTCAAGATACAAGTTCATTATCATCACAGGATCTCTCAACTCCAAGAATCAGCATCCTCTTATAAAAAGAGTCAGCTGTTTCGCTTCTTTCTCATCTTCTGCACTTAAGGAATGGCTCTTTCTATCCAGGGTTCCGAGTCAAGACAGATCATTTTGGATTTGGTCTCACTTCTGGTTATCAGAGGCAGCACTGACCCATCAAGCTGTCATGTAACATACAGAGTAAAACTGTTACTTATGCACAACACTACACTGACTTCAGTTGTGTAAGAAAAGCGTAATCTTTTTCCCCAATACCTGAAGTATGCTGGAGCCCTGGTGACGCAGTGGTTAAGAGCTAGGGCTGCTAACCAAAAAGGTCGGCAGTCTGAATCCACCAGCCGCTCCTTGGAAACCCTATGGGGCAGTTCTACTGTCGTATAGGGTTGCTATGAGTCGGAATTGACTTGATTGCAAGGGTTTTATGTAATTAGGAATTAAAGCTAATTAATTAATAAAGCTAATGCTTCTTCCACCTTAAGGCCTTTTTTGAACAGCCCCAAATCCTGGGGAGCAGGGCTATGGAATAATTACAGTTACCACTTTCTTAGTGCTTCCTATATACCAAGCACTGTTTTAAGGACTTTACAAGTATGATACCAACTCATTTACTCCTCACAATTGCCCCGATAAAGTCTGTTCTATTCTTATCATTAGCCCTCATTTTACAAATGTGGAAATTGGGAAACAGAAAATTAAGTAACATGCCCTAAGACTCACAGCAAGTTAGTGGGAAGGCTGGGGAATTTATTTTGTACAAATACGACTTAGCTGCCTGTAACAGCAACAAAAGTAAAAGGAGAGCTGCTCTGCCCAATAAAAAGCCATCTTGCTTATATTTTTTTTAATACAAGATCAAATCCATGTTCCACCTAGAAACACCATAATGTCTCATCCCACCTTCCCTCCGCCAACTACCATGCTCCACCACCCATCTCGTTTTAGTTGCAGGTTCTTCTGATAAATCCCAGGAAAGAAACCCAGAAGTTAATTAACCTTGAGCAAATAAACTCGCTTTTTCTGGCCTGGGAGCTAGTGGGTAAAGAACCTGATCTGGCTTCCCAGGCAGCCGGGATTCGTAATAACGGCCACAAGACACCCAATAGAAAGGTCGGGCATCGGGGTTACCTTGTACCGAAGCGCTTGATGAATATCGGCGGCCAGCTGTCCTCGCCACCACTGCCTCTCCAGCTCCATGGGCCCGGGCGGCACGCCGAAGCAGACGCGACTGTTTCAGTCTGGAAGGCACACCCAGACGAGGTCATTGCCAGCTCCTACCACCGCGACCTCCGGGCCCCCTCCCCGAGGGGTGTGACTTCAGGCCACCCTGGGGGCTGTTTGTTCATCCTCACCAGGGTCGTCGGAAGACCAGCACCAATGCAAACCAATTCCCTAACGCCACACGTAAGGCCTGATCCACCCCCTTACGAGAAGCGGGTTTATTTTGAGAACTACCGAATGGGGTGCTGCGCCAAAGGGGGCCACCTCGCTCCGAGTTCCCAAGGCGCGGACCTGGGTGCATGCTCGGAAAGCTGGAAGGCTTCGGGCATCCTGCGTTCTAGGTTCGAACTCCCTCGTCGGCCCAGAGGAATGGGGGAGACTTGACACTAGTCACAGCCCCTCTGAGATGAAAAGCCCCCACTTAGAAAACCGGCGGCGAACGTCGCCTGGCTCCGGATCCCCGCGGCAGACGGCCAGGCGCCGGCTCCACCCGGGAGCCTCCTCGTGGCCCGGTTGGGCCCAGCGCACACCGAGACCGCCACCTCCTCGTCCAGAGGAAAGCACGGACTCGCGCTGCCCGAGAGAGGCGAACAAAAGGCCGGGCCAGCCAGGCTCCGCGCCTCGCCCCGAGCGGGTGCGGTACCCGCGCCCAGCCCCGGCCTGCCCGGCTGCCCGTTCTCACGGCGGCCTCCCTTACCCGGAACCGCGGCCCTCACAGCCCCAGCCCCGCCGGCGTGCCGGGAGCGCCGGCCCCGCGCATGCTGCGGACAGTCGGCCGCGAAGAGCCGGCCTCAGCTTGGGCCCAGAGACCGGGCGCTCGAGCCGCCCATTGTTAAAAGACCGGCAGGCGGCTCCGCGTACAAAGCCAGCGCGGGGGCACATGCGGCCCGGCCGCTGCCAATCTCGTCTCGCGATACAGCGGGGTCACCCTGAGCCGACCAATCGGCAGTCGGGCTCGGTCCAGGTGCAGCGCCCGGCGGCGGCTCAGCGGCCTCAGCCTGGTCCCGGGCCGCATCTCCGGGCCAGCCAGCGCTTCGCGTTGCGCGAGAGCCCGGGCATCACCTACCACGAGGCCGGTCGGAGGGCGGGCTGCTATCTGAAGAGTCCTGAAGAAATTATAACGTTAATCATTCCGGTGGCCAATCCGGTCATGCCACTCACCTGCTGAAAACCTTCGATGGCTCCCCGATGCCCGCGGAAGAAAATTCAAGCGCCTCGGCTTGACGTTTAAAACCCTTCACAGCACGAATCTAATCTGCCTTATCTCGCATTGCAACAGTCCCATACACCCTTGGGCTGCTCCGTGGAATTGTCAGTTCCTCCACATGTGCTTTGGCCCTATCCAGCTCTGCAGCCCCTAAAGAGCGTTTTCTAGCAATTCTACTTCAAAACCCACGCCTCCTTCTAGAAACCCAATTAATCTCTCCCCCCTCCTTATTTTCTTTGCTTTAGCGATCTCTAAAAGCTCTGAATGAAGGGAATTAAGGTACTTTTAGTAATCTAGCCAGAAAAATCCACAGTGGATGTAATTAACCATCTGTGGTAGTAAATCAGAGGTCCCTGGGTGGCACAAGTGGTTTGTGATCCTGCTGCTAACCTAAAGATTGGCGGCTGAAACGCACCCAACGCAGCTGGAAAGTAAAGGCTTGACGATTTGCTTCCCTAAAGATTCCAAACCCAACCCAACCCATTGCCATGGAGTCGATTCCGACTCACGGCCACTTTGTAGGGCAGCATGTACCTGCCCCATAGGGTTCCCAAGGCTGTAAATCTTCGCGGGAAGCAAACTGCTACATCTTTTTTCCAGCCAGCGGCTGGTGGGATTGAACCATTGACCTTTTGGATAGCAGCCTAGCGCTTAACCACTGTGCCACCAAGTCTCCTTACTTCATCTGTAGACGATGCTTATGCCTCTGAGTACAGGGCTACGGGATCTAAATGACAGGGAAAGGGGCACTCAGAGGCAGAAGTTGGTGGAGTCCAGTGTAGCCCAGCATTGTCCAGGGAAAAGCGAACCTGGGGGAAGACCCTCAGTTGCAAGAGTACCCTAGGGAGGAGATGGACACATCAGGCTAAAAGTTCAGTACCATTTATAATAACATTTAAATAGTACCTACATCCTCTGGTTCCCATTCATGTGCACTATGCAACTTTATGACAATAACTTAGCTTCCCAGTAACTTAAATGTCCAAGGCCTATTTAAGAACCCTTTTCAGGAAAATGGAGCACAGACTCTCATCATCAGTGTAGTAAGTGGGTTGTCTCTCACGGTTTCTACTTTGAAGACTTTATTCACTGGGAGATTACTCTGAAATCATTCTCATTACGTTTTGGATTTGCCTCTTATGATGGGAAAACTCCAATGACCAAAAAAAGAAAAAAACCAAACCCAGTGCCATCGAGTCGATTCCGACTCATAGCAACCCTGTAGAACACACTAGAACGCCAATGACAGATATATATATTTACCTACAGTATACACCTTAAGTACCGTCAAGTCAGTTTCGACTCATAGCAACCCTATGAGACACAGTAGAATGGCCTCGTTGAGTTTCCTTCCAAGGAGCGCCTGGTGGATTCAAACTGCCAGCCTTTCGGTTAGCAGCTGGTGCGCTTAACCGCTATGCCACCAGGTTTCCCGGTGGCGCAGCGGCTAAGCACTCCAGCTGCTAAATGAAAGGTTGACAGTTTGATCCCACCAACTACACTGCAGGAGAAAGATGTGTCAGTCTGATTCCATAAAGATTACACCCTTGGAAACCCTATGGGGCAGTTCTACCCTCTGTCCTATAGGGTTGCTATGGGTGTGTCTTAGATAAAGATTTAGCTGCATTAGCAGCTTCATTACTATTTATTAATTCCTTAGATCAAGCTGGACACATCTAGGTTATCTTTAATTCTTAAAAAAAAACAACAAAACTTAAGTCCCTGCTCTCATCGAGTTAGTATTAACTAAAAAAACCCAGCACCCAGTGCTGTCGAGTCGATTCTGACTCAACTAAAATAAAAAACCAACTAGAGGAACACAAATACAATAAATGAACAGCAACAACAGAACAAGTCATGTAGTGACAAGTGCTATGAAGAAAAACAGAAAAAGGGATAGAGAGTAACAGTGGGGAGCATTGTTTTATGTAGGACGGTCAGGGACAGCCTCTCTGATAAGCTGAGGTTGTTAAAATGCCTGAGGGAAGTGAAGGAGTATGCAGGTATCTGGGGCCTGAGCATTCCTGGCAGAGGCAACAGCAAATGCAAAGGCTCTAAGGCTTGAAATAAACAAGGCAAGTGTATGGCTGGACTGAAGTGAAGATAGGAAAGACATTCCAAGTGAAGGAAGCAGTGATTAGCAAAGATATAAAAGTAAAAATGGCAGAAAATCTGGGTACTGAGCAGAGCATGGCCAAATCTGTTGCAAAAGACACCTTTCAAGTGTTGAAAAGCAAAGATGTCACTTTGAGGACTAAGGTGGGCCTGACCCAAGCCATTGTATTTTTCAGTCACCTCATATGCATGCAAAAGCTGGACAATGAATAAGGAAGACTGAAGAACTGATGCCTCTGAATTATGTTGATGGCGAAGAGTATCGAATATACCATGGGCTACTTTTACCAGAAGAATGAGCAAATCTGTCTTGGAACAAGTACAGCCAGAGTGCTCCTTTGAAGGAAGTCTTCATCTCACGTACTTTGGACATGTTATCAGGAGGAACCAGACACTGCAAAAGGATGCCATACTTGGTAAGGTAGAGGGTCAGCAAAAAAGAGGACGACCCTCAACAAGATGGACTGACACAGTGGCTGCAACGATAGGCTCAAACATAGCAACCACTGTGAGGATGGCGCAGGACCGGGTAGCGTTTTGTTCTGTTGTACATACAATCACTGTGAGTCACAACCTACTTTACAGCACCGAACAACAACAATGGAAATTGCAGAGTCCAGTATGCCTGCAGCATAAGGCACAGGTGGGTTTGGCAAGAGTTGAGGCTAGGACCAGATTCTTTGGAGAGCTTTTGTAGCTCACTGAGCTTTAGGCAATGGAAAGCTACTGATTTTAATATTTATTTTTTTTAAATGAATGCATGCAAAGGTAAAATATTCATACAAGACTGAATACAGTAACTAGCAAGACTTCCCCACCCCTCAGTTGTTTACAGAGCAACGCTCTTACTACCCCTTCCAGAGATATCTAGGTATATATAACTATCCATGTACATAACCCTTGCACCGTTTTGTGCACAGATGATAGCACCTTACATGCTCTATTCTGCACCTAAACTTTTGTCATACAATGCATTCCGGTGATCATTCTATAACATCCAGGATTCCTTTCAATGGCTGCATCATATTCCACTGGACGCAATGGCCTGGGAGCCAGAAGACTGAGGCTTTGGTTCTTGGTTCTTGCTTTGTTGCTTCTTAATGGAGTGGCCTTTGGCAAATCATTTCCCTCCTCTGGGACTCAGGTTCATTATCTATAAAACGAACTAGATGATGACTGAGATTGCTTTTGACTTTAACATTTTAGTTTCCTTGATCTTGCAACACACATGTTGTAAAGTCTTCTGTACGGAAAGAAGCCCAAATACTCCCCATAAATCTCTACTCATTATAAAGTAATCTCAAGCTGGTCTGAGAGTACCATTGTTGCAAATAAATGAGAGCCAGTCCATGCAGGGGGCATTCTGTGGGAGGATAAAGACTGGGGAATTCCTCTTTTCTCCTCTTGCTGTGGGAGTGACCCAAGGAGCCCTAGGACTCCTGCGATGGGAGAGGAGGTCTTTCTTTCCCTTTCCTTCACCTCATATAAAACCGCTCTGGTCAACTTTTGAAAATACTTATCCCTTTATTACTTTGTAAATTGTGTGTTATGTAATATTTAAATAAATGTATAAATACTTTTCACAATGAAGCCCTGAACAGTCAAATACAAGAAAGTACAGTGTTCCTACTTAGATCCCTTTCCACCTTTCTTGAGGGATTTCCAGGATCTAAATGGGCCTCACTGGGTCTACCATTGTGAAACGAAAGTGCCAGAGGCAGAGTGGGAAGCTGCTCACTACGGAAAGAAGGAGCCATGAGGTTTGGTGAGACCATTTCCACCCTTCCTCAAAGAATCAAGAGAGCAGATTAGATTCAATAGTTTCCTGGTTCAGGTCTGTTTCAAATACTTGCAGCAGCTTTAAGGACTTTATGTCAATAGCAACCTAAGTACAAACTTTTGCAAAGTCCCCAAAAGCCCACCCCAGCCCTCAGCCCAACATGGTAGATTTTTCTTTTTTCTCTCCCCATGAAATAACATTTTATCTTATGAGAGGCAGTGACCTTTGGTTTCCACGTGAGTATCTTCTACCTGGCACTGCATCAGAACCAGCATCAAATGCACCAGCCTCAATTTAATAATGACATATTCTATAAGGCAAGAATCTTAACAGCTCGTCAGAATTAACTGATGGGCTTACTGAAAATAATGCAGGTTCTGGAGCTCCAGCTCAGTGATTGTGATTCAGTATGTCGTGAGTGGCATCTGCATTTTCAGTGAGGCTGTCCAGGTGATTCTGATGGGGGCAGTGTGAGGCCCACAATCTGAGAAACACTCATCTTAGGGGGAGAGGCCAGAACTGCTTCTTTTCAAGAATAAGATGTACTGTAGACAGGGACCCTAAGGTTCTTCTTGAGCATGTCTTCGGTGAGGAGGTCAACTAGACTCATCCTCAAAGATCAGGGTGAGTCTCCATGGTGCACAGCTGTATAAGTGGACTGACAACTGGGCTCAGCCCTTGGCTGGACTGGAGGATAAGCAGCAAAATTCCAAAGTACCAGCAAAGTATTGGCTGTTTCTGGTCTGGGGACCCAAAAAAACCCAAAGTACAATCCTTTTCTTTTCCCTTCTTTCTTCACTGGTGTCGGGCTAAGGAAGCCAAATAGACCCATACAGATAATATGTTGTTTGGGTATGGGTGAATGTATACAGCTAGAGCAAATTCTGTCTGGGGAAATTCAGAAGAATGAATTCCAGTTTGATAAACAGCATCAATAACTGACTGGACATCAATGTATGGCATCTGGATGGGAAATCCTGCAACCTGGAGCAAAGACAGAACACACAAACCCACGTGACAATCATGAAGATGACCTGGAATTACTGCATATAAGATCACAGCAGCCTCGAAGAAATGGTAATTGTAAGGTAATAATAGTTAACAATTTGTGAGTGCTTACTATGTCCGAGGTACAGTGCTAAATGCTTCATGGACATAGTTAATCCTCAAACAACGCCATGAAGTAGGTTCTATTATATCCCCACTTTGAATAGAGAAGAGCATAGTCAGGTCTATTCAATGCCAGAGCCTGCACCCCTATTCCATATACTTGTACTCTTTCTAGAAGAGCAAGTCACCTACAAAGAAATTACTTTTTCCTAAAAACGAGGGATTTAAGTGAGAAATTTGGAAAAATTTACTCAATATTGATTCAACTTACATTTATTAAGTGACTCTGGGGGAGAGATGTGACGGCCTGCTTCTATAAAGATTATAGCCTTGGAAACCCTATGGGGCAGTTGTACTCTGTCCTATAGGGTCACTATGAGTTGGAATCAACTCGATGACAATGGTTGCTTTTTGTTTTTGGTCTACTATGTGATGGGATTAAAGAACTGTGGAATACGGTCCCGTGTCAAATTCTGACTATTTAATAATGCATACTTGACAATCAATCTCTTCCAAGCCTTAGATTACTTATTTCAGAAGGCTTTTCCTGACCCTTAAATCTGTTCACATTCACATGCTCTTACCATGTGGTTCCATAGTATGCTGTCCTTCCCCTAGCAAAGTACTTACTTATCAAACTATACTCCAATTACCTGTTTTGTGGTCTGTCTAAATAGCCCATAATCTCTGTGACTGCAAGGGATTATATCTGTCTTGTTCACTGTAATAACCCCAGTGCCTAGTGCAATGCCCAGCACATACAGTAATAATAACAATAAAGTTACTCTTGTTGTTAGGTGTCATCGAGTCAGTTCCAACTCACAGCAACCCTATGTACAATAGAACAAAACATCACTCAATTCTGGGCCATCCTTACAATTATTGTTATGCTTGGGCCCACTGTTGCAGCCACTGTGTCAATCCATCTCATTGAGGGTCTGCCTCTTTTTCGCTGACTCTCCTCTACTTTACCAAGCATGATGTCCTTCTCCAGGGACTGATCCCTCCTGATAACATGTCCAAATTATGTGAGACATAGTCTCACCATTCTTGCTTCTAAGGGGCATTCTGGCTATACTTCTTCCACGACAGATTTGTTCATTCTTTTGGCAGTCCATGGTATACTCAGTATTCTTCTCCAACACCATAATTCGAAGGCATCAATTCTTCTTCAGTCTTCTTTATTCATTGTCCAGCTTTCACATGCATATGAGGCGATTGAAAATACCATGGCTTGGGTCAGGCTCACCTTCGTCTTCAAGGTGACATCTTTGCTTTTTAACAGCAGATTTGCCCAATGCAATAATCATAATAGTTAACATTAAGCACTTACTAGGTGCTGGACATTATTCTAAGTGTTAACTTAGTTAATCCTCACCAGAGTGTCAAAACAGATAACTATTTTTAATCCTTGTTTACGGATGGGGTAGAAGGTATAGAGATATTAGGTAATTTGCCCTAGGTGAAAACTAGTAAGCATTTTCAGGATTTGAACCCAAACTGCAAGGTTCAGTCCAGGTTTACAAGTGTCAACTGTGTATTACTAAACTGTATTACTAAATAGATAAGTTTACATAGAAGCTACAAGTTTTAAAACTTGGATTATATTTAACTATGCTTTGCTTACCTATTTACCCTCTAATTCTACTAAAAATTAAAACAAAAACAAAATAACTTTCTCTCTGTTCCTGAAGAGTAGTGCCTGAAGATCCCTCCCTAGGGGCCTAAGGGCTGATACTTGCAGTCCCTCAACTCCCAGCATGTCCTTCCTTCCTTCTCTCAGGAAGTTTCCTTAGGAGACATCTTCTAGTCTATCGGCTGGTAGGGGGAAGGAGTCTTTTACTCTTGGAAGGCTGGGGCTTCAGAGGGAGAAAGAAGAGGTGAGGATGCCCAGAGTTGGGGCTGGGGTAGAGGAAGGAAAGGAGGACCCTAACAATATACTAAATGCCCACCATGTGTGGTTATGGACTTGAGTTTGACTTGTCTTTTAATCACCCAAGAAGATGTCAAATGGGCAGGTGAATGTATAAGATTGGAGGTCAGGAGAGAGGTCCAGCCTGGATGTATAAATTTAGGAGTAATTATCATAGAAAACATATTAAAGGTTGCTTGGGGTCCTCTTGCCCAGAACCAAAGACAGTGAATCCAATCTATTACTACCATCTGGAGATCATTTCCTGGTTTCTTAGTTGCAGGGTAGTTTCCTTCTGGGCATCTGTTTCCAAAGTTTGCCCATCACAAAATATATGATTGGTCCCGAGAAAATGCCATGCAATGTGGTCCTTGAAACAGTTGTTCACTAAATTTAAAATTCCTTGGTCTATAAGTAAATACATTTTAATACCATAACATCTATCTTCTAGGATCCGATAAAAGGCATTTTAGAGGCATTTAAGATTGTTATTAGATGGTAACAATACAGATAAAACAAATGTCATCAAAGCAAACCCAATCATATACAAACCCAATAAAATTGTAGCAGTCTTTCAAATTCACTCTCTTCTTCAGATGAAACAAAGGCTCCTGTTCCAAGTTCCAGCTTAGGAAGCATTTGTCGCAAAATAGAAGTGCATTGTCGATTCCAACGTGTTGGCTGTTTAGGTCGCCATTCCATCATTTTACATTTTAAAGTCCTTTCAATCCTGGAGTAAGAATGCAAAAGTTATTTTTGACAAATTACAACTCATTTAAAAATATAATGAGAGCTTTGTGACTTTTATTCAAGCATGAGAATGATACTTTTTGGACTTAGGAAGAAACCAGAACTCTACAGCTAGGGCAATCTGCCATCATCTGCATTCATTGAGTCAGGGAGAAGGAGGCTCTTGCTTGACTTGGGAAGGCAGGAAGCTTCCCTGAGTAGCTACCAGTTAGCTCTCAGTTATCTGTATGCAGGCAGCTGCCTTCTTGGTATGATCTGAGAACACCTACTAACTTATTAGAGTCCCTGGGTAGTGCAAATGGTTAATGCACTAGGCTGCTAACCAAAGGGTTTGAGGTTCAAGTCCACCCAGAGGCAACTTGGAAGAAAGGCCTGATGGTCTACTTCTGAAAAATCAGCTATTGAAAAACCTGTGGAAAACAGTACTACTCTGATACACACGGTGGCACCATGATTCAGAATCAACTCAACAGCAACTGGTGGTGGTGGTGGACTGACTTAATGCTGGGTTGACATTCCTACTCTTCGAGGTCCTCATCTATCATAGGACATATGTTTCCAAGAACTTGCCTTTACAAAGATTCAGATACCTGGCCTAGGATAATTACAGCAGAAGATGAGTTTATTACGTCAGCTAACTCAGCAAGCAAAGTTGGGAGGGAAGGAGGCATCTGACTGATAAGGCTCCCCCTAGTGGAATGTAAGCTCCATGAGGACAGGGATTCTCACCTGTGCACACAGCCCCTAGAAGAGTGCCTGGTGATGAATTGTGCTGGAAGGGGGAGAAAAGGGTGCCACAGTGTGAGGTGGTTGATGGGGCCTCCCTGGGAAGCCTCTCCTCTGCACAGGATGACTGGGTGTGACTGAGTCTCTAACTCCAGTGTGTTCTGCAGAAGGAGCCGCCGGGAGTATCCTCTTGACTGAGTTTATAGTGCAAGTACGTGGCTTGACTTTGCAAAAAGTTTCAGTAATGGTTACGCATCAGAATTACCTGTAGGGCTTTATCAAACATTTCACCTCCAGATATTGATTCAACAGGTCTGGTCTAGGGCCCTGGTACTTGCATTTCTAAAAAGTTCCAGAAGCAATTGTGATGAAAAAAAGAAATTCGGAATCATTTCCCTATCGTATTTCTTTCTTTTCTGTTAAGAATTGGGGAAGCAGGAGAGGGCATGAAAGTTGTGGCGGGTGGGGGGGAGGGTTTGTGTGCTCGTGAGAAAGGGGAGTGGCAAAATGATTGTTGTGCTCTGTTTTGATTAGTTGTTAGGGGCTTAAATGCCTACCTGCTGTGCAAGTGTGAGTCACAGGAGACGGCCACATCTAGGAACCCCTGACATATATGTAGTCGGGGTGAGGCCTGCTGTAACCCTTTGGGCTTAGCTGTACAACTCACTAGGGCGCGTCTGTGTGTATGTGTGTTTGGGGCGGGGTGGCCCAGGAGCAGCAGCATTGATGTTTCTACCACACAACTTTTTTTTTTTTAACCATACCCTGAGTCATGAGCCATTTACTGTCATATCCCTTCAAAAAATGTTAACTACTGCATCATTATTATTACTACAGGTTCAATGGGCATGCAGTGAAAACTTTCCTACAGTGGCCCACAATGCCTTCCAGAGGCAACCATTTTTTAACTTACAGACTGTCCTTCCGAGGAGAACCCTGGATGGCTGAGGGGCCACTTTTTGGTGTATGTACCAAGAGACAGATGATTCATTGGAACTAATTATTATAACTCCCTTTGCATGCTCCTGTTGCTGAATCTAACAAGTATGTTTAAAGGCTGGAGGACAGATTGGGGGATACTATGGTGACTGTGATATATATGTAAAGATCATACCTGTTCTTTATGTCTTCTACCATGCTTTTATTGGTATCTGAATAAATGATCTCTTTAGGCTGAAATAGAGAAAACTGAAATTAAGGAAAGATTCTAGGGAGATCATCTTTACAACACATTCACCCCTCGTGTGCTAGTTATAATGAGAAGAAACCCACCCAAACCAGGCTCAAGTGGCAAAAACACTCAACACATATGTAAAACATAGATTACGGTGTTTCCTTTGACTTCAGTACTCCTTAACCAGGGCATGGGAGGGGGGATGGATTTATTAAAGAAGATATTTCTGGGTAAGACAGACTTGCTGCCTTGATTAATTAAGTTAAACAGCACTTGCTATACTGATTGATTTCACCAGATAATCTTGACAGCAGCACTAGTGTCTTCCACTTGCTAAATGTGTGACCTAGGATGTTACTTAACCTGAGTCTCAGTTACCTTATATTATAGTAGGGGCAATAACAGTGCCTGCTTTACTGGGGTCTTGTGAAGATGAGTAAAACATGTAAAGTCTGTCACATAGTGACTACTCAGTAAACAACAAATACTATTATTATCGTAACTCTTCTAACATGGTTTATCGTCTTCCGTCTTGAATTGAGTATTCCATTTCTTTCTGTAGTAAGGAGGGTTTCATTGTATGAGTACTCCACAACTGACGAATTCTTCCCAATGTTTTTCTATTTCAAGCAATTCTATAACGAACACTGTTGTACTCGCCTCCCTGTGCATGTGTGGATAAGTTCCTCTAAGGTATATACTTACAAGTGGAATTGGTAGATCAAAGTTTGGGCACCACCAGCCTTACCAAATACTATCATATTGCTTTCCAAAGTGTTTATAGCAATTATGCTCCCTATCATTTCTCTTCATCTTTGCCAACACTATAGGGTTGTTATGAGTTGGGATCGACTCGACGGCAATGGATTTTGTTTTCTGCCAAAACTTTGTATGAGGCACACTTTTTTTTTCCAATCTTATGCATGCGAAATAGTGTCTTATTGTTTTAAATTGTATTTCCCTGTTTATAAGTGAGGTTGAGCATTTGAGTTTCTGCTTCTGTGAGTTGTCTTTTGCCTATTTTTTCATTGCTCTTTCTCTCTCTCTCTCATACGTCCTCTCTCTCTCCTTCATTTATGGGTTTTGCAATTGCCTTTACCCTGGCATCTCAGGTCCTTCAGTCCAGAAACAGCGGTTGCAATGGTACTTGGGGCACCTTCATGAGGTGGCATCAAGTCCCTCACAGCTCCACTATCCCAGCCATCTGGTGATTTAATCAGTTCCTGGTCTCAGACCTGTGCTTTCATCTCCTGTCTTCCAAGCAGTGAGTCTCCAGGCAGTGAGTCCCCAGTTTTTTCCCCCTAGTTCTGACTTCAAAAAGTGGTTCCCTGCCTTTCATGAAGCGACTTCAGACTTTTCTGACACCACTGCGTCAGCCCCACTCACTGCTAGTGTTATTCTATGAGATAACTGTCTTGGCTTGGAACCCAGATAAGTCTTTTTGTTTTTCAATTTTTATACTTTATCGTTGTCATCGATAAGCCAACAGAAGGGCTAGGTCGAAGTAAGAACTTACTACACCATCTTGAACTTTTTTTTTTTAATGTTTTATGATTAAATTTTTTTAAATTCAATTTTAAAATCTAAATTTACATTTGTGATGACAGCTTCTTCTCACTTCCTCTTTTCTGCAGGTAGAGGAAAGTGACTAGATTAGCCCAAACATGGGCTAGATGGCAGAGAAAACTAGTTTTTTTTATTAATAGTTGCCAAAGAATTCAGCAATCAGCTATATAAACATAACAAGAGCTGTCTACATTAACAAAGACTAGCACCAATAGCAACTCTCATTCAGATATACTTTCAGAAAATAGGATTTACCTGTATGCTTTGTGCTTTTATTCCTTGAAAATTTTTTGGAAACAACTGTTTCCAGAAACTTTCCTTTGAATAGTCAAAATGTACAGCCATTGGTGTATTATTTTGTTGAATATTAAACCATACCTGTTTATTAAAACATTAACATAAAATCAGTATAGGCCCACGGGAGCACAAGGCTCATGACTGGTAAGGATGGAGCAAAATTCTACAGTCCTACTATTCAACGAAGAAGCCCTGGTTAGGCTCTTGGCTGGTAACCAAATGGTCGGTGGTTCAAACCTACCCAGTGGCTACTTGGGAGAAAAGACCTGGCGATCTGCTTCCGTAAAGATTAAAAAAAAAAAGTAAAGATTACAGCCTAGAAAACCCTATGGGGCAGTCCTACTCTGTCACACTGGGTCGCTATGAATAAAAAATCAACTCAACAGCACCTAACAACAACAAAACAACACTACCCAATGATGTGGCAGAAACCAGGGAAGGCTCTGAGGCAGGAGGTAAAGAGATTCCAGGCTTACATGAACATTGGACTGCCTCATTGGTTCTCAACCCTACACACACTACAGAACCACCCGGGGAGCATTAGAGATAAAAGGTTGCTCAGACCCCACATCTTGGAGATTCTGATTTTCTTCAAAGCACTCCGCATGCTTCTAATGTATAGCCAGGGCAGAGACCACCGGTTTGACTCTTGAGGAGATAACTCAAAATAAGATTTGTTTCCACATACTTACATTTCCATCATCAAACAAACAGTCTACACTTTGTAAGGGACAAAATGGGTCAAACTGCTTATGACATTGCCCAGTCAGTGGATTCCAAAGCAAATATTCATCAGTTTCCTGAGTTAACACATAAGCCACATGTCCCTGTATGATGAAAAAAGGTGGCGGTGATTGATTTAACTCATTTCTGTGTATTGTTATTATTTTGTTCTAGACATATCTCTTGTAGTGTACACCTTTCTTAGTAAAGAATAAAAAGTTCAGGTAATAATAATAAGATTAACATTTATTGAGTAGACTTATACCAGGGACCATGCCAAACAGTCACACTAATTTTCCCACTTAATTCACTCCAAATTCTGTGAGTTAGGGGTGATTATTATTCTCATCTTTCAGATGAAGAATCTGAGGTTAAGGAGCTTGTCCAGGGTAACAGTTATTCCTGTTTTTCGAGGAGATAACTGACACTCAGGGAAGTATAAATAGCTGAGATCAAAGTAAGTAGCAGGGCTAGGTTTTGAACCCTTGTCTGACTGACCCCCAAACTCATATTCTTAACACTGTGCTATGTAGCCTGGTCTATCTAACTCCAAAACACTTGCTCTTTATCATTGTGTTAGTCACTTTTTACAGTAAAGAAGAGGGCTTCACCTCATATTGTTGGTGTAAGGTGCCGATGAGTCGGTTCTGACTCATGGCAACTGTATGTACAACAGAATGAAACAGTGCCTGGTCCTGCGCAGTCCTCACAATCGTTGCTATGTTTGGGTCCATCTTTGCAGCCACTGTGTCAATCCATCTCACTGAGAGTCTTCCTCTCTTTCGCTGATCCTCTGCTTCACCAAGCATGATGTCCTTCTCCAAAGACTGGTCCCTCCTGGTAACACGTCCAAAGTACGTGAAAGATATCTCACCATCCGTGCTTCTAAGGAGCATTCTGGCTGTACTTCTTGCCAGACAAATTTGTTCATTCTTCTGACAGTCCATGTATAGTCTACATTCTTCGCCAATACCATAATTTAAATGCATCATTTCTTCTTCCGTCTTCCTTATTCATTGTCCAGCTTTCTCATGCATATGAGGTGACTGAAAGTACCACAGTTTGAGTCAGGTACACCTTAGTCCTCAAAGTGATAACTTTGCTTTTTAACACTTTAAGGAGAACTTTTGCAGCAAATTTGCCCAATGCAATATGTTGTTTGATTTCTTGACTACTGCTTCCATGGGTGTTGGTTGTGGATCCAAGTAAAATGAAATCCTTGACAACTTCAATCTTTTCTCCATTTATCATGATGTTACCTATGCGCTCAGTTGTGAGGATTTTTGTTTTCTTTATGTTGAGCTGTAATCCATACTGAAGGCTGTAGTGTTTAATTTTCATCAGCAAATGCATTAACTCCTCTTTACTTTTAGCAAGCAAGGTTGTGTCATCTGCATATTGAAGGTTGTTAATGAGTCTTTCTCCAATCCTGATGCCCTGGTTCTTCTTCATATAGTACAGCTTCTCGGATTATTTGCTCAGTATACAGACTGAATAAGTATGGTGAAAGGATACAGCCCTGACACACACCTTTCCTGATTTTAAACCACGCACCACCCCCTTGTTCTGTTCGAATGACTGCCTCTCGGTCTTTGTATAGGTTGCACATGAGCACAATTAAGTGTTCTGGAATTCCCATTTTTTGCAATATTATTGATAATTTGTTATGATCCACACAGTCAAATGCCTTTGCATACATTGTCAATAAAACACAGGTAAACATCTTTCTGGTATTGTCTGCTTTCAGCCAAGATCCATCCGATATCAGCAATGATATCCTTCCTTCTACTTCCTCATCTGAATCTGGCTTGAATTTCTGGCAGTTTCTTATCAATGTACTGCTGCAACCATTTTTGAATGATCTTCAGCAAAATTTTACTTGTGTGTGATATTAATGACATTGTTTGATAATTTCCACATTCTGTTGGATCACCTTTCTTTGGAATGAGCACAAATATGGGTCTCTTCCAGCTTTTGAATGTAGAGTAGCTAAAGAAAAAGAAAGAAATGATAAAGTAAAAGAGCTACAGAAGATTTCAAAGGAAAGCTTGAGAAAACAAAGCAAAGTATTATAACGAAATGTGCAAAGACCTGGGGATAGATAGAAAACCAAAAGGGAAGAGCACACTTGGCATTTCTCAAGCTGAAAGAACTGAAGAAAAAAATTCAAGCTTCAAGTTGCAATGCTGAAGGATTCTATGAGCAAAAATATTGAATGATGCAGAAAGCATCAAAAGAAGATAGAAGGAATACACAGAGTCACTGTACCAAAAAGAATTGGTCAATGTTCAACCATTTCAGGAGGTAGCATTTGATCAAGAAATGATGATACTGAAGGAAGAAATCCGGGATACACTGACAGCACTGGTGAAAAACAAGGCTCCAGGAATTAACAGAATACCAATAGAGATGTTTTGACAAATGGATGCGACACTGCAAGCACTCCTCATCTATGCTAAGAAATTTGGAAGAGAGCTACCTGGCCGACCAACTGGAAGAGATCCGTATTTGTCCCCATTCCAAAAAAAAGTGATCCAGCAGAATCCACCATGTAACTGGGGTGAAACCGGGCAGGGCTGCCTCCCAAGGTGCTGGCTCACAGGTACAAACGCAAATGTTTGCTGTAATATTGTTGGCTGTTTACTGCCATCTAGTGGCACTTATGGCAAAGAATACTGAATATACTACGGACCGCCAGAAGAACAAACAAATCTGCCTTGGAGGAAGTACTGCCAGAACGCTCATTAGAAGCGAGGATGGCGAGACTTTGTCTCACATACTTTGGACATGTTATCAGGAGGGGCCGATCCCTGGAGAAGGACATCATGCTTGGTAGAACAGAGGATCAGCTAAAAAGAAGAAGACCCTCACAATTGACACAGTGCCTGCAACAATGGGCTCAAGCATAACAATGATTATGAGGATGGTGTAGGACTGGGTAGTGTTTTGTTCTGTTGTAGAAAGGGTCACTATGAGTCAGAACTGACTTGATGGCACCTAACAACAATAACAACAGTGGCATTTAAAACTACAGCCATATCATATGGGACATTAACCAAGGTTTTTAGTTAACAAAACTGACACAGAAAAAATAAGATATGGTGAGGAAATATGGGTAAATAAATGGCCATGACAAAAATTATAAGGCAAGACTAGTAATCTTGGCACCGATCAAGATATTCATGATAGACCTAGAAACAGCCCAAAAGAAGACAGATTTCTGGAGGCACGAAGGCTGGTGTAGTAAAGAAATGCAGTCATAAAAATTTCAGATAGGTAAACATGAATTTCTGGCCAACTCCTTGGAAGATTAAAAACTGGCTCACTGGAGAATGTGATGAGATGTTTTTTAAAGACCTTAAAATATAGTAGTAGAAGGATATAACGATGATGATGATTACAACCACCACCTATCATTACAGCGTTACCCTGGTGGTGCAGTGGTTAAGTGCTATGGCTGCTAACCAAGAGTTCAGCAGTTTGAATCCGCCAGGCACTCCTTGGAAACTCTATGGGGCAGTTCTACTCTGTTCTATAGGGTCACTATGAGTCAGAATCGACTCCACAGCAGTAGATTTGGTATAGTAACCACTACTACCACCACCATTGAGTACCTGCCATAAGCCAGGTGATGTTCACAGTGCCTTACACATACTATATAAATCTAATATTTCCAGTAACTCAATGAGGTAACACTATTACTAGTACTATTTTACAAAGGAGAAAAACAAAAAGAAGTCATTCTTTACACTGCAGGAGTTTTGATGAACCCATATACTTCTAATGTTAGCTAATAATTTTTTGCCCACAAAATTTCCTAACTAGCTTGTAAAAAGATGGAAACTTGGGTTTGAAGTCTTTTAAACTTGAAGCCAATATCTGAATTTAGTCTTGTTTACACTGTTTAAATATTAACTCCAGCACTTACTTCCAACATTGAGGTTCCCAGGAGGACCAAGGCTTTCTTTCCAAAATACAAAAAGAAATTACAGAGAAGTATGGCATGTTCCTCCTTATTTCCAATAGCCAAACTGATGCACCTCTAAGACCAAAAAAAAAAAAGGCAAAAATGACCAAAAAGGATGAGGGGGAAGTTGCATAAAGCAAGCATCCAACAGACTTGGAGCCCATCTACTTCCTCCAGCTTCAAACACTCTAATTTTCACCAGGCTGCTGAGGTGACAGCAAAGCCAAGAACTCTTGTTCCTTTTGCCTGATAAATCTAGCACATTAGAAGAGGAGAACATTAGCTTGGAATACTGGGGTTATCTTTATTATGGAACACTTAATATGGATATTGTGTAGAGTGCCAGATAGATAATTTATTGTCCAAAATGGGACATTTTTGTTTAGGACAAATCTTAAACCACCCTGGACAAGCAGCGACATATGGACTGGTATTTTGAGGAACTTTGTCTGATAGGAAATCACATAGCGTTTTTGGAGAAAGGCATTTTTGGTGGGTGGAGCTATACTCTGCCCTGTATCAGTATAGTGCTCTTAACACAAAGAGAGAATGAAATATGAGTTGGAGTCCAATCAGGAAGATTGGACCATCAGTTGAAGGAGCTGAACAGCAGATCTCAGTGTAATAGATCAAATACAGAGTGCTCAGTAAAGCATTTATAAAGCTGTGTGACCCAAATGGTTTGCTCTCGGCTACTAACCTAAAGGTTGGCAGTTTGAACCCACCCAGTAGTGCCATGGAAGAAAGGCCTGGCGATCTGCTTCTGTAAAGATTACAGTCAAGAAAACCCTATTAAGCAGCGTTTTTCTCTGTAACACATGGGGTCGCCATGTGTGGGAACTGACTCCACAGGAGCCAGTTTAGTATTTTGGTTCAGTAAAGCGGTGGTAGCAGGAGAGAAAAAGCACAGCAGAGTGCAAGACTAGTGGTCTATGACCTAGTTCTGGTCTATATGCATATTTTCTTTGGCTCCAGAATGTTTAAAAAAAATTTTTTTTTTAATTTCACATGAAAGTCTGGATTTCTCGCTTCATTTGAAAAATCAAAACATGTATCGACATAGAAGGATTCAAATGTTGACCCGGAAACAATGTATCGTTGTAGGACCTGTGCTCAACAGTTCATTTTAGGCCCAGAGAAGGGGCTGTGGTAGGCAGGGAGATGGGGATCTGGAAAGCCCTTGGCAGTGACTGTTTACCAATCAGTATGGAAGCATTTCAGTGTTTTAACAACTGATAGGTCATTAAAGTATGCACTGGCTGAATGTGATAGTGAGGGGTGGGGGTTAGGAGAATGGTAAGGAGCCCTTTTGAAAGAAAAGTGAGAACAGGAGAGCTAAGAGCAGAACATTACTGTTCAGTGTCAAACCAAGGAGGCTCCCCTGATCTGATATCATAAGAGAGGGAGGAAGGTGGGTGAGAGTAGGTAACCAGCTTTTCCTGAGTTTCAGATACTTTGCATATGGTTATCTCATTTATTCCCTTCAAAACCCCTATATGACACAGAAGAGGAAACTGAGGTCCAAGGAGCTTAAACCTAAGGATCACACAGCTATTAACTGCTTGAACTGGGATTTGAACCCAGATTTGTCTGATTTCAAAGGCCATGTTCTTTCCACTATATATTAGACTGCTCCCCTCCCCTTCACAGTTTAGAAGGGTGATGTGGTTAGGGCCTCTATCATTTTCTCTGCCTATTCACTCTGCTTTGGGGACAATATGCAGACAGTTTAACAAGAAATTACCCAAACTTGGAATTGGCTAACAACATTGGAAAGGAGATATTTTAAAAATATATTTTCAATTGCTACCAAATGAGAATATATATTAAAATATATTTTAAGAAATAATATTTATTTTACTGTGGTTCAAGTGCCCTAGTTTTAGTATCATTTTAAAAATATGTGGAAAACTCACACATGGATAGAAAGTGACATCGGAATCTCAAATAAACCGTAATTATTATTAGACTATGTGACCAAAGCACTAGATTCTCCTGGTGACACCTCATCTAAACTACAGATTCAGATTTTGTAAAGAATCAGTTTTTTTTCCCCTCAAAATGCTGATTATGCCAAGCTAGTTAAGTCAGTGAAACGGATAGGCATTTCAAAGAGGTGGAAAAATACTTACGGTGATAAGCACTTCAAGAGGATTTTTAGAGTGGGGTGGAAGAGTAGTTCTGGTGACTATTATTCGGTGGGAGAAAATAATGTTTGTTTTGTAACAATCTAATCAGTTACATACCCATGGGCAGCCCATGACCAAAACGCTCATGTCAGTGGGAAGGCATTAGTCAAGAGGAATCCCAAGCCTGTAGTAACCTTTTAGTTACGGATATTACTTATGAATATTGGAATGTGAGGATGTGGGGTACTAGTGTACATACGAACGGTTATTTTTAGCTCAGTCTCTTGCAGTATTCTGCAGAATCATAATGCCCCTGAACACATTCTGATTAGTTCAAAAAGTCTCAGAAGAGTCTAGGGTGAATGACACCTTTTGAGTTCTACCAGATTTGAATCACTTGATTCTGGAACCAAGTCACATTCTTTTGTCTCCCTTAGTTCCAGTTAGCAAAAGATAGAGTAGCTGACCTACTACGTTCAGTTTAATCGGTTAAAGTTAGCCCCAAACCCAAACCAAACCCACTGCTGTAGCGTCGACTCTGACTCATAGCGACCCCACAGGGCTCCCAAGGCTGTAAATCTCTGTGGAAGAAGACTGCCACACCTTTCCTCCCACAGAGCAGCTGGTAGTTTCCAACTGCCAACCTTTCAGTTAGCCAAACCAATTGCCATCAAGTCAATTCCGGCTCATAGTGACCCTACAGGACAGAGTAGAACTGCCCCATAGAGTTTCCAGGGAGCACCTGGCGGATTTCAATGGTGGACCTTTTCGTTTACAGCCCTAATTCTTAACCACTATGCCACCAAGGCTTCCCTATCCCCAATAAAACAACCCAGTGCAATGCCCCCTAAATCTATTTCAGCTCAAACCTAGGCACCCTAAAGCATGTTAACAAATGCCAGGACTTTCGGTTCCATATGGGAAATGTTCCTCTCTCAGTCTTAGTATTTTCCAACTAAAAAATATGTATTGAATGCTTACTAAATGCAAAGCAGTGTATAGTGATGAATATGAAAATAAATAAAAACCAGGTCTGCCTCTGCTTTTAGGGAGATTACAATTAGGATGTATGTGTGGAGGGTGTGGGTATGGTAACAGATATATAAGCAACTAAATATAATTAAATGTGGAATGGAACAAGTACTCTAGTTAGGGTTGTCGGATTTAGAAAAAAGAATGACAACATAGGATTCCCACTTAAATTTGAATTTTAAATAAACAATGAGTAAATTTAGTATAATTATGTCCCATATATTACACGGGGCCTGTATTTAATTGGTAACCTGTCTAAAACCAACCAAACCAAACCCATTGCTGTCGAGTTGATTCCGACTCTTAGCGATCCTATGAAGAGTATTTGAATCCAAGTGCTGAAGAGTACTGCTCTATGAGCTCTTCACTCAGACAGGGAGTGCTGGCTGGGGGAAAGCTTCTGGGGAGTGGTAGAATGTGCCCTACAGGGTCTAACCAGCTCTACAATGACAAGCCGTTGTGCTCTCTGGAGAATGTCATAATATTGTTCTTCTGGAATTCCTGTTGAATAAAATATTCATCCACTACTACTTATAAATGTTGAAAAGATTTTTGGTCCTTAAAAAGTATTTCAATAGATTGTCATGGAACTGAAAATGATGTATAAAACTCTAAAATGCTTTAAAACTTCACAAGGCAAAGCACAACATAAGTGCATATGATTTTTTTAAAAAAGGCATTTTTAAGAGGAATGCAAATAAAAATACTATAATAAAATGTAGTTTGTTACCTCTGAGGTCATCCATATATCAGAACCATCATTTTCATCCAGTGTATCAGGCATAAAAGGAATCAAAGATACAAATCGAGCAATGAGGTCCTAGAATAACATTAACTAACATTTATTGAGTGTGTCCATATGCCTGTCACGAAGCACAGTGTTTTATACGCATTATCTCATTTAGTCCATCCTACAAGACTATGAAGTATTCACTATTGTTATTCTTATTTTACAGAAGATGACACAAGCTTACATTGCTAAAATAACTTGCCCAGGGTCATATGGCTAATACAATAAGTAGAGTCTCTGGGACTGAGCCCAAGTTGGCCCAACTACAGAGTGTGCAAGTTAATCATTATATTTTACTGTAATAAATTATTAAAATGTACACAAAAACTTTAAAGTATAATTGTTGAAAAAAGAAAAAAAAAGATGGTGAAGAATAACAAGGGTTTGATTTGCTTTAGGTTCCAAATCTATCAAAATTATTTTTATTAATATAAGCTTGTTATTAACTGGTACAGCAGGGAGATGATGGTACCGAATGTCTTCTCACACAGTGGAAGTTACACTGTGGATTTTTCCCTCATAGGGCTGGATAGGAAAGACTCAAGACTAAGGTAGGAAATGAGAAACGGATACAAATAAACAATGAGTTAACACAGAAAGTTCACTGTGATGGTTAATTTTATGTGTCAACTTGGCTAGGCTGGGGTGCCCAGTTGTTTGGTCAAACACTAGTCTCGCTGCTTTTATGAAGTAGTTACATGTGATCAAATTGGTTGATCTTAAGTAAAGCAGATTGCCTTTCATAATGTGGGTGGGGCCTAACCAAACAGTTGAAGGCCTTAAGGGCAAAAACAGAGTTTTCCCTAGGGTATAGTGTGCCTCCAGACTGTAAAGAGACATATTGCCAAAAGTCTTCACTCTTCCTGTCATCTGACCTGTGAATTTTGGGACATAAAGCTGCAGCAATCTCCAGGCCGTTGCCTGATCTATGGATTTTGGACTTGCAAGCCCCCAAGAATTGCATGAGCCAATTCCTCAAAATAGATCTGTCTCTCTCATATATACAGGTAGTCCCTGACTTAGGACGTATTTCAGTTATGACAAACAGCACTTATGACCATCTTTTTTTTTTTTTGTACAATTTATTGTACAAAAAACATACGATGTTGCAGAACATAATTTGGTGACGTTATCATTCTCATGCCAACCCCCAAAGACAAAGGTCATATTTATAAAGATACTGATAATAAAAGGCAATAATAATGAAAACTTAAAAAAAAGAAAGAGCTATTCGACTTACGTTGGAATCAACATATGACAAAGTCATCAAAATGGAACCCTGTCGTTAGTTGGGGTCTACCTGTACATGGTTCTGTTTTTCTACAGAACCCTTGGTCATTAACATCTTCACTGATTTACAATAGCTCCAATTATATACAATATTATACTTTCTACACAGGTTTTTTTTTAATATAATTTTTATTATGCTTTAAGTCAAAGTTTACAAATCAAGTCAGTCTCTCACATAAAAACCCATATACACCTTGCTACACACTCCCAGTTGCTCTCCCCCTAATGAGACAGCCCGTTCTCTCCCTCCACTCTCTCTTTTCGTGTCCATTTCACCAGCTTCTAACCCCCTCCACCCTCTCATCTCCCCTCCAGGCAGGAGATGCCAACATAGTCTCAAGTGCCCACCTGATCCAAGAAGCCCACTCCTCACCAGCATCCCTCTCCAACCCATTGTCCAAGTCCATTCCCTGTCTGAAGAGTTGGCTTTGGGAATGGTTCCTGTCCTGGGCCAACAGAAGGTCTGGGGGCCATGACCACTGGGGTCCTTCCAGTCTCAGTCAGACCATTAAGTCTGGTCTTATGAGAATTGGGGGTCTGCATCCCACTGCTCTCCTGCTTCCTCAGGGGTTCTCTGTTGTCTACGCCGGTTTTACTTTCTAACTTCATGCAATTAATTAAACATGGTTCATAATCCTTACCAAAAAAAAAAAAAATCCTTACAAGCAAAGGTAATTCTCTACTCCAAGTGGGCAGAAGTAAAGGGGATCAGGAAGAAACATTTTCTCCTCTGTGGGGCTCAGGAGGACACACTGGATGGTCTCTCTCTCAGGAAAATCTCTTTGAAGGCAAAGCAATTTTAGCAACAATGTTACACTCAAGGTTAGTGAAAAATTAAATATAAATTTAGAGTGATGAGAGTGATGGTTATACAACTCTGAATATATTTAAAACCATTTAGATGAATGAATTATATAGTATGGGAATTATATATCAATGAAGCTATTTAAAAATAAACATAACTTACAAGTGTTGCATTAGAATCATGAAGAAATATATCCAGAAGTTGTCGAGGTGGATTTAATGCCTTGATATATCTTGTCACTAAGATCTGTATCCCTTCACTATTAAAAACAGTAGTTGTGATTCTTCGGTTGGGAAACACTGCCTTACAATTTTTTTTAAAAATCTGTGCTCTCTGCAGAACATCTATTTGATCTGAAAACTAGAATCAAATTTAAGGTATTTCAGCATTGTACCATATGGTTCCCACAGGAAAATATCAAGAACCAATGTTTATTTTTAACAGCTTAGAAATCATGATTACTGGTTTTAAAATAGCTTACACTTCTTTGAGGATATATATAAAAGTAATTCAATGTAAAACCTACCTTATCTGGTTCTGGATTAGAGGTGATATATGCTATTTGAGGTTCGATGGTAGCAAAAATATTTAAAAAGGTACATTCTTTCAAATTTTGCCCATTGTAATCCTCTTTAGGGGACACATAAGTCTTACTCCAAGTATACCCCAGCAAAATTGGTGGAATATTTACTTGAAATGTTCCATTAATCTGAAAGAACATATCAATGTAATAGATTAGCCATGATAAAAATAAACATCAGTCAAATATACTATGAGCCCAGCTCAGTCTTCTCTACAGATGCGAACAGGTTTTCATGGGTACACACTGGTTCTACTTATATGTGCTTTACTACACAAGGAAGATCAGGTTCTCCATGGATCTGTTTACAGGCACCTCAACACCTTGGGTCCCTGACTAATGTGTACCATGTAAGAAAGCAGTGAAATGAGGAGACAAATTACCATACCAGAGCAATAAAAGGTCTTAGGAAGGGCTTTTTTTTTTTTACATTTTTGCACTGGGTCTAGAAAGAAAAAAAAAAATGTAACAGCAGAAGGAACAACCCTGAGGCCCACAGGAGGAGGGACAGAGAAAGAGAGAGAAAGTTTGAGGGGAGGAGGTAAATTACAATAATAATGACTAATAATATAACATAGTTATTGCATACTTACTATAAGCAAAGCGCTGTGCCAAGTGCTGATATAAATTATATAGTTTAATATTGCATACTTACTATGAGCAAAGCACTGTGCCAAGTGCTAATATAGATTATATAGTTTAATGAGGTAGGTACTGCCCTTGTCTCCATTTTACAGATAAGGAAATTGAGGCTCACAGTTTAAATAATTTGTGCAAGATTACACAACTAATGAGTAGGGGAGCCAGAATTACAACTCAGGTTTATCCACCTCTGAAGCCCACATTCTTAACTACCTCTCTATCCTACATTGTGGTCTGAGGCTGAGAAATATCCCCAGGGATTAACAAATGTTAGAAGCCCTCTACCCCCAACAATGTAGATCCCTATTGCTCTTTATTTGCAGCACTTGTACTTGCAACATGGTCCCTCATGACTTCGTGTGATTGCACATTATACGGACACTTCCACTCTCCTACCTAATATCCATTCTCTCCTTTTTTTCCTTAACAACAATTTTAGGTGGCAATATAACAGCCGTGGAGTGGCCACGTCACACAAATAAAATGTAAGCAGAATATACACTGCTGGTGGGAATGCAAAATGGTACAACCACTTTGGAAATCTATCTGGCATTATCTTAAACAGTTAGAAATAGAACTACCATACAACCCAGAAATCCCACTCCTCGGAATATACCCTAGAGAAACAAGAGCCTTCACACAAACAGATATATGCACAGCCATGTTTATTGCAGCTCTGTTTACAATAGCAAAAAGCTGGAAGCAACCAAGATGTCCATCAACGGATGAATGGGTAAATAAATTGTGGTATATTCACACAATGGAATACTACGCATCGATAAAGAACAGTGACGAATCTGTCAAACACTTCATAACATGGAGGAACCTGGAAGGCATTATGCTAAGCGAAATCAGTCAGAGGCAAAAGGACAAATATTGTATAAGACCACTATTATAAGATCTTGAGAAATAGTATAAACTGAGAAGAATACATACTTTTGTGGTTACAAGGCGGGGAGGGAGGGAGGGTGGGAGAGGTTTTTTTTTACTGATTAATTAGCTGAAAAGAACTGCTTTAGGTGAAGGGAAGGACAACACTCAATTCATGGAAGGTCAGCTCAACTGGACTGGACTGGACCAAAAGCAAAGAAGCTTTTGGGATAAACTGAATACTTCAAAGGTCAGCGGAGCAAGGGCGGGGGTTTGGGAACCATGGTTTAAGCGGACATCTAAGTCAATTGGCAAAATAATTCTATTATGAAAACATTCTGCATCCCACTTTGAAATGTGGCGTCTGGGGTCTTAAAAGCTAACAAGCGGCCTTCTAAGATGCATCAACTGGTCTCAACCCACCTGGAGCAAAGGATAATGAAGAACACCAAGGTCACACAACAACTAAGAGCCCAAGAGTCAGAAAGGGCCACATGAACCAGAGACCTACATTATCCTGAGAACAGAAGAACCAGTTGGTGCCCGGCCACAATCGATGACTGCCCTGACAGGGAGCACAATAGAGAACCCCTGAGGGAGCAGGAGATCAGTGGGATGCAGACCCCAAATTCTCATAAAAAGACCATACTTAGTGGTCTGACTGAGACTAGAGGAATCCCGGCGGTCATGGTCCCCAAACCTTCTGTTGGCACAGGACGGGAACCATCCCCGAAGACAATTCATCAGACATGAAAGGGACTGGACAGTGGGTGGGAGAGAGATGCTGATGAAGAGTGAGCTAATAATATCAGGTGGACACTTGAGACTGTGTTGGCATCTCCTGTCTGGAGGGGGGATGGGAGGATAGAGAGAGCTGGAGGCTGCCAAAGTTTTCATGAAAGGAGAGACTGGAAGCGCTGACTCATTAGGGGGAAAGCAAGTGGGAGTAAGATGTATATTAACTTATATGTGACAGACTGACTTGATTTGTAAACGTTCACTTGAAGCTCAATAAAAGTTAATAATAATAATAAAAAAAAATGTAAGCAGAAGTCTGCTGGAGTTTTCCGGGGAAGTGTCTGTTTTCCTGATTCAGGTTCTACTGCCGTTTCTTGTTTTCTCTCTTTCTCCCACTTACAATATGGATATGAGGCTGGAGGTGCAATGAATATTTTGCAACCATGAGGATGAAAGCTACCTGACAAGGGCAGTGGGAACAGAAAGACAAAAGGAGCTTGGACCCTTGATGATATCCTTGAGCTGCTGCACTGGCATCTGGACTTCTTTCTGGGTGAAATTAGAAATAGATGCCTTACCTACCTATATTAACCACCCTTAGTCTGGTTTTCTGTTGCTTAGAGCTGAAAGCAGTCCTGATACACACATGATTCCTTCTGACTCAAATGCCCTCATTTGCTTGACAAACTCCTCTACTCATCTTTAAGGACTTTGTTCAAGAGTATCTCTTTTGTGAAGTCTTCCTTGACCCTTCATTCTCCTACTCACTGCCCTGTTACCACCTCTCCCCTTACCCCCTTCCCCCGCATCTCCTCGCCCTCATCCCCCAACCCAAGAAGTTAGGTACTCCCTACTACATGGTCTCATAGTACCTGTCTCATTAAAGCACTACAACATTATGATGTTTTACTAATGTTAGTTTTCTTTGATAGACAGTGAACTCCTTGAGAACAAGAAATGAATTTCTGAATCTTCAGTGCCCATTGTAATTCTCTTTAGGAGACATATAAGTCTACTCCAAGCAAAATTGGTAGAAATATCCCACTAATCTGAAAGAATATATCAATGTGATGAATTATGCATGATGAAAATAAACATTAAATATACTATGAGCACAGGCACAGAGATGTCAAGTACCTTGCCTAAGGAAACAGGTAACAGAACCCAAAATGGAGCGTCACCTGGAGGTTTTTAATATTTTGTTGGTCGCAGAGGCATGTTCCTGCTATCTAACCCAACAGCAGAGACCTCTTGGGGGAGGGTCTCACAGAGAACAGATGCTAATCAGCAATCTCACCATTATCAATAAACGTTTCTGACAAGCTGAAACTCCTGGGATCCACGATTACAAAGGAACACCAGTAATCAGAACGTTGCCTTAATCTGGTCCTGTGGAACTATTATATGAAAATATGAATATTGCCTTAAGGACTAAGGCCAGCTATCCTATTCTTCAGTAATCACTCTAAAGATAGAAGAAATAAATTTGTGGGTGTCTTTTGTTCTAGAGATACCCAGAACCTTCAAACACTCCAAAATTCAAGGGGCACTCAAATACAGGATCATTTTAACTGACCTACCCACCTGCCAATCACAGTATTTGAAGATAACAGTGTTTCTATTTGCCAGAGGTCAAAACTTAAAATATTTAGCAAAGAACCATTACTGATTACCTCAGATTGTTGCAGAAGAGCAGAGAAAGGGAAGACAACGGACCCAAGCCAATTCTTTCTCACATATGTGTGGCCACTGCAGCTCTTGAGACAGTGATCCTATTAAAATAAACGATTTTTCTATTATTTAATATGTGACAAGTAGTTTCACATATAGAAAATCATTCTCTTTCATTTAAAAAGAAAATAGTGAATAGAAAATCATATTTTTCTCACATTTTAATCTTTTTAAAAAACAATTGACTATTTAAAGCAAAAATAATGACCTGTTAAGCAGTTTTTTTTTTTTTGACATATATATAATGTATGATAACATCAGCACAAAGTAACAAAGTATAGGAGAGGAAAAGGGAGGTATACCATTGTAATATACTGCTCTTACACTATATGTGAAGTAGTATAATATTATATAAAGGTAGACTGTGATAAATTAAAGAATATATTTTAAACCCTAGAGCAACAATTAAAAACGAAACAAAGGTATAGCTAATAAGCCAACCAGTAGCAGCTTATGCGGTTTAGGATCTCTGCTGCTTTTGAAATAACGTGTCATATGTCTGATTTTACTGCACATTGCCTACCTAGCATGTTTGTGAGAAAATGTTGGATAAAGATATTGCTTCTGAAAGCAAATATACAAATATGTTACTAGCCTTCATTCAGTTTGACCTTCTTAGACTTCAACATTGATTACTATAATTATCCTACTTTACCTCATGTTTTTCAATCATCATTTCATCAAAAATGTTGATATATATATTATCTTTTATTTTAGATAAGCTTGAGAAGCTGTAATCATGTCCTGGTGAGCTGCAAATAAGAAAAGCATATTTAAATGCTTACTTTTTTCAATATTCATTTATTTCATAAACGCAATACTCACAAAAGACTACAAAATTACCTGTGTTCTTTTCTTTTAGAAAGTATAAACTAAGAAGAAGCTACGTGGCTTGAAGAGTAGATGCCACCTTTAATTAAAGCCAGTTGTGCTTTGTAATTTATCTTATACCTCTCTTAAGGTGATTTGCATGAAAAATAAAAACGGTTAAATGTCAAGCAGAAAGAGTTTCACTATAACCGTTCATCGCAAACAAATTATCTGCAGTATAAGATTTTTCCAACGACCTCAAATGCTGCTAGTTTCTGCTAATTCGCCTATGTAGTTAAAATGCTCTTTTGCTCTCAGCTAATGGATAGGACTCTTTAATCATGGAGCTTATTCTCTTTTCCATATTTATTTTCTCCAATCTGAAACTGGGACAGTGGAGTGCATTTAATTTTGGAAGCTGTCTGCTGATGGCTCACTTGATTGTGTACATTTTTGGAGACAGCTGAAAGGACAGTAGTGTAGTATCTCATGAGCAATGAACTTCCATTTTCAGCTCCAGCTTGTGTATTGCATCTTGATCAAATTTGTAACAGTGATAAAAATCACAATCTCATGCAGTAGGTTATTTTGCGTGGGTAAACTGAAGTTCAGAGATGTTTAATAACTTGCTCATGGTAATGCTGCCAGTAACGGACAGATCCCTGATCTGAATCCAATTCTGACTGACTCCAAATACTAGGCTCTTTTCACCATACCAGGTGCTACTGACATTACTTGTTTAAGCTTGGTGCTTACAGAAGCAACTACTATTTCAGAGGATCCCCAAAAACTCCTATAACTTTCTGAGACCTACAAGCAATGACAACCAAAAAATGGTACTTGAGCTTAGAGAACAATTTTAAGTTGAAGTTTCCTCATATATCTAAATGATACCCAGCTGACTCCCCCAACCTGCTCCTTTGAGGGTTTCTTTTTACGCTGCAATGAAAGGGGACAGGGGAGGTAGGATAGGGAGGGCAATGAGCATTTACAAACATTATGTCAGCAGGAAAAACAACAGATAACTTGTCCTCAAGACAGTTTCAAGCATGTTGACTTAGCACACCCTTTAAATCATTCAACCCCTTGTGCATCATCTTGCATTTTGTATTCTATGCAAACTTTCCTCAAACTTCACCACAATTCCTCTGCCAAAGTAAAGCTCACTGGTTAATTACTATTTACTCTGTTTGCATGTGGTTTTTATTCACTAAAATGTTATGGGGAGATGGGAATAGAGGCATTATATCCAAAGCAATGAAAAGTGATAGCTGGACAGTTTTACCTTAGCTGAACCCTTTGATCCAGTTGGTTGTACCCCAAATACAGCTTATCTCACTTCCTTAATTGCAAGAAAGTAAACAGCCTAAGTTCATATATCTTATTGACAGTTTTTTGTTTTCCTAAGTCAAGTAATTTAAAGCAACATATTTCTTCTAATTCTAACTTCTGTATTAATATACCAAATATTTCCCAACACACATGACCACATATTTTGCCTTTACAAACCTTTTAACCAAATACATTTTATACACTCATTACTTCATATCATACAATACTGTAGAATAGATTTTCCTTTCTATCAACACTCCCTATCACACACAAAGAGTTAAAAGATAGGTAAGCAAATATCAGAGAGCAAGACAAAGAAAGAGGTAAAAAAAAAAAAAAAAAAGTCCAGCCAGGTAGCCAAATAACAAGGATATCTGCTTAGGAACTCTGGCCAGACGCTTGGAAAATACAACTGAGCCTATGCTGAATCTGAAGAACAAACTTGATATCTGCATCCACAGCATCTAAGCCAACAAAATTCCTAGGTTTGCTGACCCATTAGGTTTTTTCTCCTTTAGTTGAAATAATGGCATAAACAAAGACTTGCTCCTTGCAAATGCTGGTAAGGGTCTGCAGGGTTTCACTTCCAGAAGTGGAATCTGAGAAGGACTTGGGAAGATAAAGGGGTGACTGGTGGTGCCAGGCTCCCACAGCTTGCATCTAGGCCCTCAATGCTGGTAGTTTGCTAGGAAAGTATAATGAGGAGTCTGACTTCATTTTTTTTGATGTCTTACTACTGATGGCTTTTAAACCTCACCCGGAGCTCTTCCCCTCCTGCCCCACATCTGGACAGGCTGATAAGAAAGTCTGAATGCTCCCTCCTTTGGCACAGCAGGGGATTGAAACTAGGAAAGTCCCTTCCTGTGGGAACTCTTGCCCTGGACCCACCTCCTAACCACAATAGAAATTCAGGCCCGTCTCCTTTCCTTGCTTTCTCAGGCCATAATAAAACTTTTCATATCCTCTTGATTTACGTGTGGCTTCATCAGTCTCAACATTGGAACCAAACTTTGGGTAGGGGGGAGGGTCCATCTGCCTTGCAGGTAGCCGTAACAGAAAGCCTGAGTGACAATGGAGCTTCCTAGTTTGGCCGATAGCCAAGGCCTCATTTACACTTTTTTTTTTTCTGGTGCAGGAAAGATTGGTTGGAGATTGAAGGGAATCTTCTTCAATCCTGAGAATCAGGACCTACCCACAGAGAAAAAGTAAAGAACACAATGCGGGAGGGAAAAGCAACACAAGAAGATCAGGAGACTAGGAAGCATTCAGGAACCTGGAAATTTCAGTAGAAAAGTCAGAGCAAAGCTGTCAAAAAACCATGCAGATAGGAACCACATGATATGCAGAAACTGAAGGGGCGGGACAAGGTGGGCAGGAGAAGGGGGAAAGAGAACCAGAAAAGGAGTCTGATAATGAATACAGTTGATGGTTCCTTATAATTCTTTCACTTCAGTAAGAGTCAAAGATCTATAGGCAGCGACAACTGAAAATTGCTAGTTGAATATAGAGAAAAATTTGAAGTTCCCTGTGGGAATGATTTTATTTCAAATTTCTCTTTATCAATGCACTTTATTTCCAATCACAATTAAAAACCATTTATATTTGTACAACACAAAGAGTGAATCCTAATGTAAACTCTGGACTTCAATTAACAATAATATATCAATACTAGTTCATCCATTGTAACAAAAGTACCACGCTAACGAAAGATGCTAGTAATTGGAGTAACTGCGTGTAGTGGGGCTAGGGAGTATATGGGAACTCTCTGTATGTTCTGTGCAATTTTTCTGTAAAACCAAAACTGCTCTAAAAAACAAAGTGCATCCAAAAGAAAAAAAAAAAAAAACTACCTAAATTCCTTTAGCCCATCAATATGATTCCAAGTTTGAATTTCTGCATTTTACTTCCAGTACAATTAAGGTGATTACATGATGTTCATTCATTCAAACTATTTATTTTCTTCATACTAGTGAACAAGGGAGACATGGTTCCTGTCCACAGGGAGCTTATATTTTAGTGAATGCACTATTCATGCCAAATACAAATCTTATTGTGTAACAGTCACAATTCTCTCCGTAATTTGTAAATATCAAATATTTTTTGAAAAACATTGTGTATTCTGTCTTTGGGTTTCTACTATTTTTCGTAAATGTCAGTTGTCCCATTTGAAGATATCTGAGAGTCTGTTCTTATTTATGTTGGAAATTTCTTTAAGTCATTCTTACTAGGACTTTGATATTTAGTCTCTAAACCTTCTGCTTATAGCTTACAACCTTTCCACATTTTTCTAAAAATTTTCTATAACTTTTTAAATTGTGAATGATAGCAGTGATGACATTTTAGTTTAGATGAAGTTTCTCCTATCTGTACCGATTCTACCTCTCCCAAGAGATTCTTTCTTTTTTTAAATAATTTTTATTGTGCTTTAAGTGAAAGTTTACAAGTCACGTCAGTCTGTCACATACAAGCTTATATACACCTTACTCCATGCTCCCACATACTCTCCCCCTAATGAGTCAGCCCGCTCCCTCCTTCCAGTCTCTCCTTTCGTGATGGTTTTGCCAGTTTCTAACCGTCTCTACCCTACCATCTCCCCTCCAGACAGGAGACGCCAACACAGTCTCAAGTGTCCACCTGATACAAGTAGCTCACTCTTCATCAGCATCTCTCTCCAACCCATTGTCCGGTCCCTTCCATGTCTGATGAGTTGTCTTCGGGAATGGTTCCTGTCCTGGGCCAACAGTAGGTTTGGGGACCATGACCGCCGGGATTCTTCTAGTCTCAGTCAGACCATTAAGTCTGGTCTTTTTATGAGAATCCCAAGAGATTTCTTAAAACCAGAAACCAAACCTGTTGCCGTCGAGTCAATTCCAACTCATAGCGACCCTATTTCTTAGTCCCTAACAAATCTAAAACTTCCTGTAGGCATTGCCATTCTCTCCACATGTTATTCTCACTACACCCATTTGAATCTAGCAATGTATCTCTAAGACAGTGCAGCCTAATATAATTATTACATTTGTCAACTCTGTTACAATCAGTTCATTTTAGGGCTCTCTTTTGAGGACACTCTTTTGAGGACTAGTCAGGGAGATATTGGACACATAAAAGAGTCAGCACCTGCAAGGTACGATGTGGCCTTCCTGCCTACTAGAAGATGCCATCACATATATGTAAGTGATTATCCAGTACTTCTGAGCTCTCTTAGTATTCACTCGTGGGAGAAGAAGTTAACATAGGCATTGGACAAATTTACCATATAAAATGAGGGGTAAATCCTAAGTAATTCTGCTTACAAATTAGATAAAAAGCCAATTTTCCTCTCTCAATATAAAAACAGAGTCATATTACTTGGAAAATAGTTTGGATTTTTGATAGGCACAATATCATGATAAGGGAAATTTTTAACCAGTGGTAAAGCACAACAATGATAGAGGAAGTAAATATGGAATAGATCGATTTATACTAGGTCTATTGTGTGTGTGTGTGTGAGTGTATTCCTAAGCACACATATTTAATTACAGGATTGTTCTAGTCCACATCTGTTTCTTTGCTTGAGTACCAAGCAGGAACACAGATGTCTATTTTGTTTAGACTTATAATACTAATTTTGTAACTATTTCAATGAAAAGCACCTTTAATATATGGGGATACTGTAGGGAAGGACTCTATCACTCTCTCTTTTAAAGTACAAACAGCCTAAAAATTTAAAGCAAACTGACATGTTTTGAAGTAAAGGAAGTCCACTGTTTTAAACAGCTTGTCTTATTTTTACTTCTATGTAGTATTTCATTGCACAAAATGCCATAATTTATTTATGCTTTGTTGATAGCCCTAGGAAGCTATTTCAGTAATACCACATTTCTTAAACTGGATAGTAGATATATAACCCCTTGCTGTCGAGCTGATTCCGACTCATAGTGACCCTACAGAACTGCCCCATAGGAGCCCTGGCGGCCCAGTGGTTAAGAGTTCAGCTGCTAACCAAAAGGCTGGTAGTTCGAATCTACCAGCTGCTCCTTGGAAATCCCTATGGGGCAGTTCATTTCATTATTTTTTAAAATTATTTTTAATATTTTTCTTCAGAGCTTACATACATTATTTTATACACATATATACACATATTTTATACATACATATTTACATATATATGTGTATATGTATTTCAAAATTAAAAACCTTGAAAAATAAAGCCTAGATCATTAATTTCAATAATGACTGAAGAAAATAATTTTGTTATTGCTATTTTTTTCGTGTGGAGGAAGAATGGACTCCAACTTACACAAAGTCTACTCCAATTTCTTCATTCCAGCATGGGTGAGATCCACATGATGTATTGGTTTGGTATACAGTGTGTTGAAAAGAAACTTCCACAAAAGGGTGTACAGTATCCTGAAACACATAATAAATATTGACTAGAATTTTGTAGTATCTTTAGATAGTTGATAAAGGTAGAAGACTATGAAATTACTTGGTTAGTGGATGGCAAATGAATGGCTTCCTTTTTCTAGTGTTTCAAATAACTATTATTTATTCATTCATTCACTTAATAAACATTTATTGGTCCTATTATATACCAGCTGATTTTCTAGGATCCCTGGTGGTGCCGTGGATAAGAGCTTGGCTGCTAACCAAAAGGTCAGCGGTTCAAATCCACCAGCCGCTCCTTGGAAACCCTATGGGGCAGTTCTACTCTGCATTATAGGGTTGCTATGAGTCAGAATCCACTCAACGGCAACAGGTTTTTGGGTTTTTCTAGGATTCAAAGATAAATGGAACTTCTAAGGATTTTATAATAAATGGGGGAAAAAACAGACCAACAAGTAATTGCAATGAAATGTGAGAAATAAAGTAATAGAAATATATTCAAGGTGTAATAGTTACTCAGAAGAGGGAATGATTAACATTCTGGGGTGAGGATAAGAAGGGATTCACGGAAAAAACATTGCCTGAGCTTAGGTTTTTTTTTTTTTTTAATTTTTATTGTGCTTTAAGTGAAAGTTTACAAATCAAGTCAGTCTCTCACATAAAAACTTATACACACCTTGCTACATACTCCCAATTACTCCCCCGCAATAAGACAGCCCACTCTCTCCCTCCACTCTCTCTTTTCGTGTCCATTTTGCCAGCTTCTAACCCCCTCCACCCTCTCATCTCCCCTCCAGGCAGGAGATGCCAACATAGTCTCAAGTGTCCACCTGATCCAAGCAGCTCACTCCTCATCAGCATCCCTCTCCAACCCACTGTCCAGTCCAATCCATGTCTGAAGAGTTGGCTTCGGGAATGGTTCCTGTCCTGGGCCAACAGAAGGTCTGGGGGCCATGAACACTGGGGTCCTTCCAGTCTCAGTCAGACCATTAAGTCTGGTCCTGAGCTTAGGTTTTGGAGCATTAAGTAGTAGTCATTTGACCAACAATTTGGGACTATGTGGAGGCCATTCTAGGCAAAGTACAGATCATGTGCAGGGCATGTAGAGAGGCCTTCTAGGACAAGGAGTAATGTGATACTGCTGTGGGGTAGAGAGAGATGAGGCTGATTGTCAGGCAACGGCCAAATCATTAAAGATTTTTGTGGCCATTCTAAGGAGCCTGTACCTTATTCTAAAGACCATAAGAGCAGGGGATGAAATGGTTAGAATTATATAAAGAAAATGTTCACTGTCTTATGGAAAGTAAACTAGAAGCCCAAGAGAGGATAGCTGAAGAGACCAATTAGAAGCCAGTTGCAATTCAGGGCGTACATAATGAATACTGCACTTTATAAAAGTGTTAAATACTTATCTCATTTAAAAGCTCTTCTGAAGCTACTGATTTGATTGTTTCTTTATGTCTGAGATGAGATATGGATGACATCCAATAAGTAGGCATATCCAAAGCTCTGCAGGAAAACAAAATAGAGACATATACTTTAATTAATTTAATATTAGTTTTGGTAGATGTTTTGCCTATATGCTTATTGAAATATATAATTCAGTGACCCTGGTCTTTTTGCTTTGGATCCTCATAGTGTAGGTGATTAGAACTAAACATTTAATAACCACTACTCCAGAAGAGTGACTCTAAAGGCTGAGCTATGGACTGGATCCAATTTATGATAAAGTTTTCCCTGGTCCTCAGCAAAATGAGAAAAATAAAGAAAGTGATATTTTGAGGTTTATATCCTTCCTACGTTTTTGTTGTTACAATATTTTTCTTTTACAAAATGATGATTTGTAGAAAATGGTGTTTTTTTTATTTACTTCATAAGAATGTTAGCCTCTGAAATGTGCATTTGTTTTGTGAATATTCAATTCTATTTGATGAATAGGTTGTAGTTTGTAAAACACAGGCAAAACCTTTAAGGGTTTTAACTATAGATTCCTGGGAAGAAAGGCCTGGTGATAGATTTAAAAAAATCAGCCATTGAAAACCATATGGAGCCCAGCTCTCTGATACACATGGAGAGGCCATAAATTGGAGTTGGCTCGATGGCAACTGGTTGTTTTAACTATAGATTAGTAGCTAGTAAGCAAAAAGTTTGTTTTTACCTAGGTAGAATTCATGGATTGTGATAACCGTAAGCTAAGCAAGTAGAGAATATGTGTGCTAAACATACAGAGCAATAGCTAATATTCCTGAGGCACGTGGATATTAACATACTCATGTCCATAATATACTAACTACACGTGAGACTAAATATGTAAAAAAAAGAGGCACTAAATTCAGTGTGCTCTAAATATACATGAGCACTTAATATTTATGAGGCCTTAATTTGGCTGTTCATTGGTATACCCATTCTGACCCACGTAGGCTCTGCTCAAGAAACACAAAACCTACTGAGTACCTACAGAAGGGATGGATGAGATTTGATTTTTGAAAGGGCACCTAAAATGACAAGACCAAAACATGAAGAGCAGGTTTCTGATTTCATGAAGCAATTCTGATTTCATGAAGCATTTCAAGTTCGGTTCATAGCTTTCCTGGATGTTTCCTAGTACAGAACTAATGTTCCTCCTACTCTTCCCAGCTTTCTGCTTCCAATACGGAGAGGGGAAGATGGTGAGGAATACTGCAGTTGGCATCAACAACTTCAGAAGTTTTCACAAGAGGAAATAAGGACAAAGGCCATCTATTTGGTATAACATGAAAAGGTGAGCAGGTGGCAAATACCCTAAAATACACGTGTTAAAGTTACCTTGGGAATCCCAAACTTCTGAAAACTCTTTATACACGGCAATGAAAGTTAAGTTTGACTATTCCAACGAAGGTTTCAACTTTCATCCAGTTTAAGTATTTGAAGTATTAATAAAGTGCAAAAGGTGCACAAAGAGGGCAGTGTGGAGATTTATCACACTTAAGACAGACCTTCTGAAACTCTTAAAAACTTGTATATTGCCTTACCTATTGACTGTTGTTTTTCTGGTAGGAATATTATAAGCCCTCAGTATTCTGACAAGAATCTTAATGTCTCCATGAGAGACGGTCTGTGCTGCAAGCTTTTTCCTTTCTTTCCTTCGAGGCTTTAACTTTCTTCGTCGTTCAACAAGTTTACAAATTGCATGTGTCAACTGGCTAAAGAGTAAAGAACAATCATCTCTATATATGCAAAAAATCTAGTTTTAAAAGGTATTGATTTTTTAATTAATTTTTGTAAATGAGGGCATTATTCTGAACCATATTCTCTCTGTTATGGAGGGGAAAATGAAAGGCATTTTTCTGAGGATAGAAAGGAGGAAATGCTATGTTCACTAATGCCGAGAGACAGTGTGACTGCGCCATGCCTTTTTGATACATGGTCCAAGAGGAGACAAGGGGACAGAGAGGTAAAGCCATGAAACATGATGCTCTTTCGGAAGATTATTCATTTTTCAGGAATTATTATGAATAAGTGAGTACCCAATAGTTGAAAGTTATTGGGTGCTCAAATTTTCTACATGGCTCTGAAACAGGAGTTATTAGTTATACATGCTGCCAACCCTGGTAACACAAACCCATACAATTATAGCTTTATGGTCACACTCATTTTCCCCTCAAGGACTAAAAATAAAACAATAGATTTCAGCATCCTAAAACAACTAAAACCTTATTGCTAATACTAAGAACCAGAAAGTGGTCCCCAGGGAGGTTTCCCAAGGAGGTTTCCTAGAGACATAGCAGTCCTCCTCTTGTTTCTACTCCTAAGTTTCACAAATAGGACAATATGGGAATTGAGTTACTTCAGCCAAGGGCTCCCCCAGCTGCTGTCTGTGGGTCACAGCACCTTTATATGGCTGCGGATGCTCAGGTGTGAAAAGGGAGCTTACAGGTTTAGTGAGTGGTGCTATCAGCAATGGCATTTCCAGTAGTCCCAGGACAGGGAAAATCTTAGAGCAAAACTAATTTGGGATAAAATGGTGTTTCTTCTATTTTTCTTTCTTGTCCTAAAAATGATTAATAAGGAGAGGGAAAAAACTACCCTAAAAGACTGTATAATTGAAAACATATGTCATGTAGATATATCCAAAAAGCAATTTTAAAATGACCAAATACATTTTAAGTTACTATATCGCACTTTGGAGCCCTGGTGGTGAAGTGGTTAAGAGCTCAGGCTGTTAACCAAAAAAATGGTTGGCAGTTCGAATCCACCAGCCACTCCTTGGAAAACTTATGAGGCAGTTCTGCTTTGTCATACAGGGTCACTATGAGTCAGAATCAACTTGACAGCACACAACAACAACAAATCTCGCTTTATGCTCTGAAACTGCACCTTTTGACATGTGACTTAATATAAAAAATGGAGAAATTACTAGAGGGCTTTGAAAATATTAGCAATATATTTCATATTTAAAACAGTTTTATATGTACCTTGCAGATATAATTTCTTCATAATCAGTCACAATATCTGATAAGTTAAATCTGCTGACTTTGACAATTCTTTTCATTATCAACCTTCTCATCTACCAAACAAAACAAAACACATTTTTAGAATTTAGAGAAATGCATAGTTTATATTTTAAGGTCAAGTATTTGCAATACTATAGGTGCCACTATTTTTTATTCTTAGTTTTTGCAAGCAATGAATGGAAAGGGGTATTAAAAGGGGTATTAGATGAGTGCAAATATGGTTCTGTTTGCTGCCATTATTAAAACCATTCCCAACTCTCACATTAATGACACACTGATGCAAGTTCCACGCCCTTCCATATCCATTTCGTCTTAACCCAACTCTTTGCTCTCATCTTTTTCCCTATCTAATCCACAGAATACAGAGACAGAATTAGTTTCCACCAAAGGAGATGGTTGCCCTGTGAATCCGTTTTTACAACAGCCACTTGTAATGGGCACATTTATAATTGACATGAATCTTGATCCACAAACTCAAAGAAATATCATCACATTTCCTTTAAGCCAAACCTATTCTGTCTTTAAGCCTTTCAGCTTTACATGAAATTTGGTCCTTTCCCTAAGCCCTTGCTGCTTGCAGAACCGACAGGCCTTGGTTCCTTCAAGGACTTCGAAAATCTCCTTTTTAATCTCAGGGATTCACTTCCTTTCTTCTCCATTCCCATCCTTCTTTGGGCTTTCAGACAGGAAACCAGGAAGGGATGTGTCAACAGGCAAGCCCTGCCACAAATCATCCCAGAGACAGTATAATCTAGAGCCTACTCTTCTGCTTGATTGGGGTAGGAAAACAGGGACAAGGGTGGAGGTCAGAACAGGAAAAATGTAACTCGTAAAAATTATCCTGCCACACAGACAACAAATTGTTTTCCATGAAAGTGAACCAGGCCCTTGGTCCCCATTACTGCTTATTCATTCCCTCTCTCTCTCCTTCTCTTTCCACCTCCCTCCCTTGGCATCATGCAGACTGGGCTCCTTCCTGCTCCTCCTGCAGGCCAGGTATGCTCCTGCCTTAGTGTCTTCACCTACAGTCCCATTAGCCTGGACCGTTCTTCCCCTAGAAAATTCCATGGCTTGCTTCTTTACCTCTTTCAGTTTTTTTGAATTGTCACTTTTTTGCTTTCCTTGACCACCTTATTTAAAATTGCACCTCCCTCACACACATACACATGCGCGTGCACACGCAGAACTTCTGTCCTTTTTTCCTAGCTCATGTTTTCATAGCACGTATCACTCTCTAATATACTAATAATGTTTTGTCCATTATCTGACTTATCCCACTAGAATATAAACTCTATGAGGGTAGGATTTTAGCCTGTTTATCGCTGTATTCCCGATGCCTAGTAGAATGTCTGATTCATAACAGGTGCTCAATAACTATTTGTTGAATAGATAAATGAAATAAATAGATAGATACACGAGCCTCTTAGATCCAAACATTTCAGTAAACTTTGTTTAGCAATCCTTGAGACTGCAGGGACTCCAATCTTTACTGCTGCAACCTTGGCCTCAGCCACTGAGTCCAACAGCACAGCAGAAAGTTCAATGCATTATCACTCACTGTCCCAGGGGTTCTCCCACAGAAGGATTTCAGCACCTATGGCCCTGATAGGCCTCCAGGGTCAAACCTTCCCAGTGTCTGTAATTACAGTAATTCTCCTTTGAACCTACCAAACTGTAGAATTTTTTTTCCTCCCCCAAATTTCTACATCTGTAATTCAGTGAAAACTTGTAGTTTTAAACTATCCTCAGAAAGCAAAGAAGTCTTCGCAAGGAGTTGAAATATAACCATGCAATTTTCTTAAAGCTCCTTTCTTAAAGTTCACAGCATCCTCAGACCCCCTTCCTGATCCTCTGCTACCCTGCCTTTGGGCTCCCCCATACATAAAATAGAAGAAAAGGGTTAAGAAGGACGTGTTTTCTTTTCTTATGCGCAAGGACAGCTCTTTATTTCCCAAGAGCTAGTAAAGAAGGGGAGGAAGGGCAGGAGTGAGTGGGGGAAAAACACCTGTCAGTGATAAAGGTGGCCTTTTCACACCCAGGACATCTACAGTGGTCGGCATTCCCACCACCATCTTACAGTAACGGAGAAAGAACTAGCACAGGACTTGAGGCTTTGTATCATTTGCCACTCATATCTGAAGTAAAGCAAAGCAGGCATTACTATTGTCTGTTTTACAAAGGAAGAAAGTAGGACTCAGAGAATAGTGTACTTGCCCCATGATACACAGCATAGTCAGAACAGGTCTTTGAACACCTTCTTGGGGCTTTGCTAGAGTGTTCTGTAAATGTTTAATATTTGACTTTATATTGAAGCATATCTATCTAATCATTTCTGTCTACTTCTGGTAGATCCTTCAGCCCTGGAATTGCTGTGGTCTATTTTTTTTTTATGGTACTTTTTTTTTTATGAGACCAGTAAAAGTAGGAAGTCTCTGGGTGGTACAAATGGTTAATGTGCTTGGCTGCTAAACAAAAGGCTGGAGATTTGAATCCACCCAGAGGCGCCTTGGAAGAAAGGCCTAACAATCTACTTCCCAAAAAGTTCCTATTGAAAACTCTGGCACACAGTTCTACTCTGACACGCACAGGATGGCCATGAATCAGAGTTCACTCTATGGCAATTGGTTCAACTGGTAGTAAAAGTAAGGATTCTGGAAAAATACTGGTATATACCTCAAAGTGAACTTTTAAGGTCGAAGGAGAGACGGGAACTCTTTAATGTTCAAAGTCATGTTGTAAAAAAAAAAAAAAAAGCTGGCACGTGCTTTAATGAGTTTGCTGACAATTGAAATATCTTTGAATCAACAACGTACATCAACATTTATAGAAGTTAAGTAACTAACTCTGAAAAGGAAGTCCAAGGAGACTAGAAAAACTCTTGGTTATCAGAAAGAGGTGATGAGTAAGTGGATTTGCCCATCTAACTCTCTGGGAAGAGTAGAAATTCACGCGTCCAGCAGGCCGGTTTTTGCAAAAGTAAATAAAAACATACTGATGCTGCTTTGTCGTTACCTTTTTCAGAAAATTGGCAGAATGAATCCTTTGTGCAGTAATAGAATTCACATCTGAAATGGATACATCCTTCTCTATCTGACATTCATATTCCTAAACAGAGAATGAAGTTAGTTTTCACTTCCTGAGTGTAGCAAAGACTTCAGATACCACATACTACAATAAAATATTAACTGTTCATTTCAGCTCATATGTAGGAGGGCATTGGCAGCACTCTGGCACTGAGGGACAAAAACATTCCTTACAGATTCTTCCACTGAGAATTAGCTAAAAACGGTTTATAACTATATTCTGTTTGCTTCTAGACTGAGGTCCATTCATCTTTTAAAATAGTGTAATGATAAAGAAAACCGTGATTGAGTAAACGATGAGAAAATGAGAAAAAGTTCTTCATGTATAGTTTTACCTAGCAATCACTAAAATACAAAATAAATGGGAAGTAGTTCAGTATCTTGGTTAAAAGCATGCCTTTTTGAGGCAGGCAATCCTGGAGTCAAGTTGGCCCTGACATTTCCTGTGTGTTTTGAGAAAAGTTGATCAACTACGCCAGACCTTGGTTTCCTCTTCTGCAGTAATAACAATAATAGTAACTACATCACAGGGTTGTGGTGAGACTTAGCTGACGCAATATCTGCAAAATGCCTGGCACACACTAAATAAGTCAATGTGTCGCTATGAGTCAGAATCGGCTCAACTGCAGCGGGTTAGTTTAGTTTTGTTTTTTTCCTGGTGATTAATAACTTTAACTTTACATGTAAAATTGTTGGCATAAGATTATTTGTTAGGATTCTTCATCTATATAGTTTAGAATAAGTTTGCATCTGTCATGTATGCACTTCGGAATATATCCTCAGGACACGAAAATCCTTTTATACTACAGATATCACTCGAGAATACACAATAATTATGAAGTGGATACTTTAGAATCTCTAGCCATGTTACATTGACTGCTCTTTAATCTGAGGGTCAATTATTTGTTCTTCTAATTATCCAAGAGCAATCTTGGTATTAATTCTGTTGACAAGTAACAACTTTTACTTAAGGACATATGACATCGATATTTTATATCACTTCATTTACTTTCTAAAATATTAATTTGTAGGAGTTAGTTAAATATTCTGGATATTAATATACTTATTTTATGTATTGTAAATATCTTTTCCTAGTTCATGGGTTTTTAATTTTAATGTTATCAAATTTATTAATCTTTATAGTCTATACTTTGTGTCTTGTTTAAGAAATAACTTTCCTACTCTGAGATTAAGGTATCTGATTAGTTTTATTCTTTGTTTTTAACATGTTATCTTCATCACACATGGTATTTCTTTCTTTTGTGAGATGTGAATCTAATTTTATTTCTTTTCACATAGATGATCAATTCTGCCAGAACCATTTAATGGATTGTCCATTCTTTTCTCACTGATTTATAATGACATCTCTGTCAAATCTAAAACTTCCACATATGCATAAGTCTGCTTTGAGACCCTCTATTCTATTTCATTCGTTTGGAGCTGCATTACTATACTTACAGATTAATTTGGGAAAATTAGCATTTTACAATGTTCAGTCTTCCTATCAGTGAAAATTTACTCCGGTTTTTTTTTTTTTTTTTTTACATAATTTGAAGCATGTTTTATAATCTTCTCCATTAAGTTTTTGCACAACTTTTTACAAAATACATCCTATAGATCTTACAGCTTTTATTGTTATTGTAAATGGTATATTTTTTAACCTACATTTTTGAGTGGGTTTTTACTGGCATAGAGGATGCTTCATCTGTCCATCTCTTTTTTCTTTTTGGCTCAACATTTCAAAGTAAATTACAGACATGACACTTCATCTCTACATAAATGCTTACGTAGAACTCTGAAAGCTAAGAACATGCTTCTACACAATCACAATGCCACAGTCACAGATCACAGTTAGCAATTTCCCAATATTATCTAATATTTAACCCACGTCCAAATTTCACCAATTATCTCAATAATATCTTTTATAGCTTTTTTTTCCAAACCAGAATCTAATGAAGAATCACATGTTGCCTTTAGTCTCCTTTTATCTGGAATAATCTGCCCCCTTTAAAAAAAAAAAATGACTTTTTGAAGCAATCAAAACAGTTGTTCTTACAAGTCAGTTGTCCCACATTCCAAATTGTTTCCTTATGGTGCCATTTAAGTTGTTTCTCTATCCCTTGCATTTCTTGTAAACTAGAAATCAATCTAAAAGTCTTAATTAGATTCAGGTTACACATTTTTGGCAAGGATACTTCTTCATAGATAATGCTGTGGATTTCATATTGCATCTTTATTAGGGGGCAATAAGGTCTGGCTGTGCCTTATTAGTGTATTAGTTTTCTTTTGCTGCCATAACAAATTACCACAAATTTAACAGTTTAAAACACCACCAATTTATTATCTCACAGCTCTGAAGGTCAGAAGTCCAGGCTGGCTCAGCCGGTTTCTCTCCTTCAGGTTTCACAGGACTGAAGCAAGGCACTGGTCAGCTGGCCTCTCATGGGGAGGATCTGGGAAGAATCTGTTTCCAAACTCATTCAGGTTGTTGGCAGAATCTACTTCCTTATTGGCTGTCAGCTGGGGCCACCTTTAGTTCCTAGAGGCCTCTCTCCAGTCTTTGTATGCGGGTCTCCAAATCTCAGAGCCAATGAAGGCATCCTAAATCCTTGTCTAGGTTGGAATTTCTCTGACCTCCCCTCCTGCTGCATCTTTTTTCTGCTCCCAGCTGGAGAAAGTTCTCTGCTTTTAAAGGCTTATGTGATTAGATTGGGCTCATTCAGATAATCCAGGATAATCTCTCTATTTTAAGGGATATAAAGAAATATTATTCACAGATTCTGGGGATTAGGATGTGAACATCTTTTAGAAGCCATTATTCTGTCTACCACAATTAATGAGATTAAGTTTGATCACTGGATCAAGACTGCAACGACCAGATGTCTCCATTGCAAGGGTACAGTTCTTTCTTTTGCAGTTATTTGTTTTTAAATATGGGTATTATATTCAACAAATTTACTAGTTTGCATAGACTGTCGTGTTTTTTCTTCCCATAGACTAACATTTTCTGCAAACAGGGACAGTTTTATCTCGTTCCCAATTCTAACTTCCTTCTTTCCTCCCTTCCATTTAATTAGTCCTTACTGATAAACAGTAGATAGTGGACATCCGGAAACCCTGGTGGCATAGTGGTTAAGTGCTACGGCTGCTAACCAAAGGGTCGGCAGTTCGAATCTGCCAGGCACTCCTTGGAAACTCTGTGGGGCAGTTCTACTCTGTCCTATAGGGTCGCTAGAGTCGGCACTGGGTCCTGGTTTTTGTTTAGTGGACATCCTTACGTTGTTGGCATTACTGGGAAGCCTTTTAATATTTAACCATTACGTATAACATTTGTGTAGGAGTTTATGAGACAATGAATTTGTACTCCTGATCCTTATACTATACTCATTTTCACAGTCACACAGCTAATAAGGTACTGAATCACAGTTAAGGGATAGATTATAATGAAACAGGTTTTCCAGAACACTGGAAAGCAGGACACAGAGAATTTGCTCAAGGACACTGGGTCTATTTCTTCTCTTGGAGCATGACATGATCTTGGTGACCCTGACTTGGGTTCAAGAGCCAGAATTGTCCAATATTCGTAAACATTCCCTTAAATGGAAGTGTATTTACAATATAAGTTCTTCTGGGATGGTATAGGAAGAATCAGGCTGTTTTTTGTCCTACTCTGTGTGGACACTGTCACTAGGAGCTTGCTCCCCATCAGGGTATCTGGGCCCAGAAAGAAGCCACATAGAAATTTGTTGCAGTTGTCCTGTATGTCCTTCTGTATGTTTCTATATCCCTGGCTAATTAAATGTGAAATCTAATCATCCAGTGACTATACAGGTGGTGCCTTCTCGTCCCCCCTTCCCCACTCTCAATTCTACAATTCACCTGAAACAAACCGGTTCAGTGCAGTTTGCATTAGCAGAAAATCCAAAATGTTGAAACATTGTTTATCAAGTTATAGGAGTTCCCTCCTGATTCTAATAGGATAAAAGTTTCCATCATGAATGAGCACTGAATTTTATTAAATGCCTTTTTGGCATTTATTAAGCAATCATATTTTTTTCCTTTCTTAATCTTCTGTTAATTTTGTAAATTATGTTAATAGATTTTCTAATGAAATCAGCTCTGTGGTCTGGAAATAAACCCTACTGAATTATGATGTACACATAATACATTGCTATTCAATTTGTTAACATTTTATTAATATTTTTATACCTATGATTATAAGTGAAATTGATCTAAAGTTAACTTTTTTTAATTTCCTTGCCCAATTTTGGCATATAGGTCATGTCTGCCTCAGAAAATGAGTTGGGTTGCTTTCTCTCCTTTTCTGTCCTCTGGACGGTTTGTATATAATAAAGAAGGTTAGCAGAGCCCCTGGTTTGGAAAGGCAGGGGCCGTTCCTTTTCTATGATGTCATATCCTCAATTACACTGAGCATTATGCTTTGCCTGCAGTAGCTTATGGAACTGTAGAATTGAATTCAATCCTTGAGAGAAGCAGCAAGAGGAAACGAGATAGCTTTCCAGCTATTCTAAGTCAGGCCTTCACAACGCAGCTTACTAGCTGAAGTTTTTGAGGTCCCCAAAAAGGAGATTAATCACAGTTATTAAAAGTGGAAAATCTTGGTCTGTTAATACCTATCTGTGAATACACATATTCCTATTCACTTATGTTAGTGAAAATAATGATGAATTATCTGTAAATCCTTATAGACGTAATAGTTACATGTACTTACTGGTAGTGCAATGACATTATTACAGAAAAACTGTTCATTTGCATTTCCCCTTTTGCCTCTGAACTACACCAAAGGAGTTTCTCAGACAATCCTATGTGATGCAGATCATGAGTGTCCTCCCTCTACAACTTGAATTTTACGTGTTATGAGTTCTGTATACAGTTTTGATTGTGTATCCTCTGAATTGGGTATGAAAGCTAAGGGATGGCTGAGTAGTAACAAAAATAAACACACGTTATTCTCTTTCACTTTGGAAAAAAACAGTCTTTACTATTTTAAAATATTAAGTGGCTTATTAAGGAGCCCTGGTGGCAAAGTGGTTAAAGTGACTGACTGCTAACTGAAAGGTCAGTGGTTCAAAACCACCAGTGGCTCCATGAGTGAAAGATGTGGCAGTCTGCTTCTGTAGAGATTTCCAGCTGCAAAAACTCTAGGGGGTCACTATGAGTCGGAATCAACTTGATGACAGTGGGTTTTTTTTTTGGGTTTGGAAGTAGCTTATTGCAATCTCCCTTCACTCGGAAAAAAAAATCAAAGAGTTTATCACTTTTTTCCTTATCAATTAATAATAACTAACCAAAGTTTAATTAATAAAGCAATTTAAACTGATTTTAGCAGAAGGCATTTACTCTTTCTGACTTGTAAGATGTATAAACCACAAGATTTTCCAGCAGAATCTGGTATCTTTTCTAAGTTGGCTGGCATCACCCTGAAGTGTTAATTCTACGGCATATGCATTTTCCTCAGAGACGGAAAAATAATTCCTTTCTTGCGCTATCTTTAACAACTCTAGGGCTAAGACTGCCACACTGGTTAGTGTGGTACGTTGATTTGCTGATAAACATTTAACAACTGGTTCTCTGGGAGTGAGAGGGGGAGCCCCGATCTATGGCATTTGCTGATTTGTGGTGTAAATACTCCCCAGCAACCAATTTCAAGCAAAGAATGTGAAATCACTGAATGTGGTATTGAGAAGAGATGCCCACAATAGATTCTCACCAGCTGGTGCCAGCCGACTCCATCACACCACTGAATAAGATTGACTCTTATTTCCTCACATATTAAAGTTTCTGAAATTGAGATATGTCTTGTAATCAACACGTAAGTTTAATGTGGTAGTGTTTCTGCCCCTTATCCTCAAAAGCTGCTTTTAAATTGGTGATGCATTACAATAGCAAAAATACGGTATTTACATAAATTTGGAATATATCTAAAGGATTGTGACGTGAAAGAGACTGGACAACCTAAGTTGGAAAGTCAAGATAAAGACTTTCTGAAATTTGGAAGATCTAAACATTTTAATGCCTAAAGAGAAGGGAAGAAAAAAATCTGTCTACAGGTTATTAGTTGGAAAAAAAAAAAAAAGGAGGAAAGAAGTTTAAGTGAAGATGTGTTTAAAGCAGCAAAATATTAACTTTGTCACACAATAAATCATATTAAAGTAAAAGCCGAGTACCTGGAAGACTAAATCTGGAATCTCTCGATCATAAAGGGGCATGTGCTGAAGAAGGAAAACATCTAATTGACCAGCATTTCTAAGTTGCAATAGCTGGAAACGTTTACTCTTTTTCATTTCCTCCTCAGAAACAAAATTAAATTCATCTTGCAACTGTTCAAGACGGAAATACTTTGGAATGTCTTGGCCCTTATGTTTCATGTACTGTAAAACATAAATAATGTGAAGTCTTTCCTTGAAATGTTATTTTTTTTAAGTCAAGAATTATTTCAAAGCACTGTTTTTTCCCCTCAAGTTTGAGAGGTAAGAGCTGCTACAAGTACGATATGGAGCAACTGAATCAGTCCAGAGATAGAACCTGCAAAAAATACAGGATCTAGCCTATATGGCTTCCCAACCTTTTCCCAGTCAAGACTTACATTAAAAACAAAAAAAAATTCTAATATTTGTATTGCACAGTGGATTAAAAGATGAAACTGTTCCTAGCTAGTTGCCCTGATGGCTGAGAGAAGGCCAATATTTCTGCACGCCTGGAACCAATTCAACGTATCAGTTGGGAAGCTCTGATATAAAAAAAAAAAATTTTTTTTTTATATAGGAAAGTGTAATTCCAGTAATCTATTTATGCATTGCCTTTATTCAACAAATGCAAATGTGAGTGCTTGCTATGTGTAAGCAATAGTGCTAGTTACCATCAGAGAAATAGAGATTTATTAGCTGTAGCTCCAACAAGGAAAGATAAAACACATAAATGAATAACTACAATAAATAGAAGAATGAGATTACAGCCGTAAGAGCTTATTCAAACAAACAAACAAAATTGACAGGACGGCAAGGAATTGAGACCCTTTGTCTAGCCAAAATTACCAGGGAAGCATTTATCAGTCATACAGGATGAGCTAAGACAGCCACTAGGAGAGCACCTCTAGGCAGAGGGAATGACGCGAATAAAGGTATGAAGAAGTACATTCAGAGCACGCAGAGCGATTCAGTTGGCTATACGGAAGAGTACGAGAAGTGATCAGACGATGGCTGGCACTCAGTAGACGTACAATAAATGTTAACTTGAAGGCATTTTCGCTGCTAAATTTATAATTGCCTTTAAAAAAGGATGCTGAAAACTCTCTGTCCTCAGATTTACCTTTATACTCCCCCTACTGCCTAGAAAAAATACACAGCAAACTATGGTAGAGTATGAGAGGATAGGGCTCATGAAATATATTTACAATATTGATATTTGCTATAACCTACCATAATAAACTCCATTAAATCCGAATATTCTGGATTATTTGGATCAATTCTGACTTCATTTGCCCATTCAAAAAGCTTCTGTGTATTAATGAGCCATGGAATTCCAGGAACACCTCTAGCATCTACATTTCTTAAGACACTAACATAAAGAAAATGCTTTGTGAGTTTGCGTGCAACATGCAGGTTATACATTTCTTAGATGGTAAAGTATTTAAGGATAAAATAGAGGGTCTGATGTGTTATTCTCTTGGTTCTTTTTGTATTCTAACCTGTATCGTGGCTTTCTGACAAATGTCTACCCTCCCTTAAGAGACAATAAGCTTCATAAGGGTCAAGTCTGTAAATACGTATCTTTGCCATCTCCACTCTGCATAGAAGCTAAAGTGTAGCAGGTGCTTAACAGTGCTTACTGGATTAAAGTATTCTGTAAACACTAAGCGTAGTAAATTAGATATTTTTTTTGTAAGATGTGCAATACTGGTAATTTAACCAAAATGTTCTCTTAAGGAAAATTAAGAAACTACTCAATAATTAAAAAAAACCTTTTAGGCTCTATCTTTTTAGTTGAAACATAATACAGATTAATACAATTAACTGGGGAGTACACGCCAGAGAAATATCTTTTTTTGATCATATGAGGCTGTCCTCAGAAGCTGGAGAGTTATAAAGGATGGGCTAGACTGATAATGTGTCCTTAGTGACTTAACCTGTAGGCTAAGTGCAGAAGGAATTCAACCTTAAAGAGTAAGGACTTCTTTAGAGCCATCAATTACCCAAGTTATTTAATCTCTCTCTTCATAGAGAATTTGTCTCTTCATGTCTAATTAGAAGAGTTTGGACTAGATTTCTAATATCCTTTCTACAAAGTACTCAAGAAGAGTTCCAGTCCATAAATTGTGATTCCAGGAATACAGTTCTGACACAAATTCAATACCGTTATTAGCCCAAAAGTAGATACAAATTTTACATTGTCTTCTTTCCATCGCATCTTCTCCTATTCCTATGGTGAAGTCTTCTACAGCTATTGCTGACAAAGCTAACGCGTGGTAAGATTAAGAATAGGTGAAGTTTGAGTATTCTTCCTTTCTTTTACTTTCTATTTCTGTCTTCATATTTGAACTGTCTTGATGGCTATGCCATAAGACATAGTCCCCATGATTCTATCTCAGGGAAAGTAACAAATATGCCAGAACACCTCTTGCCCTTGCTACAATGATTCCTCTAGCTGCTTCTATAGGCGTTCAGCTATGGACTATGGCAGCCTCTCTGTCATCTGCGCCCTCTCCACAACTAATTGCCAAGTGAACGTCAGCATCTCTTGGGATCATTATAATGTCTTTGGGGGACACTTGTCATGGGATGTTATGAGAGATATCCCAGATTGAGACACTGGGTCTACACACTTCTATGATGGGAGATATAAATAAGCTCCAGAAATAAAATCCTTAGGACACTTGGTCTTTGCCTACAAGTAAATGCCTCTCTCATTAACCGTGTGGCTATAATTCTAAGCACTGAAGAGATATGTTCTCTTATACATAAATACATTTATTGCTTTAGTAGAGTGATTTGAATGAAAAAGAAATCAACTTCCCAATAAACTAAACCTTTCCTGCTGCTATCTGGGTTTTCCCTTTCACAGACACAGGTTTTGTGATACGTTATGTTGAGGACTGGCACTCTTTTTCAAGCATAAAGGTTTACTACCTGCAGTAGGCAGATCTTAATGACTGTGACATAGGTGTCAGAGGAACACCATTTTCATCTAAGGCCCACGACAGAGAATAGCTTAGTTTTCCTGATGTCAGCAGACAAAGTTCTTCAGTTCCATTTCCCTCAAGAAGAAAGGGCACATCTGTTTATAAAAGGATTGAAAACATATGAACTTTTTAGAAAGTGTGCAGTTTGAGCACATTGTAGATATTCCCCTGACTTCTACTTGTGGATTACAGCTGTTCCTGAGATCCCAGGCTCTCATCCTACAGCTTTCCTGGTCTCCCCTCTAAGACACCTCAAGGCAGACTGCTTCAAACAGACTACAAAAGGAAGAGGAAAATATTGAGCTAAACGCATAGAGATGTACACCTCTATTGTCCTCTTTTTATGTCTGAAAGTTTCTTAATCATTCTTTCTGGGAGTGGCTTCCAGCAAGAAGGGGACCATTGGCAGCAGAAAAAAACGCAGACGAGCTACTCATGCTCCCGTTTCCCTAGATTCCTCTGCATCTTCTCCCTCTCCCCATTTTCTTTCTCAATCCCCACAGAGCTTAACAATACCCCTTGAACCTGTTGTCAGTTCCTAATGCTCCCTAAATTTTTTTGAACCCCTAGTCTTTTCCCTAGGTCTCCACAACCCTATTTTTCTGCTTCACCTAGACTCTAAGCAGACTACACTTCTCCTTCATTGTCCTTTCAAGACTCTTTTGCCTGCTATTTTCTTCTCTCCTCCTTGCTCACTCATTCATACTCCCTTCCTTTTTACCCAGTGGGCACAAGCAGATGCAAAAGCCCTAGGAAGGTGAAAGGGAAGGAATCCGGGGGAGAAGGAGAGAAAAGATAGTGTTCTCACAGAGGTACTAACTTAAATTTAACTGCATAAGAAGGGTAAAATTAACTGAGAAACAACAGAAATGTCCCTTCTTTCCTCTTTCCCTCCCTTCCTTTCTTCTTCCCTTCCCTGTCCAGTTTAGACACGTCAACACCTCTTGGAGCACAGAGGCAGAGGCAGACAAGTCCCCTCTCAGGAGTGAAGCACAGGTTTCAGAGAGCACACTGCTCTTACCTTGGACAACCTAGGAAAGCACAGGAGCCAACTCCAAATTTTAAGGTTCCCAAAGATCTGGTTTGAGACAAAGTTTTAAACTCTATAGGTTTAAAATCTGAAAGGAGATTTATGTTCATTTTTAGCCTAGTAGTGTAAATATAAGATTCCATACTCATGTAAATGATCCAGGGTAATTTAGAACATGGTACTCAGGAAGACAATAGGCTGAAGTAAACATATTTAATAAACTCACTGCTTCCTACTTCTCCATATGCAGGTATGACCAGCTTATCACAGCTAAATTCTACATACTCCAAAACAGTTTTGCTTTTCAGCTCTGCGTTGCTGGGTAAAGGTAAATAGAGTTTTGCCAATAAGGTTGTCCTTTTACTTATTTCGTAAACCTAAATATAAAAGAAATGGTGAATAGTTCACACACAAAAAAATACAAAATAAGAAAAGAAAAAATAAGGACCCTCAATAACATTTTTATTCATTTTTGAGATACTAGAATATAGAAATAGATATTGCTCTACAGCATTTCAACCACGTTTAAGAGGAACGTAGATAATCACATGTCCTTAAAAGTATAATGCCTTTCACTGGTTTCAAAGAAAATGAATACAAGGATTAAAAACGGAGTTGTGAGAATATAGGTACATATAACACAATGCCCTAATAACTTAATTTTTATGTAGCACTTTTAAAGTTCTTTATCTCATTTAGACCTAATAAAACTTATAGGAAGGAGATATTATTCTGCCCATTTAAAAATGAGGAAGTGAGGCTCGTTAAGAAACTATATTAGTTTTTATCACAAGTGATGAAACCCAGGTTTAACAACTTTGGAAAAGGGGATTCCTTGGCTCACGGAATCCAAAGACAAGTTGAATAACTAATCCGTGGGTTTAGGGGGAGGCAGAAAAAGTTCCCAGGAGAAGGGGGAAGGGAGGTACTGGGTAGACAGTATTGTAGATGTCCACTAGGTATTAAACCCAAGTCTTCTGACTCTATATGCTGCGTTTTCCACTGCAATTCCATGTAAGTTCCTTGCCATAACTACAAGCCTAAATTTTTTTCAAGAGAAAAGTCTTATTTTGACCTATAGTGTGTCATCAGTGCTTGGAAAAAACAGTGATATGTACTCTAAGAACAAGGAAAATAAAGAGGGGAGGGAATTGCCCTGAAAGATAAGAAATAATGTGCCAACCAAAAGGATAGTTAAGTAGTCAAGAAAGTATTTTAAAAAAAAAAAAAAAAGGTAAGTCAAAGAGGCAAATGCTTTTTCTGGCTATTTCAATACTTTCTTGGTCAGAGTGAATTTAAGCTAACACACAGGTCCCATTGACGAAGGGATTCCTAATGTGGAAATGTTTGTAGGGGTTGTGGCTAATCAAATTCAAGTACTCAGGTTTGTGGGAGAAATTTCTAATTATAAATCAGTAAGCTGACTAACTAAAAAGAGAAAATAAACGGATGAATATATTCAAATGTTAAACTAGAATTCTGATTTTATATATCAGCCTTGTGAGTTTGCTTTGAGTATACAGATGAATCTTCAGTGGCCTGTCAAATCCAATTTCTGAGACTGCAGGGCTGGGGGCAAGATCCTGACAATGGTAAATGTAGTGAGGCAGAAAATTACACCTGATGAAGTGTCCCAGGACACTGCTCTGATGGCAGCTATCAACACTACTGGGTAGCTGAGATGGAGAATGAAAGTGGGTGTCACACGTGGAGGAACTGGAATGTAGAAAAGCTCAAGGTTGGAAATTGCAAGGATATATGGAAAAAGACTAGCAGTTTTATTTGTATGAAGGGAAGAATGAGTGAAGAGGAGTGATAAGAAATAAATTAGAAATATAAAGAGTTTGTTCCAAAAACCAAACCAAACCTGTTGCCGTCCAGTTGATTCTGATTCCAACTCAAAGCAACCCAATAGGACAGAGCAGAGCTGCCCCTAGAGTTTCTAAGGATTTGAACTGCTGACCTTTTGGTTAGCAATCAAACTCTTAACCACTGTTAGGCTAGTGTATGTAGATTTATTTCACTTTTTTTTTTTTTTTGCAGCTACTAATGTTTTTAATGTATAATATATCCTTAGCTAGATTGCTCCCCCTCTTCATCTTTTACTTTGTTAGGATCACCTGCTAAGTGATGGGATGATGAAGGACTCAAAATACACATTTACATATTTGGGATGGGCAGATTTTAAATGTTAAATCGTCGGCCTATTATGTCATAAGCTCTTTTAGATACAATAGTAGGAAAGTATTATCAGCATATTTTTAAAGTAGGAATGTCAACAGAGGCATATTCTAAGATAATAGCAAGTTGATAGCATTAATGAACACAGCATCTGATTAGGGATAGAACAAAATTATTTTAGGCATCACAAAAGTAATTTTGATTAAAGGTTTGTAACGATAATCCTCTCACCACTGCCCATCCCCCACTCTACAAATCTTGATTCCTTTCTAACTTTTCTTTCATGTCTAGCTTCAAGTTTAACCCCTATATTAACCACTAATACTTCTCGCAGTGGTTAAACGTTTGGCTACTAACCAACAGGTCTGCAGTTTGAATTCATCAGCTTCTCCTTGGAAACCCTATGGGGCAGTTCTACTGTGTCCTGTAGGGTCCCTATGAGTCAGAATCGACTGGACGACAACAGGTTTCAACACTTTTTTCTAGGAGCTCTGGTGGCACAATGGTTAAGTGTTTGGCTGCTAATGAAAGGTTGGCAGTTCAAACCCACTAGTCACTCTGCGGGAGAAAGATATGGCAGTCTGCTTCCGTAAAGATTACAGCCTTGGAAACCCTATGAGGCAGTTCTGTCCTACAGGGTCACTATGAGTCAGAATTGACTTGATGGCAATGGGTTTGATTTTTTTTTTTTTTTAATTTTCTCCATCATCCTATTTTCCTTTTCCTTGAGTGCGGGGGTCTTATTGTAGGGTCTTTGGACAAGAACTAGGGGGTCTCTTGTGAGTATGTCCCTTCATCAGATTCTTAAAGTGATGAAAAAAAAAAAAAGAAGAAGAAGAAAAGGTGAAAAACAAATACAGCGGAGACTCTAACCAGCAAGTCAGGGCTGGGGGCAACTTGGAGAAAGCATTCAACAGTTACAAAAACTGCTACTCACTATACTTTAAACAACATACTTTTGCCTCACTGGTTAGTTACCATAAGGCTGCACATACAGGGTTCACAGGAATTTTAAAATTGTAGTAGAGAACAGAATGCTTGGTACACCCACAAATCAAATAATTTTGTACTTAACAGTATAAAAGACTATTGATTAATTATAAATATATTAATTATAAATATCTCGCCTACCAACCTTTTAATATAAAAGAAATTAGTTATACAACAGTAGCTAAAAAAGAAATTTAAAACCACATATGATATAAAATAAGATACAAAATAAATGACAATGGCATACCTCCAGGCAAATTGTTTCAGGCCAGTAGATTAGTTGAATATTGAAAATTTGCTGAAACATGACTTTAAAATCAAGCTGTAGGGGAGATACGGAAGTACAGGAAACCTGTTTATCATTGTAAAATATTTTAATAAAATATTTAAGCTTCTGAATTTTGGCTCTCCTCTTTTGTTCATGCCTAAAAATTAAATAAACCTTTAAGTGACCCTTGAAAAGTAAAATTGTTCTTTTCAAAATGTAATTTAGCATATTAAAAATGAAGATGATCACTTTAGAGGGCAAAAATGGTAGCTTTAAACCAAATAACACTTGCCTAGTAGATAAAGTTTCTCCTACTCTGTTTTTTAAAAAAGATGTTTACTCAAAAATACAAAAAGAATTAAAATTAGAGCACAGTAAATTATTCAGACATTTATCTGACTGAATTATAATTTTAAAAGATTATAGCATTTACCCTCCAGATGCATAATGAGAGAATTGAGGGACTTAAGAATGGGAGTACAGAAGTTTGAATCAAGAATTAAAAAATGTTTTCTAACTTTTTTTCTATAATTTTTATTGTGCTTTAAGTGAAAGTTTACAAACCTTTTCTAACTTTTAAAAGACACTGCATAGTGAAGAATTAACTTAATCCAAAGAGAGGGAGGGCCTTTATCCCCCGTTCCTGGGAGATAGCCTCTAAGTCCTTGAAATTTTCCATGTGATTGGCATGTCTTTATTATTAATGGTGAGCTCCTCAGGACCACAAACCTACTAGTTAATACTAATGAGATAGCTTAGGATAGGGGCTGGCCATTCACAACGACTAGAGGAGTGAGGAGAAGGATTGGAGATTGAGTTCAAGCACATGGCCAATGACTCAATCAATCATGCCTATGTAATGAAGCTTCAGTAAAAATTCTGGACACTGAAGCTCCGGGGAACGTCCCTGATTGGCCATATTCTGTATGGCCACATGTTGATGTGCCCGGAGAATGATGTGTCCTGACTCCATGGGGAGAAGGTAATGGAAGCTTCACATCTGGGACCTTCCCAGACATCACCTTATGAATATCTCTCTTTGGCGACTTATGATTCGTAACCTTTACTGTAACAAAACTTTAACTGTAATAGCACTTTCAGTGAGTTCTGACAATCATTCCAGCAAATTATCAAGACTGAGGGGGTAGCGGACACCCCCAAATCTGTGCATAGCTGGTCCAAAGTGAAAGTGGCCTGGTGACCTCAAACTTGCAGTTGGTGTATGAAGTCTTGGGCAGATTTGGCAATCTGGAGGACTGTGTCCTTAATCTGAAGTCTGGCCTAACTCTGGGTAGTTGGTGTCAGAAATCATTTGCAGACACACACACATGCATGTGCACACAGGTTTTCCTCAAGTGGGTCGTTCTAAGACAACAGACTTGCTGTATCCTCTTAAAGGTCTTTGTATATCCCCTTATGCTTTGTACATCCCCTTATGTACTGTGCACCCCCTTTCTCCAGGAGAGTGGGGAATCCTTTCTTTCTCTGAACCCAAAGATCAGAAAGGCAAGCCAGGTTACTTCCCTGGAACTTCTATGGAAACCATTTTTTTTGGGAAATAAATTGATTTGTTGAGTATAACGAATCTCCTAAAGACAGTCTTCCATTCATTCATTTATTCACTCAACCAACATTTATTGAATATCTTCTCATAGTGATGTGGACATTTGAAATACATAATAAATTACCTCAGGCTCTTTTTGGAAGTAGGTGTGGAACAAATAATAAAAGGTTGCTCCACTGCCGTACTTCTCTGGTCAGAGAAAGGATGGTGATGGTCGTGTCTCTATGTCTGCTACACTTTTGTATTAATTTTTTAATGTAACCACCCATTCATTTATTTAATGACTATTTATTGGGCATCCATCATGTTCCAACACTACGCTAAATGATATACATTCAAAATATTCAAAGATGGATTGGTACGAAGTGTTTAACGGGACAGAGATGTTGAAAAGTTGGACCTAGTCCAGTGCACTCAGTTGCCATATCATAAGGGAGATAGAGGCCATGGGCCTAGTAGATGAAGACATGGAGATATGTGTAATGCTTGTTTTTACATGAATGTCCTAGGAGTAACACACAACTGGGAAAGAATAAAGTTTGTACAGTCAAAGAAGTAAATTGTCCAGAGGGCCCTCTTGAGAGGGAATACTTTTTATGAGAGTCAGAGGTTTTTTAGCAAGCAAGAACGGCCATATAACCTCATTTTTTATGGTGGCTTTCATAGGGTTTTCAAGGCTGTGACCTTCTGAGACGCTTCTGGATGGGTTTGAACCACCAACCTTTTGGCTAGTAGCCAAGTGCTTAACCACTTGTGCCACCCAGGTAGTCCCATAAAATTAATGGACAATATGTAATGAAGCAATAATTCTTAAAAAATGCTTACGGTAAACATTTGTATAAGTTTGTTAATTCTGCAGTGAAAGAAAGTTGCGGCATCAAGGTAACTGGCTTTATCCCTTGAATTTCTGTTTCTTCAAGTTCTGAAGCTAAATATGAGAGGTTCTAGAAACAAATAAGTAAATATAATTTAAAATGTGCATTTATTAATTAGGACAATTATTATTAAAATTAAACTTTTATCTCTTATATTTGTCATTTTTTGGATAACTTTTACAAATATCAAGACTTCCTATTTTCTAAACCCTGAGAGTATGGCCCCCAGATACCCTTTCAGCTCAGTAATGAAGTCGCTCCTGAAGTTCACCCTTCATTCAAAGATTAGACAGGCCCATAAAACAAAATGAGACTACAGGGGCACACCAGCCCAGGGGCAAGGACTAGAAGGCAAAAGGGGACAGGAAAGCTGGTAACAGGGAACCCAAGGTCAAGAAGGGAGAGTGTTGACAAGTCATGGGGTTGTTAACCAACATCATAAAACAATATGTGTATTAACTGTTTAATGAGAAGCTAGGCTGTTCTGTAAATCTTCATCTAAAGTACAAAAAAAAAAAGACTATTCTACCAAATAATGAAATATTATAACTAGTTAAGTTGAATGTTATTTTCCTATATAAATACCTCCTCTTTTTCCCCATTCTTGTATCCTTTGCCTTCCGTTTTCCTCTCAGTCTCAGACATTTCTGACAGTTCTTCTTGCTTTTGTTCACCATACTTATTCATTTTAATCCTAATAATAAATAGACTTATTTAAAGCAGAAATAATGCAGGTACTTTAAAGGTGTTAGAGGTCTTGCCAACACACACACATACATAAACACAACCAATCTCTTACCAAAAACAATTTCACATCCTAAGGAAATGATCAATATGATAAACTTACACAAAAAGGGAAACTATTTGCTCACTCTCAGTTTTTGCAGATTTCTCTCTACCTCGCAATTTAACACCAGGATTTACAGCTCTGTCTACAGGCATCAAGAAACCTTTTCTCTGGTGAGAAGAGGTAAACCCGGGATAGGGAGATATAAACACACACCATGTTTCCTGTCATTTTTCTGCCTCATACTTTTAAAGCTGTGAGGACATGATCATGTAAAACGGAAGGTGACCATGGTGATGTTAAGTGGCAAGCTGGTTTTACTACTTGGCATTTATGTACACCTAATAAGCAGTTCACAACATAAGTTATGCTAATAACGATATCCTACTCTTGTAAAGTACTTACTAAGTACACTGACAGGCAATGCCCTAAGTACTTTACACATATTTAACCAGTAGTCAGATGGAGTCAAATCAATTCTAATTTATGTCCCTGGGTGGTGCTTGACTGCTAACTGAAAGGTTAGCAGGAAAGGCTTGTCCTGTCCATCTGTTTCCTGAAAGGTCACACCCTTGAAGACTATATGGAATGCAGTTCTACTGTGTACACATGGAGTTGCCATGATTACTCATATTAACTTATTTAATATTCACAATGAGGCTATGAAGTCGGTGCTATTATCATTCCTCTTCTATCAGTAGTACAACAAAACCTAGTTATCTGGAACCCTTTCAGAATATAATTGGTCTGGGTGCTGAGTTTTCCCATAGCTTAAGGGTTTATTATTTTCAGTGCAACGTTTGTTTTGCTTTTTTAAAATTTAATCCTTCAAGAAGGAATTCTTTGATAAGATATTTTTTGCTCTGGTGGGAATGTTAAATGCTGCAGCTGCTTTGGAAAACAGTCTGATAGTTCCTCCAAATGTTAAGCATAGAGTTACCATATGACCTAGCAATTCCACTCCTGGCTATATATCTAAGAGAAATGAAAACATATGTCTACAAAAATACTTTACATGAATGTTTACAGTAGACTTACGACAGCCGAAAGTGGAAACAATCCATATGTCCATCAACTGATGAATGAATAAATAAAATGTGGTCGTTGTTGTTAGGTGCTGTCGAATTTGTTCTGATTCATACTGATCCTATGTACAACAGAATGAAATACTGTCTGGTCCTGTGCCATCCTCAAAATTGTTGTTATGCTTGAGTCCACTGTTGCAGCCACTATCAAATCTATCTCACTGAGGGCCTTCCTCTCTTTCTCTGACCCTCTACTTTATGTGGTATACCCAAAGAATGGAATGTGTTAGATCTAACTCATACTACAACATGGATGAACTTTGAAAGCATGATGCTAAGTGATAAAAAAAAATAGAAGGACACAAAAGGCCATGTATTACATGATTCCATTTATTAGAAATTTCCAGAATAGACAAGTCCATAGAAACAGAAAGTAGATTAGTGGTCATCAAGGAAAATGCAAAGCAACTGCTAATGGTTTCTTTTTTCTTTTAACAGCTTTATTGAGATATAATTTACATACCATGCAAGTTACCGCTTAAAGTGTACAATTCAGTGGTTTTTAGTATATTCATAGGTGTGTGCAACCATCATTCAGCCAAACTTAGAACATTTTCATCACCTTAAAAAGAAACTCCTTATTCTTTAGCTATCACTCTCCTATAACTATCTCTCCAACTCCCAGCCTTAAGCAACCACTAATGTATTTTCAAATGAATGGAATCATAAAATATGTATTTTGTGACTAGCTTCTTCCATTTAGCATAATGCTTTCAAGGCTCGTTCACGTTGTAGCATGTATCAGAACTTTATTCCTTTTAGTGGCCAAATAATATTTCATTGTTTGGATATACCATGTTTTGTTTATCCATTCATTAGTTGATGGACATTAGCTATCATGAATAATACTGCTAAAAACATTCATGTACAAGATTTTGTGTGCATTTGTTTTTATTTCATCTAGACATGGCAGCGATCTTGGGTCTATAGCTCTCTCTTTCTATTCTCGGCCAATGATAAGGCTCTGAGGAATGACAAAGGTCCTAATATTATTGTACCAAATGTTGTGGCTTTTACTGTTTGTATAGCTTGCACTTTTTTTCTTTCTCTTTTTAAAAGCCTATTTGACAGTGATCTGAATCCCTTCCAGGAAGGCAGGCGCCTAATAGAGAACACAGTGAAGACACCATGGAAGAATCTGGGTTCTCTGTGCTACCTACCAGTACTATGGTTTGGGTTCAGCAGGCAGGAAACAAGGTCTGTAGCTACTGCTCAGCCAGCTTCTCTAAGCTTAAAGCAATGTTGCTAACATTTGACAAGGAGAGTTCGTTGCCTGAATGAAAATACAGGGCTATATCCTCAGCCTCTTACTAGCTCACTTGCGCTATCATCACTCCACGAAACCTGCTCTGGCTAAGATCACCAATAACCTCCATCTCAGAAAATCCAATTAACATTTTTAGTCCTGAACTTAGCTGGTATTTTAGAGGCATTAAACTCTGTTAACCACTTCCTACTATTTAAAATATTCTCTTTGCCTCCGTGGTGAAACACTTCAAGTGATGTTTGTTTGTCTTAACTCTGGTTTCTTTTCCTCTACCAACCAACTTAAAGTATTTTCTCAAGACTCAGTCCTTGACCCTCTTCTCATCCCACTCTACTCTCCCTAGTTTCATGCACACCCATGGCCTTCAAATCACCATTACTATGCCAAAGAAATCAACATTTTTATTTCTAGCCCAGACCCTATATCCAGCCGACCACTCAATACTTAGGTTATCTCAAAGGCATCTCAAATTCAATATTCTAGAAACCAAATATATGAAGAAAGAATAACCTGAGCCCAATGTCTAGGTCCTAGGTGTTCTTATCATAAGTATTGTCTTCCTGAAGGCCTAGCTACAAGATTATTCAGTTAGGTTTCATAAGGAGCTGGTTTGCTGTGATGTCACTAATGGTAAACTTGGCCAGGAAACAGGGTTCTCACAAGCATCTTCAAACATATAGCTTTTCTAATGGACCAAATTGATACTTTAGCTCATTAACACCTAAATGCCACAATTTAGGGTAGCCGAGGCTAGCCCTGCTGAGGTGCCAACCTGGTCTCTGATACTATAGGATGCAGTTCAGAGGTCTCCTACTCAATGTAGTCTGAGCAGATGAATTTAAGCCAAAGTCCACTGAGAGAGCTGAATATTAAATGTCAAGAACAAAAGCAAAGGGCCTCGGGTAGGGTTGGAGTTGAGAGCAGTGAGTAAAAGAGCCAGTGGGAGCAGGTAATATGGGTCCAGGACCACTGCTCTGAGTAGCCTTACAGCATCTGTGGCTCCCCTTTGTTGTTCATGCTGCATGTATATCAGGTTGGCTTAAAAGATTAGATGCAAGTCAGCAAATTTGGATTTGAGAGTCTGGGATAAAAAAGGGTTTCATGCTATATTTAGGGTTAGAAAATGTCAGCAGCATTTTTGTTAAAAACCACTGTAGCAGGAAGAATCAAGGAAGTAAATACTTTTGTTAAGTTTCCTGAAGTTACATTCAACTTTACAGTTTTGAAAAACAAAAGGTCCAGGGCCATGGGTTGGAGGGAGGAAACCAGCTATTTCACTGTGGGATCACAAACAGCTTAAGTGATTAACAAGTACAATTTTGAATTATAATTATCTCCTTCACTAGACATATTTTATGCCTTTATCCAACTATTTAAAATATGTTCCACCTAGAAACATGATTGCTGGGTCTATGTTTAACTTTATAAGAAAGCGACAAACTGTTTCCAAACTGGCTGTACCATTTTGTATTCCCACGAGCACAGAATGAGAGTTGCTGTTGCTCCACATCCTTGCTTGCGTTTCTTATCATTTTTTTCATTTTTCTAAGTGGGGGGTTTTAGCCATTGGAATACGTGTGTAGTTGTATCTCATTGGGGTTTAAATTTGCATTTTCTTACTTCCATGACATGATGTTGAACATCTTTTCATGTGTTCATTTGCCATCCGTATACCTTCTTTGGTGAAATATCTATTCAAATCTTTTGCCCATTTTTTAATTGGATTGTCTTCTTATTAAGTTGTAAGAATTGCTTATATATTTAAGATACAAGTCTTCTGTTGACTATCGTGAATAATTGTGTGGTAGGTAAAATGGTGGCCCCAAAAAGGTATGTTCACACTGTAATCTCTTGAACCTGTGAATGTGATCTTATCTGGAAAAAAGTTCTTTGCAGATATAATTAAGTTAAGGATCTCAAGATGAGATCATCCTGGATCATTCAAGTGAGGCTCAAATCCAATGACAAGTGTCATAAGAGATACATGAAGGAGAGACACAAGAAGAAGAAGAGAAGCCCATGTGAAGATGAAAGCAAAGATTGGAGTTATGTAGCCATAAGCCACAAGGAACATATGGGGCTACTAGAAGCTAGAAGATACAAGGAAGGAGTCTCCCCTAGAGCTTTTGGAGGGACTGTGGGCCCGTGGACACCTTGATTTTGGACATCTGGCACCCACAAGTGCGACAGAACAAATTTCTGTTATTTTAAGCCATCAAGTTTGTGGTCATTTGTTACGGCAGCCCTAAGAAACTAATACAGTAGTGTCGCTTCTGGATTTTCTTTCAGTTATTGTGAATTCTTGGTTATCATAGACAGCTCCTCAGGAAACTCTGAGGTGCGATGGACTGCTTTTATATGGCCTTTCTTGCCATGGTCTTATAAATCCCACCCAAGTGATTAGGTGGGACTATACAAATAAGGTAATTGTGGTTCACCAAGGGGATTGGATAGTTTGCTAATAATGTAAATAATTTCAAGAGGTAGTATATAATCAAAAACCAATGGTACTGAAGGAAGAAGTCCAAGCTGCACTGAAGGCGCTGGCAAAAAACAAGGCCCCAAGAATTGACGGACTACCAATTGACATATTTCAGCAAAGGGTTGCAGCGCTGGAGGTGCTCATTCATCTATGTCAAGAAATTTGGAAGACAGCTACCTGACCAACTGACTGGAAGAGATCAATATTTATGCCCATTCCAAAGAAAGGTAATCCAATAGAATGCAGAAATTATCACAGTATCATTAAAATCACACACAAGTAAAATTTTGCTGAAGATAATTCAAAAATAGTTGCAGCAGTACACTGGCAGAAAACTGCCAGAAATTCAAGCCAGGTTCAGAAGAGGACGTGGAAGGAAGGGTACCATTGCTGACGTCAGATGGATCTTAGCTGAAAGCCCATAACAGCAGAAAGATTTTACCTGTGTTTTATTGACTACGCACAGGCATTTGACTGTGTGGGTCATGACAAATTATGGATAGCATTGCAAAAAATGGGAATTCCAGAACACTTAATTGCACTCATGTGGAACTTGTACATAGGCCAAGAGGCAGTTGTTGGAACAGAACAAGGGGAACCTGCATGGTTTAAAATCAGAAGAGGTGTGTGTCAGGGTTGTAACCTTTCACCATACTTTTTCAATATTTATGCTGAGCAAATATTCTGAGAAGCTGGACTATATGAAGAAGACTGCAACATCAGGCCTGAAGGAAGATTCATTAACAACCTGTGATATACACATGATACAACCTTGTTTGCCAAAAGTGAAGAGGACTTGAAGTACTTACCGACGAAGATCACAGCCTTCAGTATGGATTACACCTCAACATAAAGAAAACAAAAATCCTCACAACTGGACCAATAAGCAACAGCATGATAAAGGAAAAAATGTTGAAGTCATGGATTTCATTTTACTTGGATCCACAATCAATGCCCACAGAAGCAGCAGTCAAGAAATCAAAAGATGTATTGCATTATGGCAAATTTGCTGCAAAAGGCCTCTTTAAAATGTTGAAAAGCAAAGATGTCACTTGGAGGACTAAAGTGCACCTGACCTAAGGCATGATATTTTCAATTGCCTCATATGCATGTGAAAGCTGGACAACAAATAAAGAAAACTGAACAAGAACTGATGCCTTTGAATTATGGTGATGGTGAAGAATATTGAATATACCATGGACTGCCAGAAGAACAAACAAATCTGTCTTGGAAGAAGTAGAGCCAGATTGCTCTTTGGAAGCAAGGATGGGGGGACCACACCTCACATTCTTCTGACATGTTATCAGGATGGAACAGTCCCTGGAGAGGGACATCATGCTAGGCAGACTTTCAGTGAAAAAGAGGAAGACCCTTGATGAGATGGATTGACACAGTGGGTGCGACAATGGGCTCAAACATAGCAACAATTGTGAGGATGGCGCAGGACTGGGCATTGTTCTGTTCTGTTGTACCTACAGTTGCTATGACTCAGAACTAACACGGTGGCATCTAACAACAACAGTGCAAATATAGTTCACAACACTCATGTGGAGGTGGAACCATGCAAATAAGGTCTATGGAACCCTAAAGTAGGCACTGGTCAGTTTTGCCATCCTGCTAGACTTAAAATGAGTCATCCCAGAGGCAGGAGGAGAGAATCTCACTACCACCAAGGAAGAAGAGCCAGGAGTGGAGCATGTCCTTTGGACCTGGGATCCCTGCACTGAGAAGCTCCTGGCAGGAGACAGTGCAGTGGGCTTCCCAGCCCACGGAGCAAGAAAGCTGAGAGCATTTGGACAGGAGGCTTGCTGGAGGAGTAGGGTACCTCTAGGCACTTGGTAGAACTAGGTTTGCTGACTTATAGAACTAGAGCCGAGCGCCTTCAGGCTGAGGCTTACTGGGGGAGTGGGGTGCCTCTGGGCACTTATGGGCAGAGTTAAAGAGCTTTGTAACACCTGCCCAAGCAGGGGAGAGGCCGAGAGCCAGAGAGAGGCTTGCCTGCGGGCATGAATAAGAAGCTGTCCTTACGGAAGCACTGTATCCTGAGTGTTTCTGAACCTGAATTGTAACCTGTTATTTCCCTAATAAACTCTGTAACTGTGTGTATGGTCTCTGAGTTCTGTGTGGCCATTGCAATGAATTATCGAACCTGGCAGAGAAGTAGAGAGTGTCGTGAGAGGGATCGCTGACGTCAGAATTGGTAAAGATGGAGGAGAGAAGAGGCATGTCTGACCTCCACCTTATAGGAATCAGCCTTGGGCTGTTGATCTTGATTCTCCTCTTTGTGAAGTTAAGGGGAGGTCAAATGTCCCTGCCACACCATAAGAGCAAATAAAGCAGCCACTCACCTCTGAAACTGTAACTTTATTGGGGTGCTTGTAAACCCTTGCCGTTTTCGAAGGGATTTCATCTGTTTCCAAGTCCGTAACATACTGTGCAGTAGTGAGAGGTCCTTTTCCCTTTCTAAGTCATACAGCTGTTTTGTATTACTACGGCGATAATGGTAAATGAAAAAATACATTGGTGGATTAGAACAATGAATAATTAAAAAATGTCCCCAGAAAAATGTATTACACTAACCCTTCTGAAACCACACCTTATTTATTTTTTCTATTTTACCCACATCTTGACACAAAGACTGAAATTTCATCATTAGAGACTGTTCTCTCCTGACTTAAAGGTTTTTCACTGTTAAAACATGCCCTGCTAAAATGCAAATACTCCTGGAAAGGAAATATGCTAACTCCACCTCTGTAAGATCCTGAGGTAAAAAGACACCAGAGAAAGAGCAGGGATATAGGAGAGAACAATGAAGGAGAGGGGATGGGGAAACACATACGTTTTGATATTTTGCTTGCTATCTATCAGCATTTAATTTCTGGTTGGTATTTCACTGTTTACAGAAAAGTTCAAATCAGGCAGTACATACCCCTCCCAATACTTTTGTATTTGCCTTGTTGCAGTTTGATTCTCCCACAACTTCTATTTTACCACCTAATAAGTTCCAGTTGGCAGCTCCAAAGCCACTAGTTTGGGTCTGGTTCAGATTTAGAACGCCAAAATTTCAGTAGAGCTTGATGGGAAAGGATGGTGGCAGCCCCACACCTGAGACTTTTGAATCACTCTAAGGAAGTTTTGGGGAAGGATTCTTATGAAGTCAAAGTGCATGAAGATAAAAAATATACCTTTCGAAACTCAGTTTATATCACTTCCTTAATGTGGCCTTCTTTGAATACCTTCGCACCACATAGTTAAATATCCCTACCATAGCCCTTTATGTTTCCTCTTTTAACACTCATCACACTTGTAAAAACACATTCAACGTGTGCTTCCCCATTAGACTTCAAGGTTCAGTGTCCTGCAGGGTAAAGGGTTTGTCCTGGAAATATTGCCAAGATTTTGTGTAACCCTATATAACGTCCGAACCCTTTATAACTCTTGTAGCTAAAGCTCAGAACAAAAATACTCAAAGAGGTGTGGCCATTTTGAGTAAGTGATACTAGAAGTGAGCTACAGTGGAAAGAACAGCAAGAAACTTAAAGACAAACCTGGTTTTAATCATGGTTCTCCCACTTATTTGTAACGTTAGGCAAACTGCTGAAATGTTCTGAGTCTTTGTATGCCCAATTCTCTGTATGCTCAATTTTTCTTCAGCCTTTAAACATGTTTTTAAGTAAAGTACCTTTATACTTACAGCAATGGGTCTGTTACTTAGGAAAAAATATGATAAACACATTATTTTTGATGTATTTCTAGACTTTCTGGACATTATTGTTTTTATTATACTTTTTTTAAGATGAACAATTAGAACTATTGCTTTAAATTTGGAGGTACTTTACCAGAAGGTATAATAAGCATATTATTTGAAAATCAAAATAATACACTGTTTAAAAAGATGCTTATTCTATGTTTCATGGCTGCACGGACACTCTGTATTAATATGAGATATTACACTGATTTTCTAATATTAAATCATCTTTGCATTCCTGGTATGATGCCAACATTGTCACAAAATGTTATTTAATAAAATTCTGTTTAGTGGGTCTGTGTCTATGCTCATGAATGAAATTGAGTTATAATAATTGTTTTTTTTATATTCTTGTTGGGTTTTAATTTCAAGGATATGATAATCTCATAAAATGAATTCAGAATTTGGTCTCTTTAACAAGCATGTAAATTAGTCAATGCAATACAAATGTTATAGATATTATGTTGTAATAGAGGACTACACAATTTAGAGGTCCTTGGGTGCTGCAAATAGAGACTACTAACCTAAAGGTAAGTAGCCCTAGTGGTGCAGTGGTTAAAAGCACTCGGCTGCTAACCGAAAGATCGGTGGTTTGAACCCACCAGCCCTGTGCTGGAGAAAGATGCGGCAATCTGCTTCTGTAAAGATTTACAGCCTTGGAAACCGTAGGGGCAGTTCAACTCAGTCCTACAGGGCTGCTATGATTTGGAATCGACCTGACAGCAGTGGGTTGGGTTAGAATCTAAAGGTTGGTGGTTCCAACCCACCCAGCAATATCATGGAGGAAAGGCCTGGTGATATGCTTCTGTTAAAATTACAGCCAAGAAAACCCTATGGAGCAGTTCTACTCTCTAACACTTGGGGTCATCATGAGTCAGAATTGACTCCACGGCAATGGGTTTGTTTTGTTTTATTATGTGGCAGGCGCTATTTTAGATGCTAGGAACTAACATGCCAGCAGGGAAAAACACTGAAGCATTAATTACGAATATGATGAGTGTTACAAAGAGGAAAATATGAAGCGTCATGTGAGTATATAAAAGCCTCCCTGAAGAAATGACACAAAATAAAATTTATGTGGTGACCAAGTGCTAGGCAGAAAATGGATGAACAAACATTCCAGAAACAAAACTCATTAAAACAAAGCTATAGAGATGTTAGAGGGCATAGCTCATTTAGGGAATTGGATTATAAAATTCAAAAACAGAGACCCCTGATATGAGACTGGAGACGTAAGCAGGAATCAGATTATGCACAGCCTTATAAATCATGCTACAGGTATTGAACTTGAAGATAACAGGGAGCCACTGAAGAATTTTTATTTTAGAAAACTCACTCTGGTTTCAGTGTGGAACATGGTTTAAAGACAGGCATTTTAGGAGACTAATTGAGTAGTCAGGCTAAGAGATAAGCACTTGAAATAGTTTTACAGTGGGAATGGAGGGGAGGGCAAGGATGGGAGAAAACTTAAAAATAATAATAGTAATAATAAAAGGCTTTGATTACTGCCTGGATGTGAAGGATGAGAGGAGATGGAAAGAGAAGGATCGCAAATGACTCGCTGATTTCTTTCCTGGTGACTAGGTGATTGTGGCTATCAGGCACCTAGTAGACAGTCATTAAAGGCTGGTTAAATGCAAATGTGTTATTGGTTAATTGTACTTTACCTGCTCATCTTTTTTAATAGAAACACTGTTTTTCAAATGTCCACGAACTACCCTTTGCAGCATTTCAACACCACCTCCAAGATTTTTCTGAATGGAAATCTATTTTTTTTTTTTGCTTTAGTAAAAGCGATTGCCTCTTCGGTGATACCCTTCTCCCCTCCTCCAACACACGTACACACATAACTGGACCTTCATCCTTACCACTGGACCCCATCTCTCTTTTTACTACATCAAAGTTTACTTGTTCTGTGTTCATTATGCCAAATGTCTGTTCTTTGCCTTCAATTTTAGCTAATCTTATAAATAACATTAGTTTATTGTTTGGTAAATGCTGATAGCTTCTATTCATTCATTCAAATAATATTTATTCATTATTCACTATGTGCCAGGCCTTATGTAACACATGCTATGTCAACCTTCTCAAATAACACATGTGCATTTAACTAGGTTATTCTAGGGAACCAATAATTTAAATAAACTGTTGGCTCTAGTGGTGATAGTCGGTAAAAACAGGTTGGATTAATGCATAGAGAGTCAGGGAATTTCTACACCTATCAAATCACTCTCATAAACAGATTACTAACTCTTTGTGCACAGTAGAACTTTCTACCCAATAAGTACCTCCCAGTGAACTTTCCTGTTTTTGGAGATTCCTTGGCACATGATTATGTTTTGACCTGGAATTATTTTTCCAGTAATTTCATGCTTTTCTAACTTCTCTTCCCAATAGTCTATAAGCCAATGGCTTCCAATTTGAGGATCACGGTTTTCACAAACGTGCTTAAGTCCATATGCTCATTAAGTGTTCAGACTGAATTAATAATATACCTTGTATATATGTGTATGTATATGTGTATACTAATTCTCAAATATATATAAACTCTCAAGAATAAAACAAATCAATTTAAAACTATTAGTGACTTCATAGCAGTTTTTCATCAACACATTTTTTTAATCAATGGATATTAAAACTATTTTCATGTGTACTTCTGTAAAATATTTTCATACAAAATGGGTCTTAAATATTTTGAAAGGTTTGAATCATTTCTGTAATCACTTAATGAGTAGGGATCTTATCCTTTTCTTATTTTATATCTTCCATAGAAAGTGTTTTTTTTATAGAAAGTGTATTACTCTGTCTAAAGAAGTTATTTAATAAATTGTTAATGAATACACAAATGTCCCAAAACCTACCTTATCTGCCAATAATAATCTTGTAAAGATTTTCTGGTCAGCTGATTTATACCTGAATGTTCATTTGCTAGTTTGGTAGCATCTGTCAGTGCTTTCAGCTATAACAAAGAAAAGAGCTCTTTTGATCCATTTCATCCACCTATTTTATCACTCCAATTCACCCATAGGTATAGGCGTATACAGTAGAAGCACAAGTGTGTAACTTTTTTGTGTGTATTACTGCCTTGTCTTCCAAAATATATTTCCTATAAGCACCTTGGGGTAGAACTGAGAAAAGCCATCAATATCTGTTTAAGCAATAAACATCATACCTTGAAAATACTAGGCTATCTATTCATCAATTGATAAAAAGAAATGCCAATAGATCAAGGCGGCAGATTGAGCACAGGCATCTATCTTATCTTCCACTCAATATCCCATAGCTATCCATCTGTTTTAATCCATATTCATAGCCATCATCACATCTATACACCCTATCTACACGTAAGTTGTTATTGTCAGTTGCTGTCAAGTTGATTCCAACTCATGGAGACCCCTTGTGTGTGCAGAGTAGAACTGCTCCATAAGATTTTCAAAGCTATGACCTTTCAGAAACAGACTTCCAAACCTGTCTTCTGAGGCATCTCTGGTTGGGTTTGAAACTGTCAACCTTTCAGCTAGTAGCGGAGTGCTTAACCGTTTGTGCCACCCAGGGACTCCTTTCTATACCTATATCTGCATCTATATCTCTCCATAAAAGAATAAACACATAACAACTTAGGACAACAAGAAAAAAATAAAATCAAGAGAATAAAGTATACCAAAGAAGGTCTAAAACAGAGTAATGTCTGTAGAGGAGTAAAACTGGAGGAAACCATACCCTAAAACATGTGCAGGAGAAATCTGTTGTACAGGTAGGAGCAGCTTGTGGTAACTCCAAATCTAGAGTGGATGGACATAAACTTTTAGTGGAAGACATAAGAAAAAAATGGGAAGACATACTACATTCCTGGATTAGGAAACAGATTTTATAAAGATTAAAAAAAAAAATCTTTCAAATTAACATAAAATTAATGCAATCACAATTAAAATGATGATAGGATTTTTAAAACATAAATTGACAAGCTAATTCTAAGGTTCATATGGAAGATCAAAAATCTCTGTTGTTGTTGTTAGGTGCTGTCCGGTCAATTCCAACTCATAACGACCCTATGCATAACAGAACAAAACACTGCTTAGCCCTGTGCCATCCTCACAATTGTTGCTATGCTTGAGCCCATTGTTGCAGCCGCTGTGTCAATCCATCTGGTTGAGGGCCTTCCTATTTTTCACTGACCCTCCACTTTACCAAGCATGATGTCCTTCTCCAGGGACTGATCCCTCCTGATAATATGTCCAAAGTATGTGAAAGTAGACTCATTATCCTTGTTTCTAAGGAACATTCTGGTTGTACTTTTTCCAAGACAGATTTGTTCTTTTGGCAGTCCATGGTATATTCAATATTCCTTGCCAACACCACCAGTCAAAGGTGTCAATTCTTCTTCAGTCTTCCTTATTCATTGTCCAGCTTTCGCATGCATATGAGGTGATTGAAAACACCAGGGCTTGGGTCAGGCTCACCTTAGTCCTCAGGGTGACATCTTTGCTTTTTAACACTTTAACGAGGTCTTTTGCAGCAGATTTGCCCAATGCAATACAACTTTTGATTTCTTGACTGCTGCTTCTATGGCTGTTGACTGTGGATCCAAGTAAAATGAAATCCTTGACAACCTCAATCTTTTTTCCATTTATCATGATGTTGCTTATTGATCCAGTTGTGAGGATTTTGTTTTCTTTATGTTGAGGTGTAATCCATACTGAAGGCTGTGGTCTTTGATCTTCATCAGTAAGTGCTTCAAGTCCTCTTCGCTTTCAGCAAGCAAGGTTATGTCATCTGCATAACAAAGGCTGTTAATAAGTCTTCCTTCAATCCTGATGCCTCGGTCTTCTCCATATAGTCCAGCTTCTCAGATTATTTGCTCAGCATACAGATTGAATAGGTACAGTGAAAGGATACAACCCTGATGCATACATTTCCTGACTTTAAACCATACAGTATCCCCTTGTTCTGTTCGAATGACTGTCTCTTGATCCATGTACTGATTCCTCATGAGCACAATTAAGTGTTCCAGAATTCCCATTATCCTCAATGTTATCCATAATTTGTTATGGTCCACACAGTCAAATGCCTTAGCACAGTCAACAAAACACAGGTAAACATCTTTCTGGTATTGTCTGCTTTCAGCCAGGATCCATCTGACATCAGCAATGATATCCTTAGTTCCATGTCCTCTTCTAAATTCAGCTTGAATTTCTGGCAGGTCCCTGTCGATATACAGCTGCAGCCACTTTTGAATGATCTTCAGCAAAATTTTGCTTGCATGTGATATTAATGATATTGTTTGATAATTTCTGCATTTGATTGGGTCATCTTTCTTGGGAATAGGCATAAATATGGATCTCTTCCAGTCGGCTGGCCAGGTACCTGTCTTCCAAATTTCTTGGTATAGACAAGTGAGCACTTCCAGCGCTGCATCACTTGGTATTCTGTCAATTTCCGGAGCCTTGTTTTTTGCCAATGCCTTCAGTGTAGCTTGGACTTCTTCCTTCAGTACCATTGGTTCCTGATCATATGTTACCTCCTGAAATGGTTGAAAGTCAACCAATTCTTTTTGATATAGTGACTGTGTGTATTTCTTCCATTTTCTTTTGATGCTTTCTGTGTCATTTAATATTTTCCCCATAGAATCCTTCAGTACTGCAACTCAAGGCTTGAATTTTTTCTTCAGTTCTTTCAGCTTGAGAAATGCTAAGTGTGTTCTTCCCTTTTGGTTTTCTATCTCCAGGTCATTGCACATGTCATCATAATACTTTACTTTTGTCTTCTCAAGCTGCCCTTTGAAATCCTCCATTCAGCTGTTTTACTTCATCATTTTTCTCCATTTGCTTTAGCTACTCGACGTTTAAGAGCAAGTTTCAGAGTCTCTTCTGACATTCATTTAGGTCTTTTCTTTTTCTCCTGTCTTTTTAATGACCTCTTGCTTGCTTCATGTGTGATGTCCTTGATGTCATTCTACAACTCGTCTCATCTTTGGTCAGTAGTGTCAAATCTATTCTTGAGATGGTCTCTAAATTCAGGCGGGATATATACCCAAGATCGTACTTCGGCTCTTGTCGACTTGTTCTAAAATTCTTCAGTTTCTACTTGAACTTGCATATGAGTAATTGATGGTCTGTTCCACAGCTGGCCCCTGGCTTTGTTCTGATTGATGATATTGAGCTTTTCCATTGTCTCTTTTTCACAGAGGTAGGCGAGGTCCATGTGTATAGTCGTGATTTATGTTGTTGAAAAAAAGTATTTGCAATGAGGAAGTCATTCTTGCTTGCTGAAAGTGAAGAGGGCTTGAAGCACTTACTGATGAAGATCAAAGACCATAGCCTTCAGTATGGATTACACCTCAACATAAAGAAAACAACAATCCTCACAAATGGATCAATAAGCAACAACGTGATAAACAGAGAAATGATTGAAGTTGTCAAGGATTTCACTTTATTTGAATCCACAATCAACACCCATGGAAGCAACAGTCAAGACATCAAAAGACACACTGCATTGGGCATATCTGCTGCAAAAGATCTCTTTAAAGCGTTAAAAAGCAAAGAAGTCACTTTGAAGACTAAAGTGCGCCTACTCAAGCCATGGCGTTTTCAATTGCCTCATACACGTGTGAAAGCTCGATAAAGAATAAGGAAGACCAAAGAAGAATCAATGCCTTTTGAATTACGGTATTGGCGAAAAATATTGAATATACCATGGACTGCCAAAAGAATGAACAAATCTGTCTTGGAAGAAGTACAACCAGAATGCTCCTTAGAAGCAAGACTGGAGAGGCTTTGTTCCCATATACTTTGGATGTGTTATCCGGAGGGATCATTCCCTGGAGAAGGACATCATTCCTGGTAAAGTAGAGGGTCAGTGAAAAATAGGAAGACCCTCAATGAGATGGGTTGACACAGTGGCTGCAACAATGGGCTGAAGCATAACAAAGGTTGTAAGAGTGGCACTGGACCAGGCAGTGTTTCTTTCTGTTGTGTACAGCACCACTATGAATCGGAACCAACTCAACAGCACCTGACAACAACAACACAGCTATATTATGGATCTAGATATAGTGATATGCAAAGGCTGGAAGATACAGTATTAATTTGAAAAACATTGCCAAATAATATATATGGTAAAATCCATTTTATGTTAAAAGAATCATAATATACCTATCTATTTTTTTTTTTTTATAGAACTACATGGAAAAAAGAACTTTAAGGTTGTACTCCAAACCATAAGGTAAAAAACGATGTGGGACTTTCACATTTTGATACTTCTATATTAAATGCTTTCCAACGAGCATGTATTCATGTATTAATTTTATAACTTTTTTTTTTTTAAAGCTATAGGGACACAACTACCACAGCCTCCATGAGACTGAGTCCAGCACAGCTAGATGATGACAGCTACCACCACCGACTGCTCCTACACGGATCACAACGGAGGGTCCCAGACAGAGCTGGAGACAAATGTAGAACAAAATTCTAACTCACACACACTCAAAAGAAAAACAGACTTACTGGCCTCACAGAGACTGGAGAAACCATAACAGTGTAGCCCCTGGACACCCTTATAGCTCAGTAATGAACTCACTCCTGAGATTCACCCTTCAGCCAAAGATTAGACATACCCATACAACAAAATGAGACTAAAGGGGCACACCAGCCCAGGGACAAGGATAGAGGCAGGAGGGGACAGGAAAGCTGGTAACACGGAATCCAAGGTCAAGAAGGGGAAACTGTTGACATGTTGTGGGGTTGGCAACCAATGTCATAAAACAATATGTGTATTAATTGTTTAATGAGAAACTGTTCTATAAACCTTCATCCAAAGTACCAAAAAATACAAATAAAAAAAAGTCCTAACAAAAAGATGCCTAGAAGGAAAAATGACAGAGTTCTGCATAGCAGATCATCCTATTATCTCATATTATCTGCAATATTCCTCCTTGTTCTTTGAAAAGAAGCATATTCCAGTTTAAGAATTCCTGAATGCCAGTGAGTCTTTTACCACTCTGAAACTGGCTTGGACAGACTGAGAACAAGCAGAGGCACACATTTCACACCAAGGGATTAAAAGGATACACAGATTATCTCTTTCAACAAACCAAATTTTGGTAGAAGGCCAATGGACACATTCTGCAACATCTGGCTTTTTTTTTTCTCCCCACCTCTGTTCTTCTCTTTTAGAAGACAGGGACACGCACATGGTTTAGCAAATTTCTCTTTTAACAGTTTATCGGGAGGAAATGTTTATATTCACATAAAAAAAGTAAAACTCAATTAAAATTATTTTTGGCTCCTAAGAATCAATAGTAACAATACTGAAGCATTTTGTAAATACTGATCCCAAAATGTTTTTATTTTATGCAGAGAGTTATCCTACATGAAAAACAAACCTAGAGTTCATGTACATTAACAGTACTCTAATGAAATAAAATTGATAATGTTAGATCAGACTTTAAAGTTATACAGTATTGTTGGAAAGTTATCTATAAAGTATATGTATCTGTAAATAAAATAACTATCTAATGATCTGAATCATAATTTCAGAGTTGGCTCCCTCATTAAAGGAAAACAGTGGCCATAATTGCACTAAAGCAATAGAATTTTCAATATTTTAGGAAATATTCTGACTTTATTAATGCATGATCTTTATCTATTCACTTCTTCCACACAACTCCTACATGAAAATTCAATCAAGTGGATTAAGTCCTGTGGTTTTTGCACTTGTATCGTAAAAAGCAGATATAGTAAGGTCAGTTAATCTATTATTGGAATGTCCATTAGGCTTGAATGTTTAATTAAATACCTCACTAGGTATTTAATTTAAAATGTACTCATTAGCTAAATGAGACCCATCGAAATATCTTTTCAGAGAGAGTACTAGTTAACAAAATGCTCATTCATCAGAAACACAGCTGAGCTTAAATAAGGGGCATAAATTCATAAAAAAATAACCAGTAGGTACTCCGATTCCTCTTCTGACTTTACCTATCCCTTATGATGTCATAAGATGACTATGGTGAGCCCTCTCTATCTGCCAGTTTTGCATCCACGGATTCTACCAACCACGGTTTGAAAATATTGGGGGCGGGATAGGGAGGGAAAGTTCTAGAATACAAAACTTGAATTTGCCTGGTGCTGAACACTATGCTGAATCCACATGAATGAAGTGATGTGTAGGCATACCCTGATGTAGCCTCCCACCACCATTTCACAGATCCTCAGTCTCTCTTCAGCACTCATTGGGCATTGTTCACTTCATGTCATTATTCCCTAAACAATACTGTACTATATAAAAAAAAAATTTTTTTTGTACTATATAGCAACTATTTATATAGCATTTACATTTTATTAGGCAATATTAGTAATCTAGAGATGATTTAAAGTATACAGGAGGATGTGCGTAGGTTATGTACAAATACTATGCCATATTATATAAGGGACTTCAGCATCTTTGGATCTTGGTATCTGCAGGGGGTTCTGGAATCAATCCCCCATGGATACTGAGGGATAACTTTTATTTGCATTAGTCAACCACAGACCAAGTCTTTTCACATTTGAGATTCAAGATCTCTAATTTTTTTTCAAAATATTTCATTGCAAGACTTGAAACAGCCACGTGGCTCTTTTGATTAGTAATGATTTTAAATATTTTTCTTGAGTCATAGAACCAAGAATAACACTGATTAGCAAACCATTTATAAATGCTAAATATCCTGCAGGGCATATTTGAGGCTGCCTCCTCAGTCAGTCAACTTCTACAATTTCTTTTCAGAAAAACTGAAATTGAACCATTGTTCTATTTGGTTACTTAATGCGCTAACGGAAAATGGTCTACAAGAACTGGCTTTGTACTAACAATTTTGTTTTCTCTTTTAATATTAAATATTCAGCTCTATAAACATAATGAGAGCCCTTCTTACCTTCTCATAAAGTAGGTGAGGTAAATTCTGTTGCTGCCTGTTCTGAAAACACTCATAAAGTTGGAGCAGCCTAGCACATAATACTTGTTCTTGATTGAAGAGTGGATGATGGCTGAACTGCAAACCCACGATGTTGAGATCTAACTGGTACATTTCCCTTTGACCTTCCATTTTGTTCCTAATAGAGCTTTCTAGGTCATATTTTACTGCCTTTTAAAGAAAAAATGTGCACAATGTTAAATTGATTCCATTTCTTTTGAAATTACAAATAACTTTCCCTTATGAAAGTAACGTGTTCATTGCAGGAAAACTAACACTACACAAATACAACACAGTTCTGTGAAAAAAGTTATCTGAACCAAGCTTTTTCCTAAAATTCCAGAAAACTAGTTACATATAAAAATGAACAGTAAAAGAATGGTCAAGATCAAATCCCATACAAAGTTACTATAAGAAAAAAAATGAATAGCAAAATAATATTTCGATAATCAAAGCATTCCAGAAAGACATTCAAAAACAAACAAAAGTAGAAATGTAGTTTTCAAAACTAGCTAAAAGACATTAAGTATGTAAGACATGAAGGAATGTAAATCAGAATTAGAAAAACTCAGAAATGAGGTGACAGAATTGAACAGAAAGGATTATATACATATAATTTAGAAATTAAGACTAAATTGGAAGGAACACAAAAACAAATAAATACCATAAAATCCCCTTTTTAAGGTGAGAAGGGGGAAAATTTTAAATAAAAAAGAAATGAAACCTAAACAAAGCAGAGGAAGGAAATAGAAATAACAGCATAAATGAGTGAAAGAGAAACAAATGGACAATAATAATAAAAAGCCCAAAGTTCAGCTATCTGTATGTAAAAATGACTAAGTAAATACATTTCTGGAACCCCTCTAAGAGCCTTGGAAGGGACCTGTGCAAGTTGTTGTTGTTGTTAGGTGCAGCCAGTTGGTTCTGAATCACAGAGACTCTATGCACAACAGAACGAAACACTGCCCAGGGCCTGCGCCATCCTCACAATCATTGTTACACTTGAGCCCATTGTTGCAGCTGCTGTGCCAATCCATCTCGTTGAGGGTCTTCCTCTTTTTCACTGACCCTCTACTTTACCAAGCATGATGTCCTTCTCCAGGGACTGATCCCTCCTGATAACATGTTGAAGGTATGTGAGACACAGTCTCACCATCCTTGCTTCCAAGAAGCATTCTGGTTGTACTTCTTCCAAGACAGATTTGCTCATTCCTTTGGCAGTCCATGGTATATTCAACATTCTTCACCAACACCACAATTCTAAGGCGTCATTTCTTCTTCCCTCTTCCTTATTCAGTCGAGCATTCACAGGCATATGACGTGATTGAAAACACCATGGGCTTGGGTCAGGCCCACCTTAGTCCTCAGGGTGACATCTTTGCATTTTAACACTTTAAAGAGATCTTTTGCAGCCAATCTGCCCAATGCAATGGGTCTTTTGATTTCTTGACTGCTGCTTCTGTAGGTGTTGATTGTGGATTCAAGTAAAACGAAATCCTTGGCAACCTCAATTTTTTCTCCATTTATCATGATGTTGCTTACTGGTCCAGTCATGAGGGTTTTGTTTTCTCTATGTTGAGGTAAAATCCCCACTGAAGGCTGTGGTTTTTGCTCTTCTTCAGTACGTGCTTCAAGTCCTCTTCACTTTGAGCAAGCAAGGTTTTGTCATCTGTATGACACAGGTTGTTAAATGAGTCTTCCTTCAATCCTGATGCCCCATTCTTCGTCACATACTCCAACTTCTTGGATTATCTGCTCAGCATACGGATTAAATAGGTATGGTGAAAGGATACAACCCTGACGCACACCTTTCCTGGCTTTAAACCATGCAGTAGTCCCTTGTTCTGTTTGAATGACTGCCTCTTGATCCATGTAGATTCCTCATGAGCACAATTAAGGGTTCCGGAATTCCCATTCCCCGAAGTGTTATCCATAATTTATTATGATCCACACAGTTGAATGCCTTAGCATAGTCAATAAAACACAGGCAATCATCTTTCTGGCATTGTCTGCTTTCAGCCAGGATCCATCTGACATCAGCTATGATATCCTTTGTTCCATGTCCTCTTCTAAAAGAAAAAAAAAGTCCTCTTCTAATTTCTGGCAATTCCCTATTGATATACTGCTGCAGCCACTTTTGAATGATAATCAGCAAAATTTTGCTTGCAAGTGATATTAATGATATTGTTTGATAATTTCCACATTTGGTTAGATCACCTTTCTTGGGAATAGGCATAAATATGGATCTTTTCCAGTCAGTTGGCCGGGTAGCTGTCTTCCAAATTTCTTGGCATAGACGAGTGAGAGCTTCCAGTGCTGTGCAAATTAGGGGCCCTTAAACTTAAACTTCATTAAAAAAAAAAAAAAAACTTCATTAGCTACACAGAAAAACTACCTCTGACTGATATAAAATGAGAATTTTCTTTTAGGCGTGCTGAATCTCTAAGACACTTCGGTGGAATTAACTACTTTTGTGTATGGCCTTTCTAGCCATGGTCTTGTTAACTCCCAAGGTACAATTGCCAAGATCAGCAGCCCGAGGCTGATTCCTATGAGGTGAAGGTCAGAAATGCCTCCTCTCTCCATCATCTTTACCAATTCTGACACCAGTTGTCCCTCCCACAGCACTCTCTACTGGGTTTGATAATTCATTGCAATGACCGCACACAACTCACAGATGATACTCACAATTATGGGGTTTATTAGGGAAGTAAGAGGTACGATGCAGGCTCAGGAACACTCAGGATACAGTTCTTCCATCAGGATAGCTTCTTTCCAGCCATGCTGCAGACATGCCTCTCCCTGGTCCTAGGCCTCTCCCCAGAACCATTCAGCTTTCTCTCTCCAACCATAGGCAAGGAAGCCCACCAAGCAGTCTCCTGCTGCTGGGTCTCTAGCACCGGGTCTCTCCTGCCACCACTTCTCACCATCTTTAGGGTTACAGTTTGCTCTCTCTCTCTCCTGCTTCCAGAAGCTTCTCAGCACAGGGATCCTGGATCCAAAGGGTGCACCCTCTGCTCCTGGCTGCTCTTCCTTGGTGGTGGTAGCACCTTCCTCTTCACTCTGGAATTGGCTCTCTTTTAAGACAAAACTGACCAGCCTCCTTGGTAGGCCACAATTACCCTACCACACAGTCCTGCCTAATCATCTGAGCGGGAATTATAAGACCTTGGATGGAAAGGCCACACACAAATTAATTAATCCCGCCGCAGTGTCTTACTAGATAAAGCTAAAAGAAAACTCATTTTACATTAGTCAGAAGCAGTTTTTCTGTGTAGCTAACGAAATTTAAGTTTTAGGGCCCCCAACTTGCGCAGGTCCCTTCCAAGGCTCTGAGAGGGGCTCTAGCAATGTATTCACTTTGGGTTTTGTTTATTTATTTATTTTTTTTATTGTACATTTGTTTCTGTTTCATTAATTTATGCTCTTATTTCTATTTCCTTCCTCTGCTTTTATTTTTTTATTGTACATTTGTTTCTGTTTCATTAATTTATGCTCTTATTTCTATTTCCTTCCTCTGCTTTCTCTAGGTTTCATTTGCCATTTTAAAAAAATTTATTAAAATGAGTATTAAGGTGACTAATTTTCAACTTTTTTCTTCTCTAATATATTCACTTAAGGCCTATATATTTTCCTCTAATCACTGCATTAGCTGCATGCCACCAGTTTTAATATGTGATATCTTCATTATCCTTAAGTATTTTATAATTTTTTACTATGCTTTCCGGTTTTTGTTTTTTTTTTTTTTTGCTTCATGAATAATTTAGAATATATTGAAAATTTCCAAACTGGTGTCTTCCAATTATTTCTACCACGGTCAGAAGACATATTCTGAACGGCTTTAGTCCTTTAAAAATTTTGGGCCTTGTTTTATACCCCAGCATATGGTCAATTTGGTAAACGTTTCATATGTACTAGAAAAGAATGTATATTCTGTCATTGTTGGGGACAGCATTCTAGATATGTTAATTCATTTTATTGTGTTACTCATGTCTTCTATAGCCTTACTAGTTTTTTTTGCTTATTCCATGAGCTTTATGTATTTTTGAAGCTATATTATTATGTACATATGAATTTAGAACTGAGATATGTTCCTTTATTGTTATGAAATGTCCCTTTTTTAACCTCTATTAATTCTTTTTGGCTTAACATTTATTTTGTCTGATAGTGCTAAATCAGCTTTTTAAAATATTTGGCCACTACTGTACATGTTGAAATGATTGAATTGGTGTATAAACAATGCTATATATATATTCTCAACAATAACAAAATAAAATTAAAAAAATAAATTTGGTCAGTGTTTGCATCATTCCATCTACTTTTAAACTCTCTCTTTAAGTCAAGTCTCTAATTAGGTGAATATTGTGGGATTTTAAAAATTTACTCTGATAATCTTGATCTTTTAATTATAACATTTGGTTCCTTTATAGTTAATGTAAATGCTGGTATATTTGAATTTATATACTGCTTTATTTTTTTCTTTACTATTTGATCCACCTATATTATTTTTTTCCTCTTCTTTCTTGCCTTAAAATTTTATTTTTTCATTTAGCTTGTTAATTATATATTCTTTTGTTATTCTTTTACTGATTACAACATACAACCTTCACTCATTAAAATCTAATATAACTTATTACTTTGACCTCTTCCGTGGCAATGCCAAGAACTTAGAACACTTTAATTCCATTTGTCCTCTTGTCTTGTTTAATCATTACATATGTTAATATCAGAAAAAATTAGCACTGTTTTATATATTCATATTTTCATTGATATTTATATATTTTTATGTGCCCATATCTATGTATTGCTCTTTATTCCTTCCTAAATTTCCACGTTTCTTCCTAGGATTTTTTTTTTTTTTTTTTTTACTTGAAGAACTCCTTTTAGTATCACTTTTAGTGCAAGACTACTAGTGACAAATTATCTCAGGTTAGGTTTATCTGAACATATTTTCATCACCTGCATCTTTGAAGGATATTTTTGCTAGGTTTAGAATTCTAGGTGAGCAGTCATTTTTCTTTAGCACTTTACAAATGACTTTCCACTGCCTTCTTAATTTCATTGTTTTTATAGGAAAGTCAGCTTAAAGTCTTATTATGGTTTTTCAGTTTTTCTCTTTGTCTCTGGTTTCCAGCAATTCTACTGTAATATGCCAAGATGTAACTTTTTTTATATTTATTATTCACTGGGTTATTGGAGCTTCCTGAATCTATGGCTTAATGTCTTCCATCAGTTTTGGAGAATTCTCAGCCTTATCAAATGTTCCTTCTACCCCATTCTCTCCTTTTGTTCTGGGACTTAAAATACCTATGTGTCCCTTGTGTCTCTTCTAATCTTGCTTTGTTTCTCATCCCTTTTTCTCACTGAGCTTTGGTCTGTACTATGTTTCTTGACCTGTCTTTCAGTTCACTTTTCTCATTTTCTGCTGGGTGTAATCTTCGGTTAAATTCAGCCAATGAATTCTTTTTCTTCACTTCTTTTTGATTTAAAGATTTCCCCCTTCTCACCTTAAAAACAGATTTTTATGGTATTTTTTTGTATTTCTTCTAATTTAGTCTTAATTTCTAAAATTAAATGATTGGGTGGGACTGTGTGATAGGGTAATTGTGGCCTACCAAGGGGATTGGTCAGTTTTACCTTAAAAGAGAGCCAATTCCAGAGTAGAGAGGAGGATTGTACCATGGCCAAGGAAGAATAGCCAAGATTAGAGAGCACATCCTTTGGATTCAGGATCCCTGTGCTGAGAAGCTCCTGGAAGCAGGAGAGAGAGAGAGAGCAAGATATAACCCTAAAGATGGTGAGAAGTGGTGGCAGGAGAGACTCAGCACCAGAGACACAGCAGCAGGAGGCTGTTTGGTGGGCTTCCCAGCCCACGGATGGAGAGAGAAAGCTCGGTGCCTCTGGGGAGAGGCCTAGAGCCAGGAAGAGGCGTGCCTGTGAGTACGGCTAGGAAGAGCCTATCCTGATGAAAGCACTGTATCCTGAGTGTTTCCGAGCCTGAATCCTAACTATTACTTCCCTAATAAACCCCATAATTGTGAGTATGGTCTGTGAGTTGTGTGTGGCCACTGCAATGAATTATTGAGCCCAGTACAGAGTGCTGTGAGAGGGATGGCTGGTGTCAGAATTGGTAAAGATGGTGGGGAGAGGAGGTGTGTTTGACCACCTCATAGGAATCAGCCTTGGGCTGTTGATCTTGGTTCTCCTTGTGAAGTTAGAGTAGGTCTGACACTGCCATCATGCTGTATTTAATGGACACCCAGGTTGTGCTTTGTAGAAGCAATTCTATACATGCAACTAAGGATCAGGACAGAGAACGAGGAGAGATACATGTTTGGAAGTCACCAGAAGCACATGGTAGCTGCAGCAATGGAAGCTGTGGCTAACAGGTGAAAAGTGTGAGGAGAAAGGCAATAAAAAGTCCAGGAACCTAGTTATACAGTGACATTAAAGTTTCCAAGTTTCTTTTTTTTTTTTTTTTGGTGGTAGAATTCTGTTCATCAAATAATCAGAAATTCTGATAGACAATTGTACATGTCTTAATAAAAATGGGAAAATTAATTATAGCTTAAATGCATTTCATATGGGAAAGTAATTAAAGATTTTCTTTGTGGCAAAAGGTTTTGGTATATTTTTAGAAGGTCCTGGGAGAAATTTATAGGAGGTATAAAGATATTGACAGGAACCTGCAAAAAAATTCAAGCCAGATTCAGAAGAGGACGTGGAAGGATGGATAATCTTTGCTGATGTCAGATAGATTTTGGCTGAAAGCAGAGAATACCAGAAAGAAGTTTGCCTGTGTTTTCTTGGCTATGCAAAGGCATTTGACTGTGTGAATCATAACAAATTATGGATAAGATTGTGAAGAATTGGAATTCCAGAACTGTGCTCATGAGGAACCTGTACAAAGACCAAGAGGCACTCATTTGAACAGAACAAAGGGATACTGCCAAAAAAAAAAAAGACCTCTTTAAAGTTAAAAAGCAAAGATGTCACTCTGAGGACTTAACTGCACCTGACCCAAGCCATGATTTTTTCAATCATCTCATATGGATGTGAAAGCTGGACAATGAAGAAGAATTGATGTCTCTGAATTATGGTGCTGGCAAAGAATATTGAATATACTATGGACTGCCAGAAGAACAAACAAATCTGTCTTGGAGGAAGTAGGGTTAGAACGCTCCTTAGAAGCAAGGATGGCGAGACTTCACCTTACATATCTTGGACAAGTTATCAGGAGGAACCAGTCCCTGGGGAAGGGCACCATGCCTGATAAAGTAGAGGAAGACCCTCAATGAGATGAACTGACACAGTGGCTGCAATGATGGGCTCAAGCATAGCAACAATTGCGAGGATGGCGCAGGACCAGGCAACATTTGGTTCAGTTGTACATAACAGTCATTATGAGTTGGAATTGCCTCGATGGCACCTAACAACAACAACAACATAAAAATATGAAAAACATACTTTGACATAGGAAAGAATTTTTTTTTTTTATTCCCTAGATTCTCTGAGAAAGAAATAGAAATCATAAGGAAGAAAAAGAGATCACATATCCTACAGAAAAAAGGTCCTCACATGTTAAAGAAATACAAAGAAAACTCCCAAAACTATAAATCTGTTTGTTGTAGGGAGAGACCTCATTTCCTCTGTAGGGTAGAAGATTCAGGGTCATAAAGGCCTAAGTGGCCTTGCTGTTAAAATGTTTCACCTACTGGTATATGCAAGAAACACAGAAAGTCAATTTAAAAAAATTGTTAATTACAGAAGGCATGTAATCACTAGAAGAGCAGAAGTAAATCATAAATTTAAAGTGGTAGAGGGAGTAAAGAATAAAGTCCTGTAAGTATCTTGGCAGTACGTCCACTTTTCACCTAGTTATAGCCATATTTACTTCATCTAGTTATAGCCATATTTACTGCTTAAGGTGAAAAAAAAGTGAATGGGCAATTAAGTTTTGGCACACAGTTCTGATTAAAAAATTTTTCGAGCCAATTTTTTTTTAAATAACTATCTCTGCCTAAATAGTTCTTTTTATTAAGTTAATGAACAACTACTTTGATATAGATATAATGTATATTCATTTTTGAAAATTAGAAAATATAGAAAAGTACAAAAAAAATTAAAATTATCCTGTGTCCCACTATCCAGAGATAATTACCAACTTTGATATATTTTCCAGTCTTTTTATCTATACACACATATACAATGTATGTGTTCATTCATTCATTCACATATATTTTTATAAACTTGAAATCATGATTATGTATAAAATTGTGCATTCTGTCTTTTTCATTTCACATTTTATTTTGAGCCTTTCCCCATAGTGTTAAGAATTCCTTGAAAACAATTTTAATGGCTGGCTATTACTGCCTCACAGAGTTTCCAAAGAGTGGCTGGTGGATTGAAACTGCTGACCTTTTGGCTAGCAACCGAGCTCTTAACCACTGCACCACCAGGGTTCCATTAAATATTTCATTATACTTCAGCCATTATATTACTAGACTTGATAATATCTTTAAAGGGTAAATTAATACCAGAAAACATATTAATGTTACAAGAATTCTAACCATTTTTACAAATAAACTGATGTTGGTTACCTTCCTGTATATGGTCTTTAGTGCTGGATTTAAAGATTCCTTTCTTATGTTCAGTCTGAAATTCCATGACTGTCTAATTGGTGAAGGTAATGACATTATTTCTCCACTTTCTTCAAACCAACACTTGCCCTGTCAAAAATACTTAAGAAATATAGTTACCATACTTAAGAAATATCTTACCATAAACAATGTCACATACTAACTTTGTGAGTATTCTTGTTATCTGGTGCACTTGCCTCTTCTAGTTTAAGCAGACGATTTTCCATTTTGTTGCAGGTCTTTATATATATTTTTGGTTTTCTCTGAACATAGAATCCTTCATCTTCTAAAATTCGTGGCATCTTGTCTTTTGGCAGTTTACACTGGTTGGCCACTTAATAACAAAATCTAGATATTACTTTAAGGTCCAAAATATTAAATGGGCATAAACCAAACAAGAAGTACAAATGAACTATCATGTACCACTAAAGTCTAGCAGAAAGTCTAAATATATATATACAGTGAATGAATTCTCTTAATTCCCTTAACTCAGAAAAAGCATGAAGAACAAATATAGAACTTTCTATAATTTTAGAACAGTTTCTTTTTTAATCTATCCAGCATATAAACTATTAATCTATAATATGATTAATTAATGACTTTGAATACTTTGTTTGAAAAAAAACATTACCTGGAGAACTACTTGGCATAAAAATGTTTGCCTGCTTTTTCGTGTGTTCTTGATCATCTTCATATTCAGCAGCTTTTATTTCAAGTAAGTCTGGATAAATGACTTCTTCCATGAAATTTTCATCTTGGCTCTCAGCAAAATTTTGTAAATTATTACCAGGTGAAATGTGTTTTTGGCAATTTTCATTTATCAATCTCTGTTACATGTCAAAAAGAAAAATAAGTCCACATGCTTGTCTCCAATGATTAATATGCAGATAAATGACATGCACCTTACTGTTAACTGTCTTCCTGATCCATGCCACCCAGATGAAGTTCTAGCTGAAACTGTATTAGAATTGAATTTCACTGAACACAGAGGAGTTCATTTAAGGCTTAATATTATATGATTTTGCTATCGCCCTCCTTTGCAATTCTCCAGTGAAAGACTGCTGAAATAGAACTATAATTAAAGCCCTTCTTCACCTATGAAAAATGTTTTGAGATATTTGACTATTACATTTCAATTACTGAAAATTTACAGTGTAATGGTAGAGTCCAGGGAGATCAGGCCATGTGGTGTTAAACCCAGTGTTTTTTAACCATTCAGAATGCATCATTACCTAAAGTGATCTGGAGGAGTCATTATAAAATAGGAAAAAAAAAAAAAAAAACAACTAAGAACTAAACAGAAGTTTATGGCAGAGTGATTACAGTGAAATTTTGAACTATGATATACACACGTTACAAAGGATCTGAATATATGTGTGGAAACATATACATCACTAAATATAAAAATGCATATTTTATATCACGATCAGAAATTTTATGAGTCTGTTCACAAAAATAAAATCACCAATTTATTCTGGATGACTTTACCTGCCTAATTTGAAATCTACATATATTAAAAGAAAGAGAGACAGAGAATTTGAGAGTCATGTAAATAAAAATCCTTCAGAAAAAAAAAAAGCAGTTAGGGGTGGGGTAGGTAAATAATAAAACAAAAAGAACTGACCACAGAGTTCTGTTGAATGGAGAACTTGACAGGACCTTGATTAACTCTGACAAAATAATGTAGTTTACGGACCACCGAGGTTTATGTCAAATCATTATCCCATCATACTCTCCCTCCTATCCCTGTCATAAACTCAAGAAAATATTTATGTTCAGAAATCTTTGTGGCATCTTTTTCAGAATTTAAACAAAGTATGACACTGAGGGAAACCCTGGTGGTGTAGTGGTTATGTGCTACCGCTACTAACCAAAAAGTTGGCAGTTCAAATCCACCAGGTGCTCCTTGGAAACTCTGTGGGGCAGTTCTACTCTGTCCTGTAGGGTCGCCATGAGTCAGAATTGACTCGATGGCAATGGGTTTGGTGGTTTTTTTTGGTTTATGACACTGACAGCTAAGAGTAAGATTTGGGAGCTCCTTATCTAGAGGGTCCCTTTGAAGATTCTAATCGTAAATAAAAAGGAGCTCTTTTCTGCAGCTGGAGCTCCCATGGCCAAGCTTCCTTTGACAGAGCCCTTGGTATGGGCCAGGGCTTTCAACCTGCTTCCAGAGCGAAGGTCTGCCCTGATGGCTGAGTGTGCCTGGTTCTCATCTTGGACCCCAGTTTCTTATTTATGACCCTATAGGTTTCTTTTATGAGTCCTATCTAATTTGCCTATATTTTTAGCCTGAGACAATCCGTGACCTTGACCAATATAAACACCACCTGCCCAAGTGTTCCTTAAAAAAAAAAAAAAAAAAAAAATTTTTTTTTTTTTTTTCAGTTAGTCTAAATCCAGCTGGTATCCCAGATCACCTTCTTGGTTGTCACTATGCAACTCATGGCAGAGCAGCACCTGTGCTGGCAGCTGTTGTATAACAGGGTGTCATGAGGTCAGAGGGCATCCATCTAACTTTCCAGACATAAACCTAGACCTGAGTATAGTGTACTAAAAAGAAATATTCCCACCATGTCACAGAAACGTGCCCTGTTAACTGTGGTGTGGCAAGCAGAAGTGTCTGAAAGTGACTTCTGACCTCACTTTGGGTTTCCCAGGCGAGATATTTGGAATCAGGATACCCCCTTCTTCCAGCACAAAGGAGCTACCCTCAAACTCAGCTTCCCACAAGACCAGTGGCTTTCTCCCTCTGATGGAGACTGTAGTTTCCTATGGGCCCCAAGGTCAACAGGTGCAGGGCAAACGGCTTTCCCAAACAACCTCTCTAAACAGCTGAAATCTAAACTCAGACTTCTTCATGCCCAAGTAGTCCATTTGCCTCCCCCATCCCTTGCTGACCCAACTACTCTCATGCTTTCCCTATGAGAAGGAAGAGCAGCCACAACCTCAGCACCTGGTCCTGGCATACTCTGGTAGGTGAGAAGAGCAGAGACAGAGCCTTCTTGTGTTACCCAAACAAAATCTATTTCTTAACCCATTACCGTGGGTTACGCCAGAGGTTGGGTGACGTGGCAGTTAAGAGCATAATCATTCAACGTTTGTTTAAATACTTATTGTCTAATATGTTCCAAGAAGAAAATAAGCAAATAGACATACAAATACATGTTAAGTGGTAATACGTGTTACAAAGAAAAATAAAGCATGGTAAGGAGACAGAAATGCTGGGCTGAGTAAGGTGAGGGGTACTATTTTAGATAGGGTGGCTGGGCACAGTATGTTTAATGATGTGTCACTTGAACAGAGACCCAAAGGTAGTGAGGGAAAGAGCACGAGCATAGGGAAAGAGTTTTCTAGGCAGGGAAGCAGGCGTAAAGTCCTTGAGGCAGGAGCATGCTGAGAGGAAGAGAAAGGAGGCCAATGTGGCTGCAGCTAGGTGAGAGAGGGAGAAAGAAGAAATGAAATAAAGTCAGAGAGGTAACAAGGGGAATAGGTCATACAGGCCTTGGAGGTCCCTGTAAGGACTTTAGCTTTTTTTCTTGTTGTTAGTGTTGAAAATATACACAGCAAAACATACACCATTTCAACAGTTTCTACATGTACAATTCAGTGACACCGATTACATTCTTCAAGTTGTACAACATTCTCACCCTCATTTTCTGAGTTGTTCCTCCCCCATTAATATAAACCCACTGCTCCCTAAGGCTCCTATCTAATCTTTCAAGTTGTTGTTGTCAATTTGATTCCATATAGATAGTTCTTAAAAAAGTATAATGCACACGGCAGGCATTTTTACAAGTTACGTTAAACTACTGTTTGATTTTGAGAAGATTTCAGAGAATATTTTTGGTTTAAGGTTTAAAGATTATCTCAGGGCAATAATTTCAGGGGTTCATGTAGCCTCCATGGCTCCAGAAAGTGTGCAGTCCAGGAGAATTTAAAATTTTGTTTCTGCATTTTCCCTCTTTTGATCAAAGATTCTTCTATAGAATCTTTGATCAAAATGTTCAGTAATGGTAGCCAGGCACCATCCAGTTCCGGTCTTCTGACAAAGGAGGCAGTTGTTCAGGGAGGCAATCATTTTGAGTGAGACAGGAAACCATTAGAATTAAGCAAAAGAATGACCTGTGATAGACTTTAACAATATCACTGTTACTACTGTGTGGTGTGGAAAACTGACTATAGTGGGGTAACAGTGGATACAGTGGGAGGCTACGGCAATGATCCAGATGAGAGGTTACAGTGGCTTAGACTACAGCAATACCATTGAAGGTGGTAAAAAATGGATCAGATTCTGGGGCACTTTGAAGATACAGCCAACAGGATTTGTGATGAATTGGATATGTGGCATCAGAGAAAATAGGAGTCGATGATGACACCAAGGATTGGCTGAGCAATTGGAAAAACGGAGTTGCCACTTACCACTATGATTTGGTTTATGAAACCACGTGCATGCGTGTGTGTGTGTGTGTGTGTGTGTGTGTACAGGCATAAGCATAGAGAAAGGTATAAAAGAATGATAATGGTAGTTATCTTAGGGCAGTAGAATTTCAGGTGATTTTTATTTTCTTCCTCATGTTTTTTTGCATTACACTTGTATAACATGCACGCTTTATTTGTTTAAAATTTAAAAACAAAGTTCTTTTTATTGTGGAAAAAACAACAGTGTCAAAAAGGGAATGAAAGGACTGGAGCAGAAGTGCAAAGAAAGGGGAAGGAGGTTTCAGAAGATACTAGGTAGTGCAACTGGGAATAGGAGGAATGGGGGGGGCAGGATGGTCTCGGAAACTGTGGAGAGATTTGAAGGTGCAGAAGAGTTGCTGAAGGTACAGAGGAACAGGAACAGATGGGGAGACTAGTGAGACTGACAAGCCAGGAGGAGATGGGGAAAGACTAGTGAGACTGTCCAGTACTGGAGGAAAGGGCAACCTGGGAGTAACGAGCAGATGTGGGGGCTGATTGAGGGGGTCTGGGAAGAACTGATAGAAATTAGAAAGTCTGGGGTTGGACTAGGAGGGATAAAGAATGGGTAATCTTTGGGGAGTGACAGAGATAATAGAGAACAATGTGGAACACTTGCAGAGAAAGACAGGAACAACAAAAGAAAAAGGATACACAGGCTTTGGAGCCAACAGTCTATGTTCAATTCCCTGCTTCGTCAATGCTTAACTCTCTATGCCTGAGTTTCTTCACCTAGAAAATAGAGGTAATAATACCTGCCTCGTGGAGTTATTAGGAGGATTGAATGATTCAATCCCTATTAAAAACTTTATACATTGGTGGGCATCCATAAGCACTCACTAAATGTTAGTTATTATTATTATTCATGAACAGCTTCTCAAATTCAAAGAGAAGAAAAAGGCCCAATAATGACAACTTCATTTCCCATCCAAGTATTTCATTCATTGCCCTTAAACAGTTATTTCTCCTGAGGGTGCGGATGTGAGAAGAACAAATCCAACCTGCTCCAAAGGCTGCTCCAAAGCTTGGCTGTCTGAGCTTTCTTCACCATTTAAAAGGAAAAACGAAAGACCTTCATCCACTGAGACTTCAGCCTGTCGATTGAACAGTGGTAGATCAGTATTATACTTTTCCTGTTTATAAATTAAAGAAATACTTTTCCATAATATAGTAAATAATAACTCTGTTATCTATATTAATGAATAAAGAGCAGCAGGACAGACATTATCAAGTTACATTTAACTTTGAGTCTGTTTGGTTCATCAGTTATTTGTTATTGTTGTTGTTTGTTTGAATGCTCTGGCAACTGAAGTAAAAACCAGAATAAAGTAGAACCAAAATCTTCTCCACCTCCCTGAGCTTGCTCCTCACTCTAGTCTGAGTATTAAGAGCGTTACCTCTCAGTTGGACTGAAATGTGAACTCGGGTCAAACTATTTCTCTCCCTGTTTTTTGATGCTCTCACATATGCATACATGTGCACACACACATATATACACACACACACACAAGTACCACACTACTCCACCTCATAATTTTTTGTGGAGTTAGAGGTAATTTAGAGTCTTAAAAGTGGCATACTTTTAGCCATAAACCTGCTGATAAACAAGTTTTCATTTGTTAATACTGTAAAGTCTAAATCTTTAGAATATAAATCACTTTATCACTTCTTTTCACACACATATTAAACTGTTTTGAAGATGTGGGTAAGGAAACCATTCTACAATAAAAAATAGAATTCATAGTTACTTGGAGTCAAAAATACATGACTAGGAGCCAAAGATATAAAAATTTATCTTATATTTTGTTTGTATCTATAATTTAGCTGTCATGTTAACTTTAAAAGTTATTTACCTTAGACCACTGATGTATCTTAGTATCAATGAGCAGCCCAGTAGAAGACTTTTCACCTTGATTAACCTGAAATACAACATAAATAAATGGTATGGAGAGTTTAATCTCCACAGAAATAACAAAATTGTTCTCATAAGTCTTCTCTCAAAAAATGGATAAAAATTAAGACTTCTGAACATTTTTATTTTAAGAAGTAAATATATATAATTATATACTTTTCAGAGGACATGCATAATTACTGTGACCAAGTCACTTAACTTTTCTTGGCTTTAAGTTTGGATCATAGGAGAGCTATGAGATGAAAGGAAAAAAAAAAATGGGAAAGAACTTGAAGCTTTTTGGAATTAAGAAGCTATGTTAAGACTGAATCTTGGCTCTTTTCTTTTTTAAACAAAGACATGTTTATTATGCTACATATCTTATTTAAACGGTAAATTAAAAACAGGAAAGATAAAAGAAAGCATTACCTTCGCATTTTTCAGCTTTTCTCTTACTTTGCCTCTCAATGTTTCTATTATGTTCTGATTTTCTTCTGTAGCTAAATCCATTGGGAAGTCAACATAATAGAGAGTCCACAACACTTTCTTATAATTAAAAAGCAACAGCAGCAAACAGGCTTATTAAATATGTAAATTGTATGTATTTCTAAACATCGTGACAATTACAAAGATTGTGTCATTGCCCCATGACAGTTTAGAAACTATGACCAGTGGGTGCCCCTTCCCTCCTTCTTCATCTGGAGTAAAGGCTTTCATGCTTGGCCAGACTTGAATTGTGTTTCTTTTTGTAACTTTTCCCCTACCCTCTGTCACCTTTTTTTTAGCTATTGGCCAGAGTCCTCCTTTGTAGTCAGCTAAAAAAAAAAAGCTCATTTAAGCAAACTTCTATTCATTTTAGGAAAAAAATTCACGAGAACAGTCATATACAGACTGCTCGGTGGAATATACAAATATCAAAATCAAGTTACTTTAACTTTGATTAAATTGCAGAGAGAAGTATCTGAAAGGAAGACATGTAAGTCTCTAGGTACCCGTTTTAATTACTTAGGCCAGTTCTGTAAAATCAGTCTAATATCACCCACCCCTATTCTTTTCAGCTCTTAGGGCAAATCAAAAAGTCTCGTAGGGTATGAAGAAGAATCTGGCTGTTGTGTACACTCCAAGCCATGAGGTACAGCAGTAAATGGAAGACCTATAGGTCATTTTGTTTAGTGGTTAAGTACCTGGCTGCGAACCAGAAGGTCGGTGGTTTGAATTCATCAGCTGCTCTGTAGGAGAAAAATGCGGCAGTCTACTTCCATAAAGATCTGCAGCCTTGGAAACCCTATGGGGTAGTTCTACTCTGTCCTATAGGTTGCTAGAAGTTGAAATCAACTCGACGGCAACAGGTTTGTGTTTTTTGGTTGAGTACTTAACAGCTGCATTGGGGATGATGAAAATAAGAAGTAAGTCTAAAGCTAACTCACTATAGATCATGGGAGCCTTCATTCTTAATGCATTCCTGGATAAAATTTAAAATTACTAGTTGGTTTGTTTGCTACTCTATTCCCAGAACTTAGAATGGCACGTGACACATAGTACATGCTCAGTAAATATTTGCCAGATGAATCAATCAGGGTCCAACAGTTATTTACGTATTTTTACCCCAGAGATTTGAAGGGTCCTGAAGCCGGCTCTCTATCTTTACATCTTCACGGTCTAACAGTCTCAAGCACCAGTGGATTCTCCATATTTGCAGAGAAAGGGACTGGAACTTAGCTTTACTAGATGCATCGATTTTACTGTGTATTTCCTCCTGCTCATTTTATATTATTTCAGAAGTTTAGTGTCTACTCCAACTCATCTCTTAAGAAACTTCTACTCCCAGCTGAAATTCTGGCATAGGATTAGACATTTACAACTTTTAAAACAAAAACCAAGGATATGAGAATTTGTGGTTATTGACAACCTTTCTGCAGATGCTCATCTATAACTTCTTCGACTGCAACGTTATCCGTCTCTTCTGACATCTGCAAAAAGAGAGGGGGAGTTAGTTTGTATCTCTTTGTTTTGGCATTAAACTTCTTCATATGTTTACCAGCCCTTGGAATGTTATCTTTTTAAAAATGCCAATTCATGTCCTTTGCCTGTTTTCTTAAATTTCACCTTTTTATCAGTTTGTAAGAGCTCTTTATACATAGTGGATTTTTTTAAATTAAGAAACTGCTCTCTTTAATATAAAAAAAGGACTTTTAATGATAAAATTCAATGATTAGTTCTCAGTCTTCATACATTGCCTACTTCATATATATATATCTTTTAGGAAGGTCAAAGGACATCAGACACATGAAAATACTTTGAAAATTCAACTCTATGCCAGTGTTAACTATTATTTGACTGATTATAGCATCTGACAACGTTGGGCACCTTACTTTCTAAAAACTTCCTATGCCCTTGCATGTCTTTTACCTCTCTGGCCACTTATTTCCTGAATCCTTTAGTGGTCACACTTCTTCTCACAGCCTCAAAATGGGCATATTCCAAGGCTTTAGAAAGCACGTATATTCCCATGGCTTCCCAAATCTGTCTCCAGCCTTGATAACTCTTCCTGAGCATCAGAACTACATTTCTAGCTGTCTGCTAATATTTTCAATTGGGTGTCCTACCATCATCAAAATCTCAATATGTTGAAATGAGCATTTTTAGTTATTTTATAGTTTTTTTAAACCTCAATATATCTAAAAGTAAACTATTTTAGCAATGTTAAATCCCTTCTTAGAGCAATATGCATTATGAGTGTGTTTTTCATTTTAAGTTTAAGAAGTAGAATACCAAAAGCCTCCTGAAATAATAACCAAATTAATGTGCAGTTGGAGTAGAAAGAGCAAGCACAATGGCTTTCCAGTCATAGCAAAAACATGCACTTGTGTCAAAAACCAAAGGAGATTATTCATGATCACAGTAAAGGCAGTATCATAATAAAAGTCCTCTCTACAGACTTTCTGAAAGAACTTCAAAAATCCACCAGGGGTTCCTATACTACACTTAAGAACTACTGATTAAAGTCAACATGGATTAAGATGTTCCTTACTTCATACTCAATCTTTAGTGTCCTTCTCAACATAATTAAAAATACCTAATTCTGCTCTTGTCCAAGGAACAGCAACCCTCGAAGGTATAATGGAACATCAACCCTGGCAAATAACTGATAGAAGCCTCCCTTTAATTCCCAGTAATCTTGCCCACCATTCTCAAGATTCTTGTCACTTTCCCCATCTCCACCAAAAAGGCAGAGATAAAATGGAAATCTTAAAGTTACTCTAAGAGATATATGGATATTGGTCCTATGTATGTTTCGCTCATGGCAAAAAAAATTTTTTTTTTTAAAGCAAAGCAGGGAATGGATTGTTGGCTGGCTGAGAGAATAAGTAAATAAATGGATATTGAAGAGAACAAATAAATAATAAACAAAAAAATAAATAACCTCTAATGCTATTTATTCCATGACTGACAGACCAAAACAAAAGTATAGCTCATCTAAGATCCATTATTATTTATTTTAACAGATGAGTTGTATGATTTCCATATAGAACCAAATATATCTAATTTATCAGGATTGCCCTACATTTATAATTGGGATATTCAATATAATCTAAATTCTTATAAATTCCATTAGTATCTAGCCTTTTTTTAAATATCTTCTCTTTGAGATCTTTTTCACGATGGTTCTTTCTTTTGCCTCCACTTTCTAAATAATTACAAAAATATTCTTAAGAATAATACATCATGTTACTAAAACAACTAATTATTGAGAGACTTGACATAAAAAGTATATTATTCAAAAAATTTAACTAAGAACGAAACAAGGAAACATACCATCACCTTTAGTTTTAAATATTGTTCTAGAAATTCTGGTTAATGCAGTCAGACATGCAAAAGAAGAGCTATAACTATTGAAAAGGAGAAGACACAGTTATCATTGTTTATAAGTGATAGGTTTTTATAAATTAAAGACCCAAGAGAATCAATAAAGAAAGTTTGGACATAAGTTCAGTGAAATGGTAAAAGAGAATATATGTAAAAATCAATAGCTTCTTTATGTGCTGATTGAAAAAGATAGTTTTCACAACAGCTACAAAAACAATTTCAAAATACCTAGGAATAAGTTTTATTAAAATATGTGGAAATTTCCCCCAAACTATAAAACATTACAGTGAGCAAAACAAAAGAAAAAATATACTTGATTAAATAAAGATACATCCCATGTAGGAAGGGAGATTGGTTAAGAGGCCCTTAAAATAGTCTTGATGGGACATTCAGGTGGAGAGCTCCAGAAGGTGGCTGAAAATAATGAATAGGCTTGGACAAGAAGAGAATCAGGTCTATGCTAGCTAAATTATTTTATTTATCAGTAAAAAGGGCATTTAAGAGATTGACTTGATGATTCTTTAAAAGATTATCAACACTTTCAAGGTTCTTCCTACCAACATGCCAAAATTAGACACAATAGGAATAGGATGACAAGAAAAGGGAATTTTGAATTTACTTTCTATTGTTCAAGAATTTGTAAAATAAATTTCAAACCAATACCTAGCTTATTGATACCTATGCCTGCAAAATTTGTCTGCTAAGCTAATGAAACAAACAAACAAATAAAACCTATGGTCATCAAGTAGATTCCAACTCATGGTGACCCCATGTGTTACACAGTTGAACTGAGCTCCATAGGGTTTTCTTGGCTGTAATATTTATGGGAGCAGATTTCCAGGCCTTTCTTTGGAGGTGCTAGTGGGTGGGTTCAAACCACCAACCTTTCCATTAGTGGTCCAGAGCAAACTGTTTGTGCCACCCAGGGTTCTTACTGTTAATACTTATAGGGAAAACATTAACAGTGGCACATCCTACAGATAATGAAGTTATAATAAATTATCAAGTTACCAAATAAAATCTTACCTTAGAAGAAGTGATTAGTCATATTATTTTTGCAGACCTGGAGATTTTTTCTAACCTGTTCATTTATCATTCCACAAATGATGCAAAATAAATGAATAATTATAGACAAAATATTGGGTAAAATTTTTAAAAAGATCTAGATGAAAATTACATTTGCTCTTTTGAAATCCCATGAAGTAATAAGGAAAAATTATGACACAGCCTTTTTTTACCTTCTTAACAGCAATTCAACTTTGTGTTTGCAGAAAACTGACGCTAATAATTAAACACAATTGTCTCTCTTCAGATATTGCTAATGCGCAATTCCTGCAGTTAGAGCTTTTTCTAAAGGTTAAAGGAAATTGAGGATTAACTATTTTTGTATCAAATGACCTTGACTTGACATTCATAGTTGAAGTCTGAGAGTTAGAGCTAAGCAGTTTATTCATTTTTTTTTTTTTTGATCTGTAGCAAACAGAAAGCAATTTTATGTGTATAAAAGTTTGCCTTTTGTTTAGCATTTAGAAATCTCTGGGCTCTGAAAATTTATCCAGCAGGCTCTCTATCACTGTAGCGCTTCCTGAAATGAAATTTCCTAAGGACTGCTTTATGTCGTGTGTAAATTTAACACTCAAACAGGAATGTACACCTTGGACTTTTGGAAAGTTCGAAAAACATGGTTGCGCAGCAGATCTGTTCCTGGAGAGGCTTAATATGAGCAAATGTGCGAACAAGTCCAATTTGTAGTTTTCTAAGCATTTGCCTTTTGATTGATGATGTCTCCATGGGAATAGATGTGATAATGCCTAAAAAATTTTACTTTCTTATGAACAGGGATATCAGCACCATAGAATTTACTTTTTCTTAATTTATATTTGCAATTATTGTTGTTGTGAGCTGTTGAGTCAATTCCAAGTCATAGCAATCTTATGTGACAGAGCAGAACTGCCCCATAGTGTTTCCTAGGCTGTGATTTTTTTTTTTTAAATAATATTTTATTGTGTTTTAGGTGCAGACTAGGATGTAGAACACTACCTTTGTGAACTATGTTATGCCAACTGAGTAATGTGTTTCCCAAGACTATGGTCCCAAGCCTTTTAGCCCTGTGAACCAATCCCACCAGTTGTTTGGATATGTTTAGGAAGCCTTCGTGACTGTGCCGCCTATGTGGTTTGTTGTGTATGTGGATATATATGCAGCACACAAACGTGTACATACATATGCCTACAGATAGATTAAAATCCATAGCCTTCAGTATGGATGGCACCTCAACATAAAGGAAACAAAAATCCTCACAACTGGACCAATAAGCAACATCATGATAAATGGAGAAAAGACTGAGGTTGTCAAGGATTTCATTTGACTTGAATCCACAATCAACACCCACAGAAGCAGCAGTCAAGAAATCAAAAGACGCACTGCACTGGGCAAATCTGCCGCAAGAGATCTTTTTAAAGTGTTAAAAAGCAAAGATGTCACCTTGAGCACGAAGGGGCTCCTGACCCAAGCCATGGTGTTTTCAATCACTTCATACGCATGCAACAGCTGGACAATGAATAAGGAAGACTGAAGAAGAATTGACGCCTTTGAAATGTGGTATTGGAGAAGAATATTGAATATACCATGGACTGCCAAAAGAACAAACCAACCTGTCTTGGAGGAAGTACAAGAATGGTCCTTAGAAGCAAGGATGGCGAGACTACATCTCACATACTTTGGAGCAAAGTTCCAATCCCCCGACAAACTCATCAGCATTTGTTATCTGTTTTTTAGATCATTGCCATTTTTGCAGGGGTGAGATTGTATCTCATTGTAGTTTTGATTTGCATCTTCTCATGTAGTTGCTGCCTGCCTGAATGTCCTCTCTGATGAAGCATCTGTACATATCCTTTGCCCATTTTTTGATTGGATTGTTTGTGTTTTTGTTGTTGAGCTGTTGATGTTTTCTATATATTCCAGAGATTAGACGCTTAAGCATGTCATTACCAAACTTTTTTTGCCAGTCTATAGATTCTCTTTTTACTTTTTTGGTAAAGTCTTTTGATGAACCTAAGTATTTAATTTTTAGGAGATACCAGTTATCAAATTTATCTTCTGTCGTTAATGAATTTTTAGTTTTGATAGGCTATTTATGCTGAAAATTAGGTCCCCTAGCTCAGACCCTATATTATCTTCCAGGAACTTTATAGTTTTAGCTGTAACATTTAGGTTTTTGATCCATTTTGAGTTAGTTTTTGTGTAAGTGTGAGGTACAGATCCTGTTTCATTTTTGTACATATGGATATCCAGTTTTGCTGGCACTGTTTGTTAAAGCGACTGTTTCTTCCCCATTGAATGGACTTTCATCTAGGGGCAGTAGCCCATAGATGAATGGATTTACTTCTGGGTTCTCAATTCTATCCCATTGGTCTTCATGCCTGTCATTGAACTAGTACCAGACTGTTTTGATCACCGTGGCTGTATAGGAAGTTTTGAGATCAGGAAGCATGAGGCCTACTACCTTGCTCTTCTTCAATATTACTTTAGTTATTCAGGGCCTCCTTCCTTTCCATGTAAAGTTGGAGATTAGTTTTTCCATTTCATTAATGAGTGTTGTTGGGGGTTGGATTGGGATTGCATAGTATCTGTAGATCGCTTTGGGTAGTACTGACATTTTCACAAAAGTCTTCCAATCCATGATCATGAAATGTTTTTCCATTTAGGAAGAACTCTTTTAGTTTCTTGCAGTAGTGTTTTACAGCTTTCCTTGTATAAGTCTTTTACATCCCTGATTAGGTTTATTCCTAGGTATTTTATCCTTTTTTGGGGCTACTGTAAATGATATCCTCTTCTGAGTCCTCCTTGTTAGTGTAGAGGGACCCAATTAATTTTTGTGTGTTGATCTTTACTGAATTCTATTAGTTCCAATAACTTTCTTATGGAGTGTTTGGGATTTTCGATGTATAGAATTATGTCATCTGCAAATATGGATAGCTTTACCTCTTCTTTTCCAATTCGGATATGCTTTATTTCCTTTTCTTGCCTTACTGCTCTAACTAGGACCTCCAGTACAATATTGAATAAGAGTGGTCATAAAGAGATTCCATCTCACTCCAACAAGGCTGGCATTCATCCAAAAAACACAAAATAATAAATGTTGGAGAGGTTGTGGAGAGAGTAGAACACTTATGCACTGCTGGTGGGAATGTAAAATGGTACAACCACTTTGGAAATCAATTTGGCGCTTCCTTAAAAAGCTAGAGATAGAACTACCATACGATCCAGCAATCCCACTCCTTGGAATATATCCTAGAGAAATAAGAGTCTTTACACGAACAGATATATGCACACACATGTTCACTGCAGCACTGTTTACCATAGCAAAAAATGGAAGCAACCAAGGTGCCCATCAATGGAAGAATGGATAAATAAATTATGGTATATTCACACAATGGAATACTATGCATTGATAAAGAATAGTGATGAATCTGTGAAACATTTCATAACATGGAGGAATCTGGAAGGCATTATGTTGAGTGAAATTACTCAGTTGCAAAAGGGCAATTATTGTATAAGACCACTATTATAATAACTCAAGAAATAGTTTAAACAGAGAAGAAAATATTCTTTGATGGTTATGACAGGGGGGAGGGAGGGAGGGCGGGAGGCGGGTATTCATTAATTACATAGTAAATAAGAACTACTTTAGGTCAAGGGAAAGGTAACACACAATACAGGCAAGGTCAGCACAAATGGACTAAACTAAAAGCAAAGAAGTTTCCTGAATAAACTCTTTCGAAGGCCAGTGTAGCAGGGGTGTGGGTTTGGGGACTATGGTTTCATGGGACATCTAAGTCAATTGGCATGATATAATCTATTAAGAAAACATTCTGCATCCCACCTTGGAGAGAGGCATCTGGGGTCTTAAATGCTAGCAAGCGGCAATCTAAGATGATCCATCAATTGGTCTCAACCCACCTGGACCAAAGGAGAATGAAGAACACCAAGGACACAATGTAATTACAAGCCCAAGAGACAGAAAGGGCCACGTAAACCACAGACTACATCAGCCTGAAACCAGAAAAGCTAGATGGTGCCCTGCTACAACCGATGACTGCCCTGACAAGGAACATAACAGAGAACCCCTGAGGGAGCAGGACAGCAGTGGGATGCAGACCCCAAATTCTCATAAAAAGACCAGACTTAATGGTCTGAGACTAGAAGGACCCTGGTGGTCATGGCCTCCAGACCTTCTGTTGGCCCTGGACAGGACCAGGGAGCACGCTGCCTCATTAGGGGGAGAGCAATTGGGAGTATGTAGCAAGATGTGTATAAGTTTTTGTGTGGAAGACTGACTTGATTTGTAAACTTTCTTAAAGCACAATAAAAATTAAAAAAAAAAATAGAGGGTCAGTGAAAAATAGGAAGGCCCTCAACGACATGGATTAAGGGTGGTCATAAAGAGCATCCTTGTCTGGTTCCCGTTCTCAAGGGGAACGCTTTCAGACTTTCTCTGTTTAGGATATCATTGGCTGTTGGCTTTGTATAAATGCCATTTATTATGTTGAGGAATTTCCCTATTTTGCTGAGAGTTTTTGTCATTAATGGATGTTGAACTTTGTCAAATGCCTTTTCTGCACCAATTGATAAGATTATGTGGTTCTTGTCTTTTGTTTTATTTATGTGATGGATTATATCAATTGTTTTTCTAACGTTGAACCAGCCCTGCATGTCTGGTATGCATCTCACTTGGTAATGATGAATTATTTTTTTTGATATGTGGTTGAATTCTATTGGTTAGAATTTTGTTGAGGATTTTTGCATTTATGTTCATGAAGGATATTTGTCTGTAATTTTCTTTTTTGTGTGGTGTCTTTCTCTGGTTTTGGTATCAGGGTTATGCTGGCTTCATAGAATGAGTTTCGGAGTATTTCATCCTTTCCTATGCTCTGAAATACCTTTAGTAGTAGTGGTGTTAACTCTTCTTTGAAAGTTTGGTAGAATTCTCCAGTGAGGCTGTTAGAGCCAGGGCTTTTTTTTGTTGGGAGTTTTTAAATTACCTCTTCAATCTCTTCTTTTGATATACGTTTATTTAGTTGTTCTACTTCTGTTTTAGTTTAGGTAGATTGTGTGTTTCCAGAAATTTGTCCATTTCCTCTAGGTTTTCAAATTTGTTGGAGTACAATTTTTCATAGTACTCTGTTATGTTTCTTTTAATTTCAGTAGGTCTGTTGTGATAATGCCATCTCATTTCTTATTCAGGTTATTTGCTTCCTCTTCTGTTTTTCTTTTGTCACTTTGGCCAGTGGTTTACCGATTTTGTTGATCTTTTTAAAGAGCCAGCATTTCGTCTTGTGGACTCTTTCAACTGTTTTTTCTATTGTCTATTTCATTTATTTCTGCTCTAATTTTTATTATTTCCTTTCTTTTGGTGCCCAAGGGGTTCCTTTACTGCTCTCTACTAAAAAAAAAAAAAAAATTTATTTTTCTTTATTTGTTCAAGTTGTAGGGTTAATGTTTTGAATTTGGCCCTTCTTTTTGGATATGTGCATTTACTGCTACAAATTGACCTGTGAGCACTGCTTTTGCTGTGTCCCAAGGGTTCTGGTAGGATGTGTCTTCGTTCTCATTTGATTCTGTGAATTTCTTCTGCCATCCTAATGTCTTCTATAATCCAGTAGTTTTTTAGGAAGGTGTTGTGTTCAGTTTCCACGTTTGATTTTTTTCTTTGCTTCTTCCATTATTGATTTCTACTTTTAGGGATTTACGGTCAGAAAAGATGTTTTGTAATGTTTTGATGTTTTGGATTCTGTTTAGGCTTGCTTTGTGGCCTAATAGATGGTCTATTCTGGAAGAAGTTTCACATGCATTGGAAAAGAAAGTATACTTGGCCTCTGTTGGGTGAAGTGTCCTATATATGTCTATGAGATCAAATTGGTTGACTGTGGCATTTAGATCTTCTGTCTTTATTGAGCTTCTTTCTAGATGTTCTGTCCTTCACCGAAAGTGGTGTGTTGACGTTTCCTACTACTATTGTGGAGCTATTTCTCTTTTTAAGAGTTTGTGTTATGTATTTTGGAGCCCTGTTGCTGGATGCATAAATATTTATTATAGTTATGTCCTCCTGGTATAAAATGACCCTTTAATCATTATATAGTGTCCTTCCTTGTCCTTTGTGGTGGATTTTGCTTTAAAGTCTATTCTGTCAGAGATTAATATTGTCACTTCTGCTCTTTTTTGGTTGTTGTTTGTTTGTATCCATCCTTTGAGTTTTAGTTTGTTTGCGTCTTTTGGTCTAAGGTGTGTCTCTTGTAGGCAGCATATAGATGGATTGTATTTTTTTTTTATCCATTCTGCCACTCTGTCTCTTTATTGGTGCATTTAGTCCATTTACATTCAGGGTAATTATTGATAGTTTAAGGCTGTCATTTTGATGTATTTTTTTTGTGGTGTTGACAGTTTCTTTGCTCCACTTAATTTTCTGTGCGGAATCATTTTTCTTTATGTATTTTCTTTCATCCTTTTCATTTGTTGTCGATTTTGTTTTTGCTGAGTCTTTGTTTTTCTTCATTTTTATTCTGATGTGTAGATTTGTTAGTTTTCTTTGTGGTTACCTTAAAATTCACCTCTATTTTTCTAAGTTTAAACCAATCTTTTATTTCTCGATATTGCCTTAACTTCCTCTCCATATGAAAGTTCTATGACTACACTATTTAGTCCCTCTTTTTTGTTTTAACGTTTTCATTTTTTACATATTGACATCTCTGTTTCCCTACTTTCAGTGTTTTAGCTTTGACTTATTTTTGTGACTTCCTTATCTGGGTTGATATCTGGTTGTTCTGTCCTATGTTCTAGTTTTGAGTTATTATCTGATATTATTGATTCTTTAGCCAGCAGACTTCCTTTAGTATACCTGGTAATTTTGGTTTGGTTTTACAAATTCCCTTAACTTCTGTTTATCTGAAAATGCCCTAACTTTGCCTTCATATTTGACAGATTAGCTGGATATATAATTCTTGGGTGGAAATTTTTTCCTTTCAAGACGTTATATATGTCATCCCATTGCCTCCTTGCTTACAAGGTTTCTGCTGAATAGTCAGAGCTTAATCTTCTTGATTCTCCTTTGTAGGTGAATTTTTGTTTATACCTAGCTGCTCTTAAAATTCTCTGTTTATCTTCGGTTTTGGCAAGTTTGCTTATAATATGTCTTGGTGATTTCCTTTTGGGATCTACCCTGTGTGGGGTTTGACAAGTTTCTTGGATAGATCTATTCTCGTCTTTCATGGTATCTGGGAAGTTTTCTGCCAGCAAATCTTCAACAATACTCTTTGTATTTTCTGTTACCCTCTGCTGTTCTGGCACTCCAATCACCCATAGATTATTCCTCTTGATAGAGTCCCACATAATTCTTATGGTTTCCTCATTTTTTAAAATTCTTTTATCTGATTTTTCCTCAAATAAATTGGTGTCAAGTGCTTTATCTCCAATCTCACTAATTCTGACTTCTACTGCCTCAATTCTGCTCCTATGACTTTCTATTGAGTTGTCTAATTCTGAAATTTTAATCTTTTGGATTTCTATTTGGTGTCTTTCTCTGGATTCTAGCAGTCTATTAAATTTGTTATTCTGCTCTTGTATAGCTTTCCTAATTCCCCTATTGCTTTGTCTGTGTGTTCCTTGGCTTGGTTGAGTTTTGCTTGATCCCTTGAAGAGCTCTGTATATTAATCTTTTGAATTCTACCTCTGGTAATTCAAATACCTTATCCTCCTCCCAGAGGTTTCCTGGTTCTTTGTTATGGTTGCTTGCTGCAGCCATCATGGTCTGCCTCTTTATGTGATTTGATATTGGCTGTTGTCTCTGAGTCATCAGTAAGTTATTATATTTACTGTATGTTTGTTTACTGTGTCCTAACTTCTCATTTTGTTTTGTTTTGATATGCCCAAATAGGCCGGGCATGTGAGCTACTTTAATTATTGGTATCTTCAAAGTTCTCACATCCTGTCACCAGGTGGTTAGAGCTGCTACTAGGTATGTGAGTCCAGGAATCCATTTACTTTTCTTGTGTGGATTCAGCTCAGGTGTTCAGGTCATTGATCACCAAGTGTGTGATGCAGGCTCTCACCTACAAGCTAGATGGGCAGGGCTACGAAAGGGTGATTGGAGCAGGCACAGGTATCTGGCTGCAGTAGGGAGTTATGTGCAGTAGGTGGTTATGTGCTGTAGCCCTCTACAGCTGATGACTGTCCCTGAGTGTCTAGGTGAAAGGCATGTCCCCTGGTTTTGCAGCTGTTGCAATCGGGTTGGTTGTAAGGACTGGAATGAATGCACCACTTATTCTCAGACACCTGTCATGGGTGGCTAGGTGGAGTGGATGGAGCCGCCAATCCTCAGGGCCCTGATATGAGGACCCTGCTTAATGGGCAGGGTGGTGTCAAATGTCGTGAATCTCCCACTCCCCCTTAGCTGTTGTAGTTGGAAATAGGCTTCAGGTATATATCCTGTTGTACTATGCTAATGCGGGCCTACGCTGTTGAAGGGGCTCACACAGATCTAGGCAGGGGTGAAAGGCATTCAAAGTCTGTGAACCCCTTATGCCTGTGCCTAGGCAATGGGGCAGTGTCTGCCCTGACTTCCTGACTTGGTTGTGGGGGGGCGATTTTTTAAAGCTGTAAGACTGGTTTGGGTGCAGTTACCCTTGAGCTCTCAGCTTAGGAGAGCTGGTGGGTTTTTTTGTTCAGTTTGTTTATTTTTTCCCTCCCCATAGCCAGGAGATTGGCTCAGGCATGATGGGTTCCTCCTCTGGCCTAGGCGATTCAGCAACTGCTGAATACTGGTGGACCAGAACTGGAGCAGAGTGGGGAGGGGGCAGGTGAGGGGAAGAGAGGCACTTCCCAGAGGGGGAAGGGTTATTTTGATCCCACATGGAAGGTTAGATGCTTGCATTTAACTGTTGTAGATCCAGTGCTGCTTCTCCCTGGCTCTGGAGACTTGTGTAGACTCTCTGCCACTTGGTTTCTCCCAAGGAGGTAAAACACGTCCGTGTGCTACTGCTTGTCTCAGCTCATGTGTGCCAAAAGATTCAACCTGCAGGGCACTGGTGAGGTCAGGTATGGCACTTCTTTGCTGCTTCTGAACTGTCTCTCCTTCTCCCTGCTGCTCAGTCTGACTCCTCAACTTTGTCTTTGATGTTCAGGGCTCCTAGATTGTCATGTATAATTGATTCACTTGTTTTTTCAGGTCTTTGTAGTAAGAGGGACCACAGGAAGCATCCAACTATTCCTTTATCTTGGCCCCACCTCCCCTTTCTTCTTTTTCGATCTGTGCATTTATTGGTATAAATTCTTCTCTGAGCAATGCCTTTGCTGTTGTATATTATTATTTGTTTCAAAGACTTTTTAAATTTCATTTTTAATTTATTACCCAACAGTTTTTAGGGTGTTATTCAGTTTCCATGTATTTAATTCTTTGCCTTATCCTTTTTTATTTCTAATTTTATAGTGTTATGATCAGAGAAGATGCTTTGTATTATTTTGATGCTTTTTAATTTATTGGGGTTTGATTTTTAGCCTAAAATATGGTCTATTCTGGAGAATGGCCCACGTACACTGGAGAAGAATGTGTACTGTGCTGTTAAGTTGGGTGGTGTGTTCTGTATATGTCTATAAGGTTGATTGTGTTATTCAGATCTTCTGTATCTTTGTTGGGTTTCTTTCTAGTTATTCTGTCCATTGTTGAAAGTCGTGTGTTAAAGTCTCCAACTATTATCGTAGAACTATTTCCCTTTTCAATTCTGTCAGACTTTGTTTTATGTATTTTAGAGCTCTGTCATTGGGTGCATAAATATGTATTATGGTTATGTCTTCCGGGTGAATTGACCTTTTAGTCATTACATAATGCCCTTCTTTGTCTCTCAAAATGGATTTTGCCTTAAGGTCTATTTTATCAGAGATTATTATTGCCACTTCTGCTCTCTTTTGGTTACTGTTTGCTTGATATATATAGTTGCATTCTTTGATTTTTTTTTAAATGTTTATGTGCTTTAAGTGAAAGTTTACAAATCAAGTCAGTCTCTCACACAAAAACTTATATACGCCTTGCTACATACTCCCAGTTGCTCTCCCCCTAATGAGACAACCTGCTCCCTCCTCCACTCTCTCTCTTCGTGTCCATTTCGCCAACTTCTAACCCCCCTGCCCTCTCATCTCTCCTCCAGGGAGGAGACGCCAACATAGTCTCAAGTATCCACCTGATCCAAGAAGCTCACTCCTCACCAGCATCCCTCTCCAACACATTGTTCAGTGCAATCCTTGTCTGAAGAGTTGGCTTTGGGAATGGTTCCTGTCCTGGGCCAACAGAAGGTTTGGGGGCCATGACCACCAGGGTCCTTCTAGTCTCAGTCAGACCATTAAGTCTGGTCTTTTTATGAGAATTGGGGGTCTGCATCCCACTGCTCTCCTACTCCCTCAGGGGTTCTCTGTTGTGTTCCCTGTCAGGGCAGTCATCGGTTGTAGCCAGGAACCATCTAGCTCTTCTGGTCTCAGGCTGATGTAGTTTCTGGTTTATGTGGCCCTTTCTGTCTCTTGGGCTTGTAATTACCTTGTGTCCTTGGTGTTCTTCATTCTCCTTTGATCCAGGTGGGTTGAGACGAAGTGATGGATCATCTTAGACGGCCGCTTGCTAGCGTTTAAGACCCCAGATGCCTCTCTCCAAGGTGGGATGCAGAATGTTTTCTTAATAGATTTTATTATGCCAGTTGACGTAGATGTTCCCTGAAACCATGGCCCCCAAACCCCCGCCCCTGCTACACTGGCCTTCGAAGCATTTAGTTTATTCTGGAAACTTTGCTTTTCGTTTAGTCCATTTGTGTTGACCTCGCCTGTATTGTGTGTTGTCTTTCTCGTCACCTACAGTAGTACTTATCTACTATCTAATTAGTGAATACTCCTCTCCCACCATCCCTTCCTCCCCCTTTCTCGTAACCATCAAAGAATATTTTCTTCTCTCTTTAAACTATTTCTTGAGTTCTTATAACAGTGGTCTTATACAATATTTGCTCTTTTGCAACTGACTGATTTCACTCAGCATAATGCCTTCCAGATTTCTCCATGTTATGAAATGTTTCACAGATTCATCACTGTTCTTTACCAACGCATAGTATTCCATTGTGTGAATGTACCATAATTCATTTACCCATTCTTCCGTTGATGGGCACCTTGGTTGCTTCCATCTTTTTGGTATTGTAAACAGTGCTGCGATGAATATAGGTGTGCATATATCTGTTCGTGTAAAGGCTCTTATTTCTCTAGGATATATTCCAAGGAGTGGGATTGCTGGATCATATGGTAGTTCTATCTCTAGCTTTTTAAGGAAGTGCCAAATCGATTTCTAAAGTGGTTGTACCATTTTACATTCCCACTAGCGGTGTGTAAGTGTTCCAATATCTCCACAGCCTCTCCAACATTTATTATTTTGTGTTTTTGGATTAGTGCCAGCCTTGTGGGAGTGAGAGAGAATCTCACTGTAGTTTTGATTTGCATTTCTCTAATGGCTAATGATTGTGAGCACTTCCTCATGTATCTGTTAGCTACCTGAATGTCTTCTTTAGTGAAGTGTCTGTTCATATCTTTTGCCTATTTTTTAATTGGGTTATTTGTCTTTTTTCAGTTGAGTTTTTGCAGTATCATGTAGATTTTAGAGATCAGGCACTGATCGGAAGAGTCATAGCTAAAAACATTTTCCCAGTATGTAGGTAATCTTTTTACTGTTTTGGTGAAGTCTTTGGATGAGCATTGGTGTTTGATTTTTAGGAGCTCCCGGTTATCTAGTTTTTCTTCTGCATTGTTAGTAATGTTTTGTATACTGTTTATGCCATGTATTAGGGCTCCTAATGTTGTCCCTATTTTTTCTTCCATGATCTTTATCATTTTAGATTTTATGTTTAGGTGTTTGATCCATTTTAAGCTCCTTTTTGTGCATGGAGTGAGGTTTGGGTCTTTTTTCATTTTTTTTTTGCAGATGGATATCCAGGTATATCAGCACCATTTGTTAAAAAGACTATCTTTCCCCATTTAACTGTTTTGGGGCCTTTGTCAAATACCAACTGCTCATGTGTGGGTGGATTTATGTCTGGATTCTCAATTCTGTTCCACTGGTCTATGTATCTGTTGTTGTAGCAGTACCAGGCTGTTTTGACTTCTGTGACAGTATAATAGGTTCTAAAATCAGGTACAGTAAGGCCACCCACTTTGTTCTCCTTTTTGAGTAATGCTTTACTTATCTGGGGCCTCCTTACCTTCCATATGAAGTTGGTGATTTGTTTCTCCATCTCATTAAAGAATGTCGTTGGAATTTAGATCAGAATTGCATTAAATGTATAGATCGCTTTTGGTAGAACAGACATTTTTATGTTAAGTCTTCCTATCCATGAGCAAGGTATGTTTTTCCACTTATATAGGTCCCTTTTGGTTTCTTCCAAAAGCGTATTGTAGTTTTGTTTGTATAAATCTTTTACATCTCTGGTAAGATTTATTCCTAAGTATTTTATCTTCTTGGGGGCTACTGTAAATGGCATTGATTTGGTGATTTCCTCTTCAATGTTCTTTTTGTTGGTGTAGAGGAATCCAACTGATTTTTGTATGTTTATCTTGTATCCCAATACTCTGCTGAACTCTTCCATTAGTTTCAGTAGTTTTCTTGAGGATTCCTTAGGGTTTTCTGTGTATAAGATCACGTCGTCTGCAAATAGAGATAATTTTACTTCTTCCTTACCAATCTGGATGCTCTTTATTTCTTTATCTAGCCTAATTGCTCTGACTAGGACCTCCAACACAATGTTGAATAAGAGTGGTGATAAAGGGCATCCTTGTCTAGTTCCCCATCTCAAGGGGAATGCTTTCAGGCTCTCTCCATTTAGGGTGATGTTGGCTGTTGGCTGTTGGCTTAGTACAAATGCCCTTTATTACGTTGAGGAATTTTCCTTCTATTCCTATTTTGCTGTTTTTTTTTTTTTTTTTTTATCATGAATAGGTGTTGAACTTTGTCAAGTGCATCAATTGGTAAAATCATGGGATTCTTTTGTTTTATTTATGTGATGGATTATATTAATTGTTTTTCTAATGTTGAACCTTCCCTGCATACCTGGTATGAATCCCACTTGGTCATGGTGAATTATTTTTTTGGTATGTTGTTGAATTCTATTGGCTAGAATTTTGTTGAGGATTTTTGCATCTAAGTTCATGAGGGATATAAGTCTGTAATTTTCTTTTTTTGTGGCGTCTTTACCTCGTTTTGGTATCAGGGGTATGGTGGCTTCATAGAAGGAGTTTGGTAGTATTCCGTCCTTTTCTATGCTCTGAAATACCTTTAGTAGTAGTGGTGTTAACTCTTCTCTGAAAGTTTGGTAGAACTTTGCAGTGAAGCTGTCCAGGCCAGGGCATTTTTTTGTTGGGAGTTTTTTGACTACCTTTTCAATCTCTTCTTTTGTTATGGGTCTATTTAGTTGTTCTACCTCTGTTTGTGTTAGTTTAGGTAGGTAGTGTGTTTCTAGGAATTCATCCATTTCCTCTAGGTTTTCAAATTTGTTTGAGTATAGTTTTTCATAGTAATCTGATTCTTTTAATTTCAGTTGGGTCTGTTGTAATATCGCCTATCTCATTTCTTATTCAGGTTATTTGCTTACTCTCCTATTTTACTTTTGTCAGTTTGGCCAATGGTTTATCAATTTTGTTGATTTTTTCAAAGAACCAACTTTTGGTCTTGCTAATTCTTTCAATTGTTTTTCTGTTTTCTATTTCATTTAGTTCGGCTCTAATTTTTATTGTTTGTTTTCTTCTGGTGCCTGAGGGTTTCTTTTGTTGCTTTCTGTTCAAGTTGTAGGGATAATTCTTTGATTTTGGCCCTTTCTTTTTTTTTGTATGTGTGCCTTTATTGATATAAATTGGCCTCTGAGAGTGCTACACAAATGGATGGGGTAGGCCCACTGTGCGTGCACGAAGGGCGTCTCGGTAGGTGGTGGGGTATAAGGGGTTTCAGTGAAAGTGTAGATGGCCTGAAAGAAGTCTTTGGGTGTGGGAGTGTGACAATGCAGCCCAGTATATGTTGGATGAGGTCGTGAGAATCTCCTGCTCATTGTCTGGTAGAAGTGCAGATGGTAACTGTCAGGATGTGACTAGCATTGCTGATGAGGTGATGTGTCTGGCTGGTCAATGGGCATGGATGCAAGGAGTATTCTCACTGGTCTCTGGGTTGAGTGCTGTGTTTGTGCACCACTGTTTGCTGGGTGGTTGGAGCCAGGGTCCACAGGTCACTGGTCTCGGGGTAGGTGGAGTGGCAGGGGTGGGGGAGGGGGCCAGTCTGGTGGTGGGAGTGTGTGCCATTGATCGCGGGGCAGTGCAGGAGTGGGCGAGGTGGATGTGAGCTTCCAGTCATCAATCCAACAGTGTGGGAGCATGCGCTGCAGACTGTCGGGTAGGAGCACACACTGCTGGTCAGTGGGAGGGTGTGGGGGAGGGACAGGGACACATGCACCCCAGTCTCTGGTGTGGGCACTGTGGAACTCCCTGCAGAGCGCAGCTGGCAATCAGGACTTGGCCTGATGATATGTGACGGGACAGCTATCCAGAGTCCAGTCAGGTAGAGGATCTCTAGCTGCCACTCCAAGGATCCTCCACTTGGTGAGTACCACCTGCCCAAATGATCAGGTGTCACTGCTGTGAGTAGTTCTATATTTTCTGGCTTTGTCCCTGCTCTATGGTCTTCTGGATCCCTAAGGCCCTTGCCAGCCTTCCTGTGCTTTCCCTTCTTAGATCCAGTTCATGTTCTGCTCACTTTGTTTCGCTCCGGATTTGTCTACACAGCATCTCTGTCTCTCTCCTATTGGGGATTCCGTGAAGTTGCCCTCCTTTGCTCCTTACTCAGGAAGGCTGCTCACTTTGTCTCAAGATTGCCTCGCTGCACTGGGCCAGCTGGCAGGGTGCCTATGGTCTGTAGGTCTCCTCATTCACTGTTTTCATTCGGTTTCTCCTTCTCTTTCAGTGTTTGATCTAATTCTTCATCCTTCTGTTTGCTGTTCTGGGTTCCCAGATTGTTATCTGTATCTGTTTCAGTTGGTTTCTTGGTTCTTGCCGTAGGAGAACAGCTTGGTGTGTGTGACTAAGCCGCCATACTGGGCCATGTTCCCTAGGCTATAATCTTTAAGGGAGCAAATCATCAGGTCTTTTCTGCCACAGAGCCACTAGTGGGTTTGAACCACTGAAGTTTCTGTTAACAGCTGAGCACTCAACCATTGTGCCACCATTGCTCCTTGATTTGCAATTAATGGAATTAAAGTAAAAGAAGAAACCAAAAGCATTACTTTACAATAATTTTAAAGGCAAAAATTCCTAATATCTCACACATAGACTCTTTGGAATGGAAACCAACTGTAATTTCACAACAAAACTGATAAAACATCAATTTAATAAGAAAAATAAAAAAGAACAACTTGTTAAATATAAAACAACAAAATAAGAAGTGATGGTTTAATTTCAAATTCTTGCTTGTTATTTCCAAATTATTGTTGTTGTTGGGTGCTGCTGAGTTAATTCTGACTCATAGCGACCCCATGTGACAGAGCAGAACTTCCCCATAGGGTTTTCTTGGCTATAATCCCTACAGAAACAGATTGCCAGGTCCTTCTCCCTTGGAGTTGCTGAGTGGGTTCAAATAGCCAACCTTGCAGTTAGCAGCTTAGTGCTTAACTGTTTCACCACCAGGGATCCTTCCGAATTATAGGATACATTAAATTTAATACAGATAGTTTTGGTCAGTGGAGGTTAATAAGATCAAGGGAAAGAGATTCATTTCTCTTTCCACTTTCACTTTTGGCTCCACAAATACCCTTGCAACAGACAGGCTGTTCAACATAAAGGCTAAATGCAAACCTAGGCCATTCCCTAGAACCCAGCTTGTCATGCCAGTTTCTAAATTAATTCTGGGGGTACAAGAGTATGAAGATCCCCTGATACTTGCTTTAGTTGGAACAGAATGTGAAGTACCAGCTATCGCATTGAAATGTCAAGGAATCAGCACAGACTTCAGCAGAATTATCAATCATCTTAATTACTTCTGTTACATGCCATTTAGCTCCAGGAGTGCTGTCATTGTTGTTGTTAGGTGCCATCGGGTCCATTCCAACTTACCGTGACCCTACGTACTACAGAAAGAAACACTGCCTTAGTCCTGTGCCATGCCCACAATCGTTGCTATGCCTGAGCCCATTGTTGCAGCCAGTGTCAATCCATGTCTTTAAGGGTCTTCCTCTTTTCTGCTGACCCTCTACCTTACCAAGCACGATGTCCTTCTCCAGGGACTGATCCCTGCTGATAACATGTTCAACGTATGTAAGATGTAGTCTCGCCATCCTTGCTTCTAAGGAACATTCTGGTTGTACTTCTTCCAAGACAAAATTGTTTATTCTTTTTGGCAGTCCATGGTATGTCCAATATTCTTCACCAGCACCACAGTTCAAAGGCATCAATGTTTCTTCGGTCTTCCTTATTCATTGCTCAGCTTTTGCATGCATATGATGCAATTGAAAATGCCGTGGCTTGGGTCAGGCGCACCTTAGTCTTCAAGGTGACATCTTTGCTCTTCAACACTTTAAAAAGGTCTTTCCCAGCAGATTTGCCCAATGCGATGCATCTTCTGATTTCTTGACTGCTGCTTCCATGGGTGTTGATTGTGGATCCAAGCAAAATGAGTACTAGTAGAATAAAATTACATAAAAATCTCTACTGCTTGAAATGGTCACAGAATACATATTTTGCTATCCAGTGATTTTTTTTTTTCTGCTGTCAGCTAACTAGAAATGTTTTTCCTTTAATTTCTCCCCAGCTCTTGTTAGAAATCTTTCTAAAATGTATTTGCCTACTTTCTTCCTTCCCTACGTCTGTCAATTAGTTGTACTGTGGTGGATTGCATGTTGCCTTCAGCGTGGATTACACCTTAACATAAAGAAAACAAAAAACCCTCACACCTGGACCAATAGGCAACATCATGATAAATGGAGAAATGACTGAAGACTAGGATTTCATTTTACTTGGGAACAGCAGTCAAGAAATCAAACGACGTATTGCATTGTGCAAATCTGTGGCAAAAGGCCTCGTTAAAGTGTTAAAAGAGCAAAGATGTTATTTTAAGGGCTAAGGTGCATCTGACTCAAGCCATGGTGTTTTCAATCGCCTCATATGCATGTGAAAGCTGGACGAGGAATAAAGAAGACCAAAAAAGAACTGATGCCTGTGAATCATGGTGTTGGTGAAGAATACTGAATACACCACGGACTGCCAGAAGAACGAAGAACTCCATCTTGGAAGAAGAACAGCCAGAATGTTTCTTAGGAGCAAGGATGGCAAGACTTTGTCTCACATACTTTGGACATGTTATCAGGAGGGACTAGCTCCTAGAGAAAGACATCATACTTGGCAAAGTAGTGAGTCAGCGAAAACATGGAAGACCCTCAATAAGATGGATTGACACAGTGGCTGCAATAATGGGCTCAAGCATAACAATTGTGAGGATGGTGCAGGACTGGGCAGTGTTTCATTCTGTCGTACACAGGGTTGCTAATAGTCTGAACCGACTTGATGGCACCTAACAACAATAACACTTTCTCCCTTAGCAGAAGTGAATTCAGTCCAAAACCCAATTTCCTGTAACTTTATTCATCCTAATCTCTGTTCATCTTTTGCCACATAGGTTGATGAACCCTTTCTGAGCTCCTTTATAGCAGTGTTTCCCAAATTACGCTCTTCCAGATTTCTTGGAACTGGTACTAGTACATGGAAAAGGTGGAATTTAACAACAACAAAAAATCTACATTTAGTTAAGTGTGATATGGCGATATTTCAGTGTTCCACAAAAAGCTTTGTGACTCTCAGGTGCTCCATTGCCTGACAAGTTGGAAAATTAATTACCTTTTAGTTAACTATGGTCTTATTTTCCAAAATAAAAAACTATGAACAAGTGGTCCAACAAGGGGTTTTCTGATCTGAGAATTTATACGTATGATAAATCTTTGAAAGCATCAAAACTAAATCACTCACAGCTCTCAGGACTAACTCTCAAATCATCATAACGTGCTCCTAGAAGTGAAGAAAGATCTGGGGCCACTTCCCTTTTTTAAGACTTCTGTACACAAACATTGAACAAATGCCAAAACATGTTACAAAAATTGTGGTATATTTTGAAAGTTTACATCTAACAAAAGAATGCTTTTAACACACACACACTGTAAGGTAATTGTGCTACTCACAGGTAAACTACAGGATTTATAAAAATTTATTAATTGATTGAATAACATAGGCCATGAGGTCCAGAAACTCAACAAAATTCAGTCTCCTTATGTAGTCTTTTATTCAAATCTGAAGATGTTACCTCTTTGCCTTACAATCACAAATGGTGAGAAAGCAAAAATGAAGGCCTGATTTCAAGGCGAGGCAAAAGTCACTCATGCCCACTTCCCTGCCTAAACTCTGCTCACCACTCTTCACCATGAATGTTGAACTAGATCCAGATCAAACTCTTTATTATACTCCCTACCACTTCCACCCTTTCCTTTTTGCAACTTCCTCCTAAACTAGAGCATCCTGTGTTTTAACGTCTGATTCAGGAGATCAGAAAGACGCCTTTACTTTGTTGTACAAGGAAAGCAGCAATTGGGGCTGCTGCCTCCAAGACTGCTCACAGGCTGCTTGGGGAGGTGGGCTTTTACAGAGAGCAGACAAGGAAATGCAAATTCACCATGAATATTCTGGAGTGACCTTTTCGCAGGCACTCAGAGCTCAGGGATGACTATGCATTTTCTTTAGACAAGGG